>NC_045949.1:6250000-7500000 GCF_004382195.2 Drosophila sechellia
GAGCTCCTCGCGGCGCTCCTGCAGCAACTGCAGCTTGATGCTGGTGTTCAGGAAGAAGTTCAGATCGCAGGCCGGACTGCCATAGAAGCTCAGCTGGAAGTCCACGAAGATGGCGCGCGTGGGTACGTCCGGCTGTGCGGCGTTATCGTATACGTACATGAAGTTGTTGGTCCACATGTCTCCGTGGTTGAGCACCACGTAGCGATCGCCCTTCCTCGGCCTGGACGCATCCGCACACACGTTCCGGAAGTTGTCCATGAAGCGCTGCAGATGCTTGCTAATCTTCTCGTAGCCGGCCCAGCTCGCTGAGCTTTTGATGAGGCCCTTGAGGAAGCCGCCGAACATTTTCTCGAAGGAGTCGCTCTTCATCAGGATGTCATCGCTGAGCATGCCACGCGTGTACTGCTTCACAATGGCGGGATCCTGTGGAATTGCAAAAAGGAAGTCAGTACGCAGTTGGTGGATTCGCCAGATACGCTACCTTCTTGGCCAGCACCATGGAGGTGGCATGGAACTTTCCCAGCTGCTGGAGAATGAGGGAGGCGTGGTTCCAGTCCAGACCCGCTTCACGCGAGGCCACCTTGAATCCCTCCACCTTGAGGTCGCTGAACACGATCGTTTGCACTGGAGTCTTCACGGAGTGATAGTATCTGATGTGAGATAGAGATGCTAGTAAGCACGGTGTACTTTCATCTCAAACTTTTATCAACTTACTTTGCTCCGAATGTGTCGCCACGGCTGAGGATATCCAATCGAGGCAAAACATCGGTGTAGGTTTGCTTCTCCTTGATGAACACACAGACATCCTCCAGAAACTGAGTGGCTTCGGTGATCGGAATGGTCTTCACAATCAGCGAAAGCTGCTCCGTCACTGGGGATTCCCCACCATCGGCCCACCTAGCGAACGTGACTCCGACACGATAGATAGCCGAGCAGTAGTTATCCCCCGGATTGCTGCCCCACGCAAAGTTGATCTCCTTCAGGGTCACCTTCGATTCCCGCAGACCCTCCTCAAGGGTCTCTGTGAAGAAGTGCTCGTTGAGATACTCGGGCACCGAGATATTCTGCTCGTTCTTAATGACCACCATTTCGAAACTGCAACTAAAGCGAGATACTTCCGATCGAAACCTTAACGCTTGCCTTTCGTAGCCAACTGATTTTGCGGCCTCGTAGAACTCGGCGTTTTATATTTGCCCGCAATAGTGTTAGGTTTTTGGGAAATGTTTATACGACAATTTCGAGCTTTTCATATGACTGTGGTGTCATCGTAAAAATAAACTAATTGGGTGGTAAAAAGTACAGTGGGTCGAATATGATTTGAATTTCGACTTGAATTCTATTTCCATGCAAAGTTATCTCTTAAGTTTCACCTAAAATAATTTCTTATATACTTCTTATGTACTTTTTTTATAAAATTTTTTTAAATGATGTGCTTTCTAAGCAATACCCTACTGCAATATCTTGTATATACTTCCTATATTTTTTGACATTTTCTTATTTTCTTTCTTTATTTTTTACTTTGTCAAATCAACTGTGACCCACTGTCCGAGCATAATAGACTGCTGCCTCGAGCTTTCTAAGAGCCAAGAGTCCCTGTCCAGTTTTGCATAGTCATCCACATCCAACGAAATACACATGCTTGTGGGTTGATGAAACCCTAATTAATTTTCAGCTCTTGTGCTTCGTTTTGTTTTGATAGAAGCAACCTGTTGAACAAAGTCATTCGACCACGTCATAGGTGCTCTATTGAGAGATTGAGATTCGATTCGGTTGATAGTTCGGTTTGACAACAGGCGGTGCTCCGCTGCTGGAACACCGCCCGTCAGTGGGCGGTTGTTATCAACTCTGCTTGAGGCATCCGTATCGGAATATACTAGAATTATAGAAACGTGCCGGCCAGCTCATACATATATACATATGTGCTCATGTTAGTCGTACTTTTTACCCACGATGATGATAGTGTTAAACGACAACGGGTTCAGGGTAGGATTTGGACAGCCCTGGACACTTGGATCACATTTTGATATTCAACTTAGTTTCTTACTTAGTTATATTAATATTTTCTCTGTATGATGAGTAACACACAGTCACATCGAGTTAACCAACTCTTTTAGGAATTAACATTAAATAAATGAAATTTAGCATCTTTCTTCGAAGCTAATCCGCTCCTGAACATAGTTAATGAATATTGCCTCAGTAGTAGAAGCCCAGCCCATCCACCTTATCATGCACACGCTAACAATAGATTAAATCATTTCCAGCGAGCTTTTGCGTTATCACACTCAGTAATTTCGGTGTGGCACAAAATAATTTAAGACACTTCAAAAAAATATTTTAAAACCAAACGAAATAAAAAAATTTTAAATGAATTTAAATAAATAGTTTATTCGCTCACTCGATTCATTTGCCAATAACATGCTTCTGAGCAAAAGTTATGCGGTGCCAGTTTTGAAAGTTCGCCTTCTGCTGTTGCGCCTTCTCGGCCTTAAGTTGCATAATGTAGTTCTCCATCAGCTGACTGGGCGTGGTTTGTTGGAAGTTCAACGTGGGCGTGGGCACGGTTCCGCCCAGATCCATCTGCCGTCGAGCCTTCCACCTTCGACGCAGTCCGTCCAGTCCAAAGGCCGGCACCTCAATGCACAGGAAGTAGGCCAGTTCCATGCCACTAATTAGGGAGCAGCCTAGAAACAGACCGGCGATTCCACCAAAACTAACTGAAAGAAAAATCCTGATTATTTATTAATTAGCTATGTCTTTTCATACATAGTTACTGGAACAAGCTACGGGATTATAGGAGCTATTTGATTTCGTACTGACCCATTAAGTCCACCCAGCCGAAGACGAGGCTGGTGCGATAGACCATAATGGTCTCGAAGCGGAAGTGCACATCCAGATCCACATAGGAGTTGTTTGCGTACACATCCGGTGGCAGAAAGGCGGGCCGGACATCGCTGATGTAGTTGAGGGAGTAGCAGTTGGGGAAGCACTTGCAGGACATGCCCTGGAAATAGTTGCGAACGAACTCCTTCTCGCCAGGATTGTGGGAGTAGATGAGCAGGTCTATGGGATGGCGATCTGGGTTATAGAAGGTTTTGAGTGAGGCTGGACTCCTACTAACCATTGTGCTCAGCAAGGCACAGCAAATCCTGCGCCCGACACGACCGATATTGACCTGGTCAGAGGAACCAATGAATCGATCATTTGGAAACAATTTTGATAACGTGCTCACCCGGTGGAAACAGCAGGTCCATTGTGCAGTTGCAATAGCGCACCAAGTACTCCTGATGGCACTCGGACTGGCAGTTCTCAATCATGTAAACGTATCCTTGCAGCGACTTGAAGTCCTTGCTGTTGTGCTCATCCTTGGGGCATCCAAAGTGCTGGATTAGGTATTACCTTGATGGGTATTAAACAGATAGCCACTCACATCGAAGACACACTGGCGCTGGTCGGAGCGAACTCCGCGGGTGTCGTTGTCATAGAAGTAGATGACGGGCTCGATCTCCAGGGTCGTCTCCGTGTTCGCGGGCACAAAAAACGGATTGTTGTGCCACACGAATGGCTCGGTTACCATGACATCAATGCCCTTCATGGCACTTGTCTCCCTGTGCCCCGGCCAGTGCTTCTCGGTCTGGATGAGAACGCGCACGGAGAGGGCGGTCATGGGCCCAGCTGACCCTGTGCGCCAAGGCCACATGGGATCGAGCAACTGCATCCGTCTGCCCTCTTCCGTCTCCAACGAGTTGAACGCCCAACACAAGCCGTTCTTGCTGCGCCGCTTCGAGAAGATCTCGCAGCAGTCGTAGGCGTGGTGCCGCCACAGGCAGTCCGCGAGCAGCTCGTTGCAGCGCCAGGTCATGAAGTCCACCACCAGGCTGAAGTTGACGTAGTTCAGCAGCTCCGTCGGCTGGTTCCGCAGTCGCTCAAAGGACTGAAAGTGCCCAAAGTAGGCATCGTCGTAGGTGCCCACAATCAGCTCGAAAAGCTCCTGCTGAGCAGAGTCGCTGCCGTTGGCCAGGAACCGTGACTTCGCCTCCGCCAGGCGCTGCCAGTTGAGGCGATTCCGGTTGCAGATCGTTATGACCGGAAAGGGTATGCGGTAAACCGGAAACCGCGTGCTATCCACCACCGTCTGGAAGTGGGCGGCGTTGTAGCGGGCGGAGAGGATCAGGCACACGTACACCGCGCCCAGGAAGGCACTAACAAAGGTGCACAACCAGACGATCCGCTCCCACCGGCTGGCCTTGGCACTGAGCAGCCTGTCCAGGCCGTGGATGGTGGTCCGTTTGCCAAAGCGCAGGGCCAGCTGCCATGCGGACTGGGCCAACTGTTGGGCCAGGCGACTGGATCTCGATGGCTGCTGCTGCTGAAGCTTTGAAGGAGGAAAGTAAACCAGTGTCATGTCGGCACAGGACTCACTGAGTCTGGTCGCAAGGAATGCCAGGTTTTTATACCGTCCATGTGCCGTGAACGGAATGCGTGCTGAAATGCAGTGGTAATTAGATGCCGTTTAGCGCGTTGACAAGCCACAAAATGCGGCTGACATGCCGACCCCTTATTAGCCCAATAACTGACTGACCCGGCTGTCACCCAAAGGTCGGGTCAATCGATTGCCTACTCCCATGAGATCTAACCTGATTCGCAGCCAATGGTCATGGTTAGTGCTAATGAGCATCGAAATAAATTCAATTGAATGCAATCAAACGCAATTGATTTGCAAACAGTGATAAAAAAACGGATTGGAATGGTGGTGCGACTTTTGAATACCCTAAGATACACTATCGAGCATTTCAAACTGATTTTTTCCAGTTTGGTCTATGAGTAAAGGAACTTTAAAATAGCTATTCAACTGCCACTCAAAGATTAAGTCGATCTCTTGATGTGAAACGCTAATTGGCATCAAAATCAGCGGGGACTTGTTTTATTTATGTGGCAAAGTGACTGATGTATTCAACACCTTGCAAGGATCAAAACATTTCGAGCTCGGTTATAAAAGCCATGATGCACCATAAAGGACTCACATCAAAATGTTCGTTCGCTCAACTGGAAAGGAATCGCGAGTGGTGGCTGATTTGATACGGCGACAGGACCAAAATCCTTTGGCGCCAGTCAATAAGAAATCAGAAAACCAAAGAGCTTGGACCTTACTGATCGATAGCTACATATCCAGATCGCACATCCATGGATTGTATTTGCTCTTCTTGCCCTCGATGCGACGACGTATGCGGTGAGATTAGCAAGTCATCATCATGTTGGAAAAAAACAATATATATTTAATAGAGTTCTGTGGGCACTGGCCCTGATCTGCGCCTGCACCGTTCTGTTCCACGTGAGCTATTTGCTGGGTGAGCGGTACCACAACAAGCAGTTTCAGACCATCGTTGCCCACTCCCATGCCTCTATCCACCACATCGCCTTTCCAGTGGTCATCATCTGCAACAAGAATCGACTGAACTGGTCTCGGCTGCCCGAGATCAAGTCCCTGTATAATATTACTCCGTCTCAAGATGAACTCTTTGATCGCATCCTCACCGCCTATGATGGCTTCAGTTTTCACAACTTCAACGCCTTCGATTCGCTGCTTGGCGAGTCCTTGGATGCACTCAATCACCTGAACTTCACGGAAATCGTGATCCAGATGTCGTGGAGATGCGACGAAATCCTGAGCGATTGTCACTGGCAGACAGCGTCCAGAGACTGCTGTAAACTCTTTCGACCCCGCCGCCTGCCCCTCGGCTATTGTCTGGCATTCAACGAGCTGGAAAAGCGACGTGGCACGGAGACGGGAATCAACACGGGGCTACTACTGAGGCTACTTCTGCGGGAGGCGCAACATGCTCCAGGGAATCCAGGGTTGAAGGGCTTCTGGGTATGTAGAAGTCTCAGCAGGGGATGACTAAATCAATATGTTTTTCATTCACCAATGGGGAGGACAGCTAAATCCTCTGGAATTTTATTCACCTTGCAGCTAACAGTGGTAGAGTCTTCAGTGTGGTTCGGTTTCCCCATCGAGGTGATGCCCCACAGCCGCACCAATGTGGCCGTTACAGCGGTATATCACTACTTCGACGAGAGCACCTTGAGCGTGCCCTCCAGTTGGCGGCACTGCGTCATGGACCACGAGGAGGAGAGCGAACACTTTCGTACGCTGGAGGGCCAGAAGTATATGCTGGAGAACTGCCAGGCGGAGTGCCAGCAGCGGTATCTGCTGCGGTACTGCAACTGCTCCGTGGACCTGTTCTACCCGCCATCCGACTACCCAGCCTGTCGACTGAAGGATCTGCCCTGCCTGGCGGCCCACAACCATTTGCTGCAAAACTTCGAGCAGCCCGGGGAGCATCCCTATGTGCACCGGGAGGAGTCCGGCCTGGTCTGCGAGTGCCTGCACAACTGCAAGTCCCTCACCCTGCTGACCGATATTCGGAAGAGTGTCCTGCAACCCTGGCTGCAGCCCAATTCCAGCGCCATCGAGAGCATGTGGCTCAATGTGTACTTCAAGAAGCCCTCCATGCTGGTCTACAAAACCAACCTGATTTACACCTGGGTGGACTTGATTGGTATGCTATTGTGAATTGATCTATGTGTATATTTCCTATCTGTCCTTTTCAGTTTCATTTGGAGGCATTTGCCAGCTTTGCTTGGGATGTTCAATTATCAGCCTCATCGAGTTCGTATTCTTTGCCCTATACAAGGTACCTCAACTTTATTGGAAGCGTTTTTCGAACGAACATCGTATCAATGAATAAAGTTAATGAGCCGCAATTACTTTCTTACTTGGTTCTCAAAGTAGCTTTATAAGTTTTCACTTATTTATAAAATTTTTTTTTGTAAGGACGAGTCAATATTCTGATATCCTCAAGGGTTTTTGGTTTCGTAATTCAAAATGTCTATTTCTGGTATTTTACATATATTCTACATTAAACGTGTGCTTGAAATATTAGCAAAGACTCAAACCTCGTTTAATTATACAACAATATGGAAAATATCATAGAACGTCGACAACAACATTACTTTTCGAAATTAATTTCGAAGTTCTTCATTTAGCATACATCTTATATTCTACTCATAATTTACTTATAAGTTACTTATATTTAACATTACACGTAAAACCGTTCACGAAATTCATAGAATTGCTAGAATTGCTCTTCGATATCGAATTCATTTTTCGAAAATACTTTCGAAGTGGTTTCTTTTACTTATATTATAAAGTGAATGTATATTTTATGGCGCTACATCGTATGTAGAATTCCTACGTGCTATACATTTCGTTTCAGCTGCCAGAAGGTAGATGGATTTTTGGTGTTACTGTGTCTGAGAATTTATTCATAAACCAGCAACAACAACAACTATTTTCTATGGCGTTACAACGTAACGTTACAACGTAACCCATTTTTTACCTTGAGCAATAGCATTTCGGTCGAACCATCATTTGCATCACTTTGTAGGAATAACTCTCAGTGCGCCAAGAGTGCCAGACGATCCCCTTCCACTGAAAGTACTGGCCCTCATCACCTTTCACATAGATGCCGAATAGATTACTGAAATAATAAAGTTGCTTAAAATCTACTAATAACCGTACAAGATAATTACCTGTAAGTGCAGTTGACATGCCACCAAGCACCCACATACTCCTCGGCACAGTTTTTGTGCCACCCATCATTGTCCCTATCGAAAGTGGAGAAGTTTTGGTTCCTGTTGTGCATCATGGAGTCCCCTGCGTCGCCGGTAAATCCGCCCAGCTTGGTCATTGCATAAAATTTGTTTTCGCTTTCGACAAAGAATTCATCGTAATGCGCATATCGTGTCTGTCCTTCAAAGTCCTCAAGGTGTATGTATAACTCATGGGGCTGTGACTTAGTTATGGCATGCAATTTGTCCAAGCCAATGAAGAAATCTCCATCGAGCTGCCCGAAGCCGTTTTTGTACTCCGCCCAGCTGCGAAAGAAGTTCAACTTGTTGCTGGTGCGACGGGCCATCACAGTCCATCCAGTTCCGGCAATCTCTGCATCGCAGGACACCTGGAAGGGCTCCAGTCCCAACACCTGAACGGTATAGATTCCGTGGGCAGACGGATAGGTGGGACAATGGCTGGGATATCTTCCCGACAGTCCAGTTGTATTTAATTCTGAACTACTCTTCTGGATGTTTTCAGTACTAGGATTGGATTGGTTTTCCTCGAGCAGGGCTAGTACCAATTTGTACAACGATTCTAGTTTGGGTTTGTATCTGTAAAATGAAAGTTAACATATAGCTTTTTGAAGTGTAACTACAAATTTACCTGATAGGAGTAGCATTTTGAAAACTCTGTGGGATGATAAAACTCTTAGAAGATTTAAGGAGTCAAGGGTATGTGATTTACCTCAATATCCTTCGCTTCCGTTGAATAAAACGAGTGACTTAGAAGCGCCACATATATCCACACTGATCGCAACGCAGCGCATTTATAACTGAATCAACTTTACCATGTCACCTTATATTTTATTACTGAATCATAATCACAAACTAATTTTGATAATTATCATAAATATTAGTAATTATATATCAAATGGCCTTATTATACGGTATTGCAATTTAGTGCGGGTAAATAAATCATTTATGCCAGTAAATAGCTAAATAAATAAATTTGCTGCCAAATGCTTTTATCATTTCGGCGCTGATGTAATCATCATTAGGAAGTATTGATACATAAATTTGTTGTTTATTAATAAAGCTAAGAGACATGTGTGTTTTGCCTGAAAAATAATTAATAAAAGGTTGCCTTAAAGTTATTTTTATTAGTTAATCCAGTTGTTAGATGTACTAAACTTTTATTTCAATCCCTGAATTTCATTGCCGTATTTTAATTACTCCGTTGGTAATCACACTTTGATTGAGGGAAATCCAAGAATAAAAGCTAATATGAAAATTTCGAATAATTTTTAAAGCACGGCCATAAGATTTACAGACATTCGTATGGCACTAAAGTGGCTGGAGCAGACTTCAAAATATATCTGTTTGTGGGTCTTCCATCCTAGTGAGTTTTTAACGGCTTATTGAATGCCGGCGGGCGGTGTCTTAACTGCTGCAATGTCGCGTTCGCCGCTTAACAAGCGTCCTCCGGATGCGAATGTGGATGGGGATTTGGATGGGGATGGGGATGGGAATGGGGATGTGGGCATGCCCGATGCTCCGTGCAGCTGGGGGCGATTGTGGCTGCGTCTGGCGGAGCGGGTCGGGATTGGAAGGGGTCTTGTCGAAATTACGCTCATAAACGTGACTTGACATAATAATCTGGAGCTGGAGCGCTCTGACTTCGTTCACTTGCTTTGTCTTTGGCACTTGCCATCTGACTCCCGGCCCTTCTGACTCCTGTGGCCATCTTTGCCTTGGATTTCTTTACCTTATCCGGACTCGCTTTCAAGGTGGCGTGGATTTTTTTGCGGTCTTCTTTTAATTTTTTGCGGTCAGATTTTATGTTTTTATGCTTTTGGGGTCAGGCAGCGCCCGGCGAATATGGCAAAAATTTCATTAGTTTTGCAAACAAGCAACCAAACAAACCCAGAAACAAATATTTGTGCCTGCATTTTTTAACAGTTTAGTGCCAGTGGTTGTTCTTATTGTAGGCGCCACAGCAGCTTTTTTATCTTGAAACGTAGAAAAGGAGCTGCTAGCACCAGGTGAAGCCACTTTCCTCCGGGGATATCAACTGAACAAACAGCGAAGGTATCAGAGAAATGGCATTTCTTGGATTCCTTTTAAAATAAACATTTTATGAACTTTGTTTGTTCTTACCCTTGCAGATAGCCAGTTAAAATAGAGCCGAATGTGTTCAAAGCAGGCACCTGACACACCTATAACTTTTAACATGTTTGATGTAAAATTTGACCAATTCTATTAAATCAATCATTAAGAATATTCTAAACTATGAGTGTTGCAGCGCAACTCTAGAGCTGAGAGGTCATAAACAGCATCATAGAAACGCATTAATATCAGTAACTCTTTAAACGTGGTAAATTATTAATAATGAAAGTGCCAATTTAATGAAACCAATCTCTTACGTACATCAATAGAAATGCCAACCTTTCTTCGTTGAATGAGACTTCTGTGAGATTGTCGTTTCTGACTGTTTCTACTTTCTAACTACTTTCAATAGCTTTTACGGGTAACTTATAGACTTGCTTGCTTTAAACGGACAGACTGGCGGACAAATGGGTGGAGTACATCGACTCGGTTTGATGAAAAATGTGTGTACATTGCTCTATATATATGCTCTATATGGTCGAATGTGTGCACCAGGACTACGGTTGTGCTGGACAGCGTCCAACCAAAGCTGGACTCGCCTCACCTCCTATCACTTGGCCCCATAATTTATGACGAAGAGGTTACTTTGTAATCAGCAAATTAACTTTATCGCCGAAAGCGCTGTGTCCATACACGTGTGTGCGTGGGGCGCCACATCTCATGTATGAAGGGTTGATTCAGTTCACATTTTGAGTGGACATGCCCTGACCTCTGTCCATAGAATAATGAGTTCAGTTTTGAGTGCATTTTTTGTATACTTGACTTTTTTATAAACGACAGAAATTAAAAATTAAATCAGAGAGGCGTTCTTTTTTTATCTCGATAATCAAAATTTTAATATTTGCACTGTGTGTGGGAACGCACAACTCACGAGCTCCCCTTCGTTGGCAAATTTGGCGGTGTGTCACGGTTTTCGTGGTCCTGGCTGCAAATACGGGCGAGTTATAGGATCCGTGCTCTCGGTGGGGTAACCGCCGAGCGCTGTAAATTATCTAATTTTCAATGTCGGTTCGGTTCCCAGCCGCCCCCATTTGGGGGATTGGATTTCAGTATTGTTCCTAATCTCCGCCCCACGCGGTATGCGCACGAGTTAATCGAATCTGCCTTTTATGTTAACGCATTTTCATATCGGAACAGCCTGCCACCCTGCCACCCAATTTGGTTGTTTGCATTCGATTTGTTCCTCGCCAGGGTGTTTCGTTATCTCTTATTATACTAATTTCTGGCCATATTGCAAACAGTGTTCCATCTAAAGGTAATTTTGTTTAATTTGAAGCCACAACTTAAGCACTGTTGGCATCGTAAACCCAAGAACAAGACCCATTCTTCTTGTCACGGCCATAAAGTGGACAATTCTGGTGAACTATGGAGTGTTGATAAGCCAAAGGTAAGAAATTGAAAATCGAATGTCTGTCAAAGTGTCGCAGCAATAGATTTACATTAGGTTCTAGCACAGCACATGTGTGCGAGCCCATATCCAGTCACCTGCCAGACCCAAATCCAGCCGTGACTGCCGATGTGAGGGCCGTTTAATAAGGCACGGATTATCGCCCGGCATTATTTCAATCACATACCAAGTGTCGAGTATTTAGCAGACAAGGAGCACGCGCTCGCCTCCACTGCCCGTTCCATTTCCAGGGTACCATCCCTGCTCCTGTCAGGCTGAGGCGTCAGTTGACGTCGGGAGCGGGGCGGAGCGGGCCTTCCTAAAAAGCCAATAAAAATACTTTGTTTGACAAATAAAAGCCACAGTGAGAGAGGGGCTTTTGGCGATAAAACGCTTCAAGATATCGGGCGGAGCGCCGAGGTTCGTTCGTTCACAAGGCCTGGCAGGTCGCACATGTGTGGATGTGCCGGCGGTTTGGGATCTGCTGCTTCTGCCGGGTCTTCACATCGTTTGGCTTTAAGAGCCAGTTAAAGTGCCCCGTGACCGTTGGGTGTCTGTGTTTCTGTCTCTGTCTCTGCTTGGGCGGCACATCCGGTGGACTGGAGGTCGTCGGACAGTAGGAACGTATGCTACATTCTTTGGGTATCTAGGAAATCAGCTGCCATATTGTCGGGTAGGGTCTACTAGCACACCTGCAGCACAATGAGTATGGTAATATAGCTGATACCCAGTAAAATTACCATTCCATGCTAAAGGAAGCTGGATTTTTTCCTCGAGAGGCAAAAGTACTGCTTGCTCAAATCAGATTTTTGCTGGAAGCATTCCGTTTCCGGTTTGTGTATAGGGTATTGTCTGGCCCGTAGGTTGTTCCCTTTGGCTTTTCGGAACCAAGACTACCGACCCAAGCAGATCTTGTTGTTGATGCTGTCGACAACTGTCCTTCGTTTTTCTTCGCCCTCTGTTTGACAATAATCAACGCTGACGACGTTGCCGTCTCACATGTTTGCCAGCATGGAGCGGCCATCACGGATATGTTTATGCCTGGGCGTTGAGTTTGTGCTGCCGAGTATTGGTTCATGTTGTTTTTTCCCGCACATATTTGCTCTTAGATAGATGACCCCGTGGCACTGCTCCTTCGACTTCTCTGATTCCTCCGGCATCCGACATCCAACATTCAACATTCAACATCCAACATCCGGCTCTTCAACGGATTTTTAAAGTTATGCGGCGAGACATTATCATCAGCAGGCTGCGTGACTTTGGCCCCTGCTGTCGGCTTCTTTTATTTTTGGCGCTGGTTAAAACTAATTAAAATTGTGGCGCGTTATTTGGGCCCGGAGAAAATATGCAAACGAGCGGTAGCAGTAGGCGAGTGACGACGAGCATAAAAAATTTCGAGCGACTGCCTTTTGGGCGGCGGCAATTAAAACGGTTGCAACTTGAGCTGCTCTCGAGCACGCTCCGAAATTGAAATATTCGCCACGCATCCGGTCCGGCGTGTCACTGATGTTTGCTCATATCCTGCAATCAGTGCACACAAGCGCAGCCTAGTCAATCGCACACACGCACACACCCACACTCATGCACACACGCATACCACTCAGTGGAGTCCTGATTACAGCTGCCATATTAATCAACTGACCAAAACATACAAATCGCCGATAGCCCAACGTTTATGAAACGCCACAGTGCTGCGTTCGAAAATTGTTCAGCCCAACGGTTATGTGTGTGTGTTGGTTAATTGCAGATCCTCGTCCTTGCAGGACTATTGCGTTTGCAAACAAAAATCGTCGCTTGACTGCTACAAATTTCAATAAATTATTGCTGAATTTTTTGTGGCACTTTGGTCCGAAAATTTCGATATCTTGTTGGGCTCTATGATTTCAAAAGCGATGTAATATTATGCTCTGATTTTCACACTGCAATTGAGCAGACTGTTAAATATATATGTCATCTTAGCAATGGTTGGCCTATAAATATATATAAAAGTATATATAGTATATGAGTAATACATTTTATTACTAGATATTTAGCACATTGAACGATATGTTTCATAAATTATCACTATTGTTTATAAATTAAATGAAATAACATTAAGTTCTTTATAAAAGTGACAAATTCCAAGATCAAAGGAAACGTTTTCACCAACAATTCTGGCTCTTATCTCCGCAAAGAGGGATGTATGTAAATACGGCTTTCCTGGCCAGCGCTCTTGAAAAATGAAACGTGTAATTCATCGAGGCGCCACTATCGTCCGTCCTCCGACTTTTGCGGCGATGCAGCGAAGCGGTCAAAGCTGCCACTGGGATTCTGGCGGAGATGTGGATGGGGTTGGTAGTTGGGATGCGTATGGGGTTGGGGATGTTTGTGCCGTTGGAGCTGCGGAAGTGCTGCGTTGCCATTGAACCGTTAACGACTCGCATTCTTTTCGAGTCTCTTTGGCGTGGGAAAAGGGGCGTGGCGTGGGCTGACGAAGGCGGTTGGAGAGATTAATTGTCGTTTGGCGCGCTTGTTAATAAATTAATAAATTAAATTGCATATTTCGCTTTATACTTTATGACGCTTTGGCCGCACGCTCTCTTGTTTTCGTAGGTTTGCTATATACATATGTATGTGTATGTGCCGAAAACGTAAAATTTTTAATATAAATAATTTGGCCAGATTTTCTCTTTGACACACACGGCCAGCCACCGACCGATCCCCCTCGCAATATCATTATCTTTGGCGCTAGCTGCATAAACAAATTTAAAGAATTTCCAATAAATTTGCATTCGGTCGCCCGATTAATAACAAGGGTTTTCACCTGTTTAAGTGTGACAGGCATTAAATTTATTAATCAATTTTTATGAAATTTTTACTGAGCCACTAATGGGTTTATAAACGAGTGCTCCATCATTCCGTTATGCTTAATTGCAATTTAATTATTTTTAATTAATCAATACAAAGTGAATGAGGGATTTCAGTGCAGTGATTAGGCGTATATGCAATACTAGTATTAAATAAAAACGTATGCATTAAATTAGGTAATCACTTTAAGGGCTTCAAAAACAAAAATCGTAAAATTCGCTACAACGATAAAATACAAAATAAATTATGTTTTATTAACACCAATTTAAGCAAAGGGACCAAAAAAATTCTAATTGTTGCCAAACAAAAAGTGCAGCATACTTTTAGGGCGACAAAGCCATTATGGCACGGTACACATTTAGAACCGGAATCTGTAGCCGAAGGTTAACCGGTTCACTACCTGTAAGTGAACCGGAACGGAAATAAACGTAAATGTTGATTTCCTGCACCGAAGCGGTTAAGCTTGCGAGGTTTCACGCCTAATTGATTTAATTTTTAATAAGTGTTCGTTTTATTACGACAAACTGGTACTTACCCACTCAAGTGGACATCTGAAAAAACCGAAACGTAATAAGTTCCTTAGTACGTACATGAAATTTGCGGGTCAGCTTCTGAAAAGATAACAATTTTTTTGTTTGCGAAAAATTTGCCGCCTCTTTTTTTAACGGGCCTACAGACTCGAATTGATTAGGATCACAACTCGGGTCGATTCACCGAATTTCGTCTGCCTGTCAGACTTTGTATGCTTGATTAGGTCGGAAGCGCTTTCTTCAACCAATTAGATCATTTTCAATGATTACAATATTACTGCTGCATAATTGTGATAATATTTATTAATCTGCACTTCATCAATTAGCTGCATTAATGAATCAATCCAGCTATTTCCTTGTGATAGATAAGAACATAGCCCGTAATAACCCAGCCATTAACGGTTGATTTTGGAATTTTTCATCTTAAACCATATAGTATAGTATTTATGCGATAAGCATATAAGTAACCCCCATTGAAATTTGCTTAGCTAATGTCAAAAACGAGACTATGAAATTAAGTTTACAAAATTAATTAGTATACTTCGTTTGAACTTTGTAGATTTTTTTGTTGTCTTGTCGTAGACTTTGTAGATAAGCCCCCTACTCAAATGCCGAAAAGAAAATACGTATTTAAATCGCTGATAAGCTAACCAAGCAAAAAGAGCCGAGCTGCAAGAATTCTACAAGCTCAGTCGTCGGAAGAAACCCCTCAAGTGGGGTAGTGTGGGTAATATTTGGTGTAGCGGCGATGAGAGAGCACAAATGCGAATACGGCATACGACATACGGAATATATGTACATAAATCGAAACCGCGTGAAACGAGATTTTAGTTGAATTTGAGCAAGCGGCAGACGCGCAACACACGTCCTGAAGCATCGATAAATCGGATTCGGAATCGGAATAGCCAAACTCGTCGGGTTATACTACAATCAGCAGCTTTACTTTGAAATGATCGTATCTAAGCACCTGAGAAAAGAACTTTTTAAAGTGCCGCAGTACAGGTGCAGCTTATGAATCTCGCCGAAGTGAAACAAACGTGCGGAAAGATCAGCTATTCCATTGCCCGATAGTAAATCCAAGGAGCAATGGTGCGAAATCTGTGGACTGCCCTCCTCCTGCTGGGCAGTGCTAGCTGCGGTTCGAGTGTGCCGGTCAAGGCAAATGATCCGGAACAGCGTTGTCCGTACCTCGGAGAGTGCAATTCAACGATCAATCAGCAACAAATCGATACCCTGATGTCCTACGTGGACAGCGAAAAGAATCCATGCGAGGATTTCTATGCCTACGCCTGCGGAAAATGGCGGGCGAAGCATGGAAGCCACACAACCGCCACGATGATCAGCGAATCGCAGATTAACCGCCAGTACGAGGACCTTTTCCTCCGACTGCTGAGGAATCCCAGGGCCCCAGAATACAGATACCCCATGTACGCCAAGGTGTTGGCCCATTACCAGTCATGCATCGCCCTGGAGAAGCCGGATCTGAGGCGATACATCGAACTACTGGACCGGGATCTGCTCGCCTCCTTGAACTCCACGCACTGGATGCACCTGCTGGCGGTTTTAGGGCGGTATGGTTACCACGGTCACTACGTCCAAGTAGAGGTACGTTGGTACAACGCCACCCATCACATGATCTTCCTGCTGCCGCACAATCGCCACCTGAACCTGAGTCTCACGCAGGACATCTATGATGCGCTGAGTCAGGATAGCTCCTCCTGGCCGCCGCTCCACCAGCTGCAGGAGCAATTCAGAAGTCTGGAGCAGAACTTAGTGCGACTGGCTAAGCCCCATTCGGCGGACGATACCTTCCGGAATTACAGTCTGGATCAGATTCGGACGGAGGTGCCGGGACTGCAGTGGGACGAGGCGCTAAGGACACAGCTGGGCAGATCGGTGCCCGGGAATCACGTCTTCCAGGTGGACGACTTGGACGCCATCGAGGGGCTTGTGGAGTACCTCAATACGGTGGATTCCCTCCTGCTTAATCGCTACAGCCTGGCAAGGCTCCTCAGCCACCTGCTAGAGCTTCCACACAATCCGCTGGCCACTTGGGAGTCCGGTCAGCGATCGCGGGGAAAGAACTGCATTCGTCACATGCGCCGCTCCGTTTACCTGCCGATGAACTACGTCTACGAGAGAAGTTTCTACTCCCGGCACCGCCACGCGGACGAGCTGGTCATCCACAGCGTCTTCCAGCAGCTGCAGAGTCAACTGGAGCTGCGGGTGCAGCACAACGCCTTCAATCTAAGCCAGGATCTGGTGAAATCGCTGCAGGCAAAGGTGCACCAGATGCGCATCAACGTGGGCAACCTGCCGCCCAATGTGACGGAGCAGTTCTATTTGGACAGCGACCGGCGGTGGAGCGTGGGCGGCGACTTCTACGAGAATCACCTGAACAGCCTGCTGTACTACTACACGCTAGTCGCCGATCTGGAAAGCAGCTCGGACCAGGAGGAACGGGACATCTGGTATAGCTTCAATATGCACACGCCCGAGTTTCCCGACAACATCGATGCCACGCCGTACTTCTACTGCCTGGGCAACATCATCTTCGTGCCGTACTCCTACGTGAAGCGTCCCTTCTTCGATGCCAACTTCTGGCCAGCGCTGCTCTACGGCGATCTGGCCAACACCCTGGGCCACGAGATCATGCACGCCTTCGACACGGACCTGGTGGACTACGATGCGCAGGGTAATCTGCGTAACTTCAGCGACCAGTTGGGCGATGTGGAGCTCTACAACGAAGCGGTTGGATGCCTTAACAGCAGCGCCGTGATGCTGAACGAGCGCACCTCCGACGTCAGCGGATCCCGGCTGGCCCTGCAGACCTACGGCGGCGACTGGCTCACCCGGTCGGGCAACGGGCGCCTCTACTTCCTCCAGTTCGCCCACTTCTTCTGCGGCGACGAGGGTGACCAGTACCACGATTCCGGCAGCCAGCGGCTGAACTACGCCCTCGGCCAGGTGCCGCAGTTCGCAGAGGTGTTCCGGTGCCACGTTGGCTCCGGAATGACCAGCGCGGACCAGTGCCCCTTCTGGTGAGGGATGCCCTCAGACGGTCGGTGACTCCCACTGCTAGTCGGTGTATAGCTTTAATTAGGAACCCAAGTATTGTGAATAAACTTCTATGCTTAGCAATTGCGTATGCGTCTCGCATCTGTCGGGCGGATTTTCCGACACGGACTGAGTTAATTTTCAATTACGTGTGCAACGTGATAGACTAGACATCGGTGAGCAATGGATGCCCTTCCAGGATGTTCGCTGTCAGGCACTGAAAGAATAGGGGGGTAGATACTCACACCTACGCAGAGAAAATATAAAAATTGGATGCTTCAGTCAAAATATTTAACAGTGTGAGCGAAAACCTTTTAAAAAGTACAAAATGTTTCGACTCTGTTTGTGCACCTTGAACTTTTGCCGGTTTCCTATGTAGAAGAACTCACGTGTGCGTATGTGTTACCCGGCGTGCTTTTATTTATTTGCTAATTAACACCCATCCTGCGCAGAGCAGTCGACAGCACAGAGGGCGACGACCATCCAGAGAGCGAAACCAAGACTGAGTCCAGAATCCGACTTCGATTCCGAGTCCCAAGCCCAAGTCGGTGGCCGCGAATTGTTGCACTGTGCAACTTGTTGAAGGTCGTCGCGCAAATCGCTCACACGCCGCGTGGGTCTTGAAGGCGCGTGGCAAGCGTGGTCGGGTTCGCCTGGCAACCGCATTAATGGAATGGGCCATTAACAACCTGCCGGGATGATAGCGCGTGAGCCGCGTGTCAAACAGCGGTCAGCCACGCCGAATCGTGGTTGTTTCCGATGAATGGGCGACCGTCTGTTTGTCTTTGCCCCACAAATGGACTAGAAACGGGGAACTTGAATTGATTCTGCGATAAAGAACGAGCTACTCATGTGAAATAGGGTATGGCGCTCAGTCATCTAAATCAATATTCTGGGGTTCCAATTTGGTATGTTTCGAGTCAGCAAGATGGTTAGGAATTCCAGAGCTCATCCAAAGCGGCTGCATTATGCTGAGTGGGATATACCCAGCAGTTCCTCTTTCCGTCGGCCGGCTTATCAGTGTTGTATTTCATTCATTGATGTAATTCAAAGCGGCTGTGCATTATATTTGGGCTGCCTTATAATTAGTTTTAAAATAAACCGCTTGGCCAGCGGAACGCGGAAAGCCGAGTGACGCAATCGGAGCAGCGAATTGCGCATGGTGTGGTGTGAGTCGGAAGCCAGCAACAAACTCGCTGCTTCTGATCGCCACGGCGGTGCTCCACTCGGCTCGGCTGAGGTCCGTTCCTTGACCCCCGGATTCCGGCGGTCTTGCCCGCCACTCGGGGTTCCATGTCACGTGCGCTGGCTCGGCGGAGCAAGTATGTATGTATGTATGTGGGTCTGTGCGGAATTGATTGATTCGCCAGCGAAGGTGGCGCACTGGAAGACAGACAGACAGACGACCTGATAGGGCTGATGAAATTACAAGTCGCGCAGCGTCATTCAGAACGGTTGTGGGCATGTTATGCGAGTAAACGGATTTTGCGGCAATGAAATAATTGCCAACATTGCAGAACAGGCAATGTCTAATTAACCCGCACAGATAAAGCCATGCCCCCCGCCATGTTCGGATTTTCAAAATTGCATTGCCCGGAATCGAGTGCCCAAAATCTGAAACCAAATATTCGCGTTCCGGTGTCGCCGACAGAAGCTGTGGCTACTTAGCAAGTGGAACCACTGCGTCCGTCCATCCCAGTTGGACCATGGAACGCTAGCCAGCCACATGAGTTTATCATAAAGCACCCACTAAATTTTTGCCGCTGCTGTTGGCGACCACAATGTTTGTAAATGTTTTTCACCGTCGAATGGAATTTCGGGTATTGCTTTGTTTGTCATCTGGGGTATTTGCCAACTGACCAACTACTGTCCATTTGAATGATTTTGGTGTGCCTCTTTTGGCATAAATAGCAATATATTCAGATACCAATAAAGTCACATCAGATAGAATTCAGGACACGGGAGCAAACCGTTTGCATTTATCGAATCATTGAGTTGTAAGCAGTTTAAGCAATATATGTCAATCTATCATATCTTAACTTATCTATCTTAACTATTAGTTACTGATATTCTAATCTTTTCTTGATTCCATATTGATGATACTTAAAGTCTAGATTATTAGTTTACGGTTTAAAAAGCACTGAGCTTTGATGCTGATTCCATCAGCTGATTCCTGATTCGTGGTGATTGGCTTTATTATCAGCTGTGAAATGCCGTAAAGCCGGCAAAATGAGTCTTAGATAATGTAAATGTAAATGTATTTTATTTGGCGCAAATAACCACGCTTTATCATGGTCTTGTGTTTACAAAATTAATTTGTAATTTGTTTAAGAATTTGTGTGTGTGTGTTATATACCGTGTTGCCTAAAGTAGATCATAGTTCAATAAGGAAATCCTTAACAAAGTAAGTTAACTAAGTTATATATATAGCTAGCCCTTTTTTGGCTTAGAGAACGCTGTTGTCTTGAAAATTTTGCATACTGGGAAAGTCCATGCTTCTGTGTAGGCACGCATACCCTTCCCATGTATCCCACTCCCACTCATCATTGCAGCTCTGTACCTCATCAGCTCCAGCTCTGCCACCTGAGCATCCACAAATCTCAGCCCCTGATTTCATTTTACGGCTCCGTCGGTGTGAAAGTCACCTTGTGGCAAACTGCAAGCAAAGTTGTGTTTATCCCTGGGGTCCTGAATTCGGTTCGTTTTCGCTCCAAATTTCAGCAATAGTCAGATGAAGAATTTTCAGTGTGTGATTTTTATTGTGGCTGCAATTCGCTTGGGTCTTGTTAACATTCGCTTTTTTCCGGGAAAATTCGTTCGGCTGCAGTATGATGATGATGCTGGGAGTTGATTTCGCTGAGTTACTGCAATAATTGGAATTTAAATTTTAAGGACTTTCCGTCAGCTGTCTTTCGAGTGAATCCTTGGCTATCCCTTCTTTCTAGAACCAACATTTTTCGAGTCAAAGAGGAGAGTGATCAGGAATCTATTGCACATTCCTAATATTACCTACCTGTTTCCTTGGTTTCAGGTCACTTGGATATATATTTATAGCGGAGAGGTTCGCGAAAATAATTAAATTACGGTTAGCGCGAGGAAAATCCATCAATCCGACAGCTGCGGCTGTTAATCTTACCTGATCGCTGCTAGGTGGATTAAGGAAAATCTGAGGTAGTGGGTGGGCAATAAAATCTGCACCCAATCCGTATTCTACCTGATCATTGTATATAAACCATTAGCAAAATGCCAGAAAGCCACAGTTACAAACTGAAACGTCTAACGTCAACAACAAGACAGCAAACCAATTCCAAAATGGTCCTGAGCAATTCCACGCCAAACAACCTGTCCAAGCACAACCAGATGGTGGTGGACACGGCAGCCATGAACAGTGAAGATCTCAGCGAGCTATTGCAGCTGAACGCGGAGATCGAGGAACGTCGTCGCTCCGGCCGCCACGGAGATGCCAGCACCGCCTGTGGCCTGCTCCGAGCTACGATGACCAGGGAGGAACTCTTCGAGATTTCCTCGTTGGATGACGATCGCTTTCTGACCGCCCTGGAGCACCAAAACTCGTTTGCATCACCGCGCCGAGTGCAGGTTACCGACCTGGACTTGTCCAGCATCGAGAATCTGATGAAGTACTTCGACGAAGAGGTACCTGTGACGCCAACAAAGACACTGGGCGCCACCAAAGCAGCCGGAAAAACGGGTAAAGTGGCCAGCACCATTGCCAAGTTGGCCCTCCAGACGGATCCGATCACGCCGCCCAAGCCAAAGGTGGGTAGTGGCCACCTGAAGATCAGCGAGCTGAAGCAGAAATACGAACAGCTGCCGGAGATGGAGACGCCACGCTCTGCATACCAGGCATCCAGAAAGGCATCCGCCTCGCTGCCCATGAAGGTAAAGGAGATGGCCCAACTGTTTAACTCGAAGATCAGCCAGGTGATGCGACGCACAGAGGAACCACAGTATGTTCAGCTGCAAAATGAGATGTCGCCGAAAGTCAAGGCACAGAACCGCCTGGTATCGCCACTAGAGTCCCCAGTTCAAGGACCCTGCCTGGTGGCCGAGGAAGTTTTCCGCGAGCTGAGCGTGAAGGACAAAGCCCTGCTGTTCAACAAGTTCATCGGTGACATGGCAGCCAAGCACCCCAAGTTCAACGCACATGCCGCAGATCTCAAGGAGAAGGTAAACAAACAGGTGGCACGAGGGGAGGTGGTGGCTGAACGGCAAGCCAGTGTCAAGCATCTCGCCCAGGAGCTGGAGGCGAAGTGTATCCTGGAGCCGGGATCGCCACCACGGCCAAGTGGTTCCTCTCCCCCCAAGACGACTGAGAGCAAACCGGAGACATGCACCTCCCAGCTCCATGTGAGCACACTGACTGTGATCCTCAAGCCAAGTCCGGAGCGCAGAGCTCCACAGCCACGACCCCGCCGATGCCTAGATCGTCAGAGCGATGAGCATGCCCGAGAGCCATCCCAGAAGCGAAACCTCGCCGCGATTCGCACCATGATGCCAACGGAGGCCTATGCGCCACCCAAGAAGATCCGACGCACTCGACAGGAGCGCACCGGTGCGGATAGCCAAATGTTTTTTCAGAACGAGCACCTCGAGACCCTGTTCTACAGCTGGCTCAGCTCGGAGAACGGTGTCCAGTTCGACATTACGAGTGTGTCTGACGGTCAGCAGACCATTGAGATAGCCACCGAGGCGGGTGATCTTCTGGAGCAACCGCTGCTCGAGCCGAGCACCGCTACTCTGGAGGATGTGAGCCAGAAGTCCGCCGTCGAGCGGCTTCTGGAGGAAGCCATCGCCAAATTGGAGCTAGATAACGAGTCTAAGAAGGAGAGACAAGTTAAGGAAAAGAAGGAGGTGAATACAGCTGAGGATCCCATCGTCCAAGTCACTCCGCGACGCATTAAGCGCCAGGCGCCGCCAGTGCCAGCCCCACGACCCAGTCTAAGCCAAGTTACCTCCAGTGCATCCAGCTGCAAGCAATCCGAGGCTGAGGAAAGTGAATCCGGGTTGTCTACACTCCCAAAGGTAAGTGATATCTTTAATAAGTGCATTCATGAATGTGGACTCATTTTGCTCCACTTTCTATCACAGATAACCAGCGACGAATCCCAGCCAGAGACGCCCAAGGATGACTTGCAGGCAGGTGAATTTGATTTCGCCAAGCCACAGCGTCCGCCACGCAAGAAGAAGATGCGCCGAACTCTCACCTGGAAAAAAGAGAACTCCATTGTCGAGGCCACAGCAATAACCTCAACGGACTCCGATTCAGATTACAAGCCCCCGCTATTAGGAGCGGCCAAGAAGAAGTCCGGAGCTATCTGTAACCCACTTCCAATGCCCGAGCCAAGTTTCATTGAGCTGGATAAGTCACTGATGCGCCACTTGAACTCGCCGCGGAAAATCAAGTCGGCATACACCCTCACAGTGATGTCATCTCCCTCGCCGAATGCAGACAGCGATCAGTCTCCTAGTCAGACACCAAGGCAATCCCTGGTACAGGCCATGCGGGACAGTTTCGTGGATCAGGGCTTCGAGACATGCTCGAACGATCCCATGGACAACAGTCCTATACGCCGATCTTCGCTTGGGGTCACGGAATCGAAGCCCTCCGGTTTTTCCACGCCAGTTAAGGGACGCCAGGCTTCAAGTCCGGCGCAACAACAACTGTTCAGTCCGATTCTCACCCAGGAGCGCCCTCGCCGCAGTTCCCTGGCCATGCAAGTGATTCGGGAGGATCATCCGCTCGACCTTGATGCCACCTCCAGCTCACCCTCCACCCCGTGCAGCGAGCGGGAGTTCTTCGCCAATGCCCCGACTGTCGAGATTGATAACTCCCAGGATGAGGGTCCGACCAGCAAGGCGCACTCAATGTTCTGGATCACCTCTGGCGACTTCACGGTCTCCCTGGAAATCTTTAAGAACAGTCCGGAGCGCCTGCGACTGCTGTACGAGATCTTCACTCAGAAAAGCTGGGAGACTCGTGACCTGGCCTTCGGAATCGATGGACACAAGTTCATTCGCGGAGCTGCCAGCTCCGACTCCGACCGTCAGTCGCTGCCCGAGCGTCCGCCCAGTGTGAAGGGCTGCTCCCACTACTGGTTCGCCAGCGGAGATCTCGCAGTGCCCTTCAGCGGAAAACTGATGTCCAGCGAGAAAATCGAGCGGCTGTTCGCCTTCCTCGGCGCAGAGCAGTCGGAGTTGCGCTTCGGCGTGGACCACATCGAGTTCAGCAGCGTGCCAGAGTTCTGGCCCACTACCCAGAAGTATTCCATCGAGAGCAGCTACAGCATGCTGGTGGGTCTGCAGACAGGTGCCAGCAATGGCCTGGAGGGGCGCAGCAAGTACTCCTGGCCCAACAGCAGCATCAGTGCCAACCAGGCGATCAAGACCAGCGACCTGGATCAGACGGAGTTCGAGTCCGATAGCTTCGGAAACAACAGTGGTAGGCTGTCCTTTTCGCCTGATCTCTTCTCCTTGGAATACGAGGCGGTACCCCTGGACGAGCTGTTCGCCAAGGCTCCTCCCTCTGCCGCCATACCCGCCATGTCCGTGCCGCAAATGATGCAGACCCTCAAGCAGCAGCAGTCCAAACTTCGCAGTGTGGAGCAGCGCATTCGTGGCTACGCCAAGCCCGCCAATCTGGCCGACTCCTCGCTGGAGCACTGCCGCAACACGCCGCAATATGTCCACAAGCTGCGCTCCATCATCCGGGCCATTGACAACATTGGACGCGACGATGGCTTCCGCGGCTGCTCGATGGAGCAGCTCGAGAGCTTCATGTACTTCCTCAGCGAGTATGCGGATGTGTGCCTGGCCAACTGCAGCGAGCACATGGACAAGATTCTCGACACCCTGATGGACCGCAGGGCCGTGGAGGTCTGAGCGAAGGTGCAAAGGTGCAAGGGACTTTATTTTAAGATTTTATAACCAATTAGTTCCTAGACACTAACATATAATGTTACAAAGATTTTAGATAATAAACTTTAAAGAGAAAAGTTAAAGCCATTCGGTGTATTTCTTTGGGCATGTAAGTCCAACAAAATCTGGTGTCCTGGAGGGCATAGCTCCTTGCACGTAGGAGTCTGGCAAGCATCACGTTTCCGGCAAGCACATGGGTTCTTTTTCTTGCCCTCATCAAGCAAATGCTCCTGTTGCATCAACTTCAGACATTCCTGGCCAAGGATACCATGTTTGTGCACTTCCAGTGGCCAAGGGAATCCGTTTGGGTCCAAAAGGAGTAGCTGGGTTCGGTTCAATAACAATTTCAACTGCAAAAGTGCTGCGCAAACATGGTATCAGATAAAACTGATAGCTATTAATGCAATAACTGGTTACTTGTTCAACATAAAATAAAAGTCCCATTGACTTTCTTTTGCCTTTCAAATGAATCCTTACAAAATAATAGTTATATTGTTCATCACTAAAATAAAAGTCGCCTTAGTTTTAAGAAGCAATCCCAAATAGTACATAGATATTTTATTTGTTTCTTTCGCAGTGCCAGTTTGTTCCGCTCGGGGAGCAAGTTAATAAATATACATTATCACTCTTATAGTTAAGAAACACAAACTAAGGCCTATGATATATGTAGGTAATTAAATATATATATATATATATATATATTTCTGTATGAGTAGTTTAGAACTTACATATTTGGATTTGGCTTTATGTCAACTCGATTATTTCTCAACTTTAAACCCTTCTTAACTGATCAGCTAACTAAATTATGTATCAACAGTTGTCGCTTCAATCGTGAATATTCGTAATTCATATTTGCTTAGTTACCTATTTGGGTTAATGGTTTTTTGATTAATGCATTTTAGGTGCCTGTTTTTCAGAGTATTTAAGCCTTTCACTTTCCCGTTAAATATCTAGTTTTGAAATGGTTTGATGCCTACTCTCGTACAAATGAACATTCATTTCTAGTGCCTATAACGAGTACATAATTTACAATTGCATTTGGGTTTATTCCATGCACATACGCGCTTATTTACAGTTTGCTTCGAGGTGAGTAGTGCTCTCTTTTTAACAATTTGGCATCATTCGAAGGGTATACTATTTTTTCCCACTTGTGTTTATGCAAATTAATTGATTTTATATCTAACTAACCAGGATTTATGTGCTTTGGTTTGCATCGCATGTGTGTTTGCTTTGGCTCGGCCGAAATGCTTTTTACAACATTCTTCGCATACCCTAACCGATGGATGTAAACTGATACTAGTTTTAAAACCAAACGAATGTTTAGAAAATATTTAAGAGTGCTTCCGAACGAATGGTGAACAAATATGCGAGCTTGATTAATTCGGTACCTTTGTTTGCCTAAAAACACGCTGTGGTTTTCGTCACCAAACGTAATCAAATATTAATGGGCTGCAGAGGGTGTTGCGGGAAAACCAGAGCTTGACTTCGTTAACGTTTGCAAATTGCAATTCGCTTAATTAATTACACAGTTGTTATGGCTAATCGTATGCATCGGCTTCGTTACACCTTTCATTTCGACTGTTTGGTAATGGCACTTTATTAAAATGGAATCGCACATAGTTTTCAACCACACGAGTGTGTCGTCAGCAGCGCAAGGATGCAGCAGATGAGGGACCAACTGGACGCCACTAGGTTGCCATGACTCCCGCTGCTCTTGCCCTTGGACCAGTCGAATCCCTTGGGACTGCTGCCCGTCAGCTTCTGCTTCGACTTGTCGATCTCGTTCAGATTCGATAGGTATTTAATGCTCGCTGCAAATGGATAAACAAAAGTGCAACGTCTGCATTTGTTCTGCCAACATCAACATCCTATGCATTTGGGCACTACTCACATTTGCCGGACGCAATCACCGAATTTGTGGGTCCTTCGCCCACAATGCCAATGCCATTGCCATTCAGGGGCGTGTTGATGTAGCCGTCCAGTGCGATTTCCGCCGCGGTTGTTGTCGTCCGCCGCAGCGTTGTGGTTGTGGGCGGCGGTTGTGTTGTCGGCGGACTCGACACTACACGGAGAGAAATATTGGGGTACATGAGCGTTGGAAATGATTCAACAAATATAGAAGCTGTCGCATGAAAGTGGAAACATGAGGCAAGTGTAACTCTACATGTCAAAAAAGAATCCTTTTTCTATTCTACATTTATTTTTTTGCATTATCTAAGCTATTTTCTGTCAGTGTAGTAATTAAAGTAAGGGGTAAGAGCGGAAAAAAACGGTACCGAACAAAAGTGGATTGCTCAATCGGAAACAATCCATAAACAACTTAAATTAACAGTGAGTTATAAGCCAGTCCTGCCCCAAAAATGTGCGCCCCATCAGTGCCGAAGTCCTCCGTCCTCCGCTCGATTCCTAAACAGATATTTTCGGTTTCCCAGCCGAATTGTCTTCACTTATCAGCCATCGTAAATTCAGTGCAATCCCTTTGGCCCGCCCTTCCCCCCGATTCTTTTCAATTTCTTGGACATCTCCCCGGGGAGGATTCACAACTCTCGGTTCCTTTTCTCGGCTGGCTGCGCTCCGCTGGCATTATTGAAGACAATTTGTAGAGGAAATTTATTGGGCTTGACACTTGGCCTTGCCTCGGCTGGGAATCACGAAACTATAGCCCACTCCAATGCCTGGTTGACGGCGCATTTCGGCGACTGTATCGCCTCCTGACCACTCAATAAAATTGTCACAGGTTCATTGTTCTCATTGTCGGAGCTGCCCCTTCTATTATCGATGCGCCCATTGTTACCTTTAATTGGTAGAACGACACCCACTTTTCGATGGGCTACACAGCCCATTGTTGTGGCAGCAGAATGAAAACCGTGTATATATAAATTAAGTTGTCTTTTCACCATTCGCCATTCTTGGTGGCGTTGGGTTTTTGTCACCACCTCACCACCTCACCACCAACGAGCGGGCATTTTATTTTGTTTTATGAACTTTTGTAATCGGAATCGCTGCTGCCGAGCTGGGCTTTAATGGCCCAAACAGTGACTGGGGAGTAATTTAGCAAATTGACACAATATTGACACTTTATTGATCCTGCAGTGGCTCTAATTGCCGGTTGTGAGGATTGCGCATACGCCCCGTTGGCGGCAGCAAGGATATAAAGAAAAACGTCGGTGAGACAAATAAAACACGTCATTTCCTTATTAAATATCAAAATCTTATCTTTCTATAAAAAATCCTGCAAAAATTAACTGTCAGAGTTTCAAGTTTAAAGCCCCCCAAAATACTGGCGCCCATTTAGAGTGGGGTGTACATATACGTTTGCCGGCGACTGTGGCGCAATATCAAAGGGTATAAATAAGACATATAGCCTAGTCACTTACTGTACAGCTTTATGTTGCCGTCCATGTCGCCCCGAGGATTTTTGGCGACGCACTTGTAGTTGCCGTAATCGCTTCTCTGAACGTTGGTAATCGTGAGCCGCATGGTCGCCTTGTACGACGGATGGCCGGGAATGGTTTCGGTTCTGAAAGTAGAGAGGCGGAGGCATCAGCGTGAGGCAAGTTCAATGACAGCCATTGTGCTCATTGTGGGTCAGTTCCACAACAGCCCACAATCGGGTATCAAGGCCAAGGTGAAACTGATAAGCGCGCACTTATGTCTAATCAAAATGCGACCTAGCCTACAGAGTACAGTGGCTCCAGGTACGGAAGATCCGATCTAAAGTCAAACTATATAATATCCTACGAGTGTTTAAAGCTTTGGAGAACGTGCCACCAAGTGGGGTATAATTTTTGTTCTAGGATCACGTGCACTTTGGCCCTTTAAAAACCATTAAAGTGAACTATCAGGAAAAGAAGGCATCCGAAGATTTATTCAAAAAAAAGAAAGGTCAAGTACTGGGTGTGCACATATAGCTAGGATCCACTGCTCCTCCCACGATGATGACTGACAGGCGATGGGCCTGCTCTAGTCCGCAGTCTCCGCGATCCGGGCGAATCGTAGTCCGGCCAGTTGCAATTTGTCACAGTCGAAACCATCATGCTGAAGCTCAGCCTGGTGGCCTGGCTCATATTTTCGCTGGCCTGGCGCACCACGCCCACCGCCTGTCGCCAGACCAACGCCCCCCAGAGCGTCCAGGAAATGTTGTCCGAGCAGCTGCAGAGCTATATGGATACGAAGGCGCGTCCCTGCGAGAACTTCTACCAGTATGCCTGCGGGAACTGGCAGATCCAGCAGCAGGAGCAGCACTCCCTGCGCGACAGGGATTGGACGAGGGATCGGCAGCGGTATCAGGGTCAGCTGCTGCCCACCGACACCCTGGGACTGATAGACCACTCCGTGAACCGGAGACTGGAGCTGCTGCTGCGGCGAAGGAATGAGAGCTCCTCCGAGTCGGACTCCTCGATTCTGGAGCAGATGCGACTCTACTACCGTTCGTGCAAGCGCCTTAAGCCGTACAACCTCAAGAAGTACCTGCAGCTCCTGCCGCCCAGCAACTCCACGGAGTGGCCATCGGTGGGTCGTGGCTGGCGTCCGGAGCAGTTCGATTGGATAACGACCTTGGGTCGACTGCGTCTGCACGGACTGAACGGGGTGCTGCTGCGGGAGGAGGTCCTGCCGCGATGGGATGACTCGCGCAACTACAGCATTTATGTGAACAAGCCGAGTCGCCAGGAGACGCAGCCCACAGGAGAAGGTGCCATGATCGAACTCCTTCTGGACATCGGACAGACAAAGCGGACGGCCAACGCCTTGGCTCGCCAGGTGGACGACTTCGAGCGGAAACTGCACCGCTTGCAGGAGCTGGAGGACGACGAAGGACCGCGAGAAATGCAGCTGGGCTACTTGGACTCGTACCTGCCACAGCTACGCTGGCTGTCATTTATGCGCCAGGTTCGCATCGACTCCGAGCTGGATCTGCGCTCCACACTGATCATCGAGAATATTCCGTACCTCAGGGCACTCAGCGATCTGGTGGAATCGGAGAGCCCGGACACCGTCTGCAGCTACATCATGCTCAAGTGGTTGGCCTTCCTTAAGCAGCAGGGACCCGCGGACATTTCACGAGGTGAGTGCGTGGCCGCCCTCAGGAGGGCCATGCCTCTGGCCAGTAGCTGGCTGGTGGGCCAGCAATTCTCCGACCCGGAATCCGAATCCTATGTTCGCTCACTGTTCCAGCGCTTGAAGGTGCGATTTGGCCAGATCTTGGCTGAGAACCGAATGAGACTATCGCCACCACTTGTGCACATCCTACAGCAGAAACTGCTCGCATTTCGACTGCAGATGGGCTTCTTTCAACCGGACGAAATGGAGGATGTGGAGCAGTACCACGTCCGCGTCGACCTAAGCGGCCACTCCTTCTACGGCAACCAGCTGGTCTTGCTGCGCCAACGCGTAGAGGCGAACCACGATCTGCTTTACATAAACGTGACAAACTTCGGCAATTCCACGGGGAGCAACTTGAGTTACCTGTCGGAAAGCTGGGAGGCCAGCAACTCGTCGCCCCTGTATGTGAGACCACGCAATCTGGTCCTGGTGCCGCACGGTCTGCTCCAACTGCCCATATGGCATCGAAACATCAGCGCCCTGCAGCAGCACGCCGTTATGGGATTCGTCCTGGCCCACGAGCTGGCACACGGATTCGATATGTCGGGAATGGACTACGACGCCCTGGGAAACATCATGGGGCCCGTGGAGGAGATCGGCGCTAGCCGACAGTTTCGACAAGGACTCCAGTGTCTGCAGCAGCAGATGGCCACCGGTTCCAAGTGGATCGACGAAAAGCTGGCCGACTTTGTGGCTCTGCGGCTGGCGTATGAGACCTTCTTCGGGGTGCGGGACAAGCGGGAGCCGAGGGATCCTCTGATGCCGCAGTTCAGCCAGCGTCAGCTATTCTTCATCAGCTTCGCCCAGTTCTTTTGCGGCCGGACGCCCGTCCTCAGTCCACGTTCTCAGTCGGAGGCGCATTTGAAGCACGCCGCGGATGAGTTGCGTGTGATGCAGACGCTGGCCAACTTTGAAGAGTTCTCGAGGGAGTTCGGATGCGATAAGAAGGCCAAGATGCAGGCCAGCCAGCGATGCCGCATCTGGTAATGGATCTTTTTCTATCTCTCCCTCAGGACATCGCAGGATCCAGTGATGAATAAATAAAATCTCACCTAACGAAGAGTGTTTTAAATGCAGAGTAATAGTATCTGGCCGATGTGGTAGTGAACTTTTTCAGATCAATTTAGTTTATTGCTGAATATAGTTTTATACACTAGATTTCAAAATGTAATACTCAGAATCTCAGTTGATGTAGCACTACTTGAATCCATTTACCACAGCTGGCACTTTTCGGGCTGATTGCTCTTTGCTGGACAACCAAAAGCCTGGTGGAACGGAGCGAACCCTTTAAGCATTTGCTGCAGACGCATCTGGTCGGTGTCGTGATCAACGAAGTTCGTTGGATCCCCGTTGCCGCAGAAGAACTGTGCCAGATTGAGGAAGAAGATTTGTTGCGGCGGAATGGTGGTGAAATCGGTTAGACTCATCCGCGAGTTGTTCTGGAAGTAGGTGGAATAGGCCAGATCCAGTCCGGCAATGTCCGCAATACGTTCGTCCATATACTGTGTATTGTTCCGGTTCAGGCACTGCACACCCGCCTCAAAGCGCGGCGAACTGGATATCTGCGGTCCAATTTCGTGTACGTTCCCATATCTGTCAAAATGAAGACCCGTGGTGTCGACGGAGTGCATCAACTCATGGGCAAGGACGAATCCCAGCAGGCTGTACTTGAATATGTCGTGGCTATCCGCTGCAAAGAATGGCTCCTGTAGAAGTCCGTGTGGCACAACGATGACGTTTAGTCGCATTAGGTAGTAGGGACTAGAGCTCATGGCCGTGTTAGGATCCGCCAAGTAGAAGTACTCGTCGAGAGTCGGAGCACGTTGGTCAAGTTGTAAAACCTGCTTTCTGGTGCGGAACTCCAGCAGGTTAAGATGTTCCCGTGCGTAGTCGAAATCAGCGAGCGGAAAGACAAGATCCTCATAGTGCCGGCTGACAAAGCTACTATGGTCACGACCTCTTGGCATGTTCCCAATATTGAGAACGACATGCTGAACCTTTGTGGCCACCATACTGTTCTGCTCACTAGTCAGCCCAAGGCGATTCTCATTGATTTGCAGTAGAAACTGACGGCGCAACTGGTCAAAGACCTGCGTAACTTCCTGGGTGTACTGCTGCAGTGTCGCCGGGTCCAGGAAGCGCTCCTTGTAGAGCAGGTTCGATGCCAGGTTCATGGTGCGGCGCACATCCTTGACGCATTCGATGTGCTCATTGCTATCCATAGAGTCGTCTATGAGGTAGAGCATGAATCGGGTCATGATGTAGTTGGCCACCACCTCAGCGTCCGTGGAGTCCATCAGCCGCTTAAGGCCCGTGAAGTACTTTGCATTCTGGGCCTGTACCAAGTAGTGTTGTGAGACACTGTGGCCAACTATTGACTCGACGAAGTCCTGCCATGCGTAGCCGGTTTTGTACTCCCACTGGCGAAAAGTCCAAGTCGCGCTTTCATCATCGTCGTCCACTTCGGTTAGGACCCGTATGGCGGACTCCAGCCTTCTGATCTTCCGCACAAGGGGTAATACGCTTTTCGTCGGCACACCAATGACATGGAGAGTGGCGACGGTACTCAGAAAACCACCCAGGTGCTGCGCGTCCCCTTCGAGACTGGGCATACTTATGTCCAGTCGGAAGCGGTTACTGTTCTCAGGGCTTGGTAAGACCAACACGTTCACCAGAACATTGGTAAAACCATAGCGGTATAGGTGCCCCAAGGACTTCATCCACTTGAATTGAGCCTTTGGCCAGGGCTTGCCGAGGGGCATGAACTGGGGCCACTTGATTGCCTCGCCAGGAGGGGCTAGTCTAAGGTAGTGCTCCATCTTGCGTGTACTCTGCGGAGCTTCACGGCAGGTGCGGTAGAAGCGCAGGGCCTTGGCCTCCACACTGGACTCGTTGAAGCCGGGTAACTGGGAGCGCTGGTGCAGCTCGTGCATCAGTTGGACTAGGTTCCCGTTCACCTTGTGGTCCAGCATCTGGGTGATCTCCGTGAAGGGATCGTCGATGTGACGCACTGCATACTTGCCGCAGGCATGTTGAAAGTAGTTGCCGCACGCACTGGAATCATCGGCCACGTAGCTGAGGATGTTGCTCATCAGCCGTGAGTTGGGAATCGCCTTGACATTCTGGGCTGTGGGAGCAGCGCAAATAGGAACAATAAACAGGCTGGCAATCCACCACATCGCAGTCAGCAAACTGAGCCGAGATCCCAGATTGCTGGAAGCGACTGACCGAGCTTCGTCATATCAGTGGAATATAATGTGACCACAGCTGATAATCCAGCTAAGAGATAACCCAAAACATCCCTAATCGAGAGGTGAAAAAACAGTAGCACGATGACATTAACTTACTTGTACTTCGATGACTCAGTGATCATTTGATCGTTTTCGCGCGTCCAATAGTTTAGTGAGGTCGGATTCGCTTCGATGAAGCACTCCAGGGTGATGTTGAATCCAATGGGAATGCCCACCAACTGATGCGGTATCCAGACCATCGGCGAAACTGAAACGAAATATATATATATATATCATTATAAGAAAACCCAACTAAGTCAGGATATCAATGGACTTACAGTCCACGCTGACTTTGATCCGCTTGGACACACTTGGCGGCACTCCATTCGAGGCGATGCACAGGTAGGCGCCCATGTGCAGTCGCGAAATCCGCTCCAGCTCCAGGGAGTCAGTCTCCAAGTCGTGCACTGCAATCATTTCTGGGTAAATGGCATGCCAGAGGCTTGTCTCAGGATTGGACTCACCCTCGAGCGTCTTGTTGACAACGATTTTGTTGCCGTCATCGCGTTTCCATTTGATGGTCGGCTCCGGACTACCTTTCGCCTTGCAGCGCAGCGTAACGTTATCGCCCTCGCGCACGATGATGTCACTGGAGGTCAGGGCGTCGTCTATATTGGGCGGCACTATTGGATGGAGAGAGCGGGAGGCGAACATTAGGGTTGTATTTTACCCAAAAACTAAACGGAACCGTGCAAAGCTCGATTTAAATGCAAAGGACAGAAGTGAAAAGTTCTACTTTCATGGAAGTGGCGTTGCCAAGAAAGCGGAAACCGGTGAAAAACACTCCTAGGACTACAGAGACTTGGGAATACCCTTTCAAAGAGAAGCACTTGTAATGCTAATAACTGGCTTAACGGAGCTACCCTTCAGACAAGTCGGTCTTCCCCAAGGCAGTTAGAAAGTGGAAAAAAAGGAACATTTCACGCATTGTTGACTCCAATGCGCTCACTCCCCAGTGACTACTTGTTCTACTCACAGTCACTGCGTAACTTTAAGCCTAATTAGCTTTGCATCCAGATTCAGATTTGAAATCCGTTTGAATCCGTTGCTCCTGGCGAAATAAGGAATCATTCTGTTAATTCAAAAATCGATGCGGCAACCTTCATCAAGTTGTCATCAGTTTCACTTCGCCTGCCATTCACTTTGTTTGAGGGATTTTTTCAATCGCCCGGGAAACTCTTTTGTATTTGGTCGAAAATCCCAGAAAATCTTTAATGAAAAATCTATGCAAATCACAGGGAAGCATGGAAAGGGTCGTGGAATGGACAGCACCGCCGTACTGGCTTAATATCTGGCAATGCACACTGGTTCCAACCCGAAGTTAGCTGCGATAAATTACCATTCTTTTTCAAATGTATCTTATTTAAATGGAGTGTTTACCAGAACTTGCAGTTGGCAGTCTGAGTTGTGCTAGTTGTGTACATTTGTTAGCTTTGACAGTTGTTTATAATAAATTCTAAATTTCTAAAGCTGCCTCAAATGCAGTTTTCCATTTTCCTAACAAAAATCATAAATTTGATTTGCTGCCAGTAATCCGTCCTGCAATTTTCCGGCGGTGAAGGCCAGGTCTTCCATGGCAGGACACGTATTCGCAGTGACCTGTCGCCATTCATTCGGAATTGGACAGCTAATCAATGGCAGTCGGGTCAGCAAATGTCTGGTTTTCAACACACGTTTTTAATTGATGGAACTGGTGGCCACGGGGCTATAAATATATATTGTTAATATCATTGCATCGTTGGGATTAACATTAATAGCCAAGTTATCTTGTTGTCGTAGAAAGTTGCCTTTCATAAGGAAAAACCCCTGTTTCAACTTTTCCCATCCAAGAACTATGGTAACCGTAGGGGGAAAAAAGCGTAATTAAAAGAAAAAACTTTTCAAAAGTTTCGCCCTTTTACCTTTTCTTTTCTCATGCCCAATAATGACCAAAAAACTTTTTGCCAAAGCTTTATTTCATGCTATTAATAAACGCTTGATGTGCTAATCGCCGGACAAACCAGGACAGATCCAGGACGGCACCAGGACAGGGCCAGGATGAAAAAAAAAGTGGCCCAACTTGGTGACCCGGCAGATGTTGTTCCCTTGCTTTTGACATATTAGTTTCTTATTGATATTTTTAGCAGCTGCCGACATTGCGCAAACTTTGGACCCTAAACCAAGAAACTTTTTCCTCGACATACATATGTGCATGTGAAATTTAATTAGTGGTGCAAGTGCTGGACACGAATTTCTATCGCTTATTACATAATGCGTCAATTGGTGTTTTTGGCTTAGCACTTTGACGACCATCATGCGCTGCAAAATCCTTATAAACTTTTTAATTGATGTGCTTTTAGCTTAAAACGATAATGGCATAAGATGAGTATAATTCATTTTAATTTAACGTTTTTTTTACTGTAATATTTAGTATCTTGTTTTATTTTCAGTACTTTTCAGTTTAAATTTAACATAAATTTGGTAATTTCCATACAGTAGCTTATGACCAGGTTAAGATAATGTCCATTGGATACTGTTGCCTATTTTGTGGCGCCCAGTTTAGCGGCTATTTCTGTTATTTGTTACCTTAGCACATTGTTATATTGCTTTCGTACCGCACCGATGTCAACAAAATAATTGAATTTAATAAATGGCCTCATTATGTGAACATAAATGAGAATATATGTATGCGGCAGCCGCGCCGAGAACCCCGTGTCCCCGTGTCCACATCCACATCCACATCCTCGTGCCCATTCCCGTCCAGCTCGTAATTGTTGGTGTTTGTTATTTTGCTTCGGTTACAAGCTGCATTTGCTGCTACTTTCGCAATGTGCGGTAATTTGGCGGGAAAAAGGGGAGCAACTATGGGGGTCCTGCTCCTGCTGCTGCTCCTGCTCCTGCTGCTCCGTGCCCAGTTTGCATCAGGCGGCACAGCATCAGAGGATGGACAACAGCAGGCTGCCATCGGCATCACCATCACCATCACCATCGCCATCGCCGGCGCATTTAAATGCATTTTGTGTGCATGGGCCATAAATTCGGGCGCATTTAATGTTTGTTTTTGCATGCTCAAGCCACAAATTTCTGCGTAGCCTCCGTGATGTCTGTGGATTTTATTCCGCGCATTGCATTCGAGTCAGCAAATTAAATTCACAAATGTTGCACTACCGAAAAATAAATTTATTTATTTACTCATTTGCCCGACAACGTTTTCACGTTTGCTTTTTCCCCCCAATCTACGCACGACAAATGCAACATTTTAATTTCGTTTTATGTTTGTCGCTAAATGTAATTAAGAGTATGTTATGTTTTTATTGCGTTTTTCTTTCGCAAACATACCTGTTACTAGTTGGAGTATGTTGCCTTTTTTGAAAAGAACGATACATACATTCATAGATAAAGCTTTTCCAAGCCAAAACAATAAAGTTTGTGTCCAAAATCACAGAAAAATACAGAAATTCGCTTTACATTCTCACGCATTCAGTTTACAGAGTAGCAGGTATCTGTTAGTCGATTCGCTCTAACTAAATCGTTCCTCTTGTTTAGTTTTGTTAAATCGAGGTGCGCCAGTGTGGCGTTTCCGATTTTTATTTAGACCAGTGCGCACCATTTGGTTTTGTAGCAATTAATTCGATTTGTTATGTAAATTAAAATTGTTTGATTTCATTTGAATGATGCAGTATGCGATCTTTTATGGAACCGTTTTCAGGCAATTGACGGCACAATTTTGGTCCCAACTAAGCCGGCTTTAGGAAGTACGGCTTATATAAGAGGCCTAAAACCTGTCCATTAAACTGGCCCGAAAAGCTCTGAAGGGACAATTGTTTCTGCTATTCCTGCGGTTTTATGCCTTATGCCTTTTAAAAAGTCGTTAAGCAGGCGTCGGTGCTGTAAAACGCTCATATAACACGCAGCACGCGTCTTGGCCATTTGATGCGGCGTGACCAGAGCGACTGTAACTGTTAACAATTTTTTCCGGTTAACCCTTTCTGGCCAACGCGCTGGCTGTCGTTGTCGCCATTTTTTGTGTGTTTTTTGCGGCACTCATACTCACGCACGTTATCATCCACACAGATACATACACACATATGTATATATCCTTGCCACACGCTGATGTGGCAAAAGTTCTGGGCCGGCAAAAATGCAAGGCAAATTTACCATGACCAAAAAAAAAAAAGAAAAACACAAAAAATGCAACTATGACAGCTCTGGTCGCTCTGGACAGAGCCAACAAAACGAGCCACAAATGTGGAAGGCAGGCAACAAAAAATGGTTAAAATATGCCGCAGCCATTTTTATACCTGCAAAAGTTTTAAGGGCGTACGCCGCATGAACCCCAATATGCGATTTAAATTGGCCTGGGAAATTAGGCTTAACAAAGTTTCATTACTTGGCCCATGCAAAAAGTGTGATCAACCGGAATCTGGCTTATACTCGATGTTGCACATTTAATATGTCAACGAGATTTAATCGAATTTAAATGGGATTATTGTCTTATGTGATTTTTGAAAAATTGCTCTACGAAGTCACTTTGATACAATTTTTAATAGTCTTTAAAGTAACCCATTATATAAGTGTATTTTGTATCATAAGTGATATGATTTTTATATACAAATATGTAGCCTTAAAAACTTGAAGTAAGGAACAGCTTGACTCAAATGGTTAACGAGAAATTTACCTCTTTTACGTTTAGGGAATAATACAAAGAGGAATCAGAAGCATTCATTAAGTTTCAGTAATGGGTGTTACCAGTCACGACAGACGGCGTTGTCGAGTCTTCTCCTTCGAAAAAGGAACTAAGCCCAAATCCTACTATGTGCAGCATATGTGTCCTTGCATTTCCATGTCTGTGTCTGCGTGTGTCCCTCGTGTCTGCGTGTGTGTGTGTTGCCACTGTGGCACTCTGAGCCCAAACTGTTGCACGGACTGCCTGCTGATTCTCCCCGTCCATTTCACTTCATCGTCCGTTGCCATTTGTTTGCGCACATATTTTTCAAGTTTTGCCACAAAAACTGATTTATGCGAATGGACCGAGGCACGCCCATTTCCCATTGCCATTGCCCACTGCCCATGCCCATCCGACCCGGCGGGAGGCAATGAAGGCTTCTGTGGAATAGGATGTGGATGTGGACTGTGCCAGTGCCGTTCGGTAGCCGGATGATGTTGATTTGTCAACTTGAAAGGCGGAACTTGTTCCCAAATTCCAGCACTTCCTTGTAGTTTATACATTTTTTTTTAAGGATCTTTATAATTATATTGGTTTTTAATTTTGTTTGTTAAATTATTTCCCGAGTTATGGGTTCGCACATGATGGATGATCACGCACATCCATGTCGTTCTCAAAAGTAGAGTAGGGTCGGAAAGGGAATGAGAAACTAATATCCTCCGACAGATTTGGCAAATGAAATGAAAAATGCAAAGGACATGGTAGGACCACAGCGAAGCTGTTCAATGCCAGTCGAAGACTTACCCACTACTTTGACAAATCCGTACTGGGTCTTGGCCGTAACCGTATTGATTTGGCACATGTATCGGCCCCTGTCCTCCTCCTGGACATTGTTGATATGCAGGAACCAGGTGCGGTGCTTGTCGTGCTTATCGTGGGTGACACTAATCCTCGGATTACGCGTTATCACGTGGTTGTGAACTGTGAGAATGGCCGACTGCTCGAAGTGCATCCACGCGACCTGGAAGACAGAATACCTTAATTATTCAAGGCGTTGCTAGGGACCAACTTATGATGGATGTCAACCAACTGCGGCAACATGTATGCGTGGGTCATTTTGACGACAAGCTGTCAACGCTTTTATTGGCCAAACTTGGGGCCATCATCATCAATTTCAATGAAGGATTAACGACCGCATTCGGTACTAAACTTTTTCCACATGTCACAACCGATGCGCAGACCATCGTGAACCTCCCTCCTCCAGCGCTATAGGCTAAGCATCATGCTCCACTCACACACACGCTTATGCAACACCACCAATAGTTTTCTTTTTCCGCCCAACAGATGGCGGGGCAGGAGCCGAGAACAACAAGCAATTTATGCAAATATAAGCACCCAACGCATTGGCTGAGGAGACATGGCGAGAGCGGGTAACAAAGAAGGTCGATGCCATTTCAATGATAAATTCCATAGAAGTGTCAGGGAATCCATGGTAATGGTGGGCGCTGCTCGCCCAGTGGCGTCGCCGAAAGGGGGGATTGAATGAAATATCCCGAAACGCTGCACTATCAACATCCCCCAAAGGACGCCGCCGGCAGGAGGAGCCAAGAAGGATTGTGACTGGCAAACGTGGACTGATATCGGTTAATTTTTCAACGTCTGCTAGGGAAACGTGCAGCCCGATAGACGATGAGCGGGAATCGGAGACACGGCGGCGAGGAAGTCGCCATCAAATTTGCTTATTTTACATTTCGGCGCCGTTGACTTTGGCATATTAAAAGTCAGGAGAAGTCAGCCAAATGCTAGTTTTGCGATGCTGTTGCTCAAAGTTGAATCGAATGGAAGAATTAATGTAGCCACGTTTATCAGCCAGGCGGTAAGATAGTGGACTTAAAATCAATAGAAATGAATTGCTAAGCGGATTTAAGTTATTAGAAAGTTTGCGCTTTAAGTTGAAGCCAGCTAAATCTGCTTGAGTTTGCAAGTTCATTTTCAAAATTTGGCTTATGCTTAAAGGCCATTCCAACAAATTTAATTAGACGCCATGTTAGGCCATCAAAAGTTGACTTCCATCCTCTTAAAGGAAGGCGCTGCCACAGTGCGACTCTTGACCAAATTATTTTACGATTTTCGAGTAAAAGTCAAGGCAATGTAGACTTTTGGGTGGTTATGTAACACTGCGACTTTTAAAAGTCTTCTCCACAGGCCGAGCACCAGCTGCCATTAAAATTTCACGCATATTTTAGTCCATTTATGGCACGAGCCGTGCCCAGAAGATTACTATTAGTGGCACCAGCACTTATTCTGCTCCCAATTTGAAAGTTTTGCTAATTTGAGCTACACGGTCATTGCCACATGTATGCAAAATGGTATAAGTAAGATTAAAGATTATAAGTATAAGTTTAAAGGTACTTGGGTGTCTTGGCATCACTTGAAAATACAACGGACAGATATACGGACAGACAACCGGACAAACTAACAGACAGACCTACGGACAGTCTTACGGACAGACAAACGGACATGGTAATGGTAAAGGTAATAATTTGGTTGAGGTATATTCGGTTTACCATACAATCCCATCTCAAGTGAATCTTCTCCGCCACTGTGCCACCACATATTTCACTTAAAGCAAAGCAGCTGAATGTCCACGAGCTCCATTAAAGCAGTTTTTTATTTGGAAAGAGCTGCAAGCTCTTTTGTGTTTATCTTCATTTTCATTTTCATGGAGCAGAAGCTTTCACTTGTCTCAGACACATGCTGATGGCTCGATTCGATAGAAGCCGACAAACAAAATGACCAATTTGCAATTTGCGTAATGGCACAACTCTTGCCAGTCCACCCACCACCCCACAAAATTCCACGCCGCTAGCCGACGACGCCTGCCATAGAAAATACTAAATGAAGTCATAAAATTTTAAGTAAAAACTAAAAAAGAAAACAAGTTGAAAAACTTGTAGCCGAAGCAAAAATAAACAAACTTTATTATGCCTGAAAATGTTTATGTTCTGTGGGGGCGGAGTGGGCGTATCGGGTTGGAAGTGGGGCCAAGCAACAACATAAACAAAGTAAACTTATGCTCATGTTACTGGCATTGTTGTTAGTTCGTTCGACTATGTGTGCGAGTTTTTCGACTGTTTGTGTAGGCGTTTAAAATTGAAATGCAAACAAGGATAATACGGAGTGCTGTGGGAAATGGGGAAAGTGGGGAAAATGGGGAAAACGGGTAGCTAAAGGGCTTCAGCTAATAAAAACCTACTCGCTCGACATTAACAATTTGCGAGTAAACGTGTGAAAAAAGCGCTTATGGACTACGCGAGTTAATTTCCACGCAGCTCAAATATTTGGCAGCACAAGAAGTACTGAAAGTTTTTAAAACACGAAGCATAACGAAGTGTGGATGCCCTAATTTATTTAATTGTGAAATTTTAAATTAAATATATAAAGTATTTTTGTGCACTTATGTGAAGTTTAATTGCGAGATAGCATATTTCCAGGTAGATAAGAGAGTGTAGAGTTGATAACATGCTTTTTAAGCCAATATAGAACAATAAAAAATATATAAAATGCCTTTTTTTTTGTTTTAAATCTGAATTATCTGAATAAAACCACTTGAACTACAGCTATTTTTTCAGTTCAACGATTTACAACTTTCATTGGAACATATTAAACTGCTTGTTTGCTGTTAATACGTGTTCCTTTGTCGAGTGGCCAGTTTGTTGGAAAAGTGGTTATACCCGCCGAGGGCTTTAAAATCAATTCCCGGCAACCTGTCTGTTTGTGCTAAAGCCAATGTGCGCCTGCGATGGGCGAAAGGGGGTGGCCCAGCACCACCCACTCGCTAGGCAACTATTTTGCATGCAAAGTCACGTTTTATTGCAGCTACAAGCGGTCCTCGCTGGTTAACTTTTGAGCTTACCTGAGGCCAATGAGGATAGCACCTGGAGATGAATGGCTGGGCGGAGGATGGTGTAGTTTGGGCAGAAATGCTTGGTTATGGGTGGCTATAGGTGGCTATGGGTGGATATGGGTGGCGGGGGTCGAGGGTCGCACATGCCGAACTTAAGAGACATAAAAATTATTACAAGCCGAGTGTCGAGGCGAAAGTCGAGAATGAAATTTATGCACGTTTTGGTCGCACGCACATTATGGAAATTCAATTGGATGCAAATTTAAATTGTCGCCTGAGCCACAAGTCAGAGCTTCTCTATGCGATGCGATGGATTCTTCTAGGCACGCCGAGCGCCGTCCAAAAGTGTGCACCACACAATGAATATTGATCAGTTGGTTGGAGCAGTGTCCAGTTGGCATTAACCCCACACCCGCATTAACCACTTCAATCGATTGACGGTGGAGCATTTATTTCAGCGCAAGCCATTCCTACTGCTGCTTGGCCAGAAAGTTGACCTTTCGGATTTTGGTTTGTTAAGCCAAATACTAGATTTTTTACTTAAGTTTATATAAATCTACAAAATGGTTAACTACTTTTGTTTGATCTTACCTTATAGGATCCCAGGTTCTTGACTGAGCAAGCTAACTTTACATTACGCCCCGCAGGCACTGTAATATTTTCGATCACATCCGTAAACTCGGGATCTTCGCTGATGACTGCAAATAAAAAGAAATAGTTGGGATATGTAACATAAACATTATAATAAGTAATGATAGGTATCAACATAAGAATGTATTTACTTAGAAAATACCCTTATACATTTCCTGAGAAGAAGTATCATTATTGTAGTGAGAATTGAAATAATTTTATTTCCACACATGCAAAAGTGGGTCTACACTTGTAAGTTTGTAATCACATATTTCTAATAATTTTTTGCTTACAACAAAATCAAATTGAACTTGACACTGTATTATTATAAATAAATTATTAAATATAAATTATATAAGAATATCAAATTTCGCACTTGGTTTTGTCATAAAAAAGCTATCGTATGACCACAGAACAGCTGCATAACACAGCGAGCACCGTGTCTCCTATTCGGGATGGCTATACCACCATGTCGTCCCTTTTTTGACGGCTAACTACTGTGCCACGGAAACTTCTGCTGCACCGGCAACTCATTTAAGTTCTAATCACCTGCAACGACGACAATTAATTAGCTGGCTTTGGCCAACGACAGCGGCAGCAGCAGTCATTAGTCTGAAGGCCCATCGGTACCACAAGGGAGCCATGATGCTGCAGCTTCAGCTGGAGCAGGAGTTGAATCCTTTGAGCATCAGATAAACAACGAGCAGTGGCAACACCAGGAGAGGCAACACTAAAGGCAACATCTGCATAATGCGGCAAAAGGAAGTTGCTGTCCGCTCACCCCGAAGATGTGGAAAGGTGTTCCTGGACGATACTTAAGCAAAATCAGATGCGGCAGACGGATATTAAAAGCAGGCGACAACCGCAGGAACTGGCAAAATGTAATTATGTTGTGAAACTTGTCCTTTCAAACGCTGTCAATTGCAGCCCAGGCGATGTCTTCAATATAAGATATTATTATATGGAACTATACATATATCCTAGAGTACGCAACCACCATCACTTAAGTAGCAAAGTTTGGTTTTATTATAATTGTCAATACCATCTCATCTTAGCTCATTGCACTTGGCCCGGATCATGTTGAAGGTGACCGTGCCGACGCTTTGTGCCGCGTTATGGAGCAGCTCAAAGATGTGCCGATTGCGCTGGCCCTGCTCCACGGTCCGCTCGTGCAGGCGACGCAGTGCGTCCGAGTAGGCCGTGTACTTGGCCTCGCACTCCGTGTCCAGCTTGAAGACCTGATACAGCTGCTGCAGATCGTACAATTGGCGTGCGGTCTCGTCGTATAGCAAACTGGGTGACTGTGGCAGCAGCTGCTCCCAGTGCTCGTGCACCAGGTCTAGGAATTCAAAGTTGCTGAACAGAAAGATGACGAACAGGTCCAGTCCCTTGGTCTTCAGCTGTTCGAGTAGATGTTTGGTGATGTGTTCGCTGCTCGATGAGTCCCTCATGTCCTCGTAGTCGGTGCGCAAGTGGAGCTCCAGGTACGCGTACACCCGCTGCCGTTTCTCGAAGAAGTCCTGAGTGGCAAGCATGACGTCCAGCTGCTGCTGCATCTTGTCCAGCTTGGCACTGCTCCCGGCCAGATCAGCATGGTCGCCGTCGATGATGTCCTGTAGCAGGGAGCGCAGGATGTGCAGGTAGTTGTCGATGATTTCGGCGCCGGATAACTTGACCCGCTCGTACAGCTGCGCCCCGAACTCATTAAGATCCAAGCCGGTGGAGTTCACCTCCTTTTTGGTCAGGTTGAGTTGCTCCAATGCCGCTCCGACTGTCTGTTCGTTGATCAGACGACTGCCGCGATGAGGAGCCGGACGGTCAAGTTGCTGGCAGAGGCGGTGCATGCGAATCATGCGGATCTCTTGTGTGCTGGTCTCCTCAGCAGCCCTCAGCGTGGATCTCACTCGGTTCAGAAAGATCAGGTTGCGCAGCACAATGGTGTACTCCATATCCGTGTCCAGGTGCGGACGCACATCGAGCAGCTGCTTGATGAGCGTCACCTTCAATTGGAGCTTTGGAGTTGCACGAGCTGCACTCATCTCTTCTGTATAGTTGGCATTCCGAGGAATGCGTCCCAGACGATCCAGGTAATCGTTTAGACTCGGCTCAATCCGCTGTTGCACCAGGTCGCTTAACTCGCGCAGAAGCTCCAACTGGAAGTCCTTCACACCAAGATCCAGCTGGGGAGCAACAGGATCCGCCTGCATGAGCGGCAAGAGGCACACCCATGGCAGCCACCACTCGATCATCATCTTAGAGGGAGCTGGCTCCGACTGATTTCGCAGGAACTGCGTTGTTGTCGCCGCCAGTTGGCTGATTAGACGAAGGGGCTTAGATTGGGGTCAGTAGTCGGTGATATTCCAAGCCGACCACTGACGATTAACCAGTGCGAAAGCAAACTGCGCTCAGTTTGGCTGCCTTATCGCTACGGAGCTGGCACTGAGAGAAATAATGGGCAATCCAAGTCTTACAAAATATATAATATTTTATTTTTTGCTAATAATCAAACGCAAATTAAGAACAGCAAAAATAAGAAAGCGCTGATTACTATTCCTCTGACAGAAGCCCGCATCCATAACTTTTTATTTCATAGTAAGGCATTTTTATCCTTTTCCTATTCACCAGCTAGTTGTTGCCACTAATGCCTTTTCGCCGAACAATGGTATTGAATGGCGGGAATCGATTCGCTGTAACCTGGTGCCCGTGCAACTGCAAATGGCCAGGACATTGGCCACTACAATGTATCAAACAGTCAGCGCTCCCTCCCAATTTGTCTATCTGGGCAATTGTTGACCGAACTCAAACTGAGCGCGTGTGCGGGATACCTATCACAAGTTAGCTTAAAGTTGCAGACTGCAGACTGCTGCCATTTGACGAAAGAACTTCAGCGGAATCCCAAATGGGATGTGGCATGAATCCACGTGGATTCCGAATCAGCGATGCTCGTCATTCTTCTTTTTTTGGCGCAGCTTGATTGAAGTTCGTCAAATCGATTGAACTCATGCCACTTTCCCCTTACCAACTTTTGACGAAAACACTTGACTTCGATTTCGTTTGACCATTTCTGTGCATTAGCCTTTAATATTCGATCAAAGGGTATCTGCAACCGCATAATGGCCAACACCTTTTAAGACGAGACCCAAAATGCAACAAAAACTATGGAAACGGTTTGGCAAAGACCGTAAAAATGGGGAAAAATGGCTAAGAAAAAATGAAAGGCGCACCGATAAAGTTCTTAGGCAAAAAAAAACAAAAAAAAAAAAAAAAAGGCCAGAAAAAAGAAAAGATACCAAAAACCTGAAGAAGAAATTTTCCAACAATTGCACAATTGGCATGGGCTACGCATTCGCTTCAATGGCGAACGACCAAGACACTTTGATTCAAACTGTGGCCAAGGACAAAGGATTTGTGGAGGACGAAGGAGCCAAGGAGTCATGGCTGGAGGAACGGCTACCCTCCACATTGCTGGCACTTAAGTGACAAAATCTATTCACAGGAAAGTCATCTGGTTAGGGTATCTACTAGCCCATGGAGCTTTGCTCCGGTCACTCATGGTCGGTCATTTTATTCTTATACTTCGCCAGTGATGCCTTTGAGAAAAACTTTGCCACTTTTTCCATCATCGCCGACAGTTTTCTTTTTTCTTTTTTTTTTTCTTTCTGTTTTTTTGGTAACAAAGCCGAAACTAAACTTTCCAGCGCTTTGCCAGACGGGTGGAAATTCTCGCTGGCCAGGGGCGTGAAAAGCGCTAAAAGCGTTTTAATGATTTTAAAAGAGTTAAACTTTTGTTTTTTTCAAAACATTTCTTCTGCTTTTCCTTCTTTGTCCGAAAAATGTGCGCTTCTTTTTGAACAATTGTTTGGTTATACTGCGCTTTGATTTTATCGCTCATTCTAAGTTACATTCTAAGTCATGCTCTTTTATTTGAATAAATACCCTGTACTCCAACAGTCATTGGGTATGCACACATCTAGATCCAATAGGGATGTGGGATCATTATCCGTAAGACAGTTTTAAGATATTTTAGCTACATTACTTGGAATCAGGATTTCCAAAGTGTGTGTAAAAGTACTCAATGTGGGGTTTCACGATTTCCATTTAAATTGAAGATATTTACATAAAATTATCTCAGTGTATTTATCTGTCCTTCTAATTTGCTTCATTGTTTACTCAACTTGACAGATTAAGTAAAGGCTTGAGCGGCCAATATAGAGCATCGCACACACATATATTTATCAAGTGTGCATTTTCTATCTCAAAAGTGCGAACTTTAAACTTTATGGAAAAAATAAGTTTGTCTGCCGCATTAAACCGAAGGAGGCACTCCATCAACTCCAGTGTGTTTGAACCCACGGAGGGTAATAGTGTTAATACATTTAGAGACATGTCGACCAGGTAAAAGGAGCAAGTATCTTAGTATCTGACATGGCTGCTGCATCTCGGTTAGAGGCTGCATTGTTCCGCATCTGAGGTCCCCTCCACTAGTCTGCCGTAGTTTTGCAGTCCAAGCAGTGTATAGTCCGAGAAAAGCGGGGAAAAGCTTATAAGGACGAGGAGGCACTTGGGGCACGGGGTAAGTTCAATCAAGCAAATGTAATTCTGCCCCGGCTGCCAATTGCAGGCAAGAGCACAAACAACAAAGATTGAATGGAGCACTGACAGTTTGACTGGATGAATGAGTGACATGGGTATGTGTGTTCTTAAAGCCGATTCTGTTGTTTTTGTCGTCACACATGATGTTTAGGCAGGTTGTTTCGCATGCAGCCAAGAAAGAGGTGAATTTCAAAAGTGGACTATATAAACAGGGTGCAAATAACTGCCAAGCCAAACGGGCAAAACTGGCACAGCAGTACACACAACATGCTAGTTCCATAGTGCAATCCTTAACTATGATCAATGTCGCATGCTTACATCGTATTGGCCATTAAAGGGTATACCGCATTCGTTGAATAATAGAGTGGAGTAGAAGGCCAGAGCAAGCCTATACTCGTATTTGTGCATGCACACACCATAGGTAAGCAAAGTCAGGAGCTACTCATGCAGAAATGCGCATAACTGCATTGCAGACAGAGATTCACCTTCACACAAATGCGAAAGTTTAAGTAGCCCCCAGCCATTCTGGGGCGCCGAAGAATGAGCACCTGCCATCGGACTCCATCAGGCACTAAGTACTGCTCTATTAACCAAGAATCAAAAACAACAACAATCAGAGCAGACGGTGTGGTCCCGACTGCCATTCGACAGCAAGGACTCTGGAAACAGGACGAATGCAAACAGGCTGCCTCGCAGGACCTTCTCTTAATTATGCACTTTGTACCGCACTCCATACCCACACACTGAATTGATTGGCCTGTGTGTAATCGATAATAATTATAGGGCCTAAGTAGCATTAGAACGGCTAATGGGCAATGTCCTTGCTGTTTGCTTAGTCCTGCACATATGTTAAACATTTTTGGATGGCCAAATCATACAACTATTGGAGTAAATTTAGTTGGATTTATTAATGGCATTTTGCGCCACGTTGACTATTGGTTGGTTTTCGCTTTTAAGCACTGCTTTTCTGGTATGTAAAGCCCCAAAACCATAAAGGTTCTTAAGAATCTTTTGGTTCAACACTCACGCCTGTCTCTAATTGCCAATTTCCGCAAAAACACAAGCAATAATTTTCTGAATGTTCCCATGAGTATGTTACAAAGTTTGGCAGAGGAAGCCGCGAGTTGCAAATTGGTTTTTTTTTTGTAGCGGGAAGGACAGATGCAACACCTCCTAACGAGTCACTTTCCCAATCGCCACGTGCCACCTGAAAAACCCCCATTGCAAATGACTGCATGCAGAAGTTCAAAAGAAAGATAGTCTTAAATCACAAGCACCCTCAAGGATATTCAACATTTAATGACTGCCGCGTGGCAGAATTTCTTTATGTACCACCACCTTTTACTTGTTTTTTTTTTTTCGATTTTTTATTTATAATTAATGGACAGGTCTCCCCAATTTGGCATTGCAAACAATTTGGTCGATAAACAGAAGACTTATACAACTTCATAGGAAAAAGAATCTAAACAGAAGACCAATCAACTTAAAACAAATGCACTTTGCATTTAATATTCGTACCGAAAAGTTGGCGTGCCACAAAAGCTTAATGTGCCTTGTAAAAAATTATTCGTTCTACTACTTAAAAACCAGTATAAGCTTTAATTCATGATTATTGGTACTAATAAAATGTGCTCTTCGGGCCAAGTTAAATAAGTTCGAAGACGAATCAATATATATGTTTTTATTGGGCTCGTTTGTGCATGTCTGCTGTGTGTGGCAAGGAAAAACCAACATCTGGGATAAACAAGTACAACTCTGGAAGGAAATACAAGCTAAAAATGGCAATGGAATCAAATCAAATAAAGTGAAATAGAAGTTCAAATAAAATGTGATTATATACTTGGTGCCTTTTTGGCATTCTCGTTCCTTTGCAATGACTTCCCTCCCCGTATTTACCAGAATTTCTTTCCATGCTTAGTTGAACGTGCTCAGATAAATAGCACAAACGTAAACAGTCGATAAAATCTCGGAAACCCAGCGAGATGCAGCTGCAGCAGCAGCAGGAGCAGCCTAACACAATGGATGAAGTGAAAATTGGAAAATTCATTTTCACCAGCCCGCAGACGAAAGAGAAAAGATCCAGACTGAAATGCCCGGGGCAAAAACGCATATGAACAGGAAAAAATAGCGATAACTCAAATTGAATGCCAATAAAGTAACATATGCGCCCCCCAGGCATCCGCGCAGCTCCGCCGGAAAAGTCAAACAGAGCCAGATCTGGACAGTTCGGTGCGTCAGCGCACTAACAAGGCGCCTTCGTGAGGGACACTCTCCTGGCCACCCCCGTTTCCCCCATCCAGGCCGCCACCTCACCAGCCACTCTCGACCCGGAAACGAAGCGAATCGAACTGCCAAAAGCAAAACTAACTAGCTTTTTTTATTCCACAGATGCCGCCGCGGCCCCAAAAGTAATGCCAATCTGACATAATAACTTATATGTGGGCTACTTGGTGAGTTGGCCGTGTGGAAGGTGAAGTTGGCCACAAAGGAGCCAGGTGGGTGGGGGGTGGCCAGTCAAGTGGGTTTTGTTGACAACTATTGACAACATGCATATCTAAAACAAGTGGCAAGTGGAGATACCCAAGACTTTAATATATATATGGTGTTATATTCGCAACACCTCAAGATACACTTGTATCTTCGTTTCGTTCTTTTTTTATATTGCTTACCATTTTAAGCATTTTATATATATTTATAAGATAAGATAAGCTCCCATATTGACAAAACAAAAGCCATTCCCTGGGCATGTCATATATAACCCATTGGTGCTATGCCGCCAATGTAGAACATTGCAGCTTGCAACCAAACGGCACACACAAGTGTGTGGCAGGTGCATGCCACTAAATGAGTGCACATTGCCACAATTCTTCGAGTGTGGCTCTTGCGGCTCCTGGGTGGCATAATTTACATGGCTCGGGCACTTGAGGCCACCATTGTACGAGTACACATACCCACGTACATTGCGCGCACAAAGAGCTGGGAAAGCGGGGAAATGCTGATGCAGCGAGGGCACCGTGTGATTAGCGCGATTTAGTGTGCGGACTTCAAGATGCCCGACTACGCGGCGTATACGTAATGCCTAATTAGCGTTAGAGCTAAAAACTTTTTATTGCAATGGCTAACCGCGGGCAATGCAAGCTAACAAACAAACAAACAGACAGTCAGACAAACCGGCAAACAAACAGACACAAGGCCAACTCAATGGGCCAACTTTAAGCAACAAATTTGGTTCGGCCCTCGGCAGTGCCCACCACTGCATCCATATCCATGGTGCATGCACCGTGGGAAAGGGGCAAGCAGCGAGGGCGCGAACTACGGATAGAGATGCGGATGGATGATGGACGACAACTGTTCGGGGCATGCAAAGCGCGATAATTGACCCGCGAGCGAGTGAGAGGGATCTCTCTTTCAGGGCGTGAGCTGCAGTGTATGTAAGCCATGCAACTGTGCAACAACTTTCGCTTTGATAAAGGACCTTGGCGTCGAGTCAAGTCGAGTCCTTTAAGCGGCAGCCGGGCGTGCTCCCAGTTACATGGCGCACAAAACCCACAAAAGTAGCACAGAGTGCGCGGAATACGAGCCCGCATTCGCATTCGCATCCGCATTCGAATCCGCATCCGCAAGCCGCCCTCTATTCACGACTTTAAGCCCTACTTATGGAAAATTTAAAAATATATTTGTACCTAACTCCCGAATTAGACGAATTATGATCGGTTTTAATAATTATTACTACTACACACTTTCGTCTTTATTTATTTACAAATGCTAACTTTTGATATAACCATAATCCGATCAAAAAAAGAACATTCAAGTTTTCTTCTAAGCAATACAAACATCTTGTAAAAATAATAAAAAGTTTCAACTGGCTCAGTCTGACGGTCGATAAATACCAAAGCACTTTAAGAAGTTTTTTTTTTATTGTATGAAGCCATTTTATTAGGCGTAAAAAACAACATTTAAATGTTAACACACCATTTAAGCACAAATTTACACCAAACGATTGTAGAAGTCGGGCGGCGTCAAATGGAAAGCAAAAGGGGAAAGCCGGAAAACTGCGGAGTGCCAAGCGCCCGGAGTGTGGTTTTTCCGGCTGACGGTTGGCCAATGCGACGGCAGACAAGGCGGACGGGTGGAAAAGGTGATAAAAAAAAATTCAAGGAAATCGTGAGGAAAAAACTTGTTCGAAATTTATTGACGAAAACAAAGTCAAGTGCCTGAGCAAGCAGGACCCCAAAAGGACTACCAGACTCCCAGCCGGCACTGATTGCATAGATCCGTGGGTCCATGTGGGAACTAGCCCGTCTCCATGTGTTTACGAGCTGAGATAAGCCCAAGCCACCAAGCCACCAAGCCATCGAGCCGCCAGGCCACCAAAGCAACCAAGAAATTAAGTATGCCACACGTTGCCCACTGAAATGTCGCCGAGGAGAATCCGAGCATCCAGCATCCGAGCATCCAGCATCCGAGCATCGGAGCATCTAACCATCCAGCCATACGACCGCAAAAGCAGAGCCAACTATAAATCTATCATGTTTACGCCGGGCTTGACGAGCGTGAGGAAATCCCCCAACCCCACTCCGTCCGATTTCCAGTACACTTGAGCACAATTTGTTTATGCAAGTCGAGTGAGGCTGCTAGCGGCAAAACGTTTCTTGAATTATGGCTTTGTTTATCCCAAGTTGCAAAAAGGGACGAAAATACAAGTGCTGCTGCCCCAGAAGGGTTCAAAGTTTTCGCCATTGCAGACAAAACAAAGTCGAGCAGAAAACTCCCCGACGCACTGCATCGTGGGATGACTCAGTCCAGTCGTTATTTGGCCCAATGGATATGTTATGATATGTTATGGCATCATAACAATAGGTTTTATTCTCGCCGCTTATTGATATCGTGAGTTGCCCTGATTTTATTGAGGGGCAGACTTAACCCAAGTTCACTGATAGCATTTAGAACACAGGCGGTCCCAAAAATAATGAAACTCCCTTATCATCTGTCGTTTGCTTTGTGGATTTCTACTTCATTTTTACTAGCAGCTATCATGTGTGTTCTCAACCGCATCAAGTTGGGTTTGGGAAAATTATAAGCACAATAAATGTGGCCGAATTTCTTACCAATTCTTGTGGAACGTTTGTAAACATTTGTCCTTCGAAAATAAAACTTAAAATTGAAATTGACCCGCAAAATAAACCACCTTTTCGAAGTGCTGCGTCTGTTGGTAATTTGTTTAGTCTACACAGTAAGACTAACAGGTACCTCTTAATCCACTGATAAATTTTATGTTTGTTTTAAAGTTTATTTCAAGTGCGATAGTGACTGTTCTCTACGTACATATGAATGGAATCTTTAGTCCAAATGAAGAATTGATATATCTCTTATTTCAGGAAACCACAAGAAGTTCACCTGTCAGAGGTAAGAACCAAACCAAATAATTTTAAGCAGTGTAAGACACCAGAAATAAATTTGATGAACCAGCAAGCACAACATTGCTGCAGCGTAGCTCCCCTAACGAACAGTTTGCCAATTACCCAGGATGGCCTACCCCCCCTTTTGGAGTCCACTGCCTCGCTTTGGTTAATTAACAGGTCTTTTGGCCACACTGCCACTGGCACCCATTGCCGCCGCCGACCTTTCTCAACTCGGCTAGGCTGAAAGATGGGTGTTTGCTTTGCTCACTTGACGGCCGCGAAGCGAAATGTTTTCTAGAAAAAGCTCTCCCAAAAACGCCTGCCATGCACAGGAGTGGCCTTGTCAAGGCCTTCGCGACCACAACCGCCGACTTTAATTAAATTAACAACACGAATTGTCAAACGCAGCCAGAGCAGCGAGCAGCAGCCAACAGCAGCTAGCAACGGAATGCAAAGTTTGGGGAAACAAACCTTATTAAAAACGTGTCAGAAACATTTTCATAAATATTTCAGGTGCAACTTTTTTCCGACGTGGCTTGTCAAAGTGCCAAAACCAAAGTGTCAAACTGTTTACGTAGAGGCTACGGAATCAATAAGGTGCTGAAGCTTATTTCGTGGAGTGTAGTGCGTCCAAAAAGTCCTTCCAGAGTGAGCAACAAGTGAGAATAAGTGAAACAAACTTTGCAATTCGCAATATCAATTATTAAAAAATATACCGAAAACATTACTTTTGGCAGTTATTGGATTTGGTTATTTATTATTTGTTATTTTAAGCTCAAGCATGATTCAACTGAGCCATGTAATCAATTTGTATTTGTCGTTATCCAAATCTTTTACTATCAAAACAGTTACAGCTCTACTATGCCCATATAAATTAAAGAGATCTTATAATTCAAGTGGCGACACAGTCACATCACACTTGTAACATAATCCTCATTGACCTAGAAGATGGGAAAAACAATAAAACCACATTGAAAGCCCTCCGAGTTAAGTGTCGTGTATCATTATGTAATGTCACATTTAAACAAAGGGCCTGCGAAAGTGAATGTACATGAGTCATTTGATGACGTGTGAAAAAAGACAGCTCTGAGGGATGATCCAAATCAATGTCAGAGGAAAGGAAACATAAGAAATTACTCAAAGTCAAGAGGTTGTTGAAACTATGTTTAGCAGCCTACTACCCCGAAACATTTCCGTGCTGAAATAGGTGAGTTGAGGGAAGCGACGTAGAACCCATTATAACGCCAGATGACAGATAAAGCACAAGCCACACTAAGCCATTTCCATAAGCAGGAGATCATTTGTCAGCTGGACGCAGGACATTACCCGACACATAGTAGATTCAAAAGGATACATTCTACAGCAACAAACACCTCATAATCCCAGGCAAATTGAGGCTGCCTTTACGGCTTTAGTCAGCTCTATATTGGGGTAAAAAATAAATTTAAAAATCATGTATTTTGTGGGCAATTCAAGCAAACTAGCATACAAATCACAATAGAAAACTCATTTATCTAAATCAAATATTTTTTAAAAATCCTTGCTGATGAGGGGCATACGGCTAACGAGAAGAGCATCTAATGGAGAGCGCTTACCTTAAACAGCTTAGCCTTATGAAATTATACTTTGAAGCTACACATAGATAGGGTTGAAATATATCCTTCAAGTGCCCCCCTTCCTTGCTCCACCGCAAGGCAATATAAACAGAATGATTTTTAGACGGCCTCATAATGGGTAATGCTGGTAGGACGTGGTCTGTGGTCATTCCCGCCGCTTATCCGCCTTGATTAGCAATTAGCACGCATTCTTGTCTTCTGTGGGCCGCCGAGCATTGAATTATTGGACGAAGGTCAGCCGATCCGGTCCAACCTCCAATGTCTGGTGCCCAGTGGGCCAACGACCCAATGGGCCAAAGGGGCTGCATCCCGCATGGGCGTTATGCGGAGATTAATGATGTTGCCTGTACGCCGTCATGGCCGAGGAATGATTTTCGCCCTTGGCACTCACATAAATCAAGCTGATTATCAGGTAGCGATAGTTGGTTCCGCAGATTTGAATATGGAATTTAGTTTTTCGCATAAAAATAATTACCAATTAGTGAAATAAACGTGTTTTAGTAAACGTTTGATTACTTTGTCCTTAGAACAATAACATAGACTTACTCCTTTTGGCTAACTTCATTAGTGCCGACACACACCGCATCACAATGCTTAATCGTCTTTGCTCCGAAGCAAAATGATTTAAGTTGATTTGTTCGCTGGAAGCTAAATCAGAATCACACCAGGAAACTTTTCAAGCTAATAAATGGCGTACAAAAGTTTTGGGTTCGCTCGTTTGTCATTTTCCTGGTTAACTACTGAACAAGGGTGCGGGGATTGCGGAAAAGGTCACCGTACAATTGTCAATTTCATTTGTGTGGCGCCCAACGCGGGGCGAAGAAGTTCAAGTAGGCGTCGTTGAACAAATAAAGGCAGACAGCAATAAAATTTATTTAAGTGCCCTCATAATTGTTAACAACAATAACAACAAATATAATAAAATCCAAACAAAAGGCAGCTGCAAGTGAAATGAGCAATTATTAAGCCATGAAAATTTTAAGCCAACAACAACACGCGTCATAATAAAGTTATTATTCCAATGAAAGTCCCACCAGCGGGTGATTCTGGGGTATTTAAAGTGGGAAAGGAAGTATGCTACGTAAAATACTGAGCAATGAAAATATTAATAACGTTAATGAAAATTACATTTGCAGGCCGCAATCTCGAGGAGCAGGTTGTGCAGAATTATTCGACTATTTGTTCTTTTACATTTTTTTCGAATTTCGAATCAAACGAAGCGTTTTATGCTTAATGTACTTTCATTCTTAAATGATATGTTTACATAATATGGCTGAACCCGAGCCACACAATCACACAATCCCCAACAAAAATAATATACACTAAAAGTAATAAATATGTGGACCATGCTATTTACTATAAAACCCTTATTATTATAAATAAATAGCACAGAATATCTGATAATGATAAAATTCGAATTGTTTGCATCATTTTAAATAACAATCATCATAATTTACCAGTAATTTAATAAAGCTTAGTGCACCATTATTTTACTTGACCAGATAAATTACAAAATGAAAAGAGAATAATGATTGCAAATATTAAGTCCATTTATTTGATTAATACAAATACTTATTATTTTCGTTCCCTGAATTTAAAAACCCCAAAAAGAGCCATCGGAAGCATACATTTTGTTTGCTATAGAATAGAGAATAACTTTAAACAGGCATAACACGGGTCAAACATTCCTGATATAATTGTAATAAAGGATAAAATTAATGTCCTAAATAATATTTTTACTCACCATTATTTAGGGTTGAGCCACCGACGTTACCGGCGTTGCCTTCACTTCCGGTATCTGTACTTAGTGCCACAGACGAGGCAATCAGGCAACCAAGGCCCACATACAGAATCGAAGAAATAGCTTCAAGGTGGTATGCCATTTTGTTGGAAGTTTGATGCCACTTTTTTTACCGTTGTTTAGCTTTTCAATTAAGAAAACTTAATTATTTATTGCGTACAAATATTGTGTAGCATTACAGTATATTCAGGCTCATGTTGTGTTTGCTTTCGTAATCGATCTACGTTTAATTGCGATTGGCTTTTATGCACCCCTGAAATATATGGAAATATGAGGAGAAATTATAGGTTGCCATTATTAATCAAAATATTAATCAAAAGAGTGAAATTATACACGGCTCCATGCTTTTAGGCATAAGTGTACATTCAATTTGTTATTTTTCAATTTTCCATTTACCACAAAGAAGGAGCCCTATGGTCTTGTTGCACGACTATCCGATACCCTTTACACAGCTTTTTGATTATAACCATACTTTAATCTAAGCTTTCAAATTTTAAGGACATACGGACAGACAAACGGACACACAATTTTTTATACCTACGATTTTTATGAGCCATTTTAACCAGATCGCTTGCATTGCTTTTCAGCGATTAAGGGGGTTTCAATAAACAGAATCAGGATTACGATGACATCAGAGCAGAGACCAGCCCTGAACTACGCCCTTGATGTCCGTTCAAATGCCAGGGACTACGTTATCGCCACCATCAGAATTATCAGCTTCCTTTCCGTGGTTGTTTTGCTGCATGCATGCATAGAAGAATTTTTTCCTTGTTTTTAATTCCTGCTCGTGTCATAAGCGAAAAGCAATTTGCTCTGTCAGCTGTTGTTTTACACTCCGGCTACGGCAGTCAAGTAAACCCATATAGGTTCTTCTAGTCTCGTCAATTTCTTCATTCTATTGCAATATGAATGCATTTCAATTAGAATGCCTCCTTGGGGACAGCTGTTGTGGATTTTCCATTAAGTAAGGGTTATTGAAACCGAATAGCAAACTTAATTGATTTCTAAGCCGAGCGACTTAACATTCATTTTGGGTGTGATATCTAAACAAAGATTTTAAACATTGTGCTGAGGAAGATGTAGTGAACAAAGTTCAACTATTTAGAACCAATTTTTTTTTTAATTTAAGCAAAGTTCACCTGATCGATGAGCATAACTATAAAAATAAAAGCTGTAGTATTAATGTATATTGAAAATCACCAACTGATGGCCAAAAATGTGTATTATTGTATGAATGACATAAATACGTGATAGTTTGGTATACCAAAATGTATTGTCAGGTGTATTTTCACAATTGTTGGCTCCATAGAACTAACCGCGAAATGTAAATGGACCGTGAATTCGTAATGCATTTAAATCATTGTAAACATCAATGTTTATGCCCCGCAGACAGAAAGGATATTTCCCACATCTTCGAAGTGATGTTGCTGCATGATGAAAAGGAGCCAGCGGTGAATGCTCCGCCGGTCTGACTTCTGCTCTGTCTTTCCGTCTCCTAGGGAGCATTTACTCGCTTTTGCATAATAAATCAATTTACATTTCCTTTCACACGCAAAAATGAAAAACGAATAATAGCAACAAGCCCGTGGCGCAGGAATCTCCTTACGAATTCTTCGGGTAAAAGTACGTATATAGGAAGTAGCATAAGAAACCACTCCTTTCTGCACTAAAATCACACCGAACCGAATCAATCAATCCAAATGAAAATTATTATTTAATTATAATTATTATCTGTTTTCCTTTCTACAGCACAGAGAATTTAACCAAGTGCTTGTGTCACCCAAAGGATTCGATCTTGAGAGCTAACTCTTTTATGACGATTGTGTTTATTTATTACTGAAGTGAACATAAAACTTGAATTTCACACTAACCGCAAACGCAGCATCGTAAATTCGTATTACCTCTTAAAACGATTTCATTCCATGGTATATTAATCTTTTCGATCGGACAATCATGGCAGATTTCTGCGCGTTTGTTTACATATATAGTAGCCGGCTTTTGCACTTCGGTGTTCATTACCACCACGTAGACGGCCGTCAGGAAGATATATAAATATCTGAGACTGTGCCGCGGGAGCTGGAAACGCACAATTTAAGTGGGAAATAAAGACAGGGGGTTGTTTAATTTAAACAAGTAGATATTGGTCTTTTCGAGGATGCCATTGGGCATGTAAAACAATAATCTGCAACGCATTTGCTGCTTTGAAACGTACTTAGTGTCATAAATGGAAACATAAAGAACATTAAATTTGAAGTTAGATTTGCATACAATTCGGATTATTTTGTAAGCCGACTAAATGAAACATTCAAATGCAATCAATTGCCTGCTCCTCCCAGCAGATGTAAACCAATTCGGAAGGATCCGTTGTGAGAGATGCAGCTCCCTAAACAGGGCATCCTGCGAACTCACTATTCAATGGTGCCCATCTGCATCTTCGTTCCCCATCCGATGTCGCCCTGGTTCCAGAAACTAATAACTCACCGTGGCAATGTCTGGCTGCTGGATGGGGCGTCAGATGTCGGCAGGAATCAGCAAATCAATTTATAAATAGAGCAACGAGACAACATAACAACGGATTTTCATGTTTCCCTCTGCCGTTCTCCGTTTTTGCAACATAACTAAATTAGGGGACCACGCGGCAGACACACAGACGCCGTCACAAAACCAGCAGCTCCTCCGGTGGGCAGCGGAGGTGCATAAATGGCATGGATGGGGGGATATGGGCTATCGAATAAAAGCACTCACAGCAGTTGATTTACAACAACCATTCGCCACTAATGCCAATCGAAAATACTATTTTTAACTATTTGGCCAGTGCAAATAAGAAAGACCACGTCCGCACGTCTAACGAAACCGATTCTGGTTCTGATACCGTTACCGATTCCGGTTCGGGTTTCAAAAGCGATTGCGACTGCGGATACGGGATGCGGCACCGCGGACTGACGACAACCGAACGAAACGACAGCCGATTTCACACTGGCAGCAGCATCCCGTCGTGCGATTCACTTCGGCTGCGGCATGTTAAAAAGATAAACAAATGTTGCGGTTGGCCGTGATTTATGTTAGCTTACATATGTTTATGGCCCTGGCTGCAGAGCCAACAGCACTTTCTGCTACTAACAGCCCCAAAAACAGCGAACAACCCAACGATCCGTCGAGTGTTTTAATGTACTAATGCGGCGGGTTAAATTTTATGTTCATCATGTGAGATATAAAGTGTGAGAAAAGTTAAAGGTCGCAGAATTTCAATTATTAGTATGTGCACATGTGAGCTAAATAAGGAAACATATTATTTCTTTCTGAACTTAATAGAGCAGGGCGTATCACTTGTGTAATCATTTTTGAGTTATCCGTCAGACTCCCTCATCTGTCTTACAGTGAAAACATGTTTTTCATCTTCGCTAATCATTGAACATTTGTTACTTGGTCTTTGAGCGGGCATAATGGAATAATATCTTAGCACTTTAACACATTTGCAGCTAGGAACTGTGTGCATTTCTGTGGCCATAAATGTCAGAGTTCAAAAGGCGAGACTTCTTTAGCTGGCTGTTAACATCGCTGTCTTAAGATGCGGATGCTGCAACACAAACTTCATCAAAGAGAAATTTAGAAAATATCTTGGTTTCTTTGCTCTACATTTCCCTTTATAACCCTTACCAAAGCTCAAACGATTTGATCCTGCAAGGCTTAACATTTCCCATTGTACACCCCAAGCAAAGCTTCAGCATTTTGGTCCTGTAAGCCCTTACATTTCCCGTTATTACCCCTGATAAAGCTACTGTTAGTCGAAAGCGCTCGGTGCCGAATGCATTAACTTTGAGCGTCCGTCGAAGCTTTAATTAGTGACGAAAGCTCCTGTCACAAGACGTTTTGCTCTCCTGTTGACTTTAGGAACTTGACAGCGCAAAACGCGAAAGCCACAACACTCAGTCGGAACAGCTGACTCTCAAAGGTGGCCGCCACCCACCACCCATCTGCTGCAGGGCCAAACAGAAACTCCGTCACTAGGCTTACGGAGCATTTCGCCAAGAAAGCGTGGGGGCGTCACCGTCACCCACTGACATCGACGCACTCGGCGCATGAAAAACAGTTACGCGCTGTGCCGCGGAGTGTGTGGAGTTGTGTTGAAAGGGGCTCCGGAGTCAAAACGGTAATCGGAAAGCCCACGGGAAGGGGCCATCACCGCGGAGCCTTGACCCGAGCGTAGTGAAATGTGGCGCCAGGCTGGCGAAAAAGTGACGTGAAATGCCAAGTGCAGCCGCATCGAACCCACCAAGGATCTTTTAGCAGCGGCAGGAACAGCCTCTTCTCCATGGGTTCATGCCTTGGCAGCTGTGCCACAGCTGCCGCCGCACCCCCCCACTCCGCCTGCACCTCAACGTCCGACTCCACCACCCACTCGACTTCCTCGACGTCGTCTTCACTGACAACTCCCCCCACGTCCTGGGTGGCCAACAGCTGGCTCTGGTGAGTGCGGCCAATTAGTGGAAGCTCAACTCCGCTGACTTTCGTTCGCGCGCAAATCCGTTGACCAATCAATACTGGCTAAGCACGGGGTGGAATTGGCTAGTTGGGGGTCAACAGCCTAAAACTATGCAACGCCCGCTGGTTGCCACAAAACAATGTGCCACGGGCAGGGCTTCCCAAGTGGGTGGTTACTGCAACCAAATCCGTAAACAGTAAACACTAGTTATATATGATATTCTTCAGAATTCACAGAAGCTTTTTGTACATAAAAAATTAATTAAAAATAAATATTAAAAACATATTTAATAACAAGTCTTATCTATCGTCTTCCAGGCGAAAGAACAGATCTACAGGACGACAGGACCCAGAGGCAGAGCTCTTATCGAGGACCACCAGGCAGCGCTGCCAACGGAGCGGATTCATCTACCGCATCCTGCGGCTCAAGAGAAGGCAGCAGTGCCCCAGCTTCCTGGACAAGTACTGGGAACAGCAGCCCAGCTACGCCAAGCTGCCGACCACGTATGTTTAGTCTCTTATCGCGCTTCATAGAAATAAAACCAACTCAATCCTTGCAGCGCCATGGCGGACATTCAGATGCAGAACCTGGACGCCGGCAAGTTGCTCAACGCCCAGACCACGCCCAGCAGGGAGACGGAGATGGGACTTGGACCCTACCAACGCATGGCCAACTCACGGGCCAGCTCCTCCTTGGACCTCGAGTGGGAGCACGAGTACTCGCAGCTGCGGCAGTATCAGTTCCAGTGCCAGCAGGTGCCCAAGGAGCTGCCACCAACGCCGCCAAAGCCTCGCTACGCATCCCAGGATCAGCTGGCGGCAGCCAATGCGATGGCCACCAGCCAAGGACGACACATGGCGCGCCAGGCCAGGCTGAGTTGCCAGCGCCACGGAGGTTCGCTCACGCGGAACTCGTGCTGCTCGTCCACGCAAAACTCCTGGTCGCACATATCCACCCCAGAGTCGCTCGAATGGGATGTGGACGAGGAGCGAGAGCAGCAGCGTCAGCTGCGCCTGGAGGATGACAATCTGGATGATAGAACGCTCAAGTTGCTGCATCAGATCGAACAATTAAAGCACCATGTGCTGCAGGAGACTGGCGATGGACTCAGCATGGAATCAGCTGCTGTCGAGGAGCTCACCGAGGGCCTTCAGTTCCGGGCAACGCACTTCGCTGGCGACTCCCAGCTGGAGGCCCATGTAAGTTGATTGGAATCACTTTAAGACGACCTATCATGCACATAGTATTAGGTTAAGAGGTGTACATAGTTAATGAAAAGATGACTTGCAATAGATAAGCATAAGAACTAAATAGATATATCTAATTTCATTTATGTAATGATTGCACCTGGTATAAGACACATGGATGATTAATAAGTTATGAAATTTAAGTGCCTAGTCTAAGTCCGATCCGAGTTCAAAAGTTTAAGTACTCAAATAATATCCTAAACTCAAAATGATTCCTATAAAATCAACAGATATATCAAGCAAATAGTTTGCATTATTAGCCATACAATTGTCTATTCTATAACTATTTATATATGAGAACTTTAAGGGCTTGAAAAGGATTTTTTTATTGCAGAGATTTATACCGAAACATTTAGGTTTAGTGAAAATATATTTACTTTCTGCTCCAAAATTGTGCTTTTTGGATTAAATCCGAATCAAAAAATGTAAATGCGTTCGTTAAGAGCTTATCAGAGCACTATAAAAGTGACTTCGTTACATTTTTAAAACTAGTCTATAGAATCGCACCTACTTGAAATTAAGCTACTTAGAACTTTATAGACCAGATGCTCTTTTCATTAGTAAATAACACAAAAACCACCCAATCTTTTTATCAGTGTAATTGCTGCTGTATTGTGTTAAGTTTTTGTTGATAGTTTCTTGGAAAATGTATAGAAAAATATTTTGTAAATTTTTAAATTTAACTGATACCAAAGATTTATTTTGAAACTTGAATGGTACTCTCCATAGACTAAATACTAGTATTTAAGTACGTTAACTATTTTCGCTGCACAGTAAATGTCATTTATTTGTGTCTTAAACTAAGAGGATTAAAGAAAGATTTGTAGAATATATTAAGATTTGTATTAGTTGAGAGTTTTCCTCTCGGGTAGTAACTTTTTAGTTCGGACTAAAAACAGTCCGTTGGTGAATGGCAGTTATTTGGTTTGGCCTCTAGCCGAGCTTCCCCTTCAGCTTTTCCCAGAACGACGGCTCTGAAGTGGCTTCCACCTCCACCTGTTGGAAGATTATCATCATTAGTCTCTTATATCAAATCCCCCCTTGTTCACTTACCTTCGTTGCTTGCTGCAGGGGTTGACTCCTGCTGCTGCTGGTGCCGTGACCCTGCTTCTGGTCGAAGTGGAGGTCATCCTCAACCTGAACCTGCTGCTGCTGGCCGAGATCCTCTGCCTGCTGGTTCCAGTCCGTGTCCTCGACTTGCGTCTGCTGCCCAAGATCCTCCAGCTTTTCGTTCCATCCCAGCTCCTCAATTTGCTGCTGCTGGCCGAGATCCACGTCCTGTTGCAATGGCTCGTCCCCAGAAGCCCGGTTCCACTTCCCTAAGCTTGCGCTTGCACTGGCTGAGGAGCCGGTGGGTCCGCCGCTAGCCGAGGCAGAGGCTGAGCCCACTGGCACGTTAAAGGTGTAGTCCTGGCGTCGGTACTCGTAGCCACCAGACGGTCCACCACGGGAGTAGGGAATCCGAGGCGTTGGTGTGGACACAATGGGTGCGGGATTTGGTGGTCTGGGACGGGCGGTCTCGAACTCCAGTCCCGGCTCGTCACCCTCGAAAAAGGATTCATCGTAAGTGTCAGGCGGCTGGTCACCGCGATCCTTGGAGAATATTGGTTTGTAGACGGCAGTGGCATTGGTGCTTCCTGGATCCACCACATAACCGCCATTGGAGCCGCTGTCCGCGGGCAGGTCGATGAGTCCCTGGCTCAGCAGGTAGAGCGTGCGGCGCCAGGCGACCAGTTCTTGGCCGAACTTGCCATAGAGACTCTGGAGACGACTCAAAGTCCACTGATGACGCTTTTCCCACTTCTGGGCCTCGGCGGCGGACAATAGCTGGCGGTGATTGATGTACGCCAGCTGGCGAAGCTCACCCTCACGGAATTGCTGCAGATCGCTCTGAGACATGCCGTAGTACCTGGCGAACTGGTTGATACGGGCGAGCTCCTGCTTCTGCCAATCCGAAAGCTGCTGCACCGAGATGTCGTACCTCTTGGCGAATTCCGCCAGCAATTTGGAGTCCTGGATCTGCCAGGTCTTCAGCTCCGTCTGCGTCATGTTCTGATTGCCGATGAACTCGTACAGGCGGTCACGTTCCCGCTGCTGCCAGGTGGTCAGATGGTTCAGGCGACGCTGCTCCAGCAACTGTTCGCGCGCCAAGTTGCCGATGAATATGCGTTGGACGGGCGCCAACTGCTCGAGGCCCACCTGGTAGGACTGGGCCAGTTGCGTCTGGAAGCTCGTGTCCTGTGAGATGAAATCGAGCAGCTCCTGCTCGGTGATTACCACTCCCTTGACCACTTCGCGCAGACGCTTTCGCTCCTGGTCGTGCCAGTTGTTAGCCTGTCGTCCATTGGCTGCGATCAAACCCATGTCCGAGAATCGACGAAGCTGGCTGAGAATGAACTGTCGCAGCTCCTCGACGGTGATTTGGTACTGTGAGGCTCGCACGTGGACGTCACGGAACAGTCGGTTCTCCAGAGCCTGCCTACTGATGCCCGGGTTGTTCACAATCGTCAGGTAGATGTGTTGCGATTCAATGTTCTGCCAGGAGATGCCTGAACCACGATCGATTCTACGCTGCTCCAGCAGGCGGTTGAGCTCGTCCTTGTACCACACCTTTAACTCTTCCACGGTGACATGGTACTGGGCGACTGCATCCTGCAAGTGCTTCTGGTCGTTGTTCAGCCGGAGCTCCAGCTCCTCGATGGTCCACCTCTGCTGCTTGCGCAGCTGCTGGTTGATCAGGTTGTCGATGTGCAATCGCTCCTTGGCTTGCCACTCAGAGGTTACCAGGCCCTCGCTCTTGGCGCTCTGGTCCAGCCACAGGTGGATGTCCTCGATGGTCACATGGTACTGGCGTGCGATCTGTTCGAAGATTGGCTTGTTGCGGATCAGGTAGCTCTCGAACTCCTGCCGGGTGAAGGGTCGCTGACGGGTCACGGTGCGCAAACGCGTCACCAACTCGTTCTTCCAGGAATCAGTCTGGTCTCCAACCCATATGTTGCTAATATCCTCGTACTTCAAGTTGTTCTCCGGTCGTTCAATCACTCCGATGAGCGAAAGTCGGGCGGCTTCTTTTTGAACCTAACATTTTAAATATAATAATGTAATCTTAAGATCTGAATCAATGCCGATGTGGAATCTCGTCTAGCCTTACCCATTTCTCGACCTGCTCCACAGTGACATGGTAGTCAGTGGCAATGCCATCCATGCGCTGCTTGTCGCGCTTCAGGAATTCCACGAAGTCCTGGTAGCTGGCTCCATTGCGCTGTTGCTCCAGCCAGTTGTTAAATCCGTTGCTGATCTTCTGCTGCCACTGGGTCTGCTGCTCGATCTGGACGAGGCCTGAGCTCTGCAGACGACGCAGCTCCTCCCGCAGCCAGTGGTCAACATGGTCGATGTCCACGTGATGCGTTTGGGAAAGGCTCTGGAGGCGGGCGTGATCCTGGGTCAGCTCCCGCTCCACCTGCTCGTAGGGCATCTCTTGCTGCTTCTTCAGGAGCATCTCTATCAGGCGCTGCTGCTCCTCCACCTGCCACTTGCTCAGATTCTCGACCTTAGCCTGACCTGTGGTGCGCAGATTGATTAGCTGCTGGCGAAGCCACTCCTCGATCTCCACAACGTTGACGGAATACTGGTTGGCCAGCTTCTGCAGACGGTCGCGTTCCTGGTTCAGCTCCATCTCGAACTCCACGAAGGTCAAGTGGTTCTGCTGCTTGACCAAGTTCTGCAGGCGCTCCAACTCGGACACCTGCCAGGCGCTGAGGCTCTTCAAGGTTTCCTCAGTGCTGCCGCGCAGACGCTTCAGTTCCGCAATCATCCACTCCTCGATCTGCTCCACATTTATGCGGTACTGATCGGCAAGATGCTTCAGATGGGCACGATCCGCCAGCAGTTTCTCCTCGTACTCCGCCGTGGATAGACTGTTCTTGTACTCCGAGATCAGGCTCTTGATGTAGTCGCGCTCCACTCTCTGCCACGTTTGCAGTTGCTCGATCTCAAACTGTCCGTTCTTGCGTAGATCCTCGATCACCTGCTTCACGTAGTTGTCCACTTCCTCAATGTGGACGTGGTGCTGTTCGGCAAGGTTCATCAGGAAACGTCGATCGTTGTGGACCTGCAATTGAAAGGTGGTTAGTCGAGAAGTATATATAAAATATAAGATTGATTCTAACCTTGGCTTGGAACTGCTCCAAGGTGATGTTGGAGTGCTGCTGGAGCAGCGACAGGATGCGCTGCTGCTCGGTGCGCTGCCAGGCGGTGAGCTGCTCGATGTTGAGCTTGCCCTGCTGCTTGAGTCGCTCGATTTCGCTCTGGAGCCACTTCTCGATCTCCTCCACCGAGGTGTGGTACTGGAAGGCCATGGTCTGCATGTGCTCGCGATCCTTCTCCAGCTCGGCCCTAAGTTCCTCGGCGCTCCACTGTTTGTTCTGCTTGATGAGGGCCTCTAGGCGCTCGCGCTCTGCCAGCTGCCAGGAGGTCAGGTTGTCGATCTGAAGCTGACCCTCGTCACGCATACGCGCCAGCTCCTGCTTCATCCAGCTCTCGATCTCCTCCACCTGGACGCTGTACTGGCGGGCCAGGCGCTCGAGCAGCTCCCGATCTTGCTTGAGACGAGCCTCCAGTTGCTCCGTGGACTTGTACTGTTGCTGGGCCAGGTTCTTCAGATGCAGTCGCTCCACCTCCTGCCAGTTGGTCAGCTTCTCGCTGGGCTTGAGCAGACCCATTCCGATGAAGCGCTGCTCCTCCTTCTTGACAAACTGCTCGATCTCCTCGATCTGCACGTTGTGCTGCATGGCCAGGCTCTGCAGCTGCTCGCGATCCTTGAGCAGCCACTTGTGGAACTCCTCCACGGTGAAGTCGCGATCCTGTACCATGTTCGTTAGATTGCCGCGCCACTCCAGCTGCCAGTTCTTCAGCTTCTGCATCTCAATAAGGCCCTGGTCCTGCAGCTTCTGAATCTGCTGCCTTATCCACTGTTCGATCTCCTCGACGCGCACCTGGTGCTGTTGGGCCAAGCTGTAGAGATGGGTCTGATCCTTGCTGATCTTCGACTCGATCTCCTCGATGGACAGGTTGTTCTTGTTGATCAAATCGAGCAGGCGTTGTCGCTCGATCTTCTGCCAGTTGTTCAGCTGGGACTCCATTCGCAGCTGTCCCTCGTGCTGGAGACGATCGCCCTCGGACTTTATCCACTGCTCTATCTCGGACACCTTTACGTTGTAGGTGTTGGAGAGCTCCTGGAGACGTGCCCGGTCGGCCAGCATCTTGCGCTCGAACTCGTCCAGCGAGTACTTGTTCTGCTGCACAAGCAACGAGATCTGGGCGCGCTCCTGCTGTTGCCACTCCTTAAGGGTTTCCGCCTTGACCAGACCCTCGCTTTGGAGGCGCAGCAGCTCCTTCTTCAGCCAGTCCTGAATGTCCTCGACATTGATCTTGTACTTGTCGGCCAGCTTGAAGAAGTGGTCCTGATCATTCTTGATCCTCACCTCCAGCTGCTCCACCGTCAAAGAGTTCTGTTGCACAATGGCCTGGAGACGTTCCCGTTCCTTCTGCTGCCACTGGATCAACTCCTGCTCCACGCCCTTGAGCAGACCCTCCGACTGGAACTTTTTCAGCTCGCTCTTGATCCACTGCTCGACCTCCTCCACCTTTACCTTATACAAACGAGCCATCTCCTCCAGGTGGCTGCGGTCGTTGATGATGTAGTTCTGGAACTCGTCAATGGTCAGCTGGTTCTGAGTGGCGATGTCGCGCAGGTTGCTGCTCACGCTGATCTGCCAGTCCTTGATGTGTTCCTCCAGCTGCTGCTGTCCGCGCACCTGAAGGCGCTCCAGTTCCTCCTTCTGCCACTTCTCCAGCTCCTCCACGCTTACCTGGTACTTGGTAGCTAGGTTCTGTAGGTAGTTACGGTCCATATTTATACGCTGCTGCACTTCCTCCACGGAGCCGCGGTGCTGCAACAGAATGTTCTCGAGGCGGGAGCGCTCCGAACTCTGCCACGCGGTGATCTTGGAAACCTGCTCGTTCTGCTCCTTAATCAGGTCACCGATGCGGGCCACCTCGCCGCGAAGCCACTGTGTTTGGCTTTGCATGTCACCCTGGTACTTGATCGAAAGGTTCTTCAGTCGCTGTTGGTCGGTCTTGATGGAGTTCTGGAGTGCGGCAATGGTGGCGTTGTGCTGACGAATCAGCTCCTCCAGACGCTGTTGCTCCTTGGTGTTGTCCTCGGTCAGCGAGCTCGACGATTGGTAGTTGTAGGTGGTTTGGGGCACCGACGGCACCTGCGGAGCCAGAGACTCGTTCACCTGGTTGAAGTGAACATACAGACGTTGCAGCTCCTCGCGCTGGAACTGCTGCAGTTGGTTCTGGCTAATCCCATGCTGCTGTGCCGCCTCGGCCAGCTTACGTGCGTTCTCGTTCTGCCACCGGTCGATGTCCTGGGCGGTGAAGCCGTTCTGGTGAATCAACCAGTCCAGGCGACCGCGCTCCTGCCTCTGCCAGCTACTCGAGTCCTGAACACGCGACTGATACTGACCCAACAAGGCTTGGTAGCGGGCCAGTTCGCGGCGGTGGAACTCCTTGAGCACGGGTAGGCCCACCTGGTAGCGCTGCACCACGCCCAGTAGGCGCTCCTCCTGCTGCTGCTGCCAGTCGTCCAGTCGCTGCGGCGTGGTCAAATACCAGAAGAGCCTCTCGCGCTCCTCGCGCTTCCACTGCTCGTCCCGCGTGATCGTGTACTGGCCAAAGGGTTGCTGTTGGTCGAACACCAACTTGCCGTCCTGCCAACGCTGCTGTGACTCAGATCCTCCTACGGAGCGGGTTCCGTCCGGATTCGTGGTGATTGTTTTGTTGAATCGGTGAAAGACCACAGTCGAACTGGCACCCGGTGACAGGGGAACCATCTGGTTGAGGGGACTGTTTCTCAGCTGGCCATCCAAATTGACCACCGAGTTGTAGCCAACGATACTTGGTTCCATGTTCTCCCTCACCCAGTCATGGATGGTCTTCTTGCGCGTAATGGTGGTGGTGGTGCTGCTAAGTGGGAGCGACGTCTGCTGGTGGCCAAGGAATCCGGAGTTGAGCTGGGCAGAACCTCCGTAGCCCGACAACTTTGTGGCCTCGGTGCAGTTGCGGTGCACCACGTAGGTCTTGCCGTCGATGACCTTCACCTCAGCGGGATAGGCGTAGTTCTTCACCTCATCGAATCCGCTCAAGTCCACGGGTTGATAGGGACCCAGACCCACTGTCTGTTGCACACTAGCGCTCTCCGCTACGGAAGAGCGCTCGAGCAACTCGGCGGCCTTTGCCTCGAAGAAGTTGGGCTGCGCAATGGTATGGTAGTTGGTTATGCCTTGGCGCATATCCTGCACCAGCTGCCGGCTGATCTCAGTACTCAGTTGGTCCAGCTGGAGGGTGCTCTTTCCGCTAAGGTCTAAGATAGAAGCTGAAGAACCAGAATCGGTTAGAGGCTTTTCGAAGATAAGGAAGTCAGAGAAACCAAATGTTGATTCTACTTTTGGATAAAACTATTACGAATATCATAAGAAAATTGCTTTAAGATCTTTGAAGAAGATACTCAGATGATCAATTTTGGTATAAATATACAAGTAGATTGTCTTAGTTCATACATACGATTCACTGACTAAGAATGATGTCATTGCTCATACTGTGCCTCCAATCCGAAATTTACCCTATGGCTTTCAATAATCAGATTTACTTGAATCTATCATAGCTTTTTCCCATACACCTTATATAACTTTTTTTATAGTCATATCCTTTATGTTAATTTAAACTCACCACTCCAGGGGGATGTGTAGCCAATGTTGCTTGATCCTTGCGAGAGGACGTTGAATTTCTGCTTCAGTTGGTTGGCCAGCTCCCGCACCTCATGGTAGTGGGCGGAGGCGAACGAATTGAGTTGTGGCACCGTCTTTCCACCTCCGTAGGACGACGACGAGCTGGATCTGTAACTGGAGCGCTGATAGGTCTCGTAGCCCTGACAGATGGCCACCGCCAGAAGCAGGGTGAGCCCGCCCAGAGCCCTCATCCTGTGATGCGCTGCAAACGAGGCAGAACAAAAAAAAAACAACCATGTCATTCACGAATTTCATAGAACATAGGGCTTTCTCAGGGTTTTTGGGATCACTTTTTTAAGCCCAAGTAGTCGTGTATTTTCGGCGTTGATAAGGGGAGGATGTCGAATCTAGTTCAGACCGTAACTCAAGATTATCGCATCGGCTCCGGACTTGTGGGTCGAAAAGGTTAATCGGGCGATAATGCGCGCACTGCCCGGTATCAGCCCATGAAAAAATCACTCTTATTCGAAGCTCACTGCCCACTTTGGGTCTTATTTTTTTTTGTATTTGTTTTTTTGACAACAATTAGACTAATGTATATGGTCCCGAATTCCCTTTTCATCCGGTTTAGGTTGATAAGTCCCATGGACTTTCGATTTCAGGGCCCCACAGAAGACGTCTCCCCAAATGGGTCACACATGCATTTTCCCAAAATATAGTATTGCTTATTTCTGGAACACATTTCGTGGGCCCCTGCAGGCTGTCGCTATTTATATTTAAATATTTTCCCAAGTTCTTTCTATTCCGATCTAACGAACGTGTAGTAAACAGACAAATTATGCTGCTGTAATGACTTACAGTTCTAATCACTTTTCAGCGGAAACTCAATTAACACTTTGAGTACTTTACACAATTATCAATTGATTGAATGGGATTCAGGACACTTTGTGGGTTAAGCCCTAATCACTGGGCACTACCGAAATCTTTCCGAGTCGAGGGGAAACCGCTGCGCCTTGTGGCGCTGTCGAACAGCAACTGACAGCTGAGTTCCCAGCACGGAGCTTTTATGGAAAGATCGCTTGGCGCGAGAGGCTGCGTTATGCGGAGCAGCATTATCAGCAGGCGAGAGCATATGAGTCGGGTTATCATCACGGCTACGCCAAAATCTAACGGGTATGCACCCACCGGCTCCACATACATGGTTAATATCAGAAGAAGAATCGATTACTACGTCATTGCTCCAAGCGAGTGGAATTAATGAATGAATCTCGCCATGACCTCATACATACACATGATTCACGAGCCGGTCGGTCGGTCATTTGCTCTCCGAGCACTTTTATTTCGCCTGCATCCGATCGCATTAGATCGAAATAGCCAGCAAATGCGTGATCTCATGAGGCGCTCTTTACATGACTCCAGGGTAGAACACGGATTTGGGTACTCCAAGTGATTCAAGGCAGTTAGGTAGAAATATGCAAATATCTGGTGACCTTAGGCTCTATTTCAGTCTAATTCGGCAAGACTCGGGTATCTGCCAGATATCCGTTCTGTCCACTGATTAGAATGATACTGTTTATTGGATTGTTTGGAAATTCGACCACAATGACTTGACGGATTTGGTGGGCTTCCCCTTTCGAAGAACAAGAATGGTTTCTGCGAATGAGAGGTAGAAGTACAACTATGCTTTGCAGAACTTCATATCATAGTGTTAAAAAAAGAAGAGGGCTTTTTTAATGAGCTCTCTTTATGGCGATTTTGCATTATTTATTTCGTTTTAGTTTGTGAGACATATTGGATAGGTCGCATCAGTTGACGCAAGAATTTTTAAAGTAGCAAACTTAAATGAGTATTAAATTAAATTATTACGAACAATAATCTGCCCATAAATGTGAAACAAAATAATTTATCTTTTTGCGGGTGTTAACCACGAAACATATTTCTAAAATTTCTGAGATAAAATATTCTATGTTTTCTAAACAACTCCGAATAATCAGTTTATATTTTTACAGTTATATGTTATTAGGATTTTCTATTTTGTTCTATTTAAGCTTTCAAAATTTGTTACGAGACTTATTAATTGTTGTTTTTAAATTTCAATTCAAAATACCATCCACAAAATTCCCGAGTCCACCGTTTCACTGTGGAACATGTGGATGTCGTTGGGATTTCTATCAGAAACGGTCACACGTACATAAGAAGAAGAAGAAGAAGGAAGTACGTGGTGCTAGAAGTCAAACCGCAACAACTGCAATATAGCAGATAAACAATTTTGGCCACACGTCTTCCAGCGTTTGAACTCAACGTAACATGTACCTGGTGTGTCAAGTATTCAAAATTCGCGTGAAACACAAAGGAACATAAAGCACTGGCCATGTGCACGGAAGCAGAGCAACCGAGTCCACCTGCTCAGCAGCAAGAGCAGGGGAATCCGCCACTCTGTAAGGCACAAAATCCGAAGCCTGCCCGCCTCTACCGCCTTGTACTGCTCTTCGTCGCTGGCAGTCTGGCGGCCTGGACGTTTCATGCTCTGAGCTCAACGAATCTGGTCTGGAAACTGCGGCAACTACATCATCTGCCCACCGCCCACTACCTGCAGACGCGGGACGAGTTCGCACTGTACTCCGTGGAGGAGCTGAATGCATTCAAGGAGTTCTACGACAAGAGCGTCAGCGACAGTGTCGGCGCCAGCTACACGGAGGCGGAGCAGACGAACATTAAGGAGGCGCTGGGGGCACTGCGAATGGCCCAGGACTTGTACCTGGCGGGGAAGGATGACAAGGCGGCACGACTATTCGAACACGCCCTCGCTCTGGCGCCGCGACACCCGGAAGTCCTGCTGCGCTACGGCGAGTTCCTTGAGCACAACCAGCGCAACATCGTGCTGGCGGATCAGTACTACTTTCAGGCTCTGACCATCAGCCCGAGCAACTCCGAGGCACTAGCCAACCGTCAGCGCACGGCAGACGTGGTGCAGAGCCTGGACGAACGCCGCCTGGAATCGCTGGACTCCAAACGAGACGCCCTCTCCGCCATTCACGAGTCCAACGGAGCTCTGCGACGGGCAAAGAAAGAAGCCTACTTCCAGCACATTTACCACTCAGTAGGCATTGAGGGCAATACCATGACGCTGGCCCAGACGCGGTCTATCCTAGAGACCCGCATGGCCGTAGACGGCAAATCCATCGACGAGCACAACGAGATCTTGGGCATGGATCTGGCTATGAAGTACATAAACGCTAGCCTGGTGCAAAAGTAAGTTGGAAATTGGATATAGTTAGGCAGTTTGAAACAATCTATCTAAATTGTTCACAGAATTGATATCACTATTAAGGACATCCTCGAGCTGCATCGCAGAGTTCTGGGGCATGTGGACCCAATTGAAGGTGGCGAGTTTCGACGTAACCAGGTGTATGTTGGAGGTCACATACCGCCAGGTCCCGGCGATCTCGCGCTGTTGATGCAGCGTTTCGAACGGTGGCTAAACTCGGAGCACAGTAGTACACTACATCCTGTCAAGTGAGTATTAAATAGCTTTCCAAGAAAGAATAATCTTAAATGTTACTGCCTCCTTTCAGCTATGCAGCCCTTGCCCACTACAAGTTGGTCCACATTCACCCATTCGTCGATGGAAACGGACGCACCTCACGTCTGCTGATGAACACGCTGTTGATGCGAGCAGGCTACCCGCCAGTGATAATTCCAAAGCAGCAGCGTAGCAAGTACTACCACTTCCTCAAGTTAGCCAACGAGGGCGACATTCGCCCCTTTGTGCGGTTCATCGCTGACTGCACGGAGAAGACGCTAGACCTTTATCTGTGGGCCACCAGCGATCTGCCGCAACAGATCCCTATGCTCATCCAGACGGAAAGCGAGGCTGGTGAGCGTCTGGCTCAAATGCAGTCTCCCAACGTGGCACAAAGGTCATCGATATTAGAATTCTACGAATCCGGGTCTGGAGATATACCGTGACCCATCTAGATGCATTGATATTAGACAATTATTTAATTTATTATTTATATGTTTGTGCTATATTCTGTAAATTATTTTAAACTCCGATTTATCTACATGTGTAGATGGTTTTAGTGAAGAAAAATATCGATGTTATACTGTGATCATATTTAAGCTAAAAGACAACCAAAAATTGTACATAATGCACAATACAACTAACGTGTCCTAATAATTAGTACGATTTTTATAGAATTACATATCCTATAAAACACATAAGTTTTTATATACCCTTTAATATTAGACTATTATGCTAAAGGTTTGATTACTCGAAATTGGGTCTACTTTTTATCGCCGGAAAATGTTTATGGCAACGCTGCTGGACAACGCACTTTTATTTCAGGCGTATACACTTATTTTCGATTAGAAAATTCCGGCAATCAATATTATCAGCTTATCATATGCCAATTTAATTAGATTATTAAATGGTTTCACGTCATCGACGCGACGCCTTTAAGATCACGTCGTGGCACATGACTAAGCATTTAAGCAGCGATCAAAATTTTTCACCCTTTAGCCATTTAAATAATTCATTAGAACAGGATTAGGAGTCAGTTTAAGCACCGAGTATATTTCTTGGCAAAACAGTAATGGGTAGAGCTTGTAGGTAGAGCTGTGTACGTAACAAATATCATACTGTGATTTATCAGAATAACTTTGAAAAACTTAACATTAATAATGCACTGGTCCGAATGTGAATGCTTCTTTCTGTGAGCCTACAATTTGGCGCGCTTAAGGTAATCCTTGTAGGTAACATCACGCCACCAATGAGGACGCTCGTAGACACCTGGAGTGGAGACAATCGTGCGCTGCAGATGCTGGTAGACCTGCGAAGGGGATAGAATCTTTAGTAAGAGTTGCAGTTGCTTATAGGAGATCACTCACGTTTCCATCGCTCATGCCCAGAGGAGAGTTTAGAATAAAGTCTGTGGGAGCAATGGCATCCACCAGGGCAATGGCTTCGTTCTTCAGCAGGGGAAGCAGTGCCAGGATGCCCTGCTCGTACAGCTCGAGTTGGTTGGAGTTTTCGCGGAAGTAGCCACCGCGGTAGAAAGCAGCGGAGTACTTTGTGACCAGGTGGGCGCCATAGAAGGAGAGCACCTGCTGCAGCACCTTCTTCTCAGCAGAATCGGGCAGACCAATTACAAACTTATAGAACACGTAGTAGATGGTGCGCTAAAAAAATGTTAAACTTGTTTAATTTTCTATTTAGTTTGGGGGATTGAAGGGTTGTCATCATACCTCGCCGTAAATAACAGAGAGCTTCTGGGCGGCAAAGACCTGGATGTTGTTCCTCGTCTCAAACGCATCCTTTCCTTCGCGCTGCTGTTCCTCAACTCGTTTCACCGTCGTATCCAGTTGCCAGACGGTAAGCCAGTTGAGGGCATTAAGTAGATCTAAAGAAGTGCAATAAAAGCACGTTATTTCATTTTTATATTTGGATAACTAAGAAATACTCACTGAGCGGATCCAAAACTTCGGTAGGAGTTCGCTCCTGACCCTTGCTTTGCAGAATTGCGTCCATATCCTTGAGGAAGGACACAGTCTCCAATGGAGAAACTGCCACGAAGTCGGCATTGTTGCGTCGCAGACTGATCAACCAATTGGACGCTTGCTGGATGAGCGTGTTGTTCTCGCCCTCATAGGTGCAGTTGGCATCGTTGTCGTTGCGAAGTTCGCCCAAGCCGGAAGACTTAAGGTAGCCATGGCCCCCACAGGCCTCACGGCACTCCTGAGATTAAACCAATATAACTGATAAGTAATAGTGGTTATATATATATGAAGCATTCATACCTGGATCCCATCCCTGGCTGCCCAAGTGGCCACTGGCTTGAGTGCAGATGAGATCGCATGGATCTCCATGCCCGCCTGCGACGTGTCCTCGCCACTGAAACCCTTCATGGTCAAATCCACGTTCTCTTTGCCTATCCAGAGTGTGGCCACCCGCAAGGCGATTGCGGTGGCCAAGTGGGGGATTAGACGGTATTGCTGTGACTGATACTCGATCACGGGCCACTCCGCCGGGCTGTTGGTAGGACCGAACTGGCGTCTGCTGGCCGCATAGCGAGTGGCAATTGTCACAGCCTTGCTCAGAGCCACATAGGTGATAGCAGTGATATTGACGCGACCCACGGAGAGGGCACCCAAGGAGGCGCCAAGGCGCTTACGCTCGTCCTTAATTTTACTGGTGTAGTTGCCCTGCGCATCGATGTCACCGGTCTTGGACAGCAGATTTGCCTTAGGAATACGATACTGGTTGAACATCACAAATCTGCAATGACAAACAAATAGAAATTATTGCTGTTGATTAGTTTTATCAACTGATGGGAGAAAGTACTTGCCCGTTATCAATGCCATTGAGACCGATCTTTTCGCCCATATCGCCGACGGTTACGCCGGGGAATGGAAGCAAGGTACGCTCGTCCCGAATGGGAACAAGGAAGGCCTGCAGGCCCTGGTGCTTGTCATCCGGCACGTACAACTGGGCGTAGACGATTGCGTGCGTGCAGGTCTTGCCTAGATTACCGACCCAACACTTGGCCGCCTCGAAGTCTGGCGTGTGGATGATAAACTCCTCCCTTTTCACATCGTAGGTGGCACGGGTGCGCATGCCGAGCGCGTTGGTGCCGTGGGAAATCTCAGTGAGAGCGTAGGCGCCCAGAATGCGGTTGTCCGCGATCTTGGCCACGTACTTGCCCAGGCGGCCAGAACCGTTGGAGACCAGCGTGCTGGGGAACATGCCAGTTGACAGGCCAAATTTGACCGAAGTGCTGAAGTCGTAGCTGAAGATGGCCTGTCCGAAAGCAAGCAGAAGATGCGGGGTTCCCAGATACTGAAAGAAAGACAGGAGATTTAAGTAGCCACACACTTTTAGGAGAACGTAACGCATCCTACCTCGTTGACGCCGTAGAACTGTTGCTCCCACAGAAGATGCTGCCGCTTGTTAGCCATTTCGCGGGTGCGTTCAAGATCGGATCCCGGCTCCCGCTGGTAGTCGGGGTGCTGTTCCATCCATTGCCACACCTTATGCTAAAAACGGAGCGGCATGTAAACGAATTACTCAAGTGTGCAGATAAGAAACGGGCGGCGATTAGGCAGCTGGCGGCCTGCAGCTCCGATAGTCTGCACTTCGACCCCGCTGACCATGTACATATGTAACAAACTGGAAATGGTAACGAACCTTCAGCCGTATGTGATCCTCGCCCTCGAGCACCACGTTCATGCGCTTGTAGCAGAAGCTAGCCCGCTCACGGTACTCTTCCAAAGGTCCGCTACGGAAGTCGGGAAAGATCCGTTTGTCATCGTAGATGTTGGCTACAGCCTTCTCCTCCCGGCGGCCGCTGTAATAGTCGCCCAGTGCGGTTAGTAGTGAATTCAGACCGTTTTGGTCACCATCGCCATCGCCTTCTCCGCTCGCCATTGCCCAGAGAACTGGCTCTTGGTGGAATGTTGGATTGGTGGACGCTGTGGTCGCGAGTAGAGGCGATGTGGGGCAGGGGTACTTACTTTGTGCTCAATGCAACCATGTTGGAGTTCGATTCTAGCGACTGGTCTGGCTGCTTCGAATGCTAGGCGCGAAATGCTTGAAAGTCCAGGCACTCGTAACTATTATTGGTAAAATAGCCAACGTCCAATGGCCAGCGGCGATAAGAAGGAATCCCCGCTTATCCGCACTTCATGGCCAAGTCGCCTTTTAGTGGTTTGCATCCGCTGCGGATAAGATACGGGCCCTAGGAGAATGTGGGATTAGGGCGGCCCGTGAAGGTGGTGGGTGCTGCCTGCGGGTTTCGGAGTTTTCGCTGCCAAAAACATTGCTTTAATTTCCTATCAGCCAACAACAAGCGCGATAAACATAAACAATTTTAACCCAGTTTTTCACCATGCAAGAGAACTTGGATTGACGTGACTTAAGCCATGAGGAAGAACGGTGTTATATAAATATAAAATGTGCAATTTTTTAAGCTCTGCTAATATTCATTGAATTTAAGTTTAATTATCTTTAATATTACAATGAAATTCAATGTTTTCCCAAAATGTTTTAACAGGTGGCGTTGCCAGACTTCATGAATGTAGGCAGGGCTGAAATAATTGGTCTAAAAAATGGCGCGTAATTTGAATATATTTTTTATAAGAAACGAGTAATTTGCTCACCCAATTTTATCTATTTTGTTATATAAAAACATTACAATATATAAAAAAAAACATTACAATCCACGTTTAAAATATCAAAAGAGCATCCATATCTATACCATTTTCATGGATTCTAAATTTGATTTTAATTATTATTGTTGACTATTTTTTTTTTCAAAAGCCTTTAGGTTCTAAACATCCAATAAAATGCGAATATGTACATGTAATTGATCTAATAGCATTTATTTGATTACGTTCTTAATACAACTTACACACTTAGTTAACATGCACTCATTTTTCCTTCGATATTGGCTTGTCAGTTTATTCTTACAATACACGTCAGATTATTTTTAAAACTAAATTGTAAACATCCGCATGGTAATTAGTATTTAATGGAATAAACAATATCCAAAAAGGGACACTAAAGTTGATTTTTTTGATTTAAAAACACTTTGGAGATTGATTGATATAAGCATTTAAAAACGTACAAATGACGGGGTAATTAGTGTGCAATAAAAAACGTTCTGGAGTCGAATGTTTAAAATACAATTTTACGCTTATGATTATAATCTGACGTCTAACTATAACCTACGTGTGTATTTCGAGTTCAAACCCTACATTTCACTCTTTTGTATAAGTTCTGGCTAAAATCCTTGCAATAAGCCATTTCGGCAATTTTTTTATTAAACTAATTAGGTAACACGTAGTTATTGATTACAATTTCAATTTCTCTATTTTCGTTTCAGTGGCTGCGCAATCGCGATAAGTTCCTTAATTGTTGCTAAAAATGTTCTATTAGAAAAAGCTATAAAAATTACGTCGCTTTTACATATGTACGCATTAAAACTTCATTTACAGAGCTGCTTACGAAAAATTCAAATTGACGATTCAAATAAAACGTTGCGTGATATTTTGGTGTTGCTCATCTAAACCGCTGATATTTCTAATTTCCTTAAAATTATCAATAATATGAATGCTTGTATATATTGAATGAATATAATAAATTTAAAAGGAAATAAATGGCCTATTTGAGCTAAATACAATTTAAAATCAAACTAACATTCTGCTAAACAACTAAAGACAACTAAAACACAAGATATTACCACTTTTGTTCTTAAAAGAATACGTCCGGCGTTTCAAATAGATTCAGGCTCTTCTCCATCAGGGTGCCCGTGAGAATGTCCTCCCCCATCGCCGCTATGGGCTCCTCCAATGCCGGGGATCTCCATTCGGCGCCGTTCGTTCCGCCATCCCCGGCTTTCTCATATCATCGACTCTGCACCGAGCTGGCCGCCGACGAGTTCGACGAGAATGCCGACTGCAGGCTGGTCATCGAGCCCTTGTAGTTGGCCGAGCTGAGCACCTCGTAGAAGACGTTTAACTGGGCGCCCGATGGACTAAACCAGTGCATCAGATAGCTGTCGTTGTGGTGCATCACGTGCGACCCCTGGACGCTCTCCTTGTGCCGGCATATCAGCGTGGGCTCCTCCCGGAAGTAATTGACCCCCTCGACGAAGTCCTGCAGATCAAAGTACGAGACGGCGGAATCTGTGGGCAAAGGGCATTTTATTATATGTATGTTGTCAAGCAAACTATTAATTATAAGGTTCAAAGTACAAAAGGCTTTATAAAAGAGGGTTGAACTTTTTGCCATTTTACTACATTATCAATCCACATATGACAAGCAATTCCTATCAATAAACCGGAACCAGAATACGCGCCTTATCAATTTAATTGAGCCCTAGCAACAGATACCTTGAAAAGTGTATGTATTTGTATAATTTGTAAAAATTTGTATAAGGTATATATATAATATTTATATGAATATATATTAAAATATAACAGTCAACTATTCAATTTAAATTTGCTTTTAATTTGGCTGGCAAAAAGTATTCTTTTCTTTTTAAAAGGGTATATATGTTTCCACTTTCCGAATTTTGCGCTTTTTATCTTGGCTTTGTGTTTTTATATAAGTGTTAAGTAAACAAAAACACCTTCTAACATCGTGATATTCGCACCTTTGAAAGACAACAACACATGCGTAGTAACACAAACCAGTTCTCGGAACAAGAGAAAAACAAAAAGCAGCATGAAAACCTTTTGTAAGTGGATTATTAACTCACCATTCTTTTCCGGAAGCTCCTGGGTGACCCGGTAGAGCGTAAAGTGCAGATCGTTGCGCATCACATCAAAGTCCCAGGTGAGCACACTCTTGGGATCCTCGTTCCGGATGAGCAGCTCGTGCGCGAATCCGGCCTTAAGATCCACACTCTTGTACAGATTGCGATGGTCGTGCTGTTGGTTGGCCGATAGTCGGTTGCCTGGAACCAGAGCCTGTGCCGCGGCAGTGGTGGGCAGCTCGGCGGCCACTTCGTCGTCGTGATCCTCCAGCGAGTTCATCTTGTACAGCGTCTTGGGCACCAGTCCGCCCTCGTGAATCATGGTCTTTGTGGAAAGAGGACAATACGTTAGAGCAGTTTCTGGTGGGCGGGGTCCGTGGCTGTTGGCTTGGACTAAGCACATGTATGACAGCCGCCGGGTGAACAGAGAGATTAAGTGACGTGGACATGGACGCTGGGGCACAATGGAGGAAGTATTACAGCAGGAATGTCATGGCTAAGCTGCGCACATGGGCTTGACACAGTTTGCAACAGAACCGCACAGCGAACAAAGTGTGAGAAACAAAAACGAGGAAGTAAGACAAAGGCGGACGAGTACAGTACAATTTGTCGTTGTGGATGGTGACAAACGAAATCGAGAGCAGGAGCAAAAGAACAAGAGAGTAGGATGCTTACACAATCGCATTTGGTTAAATAACAATGGCTAAAGTATTTCTGACTGACTTGCTCCACATGCGAGACTAGCTGGTTCTCTGTCTGAGCAGCCCCAGCGAGCCGGAATCAAGGCCGGAACCAGAGGGATAGAGAGGTTACGCACAGATACAATAATAACAGAATATAGTAAGTACGTAGCTACAGATGCAGCAGTAATGGGCTCCCAACCGAAGACGCGCCACCGGAAGTCGTGGCTGCCGCCTTGCTTGCTTACCTTGCACGGTCCGCCCAGGAAGTCCGGCACAATCTCCTCGTCGAGATACTGGGCCAGGCCATCCTTCATGTGTGCACAGTCGGGGCCGTAGAACAGGAACTTGGATCGGGTGTGCTCATCTGCAGGATTTCAAAGCGTTGTTAACAGGGAATTTCTTATGGCGTCCAGTTCAGACTCACCGATAAAAGCGCTAACGATTGTCCATGCAATGGGAAACACTCTGGGCGCTCGCACCACTAGGACACGGCCCATGGTCTCTGGGTAATTGCGCTCCACAGTCTCGATGATGTTGAGCAGGGCTTTGATGCCGGGACGCCAGAGGTGGCGCATAGAAAGACCCTCCAGATCGACGAGCAGTGACCAGTTGAGGACTGGTTTCTCCAGGCGTTCGGCGGATTCATTGATCTTCTGAATGCCTTCCTCGCAGATGTGCAAAGCCTGTGGTCAAACCACATATCGTTTAAAAGGAAATATCCGCGATAAGTTACGCAGGCCTGCTTACCAATCGCAGTAGTCCATCCATTCCCAGCGACTTCAGCAGGCCCTTGACGTCCATGTGTCCCAGGCGCAGAATGTAAACGGGTCGACCGTCCTTGTCCAGATGATGCCAGCCGCCCGGAAAGTGTTCCACCACCACGGCCGGCTTGGAGTACTCCGCCAACAGAGCGTCGATTCGATGTTCCCGACGCCAGCGAAGCGAATCGCACAGCATGGCGTAGGCCTGGCTAACGTGCCAGTCCCTGGCTGCTAAGAAACGCAGGATGGTCTGATAACTGGGCACACGCTCCAAGTCATCGACACCATCCAGCATTTTTCGCAGCTCCAGCAGCTTGGACTCCTGCATGGGCGACAGCTGGCCCAGGCTGCGGGCGATGAAGTCGCCGTCCAGCAAGATGCTGTGCTGCTGATCCGAAGCCTGATCGAGGGTCGGTGATTTGGCTGCATCACTGGGCGATGTCCAACGCTCCACGTGCGTGACGCCTTCCTCGCGCAGCTGCCCGATAAAGAACTCAATGATTTCCTTGCCCTTCAGCGTCGTCTGCGTGTACTGCTTCATGCCCATCTTTTCCATCGAGTGCTCGAAACCGAAGAAGTTCTTGATGTCCAGCGTGGCCGACTGGTCAAAGCACGTCCATTCGGAGTTGTCTGGGTGGGCGTAGTAGCGACACCTCTCAAAGATCTCGATGCGCGACGAGAAGCTCTCGTTGACCGCCTCGATGCTCAGCGTGCGGTTCGCCATGTCCAGAAAGTTGTGCTGCAGGAAGTACACATGGTCCACGCCAATCAGCTTCTTGAAGATGTACGGCGCGTCCACCGCCAGCTTGCAGCGCCGGCTCGTGTTCCGCTTGGCACCGTCCTCCAGGGACTCGTCCTTAATGACCTCGCAGTCCAGCACGATGGGCATCTGCGGGCATGTGGGAAAGCGCCGCTCATACGCCTGCAGTAGCAACAAGGGTATCAAGTTAGAAATATGCCAAATGTATACATTTAAGGACTCTCTTTGATAGCTAAGTATTTAGTGATTTCAATCTGCTAGCAACAGTTTTGGTAAGTGTATGTATTTATTTTCTATATTCCGGTTCCCTGCCAAACGAAATTGAACGCTGGCCAATTTATAACTTGGCCCTGCAGCCTTCTATGTACATGCACCCCATCCCGCCCCATTTTCGCTCATCCTCCGCCAGAGATTGCAGCCAACGTCTCAGAAGCCTTTAACAATTTCGAAGGTCTATTTTTGGCCAATCGTGCCTGGGTTTTCGATGAAAAAGGTCAAATTATTACGGCGGTTGCGAAATATTGTTTCCTATATTTCATATAAATCTATCATATATATATTTCTATACTAAATAGCTTATTATGAGCTAAAAAAGAAGCATCACATATTTGCAATCTTAAAGAAAACTCAAAGCAAACTTTTTGATTAAAGTCAACAGCGCGTATGAGTGATGGATTTTAAACTCGATTCGCAGACGCACATTTATTTAATTATTTATTTGGGTATGGCGTAAATACGCAAAAACGAAATATTTAAGCAGGTGAGAGCAGTGCCTGAAAATATTGTTTACTTTTGTTTTCTTCCATATATAATAAATAAAAATTCCCGAATTGCTAAATATATTTAGCCAAAAAATTGCATTTACTTATGAACAAACATAGAATAGCTCCATTTATTTAGAAGCATGGTAAACACTGCTGATCAACACGACTATATTATATTATATCAATGATGAGTCAAAACTAGAAAATTATCGCTGTTTCAAAAATTTGCGCAGTTGAAAATCGAACAACCTAATCGCTGCAATATTTCTTGCTTATTGAACAAATCAATACAATTGAAATAATATATTCAAAAACGCCCACATGTTCTCTTGCATTTAATATTTCGCTGTTTTCATGCAATTGTTAGGTTTACAAATTTAAAATTCTTAGACAAATACATTTTCATTGCGTAAGATCTATTTTATTCTTGTTGCGTTGAACTTCATACCTTGTTTAGAAGCAATAAACAATGAAAATCCAAAATAGATTTTCCATATCGATAATTGTGCAATCTAAAAGAAAGGTGTGAATCTATTGAAGTACATATCATAATTCTATCTAGTGGTTGCGAGTCCTTGATGCTAGTGCAAAGGTCATAAATCGCTGTGTGGATATTCATGATGATATTCATGTGGATATTCACACGTTGAATAATTTAGTGTGCGGTGGGAGCCATCCAACACGTAGCGACTCCTCACCGACATGGACATGTCTTCCAATATCCATATTTTTCCCAGACCCAGCCAGCAAACTGTGTCGTTGGCACTGGGAGTCCTTAATTATTCAGATAGGCTGTCTTAATTGTCCAGGAGGTCGGTAATAGTCTAAAATGCTGAACTTTGCCTGCATCTTTGGGGACATGCGAGTGGACAGGTGTTCGTGCGACTCATAAATGTTGCTTAAATATCATTGTTATAGATTTTAAGTTCCCCCTGCCGGTGACGTACGTAGAATAAATGTTTGACCTTTGACATTTGAGACTTTTAAGTTTCTGTCACGACAAGCGCTTTCCTACTTCTGTCTACAAGGGAAAACATAATAAACACTTAAAGTATCGAATAACCATAATAGGCTTTTCATTTTAGGTGATTTGCGTTGGGACTACAAATTTAGTCATTAGTTTAAAAGTCCAAAATATGACGGTTTAGTTATTTTAAGTACAAAAAAGAGCACTTAAAGCGACTTCTGTTGCTTAAGTAAACTTTTTAGGTAAAAAATACTGGCACAACCAACAGTTTGTTTTCTTATCAGTCGGTGGAAAGGCAAAAAATAAAATGATTTGAAAAGGAAATAGAAGTAGGAGGGGGAAAAGCTTCAATAAAAAAGACAACCATTTTTATCTTATAAATTTATTACCCCAGTTTATCAACAATAATTGTTAATACATTCAAAAAGGCGCATTATGTAAATTAAAGAACAAATTTCTCCAAGTCAATGATATAAATGAGGCTAAAACGCAAAGCCGGACGCAAACAATCAGTAGATTAATAAAAATATTTGGAAAATTCACAAACAAGTCGATTCAACCGATCCGCCCCCCTCTCTCCCACAAACTATTTACACACGCACACACGTACATGCCGTGTGTATTATTCAATTGGATAAAGAATTTATCTCTATCTCGCTCTTTGGGCGCAACTGCGAAAGAGAGAGCGCGGTGAACGGCGGGAGGAATTGCTGTCCAAGGTTAATTTTATTTATCTGCAGTTTGGATTTGAATAAATGAAGCAACTGTACGAGCGGAAACAACGATACACAACGACCCTTTGCGAGTGAATTAGTGGCTATGCCATCGCATAATGCACAATTTAAACTTAAATTGATGGGTATGTGTAAACAGGGAGTGGGACACGCCCATAAGGCCGCCCACTCCACACGACGAAATGGAGAGGGGAAAATGCAATGTACACACCTTCATCACCAGCTCAAAAGGATATTTGTAGACGCGAACGGGGGACTGGAATTTTTGTACCATCTTGCTGCCTTTCAAACACGTCCGTTCCGTGTTTTTTATTTCGAATTTTCGTTGCACTGATTGTGGTGTTCGCACTGTTTAAAAAATCAATTTTCACTCTGCGCTTTTCCGTTGCAGTATAGTGGGCGCGCGGGGGTGGGGAAGGTAACCAAACTTGGGCACTGATTACCGAGCTGGGTTTGTTTTTTTGTTCGTGACAGTTCACGCCACTGCTATTTATTTCACTGAGTTGTGTCTGGTATCCGTTCGCTCCTAGCGTAGGAGTTCTAGAGAACCGCCTGGCCGTGGAAAACAGAGAAAGCCTTTCTCCCAGTTTGATTAACAGACGCCAATGGTGTGACCGCTTTTCGCTAGGAGGCATTCGCCCTGGAAAAATACCCGATGAATACCGAAGCTGGTTTACTGTATCCATGGATTACAATGCACTTGAAATATGCAGTTCACACACGGCCGCTTGAAAGTGCTGATGCAAAGCGTTCACACCGAGTGTGGTATATGCAAAAACTGCAAATGGACAAATTTAAATCAAGCAAACCGCATAAAAACGAAAATGAATTGCTGGGGAAAGCTAACTAACTGGCGTAAAAAACCATAATAATAATAATAATAATTTTTGAATACTTATGCATGCGACATCTCTCGGTAAGTCTGTACCTTTTTTAAAGCGACATCTGTAGTAATTTCTATGCATAATCAGTTGTGCTACTGCACTTGTATGGGACTTAAATGTATCTTTGTTAAATTTATTAGATATAAACAATAAATAATATCGCGAAAATACCGTTAGCGATAGGTGACCGTCATAGGAGTGGCAACACTGGCTGCACTGCCGCTGCGGAGCGGATAAAACAAATCAAAAATCAATAGACGGGGGATCGAGTATCCACTGCAGGATGAGCATCGACGACGTCATCTATGTGATCTGCCTGCTGGGCTGCATAGGAGCCGGCAGCTATGTGAAGAAGATCGCGGACGAAGGCCAGCGCAAGCTGGTGTCCACTGCGCTGGGCGTTCTTGTGGTTGTCATTGTCTCGGGGCTCCACAGCCTGCACTGCTTTGTTTCCCTGGCACTGGGCACGGCCGCCGTGCTCCTGGTGCACCCGAGGTAAGTTGGTGGTCCTGAACCTGTGGAAAATTGCAAATACTACTACTTCTCCCTCTTCCAGCAAGGGTCACCTGGTCACGTTTGGGGTCATGTTTGGTTACCTGGTGTTCTTCCGCATTTTCGACTTCTACCTAGGCATTCCCGGCCACACGAACATGATACAAATGATACTAACATTGAAGGTGGGTTGCATAACCATCTAATCATTGCCATAACTTGACTCGTCATCCTTGCCTCGGCAGGTTTCGGGCATTGCCTTCGAGAAGACTGCCGCCTGGAAGCGGCTGCAGGCGCACGACGAGCAGAAGAAGAACGACCAGCGGGATGTGCACCAGGAGAGTCCAATCGAGATCACCGACTACGATGTGGAGCTGCAGAACCTGAGTGCCGCTGAGATCCTGCACTACAGTTTCAACTACATTGGAGTTCTTACAGGTGAAGATCGGAGCAGATTCAACCTAGTTTCCTATCCACAAGCATTCAAAATGTCTGTCTAGTCACAAAGCAAGTAGATAACAAAGTCCAATTCAATTGCTGATTGTAAAACATTACACACACATGCATATAATCGATTTCAATCGCATCAATATTATCATTAGTATATTATCTACTTGTAAATCTGCATTCAAAGCGGAACCACTCATGTTCCTTTATTGCAGGTCCTTATTATCGGTATCGCACATACAGGGACTACTTTGAGATGCCGTTCAAAACCCACGCTCCAACTGTTGAAGCCACCCTGGAGAAGCTGAAGTACGCCGTCTTCTACTGCGCATTATACCTGGCAACCAACTACATGTGGCCACTGGATGTGAGTGCTTAAGCACACCGCAAAACATTACTAAATTGACTACTTTTCAGTATGCGTTGAGTGATGAGTTCTTCAACGATCGCTCCTTTGTGTACCGCTTGCTGTACGTGTGGCCAACGTTCTTTACATTCCGCGCTCGCATCTACACCGGACTGACCCTTAGCGAATGTGTCTGCACAATGGCCGGCTTCGGAGCCTATCCGGATGAATCCGATCCCAACAATGGCGAGGGTCCTCGGAAACGCTATCAGCACCTAAAGCGCGACGCCGATAAGCACACCTACAACTTTACAACGATTGTGAACACCAGGGTTCTGGAGGTGGAAAGATGCTGGACCTTCCGCGAGGGCATGAAGCACTGGAATGTCTGCGTCCAGTATTGGTTGGCTGTCAATGTGTATAAACTCTTCCCCAGCAAGAAATACAGGTGCCTATTAAAATTTGGATGTTCTATGAAACTAAATAGTTCGATTACTCCACGTCAAAGTTCGAATGTTAACTTGTTTCATAGAATCGTAGTTTTGTTGTTTACTGCTTGCTTCTCGTATTACTCTTGTCGTTGTTGTTCTTTCCCTTTGCTACTGATCGCAGGGTTGGCAGGTATTCCTAGTAGTTACCTTAACTATAAGCTTGGCTTATGTTCCGCCTACTAATTAGCTTTTGTGATCTTCCTAGGACTGGCGCCACTTTGCTGTGCTCAGCCTACTGGCACGGATTCCGGCCGGGACACTACTTCTGCATCATGGGCGCTCCCTTCTACGTTTCCCTGGAGGACATGTGGGATAAGCTGGTGCGCAAGAGTGCCACCGGCACCAGCCGGAGGGTAATCGATGTCACCTTCTGGATCTTCAAGTGGTTCGCCTTTAGCTACTTGGGCGAGGCCTTCCTGCTCTCCTCCTTTGGCAACATCTGGCGGTTCTATAGCTCGGTCTATCATACTGGCTACATCAGTTGGGCGGTCATGACTGCGTTAGGCTTTTACCTCACCAGTCAGAGGAAAGCGGCCGAACGTAGAAAGAAGCGCGCGGCAGAGAAAGCAGCTGGCGGAGATGGAATCGCTGCCGCAATAGAGAAGGAGAAGGCGCAGTAGAGTGTCCAGTTTTTTGGCAGCAATCAATGTTGTTGGCAGCAATCCTAATTGGTAGTTTCCATTCAAACACAACTTCCTTTAAGTTTTCCAATAGATATTCTATGGGGGGAAACTAAAAAATTCTTCCTTTCTTCTTCCTTTAAATTGTATATTATGATTATCAAACGAATTTCCTTCTTAGAGATGTTATTCTCCACAGAATAGAATAATAAGTCACCATTTTAATTATGTAAAAAGTGGTCTTGTTACGCCTTCTACCCGCTTCCATCCGCACTTCTTCTGGAGAAGGTGATGATATTGATATTGATAAAATGTAAAATTAGATGCTTAAAAGTTACTAAAGAGGGATAATTATAGATATATATTTTAACCAAAGCCTATGAAAATGGAGTCAAAAGTTATAGAAATATTAAATCCCGATATGATCATTCAATTTTAAACTATAATGCATATAAAAGGAAATACAATAAAGTTCCCTTTTTGTACGTTTACTTTTTATTCTTGGCAACGAAGTTTGCAATGTGTACAGAGAAATTCGAGATTTATACAAAATAATTTTTGCAAAATAGAATACTTGAAATTCGAGTGAAAATTTGAATTTACCAATGTATGTTGTGTATAAAAAAAATCTATAGATTTAAAAACTCAATTAGGGTAAAATGTTTTTAAATGCCTATTACGATTGAAACTAACTATTTGCATTAAACCTAATTAATAGTTGTAAATCAAAAGGGGTTCAGGCAACGTTTAAGTCATTTAGGGAGCCTTTTGTTTGTGTTTGTAAGGTTTAATATTCGATACCAGCTCGAATTTGATCTAAATTCAATGCGTTTCGATTTCAGTTGTTGTGTTGTCTTGAGCTAACAAATCAGTGTCCTCAGATGTGTGGATAGCATGGCAAGAGGTTTCCTGTTGCTGATGCGAATATGGATGCTGATGTGGTTTAAATCAGTTGGATATCACGCCGAAGATGGCTCATCGGTGACCAGGGACAGGCGGCGCTTAACATCCTGCGTTGTGTTGTAGGCGCCGCAATGGACGCACTTGAGTCCGATGAAGTGGAATTTGGTTTTTGAAGTCTGTAATGAAGTGGGTAAGGTTATAAGAGCTTTTCATAAACGTAAGTATTATGTATATATAGTCGTACCTTGTGACAATCGTTGCAGAATATGTGTACTAGCTGATTCTGGTACTTCAGTGGCAATGGCATCCGCTCCGCCTGGTCGTCCAAGTACACCCACAGCGCCGTCATGTCAATCAGCGAGGTCTGGCAGGTGGGACAGGTGTAGTGGCCGGAGGCCAGCAGCTGGTCGAAGCACATCCTGTGCAGCAGGTGTCCGCAGTCGGGAATGTGGCAGGGTATGCGCGAGGTGTGGATGTCGCCCAGGCACACGGGGCAGTGCGATCGCGAGATGTTCTCCACGCACTGCGGGAAAATAGACACGTTGTCAATTAGCAAGGATTTAGCGCAATCAGCCATGCCAGTCTTTGGCCCAATTCGCTGCCAATTAATGAAGTTATTCCTTCAACACATTTGACACTCATATCCACTCAACTGGATCGCAGATCACAGATCGCTACATATAGCAATTAGGCAACCGGTTTTGGTAATGAATTGACAAAAAAAGTTAATGTGCCAGCCAGCTGGCTGTTTCTTTGATTTGCTTTCGAATCGCGGAGGTCAGCATTCCCACTTTCAGGCCAAAACTTTATCAGGCGCAATGGAGTGCCAACTGTAGTTCCAACTCACCCGGTGGCCATCGATCTTCAGCTGAATAGGTAGGCACATGTTGCACACCTCGCAGTGGAAGAAGTTCTCCGCACCGCCAATGCGACAGATCCCACATCCGTGACAGTGGTACTGCTGCTTGTCCGCATCATCGAAGAGGTTGCAGATCAGACAGGTGTACTGTAAGTACATCAAAATGATATTACTAGGAGGGCATCGCTGTGATTTTTGGACACCTGGATGGATATCTTACCTTGCCAAAACGCACGCCGCAATTGAGGCACTGCTCCCGCACCGTCTGCCGCGTATTGCACTCGGAGCATATTAGTTCGGTGAGCGTTTTGCGATCGAAGTGATGCGTCTCGTTCTCGTCGTGGCAAAATCGGCACTTGTAGAACTTGTTGCAACAGGGCGTCTGCGAAAGATATAAATGCGTGTTCAGAATCAGACCAAATTAGTGCTGGAAAGAAATCGCTGATCAAAAAAATTCCACTTTAAATGGAGCTGGGATTGCTCCCCGCCACCTACTCCCCCAGTCAAGGACTACAAAAACCTATTATCGCGCGGCAATTAGCACGACTCCTAACTCCCAAATACAGTTGCTAATTTAAGAAATCTGCCTGGAAACCGACCAAAAAACAAATGGACCAGTGACGTCTACGTGCCAAAGACAATAACTTAGCATTACCATAAACAAGGCACATGAAACTGGATCGAATTTTATACGAATTTCGAGTCAAATCAGCGGGTGAATCCCCAATCCGATTGTAAAGATGCCAAAGGTGCTCGTGTCGTTTAATTAGGTGGCTGCTAATTAGTTCACCTGTCGATACACAGCTCGAACTATATGATAAAGTTCGATCAGTTTTGTCTAGGAGATACAGTTTGAAACTAAGTTAGTTAATGCCTTTTATTATCTTGTGTAATGTGGTCTATCCTCGAGTTCGGCTTAGTTACAGCCAACACCCAGCTATTTGTATCTGCCAGCCTCGCACACATCTATCTCCACTATCTTTGAGAATTATTTATAACTTAACAACAGTTTTTCGTATACAAGTATTTATTTCAACTCTGCTGCTGCTGCGATGATAACACTTGAAGTACAGAACCGACCTTAGAAGAGTCTTCGAATCCGGTTTCTTTGTGTTTCCCCCGCTTTCATTCCTGTGCTTCACTAACGATCGTATTATAATGCTCGTTTGCATCTGCAATTGGCTAACTCCAGACATCTAAAATTTATTTAGCCAAGCCGAAACAAAGCTTCTAAGACAAATTGATACAAGATTCGCGGGAACAGGCGATATCCATGGGGCATTGCTCCACTTGGGGGGATTGCACATACTGCTCTCAGCATTGAGCTTATGTCCACATTCATGTATACATTTATTTCACGCACTGTCGGGCGAAAACAAATATTTGACTATAAAATAAACCAGCTGATTCAACACTCAATGGGCACCTCATTAGTGCACAAAAACCCTCGCTTATCCGAATTTCTCGCGGTGTACAGACGAGCGCAAAAACCTCTACATTCGAATTTTATTAAAATGTGGGACAGATTGAAGCGTGTGTACGGATTTACGTGACATTTTTTGGAAAGTATTGTAAAGCAATAGCGCATAGGAATGAATTTTTGGGGAATTAATAATTCATATCGCGAATTGGCTGCTTTTCAACAACAAAGAAGCACTCACTGCTGTAGGAATTATAAGTGTTTAAATATTTACATGTAACTTTCTTTTTGTTTATTTAATAATCCAGGTCATTCCCAAACAAATCTATCTAATCAAGTGCAGCTGCAGTCTTTTCTGCATGAGATACTTTATATGAAATGGTTACCACTTTTCCCAGAACTACTGAGTTACTTTTCCCACCTCCGAACTTCTGTACTTATCACCTCACGATAATTATGCCTGCTGGCTACTACTAATTGTTAAGGTAAAGACCTGAATATAGCCGAGCTATGATTGCTTTATGTGCACACACACCATTTTTAGATGCCCCATAATTTGTTATCCAAACGCGAGCGATCAAGACAAACGCATTGTTTGCCCAGATGAATGGCGAATGGAGGTGTTAACTGGCCAGTGGCCACTCGCCTCCACCGAGAGTTCCTGGAGCATGCTGCCCAGTTAGATTTTGGACGCCGGACATCGTCAAGCTGTCCACACAAGCCAAACAATTGCCGTGCAAATAGCGATGCCCTCCAATTGAATTAAAATTCCAATCAGCAGACACAAAAGAATCTTCGCCAAAGGTGGCTTTTTAGAGTTCAGCCACTTTATTTGTTTAGAAACGAATAAATAAAGGTTAAATGGTCCCATTTTCAGGAAGGTAGCTGCTTTGGATAGACTCACACGCAGCTAGATGGATAGATGGGCACACAAATGCCATTTAGAGGCGCCATCATAATCTTCTTGAAAATTTTCCAAATGGGTGGAAAATTTAATGGCTTTCTCATTTTGAATTTATATTTATTTTTAGGGTTCAATTTATTTCAGCTGATAAAAGAGAAATGATTGATCCGCTTTCTAATTATGGCATAGGGGTTCCAATTACATAATTCTTTATCTGATGACCCACGAATTGAACTATACCCGTATAAAATAAAAAAATAACTTTCAAAATTGAAGTTTGTTCTTATAACACATATGTTGACTGGTTTCAAATTGAGGTTTGAATAAAATAATCTTAGTACAAACAATAATGATAAATACATGGATCCGTCTAGTAATTCTACGAACATCTATCTACTAATCTTAAGAATCGATATAGATACTAAGATACACTAAAAAAAGATACAATTCAAATTTGTATTGATAATATAATCAAAGAAGTTCAAGTGTATGACATTTTAATACTTTTCTGGGACTTTTTCTTTTATGTAATGTTTGGAAAAACATCCATAGATGATATGAATGGAGTTGGACTCCCTGTTGCACTTACCACGAACATGGCCCGCCGCTTGTAGTGAGCACATCCGAAGCGCAATGACTCCGGAGTTGTTGGCTGCGCACCGCTGATGTTGCTGCTGCACTTGTTGCTGCTGCAGTTGTTGCTGTTGCAGCTGCCGTCGCTGCTGCTGCTGCTGCTAATGCACGATGGCTGTGCATGTTGCTGAGCCTCCGCGGCGGTGTTACGTGAGCATGGTGCAATGTGATGGAGCTGGTCCTCCTCCATGGGCTCCGCCATGCCATCGCAATTGAGACTCGGCGTCGATTTGCATCTTCGCAGCTTGGCGTGCGCTGGATGATACTTGCCCGTCATCGTTGTGGGCGGCACAATCAGCTGGTGTTGCTGGTGGAGATGGGGATGGGTGTGGAGATGGGTATGTGGCTGCTGCGCTATCTGAGCAAGTGGAAGCGAAGCGAGCAGAGCAGCCTCCGCTGAGGTCGTCGTTGCTGGCGATGAATTTAAATTGACTTGATTGGGCTCCTTTGTATTGGTAACTATTTGTACATCGATGCCGCCGCCGTCCATGTATCTGTTGTGGTTTTCATTTAGCGATATTCGGCGCGTTCGCTGGCGGTTCTTCATTTTGCTGCAGGAGCTAACTCTATGTATGTATGTACGTCTATATAAGTGATTTTCCACTATGCCTCGCAGCTGCAGTCGTCGTGGTTAATTGTTAGCTCTTCAATTGCCGCCGCGGAGCATTTAAATTACTGGCCGATGCTGTTGTCGTTGTGCCACATGTAGACTTTGTATCCGTACTCAAAAAACCGACTGTCCGTTTTCCCTTTTCACGCGATCGCAACTAACTTTCGTATGTCCAGCTCATCCTTGGGTATTCATGGGCTCGCACAGGTGACACACTCGGCTGCAGCGATTGAAAAGTGTGGGAAATTGGTAAGTATTCCATTGGCAGGCCATTTCTCACACTCCGTTCGATCAGATTAGAGTCTAAGCCGGGTTAAACCCCCCACACCCCCACACAATGTTTGACACACAAATGAAACTACCGAGGCGGCGTATTTGCATTTCAATGTTTCCCAGTCCCCGACTGCGAAAGGCCATCTAAACTAGATAACGACTATCTTGATTTTCACTCCGTTTTCTTAGCCGTCGCGCACTGTACACATCGCACAATGGGGGGCAAGAAAATAGCAATGAGAACAGATAGTAGTAAGGGTATGTACGAGATTATCAAATAAAAGATCACCTATGATGACTTTCTTCCATTTCTGTATAGTTTTGGATCAGATATGGAAACTTATTAAGCCCATATCATTATAAAATGATAATTAACCTGTTAAGAACCCAAATATTTGCATATGAATCTACGCATTAGTACTACTATCTTGGCCGCTACTGTTTTTGGATGGGACCTTGTGCCATGTGAGCGGTAGCATATAAATCGCTTGCTTAGCCTGCAGGTCGCCAAAAACGTTTACAGCTCCACGGATTGGGAATCGCAGTGCCTTGGCACACGGTGCGGATGATGAATGAAATTGCGGACAGGGAGCAGCCAGCCACACAGTTGTTAACACAACTTTCGCTCATCGGTTGGCTGTTGCTGCAAGTCGCTGTTGCATGTAGTTGGTGCACATACGGATGCCGCCAAAGGAGGAACTACCAGCTATACATAAATGTATATACATATATGTATATACTTTTATTTGCACAGCGCGGCGAGCTGCAAAATCGGTGCCGAATCTTGTTTGCTCAGATTGTTATTCGCATTTTCTGCGCCGGGGAGCTGGGACCGACAATATATATTGAAAGTGTGCTAAAATTACAAACGCAAGGCGATTAAGGCAGCCTCGCCGGAAAACCAGTCGGCGAAAAGAACGCAAGTTTGAACTCGATTCAATTCGGTATTCATGTTTACGCTCGCACGCACTCACGCACACACATGCACGCGTCGATCGGGCGGACAAATGCATTAAGTAATGTCACGATCTGGCTAATCGGTTTCTAAAAGTTTCCAATCCACATCCAAACCGCCTTCAAATCGCAGTTTGGGCGTATATATACATATGCACATTCATTCATTTACCCAAATCTATATGGCCAAATTTATATAGGATTTTTAAAATCAATTTCTCGTTTAACGTGTTTTTCGTTTTTGTTTTGTTTCGGCGCTTTTTAAGTTCCCTCTTCTTGACTTTTATCAAGCGCTCATTGTGATATCCGCAGAATTATGATTTTGACATTTGTTAATTACACGACACATATGTATGCATACTTAAAAGTGAAACAACACACACCAGCCGCACGAAGGAGATCGCAGCTCAAAATCGCCAATTGAATTAAAGAGCCACGACAATTTAAAACCGCGTTCCACTCGCGCACCCGGATTCCGCAGACTCGTCGAGTGCGAGTTTCGACTTCCAACTGACAACGGAAGTTACCCACTTGTTGCTCCCAGCCACTCTGCCTGAGCTTTTATTCGCTCCGGAGCTTAAAGCTCTCCAACGGGGCGGTTAATACAAGATTCCGATGCGAAGTCGGGGGATTTATGCACTAGGGTTCATAATTATGGTAATCCTTGTGGACATGTGTCCTTGTTTTCATAATCAGTACACCTATAAGCATGAAAGTGGTAATTTTAAGCAAGAACTTTCTAATTTAGATAGAAATATTCAGATTCTATATATTGTGATACAGATGCATATCCTAAGATACACATCATCCAGGACAAAAATATGGTTAGAATAAATCAATTTGATTAAACAGCATTATAATCGATCCGCGATGATCATGAAACTACATTAAACTATGTACACACCCACCAATTATGGCAGCAAGCCTCTGGTGGTAAATCATAATCGTAATAGTTTAAATCTGTGACCAGTTATTATAGGTGCATTATACTTTTAACCTATTGATCTTTATAATCATGGTAATGCATTATTATAAGATCAAAAATGCAATAAAAAGCCTTAGGTAAAAGTCGTTGTATACTGGTAATAATATGGTCATAAATCAAACAGCTAATTGCATTGTGTAATTTATACAGGCATATTTGTGAAGTAATGCCGCCTGCGGTTATTGCTAAAAGATTCAGAGAGGAAACTTTAGGATTAATAGCGCTATATATTCTGTTTATATAGGTGTGAGTCTCTGGGCAGCGTGCAGGTATTGTGGTCTTAAATCAAATCACAGCTAAATGCATGGTCAACGTTATAGCTAATTGCATTGTCTAAGTCATAGCATCCCGTCCTGTCTATGGCGCAATGTCGCCTAGACCTTCTCGATCTGAACGAATCTCTCGCGCTTATACTGGTCACTGTAGCCGGCGATGAACTTGAGCCGGCCCTCGTACTTCAGATTCATAATGGTCTTGACCATCGGCGGGTGGTCGTTGCCCAGTTCCAGCCAGAGCTTGCCACCGGGACGCAGGTGCCGGCAAGCCAAGTCGAAGACCAATCGAGCCACCCTCAATCCATCGGAGCCACCGTCCAGGGCATTAAGGTTCTCATAGCTACGGATATAAGATAGTTAGTGCACTGTATTCATCTGGTATAACTTCACTTACACCACGACTTCAGGATGCAGGAACTGAAACTCCTCAGTTTTCACATACGGAGGATTGGAAATGATCAAATCGTACTTCTTGTCCTTCAGCACCTCCGGCAGGTACTTGTCCTCCTCCATGGTGTGGTTGTGTACCTCAAATCGATTCAGCAGTCCCAGCATTTTGGCATTCTCCGCAGCCAGTACGGTTGCCGCCTTGCTACGCTCAATGGCAGTGGCCACCACCTGCGGCAGACTGTGCAGCATGGACAAGGACATGGCGCCCGATCCGCAGCCCACTTCCAGAAGATCGACGTGCTTTGCATTCTTGTGATCATCGATCACCAGGCGCATAAACTCCTCCGTTTCGGGGCGTGGAATGAAGACCGACGGCGATGTCTTTAGCGTAATGTCCATGAAGTCCCACTCGCCAATGATGTGCTGCAGCGGCATGCGGGCACAACGGGCTTCCAGAAAGCGCTCGAGGTCCGCCAGTTGGCCGGGATTTAGCTGCAGCTGGTCATATGAGTCAGGAACCGCACTCTACATAAACATGGTTAGTGATGTTGATAGCCAGCTTTTCTGACAGATACTTACAAACTTCTGCTTCAGGACATGCGACACGATGCATTTCACGTTGAACTTCGTGTCCTCGACACCGGCGGCCTTGAGCTTTTCCTCCCACTGGCCAATTTCCAGGGCCTTGGTCACGGGAATGTGGGTGCCAGCTGGGGCACTTGTGCCATAGTTGACCTGCCTGAGCAGTTTCGAGGTCAGGCCCATTGACCGTGTCAGTTGTCTGAGCATTATTTCACTTATTATCTAATTGCTATTGATTAACAACAAAATTTTGACGACCCACTGCCTGCAGCTCGCTCCAGCATGACCGTTTCTCGACCGTTACAATATACCAGCGAACGATATTTGAAAAGTGTTCACGCTTCAAGTGTTACCGTAGAGCAGAATAGTGTGATTGAGTTTTCCAGTTCTTAGCGGAAAATTTAAACTTGCAGCATAATTAGGTTGTTCCAATTAAATGGAAAAGCAATAGCAATTGTTCACGCACTGATTGCAGTCGGCCCTTTTTGTTTATTATTGCGGAAATGGGTCTTTTAAGTATAACAATATGAAAAGGGGGGAGTTATAATGGTGAACTATATTAATATATCATGTACATATAATAAAATACATACAATAAAATATCTTTAATGGAAAGTAGCAAAGCTCGTTAAGCTTTTTTAATACTATTTTTAAGAATATTCCTGACTAGCTTGCTATAGTTTAATGTAGATATTATTCATTAATAGCCAACCTACTCAATATATTACAACTGGTCCATCGGTTATCTATGCAAATTATAACTGGTTTGAAGCATATGAGCTCTGACGTCTATATAATATGTCGATTTTATAAGAAACCAAGAGCGTTACATAATCAGATAGATAGATAATGTATTCTGAACTCTGGCTACGAAAATGATGACTTTTGAGCAAAACATAGTTAAGGTAACTCTTTCCTTCAGAACTTCCTTCGAGTTGACAAGAAAACACGTCAGAAGAGAGGTATAATGAGGTTTGTTTGCCCAGCAATTGCTTTTATATGATTAGTCCATCCAACAAGACATTTTCCTGATATCTATTTAACAACCTTGTAAATAGGGAACGACACTTGTTCAAACATGGGATTGTTCTAGAGTATATCTGCAAAGGAACTATTGATTGGCCAAGAAATAAAAATTCAGTCGCTTGGCCGTACTAATAATTTTTGTATTTTACAACATATTAAAATATTCATATCATTACATGTTCTATATATTGTATATATTCACATTACGATTGCACAATTATTTCAAAAACGAAAAATAAATCAACGGACACAATAGGTAACAAATTTTTACAAGTCTCCTTTAAGTACTGAAATCTATGGAATTTCCGTGCTCTAACTACAGTTTGGGGAATCATAACGTTCAGCAACGCTATACGAAAGATTTACAAATAACTGAAACGACTACTATCCGTCCATCAGTCTATGCATCCATGCAGATCCCCTCCATCTTAGAGGTGTCCGTGCAAGGGATCGCGGCTGTCCCGCAGGTAGACGGGACTGGTGAACGACTTGCCCTCCACATGCGAGGCGAGATTCTCGCCGGCGTAGGTGACGAAGGGCGAGATCTCGCAGACTTCGCCATGCACGATGCCACCGGCGCCTTCGATATACTTCTTGTGCAGGCGATGGAGGTCCGAGCGGGCAGTACTGGGGCAATCCTTGCCAGCTGCATCGGAGTTCTTCAGCGCGCTGAACTCTTCGTCGCGTGGCACTTCCATGGCCACGAACTTCTGGGCGAACTCGAAGACGTCAAAGACAAACTTCTCTATCTTTATGCCGTTCGGCTTGTCAGGGGTTAGCCGCTTGCCGGCGTTGTCCACGAAGGGAATCTTCTTCTTGGCAACGTGCAGCTTCAGCTCCTGCTCGAATGTGCTGCCAATCTTCTGCAGGAAGTTCGAGCTGAAGAAGTGATTGCATATGTTGCCAGCACTGAAGGTCAGCCTGCCGTCCGAATTGCGCATCTCGGCTGTTTTGGCCGAGATTTCGCTGTACTCCACCACCTGGTATTTGCCATCGACAATGGCCACCACGCCCACAGCCTCGTTGGGAGCCGCCTTCTCCACCACCTTAGCGGCGCAGTCGGCCTTTTCCTGCACGCAGTAGCCGATAAAGACGGGATCGGCCACCTTGATCAGGATGTTGTCCACGCTATGGGCATGCAGATATAAGACACCGCGCTTCTGCATATCGTCCAGTATCCCCTGGCGCTTCATAGCCCGATAGATTCCTCCGTTGCCGTCCGGCGCACGCGCCACCCGATGCTTTTCGTCCAGAATGATGCGTCCATCGTATTCAAAGCACGGCAGTGATCCCTGCTCGAACAGCAGCACGTTCTCCGCCTTCAGGCCAAAGAAGTTGTTGGCCACAAAGTAGTCGTATGTGGGTTGTACCGTGTGCTCCGACGTCATGATGTACCAAGTGATGTGTCCACGTTTCCCATTCGCCTCTTGGGCGAGCTCCTCCAGCTTCAGGATCCTCTCGGCCTGAATGCGGAACAGGGTCTTTCGGGACTGCAGTCCCACATCGTACATTCCCTTGGGATGATCGAAGCCAAGTCGTGTGCCTGCCAAAAGAGAGGGCAACATTACCAAGGTTTCCAATTCAGTTCCCCGATATAATAATTATTGCAGGGTGTATAACAATTCCTGAATGTATTAATCACTCTTTAACGACAAGAACTGCTGCATTTTTTATATCTCACCCGGCTGACCTTAAAAACAAGTTCATTTTCGACCATCGTTTCGCTCTTTAGGTTGTTTTTTGTCTGCGCCTTTTTTTTAACATATATATAATATACAAGCGGCTTGTTTAAGGTCAGTTCCACTACCGGTTTCAAAATGATCCGACTACATTTCATCTACGGCTTATCGGTACAGCAAACGGAATCTCCACTCCTGACCAGAAATTCTCAGAAAATCAATCGTTATCTAGGCCCACTACTTATGGCCCTTCTCGAATTGGAACGTGCACGAAATAATGCTATGAGTAATCGGGTTCCAACTCCGTTTCTTGTTTTTTCTCAAAAGCCAATTACGTGATTGGACTCCATCGTTTGCCGAGAAACTGGTAAGGAAATGTCAAATGCCGCCCACATTTCAATGTTTCGACTCGAAAGAGCACTGGCCCCGCCTGAAATCAAAATGAGAAAGGCAAGTCTGGCTGTAAGAATGCCTTCCACATTGCTGCTGGCCTGGCGTGTTTCTTAGTTTTATACGCTTTTTTTGTCTTGCAAACGGAATTTACAATTGCAATTATTACAATGCAGCTGCATGAGTGGGCAGCTGATTGGGATTGCGTGTATTTGTGAGCACTTTTATATCGAGTTAATTAGCTTTTATAAAGCACACACACTCTGCGAATGCTCAAGTTTCTGTTTTAGTTTGGTTTGCTGCTCGCAAAGGCGCAATTTTTTTGGTGGGTGGCCGATTGGGGCATCATAAAAATATCTCAACTTGTACGGTATCTAAGGAAGTATCTTTCATAAAAGATACAAGCAACTGTGAGCTGTGAAACAAACAAACTATGAGTGCAACTTCTTTACTTGTAGTCTATATAGTTTGTATATATTTTGTTTTTATAGTTAAATCTAAAAAAAATCGTTCATTTTCGAATAACTTAATCGTTTTTGCTATCAATGATTGAAGAGTTAAAATCCATTGCTATCTGAAGTTTATATAAATGACATTCAACATTACCAACTGGACCCACAAAGGCCTGACCCACTTTAAGTGCGTCAAATGGGTCCATAATCACACTGTTGACTTCAATATGCTACCAACTAAACACAGGTGTACTATTTCCCTAGCTAACTGGTTATTCCGTTTTTTTTTCTATTAACTCCCTTGGCGTTAGAGAAACTCCAGCTCACCTTGTCCGCCTGCCATAAGCAGCACAGCGACATGTCCGTTGCTGATCTGGAGGAGACCCTCATCCCGGTAGGCGTCCAACTTCTCCAGCGGCGCCCTGGCAATGGAGATCAGCTTGCCCTCGGGCAGCGGCTGCAGGCGATCGTCCAGCTTGATGCCATTCTCGTTCATTGAGACTGTGGCGCGGTCGAAATACAGCTTGATCTCGTCCAGATTCAGCTCCTCGATGTCCCGCACCAGGTCGATGCGTTCGTCATTCGTTAGCTCCGGCCAGAACTTGAGCAGGTGCTCCTGGCCCACCTGGGCGAGTCGCGAGTGCAGCGACAGGTAGTCCGTCATCGTTGGTGAAGGTTTGGCTGCGTTTGGTGATTTTGCTGTGGCACCGCCAGCTGCAAGAATCCAGAGAAGAGATTTAAGTTCCTATCATAATCAATGCGAATATGATTAGCACATATTATCAATTTGACTATCAAACTTATTTAACGGTAGCAAATTAAAAACAATAGAGATAAGATATTATTACAGGGAATCCCACTTAATACGTGATATTCATCACCATAATTTTGGAACATTTTAGATGCGAAACACAGTTAAAAACAAGATTTTATCTTTAGAGATCACATTGGAACCATATATTAATTGCTGCTATCTGTTTGTTGATTCAGCTAATGGAACGGGCTCTCCCGAAGGTGTGTATTTACGTTTCTCTCCGCTGGCTGAGTGATTATTTGGCGAATGCGATAAAAAGACAGTGGTCGGGTTGTCCGGGCTTTGTTGCGGTCCGCTATACGTGGTAACCAAAGCGCAACTGAGCGCCAAGCGATCGCCCTCAGTGGTTTTTCTTGCTCGAAGTGGAGCCGTCAGACTACCACCATCGCCTTCGCCTCCATCTGGTTGTGTCTCTGTGGGAACGCCTGAATATCTGAATGGCAGTAGCTCGTGTGCAGGTTATATTGGTATCTGGTATTTGGGCGCGAATGTGTGCGAACGTGTGTCTCTTAACGTATTTGCAGCCGCGTTTTAACATGGCCATGCCAGTTGTTTGGCCATACCCTGTAAAAACCTGAAGGGCGGTTCGCGATCATGGCGGAAAATGTGCACAATCAATCACAGTCTCTTTTTGGTATTATATTAGATACTACATTGTATAATATGCTTGATTTAGACATTATTTACTACATCTTCAGAACTTTGGGCCATGTTTCAGAAAGCAAAAGAGTAACACTTTAAGAATTAGCTTCTTTATACTGTTAATATAACACCATTGCTTCATATTCCTACAGAAATTCATATATAACATATAAATACTTGTACACCTGTTAAGTGATCTTAATGAGCTCAACCTTGTTGTAATTAAAATTGAGTAAAGTGGATTGCGGGAATTCCAAACTTCGGTTAACAAACAGACTTAAGACTTAAGAACATCTAACATGTAAGTGAGGGTATCAAATAGTCGGGTCTGCGGTCGACTCTCTTGATTACATGGCTGATACGGCTACTGGGGCTGCAGCAATTCCAATCTGATTTTCGCTGCTGGGCCAATTTGCCAAGCAGCAGCGTGTTGCAAATGCAAAGCGAAATATCAGAAACCGAAATCGAATTCGAAACCAAATGGCCCTGAACACGGGCTTTAGTTTTAGTGAAAGTAAGAGGTGCCACAGTCCAAGAAACGCCAGCGACAAGGAAATTCCTAAGGGCGACACATATTTATATATAGTTCATACAGTTCAGTTCCTGATAAACGGGTTACAAACTAGTTGAGTGGGTTATCGGGATTTGTTGGAAAGGTTATGGCATTAAGGCGAGCCAAGAACTGACAAAAACATGGCAAAACTATGTCGGTGCTTAGCCGGTTTATTCGGTTTTAATACCCATTAACTTAAGATCAATGGTTTATATTAAATATGATGGTATGAACATGTGAACGAGTATCCATAAGAATAGTATCCATAAGAATAGGTGTAATAAAAAATATCACCATTTTACATCTTTATAAGATAAGATATACACAATTTATAAATATATAAATAATCATAAATAATCAATATATATCATTTGTCATCTATATCGATTTAAGGAAAACGGTCTATAAACTATATCATTTAAGTAGTGATTAGACGGTATTTAATATTCGCTACACCGACCATTAGTGTTGTTTTTGCCACGAAGCAAAACACTTGTCTGCATGTATGCGTGCGCATAAAAAACAGATAAAGCTGCAGCAACACACACCCGAACACACACACACACAAGTGCCCAAAAACAGAACGAAACAGCGATAGCAAATAAGTTGTTTACATACACCCACTGCTGTGTGCGTGTGTGTGATTGTGGGCTTTCCGCTTTGTTCTTATCGTAGCACTGTGCTCCAACTATTGCGCTAACATTATCAGTTTGCTTTTTCGAGTGGGGGTTTATTCCAACTAACCATTGCGGTGGCGCCTCACATGAGTTCGCTGGTGCTGCGAACTGAAGTTGTGACGACCCATTTTGGCAGGGAACACCCTGTGCGACTTTGGCTCCACTTCACTTCACTCCGTGTGAATTGTTTATGCAGTGAATGTGCCTCGTCCGTCGAGGATTCTATGGCATTGCGCTAGTCCCGATGTGGTTTAATTCACACCGCGTACGGTAGTGGATTATATGGGCAAACGTAATGCACAATCCGAATGAAACTGCCGTGTTTTTTATTTGGCCCCAAGTACTGGGCGGAGAATCGATATCGATTACAAGCGCATCCAGCTGGCCGCCAGTGTGACCGTTAAGGGGTGTCCGCACAACGCTGGGGCGTTGGAAAAATACCAAGTGCATACCTCCATATGCAATTAAATTCGAAAAATATTGAAAATTAAAAACAAGAATACGTACAAAGAATTATTATTAAAACTTTATTTTTTTTTAATCTTATTTAAAATGTCAGGCTTTAAAATTTTTTTTGTTAAAATTACTATAGTGAAAAATTTGTTAATCTTTTAATAAAAATGGGTTATAATATAGTTATATTAACATTTTAATATATATGACTGTTGAGTTTGTTCGGCAAAATTGGTTCATCCTTATATATACGCGTAAATTGAATGTACAATCGTTGCTTAAAAATGGATAGTAAAATATTGCAAACGCATATCTTCGCAATTAAAAAATTATTAAAGGCATGAATGGCATATGACCGACCCCACTGCAATTGTTAGTAATACGCTTGCATTCATAAGCATTTCGAGTCAAAAACAACACTATTTTCGGAGTTTTAAATATATTTACAGTTATTAACTAAATAAAGCATCATTTTCAATTACATGTAAGGACTACAACAGAAAGTATGCATCTATGTAAGGGCTCTAGTATTCTCATATCGCCCGGAAGTATTGGTTTATGCTGATCTCATATTACTCCGCCGCTCCTAGCAGCATGGCCGGCGGTGTGCGCAGCAAGCAAGCGTAAGTCTACAGGACACTACAAAACACACGAACGGTAATTACAAAATGGGAACACTGATGGGGTACGTACTTGATGCAGAATCATACAAATCATGGGCGTAAATCATTAGATCATTCGTTTAAATATCAAAAATTCATTAATATATGCATAGAATCACTGTCTAGGCCATCGAAGACGTGGTTGGCACGTCGTCCAGGTTGATAAGTGTCGCCTCGACACCTCCGCTGGAGGAGGATTCAGCACCTTGACCCGGAACATTCCCCTCCTTGGGCGGTGGCGCCGGCATTGGTATTGCAATCGGGCTCATGGTGCTGATCATGCGCGGCTCCGCCCGCGACGTTGTGATGGGCAGCTGGCTGGCGCTGCCGGTGGGCTTCAGGAAGTCGGGCTGCGGCATCTGAGCGGGACCGGGCCCATGACTGTGTCCCGCCCCATGACTATGGCTATGGCCAGCTCCATGGCTGTGACTGTGCCCAGCGCCGTGACTGTGATGCTTTTGCTGCTGGTGCGGCGCATGCTGGTGATGATGATGTTGCAGCTGCTGCTGCTGCGGGAACGACTTGGGCAGTTGGGCGTGGCGGCTGGAGTCCGTGGCCTTTAGGCGCTCACTTAGCGCCTTCAAGGCAATTTGTCTAGGATCGAAGAAAAGTATTCACACCATGTAAACATAATAACATTAATTATTCAGGCTAATGCAAGTACTCTTATCTAATGAGCAATTATTAGCCTGTTGTGATTAAATGTTTAGCGGCTCTTTAGATAAGCGTACTTAAATTGATATCGAGACAATCCAGTTAAACTGAATAATAAAATTTACCCATTGCTATCTTACTTACCGCCTTCTTTCAATGTCATGCGGATCCACTCCCGGCATTTGCACCGATACCGACGTCAGGCTGGCCGTAGATATCGTCCGCAGCGGCGTGGGCGTTTTGACCACGCCCGCCCGCAAACAGCAGTTGTAAATGGGATTAACCAATACGCTGATAAACGGCTGCGACACGTTTGGGAAGAAGCTGACGAACGTGAAGCTCTCCGAGCTGTCGCCACGCCCATTGGGATGGTGTTGGTAGAAGCGAAGATAGATCCAGGAAACCAGCGATCCGGAGGCGAACATAGCCGGATAAGTGCCATCTAGCAGGCCTATGGCCCACAATATTATGGCCATGATGAGCACCGTGAGGGGAACGTTCCTGAGTAGTAAAGAGTGCATTGGTATATTCAAGTGCCAGCTATGATTCAGGATTTACTTTGAGAAATACAATATAGAATCCTAAAAAATGGTGTGTTTCTTATAATTTAGAAAGTATAATTTCATTAAATTCTCGAGGGTATTTACTTGCGCGTCAGTAAACCAATATTTATTGAACTTTGACCTAAAGTTAAAAGGCTGATGAACCAGAAAATTCTATTCAATTTACTATGCTTGCGCCCATTTAAAAGTAGAATCAGATGGACAGGCAAAGAAAAATGATGCTTCTTTGATTCTGTGAATACATTATTCTAGACTTTTCCATATTTGAATATAATCAAGATATTTCGAAGACTGAACTTTCTAAAGCGAGCTCTTAGCTCCCGTGTAACTCTGAAATGGCATATCAAGCAATTATCTCACCTATTGGTCAGACGTCCGTAGCGCGTCTTGAAGATCAGGTGATCGGGCATTATCTGGCGCACGGCTACGCAGATGCCGGCCACGTATCCGGCCAGGCCGTGGATGTGCACCTCGAAGAGAATGGTCGGGTTCTTGGTGACCATGTAGTAGAACAGATAGTAGACAGTGGTCAGCAGCGAGACACCGAAGTTGCTCAGCGCGAAGAACTTGAACATCTCCAGCTGACCCCAGAGCGGCTCCAGCATCTTGCCGCACAGGCCGACGGTGACCACGTCGACGGCCACCTCCCACCAGTGCAGCTCGATGAAGCAAAACGTGAAGGCGGTCCATATCCAGAACTTGCCATTGGGCAGGATGTAACCGGGCGTGACGCTGAGCAGCAGGATGGCCGTCTCCGAGAAGGAGAGCAGGTAGCCGAACGTGGTCACCACGCAGATGAGCGTGATGACCGGCGAGGTGTTGTGCAGCAGGGCATTGAGCTGTTGCCAGATGTACGGCCAGTTTCTGGCCAGTTGAGCTGACATGGCACCGATCGCTTCTCCTGGTGCTCGCACGCGTTTTTGGTTGGCCTCGCAGCTCCTGGGCGGCGGACTGGGACCGGGTGGACTTGAATGCGCTGCGGTGCTTGTCTGCCTCGCAACTCAACACGTTCGAGGGGCGTTAAAGTGGTTCATTTGCTAATATTTACGATTTTGCTTCACAATTACAATAACAAGACTGTCATCGAAGTGGAGAGGCGTAGCTATCGCTTATCGATTGTTTCGCTACAGCGTGACCAGAGCCTCACCCAGTATAAATCCTTTGAAACGGTTTAATATGGCCACACCAGTAATTGAAAATTCTACTTTTGAATTTATGGCGCCATTTTGTAAGCTGAGCTTAAACATTTATTTCTAACGAAATCTGGCACAAAGTATAAGCATGATGTCTTGTTTCCAGAACCCAAAACTAATACAAAACAACGTGTTTGTTTAAAAAAGTTATCTAATTTACTTTTTATTATGACAATTTGTATGCATGTGTTCGTTTGATGTACATTTTCGCTTTAATAATTTCAAAGTCTCCATTTCACGTTGTATTTAAAGTATAATTCAATTGATTTAATATTAAAACAAGTAATTGCATTGGAATTCAATCAATTCGCAGAAATATTGAACTCAAGCAATGTAGTCTCACATTTGAATACAACTAAAAACTATTCAAAATAAAGGTTCTTTCATCAGCTTTTATGTACGCTTCTATTGGTTGGGAAGATGAAAATAGCAGCCAATGGCCTTACAATTTACGCTTACTGTGGGTCTTTTGACAGACTACGAAAAAAACAAAGCAGGTTATTAAGTTTCTTTTAATGGGAGCGAGCGTGTGGGAAGTATGATGAAGTATTAGTTGTTGCTGATTGGATCGCAGGTGATCTTCTAGGCTGCTTAGAACAGCAGCGTGCCCATGCCGCCCATCTCGGACTGCTCCTTAACGAAAATCTCAAAGTATTGGTAGATGATGGTCACAGCCAACAGGATACCCGTACCGGAGCCGATGGCTCCCAGGAAGTCGGCCATCACAGACAGAGCTCCGATGCAGAGACCACCGAAAGCAGCCGCCGTTGGGATGTATCGGTTGAGCTCGTGGATCATCGAGTTCTCGCGATGGCCACGCATCACCATGTGCTGCTCCTTCAGCTGCTTGGCAACCTGCAAGGAGGAAAGTCAAAAAGGATGGGTAAGCAATGATTGCTGATTGAGGTTAACTACTGTAGCACACTTACATCCTTGGCTGAGCTGCCGGACACATCGATCCAGGTCTTGGAGAAGAAGGCGCACGAGCCTAACATGAAGACAATGTAGAGCAACGCGTGAATGGGGTCGGTCAGGATGTGGCCGACGCTCTCCGGGGGCGAAAGATAGTAGCACAGACCACCGATGGGATAGGAGCGGGCCGGGCCGCCGCCTCCAACATCAGCCCACACACCCAGAAGGTTAATGAAGAAGTTGCCCTGGAACTTGACAGCCAGCATCTGGGAGATGACGTACAAGTTGGACACGAGCGCAGACTGCAGGATGATGGGAATGTTGGAGGTGTAGAACAGCTTGATGGGATAGCTGCTGTACTGGCCGCGGTAACGGGCGCTCTTGATGGGTAGGTCCACGCGGAAGCCTTGGAAGTATATGACCACGGCGAACACCAGCACGGTGGCCAGCAGGTTCATCAGATTGGGCAGGTTCTGGCGATAGAAGGCCTCGCGCAGAGCGCGCACCTTATCGTTCCTGGTGGCCATCAGATGGAACAGGGCAATCACAGCGCCCTCGAACTCGGTACCGCGTCCCGTCGTCACGGTGGTGGGGCTGAATGCCTTCCACACAATCGTCTCGCAAATGTTGGTGGCAATGAACAGGGAAATACCCGATCCCAGTCCATAGCCCTTCTGCAGGAGCTCGTCTAGCAGCAGCACAATCAGACCAGCGGCGAACAGCTGGATGATGATCAGCAGGCAGACACCGGCTCCGATCTCGGACGGATCGCCGTACATGCCAGTCATCACATAGACGATGGCCTGACCAATGGTGATCACCATGCCGAAGAGCTTCTGAGCGCCGTTGAACAGAGCACGATCCTTGGGCGTATCACCGACCTCAATGATCTTTGCTCCGGCCAGCAGCTGCATGATCAGGCCAGAGGTCACGATGGGCGAGATACCCAGCTCCATGAGCGTACCACGGTTGGAGGCCAGGATCACACGGATCCAGTAGAAGGGATCCGCCGAGTCCGAGCTCATGATACCGAAAAGCGGGATCTGGCAGCACACCAGGAAGATGAACAGCGTGATCGCAGTCCATAGCACTTTCTCCCTGAATTGGATCTGTAAATGAAAAGAACCAACAATTGCGAATGAGTCACATTGCCGTGTAAAAACAGTGGATAATATAAACAATGAATAAAAGTAAAGGAATCTTTCATATTTTCAAACATTTAAAATTGCTACATTGCTATTATTTTATTTTGAATAAACGGTTTAAGATCAAGAGCGCTTTACCCTTGAAACTAAGCTGCACAAATAATGCTACCGCTATGTAGACCTACATGGTCGCTTTCCCATGTGTGTGCGTGTGTGATTTGTTTAAACAAAATCTGGTAAGCTTCATTTAGCCCTAGTCGTCGTCATCGCTCGTCACCTGCGAGCAACAAAAACAAACGAAGCTGACGTCGACAGCGCTTCGGCTGCGCGCTTCGTGAGAGCCGAAGTTTGACATTTCCATTTCCACGTAGCGTTTGTTTGTCAGTGGCGAGAGAGTGGTGTGTGCATGTGTGCGTATGTATGTAAAATGGGAGTATGGCAACAAGTAGCCAGGTGATAACAAAAGTTAGGTGGAAATACTGAGATTTATGAATGAAAAGGCTCATGAAACATATAAGAACTCAAGAATATGGGCACTTCATGTGGTGTACAATAAAATAATTCATAAAATTAAGGTTTGGCATAATTATTTTGACGAATTAAATGGACACAAAGGGCAGAACTGAAAGAAACTGAGTGTTTTAATGCGTGTTTTCCTATTTCGCCACATAAAAGACTCCGTTTGTCTCATATCAGGGTGGTTTGGCTGCCGTTTGCCCACTACTAAATGAAGAGCAAACTGTTTGCGTGGCGATGTTCACTTTTTTGACAAGTGAAAGCAACCACAAAACGCGTGCGCTGGCAACACTGGCAGAGAGCAAAGCGAGATTCGCTCGGTAAAACACACGTAAAAGACGAGAAAAGCCGCTAATTGTTGGGAAAATTCGAACATTACACGGTAAAGCAGCAATTGGGATAACTAACTACACTTTGATTACATCTATTTACGGTTTTATACACACCTTGCGCTCCGGTTTTGCGATTTCCGGCAGTATACTGCAGAACGGTTTGATAACCTCCAGGAACTTGACTGCAAATAGTGAATTAAGGCAGCCGAATTAGTTACGTTTCTCAGGCCATTTTCAATTAATTGCGATTTCGATTCGGACACAACGAGCGGCGCACGCCGAATCTTTTTTGTATACGTAAGCAATGAGCGACAAGGGTGCGAGCGGCATTGCAAGGGCGGCACTTCACACAAAAACCGCTGCACTCCCCGATTTTGGGGAAGATGTCTGGCGATGACGTTTACTTACTTCCCATTTTGCCGGACTTGTGTTGCTAGCCTGGGCACTGAGTGGGTGGCTTGGTTATTGCACTTTCTACGCGAACAGTAGAAAGTCTCACTTCTCACTGCACAGCGAACGCCTCAAATTTCAAAAACCGAATGAACGAAGCGAACGAATTGACGACGTCGACGTGTCACTCAGTGTGGCCGTTTGTGAAACGTCAAAATACACCGTCGTGTCACTTGGCGATGACCGGTCACACAGGCACTGTTAAGTATTAACATTTGTAGTTGAGCGATGGTAATATCTATATTATTGGGCTGTACTACAAAGCTGCCTAAAGATTATGTTCCGATAATTAAATACATAAACTTGCAACACAATCTAATAATTATGTTTTTGTTGGAATTCACGTTACTTATTAAGGGGTTTATTTATGGTTTCTTTTTTATCTAAGCTGGGCCAACATATTTGGCTTTTGATATGTACACATTTGGATTTTGACATTATAGGGTTAATAAAAGGAGTTTCGATATTAGATAGCGATAGTTGTGAGTCCATCGCTGGCACCGGCTGATACCTATCTACCGATACTATCGGGGCACCCAGCGATGTTTTGGCAGCTCCAAGACTCTCCAATTTGACAATTCTGAGGCATGAGCACAAACAAACACTCACGCAGTGCATTCAGTTGGCGAGCGTAATAAATATGTGGGAAAATTCCCACATATATACAGTATTCAGTGCTAGTGCCGAGAACTCGCAACGAACGCGGACGCGTCGTTCACATATGCGTGAAAAACTAGCTGGCAACAACGGTGGCAAGTCCAAATGCGAAGAAAATCCAGTAAATCGCGCGGCGAGTAAAGTGAACAAATTCGGTGCAGACCATTGCCGTTTCGGGGCGAATAATGTCTGCGTCTGTGATATGCGTCGATTTGAGCTCGGAGTCTGATGAGGAGGTAATATCCCGATTTCTCAGCGGACTCGTCAGTGCGTGTGTGTGTGAAAAAGTACAGTTGGATTTAAATAGGCTCGCTGCATGAGTGTGTGTGCGTGTTACACATAGTGTGGAATTAATTTTTTTTCGCGCTGCTTTTTTATTGAGAACGAGCAGACACGAACGTGCAGTGCCCCACTCATACAGTTGCAAAACGGTGTCAGTGCTGCCAGACCGAGCGATTGGAGACCTGGCGAGTCTTGCAATTGCAGTGGCGAATATCGGACTTTAATTACGTTAGGCGTGGAATTGAGCGAGTGAGAGGGTGCGGTGAGTCTCCGCTCCTGGAGAGTGTTTGGTTAAGACGCAATTCGCCTGGTAAAGTTCAGAAAGTCGTCTCCGCTGATACGGCACTAAATCAAATCAACTCTCCACAGCGCGCGCTCGCAACTCTCCAATGCTCTCGCGCGCACCGACGAACGCACACCTATACACTGACGCTTTTCGTTTGTTTATATTTTCATTCAAATTTAAAATACATCAGAGAGCAACCAACAGGTCGCCTGCAGTTTGGAACTAATATAAATGTTGCTAATTATAAAACGCGCTTCGAAGCCCATGCACTTGTGATTAAAACAACAAACATTACTTAAAAGTAAACTTTGGTCTTATTGTCAGAGGCACTGTACTCTAATCTTATTACCAATTGAACATAACTTGTATATCAGTTTCAAATTATATTTGCAGTCGCCGGCCAAACGACGACGACTCGAGGATCCTCTGCGAGTACTACCGCCATCCGGTAGGCAAAGTTTGCCTGCCAAACTTCTGAACATACCAAAGGCCTCCCTGGGATCTGCGATGATAGTGCCTGTTGCAGAAACAGGACCTGCAAGGGAGACTCCGGTCATAGTGGATCCTCTCCGGTCCATGCACATCCCCAGTGGAATCACCGTCACCAAGCACCAGAAGAACGTCCTCGCCACAAACGGAAACCTGACCATTTCTCTGGCAGAGAGCAACAACAACAATAATAATAACAACAACAACAACAACACTACCAGCTTCAACAACAATGTGACCCCGAAACAGATCAATGTTGGCACCGGCCAGAAAGTGGCCTGGTCGGTGAGCAGCAAGGCGCCCAGTCCAAATGCCGTGATAACCACCGTGCCCAGCCACCAGGTGAGGGTGACGCCGTTTAACCCGATTCGACTCGCACCCGGGTCAAAAATAATACCGGCGTCGAAAGCGATGCCTGCTAAGATCCAACCCATTCTTGGGATGGGTCAGCCTCCGCAACAGGCACAAGCCCAGCAACCGAAGGCCATAATACTGGGTTTTACGAAGCCCAATACTGCAGTGGGTCAAACGGCGCAACACCAAAAACCTCTATCGCTCCAAGTACACCAGAAATTAGTTGCAGGACAGCATAAAGTTATGGCTTCTGTTAGCCAAATAAATCAGCTACCGTTGCAGCAGCAACAGCCACTTAGACCGGTGAGCATTCAATTGCAGCAGCAACTGGGTGGCCCATTGCCTACGGAGCCAGACGAGATACTGCGTGGCCCATTGCCTACGGAGCTAGACGTGCCACTGGTGGGCCCATTGCCTACACGGCCAAAACCACCGGTGAGATCAATACAACAGCCAGTTAAAAAGAATACGGCGATTGGAGTACAGATTCCGCAATCACAGGAGCCACTGGGTGGCACATTGCCTACGCGGCCGAAACCACTAGGGGGCCAATTGCTAATGCAGCAAAAACCAACGGTGGGATCGCTACAACAGCCTGTTAAACAGAATACTGGGATTGGAGTACAGATTCAGCAATCACAGCAGCCACTGGGTGGCCCATTGCTTACGCGGCCGAAAGCACTAGGAGGCCAATTGCTAACGCAGCAAAAACCACCGGTGGGATCGCTACAACAGCCTGTTAAACAGAATACGGGGATTGGAGTACAGATTCAGCAAATACCAAAGGTTTTCGTGGGACAACAGCCGCAGAAGGAGTACCTGAGTAAACTACAACAGGAGCAACAGAAGATTCTTCTGGGGCACCTGCAACAGCCGCAACAGAAGACGTTCCTGGGGCAACTGCAACAGGAGCAGCAGAAGATGCTGGGGCAACTACAGCAGCAGCAACAGAAAAAGATCCTGGGGCAATCTCAACAGCAAAAGGAGCCGTTGGGGCATCTTCAACCTCAGCAGAAACCAACACAGCAACTGAACAATTCACTGGTGCACTTACAACAGCAACAACAACATAAGACTTCAGTGGGGCAACTCCAACAACAGCAGCAAAATCAACCACAGCAGAAAAATTCAATGGTGCACGTAAAACACCAACAGCAACAACAGCAAAAGAAGACTTCATTGGGGCAGCAGCAACCACAACAGCAACAGAAGGCTTCAGTGGGGCAGCTGCAAAAGCAACCACAACAGCAACAGAAAACTTCAGCGGGGCAACTCCAACAGCAACAGAAGATTTCAGCGGGGCAACTCCAACAGCAACCACAACAGCAACCACAACAGCAACAGAAGTCTTCAGCGGGGCCACTCCAACAGCAACAGAAGATTTCAGCGGGGCAACTGCAACAGCAACCACAACAGCAGCTAAGTACTTCCGCGGGGCAGCTCCAACAGCAGCAAAAACTACAAAAAGCGTCCTTAGGGCAGCCGTCAGCAGCTCAAAAGCAAGGAGCGGCCCAAGGGCAACAGCAAAAGTTACCAGTTGGACAATCCCAGCCCCAGAAGAGAACAAGTGCTGCACTTCTTCAACAGCAACAGGTGCCACAGAAAAAAATCGTGATGCAACCGCTTCCGAAAACATCGGTGGTCCTGCCGCGCCCACAACAACTCCCGAATCCTTTGCTCGTGGCCCAACAGCAATCACCAAAGACACAGATGGCTATACAACTGCTAAACTCTGTGATGGGCCCACAGTTTCCACCGCAGCAACCTTTGCTTCCCGTTGTCAATCAAATTACGCACAAATCGATGACTATTCAGAGACTTCCCATGTTGCAGACACCGCCGACCGTACAAAAAATTCTACCAAAGCAGATAACTCCGCAGCAGACGCCACCACCCGCTCATATATTACAAAAGCAAACAATGCCAAACGCGGCCATGCAAAATCCTCCGTTCGCACACCGTCCACCGATAGTGCGACCCATGACGGTAGCCAAGATCACGCCGGTGCCTACAAACAACAATGTCTGCATCGCGATGAAGCCGCAGATGGCTAGAGCTGTCAGTCCCCCCAGAGACGCAACAATGACTGCAGCCCGGACTTTGCCCTTTAAAAGATCACAGCGCAAGGCATCTGCAGCACCAATGACTTCGACGCATGTCCAGGGATTCACAGCGAGTGCCACACCTCCACAGCGCCTTCTGGCCACTCCACCGCATTGTGCCGCGGCCTTGAATGAGCCACTATTGCTTAACTTGCCGCCCACCACTAGCATTACGCCGCAACTGACGCCAACGACAACTCCACCGCCCGCTGGACCATCGGCAGCAGTTCAGCAACAGCAGCTGGCCAAGGCGGCAGCCATTAAATTGAATTCCTTGCCCGAAGCGAGCATTTCTCCAGTGAACAGGGCTCAAACTGCAAGCGCCAAGCGCATACAGCCGATTACCGTGCTCAAGAAATCCGACGAGGAATGGCGAAAGCATCTCGAGCAGCAGCAGCAAAAGAAGCACGTACAATTGCAGTCTTCCTCGATGACCACAATTGTCCTAGTCGAATCACCGCCCACTACGCCGCCCACGGATAAGCCAGAGCCGGAGCCGGAGCGCGGGCCAATGACCGTGGAAAAATCGTCGAACCAACCGATGCCAACAGATAAACAATCTAGTGCAATTAAAAGGCCTGCAGTGATGATTTCCAGGAAAAAATCCGGTTCAGTTGTCACAGAAATAGTGGATTTAGATAATATCCCGGATATCCCGCCACAAAAGCGCAGGAAAGAATGTTTTCCTCCAATTAAGAATGCAATCAAGGCAGCACCTTCAGTGAATGCCCCATTTACAACTGAGTACGCGGCACTTCTTCGGCTGTGCCGCGAGGTGGACAAATCGGCTGATATGGATCGCCTTGTAAAGGGAGAATTGACCCAGTATTACTACAGTGCGCCCGAAAGCTTCGTGATGTCATGTGGCTTTCGCAACCTGGTCACAACGGCCATGGCGATGATCCAAAACGAATCGTACCTGGTTTACGTACACCTAAAGTACGTGTTAGATGAGCTAGCATCGCGGAGGCTGACCAAAATATTTCCCACAGTACGAGCAATTCCGCCAGCTAGCCATTTCCCACTTCCAGCAACATCGTTCACACCCAAGCAGCCAGCGATTTTGAATGCGCCGGAGCAGCAGACTGTGATGGCGGGAAGAGAGCAGGATGATGAAAATGAAGAGGTGACATTGGTGAATGTCCAGACCATTTCTTCCGAAGATAGGCGTAGGAATGAGCGCATACGCCACTTTTATCGCACGCTGCATGCTATTACCAAGCGAATAAAGATGTTGGAGGAAGCTGAAGTGGACTTGAACGACGAGGACTCCAGCTATCTTCAGTTGGAGCGCTTCAAAAAGCGTGCCTGCCAGATCTATGAAAAAATCTGTGATCTAAAGGGCGAGAGCAAGAGTGTCCGTCGTCAGCTAAAGAAGCCCATCCATTTCAAGGATTCGGACTATCCACACTTCAATAACTCGCTATCGGCTTTTGTGAACAGGATGCAAGATTTTCCCGATTACCACGATGTGCTTCAAATTCTGGAACAGTGCAACAAGGAAAAGGAACTTGGACTAGCCAAGTACGAGATGAAGAGAATCGGTACGTCATGGTCTTCAACTATCAAAATCAATATTGAGCACACATTTTGTTTTGCAGCCTACGATGCCTTTAACAAAGTCGGCCGAATGTTGCAATCGCGCCGAAAGAATGATCTTTACGAAACCGTCACACATTACACGGCAAATGGCAAAGATCCAGCGTCCAGTGATCCCGAGCTGTTAGCCAAGCTCAAGGAAAACAACAAAAAGCAAACCAAAATAAGTGATATCTTAGAAAAGTGAGCTCAAATCGAGGATTTCAGAATTGCGCTGTTCACTTGTCATTTATTGAAAATATCTAGAACAACAGCGCAGTGCTCTGAATTTAAAATACTGTTCCCATCTAATATCTGAATTATTTATTCTAGGTATGCCCTCGAGCAAGATCTCAATGCGGAGGAGCGTCAGGAGGCGCGGCTAAAGGAGAAAAAGTTGAAGCAGGTTAAAGCGGACGAGGAGGCCGCCAAGCTGGCTGCATTGGCGGAGGACGACGACAAGCCCTGCACAAGTGCTCAGGCAGCAGCTAAGGCGGCCGCTCTCGCCGCTTTAAAAAGGGGTCCAGCCGCTCGTGGAAATGTGATTCGAAAAAAGCGCCCCGCTAATGGACGGATCTTAAAAATCTACGACGACGAAGATGACTCGGAGGAGGAATCGGCCTCGGAGGACGACGATGTGGAGGAATTTGTCAATAACTTTCAAGCCAACAGTGATGTGAGTGATGCCGACTCCGAAGTGGAAGCAGTAACATCACCAAAGAGAGATGCCTTGCCGATCGCCGAGGAGGACGATGTGATAGATATAACGAGAGACGAGACTGGCAAAAAGAATGACGAAGCCACGCCCAACGGCAGGCTTAAGATTATGTCCGTCTCTAGTCTGAACGCCAATTTTGTCCATGGGCAGGATCTGTATAGAAAGCCCAATCCCATGCCGTCTGCTAAGCCAGTCATTGCTGACCAGATAATCATTTCCGATGAGGAGTCATAGAAAGAGTTGTACCCGCAGACCTAGTTAAGTTATTTATTCAATATGTTCAGTTTCTTCCTGAATACGTTCACTACTTGTACATTTTTCAACTCCCCTTGCTAACAAAAATGTTATGAGGTCGACTATTTATTTTTGAACATTAATCATTAAATTTGATAACTTGATTGGGTTTACCCAGAAATGTTTAAATAATTCAAGCGTTAGAGTTTACGACAATTTTTTATAGACACGTGAAAAACTTTTTTCATTTAAAACTGTCGTATATCCCAACGTTAAGTTCAAAAATAACTTCCTCCCTTACATTATTGTGGTTGTTAATTATGGTTGCAAATTCCACCACGCCTATTTATTGTAAAGCTCCCTACCTTTGGGTACAATCCAGAAAACTACGGTAGTGTATATACGGAATACTACTAGTCTAAGTTAGTCGTAGAAAATAAACAGAACGGTGAGAAACGATGACGCAAAGCGAATCTGCGCCTAGTTTATTCAATTTCAATGTTGCGCAGAAAGCGGGATACATCTGAATCGTCGATGGCCGTCTCCTCGATGATGTCGAAGTGGTCGTATCCTTTGAAGAGCGAGAAGCTCGCCTTGTAGCCCTTCTTTCTCAGCACATCAGCGTAGTGGCGACTTTGCTCGATGAAGGTGGGACTGTCATGCTCGGCGGCCACCACGTAGATCTTGGTGGAGTTCCAAACGGTCACATCGGTATATTCCCACAGCATGGGCGACACGGACTCGATATTCCGCTCGTTGAGGCCCAGAATATTTTTGGGATTAACCGATTCTAGGTTGGAGAGCTCCCTCAGATCGTAAACGCCGCAGAGGAAGACCAAAGCCCACACCATCTTGCTTCGCTGGGCTGTAATCACATTTTGGCGCATGAGTATCTGGGCCAGCAAGTGGGCACCGGCCGAGTGTCCGGCGAAGGTGACCGCCGACACTTTGGTCATTTCTGTGTAGTCAAAGATCCAGTTAAGGAAATGGGTGAACTGGGTCATCAGCTCCTCGAGCGTGACCTGCGGGCACAGGTTGTAGTCCATGACGGCCACTCGGTATCCACGTCGCACCAGGGGACCCACAATCGAGCAGGACATGCTCATGTCCATCTCCTGCCAGTAGCCGCCGTGCACGAAGACGAACAACGGCGCCTGGTTGGTGGTCTTTTCGTTGTAGAACACATCCACCAACTGACGACCTTCTCCGTAGCGCAAGTGGTCCACAGAGATGCCCTGTTTCTCGGTCAGTTCCCTGCCATCTGGAATTTTACGCTTAAATGGGGCTCTGCCGTCGGGAATACCAGTTCTTACGCTGCTTGGTCACCCGAACAAAGTGCTCCAGCACGACCAAATTCGGTTCTGGCTGGTCCTGAAACCTGGTCGTATGATAGCTGGGAAAATAGTCCCGGTCAAGGTCTTTGCACCTCGGATTGTACATTCCAGATAAGAGACAGTAAATCACTGGGACTTCAAACACAGATTAGAAAGTCAAAGTAGCAAGTGCTTAGGCTGAGTGGCCTAATTGTTATTACTGCGCTTTGCGGTCTATTGTAATGCAATATTAGAGCTTAGCTTGAAGCAATTCAAGTCTAACCGGATTGCCAAAGTTGAGCAGAACCGTTAGCTTTTAACGTTTAACTAAGCTTTCGCACTAATTACCGGATCTGGAATTGTTGCAGGAGATGGTGTTTTGCAACACTAATCCCAGGGTCTAAATAATTAAGTGGACTTCTTTAGACATTTAAAATAAGTTTATAAGATTAAATATTAAGAACAAAACTTTACATTTGGCAATTTTACTATGTTATTATTAAATAAGAAAGGGATCTAAAAAATTCTTGAGGCTAAAATAGATCCGTTTTAAAATTAAAATATCCATTGAAAAAACAAATGTTTGACAAAAAAAAAAAACGTTGCCAGATGCTATTTGTGTCAAGTGTTATAATTAGATGCAACGGTCTCACTGTTACAACTTGGCGATAACAACGCATCTGATATCGATGTACGATAGGCACCGATAAGTTTACACAAATAAGCCAACTCAGCCGAAAAGAATTCGGTTTTCCCATCTAATTTAATAATATTTACGAAAATGAGCCGACAGCAGAATGAGGAGGACACCAACTCGGTGCTATTCGATGCCCGCAACGAGTACTACATCGGTAACTTCATGGGTTCGATCAACTTCGTGCTGCCGGAGCAGGGCACCGCGGGTCCGGAGCTCCTGTCCTACATGTACCTCTCTTACTTGGCCATCGATTCCGGGCGCATCGTGGCCTCGGACATCAAGGAGGGAAACTCCACGCCCCTGCAGGCCTTGCGTCTGGTGCACGAAGCGTTTGAGCAGCCTTCGAGGACGGAGGAGCTGCTGGAGAAACTCACGGACAAGGTGGCCGGAGAGGAGGATGAGACCAACATTTGGCACCTCGCAACCGCCATCGTCTACTGCCACGACGGACAGTTCGAGAACGCACTGAAGATCCTGCACGGCTCCACCAATCTGGAGTCAATGGCTCTGTCGGTTCAGTGCCTGCTGCGTCTACAGCGCGTGGATCTGGCCAAGCAGCTGGTGGCCAAGATGCAGGAGATCAGCGACGATGCTACGCTGACTCAGCTTGCTCAGGCGTGGGTGGCCCTCGCCCAGGGAACGGAACAGATGCAAGACGCCTTTCACATCTACCAAGAGTTCTGTGAAAAGTTCAAGCCCACGCCGGCGCTGCTGAACGGCCAAGCGGTCGTTCATTTGGGCCTGGAACGGTACGAGGAGGCTGATTCCGTGTTGCGCGAATCTCTGCTGAAGAAGCACAACGACTACGACACGCTGATCAATCTGATGGTTCATGCCCACCTTACGGGCAAGCCGACAGAGGCCATCACCCGGAATCTAGAGCAGCTGAGGCAGTTCTATCCCAAGAGCGACTTTGTCACCGATCTGGACAAGAAGTCAGCGGAGTTCGACCGCCTGTGCCTGCAGTACGACGTCGAGGGCGGTGAAAAACTGCTCGCCATCTAGACATAAGAAGAAATTTCAAATATCCAAATTGTCTAAACCTTTTGTTCATGTATTAAACTACAATAAAAATTTATTAGAAATGTATGAGGTAGCGGAGAGCAGATCAATAGCTGTAAAGAGAATACAAAGTATTAGGGTGGATTTTATATGTTTGACCACTGCGCTGGGTACTCACTTCTGTTTGAAGCCATATTTCTTGCGTTCGTAGAACAGGTCAGTCTTGGAGCTGCCCAGATTCACAATCTTGGGGCATCCGTCGCGCTATAAGAACCAAAATGCATATTAATACAATCGAAGGTACCAGATATGACTAGAAAACTCACGTCCTTTTCCTGAATAGTGCAGGACTTGCAGTAGTAAGCATCCGACACTCCGGGACCGCCGCAGATGACGCACCTGCCCTGGTAGGAGCCGTAGTTGCACTCGTCGCAGATCCGCACCAGGGTGCAGGGCCGCACGTAGGAGTCGCAGATCACACACTTTCCATCGTCCTTTTCACACAGGCGTCCAATGGCTGCCGCATGGAATGTCAAAAGAGTTCGAATTATTGAATTTTCTGGGATTTCCAAGGCATTTTATTTGAGAACTCACCCACGCCGGGCTGCTTGCGGCAGAAAATCAAATCCGGATGATGTTTGGCCATGATTTAATGGTAGTTTTCAGTCAGCAAATATAAAAACAATTGCAGAAAAAGCGGCGACTTTTTTATAGTGTGACCTTTACACAATCTCGCTTTCAGGGTTGCCAAGTGTTCAACATTATCATGAAGGGCATTCATTAAAGTCTATGATGGCTTGAATAAAGATAAATGCTATTTTTTAAATATTATTTACTATATTTGATAATATAATATTTATACAAATAATATTTTAGAACTACTACCTGAAACTAAATAACTTTCAAAAGCAACTGTCAGCCCTGCACCATGCAGTTTGGCCATTCACAGCGAGTAGTAAACAACAACAGCTGCTCGCATTCTCCAATTTTATTTTCTGTATTCGCGTTCAGCTTTGGTCCAAAATATTGCAAAAACACACCCACGATGCAACAGATCAGTTAGGTAGTTGTGTTGCACTTAGGGCTGCAAGCAGGACTTGAGAAAGGACACCAGCAAAATGTCGCAGACAGCATCCACAACGCAAAGTGCAACCGCTGCACCGGTGGGCGGCAGCAGACGCAATGAAGTGGGCGGCGTGGGCGTCATCGGGACCACCATGTCGGCTAGATATGGAGAAACGGAATGGGAGGCTCGCGAGGTGCGTATCGGAGTGTGAAGCTTTATACCATATTCAGTAATTAAACTCCCATTTTCTATTCAGTCCCAGCGGCAGAGGGAACTGCACGAAGCTCGAGCACGGGCAGCGCAGATGGAAAAAACCATGAAGTGGTGGTAAGTGGAGCAGCTCGTCGTGGTCAAAACTATCTGCTAATCCAAACATCAACCATTCTCAGGTCCGACTGCACTGCGAACTGGCGGGAGAAGTGGAGTAAGGTAATTAGGTTGCCATGGCTTTAAAGTTGGGTCAATATGGCCGGTATCGAATAACAAAACTTTTCACTTTTCGCAGGTCCGCAACGAGCGGAATAAGGCCAGAGAGGAGTCCAAGCAGCTGAGCCTCAAACTGGACGGCGCCATGAAGGAGGCCCACTCGCTGAAGCGGGAGAAAAACGATCTCGAGTTGCAGATCACGCAGCTGAAGAAGGAGATGGAGAAAGTGCACACGCTGATGATGAAGCACGCCGGTCAGTTTCACCGAGCCGACACCAGCGAGGATGCGGAGGCCAACGGGCGGGATGCAAACTGCTCGCCGGATATCTCCTCGGATGGCTTGAAGAATATCAATAGCGAGGACGGCTTGGTTACCAAGCTGCCCAATGATGTTAAGGATCTAGACATTGAGGAGTTCGCTATGAAGGGGGCTATGCCCAAACATCTGACCGAGTTGGATGAAGCGGCGGCTGCCGAGGAGAAGCGCCTGATTCAGCAATTGTCCAAGGATGACTTTGACGAGGACTACTTGCTGCAAAAGATATCCATGCTGCAATTGCGCCTTGACGAGGCTCAGAAAACTCTTCAAGCGGAAAGGGAGTGAGTAATTTCCATTCCAATAATAATACCATAATTAATACTATTATTTTCGTAGTGAAAAGCTGGAGCTGCACAAGAGCATTGAAAAACTTACGCTGGAGATCCAGGATGTGCGCGGACGTCAAGAGGAGATGCGCTCTGCCAAGCAGGAGGCAGTGCGTGAACTATTAACTCTTCAAGAACAACATCGTGCTGAGATGCGTATAGTGAACAACTCGCTGCAGGAGGAGATTGCTGCCCGTGAGAATCTTGAGCGCCGGTAAGCAGAAATGCGTTATATACTCTGACTAGAGTGCAACTATGGATTTATTGCAGCCTCACGGAGCTTCGCACTGAACTGGAGCACCTTCAGGCGGAGAACGCCTCCGAATGGGGCAAGCGCGAGCGACTGGAGTCCGAAAAATTGGCCATGGAGCGCGACAACAAGAAACTGCGCGCAGAACTGCGGGATTACCAGGAACGTTCGGACCGTAAGTGCCGACCCATGCAAGCTAATGACGTGGAGCTGCGAGCATTGCAGCAGGAACTCTCGGAGCGCAATAAGGAGATCAGCGAGGTGAAGATGTCGCACGCCAAGCTAAAAAAGTTGCTGGCCGAAACAAACACGGAGCTGGGACACGCCGTGCGGCGAGCCGAGCAGTACGAGGCGGAGGTGAGTAAATCCTCACCCAAAAATATTACCGGATGATATATGGATCAGATAACGCCTATCAGCTTATCAGCCTAGGAAAACTTAGAGATGTAGCAGCCTTCCTTGCCGAATTTAGTTTGATTCACATTTATTCACATTGACACTTCGACATAAAACAAATTGGTAAATGCAGTACTTTGTGATTATCGAAACAAGTACATTAGTTAGCAAATGCCGCCAGTCCGGTGATAGCTCGTCCCAGGATCAACGCGTGTATATCGTGCGTGCCCTCGTAGGTGTTAACTGACTCCAGGTTGATTACATGCCGGATCACATGATATTCGTCGCTGATTCCGTTCGCACCCAGCATGTCCCTCATTTGGCGCGCTATATCCAGCGATTTTCCAGTATTGTTTCGCTTTAGAAGGGAAATCATGTCGGGCGTATGCAGCTTCTGATCCTTGAGGCGACCCACATGCAGGCAAGCCTGCAGGCCCAAGGCAATCTCCGTGATGGCATCTGCCAGCTTCTTTTGGATCAACTGGTTGGCAGCCAAAGGACGACCGAATTGCTTGCGATCCAGGGTATACTGGCGAGCAATCTCCACACAGGTTTCGGCTGCGCCCAGGGCTCCCCACGCGATTCCATAGCGAGCGTTGTTCAGACAGCTGAAGGGTCCACTAAAGCCGGCCACATTGGGTAGCAACTGCTCCTCCGGCACACGGACCTCGTCCATCAGGATCATACCCGTGGGCGAAGCACGCAGAGAGAACTTGCCCTCGATCTTTGGCGTTTCCAAACCCTTGCCGGATATCTTGCGGTCCACCAGGAAGCCGCGTACCTTGCCATTCTCGCATTTGGCCCATACGACTATGACGTCTGCGATGGGCGCACTAGTAATCCAGGTCTTAGATCCGTTCAGGATGTATGTCTTGCTTTTGCTGTCGTACTTGGCACGGGTCTCCATGCCAGCGGGGTCACTACCGTGGTTGGGCTCAGTTAGGCCAAAGGCACCTGGATAAATAAGAGAAGAAATTGAGAATCGTTAAAAAAGAGCACATCTTAACTATACCTCGGCGGTGGCTTTATATAATTCACTCAATATTTCTTCAAAATAGAAATCAATATATTCATTTGGTACTCACCAATCAGTTTGCCCTCTGCCATGCTGGGTAAATAGCGTTGCTTCTGCTCCTCGGATCCAAAGTCGTAGATGGCGCCCATGGCCAGCGAGCTCTGGACACTCACGGCGGATCGATAAGCGGAGTCCACGCGCTCCACCTCGCGAGTCAGCAAGCCGTAGGCAACGCTAGAGACTCCGGCGCAACCGTATCCCTTTATGGTGCAGCCCAGGACGCCCAGACTGCCAATCTCCTCCATAATCTTCTTGTCGAACGTCTCCAGGCGATTGGCCATCTTGACGCGCGGCTGCAGCTCGGCCTGGCAGTATCCACGGAACGCATCCCGAATGGCCACCTCCTCCTCGGTCAGTTGGCTCTCCAAATTCAGCGGATCCTGCCAGTTGAACTTGGGAGCTGCGGCTTTGGAGCTCGTGCTGGCCAAGCGGCGGGCACACGGACGCAGTTTGCTGATTACACTTTGCGCAATCATAATTCCAATTCGGTTCTGTCTTTTCTGTTGGAAGTGGTCAGGCGGTTCTCCACGGAACAGCTGCTCGATTCGACGTTCGGCGAGAGACTGAAGAAAGCTCAAATCTACAGCGAGAGCTTTTGGCAGCCCGCTCTTCGTGCGTTCTCTTCGCTCTTCCGCGCCACTTTGTTTACCTCGATTTAAAATTGTTGTTATGCCCGATCTTAATCTGCGGGTTCTAAATTTTTCGCACTATCGCGTTTATATTTCACTTGACGATAGAAACCAAGAGTGAAGCGAGTGTGGAAGGAAATATTTTTCCATTTTAAGCGTTATCACCACTTGGCGGGGGTCGTCTGCTTATCAGTTGTGTTTGAAGACTGGAAGGCACGCCCCCTTGCTCTTTGTGCTTTGAGTTTTGGGTTCAGGTGCAACTTATGGGTACTGAACAAATATGTAATGTACCAATCTTTATTTTTACTACTTTTCCCTGCAGGTGAAGCGTCTGCGCCAGCGTGTGGAGGAGCTGAAGCGGGAGCTAGCGGGAGCTGAGGACGAACTGGATTCGGCCGTAAACCAAGTGCGCCGCCTGCAGCGCTCCAACGATGAGCTGGTGGGTCAGACGGAGGGCCTACAGGTGCAGATTCAGCACCTCCAGAATAGGTAAGATCAGTTCGAAAGAAACATTTAGGTTTGCATACGGCTAAGTCTTTGGACTAACTCTAATACCGACTAACTTTTCAACTGGTGCTGGCTTGACTAATAACCTAACTCCTAACCCACGCTTAACCCAACGAAAAAGACGTGCTCCGAGTCCCCAGCTGCGGGGCATGGGCGGGGTGCAGTTGAGGAATAAGATTGCCGTGGAGCTGCCCAACGACTGTCTGCCGAACATCAATGATCTTCGCCAGATCTTCGATGACTCGCAGGCTGGCCTGAGGAGCTCGCACAATGGGAGCGACGCCGCTATGCATCATGCTGCTTCCGTAAAGAGATCTAGTCACACGGAACGAACGCTCCTGCAGCAACAGCAGAGTAGTGCTGCGGCATCTGCAGCGGCGGCGGCAGCGGCAGCAGTTGCTTTTTTTGATGCCAAGCCCACGCATCTGGAGGAGAACATATTTGAGTCGAAGTCACGGAATCTAGAGTTCGAGCGGGCCAAGCAGAAATTCGATAATCCTCACGGACAGCACCATCATCATCACCAGAGGCAGCGATCTGGAAACGGACGTTATGGCAGCGCAGGCAGCAGTGCCAGTCGAGCGAATCTGGCGCTGCCCCTGAAGGGAACCACAAATGGAGGCAGCAGCTCCGTTTCCAGTAAGGATGAGCTGAACCGGCAGCTGTACGAGAAGGAGCAGTCTGCAGGCGCTGGATATGCGAGAAACAGCATTAATTTAGATGGTCTCAAGGTGTCCGACGATGAGGTGAGATTGGAGGAGCATAACAATTGTTATCAGACATTCTTTTGAGTAAACTAATGCTAGCTAATGTTATTGTGATCATTATTGGTTTGATTTCTTTTATCACTAATCTTTACTGCATGTTTTGTTCTACTAATCAATTCGTGATAAATATAATAACTATTTGTGATTTAAATTTCAGACTCCGTAGCTATGGTTCGACAAGCTTGCTGCTGGATGACGAGACGGAGGGTAACAGCGACTAGGATAAGCAGACGAAAGACATTTGAGAGACATTAATGGTATTAACCTTAAGTATTAATTCGCAAGTACTTTAAAGTTGGTAGGACAACAGTCCCAAATATAATCCGCATTCCTAGTTTATATTTGGGGCTTTTACCAACCGGTGCCCCAGTTTTTTATAAGCAACAAATACTTATTTATAAACTAAGATATTCTTAATTTCGCGACTAATTCCAATCATCAGATCACCAGTTAGCCACGTTCATATCTTCAATATTCCAAGTAATTTAAGCATAACGTTTGAAACTCATTTTGCTGGCCATATCCTTATGAGCTTAACTCGCAGCTAAGACGGTTGTTAGGAGGATTTCTCCTTCACATCCTTGCATCCTCATCGGAAACCCTTGCCTTTACTAAAAATTAACAGACTTAATAACAGATATACCGACATATATACGTATGGAAGCATAATACAGGTTCGATGTTTGCGGAATAGCATTTAGTGCCAGAAATCTAAAGAAATTGTATGAGATTTAGGAAAGCATTGGTAGAAATGCTGCTAATTATTAATCGACATTATTGGAAATTATACAAATAATTCTCACTACATTTTTGCAGTTGCCTAGTCCGAAATTCTTTTAGTTTTTCAAAAGTCTATCGATATTCAGCAGCATAGTTGATCTTTTACAAAATATATATACATTTAAAAAAATCAGAACTCAAAATATTTACGTATTATAACATAGCAATATTAGTATTTTAGTTATTGATAAATAACAATTTATTATTAACTATTAAAATTATAAATGAAATACAAATGATATGCCAATAAAGGTAGCATGTTACAAGATAATCTTCTTGCGAATCCTGTCCTGCTTTTTCGTCGTCTTCATGGAAGCACAGTAGCTTCTGTCAGATCTACACTTCAATCATTCAGACATTGTTCAAAATTGGAAGATTGGGGAAATTGGAAAAACTTAAAATTTCAGTCATGGTTGCACTTTCACGTACTTCAAAATTAACCGTCGTTTGCGTGGGCGTCTATACGACCTACGTACTCTTCATATTCTTCCTTTTGCCCATGCTGATGCCGGATCCGGTGACCCTGCAACGCTCACTGGTCTCCTACAGCACCAGCCACCTGGGCGATATCAGAAACCTCACCCTGGATGCCGGCGGTCAGCCAATCCGCTCAATGCTGGTCACGTTCCGGGGATCGGGTGCTCTGACCCTGCTGGACAACCTGGCTCATCAGCCGGGCTGCTATCAGCACTACGCTCCACTGATCGCCTACGAGAGCCGTTCCATTGCCGCGAAGGAGCACGATCGCGCCTTGGATGAACTGGCGGCGCTGTACAACTGTGACTACAACAAGTCTGCGGAAATGATCCAATGGGGAATGCGATCGCCGGTCTTCCGGCGCTTCTATGGCGCTCAGGCCAAGATCTGTCGCTCTTACAGCCAGGAGACCTGCTGGGATGCCGAGACGATGGCCGCCGTCTGCAAGCTGTATCCATTCATCAACATGGCGGTGTACAACATGCGGCTGAATCTTCTGGCTCCCCTTCTGGAACGCAAAGAGTGAGTGGTGACAGCTATTGAATTAATCGTTTACTTAAAATTCCACATATCTAGCCTTAATCTGAACATCCTTTTACTTGTCCGCGATCCTCGGGGCACCATATATTCCCGAATGAATAACAAGTGGTGTTCGGATGAGAGGGATTGCGAGGCACAGGCCCTTTGCGGCGACATGGTCAGTGATTATCAGATGGTGGAGACCCTCACCAAAGCCTATCCGCAGCGTTTCAGGTAAGGCTTTGTGTAACTCTTATATCTCTTTATTTATATGCTTATTTCACAGCATTATACGTTACGAGGACTTGTTCCTACAGCCCGAGGAGAGTATCAAACTAGTTTTCGACTTCTACGGATTGCCCTTGAAACGAAACAGGTCCAGGATTCAGAAAATGCATCCGCGCAGTGGCTACTTTTTACAGTCCTCTCGCTGGAAGGAGCTTTCCAGCCAGTCCGCCTTCGAGTGGATAAGCGAAATGATGGTGAACGATATTGGGGCTGTACAGGACGTGTGCGGCCAGGCTATGGACTTGTGGGGGTATCGCTCCATTCAGGACTTCAATCACTTTTCACCGGAATCTTTCCAGCCAATTATGGACAAAGCCTAGGTGTTTCTGGGCAAGTGTGAGGGCCAGAGGTTTGGTATGAATTTTTAATTTAAGGTATATTTCGAGGGGTCAATATAGACCGCGAATAAATATGTAAATTAGATCTATGCTCATCAGAACTTCGGCTTTTCAAAAAAACCTTTTTGAATCTGAATTAAAACTCTTCGAATTGGTTGGAGTCTGTGCTACATGGCCAGCCAGGTTTCACACCGCCAGTAGTGACTGGTAAACTGTGATTTCATGGAATATTTAGGGTATAGTTAGTTATCCGCTCGCCGCAACATCTTTCCACCTGCCCGCAACGGTCACTTTGTTGTTGTCAATCGTTTCGTTCGCATCGCGTCGCGGAAAATCGAGATATAAATACGGAAAACAAAGATATAACTCCGACGCGGCGACTTCCGCAGCAAGGAACTGCAATGCGCTCGAGTTGAGGGCGCGCCGATAAATATGTGCGTGTGGGAGCGAGTGCGAGTATAGCACACAAGTGATCACCACCAGCAATTAGCAAGTGACCGACCAATGAGCACGGGCATTGGCAGCAGCAGCAGCAGCACGGAGGAGCAGCCGCACCTGGACCTGAGCGCGGACTTGGAGGCGTGCTCCCTGCTTGGCCCGCAGGACCCGTCGAACGTCGATACCGGCAGGACACGCGCTAAGCAGCGCCTCAGCTTGAACGGGAAGCGGCGCCGCAGCCGGATGTCGCGCAGGGCCAATCTGATCGGCATCTGCGGCGTGAGCAGCCTGTGCATCCTGCTGCTGATCGCCACCACCCAGCACCGTCCGCTGACCACGCCGTTCAACCAGGCGGCTGGGCGGGATCAGGGCGCGTCCGTAGATGGCGGTCCATCCAATTCGCTGGCGCGCAGCGCCTTCTACGATCGCTTCCAGCAGCAATTGCAGCAGCAGCAGCAGCCGTCGCAGACGGCCGTCTACAATCTGACAGCTACTATAGTGGATGTCCTGTCGGCTCAACGGTCGCGCATCCTGGCCGAAATGGAGAACTTCGAGTATCCGCGCGGCGGCGCCGAGCGTCTGACGGACATGACACCGGAGACGAACGGCACCCCGGTGCGCAGTGTTGTGGTCACCTCATGGCGCTCCGGCTCCACCTTCCTGGGCGACATTCTCAACTCAATACCGGGCAACTTCTATCACTATGAGCCGCTGCTCGACTTCGGCATCAAGCAGATCCGCGATTCCGACGACCAGGAGCTGGCCGTGCAGAACCTGAAGAACCTGCTCAACTGTGACTACGCCGACATGATCGACTACCTGAACTTCGGCAAGACGCACACCTATCTGTTCGAGCACAACACCCGACTGTGGGACGTCTGCCGGGAGTTCCCGCGCTTCTGCTGGCGTCCAGCCTTCCTCACGCGCTTCTGCCGCCTCTTCCCCATCCAGAGCATGAAGACCGTCCGCCTGCGACTCGCCCAGGCCGAAAAGCTGCTCGAGGACCAAAGGTGAGTGGGCCCAGACATCCGGGTAGAAAGTGAAAGCCAACTGGCATGCGATATGCAACGCATCTCAGGCGGATTGTTTATTCGGGGACCCTGGAGTGTGATGTCTTAGGAGAAAGCTCTTCACTGCATTGACTCGTGCCGAATTTGAAGACTTTAAGCATGCCTCATGATTGCCTTCTTACCCGGAAGCGTGAATACTAATTAACCATCTAATATTTGAGGGAATCAACTTTTGCCTTGGTCTTTAGTCCTTCCTATTACAATCACGGGTTGCTTCTGCGTGTCACATCAGTTTCAACAAACGTAGTGACTTCATTATTATAGATATATCAGTTTGCAACATGCATGCAGCAAGTCTTTATAGTTATTGCTTTGTTATATTCCTTATCCAGAATCAGTCAGTATTTCATTCAATAGCTTCAGCAGTTTCTTTGCATCCCATTTTTATCTTTCGAGGCAGGCCAAGGCCCCCATTTGTGATAAGTTTCGAGAGGCAAATGCTATAGTATTTTCTTAGTTTTGCCAGTTAAACTTCCTCGGCCAGTCAACTTATGCATCTTATCTAATTGTATAATGTATATCAAAGTGTTGTTTATTTTAAACTGAAAGTCTTCGTCTTTAGTCTTAGTTTATAATGAACTGTACAAACAGCAATCAATCTCGGATATAAAAAGGTTCACTTGGCATTTTGGCAATTAGCTTCAGTTAATGCTCGCTTACTTTTCAACAATAGACTTTTAATTATCTGTATTTTTTTTTATTATAAGTTTTCGAGTGCTAGCACGTTATCTTTCTGGTTTGTTACCCTAATTACTATTTGGGCTTTCCGAAGTTTTCGAACACGATAGTGATATGATACTGGGATAGGCTATAAAGGTTTGTTCAGAACTATATAGCGATTAAAAACTAGTTTTACTATACTTTGTTCGTGAGCTTACGAATTCGAAAGAGTAGTTAAAATAATTTTACAGAAGCCCAATACTATTTGTCAGTTCTCAACACTCATTTATAAAGTGTGGATTATTATTTCAATTGTATTTCTTGGAAACTTTAACTGATAACGCTGTGATTAGAATCTGAGATACCGGATTTGTAATCGTTGTATTGTTATTGTATCACCTGAAATGGGAAGTTAAACATTACAGGGTGTTTACTTTCGACTGAGTGAAAACAGAGAGCAAATCCTTGAGCAATACAATCGATTTGAAATCTTGTTGGGGCATTCCCCCAAATGCCGCAAACAAAAGTTTCATTTACATAATTTCCCATTTAAAATGTAAGCCAGCCAACAACAGCAGAAATCGATAAAATTAGTGTACAGCAATCTCTAGCTAAACAAACCAGCGACAAGTAAACAGAAAACGAAAATGTATTTGATTGACGTGGGGTTTAGGTTCCTTGGCCGCCAGACCCCAGTCCCCCAAACCCAATCCTGCTCCACTGGCTTTTGTGGTTTCGATTACATGCTCCGATCATTCCCTTTTGTCAGGACATTCTGGATATGTATTAGATTCAGCTTTTGTGTGGGCTGAGTTGTGTCAATGTTATGCAAAGGATATCCAAAAAAAAACATTTTCAATCAATGAGAACGTATCTGACATTTGTGCACAGATTTCTGTTCAATAAATGCACGAATTGGTAGAGATAAAATGTCTGAGTGGAAAATGTCATTTATAGTCCACTTCTGCTGCCACATAAATGTCAGAAGAAATGTTTGATGTCTTTTAATGGTTATTTACTGGCATCTCCGCCTCCTCTGAGAAGCGGAAAACAATTAACACACTAAATCATGAGCTGACTTCGTATACTTTAGCCCGGAAGTTGGACCACTAAATTTACAAACTCTGAAGGTTTAATTTCTCTTTTGCACAGCTAACTTTGTTTTGGTAGTTCGACTACTCCTCCTAATCTATTTTCAACCATTTTGATGCTGACTACATGCTTTTATCTAAACTTGTTTGTTTTTCGATAATTTCAAGCTCTATTTCAAATAGAAAAGTACCTCATAAAATTTGCTTTGTATAAGCACTTTGCACTTAAGTTGCGCCTCTCACTCAATTCTTTGTACGCTCCTTCGCGGATTGCAGTAAAAATTCTTTCACACTCTATTAACTTGGCCCGCTGGCCGTTGGCCGGTGGGAAATGCATCAAAATTCCGGAAATGCTGACCAGCACTTGGATTTATGTTTGCCTGCGGGCCAACATCATCCCAGGCAGCCACACACTTAGCCACAATTTGGGTCAGTGCGAGCATTGTGGGGCGAAAAGCCGTGTTTGGTGAGTCACTAAGCGACCGCTAACTTGGCTTCTAATTGTCGATTGGCCAAGTCTTTGCCGGCTGGGTGTCCCTAGAATTTTGTTTTGGGGGGCAAACTGGGCGAAGCTTTCCCACAATTATGAGCATCCCCACCCAATGAGCATTTCATTTATAAATCACACATTATTTTTATGTGATTTTTCATGGTCTCCTTCCCGCCACTCAGTTGCGATAACGAAGAAAATGTGGCTAATGAAATGAACTACCAAATGGGGCAATTGTATATTTATACGTCAATGAGTCACGAGCTTTATTGCAAAATTTATTAGTACTACTACTTCCATTGAGCACTGAACGGATAGAAGCAATCGCGGAATAAAAATTGTATTTTATTCAATAAGTGTAACTTAAATATAATTTAAATGATAGTTGTGCAGCTTAAGTTCAGGCTTTATTAAATTTCTTCACACTGCTGGCAAAGCCTTTTCGCTTAGCTTTTCATTTAGTTATCCCCGGCGCGCTACGGTTTTGTGGCCGCTAACTTTGAGAGGCTTTTGCCAGCAAGTAGATTAAAATTGTGAGCATTAAATGCGCCCACCACAGGCCGCACAGTCGGAAGATGGCGAAAATAGTTGCATTCAACGTCTGGCAAAAGAACCGAAAGAACCGCAGAAGCCACAAAGAGTTTGGGCCCAGTCAGTTTTAGTTGGCTTATAATGAGCAAAGTGGCCATTAACTCAAAAACTTTTCCGCGCTGCGTTTTAAAGCGGGCCAAAACAGCCAGCAAACAAAGAGAACGAGACGGAAGAAGAAGCCGCTAGACGTCAAGACCCCGCGGTTTTGGGCTGCTGTAAGACCCGGTTCTCGGAAGCCCATTGCGCCATAGACCTCATTCTGGGCCGTTTATCTCGTTTTGAACCTTTGGACTTGACAGTTTTGTCAAAAAAGTCACAGAGAGAGAGAGAGGGAGACGGCTATAGGCGGTGCGAAAGAGAGCGATCGTGAGTTCAGTGAACGTTCAAGTAGAATAGTTTTCATGCGGGTGTATGGTTTTCTTTATAGCGGTAGATTTGTGCACTAGGTACAACAAAAGATGTACTATTCACACTTAGCATAAAGATAGTAGTTGTTTTGAGTAGCTAACTGAAATTGGACCATGTAGAGCAAGTGTAGCTCATGCTCAAACGAGTATCTTAACCTGAACTTTCTTTTCGAAAACAGCTGACATGTTATCAAATCGCATTTGACCGAAATATAACTAGTCTGTCAGTGTGGATAGAGCCTTCAGTCTAGCAGACTATATATTTTTCCATTTTTTGTGTGTGCCCCAAACTTTGTATCTTATTGCATTTGCAAAAAGCGAAACGGGTTTCGTTGCTGGCTAAGCCAAACCTTTTTCTTATTTTTTATTTATTTATTTTTATTTTTTTGCCGACTGCTATTGCTGTTTTGGTACGTGTAGAGATCGGCTTGGCGTAAATGGGTGAAAAGCAATCCGGGGGCAATCCGTTGATGGGGGGAGGGGGACCCGACCAGAAACTTGACTATGACAAACTCTCTTGGCCGGCAGTGAAAGTGATTGATTTTTTTACCCACTTCTCCCGCCACATGCACTGGAAGTTTCGCTTTTTTTTCGGTGTTTGGGCGTAGAAATAATTTCTAAAATCTTGTACTGCTGCTTGATTGATCATATTTTGCTCGTTTGTGTAGCTTATTTATTTTTCCTCTTTAGTGGAACTTGATGAGGCGTTGGATGATGATAATAATGGCAAATAATGATAAGTATAGAAATTTTCGACAAAAAGCTAGTTGGCGCAAGTTGCATGAACAGCATGCGAAAAATGATGGAAATAAAAGTTAAATGATTGACTATGAAAGAGTGATTAAAATCGTGGTGTTCGAGTTTCCCAAATGGTTGCGCTAGCCTTTCAAGATGATCAAATAGATAAACCGGTAGCAGAAAAATCATATTTATTCCACTGCATCTAAAAACCATAGAAAATGGGTGCAATCGCTCCGGGCGGGCTGTCTAATAACTCGTGGTTCTTTTTTCCCCCGTTCTTGACAGAGCTGGAAAAGCGTGTGAAAATTACAATGATTTAGTGGCTGAAAGCAGCTCATCGATCAATGGAATCGATCGGTTGGATGCGGCTAACGATGCAGCATCACAGAATCCGCAGCATCTGCTGCCCCGAAACGCACAGAAAATTGATGAACCATGCTGGCGGAGGATGTTCAGTGTTTCCCCTTTTGGCCTCGTCCAACTGGCCCAAACCACGACCAAAACTAATGTCATAAAGTTGCAGTGGAGGTTGGGGCCAGAGCGCGGAAAGTGCGGAGAGCAGAAAGAGGGCCAAATCGCATTAGGCGATGCGAGCCTTGTCTATGGCTACTTAAAGATTTACAACTCGACGTTGCGGCCATAAATTCCGCTTGGTAATTGTTTAGGCCAGCTGAACAGAACAGCAGAACAGAAAAACTGAAAAACCGAAAAGCTCTGCTTAAGGCTGGGTATTGCTGATTGGAGTTCCTCTTACAGCTGACAGAGTGAATAAAGAACACAGACGTTCCAGCTTCTTGGCCACTTTTTTCACTTTGCAGTTTGGCTAATATGTCCGTCTGACTGTCAGCGTTTAAAAATAAACAAATAAGCATAGATGGTGTTTGGTAATGCCCACAATGTTGGCACATTACCTAATGAGCTTGCTTTTGGTCAAATAAAAAACACTAGATTTTGCCGACGATTACTGGCTGCGAAAGGTGTTAAAAGTGTATGCACCTTTGTACATGAGATTTATACAAAAGTTAAGCATAAGTGAATAAATAGATAGTTAGACATTAATAAATGAATGGTCTAAACAAAATCAACTAAAAGTTAAAACAATAAGGCATATGTAAGTAACTAATTAATTACTTGTTGATGATATTTAATCATAAGCTCAAGATCTTTACTTTTATTTTCTTTTTAAATGCATACAGATACTTAATTTTTTCCTGATTTTATATGTATCCGTTGATCTCATGATTAAGAACTTATTTATAAGAACCAGAAACTCGTATTTATAGTCACTTATTCATAGTAGTTACTCAACCGTATTAATTAATTTTATGGTATTTTATACACGGATTATTTATAGTGAGGTGGTTGAGAATCGCCAGTTGCAACTGCAACTTAAAACCACTTTTAAATCAGTAGTTAAGCTCCAACCAACTGTCCTGATTTGCTTACATTTTCTTTATTTTTTTTGTGTTCGGTTTTTTGGCCAAAGTTTTTGTGCCGTTGGACGTTTTCGTAGGTAACTTTGATTTAAGCGCGTAAGTCCGTGTGCAGCTCGCTCTTGTTTAAGTAGAAAAAGTATTTTATTTTACTTTTAATGACCGGGAAAAGTTACAGTTTTTGCTCTTGCTCTCACCTTAGTCAATTTTAATTGCAGCCATAGAATGAATGGAGTGTGGTGTAGTCGCCGCCGTAGAAAGTCTTCAATTTCTTTTCTGTGAAAACTTTTTGCACGAAAATGCAGTCGTCAATGTCATTGTGTCTAACCTCACCTTGCCATTTGTGAACGTGTTTTTCTCTTTGTTTGGCTCTTTTCCGCCTCTTTCCTTTTAATAATTATGTGTATTTTCCAGAGCTGTAATGTTGAGTTTTCCTTTTTTTTTTGGGCCGCTAACCAGCCGGAACTTTTCTGCGGCTGCTCCAACAATTTTCACTCTCTAAAAACTGGCTTGCATCGTTTATCATTTTCCTATCTTTGTGCAATTCATTGTTTCTCTTTTTTTTTGCATCTCGTCTCTGGAATTGTTTAAATGTGGCCTGTGGGAAAGTTTATGTACTTTTATTGGTTAGCTACTATTTTATGGACTCAAAAGCATTAGTACGCTGTTTTATTTATACATAGCATACAATTCACGATGATTGTTGTGCAAGTTAATTGGTTGAAATACAGAAAATACTTCTTTTCTGTTTTATAAGTTCGTTAAAACCCTTTTTCCTATAAGCTGCACATAATTTATCAGCAAAAACATTGTGTTCCGCTCTCAACGAAAACTTTTTGGCCCAAGTTTTTTATTTTGTCCAACGCTCTTTATAATCCGCATCGCATCTTTTTCATATTTCCGTAACATTTTCGCTAAGCTCGTTTTTGTTTTATGCTTTCTATTTCTATTTTTTTTAAGGAGCACATCCAACGCGAAACAAATTTCCTGTCTTCAGTTTGGTAGTTTCGCTCGGCAGCGAGGTTTGTTTTAGTAACTAAAGCTCGTTGTTTTTGCAGATGGGCGGGGGTGTTGGCCATGTCGGAAATCCGCTGCAGTTGTGTGGTAGGATGAACACTCATAAGGCCCACTGTACCATGTAGTAGCATAGTTTTAGGTATGAAGCCCATAGTGGCAGATCATATCCCCGTTAGGAATAAGAATATTATTGTGATCTCGCTCTTACTTATAAGCTAGCATTAAGAGATAAGAATGTATACATAGCTCACTGAAAAACGCATACACACTTGAGAGAGCATAGAAAAAAGAGGAATAGGCGAGACGCGTCATTCGGTGGCGTGCGCTTGAAGAGTAAAGTTGAATAAAGGAATTGTGAGATTATTTAAAAGATATAGTGCGTATATTCATTTTTCGGCGTCCACAACATCAGAAGTGGTCATTACCCACTATGCCTGACATTATATGGAGTGAATTCTCAGTGACCCAACTAAAGAAGTGGTTGGAAGCTCTGGGACGCCAGACTTCCGGCACAAAAGCGGAATTAATAGTGCGTCTGCAGGCCATTTCCCCAGAAACGCGTGGCGATTCACCGCCAAATAACGGATCAGCAACAGAAGAGGTGGAGGAATTGGATGGAGCTGCAGCCTGGCCAAAGCAGAAGGAGCCACAGGGTGGAGACACGCGCGCGATCCCGTTCGACGAGCAGTCATTGCTGTCAGAATCTTTGGAGAACCTCGACCTGGATCAGCTATCGTTGGTGGATACAGAGAGAGCCACTCTAAAAAAGCTTCGGGACGAGATAGAGGCAAACATGGCTGTGCTGCAGAGGATCCAAGCGGATATCGACGACGCAAACAAGAGCAAGTCTGCTCAAGCTCGCCAGATCAATGACGTCATCGAGAACAACAGCAACGGAGACCGCGACAATGTTAACATATGCGCTAACAGCACCGACGCCAATGTTTACAGCATCGACGCCAAGGCTAACAGCACCAAGGTGACTATCGCCGCCGACAACATCGATATGGGACATACCAGTGTTGGAAAAGAAACCGCTGGTAGTGTTGTTCAGCACCAGAGTCGAATTGTAAACAAGCTTCTGGAATCTCCTGCAACATCCCTTGCCTTGGCTAAAGAGGTAACGATGGAGTTTGACGGCAGCTTATGTGCGCGCAACTGGGTCACGCAGTTTCAGAACATCGGAAAAATTTACAATTTGGACGACGGATGCATGCACATGCTGCTAATTGCCAAACTAAAAGGAGACGCACAGCGCTGGCTGCACGCAAGCGCCACACGCATCCTAGAATCTACCGACCAGCTGTGCGAACAGTTAATCTTGACATTCGAGGTCAAGATGTCAAAAGGGGAACTGAGGAATGCATTTCAAAAACGCGAATGGCATCCGGATGAGAAATTTGCTGTTTACTTCGAGGACAAGGTGATGCTGGCCAACGACATCAACATCGATCTAGAGGAGCTTCTGGAAAACATCATTGAGGGAATCCCAGCACCAGCGTTGCGCAACCAGGCGCGCATACAGTGTTTCTCCGAGCCGATGCAAATTCTACGGGCTTTCTCGGAAGTCCGCCTGCCGAAGCACAAAACAGGGAGCGGTTCAGCAAAGCGCCTTGCTGGAGGAGGTGCAACCAATAAGGACTTACGATGTGCCAATTGCAACTCCAAAGGGCACTTCGCCAGGGAGTGTCTCAAGCCAAAGAGGGAGCCCGGATCCTGCTATGCCTGTGGGGCATTTGGACACTTCGTCGGACAATGCGCGGAGCGCAAGAGCGCCAATATCAACAATTATGTAAGACTTGTCAAGATTTTTTTTCAGAATAGCTATAAAATCCCATTAATTACAGAATGCCTCATAGACACAGGGAGTCCAATATCATTTACAAAATTAAGCAATGTATCCAAGGAAATTAATTTAGAATCCGCTGCAGAAACCTATTTCGGGCTGAATAAAAGCCAACTGACAATACATGGAAAAATCTTATGTTACATTATAAAAGAAAAAATTAAATGTTATTTTTATTTGTACGTGGTCCCAGACGAGTCTATGAGTCATAATGTAGTTCTTGGGCGAAATTTCATGGAAGCGTGCCAGTTGAAACTGGATCCAGACGCCTTGGGAAGGATAACGGTCAACCCAGTCGATAGAAAAAAATATAGAAAAGCAAACAGTAAAACAGTCAGTTATATTGTTAGTGAAACAGTTAGTGAAACAGTTAGTGAAACAGTTAGCGAGACAGTTAACGAAGAGGTTGATGAAACAGTTAGTCAAATAGATAATGAAACAGTTAATAAGACAGTTAATAAAACAGCCAACGAAGCGAGTAGTATAGTTAGTCAAACTGTTAACGAGGCAGGTAGCAAAACGATCATCGAAACAGTTATGCCTTTAGCCAACTTCACGACGGATTCCGGACTTTATGCTGCGGTTGTGCCCAGTTATGAAGAAGCTGTTAGAGAAATTTGTAGCATTGATCACTTAGAGGATGAGCAAATGAACTTCATGTGCGGCGAAAACTATAACCAAGCCTTAAACAGTCAGTTAAAGGAGATTATTAAACGCAACTACCTGAGCATTAATAAGCCTACCGAGCCTTTAGTCAAATGCGAAATAAAACTTTGTTTAGAAACGTCAAAACCATTTAGCTGCGCCCCAAGAAGACTTGCCTACTCAGAAAAAGAAAAATTACAAAAACTATTAGATGACTATTTAAAAGAGGGAATTATTCAACCTAGTAAATCAGAGTATGCTTCACCAATTGTTTTAGTCAAAAAGAAAACAGGAGACATAAGGCTATGTATAGACTTTAGAAAACTGAACAAAGTGTTAATTAAAGACAATTATCCGATACCGCTTATCGATGACCTCTTAGATAAGCTAGTCAACAAAAAAGTTTTTTCGAAGCTTGATTTAAAAAACGGTTATTTTCATGTATTCGTTAATAAGGAATCAGTTAAATACACCTCATTTGTTACACCGTTAGGGCAATTCGAATTTCTCAGAATGCCAATGGGCCTAAAAACTGCATCGGCGGTGTTCCAAAGGTTTGTAAACGAAATTTTCGAGGATCTTATAAGGGATAACAAAGTAATTGTATACATGGACGACATCATGATTGCCAGCAAGAACTCGGAGGAGCATTTAGAAACCTTAAAGGAAGTGTTCATCAGATTAGCTCAAAATAAATTGGAATTACGAATGGATAAATGTGAGTTCTTTCAGACAAATATTAAATATTTAGGATTCATTATAAATGGTGAAGGCATTAAGGCTGATGACAAAGGAATAGAGGCCATACAGCATTTTCCAGTTCCAGACAAAATACAAGCCGTTCAAAGTTTTCTGGGCTTATGTTCATACTTCCGTAGATTTATAAAAGATTTTTCAACATTAGCGAAACCTTTATATGACCTTTTGAGAAAAAATGAAAAATTCAAATTTGGAGAAAAGGAAATGAGCTGTTTCTCAACTCTTAAGGAAAAGCTGGTGCAGGCACCGGTCTTAGCAATTTATAATTTCAAAGACGAAATAGAACTGCACTGTGATGCAAGCGCTCTTGGTTTCGGTGCGGTGTTATGTCAAAAAAAAGAGGATGGAAAATTACACCCAATATTTTATTTTTCAAAGCGAACAACAGTCGCTGAGGCAAAATATCACAGTTTCGAATTGGAAACAATGGCAATTATTCACGCACTGCGAAGATTTAGAATATATTTGTACGGAAAACGCTTTAAAATTATAACTGATTGTAATTCTCTTACTTTGACGCTTAACAAGATTGAACTTAATCCGCGAATAGCTAGATGGGCGTTAGAGCTCCAGAACTACGATTATGAGCTCATACATAGAGAAGGTAAAAGGATGCAGCATGTTGATGCTCTTAGTAGGTGCACGAATATTTTGATAGTGGAATCAAATACGTTTGAAGACAATTTAGTAATCTGCCAAGGCAAGGATCAAAAAGTTCAAGAAATCAAGAAACTACTGGAAAAAAATGAACATAAGTTGTTCGAAATGAGAAACGGAATAATTTATAGAAAGTGTAACGACGGCAGACTTTTATTTTATGTTCCCACAGACATGGAAGATCATATTCTATATAAATATCACAATGAGATCGGACACATAGGTAGAGACAAAATGTTAGATGTTATTTCTAAATCTTATTGGTTTCCCAATGCCAAAGACAAATGTTTGAGCCATATAGAAAATTGTTTAAAATGTGTTGCGTTCTCCCCTAAGACAGGCAAGGAAGGATTTCTACACTGCATTCCGAAGGGCAGCAAACCGTTTGAACTAATACATATCGATCATTACGGCCCAGTCGACTCAGGCAGATCCAAAAAACATATTTTTGTTGTCATCGATGGTTTCACGAAGTTCGTACGTTTATACGCCACAAAAACCACTAATACAAAGGAAGTCATTACAGCCCTGAAGGACTATTTTAGAGCATACAGCAAGCCTAAATGCATCATTTCAGATAGGGGAAGTTGTTTTACATCCAAGGAATTTGATGACTTTATCTTAGAGTTCGATGTTAAGCATATGAAGATTGCGACTGGTTCACCCCAAGCAAACGGACAGGTTGAAAGAGTCAATAGAAGCCTAGGTCCAATGATAGCGAAACTGGTACAGCCAGAGAAAGGCATATATTGGGATACAGTAATAGATAAAGTTGAGCACGTCTTAAATAATACACAGCACCGCAGCATCAAGCAAACTCCAAGCAGAGTTCTTTTTGGGTTAGAGCAAAGAGGAAAAATAGTAGACGAATTAAGAGAAAAACTAGAGGAATTAGAAAATACTGAAGAAGATAGGGATTTGGCAAAAATTAGAAGCGAAGTTGAGAATAATCAAAAAAAGGCTCAAGCGTATAATAAAACACATTATGACAAGACCGCAAGACAGCCGTCAGAATACAAAAAAGGAGATTATGTGATGGTAAAAAATTTCGACAGTACAGCAGGCATCTCTAGAAAATTGATTCCAAAGTGTAAAGGCCCATATGTGATATCTAAAGTATTAAGAAACGACAGATTCTTGTTAAAAGACGTAGAAGGTTTTCAGATATCTCGTAACCCATACCAAGGTGTCTGGAGCATCCAAAATATTAAGCATTGGATAGGCAACAAGAAAAATAAACGAAGACACAATTAAACAATAATAACAATATAATAACAGATTAATATAGTATGTAAATATGTATAAATAAGGTAAAAGAATTCATCATACAACTAAGCAATCAATGTAAACCATGATCAGGGGATCAGCTAGTCAGGACGGCCGAGTTGTGGTAGGATGAACACTCATAAGGCCCACTGTACCATGTAGTAGCATAGTTTTAGGTATGAAGCCCATAGTGGCAGATCATATCCCCGTTAGGAATAAGAATATTATTGTGATCTCGCTCTTACTTATAAGCTAGCATTAAGAGATAAGAATGTATACATAGCTCACTGAAAAACGCATACACACTTGAGAGAGCATAGAAAAAAGAGGAATAGGCGAGACGCGTCATTCGGTGGCGTGCGCTTGAAGAGTAAAGTTGAATAAAGGAATTGTGAGATTATTTAAAAGATATAGTGCGTATATTCATTTTTCGGCGTCCACAGTTGGTAGCCCGTAGTCCACCCGCAGTTACGCCCCTTCTCCTGCACTGCGGAACGTTCCAAGTCGAGTCTGTGGCCATTTATTTATGCATGTGGAGCAAGTCTTTTTTTTTGCTCATTCACTTCGCTTTTTAAATGATCCTTGCTGGGGAAAAGCGAAAAATTCCAATCGACGTTGTCTGAGTGGAAATGTTGGGCGCTGGCGGAAGGGTGGGAGCTTGGCCATGGCATCTTGTCCGACATGTGGGCGTCTTACTCTGGACTGCATTTTACGTAAGTGAGCCGTACCCGTTTAACCGAGAGGAGCCATCGAGCCGAGAGAAGCGAAGTGAAGTGTTCTGATTGCATAAGAACATTCATGTTTGCCCCAGGGCAAAGTGCTCCGTTCGCTGGTCATGCCAAAGGACCAATCCTCCATACCACCAGTCCGTCCGCCTGCGACGAGAAGGTCGAGCAAGTTGCTCAACGATTTATGGCCACTGGCGGCGCTCGACAAAATTCTACTTACCTTGGCATAAACGAAATAAAATAATTGAAGGATGTGTGTGTGTGCACTGCAGGTGCTCCAAGGGTCTTAGATTATGGATAAGGCCGGCTGCCAGGATGGCCCAGAACAAAAGGTGTTGGCCAACTCCCTGCGATGTTGGCCATATTTTGTTGGGGGAAAATATGTTGAGGCTAAAGATACAGATACTACCGAATTTATAAGCAAACTTCTTTGGTAAACTGATTGGGTGATGCACATTTCTAAATGCGGTTTGGCTATTTTTTGTTTATGTTAAGTTTTAAACCCTTCATACTCCATACGCTCTTTTCTAGATAGCTTTAAATCTAGTCGAGATGCACCTCTACACTTGCCAGTGACCTCGATAACTCTTTATTCTCGCAAAATTCGTTGGTTTAGCAGGCACATTAAGACCCCAGCGAAGTGCTCTAGCATCGACCCCTTTGGGCCACCAATCTAAATTACCACAAAATCCAGCTGCTCCGCCAACCTAGCTGGAAACACCTCCACTGCACTCCACTCCACCAACTGGTATATATCCACCTGGGTCGACAGCTTTGTGGCTATCATTAGCACAAGGCACAGATCCTGACCTCCTCCCTCGCTGCTAAACACTGTAATCTCCGGACTGCACTATTTTCGCCGCTCTACCTTTTGGGCACAGATATATTAGCCTAATTTATGCGCGAAAGTTTTCTGTCCACCGCCGAGGAGCCGACAATCTAAGCCCGAATGGCTGAGCAATTTGCGTCCATGACTGTTAATGATTGAGTGAGTTTGGGTTTGAGTTGCAGCTAGTATTAATGTCGGTGAAGGGAAGAGTAGAGAAAAGTGTCGGCTGGAGGAGGAGACGGAGGCCCAGTTTCGATTCGGATTCGAGACAAGTAACTGCAGGCCGCATTATAAATTGTTTCTAGTCATGGCACGCATTTCAGTTAACCGACGTAGTCCGGAGTCGTCGTACCTTCGATGCAGTGGTTCCCTTGGCCAGCCGGCGGAGCAGAGGGGGACTTTCTCTTTTGGCCCGGCACATTATATTCCGTTCACACCGCTGTTGTGGGTTGTATGTTGTTTGTTGTTTGCCTTTTGGACGACTTCTGAGTGCCTTGTCTTTGGCAGTTAATCACAATTTAACTCGCTTTAACTGGGTTACTGTGATGGCAGATGGGAAGCAGTCAGTCATTGTTTTAATTTTTGCCTGCTCCGAGGGATGTGGTGTTGTGTGGTCTTTTCTGCTACGGATCGTTTAGTTTCGTTACGTTACTTTACTTTACGTTTCGTTTCGGCCGCTTTTTCCATCCCATAGTACAAGACACTACATGGTAGTCAATTCTGCTAGCGAACTTTATAAACATTGTCATGCCGGGCTCGTTTTCCTTTGTTGTTGCCTAATGTTTTTTTGCAGTCGTAGAGTATCCGCTTACATCAAATGGCAAGAACAACTTCAGCTACAAAAGCATCTTACAGATTGCAAAGGCAAAAAGTAAAGAAAAACAACAAAAAATACACAACAGATACATTAGAAAACTTCCGTTGTAACGGCTCTAGATATTTTCATGCCCATTCCCCTTTACGTTTGCTGTTAATTTTTTACCTGCCGACTTTTGCATATATACTCATAAATGCATGTACATGGTTCAAACACTGAGAGAAATGTAAAGTCAATTAATTATATATTCATTTATATTATCCAATGATTCCATTATCTTAAAGATCAGTTTAACGCATCATATCTTGATATGCTTTTGTAGTATGTGATGCACATTGTATAAGTTACTTTTGTGTAATTTCTTGCAGTGTACTGTATTTGTATTCGCTCTCCTCCTCGTCACTCGATGAAACACACAAAGAGACAAAACTGTGTCGCCCTGTTCATTAAAAAGCAAATGGCCAGCACTTGTTAAATTAATAAACGACAAAAGAATTGAAGGAAAAAGCGCGATACTATGGCAACCGAGTTCCCGGAAATGGGCGGGGGTCAGTGGGAATTGGGCGAGCTTGAAATGCCTTCGGAGACTGGGAATGTTCTTGATGTTGGTTGCCCCACGTTTCGAATTCCTTTCGGCTTTGTGAATTGCAAAAGCTACCCGAATATTTCGCAACCACAGTATTTTAATGAATTCCCCGGGACTTTGAATTTCAGATACCCATGGAGTGTGATAATCTTAGTTCTTATATTTCACAAAAATTACAAAATTAACCTTGGTTTAAATTCGGAAATTTGCTTACACAATCCTTGACCTCAATCCGCCGAAAACTTTGGCGATAAATTGATTTTTGTGCTGGACCTTTAGTTTTTTTGCTGGCTGGTTAGTTGCATTTTGCTGTCGGATTTGCTAAACAGATTGTCAACATTTAACCTCCGGCCTTGCGTTGGTTACCTGCTTGGCTTCCTGCTCAGCTTGGTTTCCTAATCCCCGCGAGAATCAAAAGCGTAACATCCTCCGCTTGACTTTGCTTGGTATTTGGACTGCCAACGGAGGCGGTTGGCTGGTGATATATTTTTATAAAAGAATAAAAATGCCAGGCTCCGGCTTATTCTTTGCCGGATGGTGTCTCCTCCTCCTCCTCGCGGTTACCCCGCGCCTGTCCTGGCCTTTATTTTATCTCGTTTCCTTGGCTGCTTTCCAAAAAAAAAAAAAGTTCGGTGTCTTGCCTTCGCCACACGTTCTCGAGGCTTAGCTTTTCCGTTTTTCCATCCATTTTTCCGCGTTTCCTTTCGCACGGCATTGTGTGAGTGCGGCCAGCAAGGACCTTCATTTGCGTTACCCGTTACCCACTTGAACTGCCTAAATTCCATGCCAGCCACAAACTCCACCACATACATATTTCATTCCGCTTGTGCTTCTGTTTTCCACATTTCCACTCGCTCCATTTTCTTTCCCTTCTTTTTTTTTGGCAACACGCAAAGCAGAACGATTTGGGGCCTGGGGGAGTGCGGTGCCTACTCTCCAACAACTAATTTCCATAACCATAAGTTGGCATATGTGCGTACGCCGGGTACATCTGTCGATCGCACGTGTGACCCCAAGGTCAGAGGTCCTTTTCTCACGGCCAACTGAGTTACCGCCCAGCTCGTTCGTGAATTAATTCAGTCCAGGTTGCTCTTGGCTTTTATCTGCAAAGTGTAAATATATTTCTGATGTAGTTGAAAGTTGAAATCACCAGTGAGTATCTATGTATCTATGGCATGAAAACTATACTGGTTATTAGCTTAAACGTATAGTCGAATTTGATTTCGTGTTAACAAAACTTTTTAAAAGGCTTTCATTGTCAGAGAAACACGATGGATTTTTATACATTGTTAATGAGTCTTTTGCATATTGTCAGTAAATTAAAAGAAAGTAGTATATTTTCATTTATATAAAAGGTTTAATGAATTCATTTCAGTGATTACTTAGTTGAAATACCTTGTTATATAGCTTGTTATGTTAGTTCAGTATTGCTCTAAATATCTCTAAAATTGTTCCAAGATTGCCAAGGTCAAGTGAATTCCTTCAACTTTGCTATATTTATTATCTTCCTTATTAGCAGATAGCGTTTTTTATGGGCTTTTCCTAAGAACCCACCACAGCCCATATTTATTTACACAAAATTCATTTGTTGAGCTCTGCGTCCAGCTGCGGTTATTGGTTGCTTGTTTATCTGGCCAGCACATTGTAGCTAGCGAAGTGCATAAATACTTGGAATACTGGGGGGGAACTGTGCAGTAAATGGGTCAGTGAGAGGTTTCATTTGGTGGGGCACGTCGTAAACGTCTTATTTCTCTCACTCATTCCGCCCAGTAATCTTCTGCTGACAACCTCTGACAAGTGGGGGCTCCCCAACTGTAACTATTTTTCATATGCCCCCATACCGCACTCATTATATAAGCCTTCCACATGGCATTGCATAATGACGCAGTACCAAAATTTCCCCCGAAACTCCAACCAACACCACCCCTCCCCCCTCCTGTCTTTGTTGCCTCAAACTAAGTTTTAAGCATCGTCGAGCGGGACGATGACGCTCTCTGCGAGCTGTCAGGCGTCGCTCGTTAGTACGTGTTAGTGGCGTAGGCCCCACCGCCTCCCACCACCTCGCCACTCCCCACTAGTCAGCTCCTTTTCCCCAAATTCAGAGAGTCTGCCCCCCATCCCACTGCGACCCCGCGTTGCCCCAAGTCACGTCCTTTTGTTGCAGGCCAAAGTCTTTGCCACTGCAGCAATTGCTGGAAAGAAAGAAAGGCCAGAGGGGGTCTCTTGTCTTAAGATTTCGAGTTTTTCCTCTTTTCCCAGCTATATTTCATTATATTTCATTATATTTCATTAGAAAAACAACTCTTTCAAATACCATGCTATTCGTTTTAAAAATATAATTAGTTTGTCTTTGTAAAAGTTTAAAGTTTACTTAGATGGGTTGTCGACAGCAGAAGTGCAAAAACATCAATTTTTCAATGGGAATTGCTCTTTCTAGCCACGTTTTTGTCTTACCTTAACAACGTTTCATTTAATTTGTTTTTGGCCAACATGCTGCTGTTGTTTCCGCTTTGAAACAAACAACGGACACACAGAGCGCGAATTCTATTATCCAAAAGTCCGTGTTGCAATTTTCTCCGATATGTTCCGCTCAAGTGCCTGACTGACTGACGGAAGATACAATTTAAATTCTAAACAAATTGACTACAAAGAAATTCCTTATAAATGAACTAGATCTATATGCTCATTAGGTGAGATAATCGATATCGTATTCCAACAGCCTGAAGACACCAACTGCCCTCGTTTAATTGTTATAGATCGTCGAGTGAGTGGAGCTTCTCATTCACTTCCCGTATCGAATTTCAGCCACATCGCTGGTTTCAATGGATAGCGGAGAACAAGGTTGTCATGTCACTGGGTCCGTTGCTCAACTCCATCGCCAGTGGACGTCATTATTGGCTCATTATAATTATCAGGTTGCAATTTCTGGCCGCCGCTCTCCAGACAATTCATTCCGCTCTAAATTATTTGTGCAACACTCGGCGGTGGCAGTGGCAGTGGCACTAGCATTCGCCAACTGTAAATTGCTGCCACAATAATCGCAATAATTAAAAGCGAGCCCGGCCACAAATCATGGAAACTGCCGGCCGGCAGACGCAGCGTGAAAAGCGGCAGCGGAAAAGCGCTCGGTAATTGAGGAAAAATCTAGAACAATCTTGGGTTGCATGGTCAGGGATGTGGCAGTGGCTGTCGGATCACTTGGGATCGTGTGGCGTTTTGTGAAAGGGTTCTTGATAACTCATGGCAATTAAAAAATAAGGTGAGCCGGCATGTGGATGCAGCTATCTTCTTGTGTCAGTTTTGCCTGTGGATTATGTCGATTATTGCGGATGTGGCAGAAATTCCAAATTTATTAGATGCGGTGCCTCCTTTTTGCTTGGAGGTTAATATAAGTTGTAAAATATAACGTATATTTCATATTTTTATAGCTTTAGTTTCCTTCGCAGAAAGAAAACTTCCTTCGAGTTGTGTTGGTATGAAAGTTGAACAGCTCACTTCCTTCCGCGTAGAATATAAAATTTAATAAGAATATATATAATATTTATAAAAATATATTAAAATATGCCTTCACCGCAAAAGAATAGGTCATTGCCAAATCACTTGAGCCGCATTATAAAAATTAGCATTTCGTGGCAATTTTTAATCTCGTTCGTTTCAACAAATAAGTGGCATCTGTGCGATAAACAGATACCTGCCGTGTGTGTGTATCTGTAGGTATAAATATATTTCTCGTCTCGGTTTATCTCGCTGGCCTTGTTTGCTGTTGCGGCTTTTTGCCACTTAACCTTGAGGTTGGCGCCCAACGTGACAATCCGAACAGAGACGATTCTCCTCTTCTCTCCTCCAGGAAGCAACATAATGCTTCTTAAGCCCAGTGTGTCAACGCATTCGGACCAAAGCCAGTTAGGTGGTTCGGGAGGTCAGGTGTTACTGTGCCACTGTGGTCGCATAAAAAGATACGCAGCTCACTTTTACTTTTCCCGTTTCGTGGGTAATTTGTTTGCATATGCCACCAAGGTGGCTGTGAGCAGCTGGGCGTGGCAGCTGCGACGGGATGTGTCACCAAGTGGTCGTTCCGATGGCTCCGTGTTGTTTAATTAAGGCACAAAGTCAAGGATTTGCATGCATGAATAACGAGGCAGAAAGAACGGATTAAAAGTTTCATTTTTCGGTTTCCCTGGGCCAATTCGATTCCAGGAAATGAAATTAAACGAATGCGGCTATTTTTTATGGCCAGCAGTTATTTAAGAGCAGCCAGCTGTTATTGCAACCTTGTAGCTTTTTTACCTGCTCATCTTCATGTATCTGTAGTTTCTGTCTTCCAATAAGACGGTCAATATTGTTCCACGGCACACAGGAGAATGCAATTATCTTAATGTTTACACATAGTGGTGTTTTCGAAAGAGTTTTTGGGTTTCTTTCGACGTAAAAATTCCTCAGTTCAATCGATCTGAAAGTTCTATCTCATCGCCTACGTCAATCAACTGGGCGGACTGACTGCAGGCAAGAGTATCTATCAGATACAATCTATCGCGTCAAACATGAGCACAATGCAATTGAAAGGAGTCGACAGACAAACATGTATCTGCCGTATTGATATTACGACGGGGGGGCTGGTGCACATTTTATTGTATAATTTCTATTACCTTTTCAGAGGGGTGAGGGGGGTTGAACGGGGCGTAGCAACCTTGGTTCGCATATCTGCAAGTTGTTTAAATTAGTTCTATTCTTGTGCAATTTTCTACGTGGTACCTTTTGTGCCGCGTCGCCGTGGATGCTGCACTCGCATTCTTCTCCTCGCCATCTCCGTTGTATTGTTAGCCACGCTTCCCAGCCGCACAGCCCCGCCCACCCGTGTGCCGACCCCACCGCCGCCCTCTTATTTCCCCGCAGACAATTGCAGTCGGCGTGTACGTTTTGTATCTGTGCATCTGTATCTTTAGCTGCAAAACGTTCGCACCATGACTGCGCCTATGCTCGCGAATCCATGTAATTTGCGCACATTTCGCTGGTCGTAATAAACGCGAAAATAGTCTCAACTCTTTCCACTCAGTGCAAGAATTTTCCTCTTCTTTGGTGCACTCCAAATTGATTTTATTATGTGAAGATTTGATCCAGGCTGTTGCATTTTCAAGATGATGATTCTATCATTTTCAGATTGGTTGCATTATTTAGTTGTATACTATTATTACGAGTTTAAGATCATATGATATTATAATAATTTAGTTAACTTAATTTTGTCGGGAAAGATCTTAGTGCTATCAGTATTTTAAACTTTTCCCTTGATAGTTTCAACTTAAATGCGTATAGTTTTTTATATTAATAATACCTTTAAGAACTTGGTTTTTATTTCCCGAAGGCAACTGCAGTTGCATTCCTCGCTTGCAGTTTCCCGGTTTTCCTCCGCTCGTGTTGCAGTTTTCCCTCGCTTTTTCGCCTTTCACGTGGTCGGGGCTATTTGTCACAGATCTGCTGCAATTTATCGCTCTCGCTTGCTCCGAATAATGGCGGCGTCCACACGGGTTACCCTTTCGTGCTCCATAAACAAGCGTGGAGCTGCAGCTCCCGTCGCCTCCCTGTCCACCGAACGTAGTTACCTTCTCCTCTTGAAAACTCTGGTTTTGCACCAGATGCAGATGGGTGTCTCTGTGTGGGCAGTGGAATCTGAAATCTGGAGCTGGGCACTGGGTACTGCGGAGCTGGCAACTTGGCCAAACGTGCTCGGCATTGATTTTGGGAAAATTTCAGCCAGACCTTGGTTCGCTTATTTATGATTGCCTTAATTCGTTTCCGTGGGCGGCGCCTTTGTGTGCAACTTGTAATTGCCCTTTTCTTAAAATCTCCGGAATTGAATCTGACTGTATTAACTTTGCTTTCTGTCTCTTCTCTACTTGCAGGTATGAAAACAGTGTGAAGACATAGAAACTATCTCAAGATAATATAAAATACTATTTGACCAAGCAATCAACATTTACGTAAGTACTTAGTACAGATACGTAAACGATGCTAAGATACCTCTTATCTGTTGGATACATTTTCATTTGTTATGCCATCTCAAGTACTTTAAATAATAGGAAAAACTGTAGAGTACTGCAATTTACTGAAAAAGTTCATTAGAAAATCAGGGAGGACTATAGCTTAATGAGGGCGTAACAAGTTGGCCAACAATAACCATATACAGGCCACAGATAAGGGAAAATGGGTGGAAAAATTGTAACTGCAATGAAATTAAGTGTCAAAATGTTCGGAGTTGTAAAGCCCTGCCACAGCCACGCCCATCTGGAGCTCCACCACTTCCTGGTCGCAAGTGGAGCAATTTATTTAAGAGTCATGAGAGGGAAAAAATGTACATTTACATGACAATCAGGAGGGGCGGCAATTGAAGTCCAGCTGAAAAAAAAGACACTCACCCAGTTGAGAGCATGTCCGTGTAGATGTTGTCACTGGAATTCCCTTGTGGTAGGTCGGATCCTGTGATGTTTCCGTATGCATTGAACACTTTACTGTCTGCCAGGTGACCACCACGTGTCCAATGAATCTGCACAAAGAAACCTAGGGGGCAATGAATGCTTAAGCCCCATAAATTATGCATGTCCTGTATGTCTTAATTTAAATAAGTGCCAGGTTCAAAGGATATTCTATAAGTGCAGAAAGCAAGCAGCTTATTTGGTATAAATTCTTTTATTCTATTCTAAAGACTATAAATACATTTTGGATTAGGTCTGCATACCACATAGACATAAAGGATAACGAGGACTCTTCTCGAGCTAGTGTTAGTGCATTCGTGTTTCGACTCTTTTCATAATATTATCCCTGCTGTTGAAGCACTCTGCTGCTTAAACTTAATATCATTCAGGCCGTGGGCGAAGTGAAAGGAAACTGAATTTATGTGGGTGACGTGTAGTTCTGGAATAAGCTGCCCGATGTGCCCCATCCGCCGGCCCCACTTCGAACTCTTTTTCTTTCAGCGGAATCACCTCCGCCGAATATGAGTCGCTTGGCTTAGTAACTTGGCAACATGGCCGCACTTGGCTGGCATCTCGTAGCCACTCGAGCTTCTTTCACTTTACGCTTTCTTGGCTTTAGTTGCAGCCCAAAAGTCACTTTGAATCGCACAGTCAGCGAGGCATAATGACGGCGATAAGTCATTAAGTAGCTCAACGCTCAACGCGCCACAGCGTTCACTTCAGATGACGTCGTTAAGAGGTAGTGCAAAGTCAATAGATCTTGGATAGAGGAGGTTTTATGGGGGCGGCAATGCTCTATTCATATTATTCAAGAGTTCCACTCTGTTTTCATTGGAAACTGAGGGCGCAAGTGCCCCTGGGTATATGCATTCTAAACCAGGGCAGAGGAAGTTGCCAAGGAGACGTTGTGGAACTTTTCAAGAAAGCAATAAAAAAGATGCAAGCGGTTTCTAGTTAATTGAAACTCAAGCTTCACTTGTACGCAAGCGAATATTTTGCCAGATTCCCAACGAACAAGAAAACAACAAATCAAAGTGAACACACAAGTATTTGTTTCTTAAAATATCAAGCTTGCAAAGCAACTTACTGGCTGGAAAAGTGTGTGAAAAATACGTTGCATGAAGTCCTCTAATAAAACTTAGTTCAATGCTGTAAAAGGGTTTAAATGTGTTGCCTATACCTTTTAAAATCTTAAAGGTCTGCCTAACCGATTGCGATGCATAAATCATTTCACTTCATTTCATTTCACTTAGGTTTCAATCTTTTTGTCCGTGCGCCCCATTTTAATTAAAAGTTTCTAGTGACTCACATAAATTCCAATCAAGATTTTAGTGTTCCCCATTGATTTTACTTTGCCCAGGAGCAGTTCCCAGGCGTGCGAAATTCAATTAGATCAGAAGTCAATCAACTGCAAGAGGGTGGTCGAAATCACGTTAAAGGACGTTCGTTGTGTATGCATTTGGAATTTGTAAAGAATTGTTGCTGTAATTGCACAAGTTTCGGGTAATTAGATTGATAATCGACTAAATTACTGACAGGCATACTGTGGCTGATCAATGAGTAATTAGAGAATGTTATTAAAGCCACATGTCCTTTCTATTTTGGGCTTTCTATTGTCATTTAACATATCAAACATATCGCCTCGTATGTTTCCTTTCCCCAACCAACTTCTCCAGCCAACTCTACCACCACCATCATCATCACCATCACCATCAGGAGCTTACATGGTTATATGGATTTCTGTGGTTGCCTATCAAAGGCATAGCCCCAAGGCTTCATGTCAAATGCACGAACGCAATAAATTTCATACTTCAGTCAGCTGAAAAACAATGGAAGCTTGAGCATACTCAGTTGCACAGTGTCCAAAAAGACATTTCTAAGCCCAAGGCTTAAAATATTTATACAAAGCATTTAGCATTGATATGATTAATAAATTTAAAAAAAATTTAAAAGTTTTGTTTATAAGTGTATTTTAGGTCCTGATCTTATAATATCTTGTTCTCGATTTTGATATATTGTTATGGGAATCTGTCAAGATGTACAATATTATAGATTTTGCCCAAAATAACGTTTTTATTAAGCAAAAAAGTTGCAGAAACCTAAATAAATAACTGGTATACATATCTTATGATCCCAAGTAATAATCCTTATCAAATTTTGTTCGATTTTTAAAATTTAATTTTTTGCAAAAATTTTCATTTTTTATAAGGGGTTACATCATTAAAATTTGCAAAAAATTGACAAAAATTAAACTTTTCATACGTGACTGCCAATCGATTGGAAATGTGATTACGAGTCCAAGGAGGTACAACGCTCCTGATTTGGACCATAAAATCGATTATTATGGTCAAAATACTGATATTTGGCCAAACAATAGTACTACTATAACAAATTTATTACCATAACATGGTCAAAAAGCTTCACACACATACAAAAAATTATGTTTTGCGTAGCTAATGATCCCAAGTTATGATCCTTATCAAATTTTGGTCGATTTTTAAAATTTAATTTTTTGCAAAAATTTTAAATTTTGCAAAAAATTGACCAAAATTAAACTTGTCAGGCGTGAATGGCAATCGATTGGAAATGTGATTACGAGTCCATGGAGGTACAACACTCCTGATTTGGCCCATAAAATCGATTGTTATGGTCAAAATACTGATATTTTGCCAAACAATAGTACTACTATAACTAATTTATAACCATAACAAGGTTATCTAAAAAATATACTGGTTTGCATAGCTAATGATCCCAAGTAATGATCCTTATTAAATATCAATCGATCATCATTAAAATTTGCAAAAAATTGACAAAAATTAAACTTGTCAGGCGTAAATGCCAATCGATTGGAAAAGTGATTACGAGTCCAGGAAGGTACCCTTGATTTGGCCCATAAAATCGATTGTTTTGGGCAAAATACTGTTTTTTTGGTCGAAAAATCATAACTTCGTCAAAAAGTGTATAATGCCACAGTAGAAGATGCAAACCAACTACTACTATATGATTCTGGCCGCTACTAATTTCGTCACAACGCAAACAGTCTACATAGTCGTTAAAATTTTATGAATCGCACGGGCACAACGTTTTCTTTTGACACTGTGCCTCATTTCGTCCCTATTCACTGCTAGTAACTCCATAGTTTTAGCGGTTTGTTTGCCGAGACCTTCAGACAACTTCCTGTCATATGTGTGGATAGGTTCGGTACGAACGTGCATATATCCATGGCAAATGCACAAAAGCCGTCCCTTAGTTTGTTATTAATGAAGTTTCCAAGAGGCTTTTGCACCTAGCCTCTTTCAACTATGTCAGTTTCTGAGGCGAAGGACTCACCAAACGGAAAACCAATGCGAACAGCAGATAGTTAAAATGTTCCCCTGTTACGCCTCAGACCGCCCACTTGGCCTCCTCTAATTCGATTCTCTTCTGGCAACCTCCTGACTTCCAACTCCCGACTCCCAGCTCCAAACTCCCAGCTCACAACCCCGTTTCTTTGCTGTCAACTGCTACTCTGTGCCTTTCTCTTTTGCCACTCTACTTGGCCGCATCCCAGTTGACTTTGATTGACATTTGCTGTTGTTTGCATTTGCCGGAACAATTTGAGCGTTTTTTTTGTTTTTTTGTTTTATTGCTAGTACTTCGCCATGATTTCATTTCGCATTTTGGGTGGCCCATTGGCTGGGTTTTGACCCAGTTGCGGATCGCAGAGCGCATTATCCTTGGGATTCGTTTGATTTGACTCGTTAGTCACGCAATTTCGAACTTTGTTTGGAAGTCATGTAGAGCGATGGATAGTAGTTGGGTCTTTAGTTGGTGTAAGTCAAGTTCAAGGTCTGATTTCTATGGTTAAACTGTTACATTATCTGTAATGACATGACATTGATGAAAATACGGCATATTGCAGCAATGGAATTGGTATCTAATGGCCAATTAAGCCACAATAAGCACTGAGTTGATTTATGTGGCGCTATAGAAGCGTTTAATGGCAAATAATAATCGTTAAATCTAATATAAGATACCAAACTCCCCTAAACTTATCTAGAAACTTTCAATTTATGATAGTATCACTTTCTTTCCCAAGCTACTTACCCAAGTTTTCAGCTCTTTGGTTGCCCAACTTTTCTGTGGCCGAAAATGGACACCCCTTGACCCCAATTAAAACCCTGCTAAATCTCCAGTTATACATTAAAATAATGCATTTTACGAGGTTAAGTAGCGTCAACATGACCTAATTGCCTGTTGAAAGTTGCTTTCCGTTCTCTGATGGCATCTATTATTTAAATTATTACATTCCAAAAGGAAGGGGGCGGGTGAAAAGCCATGCACTTGCATTCTAAAATCAGTTTAGTTTATTTTCTAGCTTTTCCCCCCTTTTCAATGGAACGCATTTTCCGAGCTGACTGCATACGAAGTCATCGTTTTTAGCGCTTTGCATGTTTTTCCGACTTTTTCCCAGTTTTCTGTTTGTGTTCTCGGTTGCAACACAAGAATTTTGCGGCACTGGGGGCACTATTTTTGCATATTTTCGACTGGGCATAAACTAAAATTACTAGCTGGCTCTGATAAATGGGCCAAGTACGATGGGGTTGGTTGGGAGTTCTAGCTCGCTCCTTCATGTGACTGCTGTTTTGCGATTGTTGGGCAATTGTTAAATCGATAAATTTACTCCACTTCTTATTCGCGTTTTTTCCCTAAAAACGTCATAGTCAGTAGCGCTATTTTTGTTTTGCCTCTTGTTGCTTCCGCTGTTGTGGCATTGCCGCTCTATATTTCACTTTATTTTTGGGGCACTAATGTCGGGCATTGGAGTATTTATGTGGCTTAGCTTACTGTTGTAGGGATTCTTATTTGTTTTGGGGATTATTGTGGTTCTTAAATCCAAAATATAATCAAATTACGCGCGTAGTCTTGTCTGCTTCTATATTTTACTTTTGCCTTGTCACCATAATTTGTTTAAGAATCTCTTGAACTATTGCTATGAGTTTCAATAATTAAATATTTGGACAGTCTTAATTTATCCCTGAGAGCTTAATATACTCAAGTGCTCTCTTTTTTTGTATTTTGATTTTATTTAAATATTTTTTTTTTGCCATAGTAATTTCTTTTTTTTTTTCTCTGCGCCGTTTCCCTTTTTTCGTTTCGTTCTCGACAGTTTTTTAACCCGCACGCGACAATTATGCATATTTTTATAAATAAACACTCAGACAAGCGAGCACACACACACAAACGCCAGCATATATTTACAGGCCTTTTGGCCAACGGAGCGTATGCGTAATAATTTTTCAGCGCTAGCGAAGTGGCCAGGGCGGAAAATTCAGACCAGCGTACCGCAATGGCAAGCATACATAAATGTAAACAAATTCCTGAAAGCACTCTTCGCTTGAAAAATAAAAAATTACTACTTTTATAAAGGCAGCAGCAAAAGAAGTTAAAACGGCCTAATTGTTAAAGTTGTTGGTTTTATTGCGTAGATTCTGGTGAAAAAGGCCAAGGGAAAGCTAAAGCTGTTGGCCTTTTCTTTCATAGATCTTTTCAACTCGATCGCTGCAATAACTCCAAGTCCATTGCAGTGGAAAGCCTTTCCCATTTTCCGCTCTCCCAGCATTTGACTTTCCCAGTTGCCATTAATCAACATTATCAGCTTATGTCAGGCCTAAGCTGGCGAACCTCGGAAAATAATTACCCAGTACTTAGTGCGACTATGAATGAGTTTATGAGTTTATAAGGCGAGACATCTGCACACGCATGAGAACCCAACCCGAATGCCAAGCCATCCGAATGGTACTTGGCCATGCCAGTAGTGGGACATTGTATCTACGATGTGGTTTCCCGGTTTGCCAGAGCTGTGGCCCAATCGCTTTGTGGGTCAGCCAGCCAGCAAGCCACTGGGGAGCACATCGGCATGGGTCTATTAATATATGGAAATCTGTGTCGCCGCCGCCTGACTAATGGTGCAAGTTGTTGCGAAAAGTTCACCTGGCCGGCATTTTGGGGTTCAAGGCCTCGAGCAACACGTGAGCGACTCTTACTTTTGTTCGCCGCTTCCCGGTAAAAGTTATGTAAATAGTTGTGTATCGGTTCGATCGAATCGGTAATATGCTGGCCTATGGTCGTGTGGTGCCCGTGCCCATTATATTGGTTAATCGCTCGAGGTTCTCCTCGGCCCAGTGTGACCCCGAATTGGTCAACAAAAGAGCAACTAACTGTGAACGAATCTATCCATCATGTGTGCCACATAGCAGCTCATTTTTGTGTCCATTTCTATTGGATTGTCCGTGTATTGATTGCTCCTCTCCCGTATAATTTTGCGTATATTTCTTTTGCAAATTTTTCGGCTTTTGATCGTTGAAAGTGTGTCAGAATGCCGCACAGCTGCCGCAGTCCGATTGAAATAAAAACACAAAGTATAAAGTCACTAAAAAGTCTAAGGCAGTGAGTCAGAAGTGGTGGAGATGCTTAGAAGCTTTTTGTTTTGGAGGCCAATGAGTTGCCAAAAGCCAGAGTCAGTGGGTCAAAGTGGCGACGAATGGCATGCGAATCGAGGTGGCTTCTGCCATCCAAAATTAATATGTCCGCAATGCTGTTTTTCCAATTATTTTATGTGTTTCAGAAACAATTTTTTTCAGGGCTAAATGCATTTAACAAGCATTTAATGCCTGCAAGCCATTCGGCCAACTTGAGTTATGGCCAGCAAGTGCTGAAAAATTCCATAAAAAACGGACACCAGAGCATTTAGTAGAAATCCCAAGAGTCGACATATCCAATTAACAGCTGAGCCGAAAAACCATAAAATATACGGAATTATTTTTCAGTCAAAATTTATAGTTTATTCAAATGTAATATATAAAATATACTCTACGCACTTTCTCGGTTGCCTCCAATGTCAAAAACTTTTGAAAGCACACTTGAGAATTCCTCGACAGGCCATTTGGATCAACGATTTTGGTTTATGCAAAAACATTATGCATATTTATAGCCACAAGTGGCTCTTTTTTTCACAATTACACAATAATACAAACGAAAAGAAAACATCTCGAATTACTCAGCCAAAACGAAAGTGAAATTCATGTCGGCCTTCAACAGTTTTGTATTGTGTTTTTATTTTTGGGTCCAAACATAAGTGCACTTTATCATAAATTATTCAACTTAAAAGGTTACAAAAGACTTGGTTAGCGATCTCGGAAAACGCATATTTTATAAAATAAACATTGAAACTGATTACGAACTATTTCTACGAAGTGCAAGGGTTTCTATATATAGAAGCATTTTAAATAAAAGAAATATTTGAGTTTGCATATCTGCGAATTTATCAATTCATATTTAACTTCAAAGTTTGAACTAATTCGGTTCAAGCCCTTTATCTTTAAACAATTGGGTTGGTTTTTTCACCATTTAAATGAATTCAGCATATATCACGTTCAATTGATTTTCCTCGTTTTTTTGAATAAATTTAATGTTTTGGATTTTTTACAATCCGAATACAATTTCCATTGTCTTTTTCGGTTTTTGGCTTTGGAAAAGTTTTCGTTATTGATATTTTTGCAGCTGTTGCGGTTGCCGGCAGCCAAGCACAGTGAACCCTTTTCGCAGATGGAGGAGATACAGTAAAGCTCTGCCCAAACGACCAATATTTGTTATTGTTTCTGCTATTATTTCATGCATTCCCTCTCGAAAACTTTACAACAACGGCAGCTGTTGGAAATTCAATTTAATTTGTTCGACAGAAACTGGTACTTAAATTTACGTACCAAAACATACATATACGACTTATTTATCGACTAGAACTCAAATTTAATTTTCTGTTTTGAAACAATCCAATGCGATTTATGTGGTATATAACTTTGGGGATTCATTTCTATTTATCGCACTTTGTGCTGACGACATTTAAACCTATAAATAGGCTGTATGCACATACATTCATACATATATATGCCACAATTTGCATGCAGTTGCAGCTTTGGATGTTTACATTGTCTCAGTTCGCCACAAACTCATTAGCATTGTGGTTAAGTGGGTGTTGAAGCTCCATGGTGATGCCCCAGCATGTGGTTATATCTCCGATGTTGATGATGCGCTTATATGGCATTAGGTTTTTACTACAAAGAACTGAGAGCTAATTAGGCCGCGAATGTTTTTGAGCTGGTTTGCAATGGGAAAGATGTGCAAAATTTGCTTCCAATTACAAATTTCTTCAAAAAAGAGGGAAACTGGTTTTTCATTGCCTGCTGCTGCTACGGTGTGTATCGATTTGAGTTTCCCTTTAATTTCCCAATCGCCCCCTATTGACACCGAAAACACAGTTTCCGCTTATGCCATTTTATCAACTTTTTGTTGTTTCCGCTTTGGCAAAACATTTTCGTAAAATAAATTAGCATTCGCAATGAGTGCTGAGCTGCGAGGATGGGAGTGGAGCCGAAACAGGGCTACATTTAAGTGTCGTAATTAAAAACAATTTTCAGTTGTTCGATGGATTGCCATGGAGTTCAGACCGAAACCAACTCGTGCCGTGCTCCATGAAAATTCTAACTATAATGCTTCATTATAGAAGTTTTAAACCGCTTTAATTGAAAGCCAATTCCAGGCTGGTTCCCTCCCTCCCATTGTTGTGCCAAAATGAACTTCACGGCTCGGCGCTCAACTATTACGCCAGCAATTACATATCATTCATCACATATATATTATATGTACATATATAGACATTCATATGATAATCTCGGTTTGAGTATTCTAACAAGTTTCACCTCCCACCCGCAGTCTCTCCAGCGTGCGGATCGTGCTGCTGGTGCGGGATCCACGAGGTACGATGCAGTCGCGGCGACATCGAGTGTGGTGCGGAGGCAACGAGGACTGCGAAGATCCACGACTGGTGTGCCAGGATCTGCGGGATGACTACAAGACAGCGGAGGTGCTGTTGCTAAAATATCCGTCTCGTTTTAGGTAAGTTATCACATTTCATGTTCAAATTTTGAATATAACAATTTCTTTGTCTTCCAGGACTGTTCGTTATGAGGACCTATCCTTGAGCCCCAGTGAGATGACCCAGGATATCTTGCAGTTCTATGGCTTGCCATTTGATCCTGCAGTGGAGGAGTTTCTGGACACGCACACCAAGGTCAATATTGGAGGTGTCAGTTCCACATATCGAGATTCCAGATCAGCACCATTCCATTGGATGCAGGATCTCAAGCCGGAAGAGGTAGCGTATTCATTATAAGATTCTTTTATTTAGAGTTTAGTTAACTTATAATCGTACTATCCCATTTTAGATCAAGCAAATCCAGGATGTCTGCACTGAAGCGATGGACTTGTGGGGCTATCGCCGCATCGAGAACTTCAACAACTTCTCCACCACCCAGCAGACCTTCGATCCGATTGTGATGCCGCCACCGTTCACGTGAAGCGCTCCTAGTGCTGGCCGATCGTTTACGATAACTGATATGGATAACTAATTCTTCTACTTGGTACATTTTGTTGTGATATCGTCGTGTTGAGCGAGCAAAAAGAAATATGAAAAGAACGTAAGCAGGCAGCGAGATATAGAGCGATTGGATGGAGCAACTGGGTGCATTGTGCATTGTGAAAACTCATTCATGGCGGGCACATTTTTGCTACACACGCAGACACACTTAACTGAGCAATAGTTCATAATATATGTAAACTGAATATACAATATGAAATGCATAATTTTAGTAATTGGCGAATTTTTGTGTAGAGAGTAAAGCGGTACGAAAACCAGTCGAATATCAGATTTAGATTTAGGCCTAGAACTTAAGCAAACAATAACTGAAAACTTAGTCTAAATAGGGCTGCGTATAGTGGAATGTTTACTTGGCTTTTTGATGTAAATTATTTAGGCAAACAACTTTTGTAATTCGGCTTAACAATGAAATCCAGTGATTTAGCATATAACAACCAAAACGTATCACAGAGATATTAATAAAACACAACGTTTGAAATTAATCGAGATGCAATTATACAACAATGTTTGGCAAACCAAAAACTGTGCAATATTATAAAATTGGAAAAACAATTAAATTACCCTAGTATCAATTTAGACACAGATTTTCTAAAGAAAATGAAAATTATAAAAATGTATTAAGAAGAGCAATGGGCACTCAATTCCTACTCATAAGTTTCTTTAGGCATAAATTATTTGTATGGTTATTTAGTTGTAATTGTAATTAAATTGTACTATACTTTATGTCCTTATTATATAAATGAGTTATGTTCGTTTTCTTTTTCCGAAACAAAGCCCAGTTCATCAATAGTACGTTAAAGAGTAAATGGATGTTTAATAAACAAAAGAATCCAGCAATATTTGCATAATTACACTTATTAAGCAAGATACCAACTGAATAAACAATGAATTATAAAAATAATAATTTCTTGTTTTTCTAAAATGTGGCTGAATCTGTGGATCAACTCGACTAGATAGCCGTTGCAAGGAGTCCAGAAGGATTTAAGCATCAGGATATACGGCGAAATAGGAGCATAGTTTTAGGAATCAGAAAACATGTAGAATACATGTAAAAAAAGTTGTATGTTGTCTGTGTAAAAACAGCAAGGGCGCCATCTGGAGTTCGTGTCATAAACTTATACTTTAATGCTTATTCTACAGAATGATTTTTACATTGTCACTTTTCTTTTTATTTGTACATAACTGTTACATAAGAAAAGTTTAGTGTAAAAACATAGTTATCAAAGAAAGATTCAAGAACAAATTACCATATTTAAATCATATTACTCATAGTCCCCCAAATAAAAAATGCACAGGGTTATGCTTTAATAGAGTGCGTGGCTGTTGGATTTGCTCTTTTATTACTTGGTTTTATATTTTAAATATAGTTTAATATATGCAGCTATATAATAGTTATTTAAAATTTGAATACTACGGCTTTGTCGAATTATTTATACTCATTATAATTATGCTTCGGCTTTTAAACTAAGAACTTTAAACTAATTTTTGTTGTATTTGCTCCGCTTTGCCAGCCAGGATGCGTATCGGTCTGTTATTATTTGCTACTCTAGGGTGCTAAATACGTACGTATGTATATCGTTAATTAATTTATTTACTTGTTAATTACACACTTGAACAACTTCGTGCGAGAATTGTTACGATCGTTGATTAGGTGTTTAAAAACTATATAATACAAAAAGTCTTGGCGTTAAATGATAAATGTTTAAACAAAATAATTAAATTATTTTGCGCTGGTTTACAGTTTCCATTTGTTGCTTGTCTCACACGCACACACACACATACATATTTTAATAAATTAATTAAACATTTTGCTGTTTGTACTCAAAACCGCTTCGAATCCCTTACAGTTTGGCCTTTCATAAGAAGCCCATGTCGAGGGCAGTGTAGAGGGCGCGAATGTCGCTGTGGGCGGAGATGCGCCAGAAGGGGAAGTTCATGGCCTTGGCGGCGGTCTCCTCCTCGTTCCCATCCCCAATCACCACGTAGGTGCTCTTGCGCCCAAAGCGAGTCACGATCCGCTCATAGCAGGTTTCATGGCCTGCGGGAAATAGAAGGGAAAAAAAACAGGTTATATCTCGGTTTGATCCACCATTGCCATCATAAACTCACCGATTTTGTGCGCACTGTAAATGTTCTCGATGTTGAAGATGCCGCCCAATCCGAACAGCAGGACCTTGGCCAGCGCCGGGGCCAGTTGCGTGGAGGTGACCAGCACGTTGACGCAGTTCTCCCGCTGGGAGATCATGCTCAGGCACTTGAGCGCCAGCGTGGCCCAGTTGTCGGTCGCCACCTCGATTTCCGAGCGAATCTGCAGCCAGGCCTCGCGTTTTCCGGGTCCCAGAAGGGTGCCAACACTGAAAGGAGAAGCAAAAGGATATTCGATAAGTAAGTAATCTATGAGTCCGAATGCGCATATTCCAATACTCACTTTCCACGATAGCTATTGTAGATGTCCTTGATCTTGCGGTAGCGGAAGGCCAGCTTGCGCATCCAGTCGACGCCGCCCCTCACGCCGGTGGGCAGGCAGAGATTGGGCGGGGCGCCTGGTGGAGTGTTCGTGTGGAAGCCGTCCGTGGCGAAGTTGTAGGCGCTCAGGTCCTGGCCATTGTCGTCCGAGCTGACGTCGTCGATGTGCACCTGGTCGCACTCCTCGATCTCGTTGAAGAAGAAATGCGTGTCGGCCATGTTGAAGACCATCTCCTCCATGCGGAAGGCGATGGTCATCAGGGAGCTGTGGTCTTTGGTGTATCGGTTGGCATAGCTGCCCGACAGCAGCGTGTGGAAGATGATGAGCGTCTCGTCCAGATCCCAGACGAACACCCGCTCCGGTGGCTTCACCGCCTCACTGTTCCCGGTGTCCGAGGCAGTGCTCCTGGTGGGGCTGGGCTGTTGATGGCGCCTACCTCGCGCCCGTCCCGTCTTACCCGTGGGCGTGGTCTTGCTGGCCGCCACGCCCCCAGAGCCGGTTGTGCCTACACTGCTGCCTCCGCTCGAGTTGAGAGCAGCGGCCGCAGCTGCCGCGGACACATTGCCCAGCGGGCCAATGCCGGAGCCAGTGCTCGGCGAGATCGGGAGCGGGGAGTGCGGCGAGTGGGTGGTCTGGTGCACCGGCGTCGTCGAGTGGGTGTCCGTGGGACTCTCGGAGAGATTCGAGGAGGCCGCCACATGGAAGCCGTGACCATGACTCGCACTCGAGCTGGGCGAGCTGACCGCATACGGTGAGTAGTTGGCCGGACTGTAGTAGTTGCCGTACTGTTCGTTGTAGTAACCGCCGTAGTCCTGCTGCCCGAAGTTGTTGTAACCGGCGTACGGACTGCTGTACAGCTGTGAGTTGTTGTTGCCGCTGGCGGCATAGCTGGGCGTCAAGTAGGCAGCCGCCGCAGCTGCCGCTCCGGGTTCCATCTTGGCCTGGCGCGCCGCCGTTGCCGCCGCGTAAGGAGTTCCGTATCCGGAGTAGAAGGGCGGCGGTGTGTACTGCTGCATGCTGTTGTAGTAGTAATAGTCGTGTTTGCCATCGTAGACCGCTGCTGCTGCCGCTGCCACTGCCGAGGAGTTGACCGCCACTGCTCCTCCGTCCAGCGGATTGCTGGCCGAGCTGCAGCCGTACAAATTGGAGCCGGCCACCGAGCCGTTGTCCAGCGATGCGTGCACTTGGCCCGGGCTGCGGGACTCCGACTTGACCGCTGCACTCGAGCCAGTGCCATCATGCGTCCAGTGCGACATCACAGTTGCTCCGCCCACCACGCCATCCTCGCCAGAAACTCCACCGCTGGCGCCACCAGCCTGCTGATATGTGGAGAAGCTGCTGCCGGCGGACTGCGCAAAACTGGAGGCTGTGGCCAGGCTGCAGCTGCTCGCGTTGACATTCGGATTGGCATTACCGTTCGAGTAGTGACCGCTCAGCGAGGCCAGCGATCCTATTGTCGGCTGGAGCGGCTGGCTCTGCGGCGGAAGTCCCAGCGGACTGCACTGGCCAACTCCGCCTCCTACTCCTACTCCACCGCCACCGCCTCCGCCTACACCGACACCCATGCCGGCACCGGCGCTACTGGGTCCATTGCTGGCCAACACGGTGCTGGAATGGGATTGCTGATGGGATTGCTGCTGCTGTTGTTGCTGCTGCTGATGCGTCTGTTGCTGCTGGGGTTGCTGTTGCTGATGCTGCTGCTGTGATAGATTGCAGAGGCTGCAAGGAGATAAGAAGAGAAGCGTCATGAGTGGGTGAGTCAATTAATGGGGTGTTGTCAAGTGTGGGAATATACACTAAAACACAAACCTTTAACATGTGAACTAATGCTCATATACATAAATTGTAAAATCACATTTGATATTTAACAGGCGGTCTATTAAATCGAACTTGACTAAATTATTTCTACAATTTATGCTTATGAATATTTTAAACCCGTTTTCAGCAAATGAAATATATCCTTAGGCGGCAAACATGACTAATGTAATAACCGAGTCACTGAGACTGCATTATATCAATCGATGTATTTATATTAAAACCGGTTGATTTAATTTATATATGCCAATATAAAGGTGCCGGCTTAATCAAAGTTTTTATTTTAGGCATATTTGTTTATTAAAACGTTTACTTACAGCTTAATTATGCTTATAAATAGCTTAGTTTGCTTCAGACAAACTTGTTATTAAATTACAAAACTTTCATATTGTGAAATTCTTTATTAAACATTAAGTTAAATACCAGAAGTGCTATAAGATACCCTTCTAATTCTTTAAAATAAAGCTAAAATTTGTAATTAAAACTTCAATTTTATTATTGGAAACTAAAGAACTGATGAATTTCAAGCGACTTCAAGACGATTTTTAATTGATTTAGGAATGAGCCGACTGACGATCGAGTATAATAGTACAAAAAACACACATGAGGACTTTTTCTTTGTGCCGAAGAGAACCGAAACACAGAACCTTTTGCTCGTTAAGGAAACACATAAAAATAGTTTCCAATAATCTTTAAACAACCATTAAATTAACGGCACGTAGTCGTTTTGCTCTCGGTTGCCCATTCCCCGATACCCTCGGGCCACTTGGACCAAGTCAAGTGCTTCCCAGTCGAAGAGGTCTTCCAAATCTTGTCAAGTGTTATAAATATTTTTCTACGATCTGGCCGTTCTCTTTCCCTCTTCTTCCTGTTGCTGGTTTTGTTCGGGTTGTTTACTGGGATCTCGATGAGGAATCGCTTGGAATCGGTGCGGGGCACTTGAGCGGATCGCTGGGTTCGCCTTTTGGTGGCATGTGCGGAGTGTCCCGGACAAGTCCTGACCCATCCCCCCATCCCCTTGCCGTTGGCCATGTGTGCAGCAAATGTTGAGCGACAAATATTTCTTTTATATACATATATTTAACGATTTGTGTTTTGATGTTTTTTTTCTGTTCTGTTACTCTGGTGTTATTGCCTTTCGAGTAGGACATTATTAAGTGGACAAATTGGAAAATCTTCGAGGGCTCACTAAAAATGAAATAAAACTGAGCACCAATGGAAATTCAAATAAGTCAGAGCTACGGGAAAATAAAAACAATAAAAAGGCTTTTGGATATTTTGGGGGAAAAAAGGGCGACAAATTGGGGAGAAATTCAATCCTTTTCGATGCAATTAAGCGGAGTTTTTTACAATCAGTTGGCAACTTAATTTTAATATTTTCTATCTTATAGTAGCAAGATAGATATAAACTCATTCAAATACAGGATTATTTCCCTATGGAGGATAATTATTTTAAATTACTCTCTACTCCAATGATTTATATGCCTCACTTTCTTCCTTCTACTATACCACATTTCCTCTTTTTCCGCCTACGACTCCCTCCCTCCATGCGACTTGGAAAATATTTAACAATTTTTCATAATTTTAATAGGAAGGTAAATTAAGTGCCCAATTTCCAAAGGAATCTGACACCTTGAGATTCTTTCGCTCGGCTGGAAAGGGGGCACATTTATCTTGCTGGTAGCCACAACAAGGGGAAAATGGTAAAAGGGGAGCAGCTGGTGAAAGGGGGAAAGCATTTTCCCAGCGTAGAACGACGCGTGCGCCAAATGGAGGGGAAAACCCAACCCAAACTTTGGCTTGGAGATCTGCTCTCCGCACAATATGGTGACCAATGGGAGATTTACGAATATTATAATAGAAATTATTGAAGAGGGAGTTTAAGAGGTCTTTAGCACTAAGCCGCAACTGTTGCCGCCTTTAAGCCCCTTTTAAGTAGTTGGGCCTGCACCGCCTCGAATCCCTACGACGTCCTCCATGCCCCTGGGCAAGTGTTAAGTGCTCTGACACTTTTCGGTTCTTTTTGTTTTTCGGATTTCGGTTTTTGGATTTTGAATTTCGGTCTTGGGTTCACTTCAGTGTCGCAGCTGAAGCGTGCACCGAATTCCTTGAATTTCTGCTGGGGCATGTGACAGGTTGTGTGGACCACATGCAAAATGTGCACTTCCCTTCCCTTCCGACGACCCGACCCTGGGCCACTTTTCAATCGAAACCAATTGAAGATGCTGCGCCTCTTGTCAAGTGCGAGGATGTCCACGCCGTTCTGCTACAAATTGTCTACGCTTACAGAGAGGGAAACCTTTTCTTCAGGATCCTGGGAAGCAAGTTGGTAAGAACATGTCTCCTTATTTTTGAACCTTTATACAAACTATTATTTCCCTTATGTGTTTAAATTCCAAAATTGTCCATATTCAAGGATATTTTTTCTTGAAAGTAACTATATTTATGTTAAAATATTTAAATATATATTATTTCACTTGGACCTACCGGTTGCGTTCATGTGTATCCGTGTGCTCTGTCTTGGGACGTTTAACCTGAAAAAAAAAACAAGAAAAGCATATTAGGAATACATTTTTGTGAATTTTTGGATTTTCGCCGGCCCTGGAAATAATTTGTTTATAAACAAGGCGGACGCACTCACACCTCAGCGTCTGGCGTGGAATCGCCCTGCTGAGCTCGGCACTTCCACCGCCTGAAACTCTATTTGGGTTATCCAGTGCGAGTGGCGAAAGAAAACAGCGAATTTTACATAATTCGCAATCGCCATTTGCTGCTGCGCCAAGCGAATTTCGCTGCCGGAGCTTGTGCGTGGGAAAAAGTTTAAATCAACTGTTTCTCGGATGTGCGGCGCCATTTGGGGTGGAAGTGGGAAAGGGGCGCGGGAGAGTGCTCGGAAAAGCAGCAGGTGGCAGCGGATTTCGATAAGGATGCAACAGGGCTAGATGGAAAACGATGGAATCACGAAAAAAGCTTATGTGATTCCCTTGACATTTATGTTTTCAGAAGTTCGAGGAATGATTATGACTTAAGATATGGCATAGTACGTCGTTTACATATAGTTGGTATGTTTTATAAATATAAAGCTATAACAATCCAGATTGTCCAGGATGTGACTGAAACTCTGCCAAAATGAGTTTGACAAATGGTCAAAAAAATAAAAAACGCCCCGAAAGAAGACATGTATGCAAATCGAACGGAAGCCAGATAAATCGAAGGCGGACTAAGGGGCGCGGCAAGCCCAGGTGCTGGAATTTGTGCGCCTCTCCGCCCCTAAAAAAAAGTCCCTCAAAAAAACAAAAAAAAAAAAAGAAGGGCGGGCAGGGAGCGAAAGCTGAGCGGCTTCGGTTGACAGCTTCTGCCGTCCGGCGAGATGACCACACGCACGCACTGTCCATCATCCGGCGATCTGGTGGGGGGCAGCAGGACGCAGTTTGCTCAGATTTGTCGACGGACCAAGGGAACACGGGCATGCGCAGCGACGGACAAGCGGACAGATTGCCGAACGGTAGCGTTTCGACGCGCTGCGCATGGAGTTGCGATCTCGGGATCGCGAATTCTGCAGGATTGCGTGCTGCACGAGCAACTGAATTCGAGTCCGGAGATGTATGCAAAAGTGATGTGGTAAGGGGCCAAAAAAATAAAGGGGGGAAAGAGCCAAATGCAACCTTTTACTAAACTAATTTATGGCACAAGCTGACAACGTAAACATTAACACAGACAACACTCGAATCGGTATCTGGGGGGGTTTTGGTTGGTTGGGGCGGATTGGATGGTTCCAGCTGCGGAACAGAGTGGGAGATATGTGGTACAAAGACCTGTTTGTGGGCATCTTTAACGAAATTCCTGTGATCGTAATCTCTTTGTCTCTTCTGCTGCTTTAGAAGAAGATTAAAACACACACACGCACTCGGTCACAAAAAGGCAGGCAAACAAAAGACAAGACAAGAAGACGGCGACAAATTTTTTATTAGCCCGGCCCTAAGACCCCGAAGACCCCGTAGACCCTTGCAACCCCCTTGAGCCCCCGCGTGTCCCGCGATAAAAATCAAAGTAAACAAGAGGAAAATTTGTATCTTCTGGTGGACGAAGTGGAATCGAAGGAAGGGCACCTATCCCATGCACCTTAACACTTTGGCACGTTAATTACGTTTGGGCCACGATCGTGGTAGTATAATCAACAATCGCCAAGTGTCAATCGCTTTGGCCATAATCAATATTTCGACTCCTCCCCCGCCCCCCACACACTCACACACTAACACAGAGGTGAATTCTCTTTGTCATAAATTACATGCAGCGCGTATTGTCGCAGTTGAATTATGGCGTGTTAATTTTTACGATTACGGCTTAAACTTAATTAAAATGTGATTAATGCCGCTGGACGAATGCCGAAGCACAGCTCTGGCTTTTGTGGGCCAGGCTCTTTAAATTCCCATAAACCCGGCACCCAGAGACCCACTAGGGCTGTAATTTATGCTCTATTAATATTTCGCCTTAACCATCCGGCCATCCGGCCACTTCACGTTCGTCACGTTTCCTTCGATCCGACTTTGTCTTAGCCGTAGTTCAGGGACCCATAAATGCTTGGAGTTAACATTTGGGAATGCCGCTGGTTCCATTAAATCGCCGAGAAACGAACTTTACGCTAATCTCGGCCAGACTTTGCATCGCCAAGCATGCTTTGGTAATTTGGTGGGAGAAATGCATCCGCATCGGATGGGAAAACGTTTGTCACTATTTCGGCACTTTATTAAGCGTTTTTAATGACCTTTTGGGACTCGACTTGTTTGCTTCATTACCCCACAGACGAAAGTTAAGCCGATTAATGCGTTGTAATAAAATTGTGGTCAGGTGCCCATAATCTTTATCCCCATTAACGATTTCCCAACAATGAGCAGTCATTAAGACGCTTTTCTTCGCAGGATGGGCCCATAAAAAGAATAGTAATCCTCTGTGAATGAGCAACATTCCATACATTTTCAAGCAACCCAATGAAATTGTATTTCTCCGAGTGTATTTGCGCGACTTCTTCGCTTAGATTTATGAAATCGAATAGCATCTGAACACGACTTAGTTGTCAAGCTGGACCAGATTTATATGTGAAGTGTGCTATGATATCACGCCGTCCAATAGATCAGCTTAAAGCATCCTAAACTGTTGTTCGTACATATATTAGACTCCATCCAGCTTTGATGAATGAGAGGACAAGCGATATCTCGCCGCGGAGCTTCACTTTTTGGATACTACTCCCGACCAGGGGAAGCCCCACAAGGCGCAACCACCAAGGAAGCTACCGCCGACATCATAGTCATAACACTAGCAATACTAGCAATAGTAATAACCGACGGCACAGCCGTCTCAACCGCATCACTTTTAAAGCTTCGCGAGGAGAGCACTACGACTATGTGATTACCTTTGGCTCGATCATTTTGTCAATTAATCCGCATCGCGGAGCGGCGTAGTTGTATGGCATTAGGGTGACCATTATTCCGTGGACTTGCTATTACTTTCACTTGGAACACACACAAAAACACACACACGCGTGCGGGCTAGTGAACTCGACCGTTTCAGGTAGTTAATGTATGGTCGATGTTTTGAAATCGAATATATATAGTTATAGCGTTTCAGAACGAACGAAATGTATCTGGTAGGTTGCTTGTATCTGCGACTTCGGGCGGATCGACCGTTCCCGTAGCGCTCGCTTTGAGTGGCTCGAATCGACTGAACCACCGAAGCAGCCGACTTTTGTGGCTCAATGTGACGCCGGCAGCGGAGCGGCAGCGCTGCTTGAGTGGAAATCCCTGGCTCGGATTATTTGGATTCGTATTCGTACCGGCTAAATGTATCTCGGCACTCGAAACGAGTTCGTGTGAGCGGTGCGCACTCGGAGCAGCCTCTCTCGCTCCCTCCGCTGGCCACAGACCGCGCCTAGACTCCGCCCATTCCCATTCCCCAAATCGAAGGGCCAAGAATATCGCACAGGGGTGGGTCGAAAACCACTTTTCCTCAAAGTTTGTTGTTTCTTTCTCCGTATTATGTTAGTTTTTTTTTATTTTTGGTAAGTATCTCTCGGATGCGGGCGAACAATGCCCATTGTGAATGAGATTTTGCCGCTGGGCGAACGCGACAACTGAAAAGTTGGTTTTCCTATGCGCATAAATTAATAAATTAATTCGAAGCAACTCCGCCACCATTCGAGCACATTAAACAAATTAATAATCTAATCAGTTGGAGTTTGTCGGCCTGTTCAATGGAAACCGCCAGCAATTTAATGGCAATCGTAAAACGCGCAACGCGAATATCGGGTAATTCAAAACGCCTAAAACCTATTGGATTCGATGGATCCGTAACGCATTAGAGAAGGAGCTCCCAAAAATCGAAATGCTCATGTAAGACGAGCCGAAGTGTGCTGGGCATAATCAAACCGATACGGGACATGGGATATGGAATATGGCAAATGGTATATGGGATATCCGATCTGTGGACGAACTAGCGAGTGCCATAAACAAATTGGCATCTAATCAAAATCACAGGGTGATGCAGATGTGAATCACTTACGATGGTAATTGGGTAGCATAAACACTATGGTTTAGAGCCACTAATGAGCTCGATTAAGTGAAGTAGAATGCTCAGACAGGATGGCAGCCAATTGATGTTGATTGGGGGCAGCTCAGGCAAAATACTGAGCACATGAATTTTAAAGTGTGTTGAAACTTCATCCGAATGAAACTCTAGTAAAAGAGTTTATCTTTAAGGTATCAGGTATTGCCTGTGACAATGCAACTTGTAATTGGTAGTAAAATCTCTTTTAAACCTCTCCTGAATATATATTTTACCATAACTTAATACAATGTCTTAAACCGATAGTGTTTAACATTCTTTTCTAATAAATATATATTTCATGGCCGTCTCGTATTTATTTATTTATTTATTTATACGTCTCCGTCGAGACGAAACAATTGAATCGTGTGGTAAACAAATCATGTTGATTCAACACTTGATTTTTGGCCCAACAGAGACTGACGTAAAAGCCTGGATGTAATTACAAGTGAGCAAGTGAATCAAGTGCAGTTAAGTAAATAGGCGACATGCACACATGCAATGGAATTGCAATGGAATTCAGACAATAAACCCATTCGATCCCACAAGAAATAACAAAAGTGAAGCTAGAAATTTGATAATGGCATTTCGTTAGGGCTTTCCATAGTGAAAATCGAGCATGACCTCAAAGTGGGGGAGTGCACTTCTTGGTGGATACATTTTGGGTGCAGTGAATCTCCGAGTCGGGCATTAAATTAGCTTTAATCGCTTTAGCACGATTGTGAGACAACATGTCGTCAATTATATCTACGATGATCATGATGCCCCTCCCTCCTCGATGATCCTTCTTCCCTCAGTTCGCCACTCGGCGAGTCTTCTGTAAACAAATCTGCGCACAATTCGCTGCATTTGCAGATATTTCTGCGGCCTGGCTTGTTGCTGAGACTGGCACATTTGTCGTGGACCGGTTGCCGATCGTCGACCATCCACCATCCAGCATCCAGAAGCACAGTTTCCCCCTTGGAGCAGCAGATCCCCTCGGAACTGAACGTGCTGATCGTGCGACTGCAAAAGCCTGCTGCACAATGGAGATTCAGGGAGTCGGGGAATCGGAGAATCAGAGAATCGCACGGGGGCAGGGTAGAACTCGAAAGTGTTTAAGATTTACGTTCAGTTTTGATCGGGCTGGACCTCCCCGAGTGTAGTATTAATTTTACACATCCAAAGGAAGTGGGGGCCACATGGCTTGGGATCGAGTGGCCTATGTCCGTTCCGCGTTGGGCGCCATTTTAATGCAAAAGTTTTAACACCTGAGTCGAGCACATTTGTTGCCATGTTCGCATTCTTACAACTTGATCTGGGCCTGCGACTGTTCGCCGGACATCTAGATAAGAACTTGGATTTGGCTACGCCAGCATTGGGACATTGAATTGCTTGTCCGTTGTCATTTGGTCGGATGCCCAGTGTGGCCTGCCCCTCCACTCAATCCCCGGCGCAGCTCAGGTTCTCCGGTTCAAAAGTCGTCGAGGAATGCGTCATTCGATTGGCGAGCCCACGAATTGGGTCAGTTTTTCCATGCCATGCTGATTAGGGAAGTTTCACATTTGTCAGCACATGCCAAGCGTCTGAGGCATTCATCGTTTTGCCCCTCGAAAAAAATGTTGCTGAGCCATGGAGATCTGACCGCATATATTATAAAATAGAGAACAAAACGATGGATAGCGCAGGCCAGGGAGCTGGAAATTGCAGCGATATTTGGTATGCAGATTTCTGGATTGGGGTTTTTTCGTTTTGTAGCTGGTCTTCCGAAGGGGAACTGCACATGGGATTTCAATTCCTAAAAATCTTGAATGAATCGGTTTGGTAATAAAAACGCTTCATAGACAAAACCGCACTGAACTTTCCTTGGTCCGCTTGTCACTCGCTTATTTCCACAGAAACTTGCGAAATAAATGGAAAAGTCAACAGCCAATCTGAAGGTATTGCATTTCCTATGGAAAACACATTTCCCACTTGTACAAATATTTATAGGGTAACTCCAGACGATCAGCTGTTCCAGGGATCCCATATCAATCGAATCGACTCGCTTCGAATCGATCGTAAATCACACAAAAATCGTGTTTCCTATACAACTGAGCACCAGGCGCATTAGCCGAATATATAATTTTGACAGGCCATTTTATGGGTCGAAGATCATTAAAGCCAACTACTGTGCTGGCTCTATAAAAAAATATGAACATAAACTTGGATTTTATGAATCAACAAGGCCGGAGGGAGCCGTCGATCGGATGGCAAAGCTAAACAAAGACTTGGTCAGTGGTCTACGAGTATGTGGGCGTTTGGCTGGGTCTTGATACCCCCGATAAAAAACAAAACAAAAAAACAATGAATACAAAAATAAACCGAGTCGGGAATTGCACTTGCACCAGAATGAGGCATCCAGTTCATTATGATTGAGCCGATTATTATGGCCACCAGGGTCGGCGAGAAACGGTTCGTTTATGCTTTCATTCTTGGGAAAAATTATGCGGAACCTGTGTTTCAGTTCCAGGCACGTGCCGATCCCCGACTGATACGTATATGTACGTATTCACATCTGATGGGGGTCAGGAGGAGGTGGAGAATGGAACGGAGGAGGAGGTGGAATCGCCATGGTGACCGAGGCGAAGCAAACATTGGTCAGGAATTTCATTAAAAGGTAAAGCCGAAGCACAAAGCCGAGCAGCTACTATGTGTGTGTTCTCCTGGCAACCGGCGCACAACCTCACCCAGTCCACCGCCCACTCCGGCCCCTGGCACCACCCATCAACCTGCCGCCGACTGGGCCACCCACCGAGCGAAGTGTGTCGGCTGTCACTGCGAATGAGCATCAAAACTGCCGCAGAACGGCCGAACTCCAGAACAGCAGAATGGCAGAATGGATTGGATAGGACCGAAGCGAATTGTGCAGGATGGGGGAGTGGGTGGAGGTAGAGGTTTACCTGTGGGAACGGCTCTCTAATTAATTTAATTACGTGCTCTCGACTAGCGCGTGTCAAAACGCGCAGCGACCCAACAACGAACAACAAAATTAAATACTCACGCCTCGGTGGGCTCTAATCAAATGCGCCCTCAAGTATGCAATGGAAACATATGCTTTTACCGGGTGGCTAACACAGGGTATCGGCTGAGAGGGTGTGCTCGACTAGGGGTGGCTTTGGCATGCTAGCACTTAAGAGTTTCAGAATCGCTAGCATTTTACAATGGTAACTAAAGCAGATAAGATGTGACACATTTCTTTCTGTTGATAAATTAATGAATTATAAATTATAAACTAAATAAGTATAATTAGTAAACTCTAGGGTATATCATAATCTTCTGAAACGCTCAAATTAAATCAAATGCACTATATAAGTTCGTCCTTCATATGCTGCACTAGGGATCACAGAATCCAGCTTACTGGGTATGCTGTAGTCGACGACCTTCGCGCGTTCCGCCAATTTGGCTGCGTTGTGCCTTGGGTTAACCGTTACCAGGCCTATGAAATGGTGCTTGCAACCACTCGCCCCGTCCGGGAAACAACAACATTGAGGCATCGCTGACAAATTGAATTTGTAAACTTGTCCGCGGGCAACAACAAATCATTGGAGACCCCCAGGGATGCTGTTTCGGTTGCTGATCCGTCCGTTGCCATAACCATCCGGATTCCGGAGTCAGCAGGAGGAGGAGAAGGAAGATGACGCCGCCCGACACGGAGGTGGATGCGAATGCCATGGGACGCTGGTAATCCAATACCCATGCCCTATCCATGTTACGCTCCTCTGGACGGACTTTCTAACTCGGTCTCAGTTCGCCGGCTCGGTTCTGTCCTCCCAACCAACCAACCGCCCATCACTCCCCCACAAAAACAGTGGCGAAAGTGATGTGAAATTATAGACTCGCTTTCGGGCGGTTGGGGGCGTGTCAACGCAGTTGGGAAAAAAAGCACACACACACACGCTTACGCACAATTATTAACACTTATTAATGTTGAGGTTTCCATATATATGGCACCCCAGGGCTTAAATTAAAGTCATCCCGAGTGCCAAACAGCTGCCTCAAGTGCCGCACTTGAGCCGATCTGGGTCCCGGAACAGGGGGTTGCAACCCGGGGGTTGAGTGGGGTTGGGCGTTGGCTTTGTCGCTGTTTAAGTAGTCATTAAGATCGAGTGTGGATAAGATTTTTTCACAGCTGGCTGTCCTGGCGGTGGTACTAGCCGGTCCATTCGCCAACCCCTCGCCGAAAAAAAAAAAACAAGAACCCCGCCTTGCAATTAGCCAACAACCTTTGACTCCGACCCAACTCCCTTTATGGTGAGCCTTAATCCTGACTGTCCTAGACAAGCTATTGACAGCTATTGTCTTCTAATTAAACAACAATGTTGACCTATTCTCAAGATGTCACGGATCGGGTTCAATGAAAACTTACTTTTGGGTTAAAAAATCATTGCAAATTATTTACACTACTTTTTTTGGAAAATCGGTTGCATTGTTTGTTAATTAAAAACTTTTGATTGCTAGGCGAAGAACAACCCTTAAAGAAGTTCGCCCTGCTAACCCTTTGAGTTTATCTGCCGAAGAAGTTGCTTGTTAACCCTTTGAGTTGCGCTTCAACCCTTTTATCCTTGTAATAATTAAGTTGAAGGAAAGACAGTATTGTAAATTATAAAGCTGAGTTGGGATTGGGCGAGCACTAACGATGTCTTTGGGAAAATAAATGAATAGTTATAAGAACTTGAATAACTCTTTTTTTGTCAGTTTAAGGCAGAGATTCCACACTGCGGCTGATGGCGCACCGCAAACTGTGCCAACTGTGCAACACTTGGACTTGGGCAACTGGTATCTGGTAAATGGTAACTGGTAAAATGGTTAACGGCAACCGAATACCCTGCTGAACTATCAGTTACACTTACACCATATGTGGCAGCCCTAAAGTTGCCGCGTATCGCTTTCATCACTCAGACCTTGGCCACATTTAACTTTTGCGCAGCAGCCGTTCGACAATTGTGGAAATTCTAACTATTATAAATGGGTATAAAAAATGGCAAAAAGTTGATTATTTCCGTTAAACTTAATAACGTCGAAAATAGAGCGGCAAGGCCGGACCGAAAAGTGGGAAATACGTATAGTATTACCAGTTTGGATGGAAGAGCGTAAAGCTGAATTGTGCGACCAACTGTTGATGGGACAACTTTCGAGGCGGCGGAGGAACAGGTGCGCTCGTCACTGGGAATCGAACCGGAATCGGTGCGGAAACCCTATGGAAATCGGAGGATGGTGCCGGGATCTAAGCCCCTGGACCCTTGCCGCTGCATCCCTGCCAGCACTTTCATCTACCACCTCTCTCCTCCCTCCCTCCAGACGATCCCGAATATCGAATTTCGCTTTACCGCCTCGCCAATCAATGGACGAAATGTGAATGATTTGTTTGTTGGCATTTTGGCTGCCAATTGTCCGGATTTCGGAGGCTGCTACTGCTGCTGCACTTTCCCAAGCCCCGAAGAATGGATGGAAAAATGTGCAACGAGGAAATCTGATATTTTTTTTCATATTTTTTTTTTTTGTGAGACTGCCTGGAAAATTGCTGGGGACGAGGCCAGGCGAGGAAAAAAATTCGTGGTAAAATTATGAAAAAATCTAAGAAAAACTGTCACGACTGCTAACGAGTAATGCTATCCCCGTTCCTCTCATTTCGCCCCGTAAAGTCAAAGGTCGCACAAATTTGTCTCGGAAAAAACCGCTTAATTGGTAGGGGCTTTGGGTGGGATGGAATCGCTTGAAATGGGATGGGATGGGGTTACAAGGAGGGCAGCTGGCTGTCTGCGCCTTTGACTGACAACAGCCACACCTAAGTAAACCGGGCGCGGAGAGTCGCAGTCGCCGGCAGGAGTCTTATCATGCTCCAAGCTGTCTGCCACTTGATTGAACCGGAAATGAGGCGCAAGTTTTGTTTTCACAGGCTGCGACCACTTGACCCCGCAACCCGCTGGCAGTGACACCGAAACGTGGAATCAAAGTGAACCGAATCCGATGCCGATGCCAATGGCGATGGCACCCCTTTCCCATCGGCAAAATGTTTTACATCAATTTTTGGTTAATGTGCCGCTGGGCAGAGTCAGCATCCCACTTACCCCGACTGTCAAATAATTATGACAAGTTCATTTCGTCGCACTTTCGCTCATTTGTTTGGCTCCCATTCGCATCTATTTTCCCCTTCGATTTTTACCAAGAATTCCTGTAAGCGAAGCAGCCCCGGAAAAAGACTCAGACCCGGATCCGGCCCCACCAATTATCGGAGCGTTGTAAGATGCCCGCGGCTTTTGATGTGACAGATGCGTGTCCGTGTCGCTCCTGAGGTGTATTGCTCCATCACATGGTGGTTCTACGAATAATACTACTCGATTTAGCCACAAATGGATTGAAAGACGCTTTCGAAAAGCTTCTCAAAAGTAAGCTGTGAATTTGAAAACAAATAGTTCTCAGTGATTAAAGTTTCCTTTACTTAATCAACAACTATGTTAAGTTCAAATTGACAACCATTAGATGATGCTTCGCTGTCAATGTTTTGGTGATCTATTCCAACTTATTCACCAAATTGGTGCCCAGAAAAGAGTTGGGCACTATATTTAGTGTAGTGATGGCTATCTATAGACGCACGTTGGCTCAAAATATGCTGTCGAAAGTGACAATTGATTGCGTACAGACGTTTCGCATTTGACTGGGCTATTTCGGTATGTGCCACCATTCAAATTTAGACCAGGAGACAACAATGAGTCACAAGGCTGGAGAGAGCAGACAAAGCAAATCCCTCTCAAAATGGCCACAGCAAGGTACAAATATTTGCAATCATTAGAGGGCATTAGGATCGGAATCCACCGGATAGGAAGGGACATTCATCCATCCATCAGGCAGGTTGCTCTAATTTTCCGTTCCACGTCTTCATCTACTGACAGGCGACATAAAACAGGATAAAAGGACTAAGCAGCGTCGCCAGTTGAGCGGATTATGCTCTGACAAAACTGGAACAAAAAGCAGATCCTTCGAGCAGGAGCCTAAGGGATAAACCGCCTCCTACTCCTACCCTCTCCATTTCTCGCCCTTTTTCCAGTGCTGTAATTCAAGCATGATGCATGCAAATTTATGCCATACATTCTGTGGTTTAGCCTTCGGATATGACGTCACAGCAAGGACTCACGGCCGATATCAACGGAATTATGTCAGGCGAAAGGCGAGCGATAAGCTTTCTTGGCATGAGCAAGTTTTTAAATTAATTTTGAATAAAACTACACGAAGATAAATTGTAAGAAAATGTATGTACATATAGGTAGCCAAATCGATTTGGTAAAAGAAAATGATAAGACTGCTCTTACTGTGTAAATAACTATTTTTAATATAGGTGCTTAATTTTCGAATTAAATATCGAAGTGATCAAGCTGATCATCATCAAATTGAACTCGTGCCAGTATTCAAAGAAGAGTTTCCAATTCGAGCTCCAAGTTTGTTTATTGACTTCATCTCGACCATGGCTACTGAAATCGCGCCCAACTCAGCGCTGGCGAAACTTTTGAGTAAACAAACAAACAAGTTCATTTATTGTAGTGTCAGAAACCCAAATAAATTCCTCGACTTTGAACGGGAACAGGTACGTAGGTGTATGTATATCCTTTCCAGACAGAGATGGTTGCACTTCCTGTGCCACGCCCCAGACAAACATTTGCCATTTAAGCCGAAGGACAATGCGGATTAAGAGCTGGGAGATGAGAGATGTAATGCCTGGACTCACAGATTCACAGATTCAAAGATTATGTTGTAAAAATGTCGCCGGGCATTTGAACCTGGGTGAATAATGAGATGAGCTTCAAGCGAATAGGCCACCCCCTGGCATTTAATTTTAATTTTTGGGACATTCCCAGGGCGTGGCTGAAATGGAGCAGCCCGGCCACAAACGAGAAACGAATTGAAATGCTCGCTATCGTTGGGAACCCGCAGAGCGAGAAGTCCTGCGGGTAGCGCAAAATCCCGAAACGTTGATGAGGGGGATGAGGTGCTGAAGGACCCCCAGTTGAAACCCCCGATCCTGTCCTGCTCCTGCCTGCATTGTTTGTTGTTTTAATGGCAAAACGAAAAGCGCAAGGCATCTGCACGGCGTTGTCCTTTTGTACATTCTCTGCTGCTCCTTTCTGACTACTCAAATTTCAATGAAATTATCCTCACGGCATTTGCCTGCCCTCTCCCTCTCTCTCTCTCACTCAGTGTGCAGCCATCCTTTTCCCTCCAGCTCGCCCAACAATGCCGAATAAAATGTTTTTCGCTGAAATTATTTGCTAATGGCTCGTCCTTTTTTGCATTCCCATTTATGAGATTTTCGTGTTGTCTCCGATGCTGTCAAATAGATACCCGGAAAAAAAATGGCGGCAGTTGACGCTTTTGTATCTCTGACGTTTTTGGCTTTCTGCCTTCTTCTGCTTCTTCCTTCCGGCCGCCATCGACGGCAGCCATTTTGGATGGCCGCAGGCAGGAAAAAGCCGTGTTCTGTTTGCCTTGGCAACGAGACAAACACATCGCAAATTGCTTTGCCCAAAAAGTTTGCTCAAGTTACGCCGGAGTTGTGAGGGAGCTGTCTGGGCAACGTGGGCATGATTATGTGGAATGGAACTCACTTAACATAGAAGCAAAGGAAAGGAAATGAGCGTACAACTGTCAATCAAAGCGGGATTCAACAGAAATTCCGATCTAAAAATCTCTACCTTCCATTCAGTTACAGCCCTTGACCTAGTGCCTTCTCGAACTGATCCTTTTTGCGGTTTTATTTCTGGTCAAATGATTCCCTCTCGATCGACAGGATATCTGGATATCTGGCTGTGGCCCTTTGTGCGCACTTAAGCTGAAAATTCCCTTTTGACTACTGTCTGCATTGTGTCCTGCGTTTAAAGGATCAGCACTGGGCAAATGCGCAGTAGCATCTTTGATTTCTTACAGTTCACTGTACAGTGAGCTTATCTCTCACGATCAACTGCTACCATTTTGGCCACTCGGAGCTAGAGGAACGCATTAAAGGATAGCAATTATGCGCACTTGATGCGGAAAATATGATTGAGAGCACTAGGAGTCAGGTTTGAATAGCTCTAAGAATTGACTAGGATTTTGATTCTTTCTTCGGGTTTTAATTTGAGTTGAAATTCTTTGTGCGAGTTATGCAATATGCGTGTGGTCTAGGTAAATACTTAAGATATACAATACTTTAAGTTGAGATATAAAGAAAACTAAATTTCGAAAGACAAAAACCCATTTTTGCTGGGTGATTATTCTAAGAATAAGTCTTGATCTACCATTAATTCATCCTTCAAAACCCAACATACTAAAACTTCCTCAGATATTCAATAAGCTAATTGAGATCTCTCAACTTACTTTGTAGTAATCCAGCGTTGAGAAGTTTTGATAGCACGGCACATTATACAACATATTCCAAGTGTTGTGGCTGCTCCTGTCGCTGTTCCTGCGGCACTCGATGCCTGGAACGGCGTGTCCTGGCACAGTGGAAATGTCAAATGGCCCACTGGAAGGTATGCTCTTCCATGGCAGATGTGCTTTAAGTGGACTTCACAAGCATATAAAGAAGTTATACACACTCGACATGCACACACACATACACAAGTCGATATTTTTTAAGTGTTGAGTTGCTGATTGATAATTAATTGAGCCTATTGTGTTATTTTTATCACGAAGCGCGCGGCACAAACGTTGGACATTAAATTGCGTTAAGTGAGCAGTTCCGTTTCGCCAATTAATTTGTGCCAAATTGATCTGAAAGATGCAAATTGTATCTCGTTGCGTTTATTTCAGTTTAAGCGCTGGGCCGACGGGCGGATTGAGTGCTCTTCGTGGTTTATGGTGGTCCGCTTTCGCCACGAATGTCACATAAAGCTGCGTGTCAACTGATTCGACTTGGTCGAAAAGCGCTCATCGCCGGATTCTCGATCGCAAAGCTGACGTCGTCGCCATGCGAGTTTTGAGTGAGTTTCCTCTGCCGGAATCAGCCAATCGGCGTCCAGCAGCGCTGCGCTCTCGCTCGCACCTTTGCGCCGCTTTGGAGTGAGTTTTCTCAGCGAGGGCGGCGCATCAGGACTCGCTTTTCACTGCAGACACCCAAATATAAATAAATATGTGAGCACTTTTTTTGTGTTCCGAAAACAAGTTGGCATTTTTGTGATTACTCAACTGCAATTTGGAAAAACAGGCACATAAAAGTTTAAACCGCCTTGGGAAAAGGATTTAAAGGAATTTGAAGGATATTTCAAGTAAGTTAGCAGCTCTGTGATGGATTTTCTGGTGGTGTGAATGGTAGAAGTCACTACTCAAAATATATACATATTACTCACTAATAGATCACTTAAATATGTTGTCAGGTATATAAGTTAATTTAATTTGGGCTGTATTTTTGAATGAATATATCAAAACAACCACTTTTATTGCCCCTTGAAAACACCCAATTTGACATTTAAAATTGATTGATAAAGTAACTGTTTTAAGGATAAAATCGCAGTTAGTAATATTAACGTACAAAAAATGAAATTGTGCCAATTTGACGGACAACATTTTCGAATATTTCCGATACGACTTAGTTTTGAAGATCTCCACAGCAAGTTAGCAGCGCCGTTTGGTGCTAGGGCTTCCTGGAAGCCTTATTTCGGGACCCTTCCACGAACGGTTCTGGGTCTCGGTCTCCTCTTTTTTTTTGTGTTGGACCCTCGGCTAACCCAATTTGGCAACACTTGATTGGGCGCCAGGCAAAATGTCGACTCGCATTAGTCTGACCAATTTCGGGATATTGCGGACAGCTTCAAGCCGCTGGTCTTTAGCCAAAAATCACAGGGCAGACTAGGAGACATACGGCCAGTTTCGTCTCCTCTTTTGCTGCCTCTTTCAGGGCAAAACTCTTCTGTGTGTTTTTTTCTTTGTCGACTGGCGTCTGGACGACGACGACGACAACGATCTTGGAGCAAGTTATCCCTGCACGGCTCAGCGCATCGCGACAGTTGTTAACGTGTTTAATTAGCCCTGCAAATTCAATGAATTGCGACAGTAACAGTTAGGCTTAACAACACACCAGCCCCCGCACCAGAGACCCCCCCAACCGTAGCCCGGGGCACTCCCTCTTCCCCACATATCCAAATATTTGTGCAGCCATTTTGAATTGTCCTGGTGCTCCGAGGACATGGAATCCTCCCCCGTCGGCAGACGAAAATCGAACGCATGCGCGCGGAAAAGCACTCAATGTTGACTCTTGTAGGTGTGGATTTGGGATTGGAGGGATGGAATGGTGCTACAATGGGGCGAATGGAGAAGGGGGCGTTTTCCTAATTCCATCCGACTTTAAGCCATAAACTACGGCGTGGCTTTAAATTGGTTTCCTGGTTCGTCGGGACGGAGGCATCGCTTCCTTTAATGAGATAAGATGGAATCGGCACGATTCGCAAGTTACAGCAAAAGGAAATCATAAGTATAATGCACAAACATATATATACTGAGAAGTGCTGATTGAGAACAGGAATTTAAATAGTTATCTAACTTATATAATAACTTTTCTTAAATCCCTCACGTAACTCATAAACCTCACTTCGAGTTGCAATCGATGAAAGTATAAAGTAGTCAGTTATTGAGTTCCCAACCCAATCCATGGCATTTGCCTATCAACCTGCCCAACTACTCCATCGATTGCTTTCATTTGGATTTACTCTTATTTTTCAACAACCATTTGTTTGCCGGCTGCGGTCGTAGGAATATTTTCATTCATAAAACTCGAGCGACGTCGGCTGGGTAATAGGATTATGCCAGAAGCACACACACGTGCTCAGTGTCAGAGGCTTCGGCCTCTACCATCTGTAGCTGCAGCCGCCTCCATCTGCCACTCCGTGTCCAGCTCCGAGATGGGAGCTCCCATCTGAAGCTGGGAGTTGACCGATTCCAGTTAAGTGCAGAAATGCATCGCCAGTCGCTGAGCGACTGTGGGTCTCAAATGCTCGCTGCCTCTTTATGGCCATGGCTCTTATTATTAGTGACGGATTTCCGAGTCATTAGACAAAGTTATGTCGCGGACCACCCCGCGTCTGTTTAAGCTACTTAAGTGCGCCGCCCACAGTCCGCTGTCCACAGCCCAAAGATCGGGAGTCGAGCATCGAGGCTGGATTGGACAGTTAGTTCTGAAGTGGTGGTGGTGGGCAGCGAATTCTCGAGGGGAGTGACTTTGGTCATGTCGCAATTGACAGGCGTCAGCTTTGGGCCTTAAATGGCTCAGCTCAGCGTTTAATAAAGCAAATAAGCTGATAAATGCCAGCGATTGTTGGCCCCGAATGCAACGCATTAATCTGCAGGGGGAAAGGCTTTCTTCTCGGACCCCAGATCGCCGTTGGGTTTCCAAGCGGGTCACCCACGGCACTTAAACACAAATCAATAACTTTATTATACAAAAACAAACAGCCAGCCAGCTTGTTTTACGAGCTGAAAAGCGTCTTGTTTAACTGCCCGTACAATGAGCGCCCGCTGGGCGCGCTAAGAAAAAAATCACTTGGCATCCGAGCTGGCGACAGTGAGCTGGAGAGGAGGAGCTGGAGAAGGAGTAGGAGCTGGTCCCCAATTGGGATGCGCAGGCAAAGGGTCCTCCATTCGGATAATTTATGACCAACGAGTTCGGCCCAAGCGCCAGTTGACAGTAAGTCACCAGCGGGAAGAGCCCACAGCCAGCTGCCCGGATGAGTCAGCACTGGAAGGTGGTGGTGGGTTTTTAAGGCTTCACCCATCGGGTGGAGTGGAGTGAGTTGCTCAGTGGAAAAGCTCAGGCACAGTTTAAAGTGCTGAAATGGAACACATTGCTTTTGTCTCATAGGAAACAGCAGGAGGAGATACCCAACTCAGTTTAATGACTAATCCAAGGCGATTCACTGTAAGTTAACTTTTAGATATGTGATTTAATTGAACTTTTGGCCAGGAATAAGTTAGTTTGCAGCCCCATTGCACCTGTTGCTTCGAACCACCTCGATGGGAAACCCCTTGGCTGATCCCTTCCAGACGAACGCCCCCCTGTTGTCCTGACCATTGTTTGTGATTTTGCTGCCCTTGTGATTGTGGCTGTCGTCCACATACCTATCGCACTGAAGTTTATTGACTTTTGTATAGACATTCTCGATTGTGGATTTGGCTGATGTTTCTTTTTTGTTTAGCCGCGGGCAATGTAAACGGCGCCAGATTTCGATTTCGAGACAGTCACCAACATTCACCCCATCGTCGCACACACACACACACACACAACTGGTTATTTTCTAAAAGGGTGAAGTGTCAGCCAGCAGAGAAACAGGGCCCACAAAGGAGAGGTAGAAGAAATAACAAATTACACAATATAAATAAACAAAATAAAATCTGTCCGATGGCATAAAAGGCTAAGGATGGCTTACGTAGTTGTTAATTATGGGTATTATTAAAGGTTTAATCCTTGGCTATAATATTAGGAAGCACTGCTGTTTCAGAGGATCATCAACCAAAACATGCCTCGGAAATTCCCCATAAAATTCAATCAAATATGTAAACTTTGACATTCCGCCAGTTGGATACAACGCCACCCCCTCGAATCGCATAACAGGCACATTCCGAGATGAAGCGATAACGCCAGGTGTTTGATGACCCTGCCGGAGACCCAACACTCGACCCATCATCATCTTGATGAGCCTCATCAGTGTCAGGGAGTCGGGAGTGAAGTGAAGTGGAGTGGAGTCAAGAGATCTTGGCACGTGTAAACGACACCCAAATTAGAGGCAGATTATTTAATGTTCGTCTGGGCCACTTGGCTTATCTGCGGCTCTTCCGAGAATTTGGTACGAGGTGAAGTCTCGGCTGATTCCCGAGGAGCTGCAGCTACCAGTGGTGCCCTGATGAGCTTATCACAACCCAATCGACCCAAGACAACTCATACAGCATCCCCAGCAGCTTTGTCATGTAAATGCGGCCAAAATCAATCTCAAACTTGGCGCCAGCCTAATGAGGAAAAAGCGACAAGCACAGCAGGTGCCCGAAACCCACTTCCCCGCCAAGCTCGGTTAATTAAGTTATAAAAATTATACTTTATGCATACAATTTGCATTTTTATGCGCCTCAATTGTAACGTGCACCGATTTGATTTATGGAACAAGTCTCAATCTCCGATCCCCAATCCCCGATGTCCGATGCCCATTGGCTTGGCCCCGTGGGCGGCTAGAAAATGTGACAAATGGCTAGGTGTGACTTATAGCATTTAAGGTGACGATCATTCGGATCGAGATAAGACCGGGCTTTCCTCTCTCACACATCTACGGTTTCAGAAGGGATTCGGGTGATTTCGAAATGTCAGCATCATGGCAGATTCGCGTGCGGCTCCTCGCCGAAATATAAGCAAAACTACCTTGGAAAATGGCATAAATGCGATTTAAAACCAGCAAAACCGCAAGATCAGCGCCGTATCAACCTGGAAACATGCCAGAGGAACCTCGCTTTTTTTGTCAATTACACATCCAGTGAGATAAGGGCGGTGATGGGGAATGAATTCGGTATACAAGAACTATAAATGCTCTGAAATCCTATTGAGTTTATATAAAAATATTTATTGAGTTAGAAATTACTTATAAACATGGCGTATTTTGTGGCAAGCTTCTTACTTGACCAAGTAATATATAAGTACAGTATGCACTCGTTATTATACGATTTCGACAACTTAAGCTACCCAACCCCTTTGTAGGGAATAAGCCACAAACAAATGGCTTACTGCACTGAGCGAACTGAATGACGCGCTTTTATTTTATTTATTTATTTTTGCTACCGCTAGATTTCTTTATAATTCTGCCATTATTTGTTGCATGTTTTGACATTTTTATAGCTTCAGCGACGACGACATTGCGCATTTCTGCTTAGCTGCACATAGAAACTGAATCTTGGCACTTTCAAAATGGCTAACTGGGCCATAAAATCCATTGACGGGCATACGTCAAACTGATGCTGATGGCCAGACTACAACATCTTGGCCAGCTGCCTCTTATCGGGGCGAACACTTTTTGTCCCTAAACGTTTTACAGCTACCAACTGTCGGGCAGGAGGCCGATACTCTGGCCACGGAACTGGGGATGGCATCCACACGAAAGGCTGCTGGAAGGAACACCCATTTAACAAGTCAGCCCGTGCGGGCAAGACCATAAATATTGGCAATTTAACAGAGTCAACAGTATGGCACTCGACGGCACAACTCCGACTGGGGGACACTGGGCATTTGGCTGCCGGGGTTGGGGTCCCTGGATTGGGGGTCCATAATACACCTTGTCGTACACGATCCTTATCTCTTGGAATTTCTCGTGCGTGTCTGGCGTGCCAAAAAGTATAAAAATAAAGCACCAGGAACCAAAAGCAGCCAATTGAAGATCATCGAATGCTGGATGAACTACATGTCCTGGCAAGGAAGCGGCATCTATCATATAGCAATAATTAAATTATCCCAGTCTATTCTTAAATAGTTAAAGTACGCTTTTAGACAATCTATCTATATAATAGTAAAAAATTCAACAAATGATTGTAATTATGCGTCCAAACTGCCTGAACATCGTAAACTGATACTATTATGAAGCTAGCTGTTCAAAAGTATGCACCAATATATTTCGATTTCCCATTTCACTCCATGCCTTTGCTATACATTAAATCCTCATTGAATTAGTTTTCCACTGGGAAAACTTAATTTGCATCATTGAATAATGTACAACTAACGGTAAATCAAAATCGAGACGAGTACAGCACAAAGGCTACAGAATAGCAATGATACCCTTGCTGGAAATAGTGATGGAAGTGATAGCCTGGTCAGGAGCTGTCGCTGTCGGTTGCCGACTTTGGCAACGGGAATGGAGATGGAGTTGGAGTTGGATTTGGAGCTGGGTCGGAGTGCGCGTGAAAAATTAGCCGTGGAAATGCGTGTTGTGATTGTTGTTGTTGTTCCCGTTCTGGTTCTTCTCATTGGTGTTGTTGTTTCGGTGGTGTTGTTGGTGATGTTGTTGGTGTTGTTGTTGGTGATGTTGGTGATGTTGTGGCCTGTCGCCATTTCTCGTGGGGCGACTAATAAGCACAACAAGCTCATAAAATTTCGAAAGCTGCGCAGTCTGATTTTATTTCATTTTAAATTGTACACGCGCTTCGAGCATTTTTCCCTCGTTTCGCTGCGCGAGATATTCGATTTGGATTTGGTGTATTTTTTTTTTTTTTTGGTCGGAATGTTTGATTTGTTTAGCATTTACACGCATCATTAGAGCCTGTTGTACAACGGCGACCTAATGATAGATTAATAACAATGCCAGAACATAAAAGACACGCTTTCTATTCCGATGATGGCCATATAGACATTGACATTGGGCCCCACAGCGATGGCAACAACAACCACAAGGCCCCACCAGTAGACAGAAACAACAACAACAACACGAGTGGGGCGACATCCACGGAGACAAAGACAAAGACAGAGAGTCCAGCGGACGAAGAAGCGTGCCATGACAATCTTGGGTCAACGGCTGCTTTAACCCTTTCATGGGCTAGAGGGTTCCCATCACACCAGTCACTCACTCAAGAGAATATACTGACAAAAATAAATCCTAAAATCATGACAACCATTTCAAGCTTTAATTATGTTATCATTATATACAAATACAAATATATGATAAGATATTTTACTCAAAACTGCATAATCCCAGTAACTATAGTTCGTTAAAATTACGACCTGAAAAGGAGGCAATAAGCGAGGCTCCCCAAGGGTTAACTGGAATCTCCGATCTGAACCTATCTGGCCTGTTAATTGATTGTTACATTCCCCTTGTGCGAGCGAATGGCTGTTTATGTTGGTGGCTGTGTCCGGACAGCTCCGTGGGACTAACCCCCACCACGGATTAACTCAGAACTACACCACCTTCGCCAACTGCGATGCAGACGTGTTGTTTTTTATGATTGCCCATTTTTGACAATGAATAAAAATTATTATAGTGTCGCACGTTTTGGTGGCTGTAATTTAATTAAAGCGATGTCGCCACGACCCGCATCACGATCACCGCGTGCTCCATGAGGGTTTTCCGGGAATTTCCCCGCCCCCGGTGCCGAGCTTCATACAGGTGACAAATGCTGGACAGTTCGGAAAAGTAACTAGTATATAAAGTACGATTTGCGTGCGGGAAAATACCAGCTGGGAAAAAGGGATGCGGTTGCGGATGGGAAAACAAACGGAGTACTTGAGAAGTCAGGACTTTTTCGAATATTTGCGCTTGCTTTTGGGAGAACGGAAGTGCGGCAAATACAGCTGGATTCGTTCGGCAAACAGAATCGGAATAAAATCATTTTGCCCTTCGTTTAATACAACTGCCCTCGGTGGCCAGATGGCTGAGGAAAAGTGGAAGGTGGACGAGGACGAGTATGAGGATGAGCAGCCGGGAAAAACTTGTGCGGCTTCTGTGCCGTGAGCCTGTGAACCTGTTTGCACTAAACTCGGAAAGAGAAAGAAAAAACGAACCGACTGAAACCATGAATGAACTGCAACTTGGACTTGGGCGGGCATTGTCACTGTCGATACAGATATATAGAAATGCACTCAAGGTAACTTCCTACTTGGCCCGTATCCGATTTCATCCCAACCTCTTTTCCCCTCACAGATTATTGCACCGCCGGCCGCCACTCCCCACCTCCGCGGCTTAGCCGTCCAACGTTATATTTAGCGGTCAGCACAAGAAAAAGCCAAACAGAAATAGCAAACAAAATGGCCAACACACTGGCAAGGAAGGGGGGGTGGAACCCATCGAGTGCCTCGCCTGCGGTGTGGGAACCTTCAATATTGATTGATTGAGCAGCCGTTGGCCGGCGGTCGGGGTCACCACCACCACTATGGACGGCTCGAAGGGGGGATTCGGTGTGGAATGGCTTCAAAATAGGAACATTTTGTAAATAATACATAATATATATTGGACAAAAGGTAAAGTTAGGTAAATAAAGTTAGATACTTCATACTACTACTTATACTACTTAGATACTTAAAACTTATTTTGATGTCAACAACTGGTCTTCAGGTAAAACTCTCATTCCCAAACATATCCCAAGGATGCACGCACTCCAGGGAAACATTTTATCTCTAAGAGAAAATTTAAAAAATTTACAACCGCCAGTTGTGCAGAAGTATTTTTTACAGGACTCCACTCCCAGGAATTGCATCCCCCATGGGAGTCCAGATTGATGACACTATTTGTTGTGACAAGCATTAACTAGTGGTTTCTCACACACTAGATACTCCCACACCCTAGCTCTCGTCCCAATTAGCAGGGAGGTAGGAGTCGCGCCCTCCGGAAAAGCGGAAACAAATCGTTGACACCTAAAAACAGAACTGCTCCTCGGGATTTCCCTTGGGAGATTTGCGTGGCGCGGAGGCACCCCTTGGCGTACGGGGAAATATTAATACAAATAATTAATTGTGTTAAGTAACCAATTTTCGTACTAAACGATGGCTGAGCCGCGCATAAGTGCTATATAGCTTTACTTCCCACAGGTCTTGTGTTTCCCGCACTCCAAAAATCGCCTGCGGTGTAATTCAACTCGGGAGCCCTGGACGGAGAGCGGAGGAGCGTTCTTTCGCTGTCTTGCCGGCCATGTTTGAATTCGAGTCGCCAACATGTTTACATAAAACAGACCAGGTTTTCAATTTTAAATTTTATATATATATATATGTTCACATAATTCTTATTTTGCTGATTGGCCCGAAAAAGTTGCAAGGAATGTAGTAATCGGAGCGTTCTAGTCCTCCGCATAAGGTCTGTAGCTGATAATCTGGCGTGCCACGATGTTGAGTATCTCACGAGCTGCCATATCCTGGCGATCGTCCACAATGGCCGTAATCCTGGCGCACTCCTTGATGTAGTTCTCCAGCTCCCGCTGATTGAGAGCCCTTCTTTGTGGCTCCTTGGACTGCAGCGCCTGCAGCACCTGGCCGGTCATGTGCGCCAGCTGGGATCGAGCTCCGCTGAAAGTCTCGTCGAGATCGTACAGCTCCAGCGGCGGAGCCGAAGGCTCGCTGAAGATGGGCGGAAACGTGGCCAACTGGACGTTGGGCAGCGGTATCTCGAACTGAGGCTTGATGATCTTCAGCGGCTCGTACTTGACGTGCAGTTGTTCGTAGGTGTCCATGACGTCCTTGAGCAGCCGGTTGCTCAGCCCGTAGAGCCGCATGTCGAACATTTGCTTGAAGTCCGTGGGCATGTCGGTTCCAATCGAATCGATTAGGCAGGCCTTTGGCATATCCGCAAGGAAACCAATATCGGTGAAGTGCTTGTTGTCGCTCAGCTTTGGATTATAATGTAATTAGTTTGGTGCAAACTTTCTATTGGTGATTAACCCACCTCCACATCGTTGAAATCCAAGTGACTGTAGGTAATCTCATCGCCTCCAAGCAGCTTTATCAAGTACTCAAACATGGCATCGTTGGTCTTGTCCTGCAGATACTTGTCATGCCAAATGTATCCAGATCCCATCGCCAGGATTTTTCCACCTTTCCCGTTTGTAAAGTAGCCGACCAAGGGACGATTGAAGGGATACACCACTGGACCCGTGGTGAGCAGGACATTCGCAGGCTCCGATACATTCAGCGTGGCCCCATAGGGATATTGAAAGTGAATCTTGTACTTCTCGTCACTGAAATCGAAGTCCACCTTCTCGATGTCCAGCTTGAGGAGGTGTCGCCACATGGACTCGCAGACTACGCCACCACCCACGATACACTCCTTGGGGTGGAAGTTCTTGTAGTAGTGCGGTCGCACCACAGTGTCGCCGTTGATGTAGAGCCCGTACTGCTCCAGAAAGAAGTTCACGTTGGTATTGAACTCCGGCTCCCCGCCTTCCCCCAGGAGCACCACCAGACTGCCACCTTGCACCTCCACGTAGTGCTTCAGCACCTCGAATTCATCCTCTGTGAATCGATCTTGTGGCCCGGCGATAACGAATATCTTGACCCGAGCAAGTCGCTCCTTCCGGAGTTCAGCATTATTTCTGTTAATCCATTTTAAAAAATATATAACAGTTAATTCGGGAATTTTGATTCATCCCTAAGACTAAAATGGATTACCTTTATAAAGATTTAGTTATAAGGAAAACATACTTTATGAAAGTGTGACATATGTACTTATATTAAAGACCAATCAAATTGGAAAATAGTACGAATTGATTATTTTGTTAGTTGAAAAAACTTTGTTGTGCTTTAATTGTAAGGCTGGCCATAAATAACTTCTGGGATACTGACTGTTCCACATTCCAATTGACCTTTAGCTTGCGGTGCATCATTTTGTAGTTTTCCGATATTTGAAAACGTTCATTTTTTGATATATCAAAGCAGATTACCGGCTTGCTTGACATTTTTATGCAGATTCAATAAACTTTTTAATACAATTTTTTGTTTTTACATTTGGTTGCCCGGCAACGCAGTGGCGCCATCTTGTGGTTTTGATAAGAGTGTTCCGCCGGTGTTTTCCAACACTTAAGCTAGGTTGCTTCTTGCACACTGTAAAGTGACCGTTGTATAATATTTTTAAAAATGTGGTATATTGGTTCCTAAAAAAAATATATGTTAGTTATTATCTGAAGCACTCTATTATTTTAGCCAGAGTTTACTTACATAGAAAATTTTTACGATGAATAACAATAGGGAACTTTCTTTTTAATTAGTTTATTCAAGCATTTGAAAGTATCAATATCATATTTTCTAAAGCGCGCGGTATTTTTTTCTTACTTTACCGCGGTCACACTGATCCATAGCTGTGTGAAAAATTACGAAAGAATTTTTGGTGTTCACCACTTAAGACCGACCGAAATTTTCGCAAAACGAACAATGGCATCGATCTGTGGACGCATGGCGCTCCGTGCCGCCGCACGCCAAAATGTTGCCTACACGCCCGTGCGCTTCTGCAAAAGTAAGTGGTGCAAATGAGGAGGGAAATCCCACGGCCAGCTGCTTTTCGGTCACGTTCGCCGATTTGGCGGAGCTTCTGCCCTGGAATTGCATAATATTGGAGTGCAGGTGGTAGACCAGCATGGCACTGTGCTCCACAAACCTGGAGAGCATCAGATTTGGACCCACAGAAAAGTGTCTATGGAAAGTGCGAGGTTATGTAATAACTATGCGCTGGGAAATGTGCGACTTGTGGACGGAGAGGGGGAGCGGTGACACCTCAGTGCGGAGTTCACACCTCGACAGAAGCTGGCCGGGATTACCCCTCCGAAGAGCTGTACTTGTGACTGAGCGTCTGGGTTTGGGGCGTCTGCTGTTTATGTAACCAGTAACCCACTCGCTTATCAATTTATGAGCTAATTCCTAATTGCGTTTCCCACTTCTCCGCCTTGCAGTGATGAACGATCCTTTGGAGCACGCCACTGGTATCGAGAAGCGCGAGCTGCTGCTCAAGGCCGCCGGCAACGATAACCCCTTCGACATGAAGGTCTTCAAGCGGGGCGCCGGCACCAAGGAGAACCCCAACCTTATTCCATCGGCCTTCGACGCCCGTATTGTGGGCTGCATCTGTAAGTAGTCAGAAAACGCTAGCTGCGGTCAGGATAATGGCACAGATTGTATTCTATCAACCGTGAAATTTGCATTCTATTCTGCTTAGGTGCATTCCAATGACATTTTTGTTTTCATTGTAAGATTTATCCAATTGAGTTGCGTTAATGTAGTTAGTTGTTGAGCTCTGATTAGCTACAAACCGCGTTTAAACGTTTTTAAAAGTTATTTTGAATAATTCGTTGCAAAAACTCCAACTAAGAAAACCTGAATGCCGTCATCCTGACCAGAGCTATAGTCCATCTTTCCAGCAGAGTACTTTCTAACATACCTTTTATTCCGAACCAGGCGAAGAGGATCAGACCTACGTGCAATGGATGTGGCTGCAGAAGGGCAACCAGAAACGTTGTGAGTGCGGCCATTGGTTCAAGCTGGTGGAGAAGGCAGCTGTTTAAAGTTATTATTAATTAATTCAATAAACCAATTAATAACAAAAACACAACAACTACTAAGCTAAAAGTCAACCCACTTAGCTGTCCAAATAAACAAACATCAACCCAAAAAAAAAAACCAAACTGAGAACAGAGAGGAGAGAAAGGGCGGCACAGCTTCCATTTTCAGATCTGCAATCGTGTTTTCAAACGCAGCTGAGGAAAAATGCTTAATTATACGAAAAAAGCGAACAATAAAGTCTAAAGAAAAGATTTTGAGTAAAAATCAAAGGATTTATTTTAAAGAAGCTTGTCTAAAGACAGAAGGAAGATGACTTTCGTTTAAAGTAGTAGGCGTCTTAATAAGCCATCAAACATTTTCAAAACCCTTGGTTCAGACTCATAACTCACTCAAAGTGGGAAATTCACTTGTTATATTCATACATTTCTAAAATGTCGTCCTACATTTCGCGTCTACTTAAGGCTCAGTCCGCCTCCAAGCGTTTGATCTCCAATTTAACCCAGCGTGACGGAAAGCTAAGCTCTTTGCTTCGGCGACTAGGATTGCAGTGGCAAGGAGGAGCAGCCGCTGCTCCTCAACAGCGTCCCATATCCACAACTCAGGTGCAAAAGTCAGGTAAGTAGTGTTTGCAGCTTGCAAAGATCTCCAGTTCAGGTCTCATGCCCAATTAGCGCTAATTGCGGACGATCAACTGGTCACCGGGATTCAGAAGCGCGAAATGCTGCTGGCCAAGCAGGGCTGCGAGGACCCTTGGGGTTTCACAAAGGTGATCAGGCGCGGATCGGGAAGGGAGAACGACCCCACCGTCGTGCCATCGGCGTTCGATGCCCGCCTCGTAGGCTGTCTGTGCTTGGACGACCGCTTGCCCAAGTGGATGTGGATTGAGAAGGACGAGGGACCGAAGCGGTGCGAGTGCGGCCACTACTTCATCCTGAAGAATGTCCCACCCGTTTAGATCGATCACACAGAGCGCTGTACTTAACACGAACACACTTAACATGATCCTCAGCTGGCATTAAACATTGCATGATATTATCAAAACAAAGGCTTACATGTATTTGTTAGACGCACAATAACTATCTAAGCGTATAGCCCGTCAAAAGGTAGCCACTATTTCCGCTCATATTCACTTCCGGATGTGTGCGATTGGGCAGGATCTGGTAGGTGCGTAGCCAGTTCGAGGTCAAGTGCAGACCCGTCACCTTGCCTGTGGTTTTCAGCTCCATGAACGTCTCTTGCAGGAGCTCCTTGCAGGTGCTGAATACCACCACGGGCCTTGATGGTTTCACAAGAGGCAGCAGGGCTTGCAGAATGTTGGATGGGTGCTCCTTGGCGGCCACCACCAGACTGTCGAATTCAGCGTGCATCAGGACGGTGGCCCGCTTGTTTTCCAAATGCCAGCGCGGAGGTCCCTTTGCTCCTATAACAACAGAAATAGTATTTGTACTTGTCTTGATTAGTTAACTATTGTGACCCATACCTTCTCTGTCGCTCTTTGACTCATCCAGCTTGGGTTTTTTTGTGATCGGTTCTATCGCCTCCGGTTGTTCTTCCGTTAGCGTCTCCGGCTGGGTTTCCTGAGGCTTATTTTCACTGGGCTCCACAACGGGAACATCTGTGGCCTTCGCCTCCCCTCCTTGATAGAACTCCCTTAAAACGGAATAGAGATTAACGGAAACACATCGCTGTTGCTGCTCCAGGGGTAGTTTCAGAGCTGAGAGCGCCTGCTTCTGGGGCACATTGCCCGGGTGCATGTGCACCAAGGTGCCCTCCGTGCCTGCGCCTATAGAGTTGAGCATAGCAGCCGGCAGTAGACCATTGGTACCACTCTCGTACAGCAGATAGCTGCCGAATCCACAAACGCCCGAGTAAGAAATAATCTGCGATAAAGTGTCAACGCGAATGCCCATAACCTTCTCCGAGTCTTGGCGATAGAAGATGTCCAGCATCAGCCGGATCGTTGGCTGGCGGATCTGAACGAACTCGAAATACTTTTTCTCCTTCTTTAGCAGGTACTTCTCCTGGGAGTACTCCGTTCGGTTGTGGAACGTCTTAGAATTCTCCACCAGCTTTTCGATGATTTTGCTGGAGTCATTGCACTCCTCACGCAGCTGCGCAATGTCCTCTGGTTTCAGGGTCTGTGCTTCTCCATCATCCTGGATGTCCCGATTATCCGCTCCACTGCTGGAGATGCCCAAAACCTCCCGCGTGCTTCTCAGCTCAGTCTCGCTGCACAGCTCCAAGGTGTGTTGTCTCTGGGCGCCCCTTTTACCCGGCTTGGTCTCCTTGACGCACATCTTGAACGTGGAGCCATAGGGTTGGTCCAAAAGAGACTTCAGCTCCAGTGTTTCTTTGCCCAAATTGGCCGTGGTGTCCAGACTGCTGAATTTTTGTAGCTTCGTATACTTCTGCCGCTGGATGACGATGTAGTCGCCTAATTGGATTCTGGGAATGTCCTCTTCGGTGGCCATGGTTGCAACTCTATGTTATAATTCTTATAAACAACGTGTTTGTCGAAAACATACGAAAAGCCGCAAAATCTAGAGAGAAGAAGAAGATAAGTTCAGTGCTGGAAAACGGGCAAAATCTGGTAATATAGTCACCTGTTGCATGTGATTAGTAACTGAATTTTAAATGAAGAGCTAAATAACAACAAATTATTTTCTTGATTTGGCAATATAAATGCACTTATGGAAATGAGAATTATTGATTTCCTCTATTTGGATTGATTATTTGACTGATCTGGCAGCTTCATTACCTGTTGCTTGGCCAAATGTTTTGGAATTCTAGTTAAGAAATAACCATGAGTACTTGACAAAAATTACATTTACTTTAATTAATTAATTGTTTTATCATGCAATCAGAAAATTTAAGAATTAGATTACATTCAAGATTGCACACAATCTCAATACTCCTAGTTAAAATATACACAAAAATAATATATAACAAATATGTACATACATTACCCATTTTTGCGATAAGTGGCGGTTTGCTGTTGTGCTTTAATAAGTAGAGTTGGTTGCTATGAATGCTTAAGTTTGACATGGGTGTAGCTAACAGGGATGGTGAAAGTGTGAGTAACTACCTTGAATTACTATGATTAAGTAATACTCATTACAAAAAAAAACATTATTTACTGCACATACTTACCGTCCCTCTTAGCGATTACGAAAGGAAATGACTGCGCCCATGCGTAACGGAACCCCCGAAATCGCTTGTATCTACGCCCATAAATCATCATTTTTAACGGTGTGGCAACGCCGTTCGATCGAGTACAGCTGATACAACGCGGCGATAATCTTGTAGTGCGGTTTTAACCTTTAATTGGATCTGTGCTGTAATCAGCGTTCTTCGGGCACTGCAGTTGGCTCTCCACGTGTCCAGTAGTTCCAGGCGAACCCCCGCCACGAGGATAAACATAATCCCGAAATCAGAGCGCTGTCGCAGGCGCAGGTAAAATCAAACCTTCCCGCCCTCCTACCGGTTTTGTGGCCCCCGCGAGAATAACTGACCGCGCAAGTTTTCGGGTTTCAAGCATACGCCCCAATAACTGCTGTCGCCCGCATCAGCAGAACCAGAAAGAAATCCGAGCCAGAGTAGAACAGAAGTCGCGCAGATATGGCGGAGGCTAAATCGGAGAAGTCGCCTTTCATTGGCAAACAGCAGGCACCGGTGACGCTGAATCCCTCGTGGGAATCCAAGTTGCCACCCCATGATTCCAACGGCAAGGGATCCTCGTCGGTGTTGGCGAAACTGGGCCTGCCAGCGCCAAAAGATAAATTCCTTATTGTGTTCTTTATATTCCTGCTGCACGGCGTGGGCACGCTGATGCCATGGAACATGTTCATCACGGCCAAGTCCTATTTCGAGGACTTCAAGTTCGGACCGAACAACACCGTGGCCACTGAAGTGAGTTACCGCACCCATTTCATGCAGAATATGGGCTTTGCCTCGCAGATTCCCAACCTGGTCTTCAACTGGCTGAACATCTTTGTCAACTTTGGCGGCGACCTGACCACCCGAATCGTCTACAGCATCATCTTCGAGATGGTCATTTTGCTGGTTACCATTATTTTGGCCATGCTCGACTCCTCCCAGTGGCCGGGCATCTTCTTCTGGACCACCATGGTGTGCATTGTGCTGCTAAACGTGTGCAATGGCATCTACCAGAACACCATCTACGGAATAGTGGCATCGTTGCCTATCAAGTACACCGGCGCCGTCGTCCTGGGCTCCAACATCAGCGGCTGCTTCACCACCGCCATGGCCTTGATATGCGGTGAGATCTTCTCGTCCAAGAGGACCTCGGCCATCTACTACTTCGTGACCGCCATCCTAGTGCTGCTGCTCTGTTTCGACACGTACTTTGCGCTGCCGCTAAACAAGTTCTTCCGGCACTACGAGACTATTAGCCGGAGCAGCGAAAAGAAATCGGATTCTAAGGCCCAACTGAACGTGCCTTACTGGCAGATCTTCAAGAAAGCAGCGCCGCAACTATTCAACATCTTCCTCACGTTTTTCGTTACGTTGTCGGTTTTCCCGGCGATTCAGTCGAACGTGCACCGCTCCGACCCAGATTTCGTAGTAGGTCCAGACTACTTTACACTGGTCACTTGCTTCGCGACCTTTAACGTCTTCGCAATGCTGGGCAGTTTAACCACATCGTGGGTGCAATGGCCGGGCCCGAGGTTCCTCTGGGTGCCAGTGGTCTTGCGTCTGGCGTTCATCCCCCTGTTTGTCATGTGCAACTACGTTCCTCCGGACTCGGTGCGCTCATTGGCCGTATTCATTGAGAACGATTGGTTGTACTGGGGCATTGGCATCGCGATGGCCTACAGCTCCGGGTATCTCAGCTCTCTGGGCATGATGTACGCCCCGCAGACAGTGCACACCAAATACCAGACCACTGCCGGAATGTACGCAGCTGCCATGCTGATCACGGGCATCTTCTCCGGAGTGCTGTTCTCGTATCTGGGACCATTTTTCGTCGTGTAGTCAGTCTTACATTTATTAGTATGACGCTTACTAACAATTATCATTGTTCATTGCATTGCATTATTTGACACATTTTAAATGTAGTTTTGTGCTCAATACCAGTTCCGGAACCTGGCTATTAGGTTTCTTTTTAATCAATTAATTAGATTCTTTTAATTTAATAAAGGTTTTACTTTTCATTGGTGTCTAATATTTCATAGTTTACTGCTTCCCACCTATTTGACACAAATTAAATTTAGTTTTGCGCCCAATTCTAGTTCTAAGACTAATCAATCATTTTAACACGTTTTATTTAATAAAGTTTTTCAATTCGTTTTTTATTACATCAACGAAATAATAGAAAGATAGTGGTACAAATTTAAGCAACAATATACCTCGCATCGATGGGAAAAATGGTGCCGACAAAGATAGGAATGGGAACTTGCAGAGTCTGACAATTGGGTCCTAATTGATGTACATATATCTATCAATTGGGAGGGGGTCTAACAAGTCAATGGAATATTTGGTTCGTTTTATCACAGCTTCATCCGATTGAATGAAATAACAAAGTGGCAGAAATATGCACGACCAAAGCATTTAATCAATGCATTCTATTGGTGCCCACCGCAACCGCCTAGCTGAAATTGTGGACACCCATGTAATTATAAATAACACTGTTAACAGAAAACGTAAAAATAAAATTAATTGTCAAACGTTCTACTAAAATAATAAATGGGCAGAAAACGGCCTTATACAAAACTAATTTAATTAATTTCAAATTGGCAGAAAGGTTACAAAAACTGGATTAAAAAGTTAGTAATAATTACTATATTGTAATCTCCAAAATACTTTATTTTGCATCTGTGCCAAATTTTAATGCCATCTTGCAGGGTATCGTAAACATTTATTTGTATAAATGTATGTATTTGTAGCGTAAACCGATCGTATTGTTTGGACATGGCGCCGAAAAATAATTGGTAAACAAAAAAAATAACCAAATAAACGAACCTTATCTGAGAAGACACATAATTACCGTGGGAGCAGCTAGTAGCAGATAAACATAACAGTTCCTCTTGTCACTTGGGCGACGTCTAGTACCTATTTATGTATTTACAAGGGCAAAGTTAGGGGGGCAGCTCCGAGGAGAAGCGCCGACCTGCTCAAGGTTATTTCTTATCTCCGCCCTGCGGATCCGACAAGAAGTACACGATCTTCAGAAGCTCATTGAACTTTGGCGTGTCCCTGGGATGGCGTTTCTCAAGGCCAGCAATCTGCTCGAGGGCCACCTCCACATCCACTACATTGCATAAGATCGATTGCAGGCGCTGGGGAAATTTTCTCGAGGCTTGCTCCACACGTTTGCGCGTTGTCTCCAGCATGCTCAGTTGTTCCTGGGGGCTTACCTTGTGGTAGCTCACCACCAGCGTGTTAAGTTTAGGCAGACTATCGGCCAGTGGGAAGCCGAAGTCTTCGGCATCAGATAGACCAAGTCGCTCTAGACGTTTGCTTCCCTCCGACTGCAGAATGGTCGCCTCCACGGGATACCGATTTGAGGTGAGGTCCAGGTGCTTCAGTGGCAATTGATTCAGCAACTCTGTGAGATGGGGCAGCTCCACGGAGCATTCGTGTGCGACTAGGGTCTCTAAATTGGTGAGTCCAGTGAGGTACTTTCCCGTGATGTACGCACTTGACACGCTCAGGCTACGCAACTGGCTACATCTCTTAGCTATAGTGCTAATCATGCTATTGTTCATGTTCTCATCCGCGATGCAGAGCTCCCGGAGATTGCTGTAATCCCGCCGCAGATAGAAGGCCAATTCGGGTCGCATCAGATGCCGACCCAAGTACGAGTCGAACGCCTTCTTGTGCACGTTCCAAATGTACAGCTCCTCCATTGCGGGACTGGTCAGTTCGAAGAAATATATGTAGTCCTCCTTACTCAGAGGACTTAGCATGGAATCGGATACGGAAACCTTCCGGTAGCGCGGCTTTCGCCACACAATAAGGCAGAGGAGCTCTTGGAAGCGCGGCGCCAGCCTGGCCATCTTGATCTGCTCCACGAGCGGCAGGAACTCTAGTATATTGCACACGCAGTCATCGTTTAGCCTCTCCATTCTAAATAAGTTAGAGCTAGTATAAGTCAATATTATGTTCTTGCTAATAATTAAAACAATGTGACCAGGTAACGAGAGGCAAAATATACCGAGCAGTTCCGAAATGAAAATACTGAATGCTACGAAACTAGTTAGTAACTTTCAAAATATGTATATACTAGAATAGTAGAGGGTATCTGTTAGAGTAACTTTATTAAAGTCATTTTTCTTGTTTTCTGCAAATATGTAATGTCATTTGTGTTTAGTTTTAGATTTAAGTTATATCTTTTATTGAAAGATTCAATCGTCGCAGCAGAAACAGTCAACGGAAAAAGTTGAATATAGTTAATATGTATGCATTTATAAGTTTATTAGCAGAGTAGAGGGCATCTACTAGCAGTTTCTAAACTAAAGTAATTTCTCTTGTTTCAAATAAACTTTCAATAGCGATAATTAGCGAAAACTACCCTACTTTCATTTTCGTGCAAAGTAGTATAATAGGTATATGTACATTAATCTCAATTGTTTTTAGTTTTCAGTTACATCTTGCGTCAAAAGTTTCTGCAATCGCCACAACAGCAAAGGAAAAAACTTTCTACGTGCCCGGCGGCCCGCAAATCGCATTGCATACGTATCAATTAACATTTTGAGTGGTTTTCCATGTTGAACTGTCACTTTGATGCGCATCGGCATTCGGCGCCCCAGGATCCAAGGATGCGCCCCCCAAAATCGAAAGGCCCCAAACCAAAATCCAATATCCCAGTCTGACTGTTGCCGGCGCTTCTTTGGCTCGCATGATTTGTGCGTGACCATGCGAAATGTAAATTATTTATGTATTGTAGGGGCATTATCCTGCAGCAGTATGGAAGTATGTAGTTCTGCTTTCCCTTAGTCCACAGTCCGGAGTATGAGTATAATTCCTTCGTAGTCTGCGTCTCGTCTTCACAATAGCTGAAAAATAGCCAACTGTCGGAGGAACCCTTGTCAGGACATGGGACGCCAATTGATTGGCATTAGCGGCGGAATGGTGGGAATAGCTGGTGTGCCCGGAATAACGAATCGGAGCAAAAAATTAAAGCAAACACTTAAAATTTACACTCCATCGCTATCGTAGCTGCCATAAATTGGAATGGTACAGAAATTAGGTCACTGAACCTACATCATGTTTGCTGTAAGCTGACACCTTTCTTGATTACATAAATTATTGCTTATATAAGAGAAGAACACATTTCTGCTCTACTTGAATAAGGTGTACCTTAAAAACAGTAAATACTGCTCAAAAGTAGCAATTATCTTAGCTAAAACTTAATGAATAACAATGTTTAGTAAATTTGTGTTATATAATGACAGTGGCTAAGGATACTTCCTCCCAATTGTAGGCCACTGAAATTGGATAATGACCGTGGTGACATACGTGAGTCATGGCCGTGACTGCGAATCCTCCACCTCCACCGATACTGATACTCCTGCCCGACCGCTTCGGGTTTCCCCATTTAAGTGGCCGGCAATTTGTGCCGGACATTTTCATCGTGGCGGCTCAATTACGGGCGTGATTAGAGCGGGCGACCATGCCATTTATGCCATCCGTGCATTATACACAATATTTTCATATTTGTTCCTGGGTGGCAATTAGACGCCAGCCGAAATCGCGTCGATAAATTATTAGCTGCCAAAACGATGGCTCTTAAAACTTGCCACCTCCTTCGCTGCGGATCGTCGGTCTGCCTACCTACCTTAAAAAAAAAGGAGAAAGAAAGAAATGTGTAAAACGGCATCAAATATGCAACACTTTTTCTTGTTCAGCGCCTTGGCAAACAATTGGCCAATTAAGTCGAAAGTTTGCCTGCTGGCGCGGCAGCAAGAGCTCCTCCGAAAACCCCCAGCTCCACTTGGCCCGCGTCCATTGGCCCCAAAAGCTGATGGCCATTGCATGCCAGTCGAACATTTTGTGGCCATTTGCGTGCCGCCTTTTTGGTCCTTTCAGTCCTTTTAGTCCTTTCACTCCGTGCTCAGTGGCCAAAAAGGGGGCGTTGATGGAAAGTCCGGAGGGAGGCGGGGCACTGCAACCCGTTACGTGTTTTATGCAGATTGCCAAGCCGCACTTTTCCACGGTTTACATTTTCGATTTTCCAAGAATCCCGCTTGCAGTTTGAGTGCAATATTTCATTTTTAATTCGGACTCCAGAGGTGAGGATTTGATTTAGTTGGCCAACGGACCACGACGAAATCCATCGACATCTTTGGGCGTTTGGGGATGTAGATAAATGGATAATGTGGCATTGGGGACTACTTGAATGGTTTGATTCAAGTTCGAAGGACTCGATTATATGAAAATGTATGAAACTATTACTTAAAGTGAACTTACCGCACTACTGACTTACCTAACTACCAAATTTTCAAAATGATTTTCCCAAAAGATAATAATAAAACCACATTGCTTTCCAGTTTGCTTTTTGGCTTCATGCTTTCATATATATTTTAGGTATTTCCGCTTTTCACGATTTCCATTACTAAATGCCAGGCGAAATTATTGAACGTCTCAGCTAATTAAGTCAATGTAATTACATATTAATTTTAAATTCATATTATTATATTGGTTAGTTTGGTTTTGCTTCATGGAAGAGAAGAAACTTGTTGGATCACAAAGGTTTTGTTTTCGCTTAAGTAAGTAATTCGGCTTAAGTAATTAATTTCCAAACACTCTTTAACGAAAGGAGTAAACAAAGTAATTGAATTGAGCTAGCCACCTTAAAGCTTATTTACATCAAACAACATAACTAACAACTTGTATTCGATTTCGTTGGTAAGGATAGATTTCCATCTCTGCCCATTGGCCATCTGAGCTCTCTAGGAGTTATTGAGTTACTATGTTCGTTCTTAGAATTTCCCATTTAGTTTACGGTAAGGCTGAAGATAGAGTATTAAAATGGTTTTTGTTTAAGAGTAAAAGTTGTTTATAAAATATATATGTATCATATATCAAAGTATAGTTATTTAGTTATTTAGTTATGTATAGGCGTATATTACAGTTTTCCCTTTTTTACAGAGCCGCATCGAGCTTTCATTTGAGCTAATAGTACGTACTTCAACAATACAGAGTGGCTTCCATTTGGTTTTCCATTGGTTTTCCTTTGGTTTTCATAGGTTTGTAACTCGAATAATGCAAACGCTTGATCCACTAGATGAACTAAACTACCGTATTCGCATGTGTATGCGTATTAATTTGATTTCTCGTGTATATCATTAGGTATATATTATATATATATATATGCTTGTATAATTACTAAATGGTATTTGAGTCAATATTCATTATGTCGAATGTGTGTCTCTATGTATATATTGCAAATTTTGTTTATCGTCTACAGCGCGCTGCTACATTTCCGTAATTTGTGTATATATTCATAATTTTTCAATTTTATTTTTAGTTACTTCCGCACTTCCCATCGGTAATTGGTCCTTAGTACACTACATAGAAAGCATTTAAATGTTCTTCCCTTCGGTTTTCCCTTTGTCTTCGAGCCTTTTTCTATTTCCATAGCCCGCTGACACAGCATCGCACTTATGGCTTCATCTCGGATTGTTAAGGCAAACACCTGTATCCTTTATTTTTGTGTTTGTGTGCGTGTGGGTTGTGGTGAGTGGATGGAGCAGCAGCTGGCCTTTTACAGTCCCTCTCACAGACGACCTTTCGGTCTAAAAATAAGCGCCTTCACACAGACAGGCCGCTCCACGTGCCACGCCCCACTGGCCAGGTGGGCGGCGTGGACAGGTGTGTGCGTTAATTGCGGAGAGGAAAACCTGCGGCTTAGCCAAACATTGGCATGCGTTCTGCTGGCGTCTAAAAACGCGGCGTAAAAAGCTGAAACCGCCAGCGAGGCACATAAAAGTGTCAGGCAGACATAAATTTATGTTGGCTTGCAATTTTCCAACACCAGCACACATCACTGCCTCTTATACCTGTGTACCTGTGCACAGGTGAGGGGGAATTGGAAGTGGGCATGGGAGTGGAAAAGGGGTTGCGGCGCAAGGACGAGTTTATATTTTGTGTAGCATACTTTGCGGCCAGCGCGACTTTATTATTAAAATTGCCCCCAAAGTTTGGGGGGAAACTCTACCCAGCTGGGATTTGCTTGTGCCACACGCTGCAAAGCTAGTTAAAGGATACACACATTCATATTTATGGGAATTTAGCGAGAAATAGAGTAGCGATTATATGCAAAAATACATGTTTGCCAATTAGCTGTCACATAAAAAGAGTTTCGCAGAACTTTGTTGGATTTAACAAGGTACTTAGTTCCTTACTAATACCATTGGTAAAGTATAGTCAAGAACATCGCCTTTACAGGTGTTATTACTAATTAAATAAAGACTTTACGCTATTCACTAAAATTGTAGGGAGGATTCTGCACCAATGACATTACATAAGTGAGTCACCCCAACTTCTCGGGAAAACATCCTGTTCAGCCATCAGAATTAAGAGCCGCAGTTTGGCGGCGGTTGCTAATTAACTGCCGCTCTCGAAAAGTGTGCCAAATGCCTAATTAAGGATAATCCTTTTTTGCATACTGCTACTGCTTGAGTGGAAAAAGGGTTGGGATTTACAGAGATTTTTGCGGAATATGCGATGCGGTGTCATTTGCTTTCTACTTTCAGTTTTCTCCAGTTGTGCTATCTTTACGTTTAATGTGTATCGCAGCTATTTTTGACCTTTTCCTCATTTCTGTCTATCGCTTTAGTTCACTTTGGCTTAATTAAATAGTTTTACTTGGTTTTAGTTTGGATACCGACTAACGCTACTCTACTCCAACTAAACGAGATTTGTTCAGCTAATGAAATCGAACAAAAAGTCGTAAATGTATATTATTAATTATTATTGCGCTACTTACATGCAGTTATTCTATTTAATTGGTTTGTTTGATTCATAATTTGTTCGTTTTCCCATTGAATCCTCCATTTGTGTAATAAATTTACTTTGGCCATTCGGTAATTTTAGTTTTTTGCTTTCTGGAAACTGAATTGCACTTTTTTGCAATTTTTTGAGTCGCTGGTTTGTTTCATTTATCTCAATTCAAATATTTATGCTTTGTTTATGGCTGCGTTTTTATTTCGTTTGATTTAATTATACTTTCCAACTGAGGCTTCCCCCCATCACACGGACATTATTCAGTTTTATTTCCTTTCTGTTTGGGCAGTAAATTTGATGATCAAATTTATGAGTAACCAAAATCAAATTAAAAACGTAATTCAGTCTATGCAAACAGAGAGACTAATGTTATTCAAATTGAGTTCGCATTCAAGCTCGGAATGAGCTTAGTACACAAACTTCTCACTTCAATCGTGCGTTCTGTCAACGGTTTGCAAATCCAGACTCAATTATGAGCCAAGTCCATAAATTCAGTCGCAATTTATGGGTCACTTTTCGCCCCACCCCCCGCCTAGTGAGCTATTACACATTTTGGAAAACTTTCCCTTGGCAAACGATAAAACCGTTCGACTATCAGAAAATGTCATTTAGAATGTTGTCAGATTTGATTTATGCTGGCCATTTCCGTTCAAGCCGAGCGGCACGAAGCTCAGCTGGCTCACGTGTAGCGTTTTCAATAAATTTGTTTTTCAATTTTATTTCTGTTTGCTCTTCATTGGGAATTTATGCCAAATATGCATACATTACAACGAAATGAAAAAGTAATTCAAACCGAAAGTGTTGCCTTGACAAGCCGACTGTCGAAATACCAGTTCTAAATTATGTTTTGCAACTGAAGTGAAAATATTTTGTGATATATGGCTTGCAAATCATGTTACTAAGAAACAAAATGACAAAAAATTCAAAAAAATCAAATAATAAAGATAAAATTCGGCAGAGTGTTTGCCGTAATGAAGGGTCCTTTTGTGAGGGCATTGAAATGTCACACCTGTCACAGGAGAAAAGCCGCATGTGTAAATTTGTATTGCCTACCTTTGTGCGCGCTCTCTCTGCGTGCTTGTGTGTGTGAGTGTGTGTCGTGTCTGTGTGAGTCGGGGTCCGCTTGTGTGTGTGAGTTATGTTTTCACAACCATGTTGATTTTGTCCGCTTTGTCCTCATACATATACATTTGTTTGTTTATGCTCCTTTTTGGGCACACTTACTTGGCATTTCGCATTTCGATGCTGCTGCTGCTGCTTTTCTTATTAATTTTACACAAAATGCCATTTAACTTAGTTGTTGCTTTTTTTCTTGCCGTCGCTGCCGCCGTTTGGCTATTTGAGTTGCCATTTAGCCGCTTGCTGTGTTTGTGAGTGTCGTGGGTGTGTTCATGATAAATCACATTGAATGCAATTTACAGAAAAACATTTCGTTCGCACGTTCCGGTTGAAGTTTGTTGTGTTCCATCATACTTTTTTTATCAGAATTTCCTGCTGCCATAACTTAAGTTTATTGCTGTTGCATATCGCCGCCATTGCCCAGACCAGCTTTCGACTCCGGCGGCACCTGTTGTTGGACAGAAAGTGAGCCATTACTCAAAAATATCAATTCCAATTATTTTCCACATTAAGTGACAGTACAGCATCGGAGAAAATGAAAGTGGAAAGGAGAGTTTGGTTGAAGCACAATCAAGGCATTTGCAAACATTTAGGTAAAGTAGCCAGTTTGGCTGTGTGTGTGTTTCTAGTGTCTCTGGATGTGTGTGTGTGTGCGGGCGTGTCAGTGTGTGTGTATCTAGCCTGCGTAAAAGGAAAACACATCGAGCAACAACAAGTCCCACACACAAACATACGCCAAAGGATACAAATGTTGGACAGCCAAAACAATTTGTTCGAATCAAACGAGGGATCAACGAAAATTCGGGGCAAACGCAAAAAGTATTCAAGGCGAAACTTTCGGAATAATAATGGAAAAAAGCTTCAAAAAACACAGGAATATGATGGAACTCATAGGGGAAACTAGCATCAAACAAGGAAAACAAATAATCCAAAGAACGTGGCAGACAAAAACTAAGGCAAACACAACTAAACCAAAAGGAAAACCACAATATTTCGCCAAGATCCAAGGCCCAGAAAAAGGGCAACAAACCAACAGCAAACACATACGATTATGACTGGGTCTTAGGCCCAAAATAAAGTTCGGCTGGTAAACCATATTAAGCCCAAAGTGTAACAAGTGTAATGCAGACTCAACGCGTTCAATATTAAATTAAGAAGCAACCGAACCAGAAAAGTTTCTGTGGAAGATAAAGGAAAAGGAAAACACCATTGCTTATGCGGGATGCCAAAGAGACTGAGTGGCTTATGCTCGAAATCAAAACACATTTAAAAACTGTATGGCTTAATAATTATGAAAAATGTAGATTTGATTCGTTCACATATTATTTATGCAGAAAGAACACACTATCTTTCACAATAAAATGATATAGGAAGAGGATAATAGGCTTATGCATATTCAAACATCAAACATCAATATCTATCTTAACTTTAAACGATATGAAAGCATGTAAATATTTTGGTCCGCAGTAAAAGTTGGCGATTAGACAGCGAATAATTGGTAATAGATTGGAAAATCCTGCAACTAATGACAACATCGACAATGAGCACGACACTTAACAACTTGACAACGATGAGGAACCAATAAAAGATATCTGACAACCGCGACTGTACCTAGTATCTGAAGGATAGGGATATTGAATCAAACTTAGCGGCCATAGAAACTATGAAAGTCCAGGAAATCCATGGAATCTGTTTGATTTTGTTGTTGCTGATCGATCTACACCAGGGACGATGGGCATTAAAAACCAATAATTGTAACAAAACAGGAATGACAGTGGGTGTGGTTTTATTTTGTCGGTGATTTGGTGGGTTTGTTTTTAATTTGAGAGCAGGAGAAATAGAGAGAGTTATATATATAATATATAATTGTGGTAGGAGAGTGGAATATATTACAAAGTAAGGATTAGCGTATGCACACTTCACTCACCAGTTTCTTGAAACAGTCCTCAAAGAAGGCGGTCATCGAGCGGTACAAGTGACGCTTAACCCCCGAAAGGCTGTGGCCCTCATCCGGATATATCTGCTGCTTATAGAGCACTCCCTTGCTGGTCAGAGAACGGGCCAGGACCATGGATTGCTGCACATGGACATTGTCGTCGGCGGTTCCGTGGACCAGGAGGAACTGGCGATCCCGCAGGTTGTCCACATACTTGGACAGGTCACTCTCCTCGTAGCCCTTGTAGTTGTCCGTCACGTTGGGGAAACTCAGATAGCGTTCCGCATACGTGGAATCTTACATAAAAGAATAAAGGCCATTGATTTTTATGGCATTCTCTAAAACCTTCAAGGATAACTGAAACTCACCATATAACTTCCAGTTGGTAACCGGTGACACACTGATGCCGCACTGGAAAATGGACTGCTGTCCGGCTAAGGCCAATGCAGCTGTGTATCCTCCGTAACTCCAGCCCCAGACACCCATTCTGCGTGAGTCGATGAAGTGCAGGTTATCCCTGAGGTACTCGCTAACCTCCAGTTGATCGGATACCTCCACACTGCCCAGACGCTTGTAGACCTCGTGGAGCAGCTGGTAGCCCTGTCCGGCAGATCCCCGTCCGTCGATCTCAACGACAATGTAGTCCTTGCTTCCGGACAGATAGGTGTTCCAATCGACGTGCCAGTGATCGGTGACCAGCTGACTGCCGGGTCCGGAGTAAACATGCAGAATGGTGGGATACCGTGTTATCTCGTCCTCGCGCAGCACGGGCGGCAGGTATAGTCGGACCTGGGCATGATAACCGCCGGAGATCATCACTGGGAAGGTCTTGATTTGCGGCATGGCCGTCTTGGCCATCTTCTCCTTCAACCGCGTGTTGTTCTGCACGATGACCAGGAGTTCCAGGAACTGAGACTTCGGCTCCTCGCCTGCTTTCTCATCACCACCCTCCGTGGGTGCTTCTTCGTGCTGGGTGCTGTGTCGTTTCGTCTTGGCACTGTCCGCAGCGGCGGATTTCAAGCCGTAAAGTATGGAGGTGGGTACCACTGGTCCCAGGCAATCGATTAGTACGTACTTCGCCTGCCGCGAGATTGGAAACTTCGCCTCGTGGTACAGGCAATCACTGGGAGGCGGTGGGAGGGGAGCATTTTGACCCCGCCCCGGAGGCTGTTGCTCCACCGGCAGAGCTGGCTGCGGCGGTTGAGCCTCCGCTTCCTCGGAATCCTCCCAGTCATCATCCCAGGCGGTCACCAACTTGGGCGGCGACTTGGTGTGACCTTCGTCGTAGCCGTCGGACCACTGCGACACCGCCGGACACGTCAGGCAGTCGGGAGAGCGCAAGGCCTGACCTTGGCGGGCCGGCAGGGAGGATACGCGATACAGATGCTGCTGCGACGGAAGACGCTCCGGAGTTCCCAGGAAGTAACTACAAAATGATGAGAAATGCCTCATATATATTTAAAGCATTAAATGATTGTAAGTGCATTCAATATATTCACATCCACAAATCTACGTCTTATAGAAGCAATTTTCCACCAAAGGCACGGAAATACGCCCGGTTTGGTGTGTGCGTAATCACTTACATCCAATTATCCAGCTGATCCCAGTGCAGCAATCGATTCACTTCGTACGGCCCATGGGTGAGGGGCAGCACCCGGTTCTTGTCGATGTCCACGTGCACAATGTGCCGGAAATAGCCTGTGATTAAGAGGTATTGGTTTCAGGCGCGAGGGGAAAGGCGAAAGGAGGCGAGCAGCAAGCCAGCCTTGTCATTCTGGGGGAAACAAAGGCCAATTTGACAACTCACTGACTTACCAAACAGTCCATCTCGCAGCGGGGATATGGCCACGTAGATGCTGGCATTGGCGGCAAACAGCGGCACTGCGACAGTGTCCACCCATCCACGTCCATCTCCACTCACCCGGTGGGTCTGCAATGGCGAACGGCGGAAGGGGTTCATTAGCAGATTGCTGGCCGGCTGGCCGGACATGCCACCATCAAACTCACCTCGATGCACTGGAACGACGGAGCCTTGCACACACTGACCACCGAGATGTTCTGCGGTCGATTGAGCCACACCACCGCGATCTTCGAGTGACTCACCCAACTGGCGCTGCTGAAGTAGTGATCTCTGTGGATCAGAATGATTTCGGATAATGTAAGAACATTTGTAATTATATACACACAGAGAAAACGAACTTACTCATTAGCAATAATCTGAGGAGGATGCAGGTCGGTGACGTGAACTTTCAGCGGATCCTTTAGGTCAGCCACTCGTAGGGTGACCGTGGGATTCTGAGTGCCCGGCTTGGGGTAGCTATGACACAATAAGGAAAACATAACAATATGAATGTGGAGTTAAAGCTTTAATCTCATTTGTTACTTCTAGAAGACGACCCAAACCCTCAAATGAGACAACACTGACATCTCGCATTGACCTTTCCAGATCCGTTCTAGTAATTTATCAAACCCAATTGACAGGGGATCAACCTCCCTCCAAGCGTCACAGCTTGTTTAGACACCCAAAAGTTGTTTTGTCTTACGCATGCCAACCGATTCTAACGCCCCAACTATCAGCACACCCGAATCGGAGTTGGCAAGGGTATGGCGACCCGAAAAAGGATGAAGCCAGTGTCCAAATCTACCTGTGAAAAGGTTTCGCCACTGTCACTTCATGAATTTTAAGCGTGGCGCTAGGAGCCCATTAGATGTTACGAGGGGCACGACGACGATGAGGCATCATTAACACATAATCGAAAAGCGATTTAGCCAGAGCTCCGGACCTAATGGGGTCACGACTTACCGTAAGGACCTGATTTCCGGATATAGGCTGGCATGCGGATTACTGCCGCCCGCTCCAGCGCTCCCGGTTCCAGCTCCTCCAGCGCCGACTGCCGCTGCAGCTGCTGCTCCTCCGCCGGACGGACCCGTCGTGCCGTACCAGGCGAAGTGCTGCTCCTGGACGTGCGTGTCGTTGAAGGTGGCGTACAGCATCAGTTGGCCATTGTCGGACATCCAAATCGCATTATTTGCATGAAGGATCTCCTCTGCGAAGTGCGAAACAGAACGGAAAATGGAAATAAGTGTCAGTTGAGGAAAATATCGTGCAACATGCGCCTCCGGTTTGCAAGTAATGCAAAGGAATATCTTCATTTCACATAAGACTTATACTAAGAACATATATATAAAAAAACTTATATTATATGCTACCAATATGGCAGCTTAAGAAGGTTAAACAACAGATAATATTTGCTTTAAGCACGCTTTCAGGTGGTTTCTCTAAAGATTTGTATGTTCTTCCTAGCGATGATTTGATTCTTCCTGATTATCTCTACAAATAAATCCCCATTCTCACATGCGATATATCCTTGCAAATGCCACTCACCTTCGTACAGCCAATCGGGAATGCCGTTGTACACCACTCCGGGCACCGCATCGTGAGTAATCCGATGCACGGACGCACTGCGGACCTCCTCCCGGTAATAGATATCGTAGCTCTGGACCCAGACCAGTGCGTTTCCAGCTGGCGTAAATCGTGCGTAGTGCAGGTAGGGCCATTCATCCTGGTGCGGACTGTGGCGCAGCTTGATGCTCTCGCTGTCGGGGATTAGGGGCGCAATGCTAAAGTGTGGACGGCTGCGGAATGATGCCGGAACTCACCTGGTCTGAATGTCGTAGAGCGTGTATTGGGCCAAGTACGAGTGCCGGAACAGTTTCACAACATTCTGGGCCAGGAGCAGATAGCGCTTGTCCGCCGATATGGTGAAGGTGAAGGGCGACAGGGTTTTCTGTGTGGAGCAAGTGGAGCCGTTGAGTGGTATTAAATGCTGGTTGCAAATTATGCGGAATACTGTTGAGCGGCTGTAACAGTGCGAACACACTGCGTATACGCAATTTTAATTAAAATTTGAATGGTCTTTTCTGATTCGCACGCAAAATGGCGGAAGTTTGCCACCATGGTGGTGGCTGGTTGGAAATTTTCGAAATTTGCGGCATTGTTTACGGCTCTGGATGTCGAAAATTGTTTGCCAACGAGTTGCCGCCTTAATTTGCCTGGGAAAACAATCTGAAAATTATTCTCGGCAGGCCAACGTAACTGAGAGCCAAGTTGATGTCTAGTATTTTGCTATTCATTGCTCATTTCGTGTTTGAGTTTGACGGCGAAGTAACTTTAATGCCAGATCCTTAGCCAACTATGAATATGTATTGCCATTATGCCGTTGCGACTGCTCGTTCGAGTTTCTTTGGATTCGGCTGCACATTAATTATTTCCCACTCAACTGTTTCAACTGGCAACTGTTGACTTGCAGCGGCTGCACTTGTTGCACTCCCTGCCTGCATTTTTGGGCCCTCGAGGCACTCAGAATGTTCGTTTGCCAAGTTGGCAAGGAAAAGCTTCTGCTTACCGCCCTTTGACTCCCCCTTTCCATTCATTTTCCTCCCTTTCAGTTTTGCCTTATTTGTTTGGTTTTCAATTCCATTCGCGCATTATTCATTAGAAACCGTTGTACGTCCCGCGATTTCCCCGCGCGTTTTCCACATGTGTGTTTTTACCCAGTCATTGACATACAAATCTTTTTGCCTTTTATCGCTATCGCTGTATTGGGGCGAGAGTCGCCGCACTCAGTTAACGATAACTTGGCCCATTTGTTTCGCCCACATTTGTGCGCGCATAATATCAGTTAACATTGCCAAGTCGAGTGTGTACACTTGAGATATCTGCCTTTGGGGCCGCCCCCTGCCAACTAACAACACTTTCTAGGACTCCGACAACTTCGCTAGTCGTAAATAAGATGGGGCAAATATTTATTCAGCTCAGAGAGATAAGCAATAAGCAAACAAACAGTCCGGCATGGGGGCAAGGTGATTCAACGAAATGTACTTACAAATGTTACATTGGACATGAGGACACGTTCCGAGCGATTGGCTGCATTCAGCAGACAGATGCGACCCAAATGGTCCTGGTACAGGAACTCCTCGCCTGCAAAAAATGGAATGAAAGCGGAAATTAAAAGCGATTTGCCACATAGAACTGCCACTAAGGGGCACTCACGGCATACACGCAAAAAAAAAAAGGTTTCTAATAATATGATTCTGATTTCTAATTTGATACTAAAACCACTTGTGCCCAAAAGTATGCAATGAAAAGGTAACGTTCTTTTACAGCTTGCTGTTGCATACTTTTAAGCACCTTTCCTGTGGATTTTCACCAAAGTGTAGCACTCACCATCGATCCAGCTGCCGTTGGAGTGCTGCGGCACGAAGAGGCCATCGACGATGTCCTGCAGCTTGATGCGCTGCCCTTTGACCCGCGGTCCCTCATCGGGGGGCGTGAGCAGCACCTTTTTTGATAAATGTAGAAATTTTATATGTTGTCTTCTGCACACTCACACACAGACAGACAGCCAGCCAACCAGACAAACAGACAGACAGTCAGGCAGGCACAACACACACACAACATCAACAGCAACAACGAATGGAGGGGAAAATGTTCGGTTTGGTGGTGTGGGGGGTTAAATTTATCAGGCAGCCACAAAATTGCAAAAAAGTAAACAAACAGACAAAAGACAATAATGAGCGTAACGTATTTACACAAAAATTTATCACAGTTTTTTCATATATATAAATACATACATATAAAGATACACATAAATATTAATGGTCGCTTTAGTTTTTTTTTTCGTTTGGGGCATTGTTGAAATATTTACGTTGCAGTTAAAGAAAACTTTCAACATCCAATAGCGCATGAGGATTTGTATTTCGTGTGGAGATTTTAAATTGAGCAGAGTAATAGTTTACAATTAAACAAAACTGTGTAGGACCAAAATGGAATTGGCATTGTGGTGTTTAGTTTTAGCGAGGCTTGCCATTTATTCATTAGCGATATGTCAGTTTGAATACTCTAGCTAAACGACTATTCAGAGGTATCTCTGTACCTAATCCAAAATTAAAGTGCTTTTAGCAGAGTATTCAACAATTGTCTGTTAGAGAGTGAATTTAATTTTGGTTTTTTCGTGTGTGTGAGGTAGATGTGCTCTTGTTTTGACAGTATTTTGGTTATTGCTTTGGACCTATTTTCGAAAACAAACGCAATTCCGTTTGTCCGTTTGTTGAATCAATTTCGGGATTTCGGGTTGGCCAATCACTGATGATTGTCCATATTAGCCACGAGCCACGCAAAATAGAAATTCATTTAATTGCCCATAAATATATGCGTAACACCGATTTCGACAATTAAGCCGCCCAGTTGGTGCCTAATTATATCGCCAGGGACAATAACCAAACATCATGCTGTACTAGTTGTGGTCGGCCTTCTGGCCAAGTGTTGGACTCAGACTTACCACCGATGTAACAATCAGGGCCAGGACAATGATGATGACCAGCAGCGCGATGAGGATTCCGCGCCAGTTCCTTTGGTTGGGATTGCTGGAGACCAACTGCGGGAAATCAAAAGAAAACAGTCAGTGAGAGCTGCGAAACATTAGGGAAATTAATTGGTAAACGCCGGAATGCAAATGCTGCACATAAAGAGCACGTGCGGCTCATTACACCGAAAGTTATGAAGGCCGAGCATGGCCATAATCAACCGGTCAGAACCGCAAATAATTGGTTGGCCAAGATGCAATTAGTAAACTGATGATTCAGTTTTCCCCTACTGCGATGCCTCATAAACGATTTTCCTTCCAATTTATGTCTGCTCTTAGACAATCACACCTACCAGTCCCCATATTGCGAGCATGTTGAGCACAAAGACCCGGCCAAAACCCCTTGGAAATCAAGCCTTAATGCATATTTAATGTTGTCAAGCAACAAAGGAAAACAGAAACCCAAATTAAACACGACAAAAACTTAACTCACGCAGCCCGCACAAGTTGATACCGATTTTTACGAGCAGTAGGGGTTTTATTTTTTGGATGGAACTCTGCCTGATTTCCATCATGTCGCACATATAACTACATTCCCGTTTAGCCGAATAATTAATTAAGGGCTCATAAAACTACGCTCGCAAGATAATAAAGAAATGACAACGTATTAATCAGAAGTTGCGTGCCAGGTGGCTTATCTAACTAATTGGGCAGAAATATAAGTTGGATTTTATTATTTAAGCAGAGTTTTTAAGATTCCCTTATTGAACTATGGAATACTCTACATACCCAATCGATTTTCCCAACAATTTAGCTTATAAATGTTGCCTGAAAAGGTAGAATCCTCAATTAAAATCGCATAAATATGTTCCACCTGCAAAGCTTCCCTTTTGGCCATTAGTGAGGCGGGTAAATCGCGCTTCTTAATTAATAACACGTCGCACATACAAATGGGAAACAAATTGCGAGGGAACACGTGTACAAGGTACAACACACGCATCCTTGCCAGCATGTTTATTTATAAGGCATCCGATCCCCACGATGCCCCTATATGTATGTGCTCGCTCCATTTCGGAAATCGCAACCCAGTGGTATTTATTACTTAGCCCCGGAGTTGTGCCGCAAATAAGGTGAACAGAACGTAAACCAAACTATCAAACAACAATAGAGAGCTCAAGCTTTGGCAACTTTCGTTAAACTTTATTTCAACGCTTCGGTGCTTGAAAATATTTTCGTGAAAGCAATCATAATAATAATGATGATTTCTTGCTGGGGGCGCACGCGTCGTATACTTAATGTGTCCTAATTGAATTGCATTTATTCTCCTCGGGAGGGTCAAGTAATAGAGTCCTCAGGACACTTATTTAGCACACAGCAGAGCTCAAAACACTCATCTTGATTGCCATGGAGGAAAATGAAAATGCGTACACACGAGCTCAAGAAAATATGCAAAAAAACGACCATAAATGAAATTTAAACACTCAATTTGATGAGTTGCTGTTAACGCTAAAGGAATTAAAAATAATGACAGTCATCAATTTCAACAATGGCCGTTGCTGCCGCAAGATTCAATGAGTTTACTTCTGACGTTGCCAGTTAATGGTGGAATTTGAAGGATACCCAGGATGAGCGGAGCACATGAGCTGCGCATCCTGTTAATTTCCATCCATTTTTAATGCCTTGCCATTAGGCGTTACTCAAAGACGGAAAATTGTTCTTCTAGAAAACGGAAACAGCAAGGTTGGGGAAAATTAGTTGACTGTAAATGTTTCCCTCTTAACAGAATTAGTTTAACTAAATTAAATTTAAATTTAGAAATTTAAACCTTATTTCAAATTTTACAAATTGCATGCGCTACAATAAATATAATAAATCAGCGAATGACGACCATAAATAAACAAACTTTACCCATTGCAAGTAAAGATTTTCAGATTGCCAGCGATCTCGGTTTCCCCGAGCTGCAATAAATAAATTCGAAGGCCGCTTGTTTTATGGGCTTTTCCGGGCATTGTAAACTATGAGCGGCCCAAATGGAAAAATATTGTATCCAAATTACACACACAATGCGACACTCGATGCATGAGAATGAAATGCACGACCGGAAATCGTAATGGAAATGGATTGCGTTTTAAGTGCGTGGAAAAACAAAAAAGCGGACGCGCCAGTGATTGCGAGAAAGTAAACCTCTTTCGCCGTTTAATGATGTTTGCTCGCGGGATTTTCATTTCTGCTGACTTTTGATTACCATGTGATTTTGGATCAGCATTGTTATTCTTCCATTTTCATTGTGTCCGCAAACAGGCAAACCACTTTTTACCCACCGCAAAAAAAAGCGCAGTGAGTGCGGCTTGATTAAATTCTCGGTTACCTGAGATTCTGACCATCCGGAATCCGAACTGCTGAAATATTCTTTCTCAGGCATCGTTCAGAGTTTAAGTTTAAGCTGAAAAACTTACCCTGACCGAGCTTAAAAGCAGAGAATAACCAAATTAAGTCCTGCTCTATCCTCTTCCTATCTCTCTGTGCCCCGCCCCACCTGCTTTCGCCTTTCGCCGCCCACTTTCACTTGCGCTTTCCCCAAGCTGGCCAGGGGGCAGAGATAATGCGAATGGCCATCCACTCATCCTTACTCACACACACACACTCTCACTCACACAAACACCTACAATCCCGGGCAGAGCATTAGCTGCCTTTTGCGGTTGAGCTGGGCAAACTCGGGCTGCTCCTCGAGTGCAGAAAGTTGAAGAAGCCAGCTGGTTTGGGGGGCATCCGTGAGGGAGGTGGAGGTGGGGTGGAAGGACGTTGGTTGGTGCTGGAGAGCCGCCAGTTATTTGCATAAGTTGTCATAGTTATTAAGCTCTGAGCGTTAAAATTCTTTCCTGCATACTTTTAAGCGCATTAAAAATAGATGCCAGCTATAGTATTTGTCGAACCAAAGCTTTGGTTCCCCTTTGCAAAGGGGAAAATGAGAGAGAGAGAGAGAGAGCGAGAAAGGCGGGGGCGTGGCCACATGCCGCTGGCAGTGAAAGTGTCGTTTTCAATTAACTTTCGAGTTGGCTCAACAGCGCTGAAGATGGCCCAGTTAATCGCATTAGAAACCTTCTGTTTGACACACAAAAAGAAGGTCAGCTACGTCGTTCCAATATGGATTTCAGGACTTTCCATTTTGAAATTAAATTTGCGCCAGCAATTACGATGGCGAAATAATAAGGATTTGGGCTCAATGAAGAAAGGATGTCGGAGTAAAGACCTGAACTTTAAATGATCACAAATTTCCACAAATTATATTTAAAGAAAAAACCGTATTAAAATATGTAATCAATTGTCGATATAAAAATTAAATTAGTTTTGAAAAGCGTAGTCCTTTTCAAGCTAATAGTTACTATGCAGCATACGTGACTGAAATTAAATATCCCTAGTATATATTCAAATTTGTGCTGACCTCCAACCTTTGCCGAATATAAGTTTATCTAGCACTGTTTGCTTTTCACTCAAAGTCAAAGTGTGTGTGTGCAAAAGTTCTGAGCCAATGAAAGCTGACTTATTGCATTTTTCGATGGACCCTCCGTGCCTTGGAGGTCCTGTTTGCCTCCTGCAAGCCTGCGTCACCTGGGCCCACATTCCGCTCAAACGATATTGGCCTTCGCATTGGGCGGGCGACATTAGTAAGCAATCTTTATGGCCCGCTGCCTTCCTGCCAAACATGAAATCCATAAACAGTCCTTCGGCGTTCGCGGGCGATTGTGGAAATGAAAAGGATGCAACAACAACCGGGTGCATCCTTGCACGCCACTTGCACTGTGTTGGTAAGGTCCTTAAGGGCGGCTGTGTGTGAGTGTGCCCGTCTGTGTCTGGCTTTCCGGCATGCCAGCCCTATTGTCTACCTCCGATTCCTGCCCACCTGTCCTCTTACCATCGCGTTTGGCGCTGTTGTCAACAGCAGTTTAGCTCAAGGCCATAACGGCATAGCATTTGCTATATCTGTCACGTGGTTCCCCATTTCCCCAGTTCCTTGGTGTGTGCGGGTTTTCCCCCATGTCAACACATACTTGAGCTTCCATTACACGGCCATGATTGCTTATTTTTCTGTACTCCGCTCTTCCGATCTGCTCCGGCAGGTGGCGCGCCTGTCGGCGGTCGTTAAGTTCCCGAATTTGTCAAAATAAAATGTAATATGCCAGCGCGCTGACACAATTGAATGCGATGTGCAGTCGCTGACTTTCGATGTTTGTTCGAGCAAGAGTGATTATTTTGAATTTTATGATTTTAAGCTTAACTTAACTTGATTTATGGGGAAGTAAACACTCACCGAAACTGGGTAAGGTAGCAAAATAAATGATGAAGGAAATAAGTTTTGGAACAGAAAGCTGTGGTGCTACATCTTTCATAAATGTAATCTATTCGTACACATTTTCAATCACACAAACTCATTCACCTCATTTTAAGTCCTACATCGAAATTAATATGTATTGTATTAAGCACACTTAATCTTCAACCTGCCAGGCGAAACCCCAATATTAATCACATATTGACTCTAGCTCTTGCAGGACCTTTCCTTTAGCAACAGCAACACCTGTCAGCCGAAATTAGCATAGTCAAAACAAGTTATATAGATGCACTCTGGCCAAATCGATTGCTCCCAAAATATATGGCCAATAGTGTGGGCTGGCAAACGGCACATCCATGCATTGGTGGGTGGTAATCGAAGTGGAAATTCCGGCTAATTGATTTCCGCTCGAATGGCTGATTGCCATTGCGACTGGCTGTTTATTCCGGGCAGCGATTGACACTCCCACTTGGGCGGGAAAGTCCTCCCCAGACGACTTGGTATGCCAAGCACACACACAGACACGCGTTGCATGGCTAATTCAATTTCGCAATTGTCGTCAGCTCCGTCAGCGTTTTGCATTTGAATAACATGCGGAATTTATTTCAATTAGCATCGCAGCCACAGAGTTGATGCCACGGCGCCGCAAAGAATCCAGCGAAGCGGCACGAGAAGCTGACCATCAAAGACCGGAAAAGTCGGAAAAGCGAAAGGGGATGTTGGATGGTGGATAAAGGAAAAGCCGGGAGGAAACTCAAGTCCCCAGAGTACTTCTCAAAGTTGAAATCAGAGTGAGTAGCGACTGAAGTGGCGATGTAAGTGCTAAGTCAGCTCGTCGGCCAAGTGGAGCTAATAATAAATTCAATCGCGGAAGGTAATCTGTGGATAAACCAATCGAGGATTTCCCCAAGAGACTCTCCTAGTCGTTCAGCAAGCATTTATGCATTAAAGCAATGTAAATTTAAGGATTTTAAGTAAGCAAAGTTGGATAGTCTTGCTGTAAAAGTATGGCAGTCCATTGATTTAAAAAACTTCATCTATATTTATTAAAACAAATTGTGCACTTTTTATGCAACAGACAACTAATTAACCTCTTCAAACGCGCATATATTCATACCTAATTATAGCCAATTTCACGATTTGGTAAATATTTTCATTTAAAAAAAAAAGCGAGTATAATGAGTGCTTTGTGTTTTACGTTTGACAACGCTTTTTCATTACATAAATTACCAAATATTCAGTTGCACTGCCTTCAAGGCATTTTTCTTGTGCTGAAATTCAAATTAAATTGCCATATTTACATAAATGTGCCGTAATGACGCTAGAGAGTTAATTAGATTGCATAACAATAACCCTTACATTCTGCTTACGTCAGCTAGCCAACTTTCTAATGCCAAACCTTATGTATTCTCCTGGCGCTTTTCAATTTTCCCCGCCATTAAACAATTTGAAATTTTAATCGCAACCAGAAGTTTGGGTATCCTTTGACTTTCGAATGTGCTCCGCGATAACCGAAATCTCAGGAAATCGGCACACGCACACACGTTCCGGGAAATATTTGTTTTTAAAATTAATTATGCCTAATTATATTTGGGCTCAAAACATATTCCGCCTTTTTTTTTACTCTGCCTCTGCTGGCTGCGTACGCAAAAAGTGTAACAAAAGAAATTACCTCATCATCGTAATTATCCTGCTCCGGCATGACGCGATGTTTGTGGGCTTACGGCGATGGATTTAGCGGAAGTCCGATGGGCGCGGTGGGTGGGTGGCTGGTGTTTGGTTGACAAATTAAAGAAGCCGCCGGCTGTTGTCTCTGTGGTCCGCTGGCTTTATGCTTTTCAGACTGCTAATCGAAACTATCAGCTGCACCGGGCGATAAATTGCGAGCTCTGGCAATTTGTCTAGTTGTGAAAATCAGCTCGCTGCGTCCGCCTTGGGCGTCTGGTGGGGCTCGAGATAACTGGAGTTACTGCCCATGGTCATGCCTTCGCGAATTATCCGGCAGCTCGTCCTTGACTTTTGCCAGCTGTCCTTCCGCCTTGCGTCGACCACGCCCCGTTGCCCTGTACTACTTGTTTGTTGTTGCTAATTATGGTAGGGGCGTTTTATTTTTCGACGCTTGACTTAGGAACTCGCAATGCGCTTTTGCTGTTCGCTTTTCCCGCTCGACGCGTCTGCCCCGCCTAATGAGCGTGCATTCTCAGTTTTCCCAGCTGCAGCCAGTAGGGTTCATCCTTTGTCTCGTTGGTGTAGTTGTAGTTGTAGTTGCTGGCGTTGGTGTAGTTGTGCCCGTTGTTGAGACACTAATGATGCAGCATACTTTTAGGCCAAGCGCTAAATTGGAATAGAGTGGGTTTGGAGTGGGGGAGAAAAAACACACACGATATTTTAAAATTCACTTCTTGCTTAAACATTTTCTTGTTGCTCTGGTGTTTTGTTGTTGTTGTTGTTCTTGGCTGCTGTTCATATGCACTGTGTGTTGTTGTTGTTGTTGTCAGTGCCAATTTGTTGTTTGTTGTGCTTTTAGCCTTGGTCGTGTGTGTGTGTGTATGCGGGGGTGTTAGGGTTGTGCTTATATAACATGACACATGCTGCATACTTTCGTTCTTGTGTGTGTTGGGCTTTGCTGGCATTTGAATGTGGGTTAAGTAGTCTACTGCTTAAATATTTGCATAAACAAAGGCCGCTGCCCAAAAGCAGGCGATGTTAGTTCTAATTACATGTACTGCGACTATGTTTCCAGTCTTGTACTTTTCGATTGGGTGGTAGAAACATGCAGGTAACCCCAAAAAAACTAATCTGTGTATTATGCAAAATGTCGCAGGCGGTGGAGAAGGGGGCGTGGTTGCAACACTTTAAACACGACTGCGTTGTTATATGCAAATCCATGGGACGGGGTGCAGTGGCTGAGAGCAGTGTTAATAGCATTACATTTTCAATTTAAGTTATGGCAAGTTTTTCCTCGCTCCTTTGCTTTTTTTCTTGGTACCGCTTATAAGTAGCTTATTATGCAAAATGCATGCACAGTTAACAATGACTACAGGGTATGTGCAGATGTGGAGAGACATTCATAGTTGGGGGGAAATTGTGCTAAAGTTCGTATCATTTGTTTGTGGTGTTAATGAGGTATTAAATAAGTTTATAGGCTACAAAAATGATTAAGTTTAAGTTTAAATAAAAGGTGAAGAACGATTTTCTGCTGCTTCAATCGCAATGACTCAACAGCTTTCCGAGCCACAAGAGGATCAAGCGAGTGTTATCCCCATAATCCAAAGGCTATCAAAGCTATTTTCTATATGTATACTATAATTACCCTGAATGTCAGCTTTGTAGCTCGTCGGCATGAGGAAGACAAATGACACCACACCCAAATAAAAGCAGCATACATATTCCTGTCGGAAAAGCGTTAAAACTTGTTCTTGGCCCCAAGAGAAGCTTTGGCTTAAATAGCCAATGACACACAAATAATCTAAAATAGCCCCATGGCGGCAAGGAGAGAGGGGTTGGTTGGGAAGAGTGTTTATCATTCGCCTGAGTCATCTTTCGGGAGCATTCACTGTGCACTCCGCTTCCTCGAAGCGCATTACAATGCATAAACTTTGGTCATTGTGGGGCTTCTGCCCGCCTTTCACCTCAACCGACTTGCTCAACTATAAATTTAAGCAAAGTGTATGAAAGAAAACACAATCCTCGACCTAAACGTCACTTTTGGGAACAATGGCAATGTTTGATATATGTGCATGTGTAGCTGCTAACATAAATTTCATTCATTTTTACGTAGCCAAATTGTTTGGGACTTTTGTTATGTTCTTTTGCTATATTGTTGTGTATTATTTCTTACGCAGCAAAGCGCAAATGGTATTGTTTTCATAAAAATGATTTTCATTTTTACCTCGAACAATGTACCATTGAAATACTCCTCGCAGCCAAGTAAAACAAAACATTTTGCATATTTGTGGTGGCTCCGAATGACGGAGTTCTGCTGACCCACGGATTGTAATTTACGGCTCCTTTTCAGGATACCGGAAACCATATAAGCATTTTTTTAATCTTCATTAAAATACTGCTATAAAAACTGTTAAGAAATCGTATAAAAAATCGTATTTAAACAATTTTGTATAGCTTCTTTATGAAGTTAAAGCACGTGCCTCTTCACTCGCCTCTTTAGTAGTTGCAATTAAATTTATTATGCAACTTTCTATGGAAAATTCAGTGCGTGCTAAATACCCCGGTTCGTATTTTCCATTTTGATACTATGAAAAGTTTTTTAGCTTTCTTTGCAACTTGGTTTCATGTGTTTTGTTATCAACATGTTGACATTCACTCGAATGGGGGACACCATTGCCCATCCTACTCTTATTGTTCTATCTCGCTCTGACAACGACTTCCGGCATGATGCAACCGTGCGTAAGTCACTTCCGGTTGAAGGACGAGTGCCGTTTCATAAAGTTCCACAAACACAAATTCCCAGCGCACTGTCATTCGTATCTACTAGCATTTTGCAAAAATTTTAAATTTAATGCTTCAATGACCACACGAAGATCGATCACGCGGACTCCACCACCTCGGCGGCACAGCAGCAGCATCAGCAGCAGCAGCAGCAGCAGCAGCAGCAACAGCAACAGCAGTCAGCTTTATTTGATTATTTTATCCTTTTGCCCCGCCCATTTGCAGCCCCCCATTTCAGCGGCACTTTCACAGCAAAATATTGCTTAGCATAAAATTAGGCCGGCACCATTAAACGGGGTGGCAAACGGGGGGGCCACCCAGTGGGACACAAGTGGCAAGGCCATCAGCTACACCCCTGCACCCCCTTTGTTGACTATTGCGACAGCGACGAGGCTTGCACATTAGTTTTAATGCATGTTTCATGCGCCATTAGGCTTAATTAGTGGCATTCGCTTCCCCCAGCGAACTCAACTTAAATGGGTTTCAATGTTGCTGCCGAGGTCAAGGGTTGGGGGTGGGCTGGCATTTTCGTCCAGACTGCAATCTGCAGCCTGTAGAACGACATTATGGCTCTTAACTCCGCTCCTGTGCTCCGCTCCCCATTAAGCCCAGCGGTGACCGTCATTCATCAGCCGTTCATTTGGCTTTAAGCCCCCCGCCACACGCACGCTGCAGAAAAATGAAGATTTAATTAAAACAAATAATAAATGCTTTCTGGGGCAGCCCAACCAGAAGCGGCTAAAGCAGGACCAAACAAATTGTCTCTTATGGCACGGCATTAGCCCTTCGGCCTTGGGGGCAACAAGATTTCCATCTCGACAGCCAACTCAGCTACCAGTTCAAATTTGCTAGCAACAATGTAGTGACTACCAAATTTAGATGCCTGCTTTTGCCCAACAGCAGTTGATTTGTCTCGAGACTGAAGTGCTTTTTAGGCAGTGATGGCAATAGTTTTGGATGTCACACAACTAAGAAACAACTAAATAATCAATAATAGTTCATCCCACGAATGCAGGACAAGATTCCAGTTTCAAAAAGACACCTCATAACCATTGGCGAGAAAAAGTCCGACTTACAAGGTACTTCTAGCCCATTGAATTAAAGGCTAAGTTCCAGCTGATTTGGCCAGCATCGCTGTTGATTTCAGATACTTCCGCCGAATGGCGCCAACACTTTATGGCCAGCACAGGACGCGATGGCTTATAGGCCATAAACAGGCTAGTCGCCAGGCCATTGAAGCGAACAAAATGCTCGACATGTTTGCCCAGACTGCTGAAAGAAACTCTGGGCGAGAATAGGAATAAATTTGGCCAAAGACAACTGAAAGTGGCCCACCAGAAAACCAGACTAGTTAACTGGTATGTCGGCAGCTAGGGCTGAAGATTGTCCAATTGTAGAGCGGGGCATAAAAGCCAAATTAGGATGGCAGTTGGCTAAAGTAAGTAAACAAATAAAGACGACGACAAATGACAAGGAATAAGAGACAAGTTCATGTCCATGTCACTGTCTCCTCGTTTCGTTTTGTTTTGGCTCGTTCCGTGTTTGCTTTATTTCGATTTTTCTTCTTTGAGGCAATTTCACTGTAAATTTATGGCCCACATTTCCTTAGAACATTTTTCACCTTGTAAAAGTCAAGACCGCAAAAAAAACAAAATTACATAAAAGCCAGAGAGAAGAAGAATTTCCAGCGAGCGCATTCAAAAAATTATCAAAACAAGCACGACCGCCTCGAAATTGTAAAAATCTGCATGAAAATATTCTACAATAATAAACAGGCTCAAAAATGTTTAAACAGCTTCGGGAAAACTGGAGACAAAGGAAGGAAAATCCAAATATATATAATATAAACGATGAGACAACACCAAAGGCAAAAGCAAAAGTTCAACGAAATCAATAATCAAAGTGCAATTGTTCGATTTCAGATAATGTAAGAACTGAATAAAAGATATATATAAGCTGTATTATCATTCAAATGCCGATGACCTATTGAGGATAATTAATCGAAAGTTCAGTTCAATGTTCCAAGAATTGACTTCACGCATTTATTCTAATTTATTCGAAATTTGTTTACTTTAATTGAGAGATTTACTTCTGGACGTCTTGGATAAATATATTTGTTTTCATAGTAATCAATAGGTCAATTGTAGGGGTTTTAGGTAAGTAAAGTCGGAAATTGTTTAAATTATATTTACTCAGGACTGGAACCGGCATATGAAAATTCTCCTGTGGTTTTTATAATATGTGTGTTAATTTGAAAATTCGATTTTTAGAGACCCTGTTTGAATATTACCCTGAAAATATATTCCATAACATTACCCCTGCCACAGCACACGTAAGAAAAATAACTATAAATAACATGGAATTGTTTTGATTATTGCGGCAAAAGCTTTTAATGTACAACCTGTCGTATACACAATATTTTACGCTAAGCCAACAAACAAAGCCGAAGAATTGTGAGACTGCAAGCAAATGCGAAGATTTTCCCATCGCTCGACTGTCTGCTTGTGTCAGACGAAAGCTGAAAATGATTTTAGCATCTTTTCTGAGGTCAGTCAAAAGACGTTTCCTCTCATCTGACAGATTGACAGATATCGGAGGTATTGAGCGAATCAAGTGTCTCGAAGATCCCAAGAAATTTCCATAAGCGAGCTCGGTTTGCTATTCAAAATATTTTTCAATTTTCCTGGTTAAATCTTTCAATTAAATAGCTTTATTTATTTATGCGGGCACCCTCTGTGTGAGGCTCATTAATTAAAATGGAAAACCAGAAGAAAATTATTTATGGCATAATTGAGAATTGTTTTTGCAAAATTAAAAAGGAACTATTGAAAAGTAAACAAGTGGAAAATTGACCACTGTGTTTAATACACTACACTTCATATGAAATTAAATTACTAACAATAAATTTATTTGCCAAAGTAAATAAATTTCTTGCTTATTTGCAGCCTTTTAATAGAGAAAACGATGAGAAAACACCATAAAACACATCTAGCTGATAACTTAATGAAGTATTCTTATATGTATAAACACGAATATAATTTCGATTTCAATTGAAAATGCGCCATTAGTTGGCTATTCAAGAATTCAATTTCTATCGAACAAAGATGCTTCGCTGATTGATGTTTATGGAGCGCAATTTGTTCTGGCCGCTCGAAAGAATCTTACATGGGCACATATACATATATCGAAAGTTCGTACGAGGTGAGTCAGATTGATGGGCCAGCCGTTGAGTAATGGTTGCAGATAAATGTCCAAATTCAAAGTGTTTAATGTACAATGCGGCAGAGATAATACAACAAAGGATTTGTATATGCGATTTTACAATAAAGAAATCGCATAAAAACCCAAAAAGATACTTCTTTAATCATAAAATACAGTGTATGTTGATTTTGGTCATTTCGATTGCCTTCTCAGAAGGCACAAATAGCAATAAGCAATTTTAATTGGCCATTATATATCCAGCTTGATATCCTTCGACTGCATTTGATCCTTCTATAAATAAGCATTTATCGAACTGCCCGCATTTTGAAAGGTCCCACAGAAAGCGGCTAACTAGCTCGGCCACAAAAACTCATTACAATCGGCAATTCAATGGAATTGGCAAGACGCAGAGGTGGAATCGACAACGAAAACTATTTGGAAAGGCTCTTTAGCAAATGGAATGCGGCATGGAAAAGTTTTGCCAACGTCCTTGCCACATGCGATACAGTGCCGTGCTGCAGGATCTGGATTAATTCGGCACCGCAATCGAGCCGCATTGCAACCACCCGGGGCACTCGGTCCACCCACCGGCAGCCATCATTTTCAATTGCAATACCAATTGATGGATAATCTTTTTTTTCACCCATTTCTGCAGCTCATGTCTTATAAATTATTCATAGCTTTCGCTTCGAGTTGGTTTCGAATGACCGGAAAATTGCATTATAGACATACCGATGGCACAGGAAAGGTAGAAATGACAGGCGGGCAGGTCGGCTCGGATGCTTTCCACTCGAACATGTCATTGGTGCATTAAGGTCACCCCAGCCATGTCAGCCAGCCATGTGTCCTGTTCGTCCTGGCTGTCCTCCCTGCTCCGCTGCACCCTGTATCCTGTCTGCCGTTGACCAGCGGCAACAAAACATAAAATATACATGCCATGGCCGCTCAGTACGGAAAAGTGTCACGAAAACTGTTAAAAAGCGCTTCAGCAACTTTCACAATCAACAAACATGACAAAAACTGTATGTTCCCATGTTGCCCATGCCCCACCACCCCCCCAGCTCCACATCCTCGCATCCCCATTGTCCGCAGCGCCCTCTGTGGAACGAAAACAAAAACAAGTGTCAAACACAAACGCAAATACAACAAAAATGAAATGGCAAAAACTTGCGCATAAGTTTGAAGGAGGGCAATGGGCGGCAATGGACTAGTGGGTGTACAGTTAGTAAGCACAAAATGCTGTTGGCTAAAAGAATAAACAATAGCCGAAATGCTCTTCTGGGACAACTATTTCGTGTGTTTGTTTCAATAATAGACTTTATATAATTCAATTCAGACATTGGGTGTGTTGTGTTAAAGTTATAGCTTTATATAATCAGCCAAAGGATTTTTATTGCTAGAAGTATTGGTGAAGTGACTTAAATCAATCATAGTTGAGTAGTGTAAAAGTTTAATTTGTTTTAATCCCTATTGTTGAAATTATACTATTAAGATATATATTATATTATATTATAGTACATTTGTACTTATATAATTCTATATATATAAAGTTTATTAAACCCTCATATTCTAGGCTCTCTACAGGAGTTTTAGACTTTTAAAAAGCAGCCAAGTGAACATGCAACTCATTCACATGTCACTGCAATTATGACAGCACATTCCCTTCCGATGAAGGTAAAAAAAAGATGCCTAGCAAGCCAACTATGAGGCCCATTTGAAGAGTATGACGAGAGATGAAATAGCTGCTGAAATGGAATTTTCACCGCATGGACATGAGTCAGCGGCAGGATGCATAGCATACGTTGAGGCGCAAATGACAATGGAAAGTGCTTTGTATGTATGTATGTGTGCGGGTCCCTGCTGCGTGTGTGTGTGTGAGTGTGGTGCAAGACTTGCGTGAGTTAAACGCAAATAATGAAAGTGGATGAGCTGCAGCGAAGGGAGCGAAACGTGAGATGGAAGCAGTCAACAAGCGAGCGCAAAGTGAAAGTGGAAAGTGCACTCAACACGAGGTGCGGTCTGTGTGTGTGTGTGTGTGTGAGTCCTGCCTCTCCGCATGCGTGTGTGTGTGAGCAGTACTTAAAACAGAAAAACAAATCTGAACACCAAGCTCACTCCCTCCAGCTTCTAAAATGCTGCACTTCTTTTCTCGCAGGCGCAGCTCCCAAAAACTGAAAATTGTGGCGAACGCTGCCGAAAAAGGCAAGGTGAACTTTGGAAAGTTCTCCCAGCTTCTGGTCATAATTATGTTAATTAAGGCAAGGGAACGAAAAGATTTCCATATGCCAGGTAGCCGAGTAATTTGCGCCGCTCAAATGAAGCACACCATTTAAATTTGAATTTAAGTAGCCCTTCGTTCCCATTTGCCTGTACGATTTCACTTTCTCCTTGCCATTTCTTTTCACACGTGGATGGGGCCTCTTCACGTACCTGAGCCACGTTTTTATTTGCATATCATTTAGTGTTCGTAACGGCTGAGAAATGTTCCCTAAAAAAGAACAAAACGACCTAAGACAAACTACCTGACTTCGGAGTATAAAAGTGCACAGAGAAAAAACATTACCAACTAGCCAATTAAAAATATTTCATTATTATTTCAAAGCAGAAAACAGAACAGAAATTATACGTTAAATATGTAAAGTTATTTAACAAAACATATAATTTATGTTATTAAATCCCAAATACCTAACATTTTTTCTAATCAAATGCACAATTTTTTTCAGTGGAGAGGGCAACTCAGTCAGCAATTTGCTTTAATATTAAATGGGTAACGAACCGAAAGAAATATGAACGTGTTATATAGTTTGATGCGAACGCATTTCGGCCAGAACGTAATGTTGGGAATCATTGGGGAGACGCCACTAGAAAGGAGGTGGCAGTGGGTGGCATTGGGTGGCATTGGGTGGCAGGGGGTGGAAAAGTGACTGCAAGTTTGAATGGACATGGCATTGAGCGCCTAAGTGTATGAGTGGGTAGGTAATGCTAACGGGTGGTTTCCAGTTTTGTCCAAGCATAAACTTTTCTCCAACTTGGATAAAGTTATTCACTCTGCAGGAGTAAGTTTTCAGAATCATTTGCCTAGGAAAATGTGTTTGTCACTGAAATCTTATGATTTCGCCCGATTAATTGCTCAATCTCGAAAGTTTTCAGTAAATTAAAAGAAAATTTTCCCTCCGATTGTCAAAGATATTTTATTTAGCATTGACTTATTCAGCAAAAGTTTCAATGAAGTTAGGGAAAATAATTCGTAAGTTATTTTGATTTGCGAAGCAGCTTATTTTTACAATATGTAATAAAGTATCTAGAATGCTAGATACTATCTGCTTTTTTGTCATAATAGAATATCCCTGTTTATAATAATACTACTATTTATTTACAATATCCTTAACTAATCTTTCATCAATGAGGTCACATCCCGGAGCAAATAAATCTGTTTAATTTCTTCCGCTGTTTTCGAAACTTTTGAGGCCAACCTTGTAAACAAGGATCCTGGTAAAAGTGAAAATTGTTGCTTCCTTTGTGCGGCTGTGTGTGTGTGTGTGTTGCATATATATTCCTATAAGTACTTCTGCAGCTGTCTGTGTGAGAATAAACTCGCGTGTGTGTGTGTGCAAGGTGAAGCGTTCTGGCGGCAGAGACATTCAAATTTAGATACAAATGTTGCACGTCACCTCCGAGGGTACAATCCTGCGATGTGTGCTACATCTGCACACATGTGTGTGTGTGCCTCCTCTTCTGGGTGTGTGTGTGTGGGTGCGCTCATTTCAGTGATTGCGCTGCTAAGGTTTAATAAAGCAACACCAAGACGACGTCGAGCAGGACGATTACGTGGAATTGCGAGAAGGAATGGCAGCCATTCCCAAGAATCGAGGAGCAGTGTGCCGTGGCCCTCGTACAATAAAGCAACTTACTGGCATAATTGGCAGCCGCAGCCAGATATAAAAAGTGAAGCTACAGAAAACTTCAAATTGAAATGAAATGAAGCGTGCGGCAGCATTATACGCATAGAAAACCCACCTCAATTTGCTCTTTTATTTGGCGCAGGGTTTTCCACGAAAATGTATGCAGTGTGCTTTGCTTGTTTGTTGCTTGTATGTTGCTTTGCTTGTTTAGCTTAATTAAAATGCCCCGTGCAAACACTAAATTGTTTCAGACCGCGCCATAAAAATGGCAAAAATATACATGGAAATATGTATTTCTTACTTTATCATCTTTTTGCACTCGCAGTTTTATTTTCTTTTTTTTTCACCTTTGTGGCTCTAATTTCACCTGAAGCTGACCACGTGATGGGTCATTTTGAAAAGTCAGCGGCTAAAACGACAAAGCTGAGAGGTGTTGAAATTTTAACAATGAGCTGTTATAATATAATTTATTATTAAATTATACAACTGAATTGCTGCACAACTTTATTGAGCTACATCTTCTGTAGACTATTGAATCAGCAACACCTCTATGTGTCACACACATTAGTTAATCTGGAAAACACACAATTTCTGAGTTGAATAATTTCCATTCTCCTACTGAATGCACAAATTTTGTTCACTTGTTAGACATGGCTATATGATTATCTTACTAACATCATTATTAAAGACATAAACATAAGTAATTTGCATCACATTAGAAGGACATAATGCAATTAATTTGCTGTAGCAATATTCTTAGCTGATGTGGTTACAGCATGCAAACCAGTTAGTTATACCGCCTTAAAATTAAATTCATGCTGCACTAATGAGAGATGTTCGATTGAGGTTTTAAGATAGTAAAATATTAAGCTGACCCTACAAATATTTCATATATATGTGGCTTTCTAATATTGTACATAAATCTTTCTTTAAGGGTGAAGAAGCTTGGGTAAATAGAAAATATAGAACTCTCAGCGAAGTGCGTGAAATTTGTATAATATTTCTGCAGGATTCTGGGGCGTCTCTACTCTGCCACCTGCTGGCTTTCCAGTATCCCGTTGACAGGCGGCTGGTGCCTTTGGTGTTGCTGTTGATGTTGCCGCTGCTGTTTACCCAGTTTTTATACAGCAAAAAGCAATTTGGTCTGCCAGCAAGTGGGCTCTGGTCCGCCTCCTCGTCTTTGACAGCCTTTTGTGCTGTCTACTGGCTGATGTCCCGATGTCCTGCCGCTCCTTCGCCATCATCCCTTTGCCCCAAACAAGCCGCTTTATGCCGTGTCCGTGTGCTGCTGTTGTTGTCGTCGTTCCCGCACTGCGGTGTTGACAGCCCGCTGGCTTGGCACTTCAATTTCGGACGGACGGAATATACATTTCCAGACACCCTCACCTGGCTAATGGCCTGTACTGGATGCTATGACCGGACATGGGCGACCATAACTCTAATGGACGCGAGGACATGACTCTTTCATTCACTTTTTTTAGTGCAAAATCAAGGCTATTAAAATTCAGTGTCGGGGATGACAGTGCGTATACGCAATGCGGCGAGATTGGCCCAAAAGGGCGGCCTGAAGTTGCCAGCACACGGAATTTCACATTAAAGTGGCCCTTTTTATGGCATCACAATTTTAAGGAATTTGGCAAGACGGCATTATGGATTCAACTCCCAGTGCCAGCCAGTTAATCCTTTCGTTTGCTCTGGCATTCCTCAAGACTCAGCTGCCTGCGAAGCCGCAGGAACCGCATTCATCATCCATCATCAGCCAGCTGAACCATACGCTCCATCAACTGCACAGCATTCTGCTAATGATTGTGTGCCAGAAGACTTCACCTCATCCTTAATCAGACCAAAAAAAAAAATAGAAAGAAAAACGTTTTGCTAGCGACGAGCGCTTCACAACCATTCGGAAAACATCATATTTTTAAAGAGTGTGTGCGTGCCGACGCGTCGACCTTGGCGGAAAACTTGCGCCGAGCGTAGCATAGTTTTCCGCGCTTTTCCGAGACGCCCCGGCCACGCCAAACAGTCGCTTTAATTAAAACGGCGAACAAACACGAGGCGGGAATGTCGGCTTATGGCCATCAATCAAAATGACAAAATAAAATGTTTGTTCGACGGGGAGGCGTGGCTCTGCAGATAATAATGTGCATTGACAAAGCCTTGTCAAGTATGCAAAGGCATTCGGATTCGACTGTTTTGCAGCTGTCGAAAATGAAGAGACCATAAAATGTTGTAGCAAGGCGAATGAAATTTATTGCCCTGTTGTGATAAACGTGACGCGCTGTGCCAAGGGCCACGCCCTCCGATGGGGGCGGCGACCAGGAGCAGGATATTTTACAAGAGCCTGTTACGTTTGATTTGTGTGACGGCACTGTGCGTGTGTATGTGGTGTGGTGGAAAAGCTGGCATTTTCCGAGGCTTGCGAATAGCTGACAACAGGTTAATGCGAGCCAAAAGGTTGCGGGGAGGAGCCTTTTGAATAATGAGGCCAGATTGATGATCTTAAATGGCTGAACTTGGGCACAAGTTGGACAAATTAAGTTGTTCGTTATTATTCAGAAAGAAACGTCTTTCATGATTTTATCTTCGCAAATTAAAAGTGGAAACTAAGCACCAAATAATCATATAGACTGTATTGCACAAATTCATTGAATTTAAATATATTCAATTTTTGCATATACAATCACCTTTAGGCCCACGGTTTTGCAATAAATATAGTCCCAGCAATAAATTACCTATGTTCCTCTACATTTTCACCAAAATAGCTGAGGGAACACACACTGTTTATTTAAAAACAAATGCCAAATTAAATGTTATTAAATTTTCCCCAAAAACCGGAAACGGAAACGGGGATGACTGCATTCGTTATTTAAATCTACCTGGAGGCCAAGCCAAATCCAAAGTTCAAATGCAAGTAAAAGCCCTAAACGGATAACTGATAACCTAGAAAAGCTGCCACGACTGCGAAAAAAGTTTACGTTCAAGGTTCAATCAACTTAGCCCGGAATATTTGCCCAAATTCGTGTCCAACGTGGCGTATGCTCGACATTGGCCCACACCATGTTTCACTTAGTGCTTCAGTAGCCTGTTTTGACATTTTCACGTCGCCATTTTTTCGGCTTTATTTCCAACATTTTTGGGACCGCGTTTTTGTGCTGGATTTTCATACCTTTGCATCGCACTGCCCGAAATATGCCTAAAAGGTTGAAGATTTACGCTGGAAAAAAGTGAATTCCACGCGAGTTCCGACAACTGCATTTGCATTCCGTTTTTTTGCGTACTTTTTTTGTTGCAATCTTTTTAAGTTCTTTTATCAGTAGAGCTGCCAAAACCAAAGAGCCAGTTGGCCAGTTCACAAGCTGAGGTAAGGACTCTTGGAAATTAATGCGCGATTTCTTTTGCTCAATGGGTGTCTGTTTTTGGCAGCCAACTTGACTTGGCGATAAGGTTTAGTTCTTCTGTGTGCTGCTCAAATTGAACCTCACGATTTTGGGGCACAAATCGCATAAAAATGTAGCAAAGCCTCACGTGAACGTGGCTGCCCACTTTTCTGCTGCCCTTCCACGCAGCCATAATCGTAAAATAAAAAGTCGTGTAACGGCATAAGGTGACCACGTCGATGGCTTAAGATACCCTCACCCGATCGGGCATATTGATTTAAAGTAAGGAGAATTTCCCCTTTAAAACCGAAATATTTGTTGACAATTACAGCTAACTACCCTTAAAAATATCCCGCAGCAAAAGAGCATTGAGTATTAGCCATTGGTGAATGATGGCCAAGGTTCAAACAGCGCGACATTCGATGGGAAATGAAAATAAATATAAAATTAGCAGTAAAAGTTAGGGGGAGGTGCTCGCGCAAGTCGGCATGCAAACGCGTTAAAATGGGAAATTCAATTTGCTGGAGCTGAAACGGGCTAAAGGGCAAAAATGGCATGCCGCAAAAATTCGGTCTGTGGAAAATGTGTGTCTGTGAATGAGTGAGTGAGTGAGAGTGAGTTTAAAGTGTTTCGCTTTAAAGGCGGGAATTCCGCTGCCTGAGGCAGCAGCCAGCTGAAAGGACGAGCCTTTCTCGGAACTCAGGACGACTCACCACAATGCGCCTGACACGTGTCATTTTGCGGTAATCGCCCAGCTTGAGGCCTGGCAGGCGTACAATTTCCCGGGATTCGGTCACGGATTTGGATGAAGTGCGAAGCGGAAGAAGCGTTACCGGCGGCAGGACCAAAAGTTTTTCCTTCCTGATTGCCGCCTGTCAGCTGCACAATTAGCGACGGCAAATGCAAAACTCCGCCACCGCGGGACACTTTCAGGTTCTATGCCAAAGTACCACAGCACTTGACTAGGTCCTTGCGGAATCACTTTTCACTATTCACTCTTAAAGTTTTCGACCGGGGAAAAAGTTCATTGACAACCTCAAGTACACTTAGTTCGAAATTAACGTTTTGCTATCTGAATTTTTGAGGTTTTCGCCTTCTTCTTGCCTTGTTCGTATTTTTTTCACAGCGTTTGAACAGTTTTCCTGTGGTATCGACCGCTGCGCCAAACGTCTCAGATGAAACTGAACGCTGCCCGAGATTCGCAGCCAGATGAAGTACCCCTGGAAAATTCGTGTGGCCAGGCCAGGAGCAACAACAAAACTGCGGCAAAGAGCGCAACTGCCGCTCTCCGGCTCTCTCGCCCGACTTTTGCTTTCAGCGCCGCTCTCGCAGGGCACCCACTGCGTGTACGTAACTTCACGCCGACACTCAGCTGTGCGCACAGTGGCTTAAGTATTTCTGGAAATGTTTGGAAATATTCCAACTATACAATATAATATATAATTTCAGACAATCAATTTAACAAAATTATAAGTAATAGTTTACAGTTAATCCCAAACCTCTAATATGGACATATACATTTCCCTTTTCAATCATTCCTAACCCACTGTGTGAGCAATTTCCCTCGCCTATGGCTTTCTCTCAGTGTATGAGAAGCGCCAAGAGAAATTTTTTGTTTCCTGTGAGAGAGTGCTGCCTTTTTGCTTGATAAAACTTTTATTTTCCCAAACAAATTGCAGAGACAAAAAAGTAAGGCACGCGGACAGCCTGAAGCAGGGAGTTTTTGGGATCGGAAGGGCAGCACAGGATTCAGCTGGAGTGGAAGTTTTGGCCGCTGGAAGTGGGACGGGGCAGGGGTTTTATGCTGCTGTGTGTGTAAGCGTGTGTTTATCTGTTTGTTTGGTTACATTTTCTGTGAATTTCACTGTTCCCTTGTGTTTGTGCTCTTCAAGCGGCCCGAAGTCGAGAAATTCAAAAATCAAGCACTGCAAACTTGTTGATGAAAAGCCCGGGCTTCAGTGTGCGTGTGCGTGTGTGTGTGTGAGTGCGGAAAACTCTCAGCTTCGCTTTAAAACGAGGAGAGATAGTTTCCATGCGGATTCGGATTCGGTGGAAGTGCAGGAAGGTGGGCTATTTACATATGCCAAGGAACAACATGTTGATTTTACACGTGTTCAACTGGGACAAACAAGTGCACATGCTCACCATCCAAATGGAAGATTACGTCCGTCTGTCTAGGAACTGCTCACGTGTGTAATTCAAAAATGCAATTACTTAACTGCACGCAAATTGCTGAACGTCGGAAAGGCCCAAGGAGCATAAGCTTCATTGTTTTTGGTACCCACTTTTCTTGCTACCGGAAATTGTTCGCAAATGGAGCACAGATTTCATCGGTTTAGGGTGCTTTTTGGGTTTTACGTGCTTACTCAGTTGTAAGCGATGAAATAAGGGAAATATGACCGTTTTTCCGATTAAGCCTCTTGGGCCGTATTTTTTATTAATTGGGAAAAACGAACACCGGAAGGGATAACAAAAAAGGACTAACAATATAATATTTCAAATACCAACCAAATATATTTCATTAAAAAAAGGATTAGTAAATGAAAATACAGTTTTTAAGAATACAGTGTTCAAACCTAAATATATCGTGAAAAGAAAACCCAATCGATGGCGGAACGAAAAAATTCCATCGGAAATCAAGCCTAACATGCATGTTTGGGTGTCCTTTTGCAGCTTTGATTTTTCCTTGGCTTTTTTGCCTCTGCTTTTCCAAGTCGCAAGTTACCCACTTTTCTGCTGCCGACCGGATTGTTTTGCCATTGTCTTTTGGATTGGCCCTGCAGTTCCGGTGGAGGAGCCGCAGCAGCGTGCCCAAGTGGCCCCAAAAGGGATTTCCCAGTCCGCCGTGCCACGTGTAATCCTTTCTGCCACATGACCCCATCGGTCGCCATTCCTATGCCACTCGTCGTCCCATCTCCATCGGCAGGCAGTCGGGCCTCGCATTCTCTTGGTATTTTTAGGCTTGCCTTTGCGAGCTTTCCATTGTTGGGGTTTCTTGTTTTGTTTGGGCCTTGATTACTTTAAGTTTTGGTCTTCGAATGATTGGCACAGCCCCGTGGAGGCGGCACTGATAGGTCTTTGATGTAAATGATAGCATGGTGGGGGAGGGGGTTGGTGTGTATTTCAGCTGGGATATTGGAGCTTTAAATTTGCATTTTAGCCGAGCTCAAGCGGAAAGTCCGCAGTAATGCAATGTGCCCGCAGGCTTGGTTTGATTATTCATTTCATAATTAGGCATTTGCTCTAATTGGCCGAGTTGGACCGTGAATTGTGGCCGGGCATTCAATTTGAATATTATGCTAGATTAGTTTCCCCTACGTGCACAATGGTTTATCATAATTTCATAGAGTAGCCACACAGAGTACAAAGCAACTGCATTTTCATGGACGCAACTATTTCGATGATGTTCGCCCAAATGAATTGATGATAAAACCGAATTTATGGGGAATACTAAACGCCAGCATTAAATTTCTAGTGCTTTCGGATGTGTTGTCAAAGCGAAATAAACTGAGGAATCAGAGGAGCGATGATATCCTGTAAAAGGGCTATGATCATTTCAGATACAATTATGTAACAATGGTATTATATTTGACTAATTTTTAAAAAGTTCATGTATAAAGAGGGTACTAATACTTAGTTCAACTTAACTCCGTGTCTAAAGTAAGCTTCTTTTAGATTTGAACTTGGCATTTTTGTTTTAAAATTGTTTATTTCTAACTTCTTTGTATATTTTTGTGAGCATAGTGGTGCAATAGAATTTGAATACTCCCTAAAATCAATTTACAGTGTACAAGTGCCGTCGGTTTGAGTTGAAAGTTACGATTCGCTTTTATGGCCAAGCTGCAGCTCTATTTGCTGACAATTAAACTTTTATGCATTCTATTTTTTCGCTCTTTTATGTCGTCCATTGCAGAAGTGACTAACTGCCTAATCAAGAGTTAATCCAGCGCAGTCCTCCGCCCCTCCCCACTCCACCCCCTTCCATCCCTCAATTTATGCGCATAGTTTCAGTAAAGGACCAAGGACCACTCCTTTTGTACAATTTATGCAGAACACTCTGCGTTTGTAAAAGCAGAGGCAAATGTTTGAGCACAATTTGGCATCCGCTTTTAATTGTGGCCAATCACAATGGATGGCCAGGATGGAATCTATATCTATATATGTATCTGTATCCCTATCTATATGGAATCTGCCACTCCATCTCGCTTGCCTTGGAGGAAAATGACAGGCTGTGTGTTAAGTGAATGTGGTCGTCGCTTTCTATTTGCCATTTCAATTGCAAATTAACTTTGCTGTCCCATGTCTGACAATGCCAAGTTTCTTCCTCGACATGTGTGCAAATGCACTGCAAATAGATGTGTATATATTTGTAGAATATACATATATATTAACACCACATGGCAGCCACAAAAATAAACTCAACTGCTGCTGCCGAGTGGAAAATGCAATGTTCTCTGCTTCGTTGGGCGCCACAAACTCGCTACGTCCTTCAAGTTATTTTCAATTAAAGCGTAATTGTATCAAACAAGTAAGTGCGGCAAATAAAAAGCGCATTAAGGAATTAGAGTTTAACTGCTCATATTTTCAGATCTTCCACTTAGTTGCCACCTTGATAAATGGCCCAAACAACATAAGCCCTGTGTTCTAAACTCTCGGCCAGCTTAAATTCAATGGCAATTGCTTTGAGCTAGGCTTACACAATTTTAGGGGATTTTTCAACTAGCAAACTTCGACTATTTATGCCCGTACGTGCATCAATGTTGCTGCAGCTGCCACAGCCTGCAACAAATTGTGGGAAAGACAAAACAAACCACTGGGCCCGAAGGCGGGACGGTGGCTGGGCAAATTTACATAAAGACTTAAGCCAGAAAGCCAGGAATCGTGGTCGAGTCACGTTTATTGGCCACAGGCTGGTTGGACACACAAGCAGCACAAATCATGCAAAATTAAACTGAAGAGTCGAGGCGACGACTCCAACAACTCCAACCACTCGAACAACTCCCATCCCCAAGTCCCCGCCCACCGCCAAGTTCGTGCCTGGAGCTCACCCATTCGATTATTGATCAAAAGCACATTTTTGCGAATTTCCCCGTATCTCACGGAATGCAATTTTCCGGCTCCACCCCGCCTGTCTGGTGATATTACGCATACGCCATGCTGGCCGCACGCCCACCAAGAAACCATTTCGGTTCAAGTGTTTGGCCAAACAAGGGCACATGTGTGCGTCTCCTGGCCAGCCGGAACGATATTGCTCGACAACTGCCAGTCCGGCATGGACAAGTGGAGCGGGGGAGCACGAAAAGATCTCGAGCAGCAGAAGGAACGACTTTTAGTGGCATATGGGGAAACTCGATGCAAACCGAAACACATGTTTTGGCATTGCTGAAACTGCATGGAAATTTTCTGATACAGAAAAGATATTTCGATGAGATGATTGCATGTGAAGGAGAACGAGATGTTGCTCGTTGCAGTAGAAATGAAAATGGGTTGTACAGGACTTTCCTAGACTTGCTCAACTAACAATCTTATAATTTGGCTAAAACTGTCAAAGTTTCAGTGCAACAAGTTTAGAAAAATATGTATCTTTGACGGAGTTTTAATTAGAATTTCTCCATTTGTTTGACCGCATCACGCATACGCCCCGTGGTGCGCTATTCAACTTATTTATGACTTTGTGTTTTGGTTCAGCAAATTTAATTAAACTTCATTTTACGGCCATTCATCAAAAGCGTATGTTTGAGTTTCCAAGTATATATATTAGGATATATGAAATAAATGTACTTGTACACTGCACAACTATGTGTCGACATTTAAATAATATTCTTTTTGGCCAAGACAAATTGCAGCATATTTTTAAAGCAGTTGCAAGGGTAGTTTAGTCAGTTTTGAAGTTATGCTGGTTAAGTGTGCTTAAGTGCTTAAGTGCTCTACACTTCAACCCTCTATAAATGCCCATAAACTCATCGATCCAACCTCTTGAATTGGTCAAACATGCTACCCCGCAGAGGAAACGACTGCTTTGATTTTTGTTTGTTGCCGTTTTACTCATTTCTGCCGCTCCGCCTGCTGTGACCGAAAGAAAACTTCTAACGAGTTTCATTTTCGGGTTTTCTTTGCAGCTCTTTGTGGTGGTGGTTCAGGTTGGGTGGTGGTTCAGATTGGATCAAGAGGGTGGCGGTGGTGCCGCCTGTCAGTTGCCAACAAGCAGTCTTTTCTTTTTTTGTTTGTGCCTCCGGTGGCTCCTCTCGAGTTCCGCAGCTGTGTGATTTATATCACAATTTACTCGCATTCGTGGCTCGCATTCTGCTGCCCATTGTCCCATTGGCGGGCTACTTGGCTGTTATTGAATTACTTGCGGCTAACCGAACTTGCGGATCTGCCCTCGCCAGGGCCACCATTTTTAGTTGTCGATGATAAATCAACGTGCTAACGAATCTTTCGTTTGCTTTCGCTTTTTCGGCTTTTGTTTCGTTCGGCTGGAGAAAGGTGATTTCTTTTGGGGCCAACAATACCGTAAGCCTTCCGCATTTGCCTGGCTGATGTGGGATGTGGTGGGGTTGTGCTGCTCCTCCGGGCAGGAGCTTCATAAATTGCCAGCTCTGCCTTTGTTTCTCAAGATTTTTGCTTGAGTTATTTTTAATTTCGTGGCTCTTGCAATTTCTCAGTGCCACTTGGTGGGGCTAAAAACCTGCCGCAGACAGAGATGAAGTGGGCGGAAAAGTGGAGGAGCTCGAGTGCCTCATTAGCCTTTTTTGTGGCCAAAACAGCAGAAAAGGAATGCAATTCTTTCATTCAACTTGATGCCACTGATAATCAGTTCCAATTGTTGATGGGCCGTGTTTAATTAAATTAGCAACACTCGAGTAATTAAAGACCGTTTCGCAACACCACTGGACCCTTCGGAAGAAGGGTTTTCTGGCTGTTTTTCCCTTCTGGGGAACATCAATCATATGCCAAAACGCATATACAAAGCTTGACGAAAAATAGAAAGAGAATTTCTAACTTTTTGCTTTCTGTGTCAGGCTCAAGAAGATTTATGGCCAAAACGGGGGGATGGGACACATGTGAGTTGGAGCCAAAAAGTGGGCAAAAATGAAAAGAAAGGGCTGCGGAGTGGGTGGGTAAAATCCCTTGAAGGGGGCTAACAAATGTAGTTTTTAGACACATTTGGCTCAGCTTCCGACTGATTGTTTAAATAAATGAGTCAGTTTCGCCCCGTTTTCATCGATTTTCCAGTGCAACTTGTCGCTCCGTCTTTTACACAACTTAGCCACCAAATTGACAAGCCATTGATTGATGGTTCTGGCGGTTGGGTCAAGGCATCTCCCCAATCCTTCTCGCCACATTAACTAACTAAAAAATTGCAATTTATTTAGTTTTTATGGCCCGCATATTTGTGCAGCCATGAAACCTTTTCCTTTCTGTGGATGCTAACTAATAGTTTGCCATTATCCCATCGCCAGGAATGGCAAATGGGCAGGATTCCATTCCGAAACCCACTCCGAAGTCTCCGGATACTGACCCCACATTTCGAGGAATTTGATTGAACGGCCCCACAACCATTTGACCGTCCATTGCCCACATACTTACAGTGCGCAACGAAAGTGTAAGGCATTCTGAAGGAGTTCTACCCGAACTTCATATTATCTTATACACTTTTTTCAATATTTTCTGTTTCTCTGCTTTAAGAAAGCAGTTCATTTAATATACTTAATATATTTTATACAAATAGATCCTTAAACGAATGTCTTAAGTGTTTTAACTGTTCGCATTCTTTATGTTAATGTCTCCACTGTATCATAAAATCACTTTTTCAATGAAAAGAACTATATACGTTTGCACGCCAAGCGTTTCAAATAATCGATAGTCATAAACATTAGTGCTTTAAATTTAATATCGCTGATGGTCTGACATTTCGTATGGCGAAGAATAAATGATCCATTGAACATTGAACGTGTGCAACAAATGGTCTGTATTATTTACACAGAAAACACTAAGAGAACAAACTTGCCACACACAATTTCAATTTCATTCTACAAAAGACATGAAAAGATATTATTAGAGAGCAAAAACCTCTAGGATGGTCATTATGTAATGCAGACTAGTCTCTTTAATAAGCCTCAAATTAGAAGACAAACAGCAACTTGTTTTCTTCTTGCCTTTCTTGGCCGCAACTTTTTTGCCTGCACCAATTTGATTTTGTCATTAAAAAGTTTTTAGCGAAATAATAAAGTTTGTCAGCGCGGAATTTGAGGACGAAAGCAGGGAGATCCGGACAAAAAAAACGCGAAAAGGAAATCACAGTCCAAAAGTGGCCAATGAAAGTTTTAATTTTCAATGTAGGACAGGGGAACAGTGGGGTGTGGAGCAGCTGGCCAAGAGCAAACTGCAGACTTTAGACCAAAAGCTTATCTTCACAGAGTTCGAGATGTGTCCAAACTCGGTTGGTATATGTCAGCAGTTTAAACGCATTCTGCTTGTGCAAAAAGCGATAATAAATGACCTGCAGTCATCGGTTTTTGCCGGAGAAAGTTTAATTAAATTGGTAAAATCAATAAGTAAATTGATTACTTTTTAAATGATTTTGTTCCTCAATGCTCGTCACTGTTAATAAAATGGTAGTGATTTTAAGTGTAAAATTGCCATAACTCGCGATTCAATTATTTCTCATTGATTGCGTTGAAAACTTGCTGACAAGTCGTTTGTTATATTGACCTCGATTAATCATTTGATTTTATATAGTGATTTCTGATGCCAAATTTTCATACCACAGTAATAAAAATCATTTCTACCATTTTAAGCAAGTTATAGCTAAGTTTTGTAAGTTTCTTTTTTATCAGCGAATCAGAAGTAGAAGAACATCACTGGTTGCAATTTGAATCACTCTCCATTTTTTCACAGCGCTTATCAAGTTAAATGCAACGCTGGCCGTTGCATAATTCAATTAGCATATGGGAGCGAGCGGAACAGTGCCTGCAGGCACTTCCTGTGTCCAACATGACGTATGCGCAATCCGACACAAAAGATGGACTTGGGACTGGGACTGTGCTGCTTCGTTATGAATTACATTTCAATATGCTTCAGCGTGTTCATCATTTATTAAGCCAACTGGGCAGGCGAATGCCAGGTTGCGAGATGCCAATCGAGGAGCAGAGGATACTTGAGCTCGTCCTGGGACTTGGCTGCCGACAGGAAGCTGAAATGCTACCGAGTGCTTAGCTCCGTTTGCAATTTCCGTTTTGTCACATTTGTCTAAGTGAATGGAAATTTATGCAGCTGCTCCGGCCAAATTATGCTGCCTGGTTGCTGGTTGCTGGCTGCTGGTTGGGTTAATGCTTTATTCACGGTCCAGCGCTTAATGAAAGAGTCATTACACTCATTCATTCATTCAATCGCTGATTCATTCATGAGCAGACGAGAGCGCGTGTCCTTTGTTTTCCACTTCCCATCGATTCCTGCCTCGGCAGCTCCTGTTGTCGTCCTTAATTAATTGATTTCCATTGATGCCGGGGTAGCATTAATCATACGCCGCGTTGGCCCACCGACCGTGCCAGACTATTGTTATTCTTTGCTTAGTGCCTGTCCTCCAACTTCGTCTTCTTCTTCGCAATTTTTCCTGTCGTTCGGCGGAGCCTTTCAATTTCCCTGCAGGAATGCAGTTTTCTGTCAAAGTTTTTCATTAGCGCTTCACTTGCCAGTTACGCAGCAAACTAAGGAAATGGATGAAAAGTTGCATCTGCTGAAATTGAAAATTTTTGGTATGCCCTTCAAAGGGATTCAGCTGCGCCGGAAGATGATCAACCTCGAAACATTGCTAAAATAATTAGTATTACAGAAATAAATTGATGATGTATGATATAGTAAATATTTAAATGATATATATATTCAAACTTCTGCCTTTTCTTGACTGAGTGCTACAACTTTTCCTAATGCCTTTTGTAAAAGTTTTTAAATTGATCACGCATTGCTGGCTGAAAATGTGCAGCAATTTATTCGTATCAATTATTGAATTTGCGCCAAAGATTAAACCAATTTAATTGCATACCGCCGATACAATAAATGTTAATACATTTTCCATTGCGGATTTCCACAAACGCAGTTACAAAAAAAAAATACAAATGAGCCTGCACTTTGACTGCCAGTTGACCCATAAATAAATCATTTCCGCAAACAGCAAAGCGCAGTTGCATAATAGATGCAGCGGATTTATGTGCGGTAATGTTGCCTAAAAAATGCATAAGTCGTAACCGTCGATTTAAATTTATTCATAATCCGCACCGCCCAACCGGAAGCCTCCAAATTGTCGCCCAGTCCCAAAACGCGACTGCCAACGTGGCTTGGCTCGAATCAATTAAATTGGCTTGTGGTCGCCCTGCCCTCCAGATCCATTGGATCCATTTCGGGCTTAGTGGTTGACATTTTGACAGTTTTAGTCTAACTCATTCCGCGCTTAACTGCCTTAGAAGCGACTTATTTGGCGACCTATTTCTGTCAGAAAGCGATTGCAATATAATCAGGGAAATAATTATAACAAAGTAGGTACGTAGGAAAGAGGGTATGTATTACAGAACTTAAATCAAGAAATATTTATAAAATAAAATAGATACACAGTGGTAATTGCTTGAGTTATGTAAGTGTCTCTAGGATTTCAAAGAATATTTAATCTTTTAAGCTATATTTTGATGATGCGAAATCTCTGCGGATTTAGAGGTCCAATCGAAGTCCTAATAATAAATCTTTACAAATATTTACTTCCGGTTAACAATTCAAACATATTCAAGAATCTATTTTTGCCATTTAACCATCTTTAATTTTACTTAATTTACTTTTTATTGCAGTGTGAAATGCTGGGCGCTGCCAGACCTGCAAAAACTTTTCATCCAAGTTCACAACCAATACAGTACGACTCGGAGTGAAACCCCGGATTTTGGTTTTCCCAGCCCTGATGACTCAAGCAACCAGCTGACCGCCGCTGCTTGATGGCATTTTGCCGAGACTTGGTCACACCGACCGGAACAGCTGCTCGCGGGCAGAATAACGAAAAGTGTAACCGAAAAAAGACAATTGTGCAACTGCTGCGAAAAGCCAACACAATTGAATAAAAGAGCGCGCAACATTGTTTATTTGCCCGTCGGCGGGCGAGAGACCGAGTGGATTGGTGCATTAAATTAAAACTATTCATCGCAGCACGATGCACAGCGCTTGGTGATGCAGAATGCAGATTGTTGGGCTGTTGCATAAATTCCGTTAGTAATACTAACTATTTCGTTTTGTTGTTGTAGTTGTGCGCGTGTGCGGTGTGTGTGTGGATGTATGTGCGATGGTATCTATATTAGCTTAGCGATATATTTATATTCCTAATTACAAGCGTTGTGGCCGCGGCGGTCGCGTTGCCGAATCAAAAGAAGGCATTTCAGTTTCCCATCGGCGGGCGCAGCTCATAGTCGTCAACATTGCAACGAACTAACGGTGCTTACGTGCCACACAACGCACACCACGTACCGCCACGAATCGCCCCTCCCCGCGATCGAACGCCTTCACCTTGAGCTGACTGTCAATTCTCGGCATCGCTTCCTATTTATTCGCTGCCCCTGTTCTAACGGAACTTCTTGCACCCAGGTAGCCGAACTACACACACACACACGTGCATTAGAGAAACAGCTGCGGCGGTAACAAAAGTGCGCAAAATTTGAAGTCGAGTGTGTGTTTTAGCCATTACTATTGCAATCTGAAATATATAAATTTATATTTGTTTAAAAATTAGTTCGCTTTAATGTGTGTATTTTAATAATAATTAAATTGAACTAAATTCTTGTGATTGCTTGGAATTCCTGTTAAATCCTTTGTAATATTTTAGTGTTATTGTTTTGAACCGAACTGTACCAACATACTTACGTACATACATATGAACATATGTAGACATATTCATGTTTATGTCTATATGAGAGTCTGGGAAGAAAAGTGCCGACAGCTGATAAGAAGCTAATTATTTTTGCCCATCGATGGAACTTTGGACGATCTATAAAATTTAAAAAGCAATATCATTTTCGACATTGTGTTTTGCAATAAATAAATAATTTTTAATTGCCTCGTTTTTTGCGAAGTGTCTGGTTGTTTGCATAATATACATTGCATCAGCTTATTTAAGAGGAAGTGTTAGTGTGGAAGTGTTCGAAGTGTTAATACTTTAAATTTTATAAAATATATTGCTTGCTTGGCATTTTAATGTTGTTAATTAACGGCAGTGAATAATTCATACCAGCGTAAAATTACAGATCAACTGTTTCACTTAGATAGATTTTTATTATTAAAATAAATATGCTAAAATATGCATATTTCCATAAATCAACACAAACGTAAATAACAATTTATCCCATGACACTTTATTTCCCATTTTCTCAGTCATATTAATCGCATGCGATAAAACTGTTCCGAAATGTTGCTTATGACAACAACACTTACGACTATGTATTTCTCTCCCTTTCTCACCTACAGACGCCACTTGCACATCACGTTTTTGACTCAGGCTACAAATTTGTAGCCCACGATCTGAATTTGATCTCATTTGTGGTCGCGATGTTCTCACTACAACTACAGCAGTTGCTCCGAGCGACAGCAATCGGCGTGACGTCAGGAGCCACAAAGACACTGGTAAAAAATTAGTTTAACGTGTAATTAAAGTAAAAAATGTGCATGCATATTTGCTTAAACTGAATAGAAGATTCGATTTTGTATTGCTTTCATAAATTCATCAGTTAGTATTACAATGCAAGATTCGAATAACCCACTTATTTTTTCAGTGCACAGCCACAGCGTCTGCCACAAAGCACTCTAGTCAAGCGAAGTTCGGCGACAGCAGCAGTCACGGTTCGCCATCGCACACGGACGGTCGCAGTCACGGTGAATCAGAGTCGGATTTGGAGTCGGCGCACGGCCAGAATTTCACAGCACACCACTTAGCCAGACGGTTACTTCAGCAGCGCAGCCAGGACATCCAGCGCCACATCCACACGCAGTCAGCCAAGGGACAGACCAGTGCCAAGTCCTCGCAGCAACAGCAGCAGCAGCAGACCGCCACCAAGTTCGCCATGTCATCGCTAGCAGCCGAGCCTCTGCAGTCGCAGAAACCGGATGAAATCACAGCCAGCGCGGGCGGCGGCGATGTGGAGGAGACGCCCGGACTAGGCGCATCCTGCCACGAGGTGGCCTCCGCATCGGCCAGTGCCGGCAAGAAGCCCTGCTTCAGCTCCGGCCTCGGCGAGATACTCCAGTTCATGGAGCTCATCGGCAACCTGAAGGTATGTGGAACTGCTTTACCCGCTCCACTAGCGCGTCGTCATATGCTCGCATCGATTTTTCCCGAAGTCCTGCGTGTTTTGATTTTGCCACCAACTGGTTGCTACAGAACCTTACTCTTCAAAGGGATAACATTTACTTTAACAAAACGTTACTGTTTATTTGGCTCTTAATGGTAATAACTAATATTAGAGCTATTCAGTGATGAGAATAATGGAAAAATTTGATTTATTTAGTATGTTGCTTATTTATATGCATAAGCAATTTCACATTTGCTTTGCCATTGGGATATTTGAGTTTCCATTCACATCAGAATTTTATTACGAAACCCTCTGGTAATAAACAAATTGCTTATCAAATTATTTCTGCAAAACCGCGATCTCAAGTAAAACCAGATAGCAATTAGAAAATAAACAAAAGAACGCAAGCCAACGCTTGCAAAGATGTATTTATTTACGTTTTGTATAATCAATTCTGTTTCGCCTGCACTCTTTCGTTTTTCGCTTTTCTATTTTGTTTAGTATATCTGCGAAAGTATTGTATAATGTCAGCGACAACCTCGTTCTTGTCCCCCTTGAACAAATTTCTATAGTCGGTTGCCAAAAAAAAAAAAAGAAATGTTTGCGTATATGCAGTCAAAAATGTTCTGCTTTAATTCATTTTGAATTAAAATTCATTTTTTGCTATTTTCTGTCTATCTTATATGTGCGACAGAAGCTCAGACAATTTACAAAGTCAAACCCATATAAAAATGTATCTTTATAGAAGATAGATATAAACTGGCATAAGCAAAAATAAACAGCTCAAAAGTCCAGAGTTCCGCACGTTCTGGAACCTTTAGCTCAACTTTTATCTAATCGGAACAGTTTAACCCATCCACAAAATGACGAGAATCCCCTGGCACGGGGCTTGATTTCCTATCGACAAGCTGCAGAAAGTGAATCGTTTTGTAATTCGAGCAGCTGCCCCGTCGTCCATGGGTGAAAATGTGAGCTGATTGTGTGTGAGTCGTCTAATCTCCGCAACAAAATTGCAGTAGGTATACGAAGTACTCGAGCTAAATTTTCAAATTGCTCACGTGAGAAGGCATATTTTGCTTGGTTTTTTTTTTCCTAAATGTTTTGGATTCGCTCTGAATTTTCAGCTCGAGCCCCGGGAACAATAATGTATCGTCAGCATTGACGTAAGGCGGGCGAGGAACTTGAATAAGCCACAACGAATCTTATGGAACGTCAGGTTCCTAAATCTTCTATTCTATATCCGATTGCATATAGAGCGTGCAAAGGCAGCGAAAAAGTAGGCAACCCGTGACTTTGATCTTGGCCTTCAAATTATAGACGCTATCTTCTAGAGCTGACGGAGCGCCACAAGGGCGTGTGGGGGTTTGGTGGGGACAACAATATATACTAGATGTTTTCCAAACTGAGCAAAGTGATGGGATACATTTCTATATTCTATATGTACTGCTTTGTTTTGTTTTCGAGGAATTAGTCGCATTGTTATTAGTTTACACGAAGCACTAATAAATACTTTTCTCAACGATGTTTTTACGATTTTAGTTAAACTGTTGACATTAATATTTGTATATATATTTATATAAAAATTTAAGAAAGTGGGCCTATCTAACATTAACCTGCAACATTTTAATTAATCGATGTATCACTATAACTCACATTCTCTATATAACTTTATTACTAATAAAGTATAATTATTGGTATAAGTTCATAATATGAACTTATATATACCAATAACAATAACTGCAGTGTGAGCTCATAGAAAAAGCAAAGCAATCAGATAAGGTGCATAATTCATTACGTGCCCACAAATTGATCGGACCAGCTAATCAATAAGCCCGATAAGACACGACCGTATGTGATTGCAGCGGAATTGTGGCTTCTTGCAGTTTTATGAAGCAATAATATCAGAAGTAAGGCAACTTTTAGCATTAGCAACTACGAAAATGAACGAATGTCGGTGGCAATGGGCCTGCAATGTCTTTTGGACCTTGTTCTCCCAACCACCGGTTGGGTCTATAAATACAACCTTTATTGATCAAATAGCAACAGTCTCAAACCACCCTCGCTGGCAGGCTTGGGTTGGGTCTGGGAAGGTCTGGGGCATGGGGCCACAACCTTGATGTGTGCAACGAGGCCAGCCGGCAACGATGTCACCGAATTCGCGTCGTGTTTTTAATTAATCAAAGTGGCAGGAGGGATATTATGTGAGACTGAGAACAGGAACAAGCAATCTTAGAAACGAGAAAGGATAACAATAGCTTCAATATTAAAGATACTCTGTTTTCCTTAAATTATACAAGAAAGTATTGAGTACAAAAATCATTGCATTTTGTTAGAACGTATCTTGTCTGGTCTAAGAATAGTCACTTTATATTATAAACTTGCTAACCCGCTGTGATTCCATTTCTCTTGCAGCACACAAAACGCACCGGATGGGTGCTGCGTGATGTCAACGACTGCGAATCGATTTCGGGTCACATGTACAGGATGAGCATGCTAACCTTTCTGCTGGATGGCAGTGAGGGACTCAACCAGATTCGCTGCATGGAACTGGCGCTGGTACACGATTTGGCAGAGAGTTTGGTGGGTGACATAACGCCGTTCTGCGGGATTTCCAAGGACGATAAGCGAGCCATGGAGTTCAAGGCGATGGAAGATATCTGCAAGTTGATCGAGCCGCGTGGCAAACGCATTATGGAGCTGTTTGAGGTGCGTTACTAAGCCAAGTTTGCTCCTTGTGGGAAGCGTATTTATGTAATTCGAATTGCAGGAATACGAGCATGGGCAGACTTCCGAGAGCAAGTTCGTCAAGGATTTGGATCGCCTGGATATGGTCATGCAGGCGTTCGAGTACGAGAAGCGGGACAATTGCCTTCTGAAGCACCAGGAGTTCTTCGACTCAACGGAGGGCAAGTTCAACCACCCGTTTGTCAAGAAGCTGGTCAACGAGATCTACGAGCAGAGGGATGTCCTGGCCAAGGAAAAGGGCGCCACACCGCCGCCGGCCATCGAGGTGCCTAGCATGGAGAGATCCTCGAAACTTGCTAACGGGCATGACGGCTCGAGTTGAGCGTTATTGTAGGAACCCGTCTTAGGCTAGCACATGAACACATCCTCACATACAAACCACCACGCTCTTAATTTGTAAGCCAATCCAACTAACAAACTGTTAAGCCTACCTCGACACGCTCATAGCTAGATCTAATTCTTAACTCACTAATTTATTGCGAAAGTAACGGAACAGATGCAACCGATGGGAAGTAGCTAAATATTAATGTGGACAAACACACCTGTTGAACACGTCTCCTTAGTTCGATTTCCTCTAAGTTAAGCGTAAAGATCGAATTCTATCGATATATTCAATTGATCTGACTAAGGAACCCAATTGTAAATAACTTAAACGAATTGTAGACTATTTAAAAAAAAAAGTATAATGATCATAATTATTGTAAATGTTGTCCTAAAGCAATTTTATTCAGCCAACCGAACGTAAAAATCAAAACGAAAGATCAGAATCAAAATCAAATGAATTAATTTTTTTAATAGTTTGTTCACACGTGCGTTACTTTTACCCTTGAATCGAACAATTGTCACCAAAATTATTATTAATATAACATTGTGAATTAGGCAATATAAAGATGCAGTCACTCATTAGACGTGGCCAAAAGACAATCACCCATTGTTTGATTGCTCACAAAAGTGACACTTTATTGACGAAACATAGAAACATTATCCAAAGCGGTTGGAAACTGCAGCTCTTATCAGACACATTCGCGATGTATTCTGAAATGGGATTTAGCTAGTTATCTTTATCGCGACTCTATTTAGAACAAACAAACCTTCGATGACAATGAACTGACTTTCGCGGGATGAGGTTTGATGCGAGTGTTGCCCATGCTTCTTGGCCCTATCTGGTGGTCATGTTGCATACATATTAGGGATTAAGTAACCGAAAGATAATCTGACTTACGGTGCACGGTTATAATCCGATCCGTCTGACCCATCGCATTCTTTGCCCTGCATATGTACTCCCCAAAATCTCTTTTCGTTATCGGACGCAGGGTGATCCGCATTACGATCCGGAAGACGTGGTCCACTGAGACCGACTCGTAGGAACCTCCTTGCAGCAATTGCGAATCCCTCAGCCAGAAGTTCACCGATGCCGGCTGCGATTCTGTGATGCACTCCAGCGTCAGCTTCTGGCCCAGGCCCACGTAGATGGTATCGTAGCGTGTCCAGATCGTGGGCGCAACTGGAAGATAACTCAGTATTATAGATTTAGTACAAGATTTCGTTTTCACTTACAGTTCACCACCAGCATGACGCGTTTGCTCACTGTGGGTGGCACTCCGTTGGAGGCGATGCAGAGATAGGCGCCCATGTGGGAGCGCTGCACCTGCCACAGGGTGAGATTCTGACCCTCCACGCTGAACACTTCCCGATCGCCGTCGTCTGAAATCAGGATCCGAGTCGCTTCCTCGCGACGCCAGGTGATGGTGGGCATGGGCACTCCCGTAGCACTGCAAGTGAGTGTTACGTTCTGTCCCGTGGAACGAACCACATCCTGACTGGTTTGATAGTCTACAATGTCTGGCGGCACCACCACGTCCAGGTAGCCCATTTGGCTCTTCATAGGATCCGTGTTGATTTGGCACATGTACCTACGCGAAACGCTAGTAGAAGAAGATGGTCCATCTATCTAATAGATACTTTCACTCACCATCCGCGATCCGATTCCTGAACATCGCGTATTTTCAGCTGCCAGATGCGATGCTCCGTGTGGGAGATGGAGATGCGATGGTTCTTGGTGATGACGTGGTTCTGGATGCTCAGTATCGTCTGCGTGTCCACTCGCAGCCAGGCCACCTTGAAGCTAACCAGGTCGTGGACAACGCACGTGAGCAGGGCATCCCGTCCCACGGGAACTGTTGAGTTGTTGATGGGACCGCTGAACTTGGGATCCGCTGCAAGGGAAGAGGAGGCACCAAGCCCAATGGTTTGGCATTTATGGCTTTCATCATTAGGGCGCTAAATGGGGCGACGATATACAACTGCTGGGTGGCTTTTGGGGTGGTTTATGGGGCTTGCAAATGTGAGGCACTGGCATTTGCTGTATTTCCACATTTAATGGAACTCAGACGCCAAACATTTAATTCAATTAAAAAATAACCTTTTTTTATGTGCAGCTTTTCTAATCCACAAATATCAGGATAATTATTTCATTTCTTTTCCTCACAAATTTTTGCCTGTCTCTGCAGAATGTCAACGCAGCCTAGGCCAAGTTTGTAGCCAGATGGCCCGCCGAAATGGTCAACGATATTTAAAATTGTTTAACGGCCATAAATTTCTTGAGGTTAACATTAGGCCGAGACAGCGGCAGATAATCCAACAATTAGATAAATTAGGTGTCCTATAGAGATGTTAGATACATTCTGGCAAAATAACAAAGTGTAAGACTGGAATAACTAAGCTATTCAATTAAAGATATTTTTCAATCAGTATAACATTTAATTTAAAAAATGGGCAAGAGAAAAATATGTTGAATATATTGTAAATATATAGAAACAATAGTTTTGAACATCATCTTAAACCTATGATTTGTTTTTGATTTCTTTTTTGAGTAATTTTATTCAAAAAGAGTTCCTCATGTACATAAATAATATTGAACAGCGGCATAGTTATGTTTTGATTTTATCGTAAATAATGGAATAAACACGTTGGGTTCACACACTATGAACTCAAACTACTCCATTCCGGCGTGCTGTTGATTCGGCCAACTCGAGTCCCATCGCAATAATTTTGAGTCAAGGTGGCCGACCGCAGGAGTTCGACAGTTGCCGTCAGCCAATCTAACCACCAGAGTTCCGACCGCAAACCGAACCCACCCACACCATCGAAAAACACAACAATGGGCTGGAGGCAGGAGTAATGGAAGAAATCACATCACATGCCTAACAAGTAGCACGACTGTGTGGCCGCCGGGAGACGGGGAATCCAGTTCCAGCTCCTGTTCCTGCTCCAGCAAACGCCTAAATTACAATTATGACCAAATAATAACCCGAAAAAATGCAAAAATCTAATAGAGCGCGGTATGTGTGTGTGTGTGTGTGTGTGTGGGGGGGGGGGGGGGGGCAGCAGGGGCTGGTACCTGGAAAATTGTAAAAAGCTGTGCTACACCTTTATATTTACCCCCCGCCCCCTCCTCACGAATTGATTGCGTTTTGCGGGGAGGGGGTGGTATCCACCAAACTAGCATCAAATTGGGGAGCCTACGGATGCCATGCCATAGAGCCTATAATTTGCGATTATGTTTGGGTCTGGCCACAAGTTGGGCGCTTTTTTTTTGGAGTCCGAGTCCGAAGGCTCCGCCTTAAGTTGCTCCAAATGTGGGGAACGAGGCGCCATTGTTTGACTGCCTCCAGTTGATATGGTTTCTGTTTTTGTTGGTATTGCAATTTGGCTATTGCATGTTTGCATATTGAAACATTCCGAAGAAAGGGACGAGCGAGACTTTTTAAGCCATAAAACACAACGTACTTTGCACTGGGAAAAAAAGTATAATAATCCAAAGAACTAATATTAAAATAAAACAAAAGTTTTAATAAAATGTTGCTAAATAACTTATGAAATAAATTATAAAAGCATTAACATAACCATCAATAGGGAACGCTATTAATATTATTATCTTATAACAATATATCTGGCTTTTGATTTCTACTTTTGAAATTATTCTGAGTGTATTCATACATGTGTGTATATATAGCTCTTTTAGTTAAACTTTTCTTCGTTTATTTATGTCTGCAAGGTAGCGTAATTTAGCATTTAACTTTTGTTGTTGCCACATTTTATGGGGGAAATTGACTATGAGTTGTTAAATATATTTTCCTGTTTTCTTGCACGACTTGCATCGCTGGAATCGCTTGAATCGCTGGGCCAGGACTTAAGCCGCAATTTCCCCGCGAAGTCGCTGCAAATCCGCCGCGTCCTTTCCCCTCGCCACTTGAACTTGAAACGGAAAGTGAATGTCCTGTCTCCTGCTAGACACTCCAGCTGTCTGCCGGCGAAAGGAATCACAATCGCAATCAGCACGCAATGTCTGCCAAAAAGTGAAGTAAGAACTGCGAAATAGCCCACTGCAGTGGCAGTTCCACACCCGCAACCGCCACCCAAAAAAACGCGGCACTTCAGCGGCAGAAACCGCCGGCCAGGAATGGAAAAAAAAGAAAGGAAAATATCGCCGAGTGCATAGGAAGTGGGAAAACGTCGCCTTTCCGCGACTCTCTGTCTGCCTGCCCGCTGTGCGGGGGGTGGTGGGTGATGGGTAGGTTGGCAAGTTGGGCGGTTGGGACGGAACATCGTGCGGTGCATCGTCACTCCTTTGAGCCACTTCTCACTTTCTTATCGCACGCTGCGGCTAGCCTGCCAATATTTATGTTTACTTTGCATCTGGCACATTGATTTAAATGCGAATTTTGTCGAATATTGATATATTTATCGCATTTGGCTCGCCAAAGTCAAGGAAAATTTGTTTTGTTTTTTTCGGCGAACATTTTCCCCAGCGGAAGTTGCCCCTCGTTACTCTTTCGCAGCTCTCCACCGGAAACCCCTCTGCCCGCGCCCTTTCCCCATTCTTGCCATCCTGTCTGTCCCGTCTGGGGAATATGTTGGCCACAGTTTATTCACTTATGGACTCGTTGGACTTCCGATTACCAGCTGCCTTCCATTTTATACGCTACCACTCCGGCTTTAGATAGCTTGCAGTCAATTAGCTGTACACATTTTGGTTCATAATTTCGGGTTGGCGGGTTACAAAAGTTCAGCTGGTAGACAGGTTACTTTTTAATTGTACAACATTTAAAGAACCTCATATTAATCGAGGAGTCCTATCCTTACAAATCATGAAATGTTTAGTTTAATATTCAATGGATTATGCATTTCATTCTAAGTAAATCTCTAATTTCTGACTAATGTCATTATTAGCAATCAGACCTCTTTATTCTTTAGTTAATCACATCCCCGTTCCACTTACAATTGTTTAGTTCCGAGAAGCTGGCCTGGCTGAAGCATAAGCTCTGCAGGAGCAGCAGCCAAAAGCTGGGGGGCAATCGCCTTCCCATAGCCAAAACTCAACCGCAACCAAGGTGCGAAACTTTTGAATATTTGCTGATTTCCCACTTTAATTTTTTACTCTGCCACTTTCACTGCCCAAATGGCCGAAGTTTAACTTCCGCCGCAACAGCGCAAATGTATTTTTTCCGCTTCTGAGGATGAAGTTTTTCCGCCGATTGCCGTGGCCAAACGTCCGCACACCCGTACAACTGGTCGCGAACTGATAATCAAGTGTCAAAACTCATATTCAAAATTCAAATGCGGCACTGGCGTTGCGCATGTGTCCTGCGGCCTTGCGAAGGGAGTGGGTGGTTGGGATGGTTCTAGTGGGTCTAGTGGGTCTGGTTGTAGCCAGTAGTAGTCAAGGTGCCCGGCAGCCAAAAGACGGTGCTGTGCAATAGTAAATGTTTCATTCATAAATCGCCCGACGTCACATTTTCATATGCACGTGACGATATGAAGTATACGACATGTTGCCGGGGGAAAGTGACACATTATTGGTGTTTTTTGGTGAGCGGCGGGGAATAAAAGCCAACTCCAATACCATTCTAATTAACCCCGAAATGCCGCGCATCTTCTGCCCAACTTTCACCCGTATCCCCCATATCCCCCGGATTCCTGGCTGCTCCTCCGCTTTTCTGCGATGCTTGCACTTCCAACTGGCTTGGTTTGCATGTGTGAGCTTCTTGGTAAGTTGGCAATAAGTTCGCACCGCTATTTGCGCACAATTAGCGCTTTTCAATAGCGATAACAATAATCATAATAAGCACGTGGAATTTGCTTGATTGTTGTTTCCCCTAGGGGCACATCTTTTGCTAGCCCATGCAAGTTTCTCTCGTCTTGGGTGCTCTTATGAATTCCTTTCCACATTCTGGCCTCTGAGTCAGAGCCTCTGTCTTAATTAAATAATATTTTGCTGAAATTTTAGTGTGTTTTTATTCAATCTTGAAGTGCGATTGATGAATCATATTTTTTTATAATCAAGAAAATAAACCAAGGGATTTTAGAGTATCTGACTTGACTAGTTATGAGGATTATTAAAATAGATTTAAATTAGTTATTTTAAAATGATTTCCGACTAATGCGTATTATAATGGACTTAACATAATTATTAATCAATAATATTTTAAAATCTGGTAAAAATTTCAAATAGTTTCTGCTTAATATTTAAAGCCTTTCAACTTTTACTTACACAAATAGTTACAAGTTCCCTGAATAGTAAGTGTCTTGGCTAAGGTGTAGAAACTCGAATTAATATTTTGTAAGAAGCAAACGGAAATGGTTTACAACTCCGATGTTACCTAAAAATAAAATAATGGCGGTGTATAACCTTACTAAGAGTTGTAGTGTTGTGTAGCGCTGTCAAAAGAAGTAAGCGACTTGACAAAAATTTTTTGAAACACGAATCACTCATGAAATATTATCTATGAGAAATGGTAGGGAAATACTAAATTATATTAAGCTAAATATACAAATAGGGTATCTGTGTAACTTAAGTGTACCAATCACCGCAGCATTTAAAATAGGTCTGACGAATGAGCGGTGTAAATCAATTTAATATATAAAATCTTCGTTAGGAAATGAACAAATATAGTATTTCGAAGCAGAATGTTGCTACGAGCATTTCATTATACTATGCTGAACTTGATTTTATTATTCCTATTCACAGTTTGCAAAGCAAAGAAAGCCGAAAATGATGTAGTACAAGAAGTAATATACTCAAATTCCATTCGAGCCCTGTCTGAACTTCGCGAAATTGAGAATTCCTATATGAAGCATTTGAACAACTATGTTAGCTTGCTGCAACAAAAAATCAAAACTCTCAGAATGTATGATATATATTTTAAATCTTCCCTTAAAACCTCCATAACTTTCGAGTAGTTTTATTAATTCTTTAACTCAGGATTATTTGGATCACAAGGTGGACCGATATAAATATGTGTCAAATCCCCTAATTTCCTTTGGACTTGTAAGGCGGGCTCATCAAGATTGGCCCAAGTTGATTGCTTACTTAAGGGATCAAGAAAATATGAAAGGTGTGAATTACATTAAATTTAAAGCTCAAAGTGTATTTTTGTATTTTAACACTTAAATATGAAACAACAGGCTATTGGTGTATTTAAATATTTTGCAGTTGATATCGAGGAAATGAATAAGCTAATCAATCGTACACCCAACGCAAATGATATGAAAGAGGCCCTAATGGGAATGGATAGAATAGAACACTTCTACGACCTGAAGTCATCGGATATGGCCCAGGGTCATGTGGCAGGTCAACAGCTAGGGTAAGATAACTTAGTTTTAACACTATTAGATAATAATAATAAAAATTCTATAGGTCTCGAATGTCAGCTTCCGACTGCTTGGCTTTAGCAGACTATTTGTACAAAAGATCAGAATTTAGACGTGCGGCTGAATGGTATCGACTATCTTTAAGTGTCCTCACCAAACCAAATAATAATGTTTCATTTAAATTCTATGCTCCAAAAAGAGAAGAGCTTGAAAAAATGTTTGTTATAAGTCGGCTTCAAGAAGGCAAGTTCAAAAAATCAATAATATTGGTGTTTATATACAATTGTTTACCATCAGGTTCCGTTGCCAACTTAAGTGACTATCTGAAGGAACTCTCTCAAAACCCGAACAATTCATTGGTGCATCTAAGGCCAAGGAAACCGCCCACTGTAATAGAACAGGGCTGCCAGGGAAAGTTTCCACCAGGACCTCAACTAGTGTGTCGCTATAATAGCACCACCACTCCATTTATGCGAATAGCTCCACTGAAAGAGGAGGAGATCAGCAGAGACCCACTTATCTGGCTATATCACGACGTGATCTATGACAGTGAGATAACTCAGTTGACGAATTTAACCCGAGAGGAGATGATTCTGGGCACCACCACAAACTATACGACTCCAGATCGGGTGAATCGCCTCTTCCACATCAAAGTCACCAATGACGATGGCGGAAAGTTGGACAAAACATTGGTGAATCGTATGGCAGACATATCGGGCTTGGATATGGGCAATACCACCACACTGGCCAGAATCAATTATGGACTTGGTGGTTATTTCCAAGAACACAGTGACTACATGGACATTAAGCTTCATCCGGTAAGTAAATTGTTGCATGTAAGTGTATATTATTTATTATATCGCTAGATCATACACAACTATTAGGAACTGACTGAGGAAGGTGATCGACTAATGACATTCTTGTTCTACGTAAGTTCAAAACTCACACTGTACTATTTAACCAATTGAACTCTTCCAGATGACCGATGTCCTAGTGGGTGGTGGCACAATCTTCCCCGGCGCCCAACTTGCTATTCAGCCGAAAAAAGGATCCGCTCTCTTTTGGTACAACCTCCACAATAATGGTGACCCAAATCCGTTGACCAGGCACGCCGTTTGTCCCACCATTGTGGGCAGCCGATGGGGTTGGTAATATCTCAGTTCTCAAGATGATTCTCACAATAGAATATCCTTTTTTTAGTGTTAGTCAAGAGCATGTTGAACTACGAACAGATGTTCAAGAAGCCCTGCTACAAGTAAAGAATTCAAATTTTAAAACGATTCACTTTTCTAAATCTACACAGATAGTTTTTATTGTTATTTTAAATGCAAATGATATTGTGATAAGCTTAGGTAATATCTTAAGTGGCATTATGAGCTGAATCTTTTATAAGATTCGCATTGGTAAAGTTAAAATATCTCTTAGGTTCATAGCTAATCGAATAAAAATGCTAGCCAGCTTATGATGAGCCACAATATGAGCCAAATGACTGGCTGGGTCATTATAATTATAAGTTTCAGTTCAATGGTTATTATCCCCTCAATTAACATTTTCCTTTCCATTTGCATTCGATGGCTTACTGGGTGGCACGTAAAACCACCAGGCGCACGCAAAAAAGACCACGGATCCCAGTTTGCAGATTAGCGCCAATAGCCACATATATCTGTAGAAATTATGGGATTATATAAATTAAGTTATAGTACTTCATACTTGTATGGATGTAAGGACATACCGGCTGATATAGAAATTATCGTAGACCAGACAAGCTCCTCCGGCGTCCTTGTCGCAGGACTCTTGCCACAAAATGCAGGACTCGTCGATTAGGGCTCCGAAAATCAATGGAGCTGGTATGGTGCCCAGTAGTCGCACCTTTATCCACTGCAGACCCAACGCAAAGGATCGCTGATCATCCTGAACGCATCTGCAAACAAGAAGATTTGGATATTTGAAAGTAAATAACTAATGAATTATTAATAAATAATAATTATTACCTCAGTGTGGCCGACAGCGCGGGCATGGTGGCAAGAAACGTAAAGATCATCAGGATGAAGCAGAGCGCCACGAAGAGAGGCAGGGTCTGGCACGTGGACTCGCACTTCCGGTTGGTGGCATCTGGCCGGAAGTGGAGGGCTTCCGAGGACTGACTGCCCTCGTCCACCCAACCAACTTGCTCGATGCAACTGCAGTTGTGATAGCGCTTCTGGCTGTTCGCGTGCTCCTCCTTAGCGCATCCTGCGTAGCATGGACTGTAGTACATGACGCCATCGACGCCACAGATGGGATCGTAGTTGGTGCGACTGCAGCCGCAGTTGGAATTGCAACTTGCCACCAAGGCGGGAGAATCGCTACTGGCCTGCATTTTATAGCCCGTGGTGACGCCGGCAAACTTCGGATTCGGACAAGAGACCAGAAAGCAGATGGTGAAGAGTGCTGCCACTGTGGTGGCCAACAGGCACATCTTGATGATTCCTCTGCAGGCCAGATTCCATTTCTTGACCAAGTAGCCACCGAGAAAGGTGCCACCGCCTCCAGCAGGCACCGTGATCAGACCCATCACCAAAGCCGAATACATGGGTGAAATGCTGAACTGATTCTCGATCTGCTTGGGCAGGAAGGCGGCGAATCCGGCTATCACCAGACCCTCCGTGGCTCCGGCCAGGTTCAGGAAAAAGAATGTGGGATTAGCCAGCAGGCTGAGCACCGCACGTGGCAGTCCCCTGACCACTTTACTGGAGTCATCCGCCTCCGATATGGTGGCATGTGCCTCCGAGACCCTTTCCAGCTGTAGCTTCTCCGCGCCGGGAAGCAACTTGGGATACCCGAATATGGGCAGGGCGATGAGCAGGCACATGGCGGCTGCAAAAATGAAGCCCAGCCACCAGGCACCAATCCACACCTTGCTGTCGCTGGTCAGGCTGAGTCTGCAAGGGGTCAATATTGACTCAATTAGAAAGGATCTAGCTTACTAAGGTGATTATTAGTTTAAATCGATTAAAGTATTCAAATCAAAAGCCAAAGAAATGAATACAAATAGAATGGCCATCCCTATCCCTACTTGGTAATTCATATTTGGTTAAAAAGCCCAACCACTCGTAAACATGTTCAAAATCATAAATAAAATTTCCATGTTTCCGAAATTATTTACGTACTGGAGGGCTAAGGTTGAGCAGACATTATGACTTATGGCATCACCTTGACAAAAAGCCATGCGGTTGAATCCGGCCGGATTGGGATGTAGATGGGTTTCTGTTTTGGTGCGACACTGCTCCGTTCCCAGCCATCCAACCTCCCAACGGCCCACCGTGAAGGTGAATCAAACAAATGCTCATTCTCATTCGCACCTTATTTCCTCGTTGTCAGCGGGAATGTTGTTTTATTACTCTCTGGAGATATTTACACGGCGAGGTGTTTTGTGGCATTTGCCGTTGCCGGGTAACAAATAAGCTCCACAGCATCGAAACCCCCATTCCCATTCCCCCTCCATGCTCCACTCCCCCAAGGCCGGTATTAAAGTCACCTGCTCTTTATCTCCATCAGCACTCCCTTTTTCATCCGTTGGCGCTAAGTCGCCCGATTAATAACAATCATTTCGGGCTTATCAGATGCACTTACTGAACGGGATCCACGGTCATCCAATCCGTATAGATGAGCAGCAGTTGTCCACCGAATACGTAGCCAATCGCTGGTCCAACGGTGGCCATTGTGTAGTAGATGCCTGCAACAACGAACTTCTCAATTACGAACAATAAGATGTGCAATTTGTCAGGAATTCAGGAGTTATTCCAATTATCATTATCAGTTAGTCACATCTTTATTTTGCATGGAAAAGGCCATGATTTTGCTACTCCTGTTGGTACAGTGCGTTTCAAAGTTTTAAGGATAGGATGATATTTCAACATCAAAGATAATTGCTTCTATAATCTTGCCCAGTATGCAATATGTTTATTAGCTGGATGTGCCAAGAACTATTGAGGAGCAAGTAGCCATTCGGCGGATTGTGCCTTTATTTATTTATCTTTGAAACGCACCGTGCAATCACATCCTGGAGCAACTCCACCAGCCCCAAAAAGGGGAGCAAGCCGGCCGGAATGAAGCGAATTTCAATTGTCTCAATGCCAGACAGCGATATCCAGGAAGGCAAAGCGGCGATGCTGGACGGGTTTGATAATTTCACTGTCGTCTTCGGATGGCACGATAAACCTAACTAAGAGGCAATAAATTTCAGCTGCCGCTGGCTCTGGTCCCCATTCCAGATCCGCGTCTCAACTGAGTCAGCAACAATCTGGCTCTTTAAAATTGGGTCAAACGAGGGGGGAAAGGAGCGGAGAACCCTCGCCAGGATTGGGATCGAACTGGGAACGCTGGGCGGGGAGCGCGAGAACAAATAGCAAATAGTATTTACTCCCTTTGTAGCCGACGACGTCGTTTGGCAATAAGGCGCATAAAAATAAATATGCATGTGTGAGCGCAACTAGCAGATACTTTGATATCGCTGCCAGGACTCCACCAGCCCAATCCTGCCCAGAAGTGTGGGTATTTGTGCATACTTCATTTGTTGTGCGACTGCGGCAGACAAAAGTTTCGGCGCGTCTTATCAACGGCTGCGTCGTTTGCAACTTACCCAAGTAAACAGATGACATCTTCTTTGAGACGTTCTCATCGATATATGTGACGCCCAGCGTGAAGAGGGGCGATGCTCCGGCGCCGTGGAGCAGTTGAGCGGCCAGGAAGAGCCACACCGTCCAGGTCAAATTCTCGCCCTGCCCCTCCCCCATTGCGTTCAGTTCGCAAGCGGTCTGCAAAGGATATGCGAGTTAATCGGAGCAGGTCGCCATGGCAAGTGTGTGCTTACCATCTGGCTGGAGTTGGAGTTGAACGGCAATCCCGTTGGCTCGCACACATTTGCCTCGGCAATGGTGGCCCGGTAGTTGCCCACCAAGAAGTTGGGCAGCAGGAAGACCAGCGATCCCATGCCCATCACAATCAGTCCGATGGCGATGAAGCGCGGCTTGGAGGCACCACGTCGTCCGCCGTAGTAGGTAACTGGCACTAGGCAGGCGAAGGAGGCCAAATCGTAGCCACTGGCCACCAGTCCCATCTGCCGGGAGCGGAGTCCAAAGCGACGCTCGATGGTGGAGATGGACACGTTGATCAGGCCGTTCACGATGAGACCTGGAGGGAAAATATAACTTTCGAACATTAGTAATTGAGATAGAATGTTAGGAAAAACTATATATTTAGATTTGCGACTGGGTTTTTTTAGATAGATACTCATTGGGAGCCATTCTACCATTACAAAGCAGTGTAGCATGCTATTTGGGGCAAGCTTAAGATGGGATAATTCCCAATAAATTACTGATTTATTGGACAAAGCTATTAAATAAGTAAACTAAGCTAATCCACAGATGGATTGGAGCTTTAGATTGATAAGATTTCGTCTCTAAGACACCTTTCGCTCAAAATTTCGGAATCCTTCTTTAAGGACCATCCCCCCGTGCTGAGTTATGTCATGGTGTTGTATGTTGTAACTTCATGGCAGACAATCAACAGATTGTCACCAAAAAATAGACCGTAAGGGTGAGGGCGGAAGTAGTCCTGCTGACAGTGGAGGGAGGGAAATTGATTGCCACGGGGGCGGGTCATAAATTAAATATCTGCACGACAAATTGGTTTTGAGGGCTTAGGCGAATTTTGTATCATAAATAAATATCTGTTAGTTGCGGGTCCGCCCTCCCCCGCCAACTGCTAGTCCATTGTTGCTTAGAATATTTCTTTTTTCTACAACAAATTCAATTTATTTTTCAATAATCGCCATAAAGAAGAGGTCTGCTGGTCATCTTTGGCTAGAAAGGTGTTAGAAAGCGGAGGAAACTTCGTAAGAGGGAGCAGTGGATATATTGTTAGTGGATGGGGACACTTACAAGTCATTTACCCCACTAAGTGCAATAATTTAATAGATCCCAATGGAAACCTTGAGACGGGGAAGGTTTTACTCGGGAGTGGGAGGGCGAATGTGACCTTTGACTTGATGTATAAAGTGAAGTGTAGACGGCTTTATTGGATACGTGACAATCTAGGATTTTGCATGTGCATCGATGCATTTTCCTTGGGATGCGTGCGATGCACAGGGATACAAACTGTCTGCCTGATTAGCAGTAAAGATATTTACATCAAATTACGAAAAATTTAAAGAGTAGAACTAACTGATTAGTACAATGACATATATGTATCTGAAGATTTATGCATTTATCAAAATTGATCTCTAGAATCGTAATATACACATGTTCACATCTTACGCATAACTGCCATTTCTAATTCACGCATATGAATTATACGACTAAATTACTCATTTCCATAGGAAAATGCTGAATTCGAAGCCATAAAAACAACAATAAACCATTTGATCTGGATGCAAGACGAGCGCGCGGAACGCGACCATCCAAAATTGTTGCGGATGATTTATGTTAATGCCGTGTCAACTGATTAATATTTTCGGTCACGTGCCGCCTCATCCGCATCCGTAAGCCGAGCCACGGGCGGCCGGCTGGTTGTTCCAACTCTGTGTCACCCACATCCAACCGGAAGCCTTCGCACGTCGTTGGTCAGTCGGAGGCGGGAGCAGGAGTCCATTCCCTCCCATCCCATGCAGCGGCGAAGTGCAACAGATGCCAGGCGGCCATTCGAGCTGCAAGAACTACATGGATGGACTCAGTTTGCTTACAGCACACGACCAAGGCATAAATACTGGGTCGGCATCCTGGCGGAGATGTTCGCGTGCAGCACTGCTCAACCGATCAGAGCAAAAAGAATCCTTGTGAACTATTCAAAAACTGAAGCAGCAGAGTATCGCAAGTGCTGAGAAAAGTAGGTCTTTGGTTGCCTCCCATGGATCAAGTACTTCCTCAAGGATTAGCCTCAAGAAAAACAGGATGATAATCGAATCAAGTTTGGGCTTCTAGCATAGTGTTCCCTCACGTTTGCATCTCCTGCACGCTGGCAGCCATCCAAAAGTAGTAGAGCCGAGTGCACTTTTGCAAATTTCATTCAATCGCTGGAACAATCGCTAATCCCCCGGAACAGCCATAAACGTGTCGTCAGCTTTCGTGAAATTGGCAAATTTTAATTAACCGCTTGAACCCATTAGGAGTGGGAAAACTGGTGGCGAAGCTGGGCCGTAGCCATGGGCACCAACCAGTACCAGCTTCGGCTTGGTTCAGCCGGGGATCTGGAGTTGGGTAAACAGCGATTAACATTGTTTTGATTTATGCCGCTGCCCTCTCGCTCTCCGGATCACGCCTCCCCACCTAATGCCATATTCCATATTCAAGGGACTGGGGCGACCATAACCAAATCCTTTGGAAATCGCTGGCTAAACTGGGTCCATTTACACTGCCAGGCGCTCTTTCAAACTATTCAAAGTGCGGTGATTTTTTGAGGTTAATGCATCCTCGGGCTAGAGCATCATCCGTACCCCGCCTGCTCCAGGCATTATTAATTTTTAATTCGCCTCCATTCACAGGAGCTACGGCCGGGCTCCATCTCCTTGCCCAACTCCGAGGGGGAGCTCTTATCTGTTGCACACAGTCCTGCTGGCCGAGCCTGAGAATGCCCAGGATGCTAATGAAGCGATGCGGATGTCCTCATCGCCTTCGCATTGCATTGTCTTGGCCAACTCGAGACTTCTCGGATACACAGGCTCGCTGAAAGTTTTCTTAGCAAAAGTTTGTCTTGTAATCAAGAAAAATATGGCCATGTTGATTCAATATACTCCAGATGGCAAAGGTGGATAGGGGTCTGCCTTGCAAATATTATTTCAAGCAGGACAAGTAAGCCAAGATTTTCTTAATTATTCTAGTTTATCAATATTGCTTAAAGACTTTTAAAGCCCTTAAAAGTAAAAGGAGTTTCTACACATATTATATAAATAATCATTGTCTACTGTCTTAGCCTCAATTATGATCATATCCAAATGATAATTTTATATTTATTACATTTTTAAAAATTCTGTTACTCCACTGTGATAACAATGATTAAGTTAACCAACCGCTTAACCGAGAAGCTGTCCACAAAATTCAAGAAGCAAACGAGCGTGGGCGCAAAATTCGCGCGACGAACCATTTAATGGAATTAAGTAAGCAATTCGGAACGAGAAAATATATCACCTTGGAGAGCACCGCCCCAGCAGAGCCAGAAAAGAGCCCACTTGGCGGTGCAGAAGCGCTGAAGCCATGCCGGATTCCAGCCGCACCAACCGAAACGCTGGCACTCCGCATCCGAATCCGGTCCGGAGGAGGCGCTGCCCACTCGACTGGAGCGGGCACTATTGTTGTTGTTCACATTGGAGCACTTGGGAGCCACCGCGGTGCTCGAGTCCAGCTCAATGGTAGCCTCCGACATGGTATCTTTCACTTTCTGGTGCCGCACAACAAGACGCGTTACGAATGCCACTGCGATCCGCACCGAACGACGGCCGGAATCTGACTGAGCTCAGATATTCAAACAGCAGCTCAGCTCAGGCCGACTTTGCTGTTAAGGACTCGTCGCTAACAGCGCGCTGTTGTAGGAAACCAAACCACCCTGCTGTGACGGTGTGCCTGTGCCGACACCCACTCGGAACATCTCGGATTCATGAATGAAACACCAACCCGCCCACCCACTCATTCAGCTCCGCTCCCCACTCACTTATTCGCACCTATCAACAGTTGTCATGGCGCTGCTTTCGTTAGCCGTATTATCTGGGGAATTGTGGGGCAACGATGGAGCAGGCGGGGAGCATTGTGACTCCTCTCTTATGGAATATAAATTATGTTCCCCTGTGGTAAATATTTATCGAACTTAAATCTTGAAACCTATTAAATTCTCCCAAAAGCACCACATTTCCTCCCACTTAAACTCATTTATAGTTTCATTACAACTTTCATGTTTATTCAATAAATTTTTCGGTTTAGTAGTTTTTTTTTCTAATTTATAAACTTATATTATGTAAAATAGGTACTAAACTTGCCAATGTTAAACAAAATCATAGCTATTGACAAAAAAAACAAATTTCTGATAGAAGAGTCTAAACAAATTATTCAATTGGTTTGCTGGTGAATTCAGTTGGCCAAAAAAGCGGTGATCTAGTTTAAGGCAAACTTCTAGCGACCGGTAAGCACCAGAAATATCAACTATTTGTAAATTAAGTACAGTACATTTTTTAAGTAATTCCACTTAACTGAAGAAGATACGTTGTAACATTTTGGAAAATATTTGAAAAATTTGTTTGCTTTTGACTACTTAAATACGTACATAATATATAGATATATACACATATCCATATTGTTACACTTAAAGTATTAAACAATAAAATAGTAAACAAAAACAAAATCGTTAACAAAGAGCAAAAAAAATATATATATATCGGAGCTCGGTGTAGCTTCGTCTAGACTCCCCATCTTCCAATAGAGAGTACACACGCGGTATTTACAAGAAATTCCATGAATCAAAGTATGTTTACATGTCATTAAATATATATGTATCTATATGTGTGTGTGTGTGTTGCATTTAAATTGTATCTATAACGTTTAGGTAGGTCCATTAAGGGCTGAAATCTTGAAAAGTTGCATGGTTCCGGGAAGACATTGGTGTTGATGGGGATGGCTTGAGCAAGTTTACTTAGAGCAAAAGTGTTCGAATGTACACACCCTGTACTTAACTCATATGGTATGGTTTGGTTATAGATACACGTACAGTGAACGCTTTGGGCACTACGACAAATATCACATAATGAGATCAATTGGATTTATTTTGGGTACTTTTGTTTTCGTTTGCGCTTCATTTCCGTTGTTAAGTTTTGGGTTGTGAAATAAGTATGTACGATTATTAATTGCACAATGTCATTGAACTTAAGACTTTCTTCTGTTTCATTCTTGGCTGCTGGGCTAATTACATTACAAACAAAATTAGTGGCAATTCGTAAGCTGATTAAGTACCTAATTTAAGTATGCAGTTATCTTGAAATTTTTTCCAATTCGTAATACTTCAGTTGAACCGATCTAGTTTGCACTTTAGATTTGAGTTGAGAAAGCGAGAAGAAATTAAAATAATGAATTGCACTATACATAGGTGTTAAGTAATCCTATGGCGGGAGGATCACCCTTAATAAATTGTAACAATAGTGCTTTTCGCATAGTAAATATTAACTTAAGTAACAATGTGTTTCCGGTGGCTGTATTCTGATTATGGTTAATTTTTCAGTAAGTATTCATTTGAATCGGTAAGTACAAATTTTTCATCCACACGATTTTCGCTCCCTATTCCTATGCAACTTTTCTAAGAGTCAGCTATTAATGGCACACTAAGCCAAATAGTGTTTCAATAGGTTTTTATGGTTTGAATATATGTGTGTACATTTAAAATGTTGTTTTTACATTTTACATTCATTAAAGTATATCCGCTTTTTGGGTCAGTACTCACTTCAGAAAAAGAGGACACGAAAAATAATGAACCACAAGTTCTTCATTTTGTACGCAATTTTCTTGAAGTGAATATTGAGCATTAAATTTGCATTTGTATGCCCATATGTGTAATTAAAATATATTTATATTTTCTTGTATTATAAAACTTAAAATGAATTTAACCAAAAATAAAACAAAGTTAGTAATAACTTGTGTACTTCATCATATTTTTTTGGGGGAGTTGGTACAGACCCCCATCTTTCATTATCATTATCATCCTTGACTTCCTAACCATTTTTCAAGGCGGGTGGGGTACAGTACGAAGGAGAGCCATGGGAATGCTGGGTGGGTGTTAGATTTAATCGTTTGAGTTGGGCGTTTTCACATTTCGCATCATTATTTGCTTTCCATTTAGTTACGCATTTCAATTTATTTACGCACCAAATATATCTAGTTGATCCTAGGCCCATTTAAACTATATTTGAAGCTGTTTCCTCTTGGTCTTGCTGTTTATCCTCTGGCAGAACGCAGTCGGCAACCTCGCTGTGCATCACAATTTCAATGTCGCCCAGTTCGGTGACTGCCTCCGCCTTCAGCGCCACATCCTCTGCCCTCGACAGCTTCTGCAGCGTGTGGAGCGTTTCCTCGTTGATCGTGTGCTCCGGCGAAATGTTTTCCTTTAGCTGGCGCTTCAGGCTGAGCGGGATGTACGCTGCATTACACTCCGGCGGCGATGGCGACTCTGTGCTGCTGGAAGCGGACGTTCCCGTGCTCAACTCACTTTGCGGAGGTGCACTGGGCGCTGCCTGTTCACCGCTGTTGTTGAAGGAGATGTTCTGGCGAAAGACTTGCTTGCTAAAATCCCTCAGCTGTCTGGAGGCTGTGTCCAGAAAGGACGAACTTCCCGTCTCCGTGCTGGAGGTCGTATTTTGGCTGGCGTTGGAAATGTTGCTGCCGGTCAGAGAGGCCCACGATGCAGGAGCTGTTTTCCGCGCAACCGAAAGAATTGGATTTGAATTGGTGGTGGTACTGGAGTCGCCTCCTACGACGCTTGTCGCTGCAGCGTCTGTCAAAGCACAAATTACAGAAATTATTATTAAAGGAAATTTAGCAATATGGGTCTTTAAATTCTTAATTCCCTTAATAACACTTATACAGGAGGTAAGCAGCTTTAAAATAATTGAATGCAAAGTATACCAAAGTTATTATTAAAATGGAACATTTATAGGGAATTCTTTAAATATTATTGTTCCTTTATGACTAGAGTTATCCCCTTCGTATATACATATAAATTACATAAAAAACAACTAACTCTGTGAGCTGTTTGTGATCGTGTTGGCAGCGGGCACGTGGCTTATTTGACTAGCCTTGGGTTCCGGCGAGGAGCCAATGTTGAATATTGTAAGCAGCTTGTCTACCGCCGACGGATTGGCTATCCATGATGTTTTCCGGGCACGCGTCTGTGGCGCATTGCTAACGGGCTCGGCAGGCGGCAGCAACTCTGGTTCACTTTTCAGAACAGGATTCGTATTGTTCGCCGCAGCAGCAGCAGAAAGAGCAACCACGCCGGCCGATTCCTTGGTCAATGTGATGTCATTATCGCCGAACACGGCCAGGGGACAGATCCTTTGTGGGACTTCTGGGCCAGAAGAGGCTACAGAGTCTGTAACGTCGGTGGAAGTTGATGTGCTTCCATTGCTATTACTACTGCTCCCGCTGCTGCTGCTACTGCTACCGGGCGAAGTTGAACTTGAATGACTTGAGGTGGGTGATATGGTCAGGTGCGGAGAAACCTTTTGCCCGGTTACCTCTACGGCTTTTGTACTTATGTGTGCGTCGGTGTTTTCGCTGGACTCTACAATGACCACACTGCTTACTGGCACGGCAGCAGCTGCTGCCTCCACAGCCTCGGACAGCAGGACCGCCTTCCTCGCCGATTTCAGCATAGGTGTGGGTGGTAGATCAATTGGTGGCGTATGTGGCGAAATCGGCGGCATCTGCCGGTTGGCCATCGGCACCTGGGGATCCTCGTAGATGCGAGACACGTGGAAGCGAGACCTCGGCGACACCGACAGCCGCTTGATCGTCTGCGTCGAGGAGGTAACAGATGCCATGGCGGGCAGAGAACTGGAGGTCGGCAGGGCTCCAACGGCATTGAGGCTGTTCTGACTGCCACTGGGCGATCCAATGGTGGGTATGGACATACAGCTGCTGGCCGAGCGTGGCGTGTGCGGGGGCGGATGCTGGGCCAGCGGCGAGATCAGTGGACTGGCCACTTCAGCCACTCGTGAAACGTGAAAGCGGCTGCGGTTCGGCGAGGACGACGGCGATATAGTGGGCGGACTTGGTCCCGGAGAGCGGAGACGGGGTCCACGCTTCACCTCCAACAGAGCAGTCGGTGTGGGCAGGGCGGTTGCTGCAGCGGTCGCGGTTGACGTTGCAGTCACCGTGCCAGTAGCCGCGTCTACAATCGGACGACTGTGGCAGGTCAACGAGATCTTCCGCGAGCCCAAGTAGTAACCGCCGCGACACCGTATGCCCGGAAGGCTGCCTCCCACATTGCTGCCGCCACCGACCATGTTCGCCGTCTTCTCCGCCAGCTCCTGGGTTTGCCGCTTCTCATTTCGCGAGCACAAGGAGCGAACGGTGCCCAGCACCCTTGTGTAATCCAAGTGCGCATCGCTGCCGATCTGAAATAAGAGAACAGAGGGATAGTAACCAATCAGTAAGGGAATTTTCAATTCTATTCTCTAGCGGTTCCTTTTAATTTTAAGTCAAGCTTCTTCTGATTGAAGTAGTTAGTTGTGGCATTGCTCAGTTAACTCATGTATAACGTCGTGAGGAGTACGGGTTTATAACTGAGCAAGTGGACAACTGGTTTTTGTTATCAAGGCGAACGAATCTTAAATCTTAAATTAAACTAGAGTGAAAAGTTAGCTGGGGTTCAGGCTACGCCAACTACTAAAACCAGGTGGTCAGAGTGCGTTTCAGTTGTTAGCAATGTTATCGGATGCAAGCCAAGCGTGGTCAAAGGACTGCAGCAGTTGAGCACAGAGGGCAGTAGGCAGAGAATTGGAGGAGCAAATTGAGTGGGGGTTTACTTACGCTCTCCTGGGGCAAAGGCGATGGCGGTATAACATTTACTATCGGCACTATGGGCAACTTTAACGGAGATGAGAGAGGCAACAACAGTGACCACAAATGAAAACGATTTGATTAAAAATTCAAAATCAAAACTATCAACGCATAAAACGTCTATAACACAGCCATCCAAAACCAAGCACGATATTGCATTATGTCATGGTAACAATATGTTTATCTACGGCCAGCCGCAGCATTGTTTACTCTTGGCAAAATAATTATTTGTCTAGAAACTTTGAGTTTAAGTTTAAATAATAAACATATTTCATTAAAATTCGATTACCAAGAGTAAAGAGCTAAGAATGTGGAAAATGTCAAACTCTTTTGTTGAGCAAATACTCGTATAGATGCCAACCAAATTTATGAAGAATGTAACTAGCGAATTTACGAACTTTGCTGAACAAAAGATGTAGTTTGAATGAAATGGAAACTCAAATTCTACTCTTGGCTTTAATGGACAATTCCGGGGCCAGATAACTTACCGTCAGCCGTTTTGGCTCATCGTTAATGTCAATCTGCGTGACCGTCTTATTGGACTTGAGCACCTCGGCGATTATATTCAGACTTTCCACCTCTAGTTTATTGTCGCGGATGTCAATGCGCTGGAGCTTGCTGTTGCCACCAAAGGTGAGGATGGAGGCCAGCGTCTCAATCCCCTTGGCGTTTAGATGGGCACTCTGTAGCCCCAACGTGGTCAGAGTGGTGTTTTTCGTCAAACTGTCCTTTATGGTTGAAACGAACTCATTGGAGAGACAATTCTTGCCAATATTAAGCAGTTCCAGCGAAATGGTCTTCTGCAGCAATTCGGCCACTGCAGGTGCGCAGTCCTTGCTTAAATTATTATTCCACAGAGTAAGAGCCTTCAGTCCGCTAGGCGATCGGCTGGCCTCCAGTGTAGCCTCAGCCAGCTGCCGGCGCGAAAGAGTGTCATTCTTAGTTAGTTTTTCCGCAAACTTGGGATCAGCGGAAGCGGTAGAGCTGACACTGTTGTTGCTGGCACCGCTACTCATGCCGTCGAGCGATGTCTCGCTGCACAGGCTGTCGGAGCTCTGCGATCGGTTGCGACTGGACTGATTGAGATACGCACAACTGGATTCGGTGCGTCTCAAGCCAAGGCTTGCTCCTCCCGGCGACGTGGACGGTGGTGGGGGCGTAGGCGCTGGACTGAGAGACGGATAGGAACTGGGGCTCAGTTCTTTATCCTTCAGGAGGCACTCCTCGGCAATGGTTACTTTTGGGGGCGGGAATGCATTTTCAAGTTTTTCTAACGCTGGGACAACTGGCGTAGGTGTGAGCGTAGCTGCCTCCTGGGCTGCAAGAAGGCACTCGGTGGACTCCGTGGCAATGGTAGCCGTCTCTATGCCGCACATCTCCTTCGTCATATCATCCAGTCGCGTGCTCTCCAGTAACACCGAAAGGCGGCTAAACTCGTCGGGCAGATGGCGACTTATGTCGCCTTCAGATGCGCTCTCGAACGCCGAGTCCGTGCTGTGCGTGTCTTCGAAGTCGTCACCAGCCTTGGCGTTTTTGTTTACATCAAGTGGGCGCGACCCGGCAGCCCCCGCCACAGCACTGCCATTGATACAGTCGCTTTCCTCGGCCGTGACTTCAAAAATAGCCGCTGGCGAGGAACCACTTGGAATGTTTTCGATATCCAGTTGCGGTGGTACGACTGAAAGGGTTGCTCCTGCTCCCGATGGCAATTGAATTGTATTATTATTGGTATTGTTGTGGGAATTGTTATTATTATTGTTGTTTATGATGTTGTTCTGTACACAGGATTCATTGGGTTCAACGGTTTTAGCCTCTGTTGAGGGAGTAATATCTGAAAACGATAATAAATTAGGCGCGGCTTGATTAAACTGTTCAAAGATAAAGTTATTCACCACATAAGTTGCGTTCGTTTTGAGAACATTGCTGTTGTTGGTGCTCTGGAGACAGCGGCTCCATGGTTGCACTTGCAGCAGCTACCGATTCTGACTCCATCGGGCTGGATGAGATCATGGCCGGAGCGACTTTGCCTTCTGCTGGAGGCTGCTTGACGGCACTGGGTTCATAAATCTCATTGCTCATTTCGCTGATGTCCTCGGAGCAGCAGGCTGCCAGGGTGTCGGTGGATATGTTTGAGGGGGCCTCTTCGCTGCTGCTTTCGCTATTCATGGAGAGCAGCTTGTCCAGCATCGACTGGCCGCTTCCGTTTTGGTTGCAGTTTCTGACAGTGCGAACAGTGTCCTCCGTGTTTTCGTCGTCGTTATCATTCTCCAAATCCACAAGGACACCTACCGCTGGATCAGTAGATGTCGCCTCCTCCGACGTTGTCTCTAAAATGGAGGCTTCGTGCGCAGGTAACTCACCATCGACGACGTCTTTCGTTTGATTGGTGCCCAAGCTGGTGGATGGGGGTATGGCTTCCGGGGGCTCCGTTTCCATAGGTGACACGCACTCGTCCACCTCAATGGCACGGGTGCGCTTCAAGGCACCCATCCGTCGCTCCAGCTCGGTGGACTGAAGAATTAGGGCTTGTACCAGGTACATGACACCCTCGTTCCTAATGTTGTTATTGCTAATGTCGATTAGCTCCAAGCTATGGTTGTAGCGCAGCAAGTCTGCTATGTGCTGGGCATCTACACAGTCCAAGTCGTTGTAGCCCACCCACAGCTCCTTGAGCCTTTTGTTTTGATAAAGACCACGGCCTGCAAAGGACACTAAAATATAATAAATACAATTTCGGAAGTATTTAAATATTGATTACAACTTAGGTTTCTTTGCATTGCTTTATCTTATATCTTCATGTTGATCTGATCACTAATCGATATTCCCAAGCGTAACCAACCCGACTAACTTACATAAATTGACGAGTGGCGCTCCCCTGAGGCCGCAGTGCTCCAGCTTTAATGTGTGCAGGTTGGATGAACCGAGGGCCCGCCCAAGACTGTCGGCACCCAACTTTGTTATCTGATTGCTCTCGGCGTTGAGCAGCTGCAGCTCTTGGCTGCGCTCTACCATGTAAGCACACAGTTCCCAGCAGCGCTTCGTCATCTCCGCCTTGTTGTAGGAAATGTCCAGCTCATTGGCAGCTTCATAGTATTCGATCATCTGGAAGAGGGCCATCAAGCTGCTCTCGTCCAGCGTGCACTCGGAAAGATCGATGCATGTGTATTGTATCTGCAAGTTAATATGAGCGTTTTACTAATCAAAGTCCAAAGCTGGATGTTCCATCTTACCCGTTTAAAAATCTCCTCGAGCGCCTCGCAATCGTTGGCGGTTAGTTCTTTCGCTTTAAGGGGAAGTAAAGGCTGCCGCACTTGGTTCAGGTCCAGGGTCCTCAGGTGATCCACTACGCTCTCTAATGGCTGGGTGTTGTGCTTCTTACACGACTGCTGATACTGATCGACAATCTCGGAGCTGCTCTTCACGAGGTATACTGAAAGGGATAAATCACTTGGTTAATATACAGATATCAGGCTTAGTCTATAGTATATATCGATCAAAAATCGACAAGTATTCGAGTCAGTTCTTCTGTTCTGGCCACTTAAGTGTCGCCACTTCAAAAGGCAACAAATATATTATATTTGGTCAAATATGACAGATAACTAAAACATGTGGCGCGTGCGAGTGCTTACTTGGCTCCCTACCCCGAACATCATCACCCACTTCCAGCATCCATGGTGACATGATCATCGACAATTCCCGGCGTCGGCATCAAACACATTGAGCGACATAGACAAATTGTCCGTCTACACAAAGTAAAAAAAAAAATTAAATAGAATTGCGGCGGCAATTTCCAAACGATTTGCTTTTTTTCCAGCGGGGCTGGTTGACACGAAATCGTGAACTTGTAATTTGCAACTCATTTGCGTTGCGTCTTTCATTGGGGCAACAAAAATTCAGAAACCGCATAGTCTGCTCTTTGATGACAGCTCATGGGCAACAACAGGAACTCTTATAAACAGCTTTTGTTGTGATAAATATATAAATATACGGGTCGATGATGAACGATGCTCGTCGGAAATTTAATAATTAAATTTAGTACACATTCATATAGTCTGTTTTCCTGGGAACTGTCGGTTACTACTGCAAACTAATGCAAGAACATTGTGCCAAATGCCAAGTGCACCTTTCTTATAAATAGTTGGCAGCACACCTCCACCCAGCCAAGCATAGATTCTTATGAAAAACGTAAACAATTTAATCTATCATTGCATTATCGCGGCACATCGGTGTTAGAGGCAATTAAACGATTCGTTTTAGATCTGCCACAAACTCGGATGCCAACACACTGGCGGAGAGGAGAGATGCGAGATTTTGTCGCGAAATCTGTTCGCCGATTCCGAAAGATTTTCAATCTTGGCAGGCATTCAAAAGTGCTTCAGTTCTATTTCGTCTATATAATAGTTCCTTCCGTCCACCTCCGCCAATCCGAGGCTGCCTTGAGACCCAACATCTGTTAAGTGATTCATTAGCGTTGAGTAGAATAATTCAAAAATCTGAATTATTACCAATTCTCTCACGACCAAGCAGCAGACAATGTGACGACCAAGTTATGGTGTCTTTTCAATTTGTTTTGCATTTTTAACTATAAATAAGAATGATTCAAGCCAATCAAATTAGTATTGGACACTTGGCTTTATGGGTCAACGGTCAGCGGATGAGATACGAGGCATTATATAAACACAAGGAATATAAAATATATGCCATTTCCAAGGAGCATCAGTAAATCATAAACAATCTACCAAATAAATAAACAAAAACATCGGTGTATATTAACTATACTTTAATAGCAAAATAAGCCTTTTGTTATTTATAGTGTTTTTCCTAACAAGTTTTATCTAGCATTCATTATGACCATTGTATTCTTTGTCATTCCTTCAATCTTTTTCTTTTGATATGATATTTAGTTGTCTAAATTGTTTTTATGATCTATTTTTGATTGTTACGTTGGCCAACCATCACAAAACTATAAACAAAAAAACAAGCCTAGCCCACCTGAGAATTTTATGCAAAATTACCCAAATAAAGCTTATTTGTCATCATCAACCAAATTAGCCAAGTTATAGATACAAAGATAGATTGCGGCAATACAGGTAAATAAATAGAGCTCATTCGCCTTTGAAGGTGACAAATCCATGAGTGATCGATACCCGGGGAATATGCGAATCCCTGGGCTTAGAGAATGTTTGTTTGTAGATTCGCGGGCTATCGATCGCATTGATAAATGAGTAAGTAACACAAACATTGTAGAATCGCGTGCCGCCGTCTGACTGCGTTTATTAAATGCCTTTTCAATATTTTATTATTCCATCGATTTTTGTGCCTTGCGCGCCGCCTGCTGCTGCTGCTGACGCTGGCGATTCTCACAAAAGTCACATCAGAAGTGAAAAAGTGGAATGTACGAATAGAGAAAAGCTATAGTAAGTAAAGCGAGAAGCTCTGGCAGGAGAACCGGAAAAATTGTCCAATTAAATTGCTGTTAATTTAGTGCTAAACATTTACAATGTCGGAATCTTAATCTCGCCGCTCTGTCATTAAATTTACGACTGCATTTTGGTTTACTGCAAGTTGGTCACAAATAATAGAACAATAAATACAAGTCGGCAAGTTACGAAATTTGGAAGAACCAATATAGGTTCAAAAAACTTGCAGAACAAACTTGTTTTAATATTTACTGCCTTATTTACCATTCTATTTTATTCATTTAAGGCACAAAAGGCAAACACATGACCTTAATTAGTGGATTATAAAATATATATTGAAGTTTCGGAGCCTGTTGAATTCGGGAATCGTCGAATTGGCTTGTAATTCCAGTCAACCTGCTTTTTTTTTGACAATGCCTCATTCTTATCTGATTATTGATATCAAGCGCTGCCGTTGACTTGAATTGACAAATTGACTGCCATGACCGACGCTCGTTTGTCATTATCGGCCAGCAATTCTCAGCCAAAAGCAGACGAAGGGGGTTTTCTTCTTTTTTTTTGTTTTTTAAGAAGATAAGCGTCTCAATGGCTCTGGGCAGAAAAGTAAATTAAATAAATAAACCGCCCAAAATCAGCCATAAACACGCACCGAAATTGTAAACAAGCGTGCGGAGTGGCGAAGGCGAGTTTCGTTTTTGGCTAAATGCAAACATTTGCGTTATTTGCGAAATAGCTTACTCATATCTACTTGTTCTAAATTTTCTTCGTACCCTTTTGCTTTCGATTCGCATAAATTAATTACATCGCCAATGTGCACTAATCGAGCTCGTGACATTTTGCACAGCAATTGATATTCTAGTTATTATCTTTCGTGCCATTTCATTGACCGCTTGCATGTGAGCGTGAGTTTTGGCTCAAATGAAAATTCGAAACCGAATACAACGAAGTCCGTGCTTACGGATCAGTATTTGTGTTGGCTTTGTGTTGAATGTATTTAAAAAACAAGCCAAGTACTTGCTGAAATAATTAGCATAAATTTAAGTTTTAAGGCCTATCAACTTGAAAAAAACAAGATACATAGGTTTAACATCAAAAAATATTAAGAAAACAGAAAAAATTCCCAAAATGGGAATTTTAATTCATTTTAATCAGAATTTTTTCGGAGATTTTTATATTTAAGTAACTGAATTGACCACATATTATGTGGAGAGGTGCGTTTGCCACACGATTCTTATCTCGTTAGCCTGGAAAGTGATTTACTTAACAATAAGTAAATATCTATTAGAAGGTGCATATCATATGAATAAAATCTCCGCTTTAATAAGTATCCTCTTTGCGACCAAGTAATGTTTGTGTGGCCTAGTTTGTTCCTCGAATCGAGGTTATTTACTGGGAACGGACCTTTCAGTGATAAACGAACCCGGAAAGTGGATGGAATTTCTATTTACACAATTGTACCCTGTGTGGCGGCTGGCACTTTCATTCTTCGCAGCCAGAATGCCCGACGTCTGTCATAATGTCGTTTTCCTGGGGCTTCTCGTTGTGCTTTTGGCGCTTTTGTTTTAGCGACAACGATGACATCACACACTAAGTAGTGTTACATACATTTACATATGTACACACAGACACTCCGACGAGACGAATGGGGAGCACAAAGTGGAGCCCACGATTGGCGTCCAAGGCAAACTTAAAACGGAGCAGAAGAGAGCAAAGCAAAAAGCAGAAACAGAAACAGAGGCAAAGGCAAAAAGAAAAGCAATGCCGGGCAAAAGAAACGGCGAACAAATAATAAAATAATAATAAAACATGTGAGGAGCGCGAAGCGAACTGGAGAGCAAAAGCAATAAAAAAGAAACAACGAAAAACGAACCCAACCGTATCTTATCAGCAATTTTTGTTATCGCTGACGTGAAAATAACAAATAACAAAAGTAAAGGAAACTCAAAAGCAGCAATAGCAAACACAAAAATTGTTCACCGCCGGGAATTGAAAACAAATTAAAAACTTTTAAAAACAAAGCAATTTGCGATTTAGCAAATTTAGCATTTCACGCCGTTGAAGAATGTTTATACGTAGTTTATTGTATGGGCATAAACTGAGGAAGCTTGTCTTTTATCATTTGTATAGCTGATATATGTTTATTATAAATAATAAATAATGGAAGTATGCTTCTAAAAAAATACTTCTCTTTTTAACAATAGATTAGGCATAGAAAACTCTTACATCATATAAAACTAGAGATGTATCGATGTATCTTTGCAGGCAAGAAACCTGTTGCGCTGTCACGTTAATTAGTTTGCTTTATTAATCTCTTAATCAGCACCCCACTGTTTCATTTCCTAAATGGAATATGCATTTTCCTTGTGCTTAGCAACAGAACTTTTTCACTTCGCTCGAGTTACAAATAGTTTATAGAACGCATCTATCGGATGCAGCGCTTTTCTCTGTTCACTTTGTGCAGCTGGTAAAGAAATATTTTTGCGCATTTCGCCGACTTGGCAGCCACTTGAAATTAGCTGACAGATCTCTCGGATCCTTTTCGCACCCACAGCACAATGAGAAGCACATCTACTGCTGTTTAATTGAATAAAATTCACAGGAAGTGAAGCGAATGTATCTCGAATCGAGTCGAATTTGACTTCCGTGTTTGACCGAGTTTTATCGCCTACGATAAGATCGAAAGCACGGAATCCCAGTGGGTCTACAGAATGACAAATTGTCAACTGAACAGTGAGCAAATACTGCAAACCCGGAAGAAATCTAACTGCAATTACCCGGAAAGCCCATTCTAATGATGTAGAGGCGCAACCAGGTGTTTCTATATACAGAAACAGATAAATTGGAATTTTGTTCTTACCAACAATATGGAACTTTAGCTCAATCGTTCAGCTTCTTAGTAAGCACTTTAGCGAGCTACGAATTCGCCATCAAAATATTGCTATACCTATGCCATATCACTACCCCAAAAATTTAATTAAAAAATTAATTGTCACGGCAAAACTCACCTTGCTTCCAAGGATTTGCCGGCTCCAGGTAGCCGGTGACCAGCTGGTTATCCGGAAACGAGACGCGTCGCGCAATGGACGAGGTGAGCGAGCTGTCCGATGATTTTCGCTGCAGGAGGCTGGGCGCCGTCGACAGGATGATGCCCCTGGGGGGCAGGCCCAGGGGTCCACTGCCTCCTCCGCCAGCGACAGTGCCACCGACACCACCTGCAACACCTCCTGATCCCGAACTGACGAAATCCGGGCAGATGGTCGAGCTGGGATTGGAGGCCAGCGAATCGGTGCGCCAAACGGCCGTCTGCTTGGCATCGTGGTATATCTTGATCTTGTGTCGTTGCTGCGTTCGCATCTGAGCATCGAATGCGGTCGCTTCAGTAGCTGCAGCAGCAGCAGCAGTCGCATCAGCTGTTTGGGCTAATTTCGTTCGCTCTGCCACAGCTGCTGCTGTTGTTGTTGTTGTTGCTGTTGTTTGACCCTCAGCTGTTGCACTTGTTTCGCCTACGCCAGCTGATGTCTGTGCTGCTGCAGCAGATGTTGTTGCAAGGTGCGTGGCAATTGTTGGCTCCGTTCCATTGCCTTCTGTTGTTGCTGCTGCTGCAGTTGTTGTTGTGATTGGGGTAGCTGTTGCTGCTGTTGTTGTTGTGTTTGGCTCTGCAATATCGCGATTGTTGTGCAGCATTGTTGCAAAGCGTTTTCAGTTGCCGCTGTCGTTTTCAAGTTTGCAGAATATCTCGAACTCGTAGTTATTTTTCTTTTTTTTTTGTTTTGGTTTTGTTTTGTTGTTTTACATTTAAATACACTTTATTTACACAAACCAAAACGATTTGGTATCGTATTTTATTCGTATTTTGTTGTTTGTGCTTCAAACGTGCGCTTCCCGTTTACATTTTCGAATGCTTTAATGTATTATTATTTTTTATTTCAACACTACAAATTGAATATCAAAAGCAAATTAATTTCAAATCAATTTGTATGCCGCTCGCCTACAGTTTAAAAGGCGATAAAGTAATGTTCGAATTTGTCAAACGCATCGAGTAATCAGCAGGGGCCAGTTTTACAAAACACAAAAAATTTTCCGCTCAAAAATTTCCGCCGTTTCGAAAGCACAGTGGGGCCTAGTCACAGTTGGTCCAAAATTGTACACCATTCGTGACTGGTTCACTTTTCTCACTTCTCACTTTTTTTATTTGATTTACAGTTAAGCCCTGTTTAATCTAATGCAGTCTTATTAATTATCTGTAATCTCTGTCTTTAACCCTTGCAACTAATTTCTTTTTCACCCCACTGTGCAATGTTAACAAAAGAAAATAGAATATTAAAACAAGAGACAAAAAGCGCAGAGCACACGCACACTACCAAACACGAAGCAAGAGAGAAAAAGAGAATGGTATAAAAAACATTACCTAATTGTTATTGTTTTTGTTTGCGTTTGCATTGCCAGAGAAGCAAAAGAGAGAGCCAGAGCGAGAGGGAAAATCGAGAAAAGCCAGTCGCAGATTGTTTGCGATTGTTGTTTGTTATCGCTTTTCCCCTCTGCACTTTTCGCATTTTTGTTTACGCGCCTCTGCAAGTGTGGGTGAGTGTGTGCGGCTGTACTGCGTGCAAGTGTGAGTGTGTGTTTTTGTGGGAATAACACGCGCCCTGTTGCATGCAAAACTCAAATTAAAAGGCAAATTGCAATTGGTAATTACACAGGCAGTCGGAAGGGAGAAAGAATTGCACGCTCTTGCTGCTCACTTTTCCTCGAATTTTGTTTTAGAATAAATACACAAATTACGTCACGCATGTCGGAGGACTACTGAGTTGTTATTGTTGTTTGCGAAGTTTTTCTTTGATTTCCGTGTTTCTTTTGCAATTCACTTTTATCAGTTTCGGCCAAGTTATTTGTATATGGTTTTACGCACCGTGGCTTTGGCGCACTTTGTTTTCACGCACCCAAATCTCTTCTTTTTTTTGTTATACAACTTTTGGCGAAGGATTTTTCTTTGTGCAGCCAATCAGTTTAAGTGGCGTTTTATCGGGCATTTAACCGAACCGTGCTCCATTCAGCATATCGTTCAGCTATCGACCATTAGGCATCCGCGACCCAACAACAACCGATCACAAAGACGTTGAAAATGCGAAAGATAGAAATAGAAACTGAGTTGCGCATTTTCATGCTGTGTCCAACGGCCGGTGTTGCCAGACTGTCCGCACGCGAGTTTGTGATAAAGGACTGTTTATGCTGAGTTAGAATTCTTCAATTTCATGAAATTACGAATTACGATCTAATTACTTTTACACCAATAATTTCAAAGTGAGCATATTCTGAAGTCTTTTTTAAAATTTTCCAATAATTTGTTTTCGTTCTTTACAAAGTTTTCGAACTATGCCGTGGCGACGTGTAAACCATTTTAAACTCTGCCGACGGTCTGGCAACCCGTCCACGTGTGCTCTTTTCACGCACCTTCTCGCTCACACTCCCTTAAATCGCAAGCAACATACAACATCAAAACAATAAGTTTCTGTACACATGCTCCTGGGTTTTCACTTAAATTCGCATCTTATTTTCAAACCGCACAAGTTATTGGTCTTAATTGCAAATTTCAGGCTAGATTATCGGTCATATCACACAAAGTTATCCGCTGCTCTCTTAATCGCTCTCTGTATTCCACAATATGATGTCAGAGGAAACCTTTTTCCATACACCTCGTAAGGTAATAATAAATTGGAATCCAATACGCCAGCTTTCACTGAGCACTTTGTTGGACCCCGGCGACGTTTTTCTAAAAAGCTAGCCCAAATTTTGCGCGTTACATTTTCGGGTGAAGTGCATACAAGAAAAAAAAAACAAACTTCAATTTTCAAGGTCACTGCTGAAGTTTCCCAGACACACATGCACATAGTCCTGTCGTTTGCCACCCACCGCAGCACTCAGGGCGTTCCGAAACCAAGCATTAGGATTATTCAAAGTGAAGAGGCTTACTTCGCACTCAAATTTAGTTACTGGGTTTACAAAATTTCCTCCGATGGAGCCGCGAAACTTGCGAAACAATTGACAAGCTCTGGCCAGTGTTACCAACTGCTCCAAGTTCTCTATACCTGAATTTTTTCTGACAACGCCATCTTCCGCGCATAGTATACTGTATTCGCACTGATCCGAGAAAGATAACAGATACAGTAAACTAGAATTCAGATAACTTTAATAGAATGTATTTAAAACATTTAAATTTGAAAGGGTATTAAATACATCAATAAGATTTGATAATAAATCATATCTGTGGAATAGTTGAAACAGACCCGAAATGTCTCTTCCCTATTTCGGTATTTTTAAGGCCACACGGTATTCCTTGGCGCACCAAGTACGGTCACACAAATGAAAAGCCAACTCAGCTGAAAGTGAACCCATTTTTATACACAAAAAATTAGTAGCTGCAGCGTAATAAGTTGATTTCACCCGATCACTGCGCCCCGAAAACAATGCAAAATGCGGCTGACCAACGAGAAAGCAACAATGCAGCCCCAGCTGAGTGATTTGGCCCTGTTCCTGGGCCTGTTGATCTGCTGTCTTCCAACTTTGACGTGGGCTGCGACTCTCTCCGACAAGCGACTGTGCGCCGACCCGAAATGTGAACGTAAGTTGTAATCTAGGGCCAGAGAAGTCAGCCTTGGACCTCCGGCACAGCCATGTCTCTTGAAATTGCATAATTAATTCGGCGTTCGGCTGGTTTATGCTTGCAGAAATCATCTCGACGGGAATTGCCAAAATCAGCTATGCCACCGGTGGTGAGGGGCTGATATCCTTCAAAATAAACTCTCCCATCCGTGTCCTGTCCAAGAGCGCCGGTTCCAATATGCAACTGTGGGGTGTGGACATCAATGGGCGGCGCGGCTATGCCAATAAGGACTTCATCATGGAGAAGAAGATCCTGGTCCGGGATAAGGACCTATTGTACGAGGTGCCAGTGGTGGGACCTGGTAGTCCAGTGCAGTCAGCGGAGACACCAGTTCAGACCGTGGAGACGCCAGTAAAACCCGTCGAGACACCAGTTCAGAGCGTGGACACGACAGTGCAGCCTGTTCTTAACGCCTCTGAGTCAACCGATGACCTGGCAACGACTACAACGTCACCACTTGAGATAGCCATTGATTCAATAGTAGTTGAGCACGACAAGCTGCAGGATCAGCAGGTTCCTGATCCTACTGCGGCGTCCAAGACCCAAGTGCAGGTTATAGAAGGAACTGAGCTTCCCCTGGAGGCCATTGCAGCTACAACGGAAGGTAGCATTGTTCCAGAGACGACAGCAGACCCCCAAGAAGCAACGAAATCGGACTCGACAGTTGTTGACACTAAAGAGCCACAGGCATTAAATTCTGAGCCCAATAAATTGCAGGAAGAGCCAAAAGCTCAGCAACCTGCCAAAGAAGCTGAGAAACCTCCCACACTGCCTCAGGCCATCAACGCTGAACTGGAAGACGCTGACGATTTCTATTACGGGGATGACGAGACAGATGACGACTCCGAACAAGGTAGTCAAGATAACGAATCGATCGAAGAGATAGCAAACGATAACAAATCAATTAACGAATCGATTGACCTGAAACCGCTTACGGTCGAGCAACTAAACACAACTGATAAATTGGAGGATGTAAAGGATGAGACTAAAGAAAAGCAGGCAGAAATGGAGGTCTCCAAGAAGGAAGATTCTCACTTACCTACTGAGACCTTAAATGTGACGGCACTAGAAGATCCAATTGGTCAAAAGGAATTTCCCAAGCAGGTACTGGATGCAGTCGTGGAATTAAAGTCGTCAGATCCTCTGCCAGTTGAGGAGGTTACCAAAAAGGTGGCTGAGCCAACACAAACGATTGTCGAAGATAAAATTAATGAAGAAATAGTTCCGGTTTCAGCTGAAATCCAAGCAGACCCTACAAAAGGTAACGCTACCGAACCTATTGTTGCTCAATCTGATGAGGAAATAAAAGCGCCATCTGAGTCAGTAATCAGTTCAACCGCTCCCTCTCCTGTCGTTAAAGAGGCACCACTGAAAACAGAGCCTGTTGGACTGCCGCCCCTCTTCGAAAAGAAGAACTTTGAGAATCCCAATGATTACTACAAGCAATTGCAGGAGGAACAGAAAAAACAGAGACTAGTTGCAGAGGCGGAGCAGCAAAAGCGTTTACAAGAGGAAGCGGAGCAGCAGAAGAGATTGCATGAGGAAGCTGAGCTGAATAAAAGGTTACTCGAAGAAGCCGAGCAACAGAAAAGGTTACAAGAGGAAGCGGAGCAGCAAAAGCGTTTACAACAGGAAGCAGAGCAGCAGAAGAGGTTGGAAGAGGAAGCTGAGCTAAATAAAAGGACACTCGAAGAAGCCGAGAAACAGAAAAGGTTACACAAAGAATCAGAGCAGCTGCAGCGCTCAAGTGAGGAAGCGGAGCCACAACTGAGCGTTCAGGAAGCCAACATGCAGCAGCTTAATGATTCTGTGGATGCGCAGTCCAACGAAATCGTTGATAACAACAATAAGCAGCAGCCAGAGCAATATCAGCAGCACCATCATCATACAGAAAGTGCCTTTAATTACCCATCGACTGCATCACATACAACTCCAACGCCTGACGCCGAATCACCGTACGCAGCAGTCCAGGAGGAGACCACAGAAGCATCCCAAACTGATAAACATCGTGAGGGAGTTGGTTACGTGGAGCCAGTAGCTATGCCCGCGACGGCTAGCCCCGTGTCGGAAGTACCCATCAAGGAGGACGCACCAGGCTTCGGTCTCTTTGCCACGATTGTCGACACCGTAAACAATTTCATCGGAAAGGATCCTCAAAGTGCTCCAGCAGATAGCAGCGATGAACTGCACAGAATCCTTTATCCAGGAAGGCCTGAGGTGCCATCTTCTCAAAGGAAGGCGGAAGGTGATCATTACTTAATCATTATTACCTACCTATTCTTCAGAAATTAGAGAGAATATCCAGTCCGGTTTTGTTATATACTAAACCTTTTTTTTTTTTTTAATATTCCAGACTCTGCTCCTGCCGATGTGGATGGATATTGTGCCCGGTTTCAAGCCCAAGATGAGCACTGCCATCGCTCTATATCTCTTGATAACATTGTTGAAGTAATGGCCGGCAAGCTGGTTGACCACAGTCAACTTTTACTTTGCGTAGTTATCGCCGCGATTTCTTCCTTGTTCTTCATGTTTGCATACTACTGCTTCTGCAATAGTAGTCAGGAGGGAGCGCTTCTTTCGAAGCTGAACCATTTGGAGCGCAGTCTGTTGGCCTCCCACAAGGAGAACCTGATCATCAAGCACGACCTGATGACAACGCGCACAAAGTTGGCCAGCATTGAGGACAATTCCTTTGGCTCAAACGACATGGTGGCCGATCTCAAGAAGCAACTTGAATCTGAGCTGTACGAGAAGGCCAAACTGCAGGAGCAGGTTGGCTCATTAGAAAGGGTAGGTCAACGCCATTTAATCAAATAAACGCTTAATTAACAAATCACTCTTTACAAGGATCTGGATAACGCGGCTGAGGCTGGCCTGGAGCTCAACAAGATGCTGTCCGAAGTCCTGAACAGTCAGAATGGCGATGAGGCTTTTATGAGCACCGTCGACGAACTGCAGCGACAGCTTAATGACCAAGAAAGTGAGTAAACGCCGTTGATTAATACTAATAATACTATGATTTTTTGATGGCTACTTATTTAAGCATTTAGTATCCAAAGCAGTTTTCTATTTAATAACTCCATAACTTTTTCAGAGATCATCATCGAAATCAACAACAGTCTGGCCGAGAAAAGTAGGGAGAACAGCGAACTGCAGTATACGTTTACGGAGGCCACGACTCGGCTCAACAGCGAACTGAAGACGCTACAAGAGGACAACTACGAGTTGGAGATGGAGAAGTCTAAGCTGCAAACTCGTCTTCAGGAAATTCAGGCTGAAACGGAAACGGAGTTGGCCAAGGCACTGGAAGCCAGAAATTACGAAATGCAAAAGCTGCAGAATCAGATTGTGGAGCTGACTGCCAAGTGGGAGCGCGAACATGGCGATCTGCAGACCAGTCTAGCAAAGATTGAAGCTCTCGAAGATTGCCTGAAGGCTGTCAGAAAGGATGCGAACCTCAATGTCCAAGAGCTGATCACCTCGGCCAAGACACGCGGTGAACTCAACGCGGTCCATAAGAAGCTGGTTGAGTTGCAGTCGAAGGTGGAGCAAGAAGCAGCCCACAAGCAACGTCTGGAGAGCCAGCTGCAGCAGTCAAGTCAAGATGTGGAGCAGCTGAAGCAGGACTTCAACCAATCAGAGCGCGATAAGCTAGAAGCCCAGACGCGTCTTGAAGTCTTATCCGGCTACTTCAGGGAGAAGGAGAACGAACTTAAGAAGTAGTTTACCAAGAATCACATTTGAGGAAAGTCTTCATCTCTTAATTACCATTTCAGAGAACTTAGTCTGCAGGAGACTAAGTGGCTGCAGCACCAGGGAGAAAATGCCAGCACAGTGGAGACCCAGACGCTGATGAAGAACGAAATCCAAACTCTGAAGTAAGTCAGAGTCGCGCATTATCGTATTCAAGCAATGTTAAAATCCATTTCCCCTTAGATCTCAGAATGACGAGCTGCGTGCCGAGATCGAGGCCCAGATAGCCTCGCACAAAGCTCAGATGGGCACGCTGGAGAACCGCGCTCATGAGTCCTGGCTGGCGGCGCGCCAGTCGGAGCGCCGATGCGAAGAAGCGTTGGCCGAAGCCGCCAGCCTGAGACGCAAGCTGACCACAATGGCCAGCGGCGGAGTAGGAGTAGGCGGAGATCATGGAGGCGTCATGGAGGCCATCGCCGCCAACGGAACTTCCGTGTTGGGGGCGGAACTGAAAACGGCACCATCGCCGCTTCCCTTGCCGGGTTCACCACTGCTGAACATGCCAAATCCACTGCCATTCCTGGCGGCACCCTTCTCACCGTTCATGGGTCTGCCGCCGCCATTCCTGCCGCCAGCTGCAGCGGGAGGGGCACGTCCTCCGCCCCTGGGACGCATGCGCTCTCCGCCGCCCTCGAGTCGCGGCGATCGGGATCGAGAGCGATACTCGGACTACAGCGACTACGACGACTACGACGACGATGAGGAGGACGACCGGGGCATGGACCGTCGTCGAAGGCACAGCGGCAGCTGGGGTCGCCGGCATCGCGGCTCCTACAGCCACTCGCCGCGCACATATCGCTCGCTATCACCGTCGGACAGTCGGTACAACTACAACGACACGGAGACTGACTTCAGTCCGCCCCCAAGTCCGCCGCCCGTTCCGTCGGGACGCAGCGCGACATCGCGACCCTACAGCGAGGTATGAGGAGCAGGGTGTGCCCGTGCAACCAAGTCCTACCAAGTATATTAGACTCAAAAAACTAGTTCAAATATATTTATTAATCAACGATTATCGAACGGTGGGATCGGGGCGGGTCGGGACGGCCTCTCAAACCGATTCCCCAAAACAGGGATCTCAGGAGAGTTCGTGAACAACTAAGAAAACTCCTGTCTCAGCGGTGAATGATATCCAAGAAAAGAAAATTGAAACAAATTAAACGCAATGACAAACACCAATCCAATGTGAGCTGTTTTTAATGTGGAATTGACAAATATTCATTTTCTCTGATCAAACAATTTTAAATAATCTGCATGGCATATTTTTAATACATTGAAAACTACAAATAATTGATAACACGAGTTCAGATTAATATCAACAATCATTTTAATAGCTAGCTTATAGACGAAAGACTTATCAATAAAATATAAATAGCACTATTTTGGTCCGTTAAGATAATAGTTAACTAAACAAATCACGACTTGTGGCGTTTAAATTCCAGTTCAGTACATTCGCCAGGTAATTGCGAATAGCTGCTACTAGTCGCACTGAAGGAAACATTAAGTTTGGGATGTTTAAAGAGCTTGGAAACCTGCGGAAGAGTATGAGTTTCAGAATCAGTACTTTCTAAACCAGTAATATACGCACCATGTCTTGATTGCCGGTTTTATAAAAATGCATGGTCAGGGGCTCCGTTCGCTGATTTAGAGCACGGTTCATTGTTGACTTGTTGAAGGCAAAGAACTCGTCGTACAGAACATGGTTGGAGATGCTGAATTCCCTGAGACGGGGAGAGGCAAGGAGCACGTCCCATATACCATCGGCATTGACCCATATGCGCGAGTTCTCCAAATGCAGTTGCTCCAAGAGCGGAAAGCATTTTATGATCGTGGAAAAGTTAATGTCAGCACATCCTTCATCATCGACGAGCGTTAAGCATCGGAGATTTCGCAGTTTGGCCAGCACCTCCGTTGGCCTCATCCAGATATTATTACTGAATGCGGCAGTCAACACATCTTGACCCCTTATGCTTCCAATATTCCACAGCAGATCGTCCAACTGGTCGAAGTCGTGCAGGCGCAGCGTCTTCAGCTTGGGCAGGCCCAACAGTTGGCTGATGTTGTCCCTGCTAAGGTAAACTATGTCCAGCTCCAGCTCCTCCAGTTCCTGCAGCATACAGATGGACCTCACGTAGGTATTCTCGTCAATCTTTTGCCACTGGATGCTGAGTGTCTGTAGTCGCAGGTTCTGGCAGATATCCTCGAAGGCCTTGGGGCTCAGGTACCAGCACAGCTGAAGGTCCAGTCGGCGAATGTTCCGCCAACGGCTGATGTGGTTACCAGTGGTATTCCCGCTCAGCCCGATGGCTTCTAGCTGCGGGAATAAGTCCACCAGAATGGCAATGTCGGCGTCTCCTTCTATATCGCTGGTCTCATCGCCCAAGTAGGTCAGTTGACGCATGTTGGGGAAGGTGTGACCCCTCCACCGCTCCAGGTGATCCATGGTCAGGTATTGGAGCGTAAGTTCCGACACCGTGAGGCGAATGCACTGCAGGAATTCGTTCAGTAGATCATAGTCGCCATCGAATGTATAAAGTTCAATAGTATGCTCCCCATTGCGCTGCCAGATGTAGGATACAAGCGATCTCAGTCGCGATGCGGGCTCGGAACTCTTCCACAGCTTCAGCTGATCCTCCAGATTGAGGTACTCTACAATTTTACTATTCAAAGATTATGCCTATGCCTATCCATGGATTCCATTCAACTTCACTTACAGCACGCAGTCAGCATTGAGGTTCTCAATGAGCGCCATGTTCACTATATCGGCCCAATCCTCAGATCTGAAGAGTTTTCCAGCCCGACGAGTTGTTTATAAAGTTGGAATGTTGCTTATTATGACGAAAACATCTGTCAGAAAAAGCTTTCGGCGATTGAGCTTTTTGCTGTTGTCAACTGTCTCATTCCAAATATTCCACAGTCCGGGTTATTCAATGGATTCCACTAAAATACCACTTGCAAGAAGATTACAAAAAAGGAAAGCTCCTGAATTCGGTTTATTAAATATATACATTTAATTACCTTTCATGCACCGTTTACTAATATAGTAATGTAATAAAGAACATACAAAATGGAGTAGCCAATAATTGCAAATTGCACGTAGAACCTCAAGTTGCATTTTTAATCTACGTTGCTGATATCATTAATTCTTTTAGTCGATTTCCAGTTTCCGGAACGACCCCACAGCGCCAAAGGAGGAGCGCTGATTCCTTCGCTCATGATCTCCAAACTCGCGCAGCTTTTCATTGGCACCGAAGCCTTGGCTTTCCCGAAAGTAGGGCCCATAGCTGGACAATTTCGCTTCCATGGTGTGGCTTATATCCTGCATATTACACCCAGTTCCTCCATATTCTTGGGGCAAGTACTCGCGACGCACTAGCTCGTATATGGCCGCCGGATCGGAGCTAACCGAGATCTAGGCGAAATCATAAGTTTGCACTGAAATAGGCAGGCATATAATATGGTAAACAGACTCACCCGACTCTTGATTTTGGCCGGGAAAAAGGAGCGCAGGGAATTGAATCCAGTTTCGAAGGCCGCAGGAACATTGATGAAGTGTATGCCCTTCTGGCGCGTCGGCATCGCCTCATCCGCGTAAGTGGAGAACTTACTGAGCAACTGCGGCTGGAGGGCAAAGAGATGGCTCCCCGTAACGCCAGCCATGTCCATTATCTCCACATAGCCACTGACCGTGGCGTTGTCGTCCTCGAACATCATGATCTCACCGAACATGGAACCCACGCGAATAATGTCCTGGAACTTGTGTTTGCTCGTATCGTAGGAACCGGCGCGAATTATGGTCACCCGCGGTCCCGGATCGTCTGCATCCATGGGAATTTGAAGGAGTACTCTATGCGAAATTTGGATTAAGGAACAGGAAAGATTTTGCTAAAGACTTCACTTCTTACCCCATTCTTACGATATCCAGCACCTGGGGATCGGTGGCTAGGCGCCGCTCATTGAAGACCTCGGGAATGGACCGCTGCAGCGTGTAGAACCGATCGAACTTCTCCTTGGCCCGCTCCAGACTGAACTTGGTGCCGCGCAGAAAGGCGAGCAGGAACTGGTCGTCGGTGCAGGCCCGCAGATGTGGCTGCTTCAGCACCCAATCCCGCAGAGCCTCGATGTCCTGGGCCACCCGGGCGGGCAACTCGTTCAATTCCCTGATGCAAATCTCTTGCAGCGCGGCATTTAGTGGTCGAACCGAGTTCATTTCGATACAGGAAACGGACTCAAGACAATGCCACGTTAATTGAAATGGTAAAAATCGTTATTTTATGGTGGAACCTCTCCTCACTTCCCAACAAATCGGATTGCGTGCATATGCTTACTGCTTGAAGATACCTCGTCGACTGGCCAAATGATACACGAGTAACATGTGGATTCAACTTACTACTGCCTGATCATAAGCCGATTTACAACCGCACGAAGACATTTGTGGACATGGTGGATGTGGGTGGTGGTGGTCGGTGGTTGGTGGGTGGTGCTGGGTGGTACCACGCCGGCGCTTGGAGTATTCCAGTCGCTACCCTTGGCTGTGAGTCGCTTCGCGATTGATTGGCTTAATTGGCTTTGGATTGGATTTACTTTTTGAGTGCATGCGGCTGCGGCCGATATGAGCTGTTAAATCCCATTGATAAAGAAGGTTAATCGAGTGCAATTACTTAACGAAAGGCGGATAGATAACGAATGCTAGCTTGATAACTCGCCAGCTGAAAAGTAAACAAGGAAATTAACACAAAAGTGTTACTACATAAAAAGTTACAGTAAAAATAATTACTACGCAAAGCAATTTCTGTTAGTTCTAGTAGTTACTTCATTTTACCGCACTTACAATTGCATACAAAGTAACAACCTTTTTTAATTTTTTTCTTTACCTTGCTATAAATAATAAGAATACAAATATTTTTTCATCATTTTGACTTCTAACATTTTTGAAAGTCCCGCCAATAGGGGTAGTCACCTGGACATTTGGTATATTTTAGTGAGCTTGCATTGTGTACTCCAACGGTCACACTATTTATACCTTGTCAGACTTTCAAGTGAAAATCATCTGACAATAAAAACCAATTTTCCCCGATGACAAGCATCGAGGAGAATCCGTTCGCTGCTCTGCTGCAGGAGGGCGCCAACTCCGATGGCGTGCCGCACAAACTGGTCGAGGAAGTGCTCCTCTTCACGCTGAACAAGGCGTCCTCTTCCGCGGTCCTGTGCCTGGCCGACGTGGTGGTGGAGACCAGCGAGGAGATGCTAAGCGAGGATCTGGTGGCCCACGCCCTCTTTGAGCGCCTGATGCTGGCCGAGACCAGCCAGTATGCAGCGGGCAATGCCAGTGAAAGGGCCATGGAGCGGCGAGCCATGTGTTACCTTAAAGGTGCCTTCACGCGATGCGGACTCATTCAGGCGGAGAGAAAAATCGATTGCTCCAAGATACTAGCGCTGATCCTAAACAATGCCAGCACCTGCATGCGCCAGCCGGACCTCTTTGCACCGCAATCCTTCGGTGCCCAGTGGATGGAGATGTTCGAGCAGGATGAGGATGAGCACGATACCAGCACACAGGAATTTTTGATCCGCGTCACCTGCAAGGTGATGGAGGAGGTGGAGCCGATTGAGGCCCTGGGCGCCCTAAAGGCCATCTTTTACCCTGTCCTCACCGAGCTGCAGAAGAACATCGCCAAGCTAAACCTCATTACAATGAAGAAGAACATATTCTGGATTCTCGGATATTTCGTGCGAGACAAACGAGCAGCAGTCCTCGGAGAGCTGCTAATTGACTACACCACTCCCAATCCCAGAGCTAGCGGTAAAGCCAAATCTTAAATATTAGCTGCAATTCGATATAAAATCGAAATTTTTCAGGTAGCGAATATATGGACACTTTATTGGGCAGTCTACTGTGCATCTCAATACTGCCCAAGACCCAAACAGGCAAATACGAGTTTTTCCAGGAGCTGTCAATAAACCAAACTGACGATGCTCTGTGGGCTCTATTGTCGCATCACCAGCAGTCCATTTTCCTGCTGGTCAAGCAGCTCCTCGTGCTCTCACCCGAAACGAAGAAAAAGACGCTTCAATGGCTCGGCAATTGCCTGGATGCAAATGTGCCGCGTGGTCATTTGTGGAGCAGCATCAATGCAAGCACGGAGCAAACAGCTCACAGCACGTCCAGCGATGCCTTCATGACCAACCTGACCGCAGTCCTAGTTCGTCTCTGTGCTCCCCTGTGTATGCCCTCGTTAAAGGTAAAAACACTTGTGCACTTCATTTCTAGGAGCTTTACTCGAAAAACCCACTTTTAGCCATCTATTAATAACTTTCTAAATATTCGCTGCAGGTTCTCCTCGTGGACCCTACATATTGTGCAGTTCCCAACAAAGATCGGCAGGCCAAGGGCGTTAGTATGCTAAGGGCCCACACCGAGACTTGCCTGCTCACCAGCGAAGAGGGAGAGGAGCGTTTGACGGCCGAAAAGTACAATTTCGTGACGGAGATCTTCTACATGACACACAAATGCTTCGAGCTCTCCAATATTCCGTGCATTGAGCGCTTCGTACGCGTGCTGCGCGAGCTGCAAAATACGCAGATGGCGTATGGAGAGGTCGTGAACAGCGATCCAAATAGCGAGGTGGCCAAAAACCTATTTCGCATGATAAGGGACCAGATACAACAAGTGCTGTCCATCAAGAACACGCTCGCCGAACCCACCAATGACATGTACCTGTTGAAATTCTTCGAGGCTTCGGCTATTTGGCTCACTGAGATTGCCATGCTGCCGCGTGAAATTTACGAGCAATGCCTGGACAAGCGCGACTTTTCCCCACAGCTTTTCCGCAACATGGAGCTGCTCTCAGACACACCGCCCTTTGTGGCACCCTATATGCAATCGGTGCCAGAGAGCATTATCGACAACCTCTCGGCGTTTTTGAATGTTGCCCGGAAACTAAACGGCGAACAATACATCAATATATATTTCTCTGCCCATGATGCCTTCTTCAAGATGATAATTCTATTCATGGGCAGCTCAGCGCTGGTCAAGAATCCTCACCTTCGGGCCAAACTGGCTGAGGCATTGGAATTTCTCTTGCCCTCACGGATCATGGGAAGCCATCGCAAGACTTTTGTCAGCCATGTCTTCGACAACCATCCGGATCGGTTGAAGGTGGTGCGCAGCCTGCTGAACGTTTTCGTAAGCATCGAGATGACTGGACAGTCGGTGCAATTCGAGCAGAAATTCAACTATCGTCGGCCCATGTACGCTATAATGGAGTTCCTGTGGACCAAACCCGAGCACGTTCAGTGCTTTCGTGACCTGGCAGTCGAAGCGGAGCAGAATATGGATGCCATTGAGCCGCCCATATTTCTGCGCTTCATTAATCTGCTTATAAATGATGCCATCTTTCTGTTGGACGAGTCGTTGTCCAATCTGGAGCAGATCAAACAGCTTCAGCAGGCGCAAGCCAATGGTGATTGGGATAGGCTACCGCACACTGAGCGTGAGCAGCACATGACGAACCTCCAGCACCTGGGCATGCTAGCTCGATTTGACAACATTATCGGTAGAGACACCATAAATCTCCTCAAGCTGCTCACATCGAAAATCAAAAGCATTTTCTGCCACAACAGCATGGTCGATCGCATGGCAGCCATGCTGAACTATTTTCTGTTGAATTTGGTTGGCCCAAAGAAGGAGCGCTTCAAGGTTAAGGACAAGAAGGAGTTCGAATTCGATCCGGCTCAGACGGTGATCGAGATCTCTCACATCTACATCAACCTAAGCTCCGACGAGAGCTTCTGTTTGGCCGTGTCGCAGGATGGGCGCTCCTACAGCGAACAGCTCTTCAGCTATGCCGAGAGCATCCTGATCCGAATCGGAGGCGGACAACTCATAGGCGACATGTCGGAGTTCGCTGTGAAGGTAGCGCGAATGTGTGCTCAATACAAAGAGGAGCAGGAGCTGCTGGCTGATGCGCCGGAAGAGTACCTCGATCCGATTATCTCCACGCTTATGACCGACCCTGTGGTGCTGCCCAGCTCCAAGGTAACAGTGGATCGTTCTACCATCGCCCGTCATCTTCTAAGCGATCAGACCGATCCATTTAACCGCGAACCGCTCACCATGGATAAGGTCAAGTCCAACGAGGCTCTGAAGCAGGAAATTGAGAGCTGGATTCAGGGCAAGCGGGATGCGGCCCGCTCGAACAGTTGAGGTAGCAGCGGACCCGCAGCTGCAGGCTCATTTGCCCAACCAAAGAGTTAGCTCCATGGGGAATCGGTCGTTAAAGAAATAATCAATGTTTTCATTTTTTTTCATAAGAATTCCAATCATACATGGTGGAATGTGTATGTGCAGTTGTATAGTTAGTGGTTTTTAAAATATATTCATAATCCATTTTTCCATGTTAACCAAATTAATTAACAAACAATGTACTAATAGTACATGCAAAGGAGAAATTATTGTAGTCATATTTGGTTTTGTGTTCACAATATGTGTAAATATATGTTTAAATAAAAGGCTTTTCGCTGGAAAAATGTCTTTATTCAATTATTCATCAAATGAAAATATCTATAATGCAAATCGACAGCATGTTTTATTAGATCCAATCACTTATTGTCTTTTTTCGCTCCATCGGTTTTTGGGGGCGATCCATTGGCCATGTCGTGGCTTACTGATTTACGGAATCGATTGAAGTAGCGACGACCAGTTAGGTACCACAGCGCCTCGTGATAGCTTCTGGGCAGGATCTCCGGAACTGCTTTGCTGCAGGAGTAGGTCAGGTGCAGCACATTGCACTTAAGCTCCGTAAAGCTATTGCCATCGATCGCATTCACCACCGTCAGCAGCTGAATGTAGTTTTCGTGGGTGAAAACCACGTACGCCTTCAGTTTTATGTAGCTATGGACGGGAATGGAATGGGCGAACGTAACGTCCGCAATGAAGCGGATCATGCAACGCTGGTTGGAGTAGAGGGAGGCTGTCATGTAGCTAATCTCGATAGCCTTGCGGATGATGAACCCTCCGAAGATGGTGTTCGATTCGTTTCGGTTCTCCGGGAACGGATGCATCAGGGTTCTGCGACGCCACGTGGACATCCATCGTGAATTCGGTGGTAGAGTAGTCATATCACTCGGTGAAGGTCCGTCATCGCCCTTGGTTCGGGTAAACAGCTCGTACATGAGCTGCTGTTCCTCCTTGGTGGGCTGCTGCGACTCCAGGCGATATAACGCTTTGGCACGCTCCTGGTGCCGCTTCTGTGCTTCCTGGTGTAACCTTTCCTCCAGCTTATTGGCCGGCACCAGAGGATTGACGGGAGCTGGGCCATTATTGATGGCATCGCGAGCCTCTATCACAAAAATGCCCTTTGCCAGCAACATTCCGCTTTGTCGCACATAGGCCGTCACCTCCATGAAGTTGTTGTCCGTATATGAAACGTGACCGGAGAGGGACACGTCTGCATCCGCAATAAACTTGTCCTGCATGAAGTGGGCGTGGTCCACCAGCATGGTAATAAAAGTGTATGGCAGCGGCACACCCTTCGGCAGATTGGGCAGATGGATGTGAAGATGGCAGATCCACACTGCAAGGCCACTCTCATTTATCAGGTATTTGGTTACGGACTAGTTAGTTGGCATACTTTACTTACTTACCGGCAAGAAGGTCGAGTTCCTCAATTATCCTGCCCATGCGCAGCAAGCCTCGCCCGTAAACGAAACGTTGCCTCAACAGAGCATCTGTTTCCAGGAGCACCTGGGCAGTCGTTTGTGAGTCCAGCATGGAGCGATTGGGCAGTTCGCCTTGCTTCGGCTGAAACTTGAGGAGTCCATCCCGGCTCTTGGGAATGATGTGGTAGCCTCCTTCCACGCCGACGTGCTCACGGATTTTCTTCGCCACTGTGCTTGGTATTGGGAGTTGGATAAGTGGACAATAATGTGGAGGTTTACCCGCTGTTACCATCCGCCATCGTGCCCGAGCGGTGCCCCGAATCCAGCTGCTCCCCCCCGGTTTCCATGAAGCAATGACGAAGTGCACCCAGTTGGTGGCACGGGTGTCGCACGGCGATCATCCTTCTGCCAAAGTGCTGACTTAAATTCATTTAAATTTTGGGTTTGTGTGCTGCGCTATATACATATGTATAGTTGTCAAATAATATAATACAGAACGTTAAAATCCTTTGCAATATATTTTTTAAATTTCTAACAGAATTAACGGCTTTAATGTAATCGAAATCTTAAGAATCACAAGTACTAGCTTCCAAAGGTTTCACGTTCCAGGCTTAGCTACTTTCTGTTTTCAAAAGTAAATGTCGTAGCGCGTTATTAATAAATTCGCTGTTTTGTTTAGAAATCAAAGAATTAACAATTCGAAAGCTGCATTAGTCGCAGATCAGTGCTTGTTAACACTGGCTAGTCCATCATCCATCTCCCACCATTCGCTTTCGGTATTTTTCCTATTTCTGTCCTGCTTACTCATCGTAGCAACGCCGAATAACGGATCCTAAGATCGAACGAACCTGTGCTAAACGTGATTTCGTTCATTTTCTCATACATTTCAACATATTTGACCTGTTCAAAAGTGCTCGCTTTAATTTTTAACCAAAAAAAACCAATAAATAGTGAGTATGGACCCTGTACAAGAGGAGGCGATCGAATTGAATGGCCATGTAATGCAAATGGCCGAAGCTGAGCAAGAAAATGGCGCTGGCGCCCTGAAAATTGCCACCAATGCGGGTGCAACCGATCGTCCAGCGCATCAGCAGCTTCCGCTGCCAGTCGAGGATCAGCAGGATGAGGTGCTAACCCCCGCTGAGAAGGGCAAGTTCGAGTACCCGCCCCCTCCGCCGCCCCCAACTCCAGTCCAGGCTCCGCCAGCCAACAAGGCCACCGCTCTGAATGACAGTCAGGAGCATGACAACGACGAGCCCAACTCCGAGAAGTGGGAGGATCCTTGCGCTCCGCCCCCACCGCCTCCGCTGCCGACTAGCGCATTCCTGGCCACCGGACTAGGCTACCTCAAGCTCCCCGCCTTCAAGCTGAAGGATGCACTGGAGAAGGCCATCACCAAGTTGGAGGCCAACAAGCGGACGCAGAAGGCCAGCCCCGAGGTAAGTTCAGTACATATTAGCATATCTCCATTTTTAATTTTATTATTAGCAGTGCACACTGTTGTCCGATTGCATATTTATATTGAAATACATTTTAAATTTAACTTTTCTTGAGTCTTAAAGCCTTGATATTTGTCTAAAATCTTGGCAATCTTTATTGGCCAACAAAACACAGTATTTAACACATAGTCTAAACACTGGAGGGAATCCATGCCAAGTATTAGATTATTCGAAATCATTGCAGCTCTGATAAAAATGTCGTAACAAATTTAGTTAAAGTAACTTTGACTTAGCATTCATATATTCGACATTTATTTTACATCGAGTACAGACAGGCCCTCTCACACATCATGAAGTTTTTTCAATGTTGTTTTTATTTTGGCAAACAGTCTTCTCTTTCCATCAAAAACAAGAAGGAGGTGGCCCTGGAGATGTTACCCAGGCGCTCGAACCCGGAAACGATCGGCGATGGATCCATGTTGGCATCCACATCCACGGCTGTTATGCTGCACCCGAAGACCAAAAAGCCCATGGTAATTGTGGAGATGGAGAGGCGTTGTAAGATCATCAATTTACTGGCCAAACAGAATCAAATCCTCGAATCCATTTCGGGGGAAGCCATTCCGATGCATGGACCCTCGAAGCATCTGCACGAGGACGAGGGTCTCGCCCTGCAAGTTCTCTCTGCCCGAGCATCCACACCGTACACACAACCCTCCAGCATGTTGTCCTGCACGGCCGTTAGCTGTGACCTGGAGCACGATTCGCCGCGGAAGCAACTGGCCAGCAAGGAGGCCTTGCCGGAGCAGCAGTCTAGTCAGGCACAGCAGAAGCGTCCACCCAGCACGGGCATCCACAAGCCAGGAAGTCTGCGAGCACCCAAGGCTGTTCGTCCTACTACTGCTCCGGTGGTCAGCAGCAAGCCGGTCAAGAGCTATACCCGCTCCCGCCTGATGGACATTCGCAACGGGATGTTCAATGCTCTGATGCACAGGTCCAAGGAGAGCTTTGTGATGCCTCGCATCGCCACCTGCGACGACATTGAGTTGGAGGGAAGGCTCCGCCGCATGAATATTTGGCGCAGCTCGGACGGCACAAGATTCCGGACACGGACGACCAACTCAAACATAAACAACAACAACAATGAGTGCATGCCTGCCTTCTTTAAGAACAAAAATAAGCCGCACCTAATCAGCGATGAATCCATCATCCAGAGCCAACCGCCACAGCCCCAAACGGAGTTCCAGGTACGCTAGATAAACTTATAGATTCTACGCTATTTTGCCATATATAAAATAGACTTGGTTAGCTCAATGGAAAACCTATGTTTTGAATAGGACAAGTGAGAGTGTTACAGTGGAAGAAGGCGGTGATTCATTTGAGTGTCTCGACCATCTGATACCCCTTACTTTGTAGGCCGATTTGCCTTTTTGTTCCACTCAGATAAGTTCTTGTATGGAAGATCATATTACCCGCCTTTTCTGCTTTGAAATAATCCCTTAATCGTTTGGGAACATTAGGAATTCAATTTGTTTGTACGAATATATTGGGGAAAGATCGCATTTTCCCCACTATTGTATTAGGTAACACAAAGTCGCATTATTCCTGCGCTTATCTCATAAATCAATGATTGCATTGCATGACCTCCAGAGGTCTTTGGCAATCATGCTGATCATTGGCTGGATCCTCGCTACAGTCAAAGCACTAATCTATAACATTTTACAACTGATTGCGAATAAGTATGAAGTAATTACTCTACAGTCGTATTAGACTATTTCCTTTTATTGAATTCTATGCCAATTGTCACCATCTGGGATTCTACAAATACCCTCGAGCGAAATCACTTCTCCAAATAATGACACTTTCCATCGACCTCCCGCAACTTTTGGGCCGCCTGCTCGGGAGTCAGATCCCGCTGGGCCATGGCCAGCAGCTCAAATCCCACCATAAACTTGCGCACGGAGGCGGAACGAAGCAGCGGCGGATAGTAGATGGCGTGCAGGGTCCAATGAGCACTGGATGCGTGGGCATGCTCCGGCCCAGTCGGTGCTCCGTGCCAGCCCATCGAGTAGGGGAATGAACACTGGAACAGATTGTCATACTTAGTGGTTAGCTCCTTCATGGTCAGCGCCAAGTTATATCGCTGTTCTGCGGTAAGATCGTTGATCCGCTTGTTGTTGTTGCGCGAGATAAGCATGGTTTCGAACGGCCAAGTGGCCCAGAAGGGCACCACCACCACCCAGTCGCGATTCTCAATGACAATCCGCTCCTGGCGCTGCAGCTCCCGCTCCACATAGTCGGCCAGCATGGGCCGCTCGTTGGTGGCGTAGTAGGCACGCAGACGCTCCTGCTTCAGTTGCGGTTCCGTCGGCAGAAACGAGCACGACCAGATCTGGCAGTGCGGATGGGGATTGGAGCACCCCATTGCAGCTCCCTTGTTCTCGAATATCTGCACCCAGGCGTACTTGGCGCTCAGCTCGTTGAACTGGCTGATCCACCTAGATAGGCAGATAAAACGTGGGTTTATTATTTGAGTACCTTCTGATATAAACCATAAATCCTCCACTTACTCGTCGATAACAACGACGATTTCCGCTGCACTCATCGTGGGCAAAGTCAGATTCGATTTGGGATGGAAGCACATCACTCGGCAGTTGCCACGGGCGGGAGCTATCTGGAACAGTGGATCATCGCTGTTGGGAGGAACGGGCACCACCTCCACCAGGGCCGGGAAGTCGTTCTCAAACACATAGGTGCTCTCATATTCCGGAGTTTGCTGATCATTTACAAAATATACATGTAAGAACGCTTGAAACATTTGCGAGGCTTTAGTTTGGTGGCTTACGATTCCATTGGGTCTGGTGACGCCGGGGCACAGAGGATTGGTGGGATCGAATTCGGGCAGGTCGTTCTTCTGCGCCTTCTCCTGCTGACCCGACCATGGGCGTTGGGTGCGATGTGGGCACACCAGGACCCATTGGCCGTTCAGCGGATTCAGACGTCGGTGCGGGTGCTCTGCAATGACATTCGATTTTAATTAAGATTGGGGAGCGATAAACCATTGATGATAAACCACTTGTTGAACAACATACGACCATTCGCCATAGGAACTGAATCAAATTGGCATGATGGAACACCTTTCAACCTACCACTGGCCACAAACTGCATCGTGTCGAAAGACGTATCACTCCGATCGGATTATGACTACTACAGATTCACGGGACAAGCGCAACCTGCCGCGTTGAGATTACGGCTCCCAATGCTGCTGATATTACTATTCCGATTCTGATTCTGCTTCTGAATCCGATTCCGATTCCAGTTGAGCTGTTTTTCGCTTCTTCAGCTGCATTCTTCTCTTTCCGCTCTTCGGATTATTCCGCTCACTCTGCCGGCGAGCGTTTAGTTTGAGTTATGCACGCATTCTGCCTTTCAGTGGAATAATTTTTCCATCAGCCTTATCTCTCCCACTCAGCTGGGCGTTCTGATATGGGTGTGTAAACAGTGTGTGCGCGATTGTGTGTGCCGCTAGTGATGCGCGGTGGTCGATAAGACGTTCATAGAGATGGCTGTTTAATGTTTAATAATATATTAAAATATAATTATATTTATATTTTATCTAGTATCTGTATGCGTAATTGTGATTGAAACAAAACGTTTCCTAAAGTCTATTTAGCTATATTGCAATCATTGTAATCTAATTTCTTTAATACTTATTAGCTGAGTAAGAGGTATCTGATAGTCGAGAGAATTTTTAAGTCTTCCTAAACTTATTTTGTGGGAAAAATCTAAAAATATTCCAATGAATTTTGCAGGATCCGGCCATTGTTAACCAAAGACGCATTGGCAGCGGTCGTTTAAACCATTCCAAGTGGGGTTACAACGACGAAGACTACCACTCCTACCACAATGGCAAGTCGCAGCATATGGAGGAGGTCAATTCGAAGAACCAGAACAGCAAGAACATGACGGTACTGCAGTTCTTCGACACCGGCGAGATCAGCAGTCAGCCTCAAAGACGACCGAACACTCCTGTGACGGGAATGTCTATCAATCGATCCGAGAACGACACCCTGCACTCGAACGAGTCCAGTGAAGATTTGAGTCGCGCCAACGAGAACTATGTAAAGCGAGTAATGTCTGGATTCCTGGTTGTATCGAAGCCCAAGTCACGAGATGTCGAGGATAGGCATCACCGGCGGTACAGGAACCAGAACGAGGAGCCGGAGTGGTTTAGCTGTGGACCCACGTCTAGACTGGACACTATAGAGTTGTGCGGCTTCGATGAGGACGAAGAGAAAATGCTAAAGGAGGGCAACAAAAACCACGGATTAGCTGAAACAGAGCGGGAATCGTCAAAACAAAAGGTTAATATTCACTTAGTTCATTCCATTACGCAATCTATAAGATAAATCCAAAACTTGTAACCTTTACTCGCTTCAGATGGACCATAAGTACAAATGGACGCATGCGGATCCGATGGGTCGAACCAAATACATGCCCAAACACGACACAAACAACAATCATAACGTGGAGAATATGAACAATGTTATGGTTAGCGAGCATCAGCAACAAAAGGAGGAGAAACGTTCAGGCAGTGGCCGTTCGTTTCAGTTTGATAAGTTCAATCAAAGCCAACACAATTACGAAAGTAGCAGTTATGTGAATCACCAGCAGCCGCCACAAACGCAGCCTCAGCCAATGCAGCAGCAATCGAACACAAATACGAACAACTCTAAATTCATGTCATTCTTTGCCAATGAGGGGAACTCCTCGTCGTCTTCGCTGAACGAGTTTTTCAAGCAGGCCATTAACCAGGGTCGTGGCAACAATCCGGAGCAGCCCAAGTCGTTGGGCCACATCGGACAGATGCCTTCGGTGGATCAGCTGGAGGCCAAATGGCGTCGAAACTCACTGAACAATGTTGGGGAGACTGCCAACAATCAGACTGATAACTTCCAGAAGCTAATTGGCTCTCTTTCTGCGGCTAAGCCACAGTCACCGGCGGTAGGCTATGATGCCATCTCCAACTTCATAATGCAGCAACAGCAGTACCAGCAGCAGCAACAGAAGCAGCACCTCATCATACAGCAGCAGCAGCAACAGACCGCATTTTTGGCGAGCCTGCAGCTGAAGGCGATCCTTGGCCGGCCCGACACCCAACTGCTACTGCTTCGTCTGACTAAAGGTGAGGATTGGATGATGAAAACAATGTTAGTTGCATGTTTTCAATAATTCTTTCGTTTTTCTTTCCAGGGGAAATATCCAAGCACGGATTACTGGTGCAGTTGGCCAACCCTCGCTTGACGGACATGGATCGCGAGGCCATCACTGCTGTATTGCAGTTCACCAATACCCAGCAGCAACAACAGCAGCACAAGCAGCAGCTGGACATGCTCTCGAGCACGGTCATCGCCAGCCAGTTGCAGAATCTTCACAACTTGGCCATTGTTCAGCAGACTCTTGCAGCCAGGCAGCCGCAGCATAATCCACAGACGCAGGTGCCGCATCAACTGTCGCAGGAGGATTTGCAAGCGCATGCCAATGTGATAATGCGAAACGCCGTAATGAAGCGAAAAATGGAGGAGCAGACCTCAAAGCTTATCAATGGCGGTGCCAAGCATCAGGCCCAGCAGCAATATCTAAACCGTGGCCAGCAACGCCAGGCTCGACCAGATGCCAGCTCAAATGCCTTGCTCCATGCCTTGATCTCTGGTGGCAACAACCACGCCTCTAGTTACCCTATGAATGGACAGCCGCAGCAGCATCATTCCAATTTGAGATTCGGTGATAACCAAAACTTCCAATCTTTTGAGTCCAACCAGCCGCACTTCGCTACGCAATACAAGCAGCAATACCAACAGTCTCAGCAGCAACAGCCCCATCAGCAGCCACAACAGCAGAACAACGCTGGAGGCGGCAATAACTTCAACAAGGCCCAAATGCAAGCCCAATCAGCTACTGCCATGCTGCCCAACAGCGGCGGTAAGTTATTTTAGTACCTATTTAAAAAATCTATTATATTATGATACAATCGTACAGTGGGTACTCCGTGAAGTTTACCTTATCATTTGGGCTTTGAAAGCAAAGTCACCACATATAACAGATAGATTTGTAGTTTCTTGACAGCTTGTTACAGTTTTATGGTCATAGTTCTAGAAATCGGGATAATACCCAAGGGAGGCGATTCATATTTTTACATTTGTGCTGAGTTGTTATCTTTTAGGGTAATGTAGTAGTTAATAAGCTGCTTAATGGCCTCCCATTCTTGGTATTTTGCTTGTGTCTGAGTCAGACGGTCAATTCGCAGGCTGATTTTTCGAAAGCAGAGCAAATATGCACTTTAATGAGCACTTTCACATATTATCTGTAAACGAGTTTTTGTTACTGCAAACATTGCACACTTTGCAATGCACTTAATCACATCTGGGATATGGATATACAAGCTGTTGATTCAGATTACCACTTGAACGCCTCTACAAGGATGAGCTGGCTGGAGTTTCGAATCAGAAAGATAAATAAAACATGATTGGTAGGGCATTTTGTCGTTAATACATCGTTTAGCTCTAGAAAATATTAGGACTGTTGTAATGATTTCATTGATGAATAACATTTGACCAGTATCATATACTTGTTTCTAAGCTGCGCCTAAATTCCCAAGCTTAGCTGGCTTCCTTGTTTGTTCAAGAGATCACCAGAACGTGGCTTGCTGAGCACTTTAGATTTCCCAGCCGAACAACATCTCAGCCAGCCCCCTGAGTCATGGGTTCTATTTGCCGTCGACTATGTGCGCAATCGGTTACCCATCGATCTCCCCATTGGATATTGCCGATGTTACGTTCGTGGGACATTCCCAGAGTTAGCAGGTATTTGCATCTCTCACTTGATTGCTGCCTTTTGCTTTCAATTGTTCGTGGCATGCCTGGGGCGAGGCATAAATATAAAAACAAACATTTAACGACAGCACCAGTGGCTTTATCAGCCAGCGAAATGTAGTGGCCTGTAGATGGGAACCGACTCGCTGGGGGAATCGTCGCCACGCACGATTACTGAAAAAGGGGGTCAAGAGCACAGATTCGTTTCTCGTGTGTAGGATTCAGCAAAATGAATTAGAAAGCTGTCCACTTGCAACACTTTTCACATCATATTAGAATTAACTGAAGCGCAGAGACTCTCATTTGTTTGTATATTTATTGCGTATTTAAAGATAAAACCGCCTGAGAGGCTTAGTTCTGGGTGGTGGGTGAGTGGACTTTGCCGGCAAACAGTATGTTCCCGGTGGACTCCTCCTCGATGAAGAACACAAACGGCCGGTTCACGTTGAATTCCTCGATGGCGGTGCTGCCACCGAATTTGTTCTCGATCTCCACAACGGTGGCTGCGTAGGCCTCCGTTCCCTTCTCGTTCACATTGATGCCGGCCTTCTGCAGGATGTTGGACACCTTCACTTTGCCGGCGACATCTGCGCCGCGGGTTAATCCCGGCAGCGAGGCACTGTCCTCAAAGATTTCGCGCACACCCAGCCTGCGCAACGTCTCCTTGAGGTTCTGCTGGTAGTCGAAGTGGAACTTGGGCAGCGTCACCTTCACTTTCACCTCCTCCATGGCCCACTGAGCGCCCTTTAGCTCGTCGTTTTCCAGGTTCTTGACCAAGTCATGGATGCCATTCAGGGCGTAGGGCAGCAGCACGAACAGGGAGTTCTTGCCTTTGTAGGGCAGACGCAGAATCTGCGCCTTCAGCTTCTCCGAGGTGGTGTAGTAGAAGTAGTCGGTCTGCTCCATGAACTCCGCCCGCGACTGGTCGTCCTTGCTGCGGAAGAAGGGTCCCTCGAATGTGTTGGCGAACTGCCTCCGCCACAGACCGTTGAAGTAGATCAGATTGGTCAGCAACATTACGCTGCTGCGCACGTTGTCCGGGGCCACCAGCTGCTGGAGTCTGCCCTGCGTGATGTTTGCGGCCCAGGCGTTGATGGCATCTGCCGCCGCCTCGGGATTGGTAAAGTCCAGCGCCTCCACCTCGCTGTCGTAGAAGTGTTTCAGTGTGGCCGTGAACTTCTGCTGTGTCTCGATAAAGCTGTCCGTGAAAAGCTTAGTGCGCACACTGAGCGTATCGTGGAGCTGGTTCTCCTTCTTGAAGGAGTTAAGTGTCTTGCGGTAGAACTCTCGCACATTGTTCTGCGATCGAATGTCTGTCTGCGTGTTGGCAAGCTCCAGTTGCGTCTGGGTTCCGGCTCCGGCCGCCTCAGCCAGCAGGGCCAGCACCAGTTTCACGGAGAACGGCGAGATGATCACATTCTTGTCGGCCGTCTCGTTCTGCAGCACCGTCTTGAGCAGATGCCATGAGAACGGATCGTGCGAGTCGCTCCGGAAGGGCACGAAGGTATCTATGTCGTCGTAGATACCCGCTCCACTGGGCACGATGGCAGCGCCACCGGGCAGCTTGTCCGTACGGGTTTCGAATACGCCCTGGGGCGTCGTGGTCGTCGGTATGGAGTTGCCATTGCCCGTGGCTAACGCACTCAAAAACAGCGACAGCAGCATCACTGCCAAATTTCCGCCCATCTTTGTCATCTTTGCTTCCCTATGCTTCTGCGTCTCGATCTTCCTCGGGTCTTTGCTTTCCGCCTCTTATTCGCAGCAAAACAACTGTTAAATGCGGGCTTCGTTGGGGCGAGCGGCGAAAGAGCGCCGGTGGAGCGAGCGATAACCGTTTCACGCGCCGTTCCAACTGAGAGTGACTGGCGCGCCGAGCGGGCTAGCCATTTTAAAATCCAGCTTCAAGCCGCTCTGGTCGCCGTCCTCTGCTGCTGTGCTGCCGCGTCGACGGGGCTGCGAATGTGACTCCCAAAGCATACGTACGTCATTATTCCAAACTGATGAGTGTGCTTCAGATGAGGGGGGTGAAGGGGAACGGCTATAACTATACGGTGCATCAGTGCACTCAGAGAATTTCCATGCCTACATTGACCTATAAAAATATTCGACGATCATTCATACGTTCAATACAGGTTTAATGGGTAATAAAACTGTCTAACTACATAGCGAAAGTTTCGAAATGTCATGTCTAATTATTATATTTGAAAAACTTTCAATATATGAAAACAGAAATTTAGATTCTTTCAGTTGTATAAAATTTGTTGAAAACAATATCCGCCTTTATCAGGCTTTCCCCACTTCAGCTATTTGTGAATTATTGCATAGTCATCAAAGACAAAAGCTTGCATGTTTTTATTCTTAAACTACGTCACAGTTTCTTTCACGCTCGCTGCAAATACCCAAGCCAGTTTATGAATAGCTATTAATATAAATTTGAATTTCAAATCAGCTTAAGTTGTGTCGGGGATAGTCTGGCAACGCTGACAGCTATTATAGAACTCAGTGTTGGTAAGTGACGGCTAAACAAAACAGCTGATCTGAAATAAATTCTCATGGTGCGTTGATGTAACAGCAGCCGGCGAAAGAAACTTGTGCATTTAATGAAAAATAGTGAATAAATAGCCAGAGTAACCGCACGTGCCATGCAAATTCGTCGTCCGCGAGGTGTCACTGTTCCTCAATTGATGGTGGTCACGGCCATTGGGCTGCTAGGCGGTATTTACATTTGGCAACCACTGATTTTGAAGTACAAAAACGAGAAGAAGTCCGAGGCAGAAACGCCAGCAGTAACTGAAACTAGTGGAACCACAAAGTTAGACCTCACACTTAACCCTAATCTGCTGGCTAAAGTCATATATTAATTGTATTCCGTTCTCGCCCTCAGATGAGTTTCATTAACGGCTTCAAAAGATTCGCCACAACGACCGTTGGTCTGATGGCCATCGGTATCGGATCGACCGTTCTATTCTACACCACCCATCGCCTTGTCATCAAACCCTATCTTCTCGAGAAACGCCGCCTGGAAGCCGAGGCCTGTGCGGAGTACCTTTTCCAGCAGGAGGGGCACTCCCAGATTGGCGAATCAAGACCCAAACGGAGCGAATATTGAGCCAAGGATGCCAGTGCCGTCATAGACATCTTTACATACTTATAACCTAGTGATTAGTTACCAAATTTCAACGCTGTAACATGGTGAACAATGGACTTTTACTTTCTTACCTTCACTTTGGGTGGAGAGGCCCATCATCTTGTGTTCATTTTAGAGTTAAACAGAATGGATTTTTTATGGAAGCAATATGAATTGAATAAATAATGAAAAGCACAAATGGTTTGAATAAAAGACTAGAAACATAAACACTTAAAAATCACTGCTCTGTTCACCGTATGCCTTTATAAAGGCTCAAAGAGCTGCACTTGTCCTTGGCCTTCTGCTCCTGTTTTCTCAATATAGCCTCGCGCTTGTGGGTTGGAAAGAAGTTCCACAGCGAAAAGGTGTCGTCCAGTCCGCCGGTGGCAATTTTCGTTCCATCCGGATTCCACATCAGGAAGAGGGTGCCGCGATCCTGATGGGACATCAAGTCAACCACGCGGTTTAAGGAGGCCAGGACCAGAATTTCGCACACTGCAAGGTCCGCATCATCTGTAGATATCAGATGACACATTATTTACAGGAAGCATTGGGGATCCAGTGCAGTTCTCACCACGCCGAATAACGTTGACCAGCAACTCGCCCGTGATTTTGCTGAATGTTAGTGTCTTTATAACGATTCTGTCGTCCCTGCGCCTGTACGAAGCGACAAATTGTCGGCGCGGGATGTTGAAGATGAAGATCGAGGCAGGGCTCCGCTCCGCTGTTGACATAATATTCTTGTTGCAAATAATCTAATGTTTAATCTGCCATTATCTTACCAACGGCTAAATCCTCTCCAGTCCACGGATGCCAGTCAAAGACTATGGACCTGCCGTCCAGCTTGAGCAGGCGAACCTTTAGCACCGCATCGAAGATGAAAATTTTGCCATCCGTATCACTGGATGCGAAATACTTATGGGTCGGAGCAAATTTCATTTTCTTCACCGTGTGTCGATGCTCACGCAACTGTATAAGGGTATTTAGCGTGGGCATGGCCAGCACAATGATGACGCCGCACTGAGTGCCGCAGATGACCTCCTTACCGTCGTGGGACCACTCAATGCAACTTATGTAGCCCATGGACTTAAAGAACAGCTTGCGATAGGAGACCAGGAACTCCGTAGGCGACCTCACCTCCCAGAGGTCCAAAACTTGTACGAAAGAGGAGGATTAGGGCGATACAAGGGTATTGCTTAGGGTCTGCTATACCTGGATAGTTTCTATCCATGCAGCCGATGGCCAGCTGCTTGCCATCCGGCGAGTACTTGAGGGAAGTGGGCGACTCGACGCTGAAGACCATGGTGCTCTCGTCCAGATTGCGCCACAGCATGACGTCCTGGCCGGAGGACATGGCCACCATGCCGCCGGACGACCAGTCCATCATGTTGTAGTCGACGGGACTGCATATTCCAGGCATCTCATGGGTGGCATTCTGAATGGCGTATGGTCGCGCCCGTGGATTACATGGCCAGTCCGAGTCGGCGGAGTCGTTATCGACCACACTGGATCTCGTGCCCTGCTGGCTACTAAACTGAAACAGACGGCGCTCTCCGATGCCAAAGGTTCGGTTCATGTTCGATATGAAGCCGCTCTGTCGCCAGTAGCTGGCGGTCAAAGTAACACCCTGATTGAAAAAGCCACCATTAATTAAGAATGGAAAGTATATATAGCCAGAAGTACTCCACCCACCGTTTCGAGGATATCTCGCTCTTTCCGCTTGCCAATGTACTTCAGGTTGAACTCGATGTTCTCCCGCTCAAATCGGTTGGGTATGAACCTTTCGCCGACATAGGACACCTCCTGCCCCTTGCTCGTATCACTCTGCGCGAAAGGGAAACTGGCGCTTAGGTGGTCAAATTGTTTTGGGGTCCATCATCTTACCTTGTAGGCCGCCTCCTGTTTCCAGTTTTTGCGCCGCACCTTTTTGAAGGGCGTCAGGGACTTCTTGTCCAGCTTCGAATTTTTATTGGGACTGTCACACACACTCATCTCGACGAACATTGAAACATTTCTGTTTTGCTAGCGCCATATTAAATTGGCATCAGATGAGGAGGCGGAATCAAAAAAAACTTACAGTTACAAGTACAGTGAACACTCGATAACACTGCACTTGGTATTCTTTAATGTTTGTCTTTTAAAGTGTGGAGCTTATACTTCTCGATACTTTACATGAAGATGTTTTAAAATGCAAGTTAAGAGGTTGCTTTAAATTGTTTGTTTTCTACTTTAACTTTATTTAGTTAATAACGCGGACTTCTGTTATTCTAGTATCAAAATCTATAGTACATGTCACGGACATAATGATTAAGCAATGGAGCGTCTTATTGGAGTTGTCCACAGGTTGCCGCAGGAGGGGCATATATCGCGTCTCTGCAAGTAGGTTTGGATGCACTCGCGGTGGTACTGAATGTTGCAGGAACTGCAGCGAATGTCCCACAACACCAGGCACTTGCACAGCGTGCAGTTCTTGATGTTCCCGGCGTGGTTCGAGCTCAAATAGAAACTGAGCTCGACGAGGCTGCGTGGGCCCAGGTAGATTCGCTCGCCCACCTCCATGAAGTAGCCCATTTGGATCCACTTCTGGAGCAGCTCCTGCATGCGACTCTTCTTCAACGGCTTCGAGCTGGCCTGCAGGACGATATCAGTGTAGGCGACATTCCAGGCTATGTGACAGTCCTCCTCGGAGGCGATCTTGTCCAGCAGTTTCGAAAAGTACTGACACTCCTCGGCAGTGAGCCCGGTGTTGGGCACGCTGTCCGGCGTGGCGTCCGTCTTGGCGTACACCAGGTACTCCTCGGCCTTCACCGGATACTTGATGAAGACCAGCAACTGGCCCAAGTCCCTGATGGTGTCATTAATCTCCGCCACCAGTGCCCTAATCGCCTCCTTGCTGCCGGGCTTTGTAGTCTTGTGGTTGGCACACAGCGGGGCCAGGATATAATCGATCAGCTCGAAGCTGAGGAAGCTGTGGTTCTTGCAGGCACGCAGGAAACCGCGTTTCACCAACTCCATTGCCAGTTATTAAATACGTTTCAAAACAAATCGAAATATACACAATTCGATTGCGAAGCGCGCCGTTGCAGTGTGCCCAGCTATGCTGACGTGCGGTAAACTTCGGTCACACTATTTTTAAAAGTCAATCGATGTTTTTTTCAGATCTCCGATTTTAAAATTACTTGCATTATTTTTTGGCTTAATTAAGTTTAAATTTATCATACTTTTGGTGCCCCTAAAAAGAAATGCACACCTAGAATTTCTTTTTTTTTCGAATTTCTTTTCATGAAAAACTCATTACTCATTTTTATTTATTTATTTTTATTTTGACTTAAAAATTAACAGCACAACAATTAATATTTTCAGAGAGCTTCGCTTTGTTTTAAATACAGCGTATATATAGTAAGAAATAGGTTCCTAGGTAATATCGGAAAATGTAATAGATCAGCAAATTGATCGGCTTCGAAACTTAAAAACTAAACCGAATACAATTAGTCCGTTTTCGAAACGATATATTTACACTAACTTGCTTAAAACGAAAAAGCTATAAGTTTATGTTGTGTAAAATACATCAAAAATGAAATAGTTTATTTTTGCCTGTGCCTGCGCCTTATAACTTTTTTCCGTAAAATCCTAAGAGCCGGATTCTCGTCGAAACCGGACTTTGGACATGCTCCAGAATCTCCATCTGAATATAATTGGTTTGTGGTTTCGGGCGATTACAAGTTACAAGTTAGCACATTTTTCGATGTCGAATAGATAAGAGAAAGGAAATATGTCCATAAGTATGCGTTTAAACTTTTGCTATGCCATTCAATTTGGCTTGGGTATAAATATATTTATGTATATACAAAAAACTAGGTAAATTGCAGAGGCAAGTTCTAAAAATAATAGAATCAAAGAGGCTATATACTCGTATGCATGTAATTTATCGTGTTATAAGGTATGGTGTTGGTGTACGTCACTCGATGATAGAAAGCATTTTTATAGCTTCTGTGCCCTTACTGATCTTAAATAGTTGCACAACAACTTTTAGATTTGTGTTTATTACTAGAGTTCCGAATCACATTTCCATAAACAAGGAGAAACTGAAAAGTAATATTCTAATTTGTACAGTTTTCACATTTTCGATTTCAGATGAGACCAATTCAATAAATAACAAAAGAAAACTAACAACTAATTGAACTTATATGTAAGCATTTCGATGATCGCCTCCAACCTAAAAGCAAACAAAATCATTAACAAAAAATTGAAAACACTGGGACTTTGTAAATTAATATGAAGTAATGGTTAATTTTCGACTTGAGATGCGCTTTTATGTACAATAGGCGTTAGGAAAATGAGGAAATCAACTGCAATTCAATTTGTACTTACATGGTTAGTCGCGTGTTAGAATCTAAGAAATTAGATTATGAGGAAAAATACAGAAATTAAAAGTGAACAATATAAACGAACATTCCTGACTGCTGTGCTCTAAGAAGCATAGGTTAATCGGATTTCAATATCACTGACTCGTGGCTACGTTAATCATGTCTGGGTCTCCGTCTGTGATTCGTTACAATGGGTTTACCAAGGAAAAGTAGACAGAATCGAACAAAATATTATAAATAACAAATAAATCAAATACAAAAATAAATAGGGTCCGCTCTTTGGATTACATGAAATTGTTAGTAACCAGGCTGAGTTCGTTTGCTAGGTGATTGGCCTCGTTCAAGTGAACAGACTTTTGTTTGGGGGCATTACCATTGACCGTTGGTGGACATGGATTATTGTTTTTTTAGGATGAATGCAGTTTGTAATTAGTTGTTAGAGTTGTTGGTATTGTTGTTAGAGCAACCAAAGTTAAATTGATAGAGTCCGCATGAGTTTGTTAGATGATTGATTGATCGATTGGTCGAAGGAAAGACAGAAAGAAAGAAAGATGCCGCATAAATCAATAAATAAATTAGATCATCGCCGAGAGAGTTGTTACATTTTGGTTACATAAGTATATTTGTTAAGCATGCATTTAGTAGTAGTTAACAGTCAAAACAATATTACATAGGTGTTATAGTATACTGGAAATCGCTTGCCGTCGCACAAACTTAAACAATTAGTCAACCATATTGAAGGGTGTAACTTAATGGACCTCCATCATTTCCGCTTACACCACAAAATTTAAAATTATACAAAAGCAAAAGACCGCTAAACAAAAATCACATTTTCACGTCCAATTCATACAACAATATGTCTACTTTGCCAAAGTCTCTGTGGTGTAGATTCTTTCGGATTATAGTTTTTTTTGTTGAGGTTTTTCGTTTCTTTGTTAGTGGCCAGCTTGCTACGCTTAGATTAGTCTTTGGTGTCTGGGGTGCTTCGCTCATTCGGTTATTCAATATTTCGGTAGCTAGCAAGTAGATGGTGATTATCGGCGGTGTACTTAATACTTACGCGACTCAGGGAGTTCCGCCGCCCCACACCTGGTGCCGCTCCGGTTCCATCCTGACTGAGACCGTTCCCGGTATCATTGTCTATGCAAATGTCCGAGTCCGAGTCCACGCGCCTGAACTCGCTTCCATCCTGCAATGGAACCCAGTCGATCAGGATTCTGTCGTCTGCTTGCTGAACAGCACAACTCACCTGCGTTAGTTGCTGCGTGGTGGTGAGCAACCTGGCAATGGGATTGCAGCAAACGGGCAGCGTCTCCAGCAAAGTGGGTCGCGAGTGCGTCAGCAATGGCTTCATGTACCTTGGAATAGAAAGTAGCAGGATTGAGAGGACACCGAATACCGATTGCTTGTTGACACTCACTTGGTATCAAAGTTTCCCCAGATCCTAGCGAGAATGGCCTTCTCGTGACTGTTGCGCCGGCGGCCGCCGCTTGCTCCGCCCAAACTGCCATTCGGACCATCGACGGGCGTGTCCAAGTTAGTATCTGTTCCACCGGACAATCGCATCTTGTTGCGATTAACCCCACCGCCCTCCACATCCTGCAAATAACCATCAGACTAACACAGAGTTATATTAAATGATATTTGCTCTACTTTTCACAGGGGCTAATCAAATTAAAAATGCACGAGGGAAAATTAGAAAATTATTTAAAACCACGGAAATGCATTGAATGATCATTGGCAAAACCTACCGTCTGCGGATGTGAATTGTCCATTGAATTGTAAACCTTTTTTAGCAAATGGTTTTATGTATTAAGGTGCGCAGAAATGTATAAATAAACAAAATCGTGAGTTAAAAATTATTCTTTTAAAAGAATGGAAAAGAGAAATTTGATATTGAGCAATGTGTTTGCAGCCAACATGCTTGTGGAAAAATACCCTTTCTTATCCCTTAATTAACAACCTACTAGTCTCCCGGCAAAATTCGGTCTAAGCACGTATATATACGTGTTATTTTATACTCACACTGTGCACTTGATAGTTATTGAGTTGTTCAGTCTCATCGTCCACGCCAACGCTGCAACCGAGACAGAGTTTGTGACAATGAAGCGAAACCATTTAATGTACGTCATGCACTCACGGTATTTTCAACCAATTAAGCAGGAAATTTGCAGCCCCACCCTGAATTACAACCGTAAAGATGACAATCAGCGATGTAGCAGTCAGCATCGTCTGTCGTTCGGCCGACACTGTATTTCGGATGGCCAAGGCAAAGGACATGGCGCCACGAAGTCCTGTAATATAATATATATGCGTTAAGAAGAATAGATGGCACATTATACTCAAAAACTTGCCAGCAAAGAACAACATATGCTGAAAGTTTGTTGAAATTTTTGGCTTTCGCTTTATGTTCAGCAGCCAGGACAAGGGATACACATTGACGGCTCTTCCAATGGCAGCGCAAATCTGTGAAAAAAGAGAAATAAATAACACTCCTTTTGAAGTGTTTCTATGCTGAAAATAACTTACAAAAGCTGTTATAATGAAACCGGCGTCAAAATGATGCTTGGGAAAGGTGAACATAGATACGCCAATGTAGGAAAAGATGAAGTTCTCGGCCAGAAAGTTTAGGAGCTCGAAGATCTGTTTTGTCCTTTGGCGCGAGTCCTCCGACAAGTTGTTGTAGGTGTAGTGAGCCTGGCAGATGCCGCAGAAGAGCACGGCCACCACACCAGTAAGTTCCGTAGCCTCAGCCAGCAGGAAGGTGCTGTAGCTCATGAGCACGAAGAGCGCGGATTCTAGCAAAGGAAAGTCTCGAACCCGAGTAAATTTGGTCATGTGCGGTGGGAGTTAAGGTAGTCATTAGCATAGTCATTAATGCGGAATAGATATACATCTTCAATGCCACTTTGAGGTAACAAATATTACCTCAAATTTTACCATTTACATGTATACCCCTTAAATAAAATACTTTATCGTTAGTCTTTGAAAAGGATATCAATGCTGTCAAGCATCCCATGGCCGCGCCAATCATCAGGGATAGAAAGAAGATGGAGAAGAAGTCACTCAACGAGCGTAGAAAAGCTGTAGTTTCGAAGTCCCCGGTACTGGAATAGTGTTCACCATAATTTTGAATGGCTCTGTAAAGAAATGATGTTTTACCGATCCCCAGCGAAAAAAAGTAGCACTACTTACCCACTAAGGACTATGGCCACGGCATCGTTGAGCACAGATTCGCCCAAGACTAGCGCATATAGGTTTACGTCGACCCGAAGGTCGTTGAATATGGCTAGAATGGTGAGCGGATCTGTGGGCGATATCAGAGCTCCAAAGTATAAGGAGTCCAGGAATGTGAAACTGCTACTCAAGTACTTTGGCATCAGTTTCACACAGCCGTACATGAAGCCTCCGATCAGGAAGGCCGACAATGTCGTGCCCACAATGGCAAACGTAAGTATGGCACCCAGGTTGCGAAAGAAGTATTTCTGCATAAGCAAAAAATATGTCAGTAAATTGTTTTCAATTCAGCTCAATGAACTCACCTTTTTTAAGCTATAGCCCGCATAAAAAATAATTGGGGGCAGGATAATATTGAAAAAGACCTCCGGATCGAACGTTGCCTTAAGATCGATTTCGTTCTCATCCACATCGTGTACTTGTCCGCGAAACACGTAGGCATACGTTATTACCTCGGGCGCCTTTGTGCCATTTGTTTGGTTAACGGGGTACTAAAATTAAATCCAAATTGTAATATATTAACATATATTCGTTGTAGCCATTAATGACTTACCCTAAACCAAAGAGTATCAGGAGGCAACTTATCGCTGTACGTTGGAACTCCCTGAGGCTCCACCTGTATGTGGACCAGTGTGGCGGAGGTGCCTGCATATCGTATAATTGCACCCACAATCAAACCTGAAATGGGAAACACATTAGTTTTGGCTATGGCTGCAGTTCGGATCGAAAATAAGTTGAAATGAAATGAAATTTTGCCGGGTCTGAATGAATGAAATAAAGTATGACTGTTTTCTGGACTGACCTATCGCAAAGCGAGAGTGTGACTAATAGCCGCCAAGAAAACTGCTTAGTCAATCCTTATCAAATAAGCAACCACTCAAAAGGTGCTTACTTTGCAGACGGAATCAGTGTTTTATGTATGTTCCCGCCTGTTGTGATATGATAAACAAATTTGTGGGGATGATCAATCGAGGTGCGCATAACAAAAAGCTTTCACTGACCCTGCCGGGCAAATGCTAAATAATCTTTTCCAGTTTACGCCAGAGATGGGCTTTGTCGTCGCCCAGGCCAACCTGTTTTATTGAATTGTTTCATTAGCTTCAATTAGTCGAACAAAATCTTGTTTGCTCTTTTATTGCTGCACATAAACGAAATTGTTAGAATAACAAAGTACTCGGCAGATTGCCGCGATCATGAACGAGCAGCAGTGAAAATACATTCGGTCGGAAAACCCCAATGATATTGACTGACTAAGCACGTCAAGGTCTCGTATACAATACCTTTGCCGCAATGCATTAGCTCTGCTGTCGTTGCGTGCAGGTTCTTACACGGATATTGATGTTACTTCTGCCCCGGGGTGGCTTTTACTGCCTCCCATACGTGCGCACGTAATGTCACGACTGGCGTGGACAAAGGCGTAATTCGAAATTGGTGACAACAAAGAGGTAGCATTGAATGTGGCAGGTGACCGATAATCAAGTGTTTCGAGCTAAGGGAAAGATGGCCAAAAGGGAAAGCTGGTTGCGTTGCCAACGTACCGTAGATGACGGCCAATCCGGTCTCGTGGAGCCAGGAGACGCGATGGTGTTTGAACAGCCAAATGGTGAGCACTGTGAGCGCCAGCAGGAACACGAAGACTAGAAGGTCCAGGCTCTGGATGCGGTGATTGAGCGTGGCCTTGGCGTCCAGCGCGATGTCCGTGTCCGTGGCGCTGCATCCAGGCACGAGGACGCATAAAGCAACTCCGACTAGGAGCAGCATGCTGTTCCGCCAGCACTGTAACTTCCCGAATGTCTGCCAGCCTGGGCGACTTCCTGCGTCCCTATTAACACGGTGGGGCGATGTCATCTCTACCTCGGGGTCCACATCGCCGTGGGACATACTTTCTGCTGTTTCTTCCTGCGCCTGCAGCCGAAATCGATTTTCGCGTATGTTTCACGGGTTGGGGGGTGGTGGTGGAGGTGATGGTGCTAGAAGCGCGGAGCAGGACGACCACGCTCAGGCGGCGCCAGGGGAGTGTGTGGACCTCCTTTCGCTTGGATATCGGATGTGCCGCACAGCCGTTACATAAAATTAAAGGGCCCAAAAAGAGCTTTCAAAATTTCACAGCAGCGCACTCCGCTAAAAAAAAACAGTTTGTTCAAATGGAAACAACCGTATGCGACTGCAATGTGACCGCACGCGGCCAGCGAAAAAATACTGCCTTTGAACAGGAGCGGTTCAGTGAAGATATTTGTATTTAATATTATAGTTATGAAAAACTAATAGTTTCCAAAAACTATTCCCGCCGACTTGTCCCGACGATCTGTAGCCCCGACCTGTTCCTCCCTGTTAGATCTTCTATTTCGTAGCATTTTTATTTTTTAGTATTCCTTTAAAAATAACGAAAGATATAATAAAAATAAATCCCCTTGTTCAGAATTCCACCATCGACCTTAATTTGCCGAAAATTATTCCCGGACAGAAGTAAACATGCAGGTGCGTTATCGGTTATCGATAACTGTTACCCTGCCTTACACATTCTGACCTGACAAACGCGCCACCTAGGGTTCGTTTCGAAAAGAATGTTAAGTAATTGGCGCTTTAATTTAAATATACATACAAATTATACAAATTACAAACAGTGCGGCCGTGATATTGTGGATATTTATTTGGAAAATAGATATTTAAGGCAACCCTATGCCAATGCGTGGGGCGATTTTGAAGTATTTCGTAGGATATACCGTAGTGAACATACATATGCTCCCGCAAGTTCGTATTATTAAATTTGCATTTCTAGAAAAGTGAACTTCTACTCCTTGCGCATCATATAGATTAAACTGAAAGCCAAGCTGAAGAACAATATGGGACAGCTAAGCTTAATGATTCTGTTGTTCATTATACGCCTCAAGAAACTCAAGGGCAAGGGCTTGCCAGTTTGTTTTAGGTCCGGATCTATTTCCTCCTCCATCTCGATTTCCGCCTCCGGCTCCGTCTCCGTCTCCGTCTCCTTTTCTTCCGCTTGTTCACTTTCTATAAAGTCTGGAATTGTTTCAATTTCGCTGTTCTCTTCTATTCTGGCCTGCAGAAGCTGGCGCATTAGGTGCACGTTGTACTCCGGATCAAATAGTTCATCCAAAGTTACCATCTCGCGACCGCTTTCCACCGACCCCTCCAGCGAGGGTTGGTCGGCCAGTTCCGGCTCCGAGTCAATGCACACAATCTCATCCGCCAGTGGATGAAACATGGGCTCCAGAGTTTCGGGGTATTTCTCGAATTGTTCACGAACAAGCCTGTCCTCTTCGGACTCGCTACTTTCATTAATGATCGTTTCGAGTTCCTCCATATCCGATTCGGGTTCAGTTTTCTCAGATTCTCCTTCTGTAGGATATTGCGGGGTCTCTTGGACGATCTCGGGGTGTTCATCTACTGGCTCTTCGTCCAAATGCTGGACAATTTCGAATTCCTTTAAAGATTCTATTTCCACGGCAGTTTCCTTTATTTCTGGAAATTCCTCTTTCTGTGAAATTTCTTTTTCCACCATCTCTACATTTCCTGCCGGAAGTTCTTCAGGTTCACTCAGAAGTATTTCCTGCTGAATATCTTTTCCTGTTAGCTTTTCCATATCTAGTCCGGAAGACTCGGCGACATTATCCACATCAGAGGCTTCATTTTGGAACTGTGTATCCTGGTCCACATCAGTGGCGTTATATTGCACCTGTATATCCTGGTCAATATCATCGGGCAGTAGATTTTGGATATCCAAATTATTAAGAGCCACATCAGCCTCCATTTCGGCGACGACGCGTTGAAGTTCCTTGAGGGTCTGCTCCTCTGCCAGTCGCAGCTCCATCTCGCTGCTAGTGTCCGGAATCCTGTCGAGCATCGGCTGCAGCATTGGACTTGGTCTGGCCGACAGCGTAGTCTGCTGCTCGTCCGTGGAGCAATCCAAATTGATGCCAGAATCGTCGGCCATCTGGTGACTTTCCATGGAGGAGCGTCGCTTCCCCTTGGGCATCAGTGAACGGTAGATCCGGCTGCTGGCACTGGGTCCCAAGAAAAGAGGAGCCGGAATTTTAGTGGGCCCGACTCCCGAACTGCGAGACCGCAGCTCACTCTCCGACGAAGATGGGACAACCGCATCCACATCGTCTTCCATTGGTTGACATTCTTCGGAGTTTTTCACATTCTTGTTGTTCTCAGCCCGCTTCAGCTCTTCCTGGGATGGAGTTGCTTGCACATTGCAGCTGGCCATCGTTGCTAATTGGACGCATAGATGAATGAGGTCAGCACAATTTGGCAGAGAACTGTGCTCCAACTTACCTTTTACAAATTTACGCAAGACTGACTGAATTTAACCTGGTTAACTAGTTCGACATCTGTGAAATATTATATTAATGTTTTCAACATGGGTTTTCCCTTATTTCCGTGATCAAAACGTTCCCTAGCGAAAGTGTGTTCGCCTAACTGTGGCAATTGAACTAACTGGATTGACAGACGATGTCTCCTGATTTCACGTGCAGCCCGGCCAACTTGATTCAGTTCATTTTCGTGTTGGAAAACGCGGCTCCAATGGCCAACTGTGTTGGCAACTCATTTATTAACTAAGTGGTAGCATTAACACATAATTTGGTTAGAATTGATGGCAGAAAAGACTTTAATGGCTCTGAGGATTGGGATTCTCTTCAGTCCTGCAACTCCACCTTCGTCTTGAGATAGTCGGACAGATCATTGTAGATCAGCGGCTTCACACGATCTGTTTTGAAAAGCATAGAAAAAGGTTTAGTTGAGTTGAAGTACCCTTTGTTTCGATTCCCTTACTATTGCACTTGTACTGCAGGTTGGACCATATAATCATCCTCTGCGAGAAGCAGAACACGCCCAGCCGACCGCCCTTCAGCGTGGAGTCGAACACATTGCCCGAGTCGAAGATCAGGCGGTTGCCCTCGTGCATTCTGTGGGGAGAAGGAGATTGAAGACTTGGAAACCCTGTCATGGTGCCATCACTCACTGCAGGCGGATGAGGCCGATGGCCGGTCGATGCACCAGGGACCAGCGGTAGGAGGTCCTTTCCTTCCACGCAATGTTCTTCGGATCCTTCCACAACAGCCTAGCCTCGCCGTCGGTGTTCCCCTCGTGCCACAGGCTGTTCCTCATCATTGGCCCCGGACCCTCGGTGCTGTTGACCAGCTTAATCTGGATGCCCGGCGCTGCGGAGGCGGTGAACGGTCGTGGCTCCCAGTAGGTTTGGGTACCCTTCTTCCACTGCACCACATAGTACTTGTAGCTGCTCTGGTAGCTGAACACAAAGCCAGCGTAGTCATCGTCCGTGTCATCGTTGATGTAGAAGGTGCCGTCGAAGTCAACGCCTCCGAATGCGTCCTTGCCCACCGCTAAACCGGGATCCGAGTTGAGGGTCTGGACTATCTCGGTGCCATTGGCGTGCACCACCCAATTTGGATCCGCTTGGGATAGGCCTTTGGGATCCAGTGGAATGGTTTGAAGAGTGCGGAAGTCAGTGTGGTGAATCATCGAGTTGTTCGGGCAGTTGTCCATGGCATTCGGCACTCCATCTACGTCCTCATCATCTTCGCAAGAGTCACCCTTGCCATTGCGATTGAAGTCCTCCTGCTTCGGGTTCTTGGCCAGCGGACAGTTGTCCTTGTAGTTGGGAATCCCGTCTCCGTCCATGTCGTCATCGCACTCATCGCCTGTTCCATCACCGTCAGTGTCCAGCTGGTCCGAGTTACTGACCATTGGGCAGTTGTCCAGCGAGTTTGGAACTCCATCATCATCCCCATCGATGTCCCTGTGACAGGCATCGCCTACAAAGTCCATGTCGCGATCCTTCTGGTCGGGATTCGGGAGATTCGGACAGTTATCGCAAGCGTCGCCCACACCATCGTTGTCCACGTCCGACTGACTGGGATTCGGCAGCAGCGGACAGTTGTCCAGCGCATTCGGTATGGAGTCGTTGTCGATATCCCCATCGCACTCGTCCCCCAGTCCATCCTCGTCCGTGTCCAGCTGCCTGGGATTGTACTTGAGCACGCAGTTGTCGCACACATCGCCCACCTTGTCTCCATCGGAGTCCAGCTGCTCGGTGTTGTAGGCTAGCCAGCAATTATCCTGGCTGTTCTGGACATTGTCGCCATCGGCGTCGTCGTCGCACCCATCGCCATGTCCATCCAGATCGGCGTCCTCCTGGCCCGAATTGGGCAACTTCGGGCAGTTGTCCCGCTGACAGTGCAGCTCTGGACAGCCGATTGCTTGATCTGGCCATCCATCTACGTCGGTATCCCTACCGCAAATCAATCCGTTGCCCGCCCATCCCACATTGCAGTGACACTTGTGGCGGATGTTATCCATCCTAAGACACACGGCATTGCGGTCACACACGGTTCCATCCGGACACATGGACACCGAGGATCTGTCTAGGCAGCTGTAGGTGCCATTTGTTACATATCCTTCGTGGCACTGGCATCTGTAGGAACCCTGTGAAAGATTTCTATTACTTTTAAACCATTTTTTCAGATTTGCATCGTACTCACAATCTCGTTAATGCAGGTGGAATGCTCTGGGCATCGGAAGAAGCCAGTGCGGCACTCATCGACGTCCAGGCACGTTTGCCTGCGATATTCCACGGAGTAGTAGTCGGCGAAGTAGCCATGGGCGTGGGTGCCGTTGAAGCCGACGGGACACGGGCTGCACTGGAAGCCAGGACTAAGATTGGTGCACGTCGCCAGCTCGTCGCAAGGGTCGTAGAGCAGGCACTCATTCATATCCCGGCAGCTGGTTCCGTTTACCTCGTGGCCCATTGGACACGAGATACATTGAAAGTAGGGCGGATCGCCAACCTGGAGGCACTGGGCGCCTTCGTTAAGTTAAAAAGTAATTGCAAAAAGAAATTAATATGACTGCAATACAATAAACCGAATGGAAACAGATGAGTTATTCACGAAGTTGTTCACTCACATATGTGTGAGTATCTTTTTGAGCCATTTTGTTCAAAGAAAACTTTTTCTGTTTGAAAAACGGTTGGAAAAATGACAATTTCGATTTAAGTGTGTTTCAGTGCTAATTCGCCTTCTACTTCTATTTTGTTTTCCGATTCTTTAACGATTCATGGATTTGTATGCGATAAAAACAGAAATCATATAACTTTCTTTGAAATAAGTTATATCTATTTTATGTTTTCAGCTGATTCTTCAAAATGATCTATAAGATATTCCGAGTACAACTACCACTCACCATTGATATATCTGAATGCATGACCAGAAAATGATAGTGTACAAGCATGATGCGATAGAAAGGCATGTGGGTTTGGGTTGGATGATTTCGATGGGCAAATAAAAAAATAATGGAGTTTATTTATTAAATACCAAAAATTACAGCGTACATTTTGTTATAATAATATTCATAGTTTATTACAATAATTGGGAGATTTCAGGCGGGGCAAGCAAATTTTGTTACACGTTTATAGACTCCACTTTCTGGGCATTTGATTGGGACGTACATACATATTTAGTTATCTATTCTACAACAGCTTTTTAAGGATTTCCTCTGATTTTCCTCTGGAGCTGCGTCTGCTTTCAAATGAATTGCTAATACTATGAATTTCCGCTGTTCGCCAATCGTAGAGCTTACAACTTATGACTATTTTATAAAGTAGTAATTCAATATGTGCACTTTCTACGCTCTGTACTTGTTTAGCTTTAGTTGTGTATCATAGCTCAGCCGAAAACGTTGCGATAGTCCCTTCCTCCTCGGATTAGTTCGTAACGACCGAGTATTTTCGGGCGGTGTACTGGCTCTGCCTCTGATAGTGTTGGACATTATGCGAGGGCACTAGAATGTTGCCTGATACAAATGAGAATTGTTGATTAGTAAGTAGGTAGTTTAATGTGAGATGTGTCCCATTCGACTCGTCCAATTAAGTCCACCTACTGGAAGCGCAGCGAGCACTTTGTACTTTTGCCGCAAATCAATTAGACAACTTGTCTTATATGGCCCCAACATTCCAGCACGCCCAAAACTCGTTGTATCTCAGTATATCTCTGAGCTCTGATTAACCCTCTTGTTTCACACATTCGCGAGAAGCCCCAAATTAGCCCAGGTACTACAGGTACTCTATAATTTACGAGGGTTTTTTATTCAATCAGAAGGGTCGGCGAGTCCTCAGAGGTCGAATTAAACCCAAGTGGGCATTAATAAATCAAATAATCGTGTGAATTGAGTACGCTACGATCAAATGGTAGGGCAAATAAGTTTCTAAGAGTCTGGTTGTAGATAAAAAGGGTTTTTAAGAAAACAAAAGTTAATATAATCTAAAAAAAAATTAAATTAAATTTAATATTTTTGGAGCAACAATAGGCGTTTTCAACGTGTTGCTATTTAAAATGTAGTTAGTCCTCATTTACTAAAGTTATTGTCCCCAAAAAGATCATGTAAGATGTTCCTGATTACTAGACCTTAAAATTTAAACCAAACAGTTTAAGAACTTAACGATTTCCCTCCTTTCGTTTTGCTAAGAACCTCAATATGTGTTCTGGGTCCCCATGTTTACAAATCAACCCACTCGCAAGTGGCTGCAATACAATAAACCGAATGGAAACAGATGAGTTATTCACGAAGTTGTTCACTCACATATGTGTGAGTATCTTTTTGAGCCATTTTGTTCAAAGAAAACTTTTTCTGTTTGAAAAACGGTTGGAAAAATGACAATTTCGATTTAAGTGTGTTTCAGTGCTAATTCGCCTTCTACTTCTATTTTGTTTTCCGATTCTTTAACGATTCATGGATTTGTATGCGATAAAAACAGAAATCATATAACTTTCTTTGAAATAAGTTATATCTATTTTATGTTTTCAGCTGATTCTTCAAAATGATCTATAAGATATTCCGAGTACAACTACCACTCACCATTGATATATCTGAATGCATGACCAGAAAATGATAGTGTACAAGCATGATGCGATAGAAAGGCATGTGGGTTTGGGTTGGATGATTTCGATGGGCAAATAAAAAAAAAATAAAAAAAACTTAAATTAAATTTAATATTTTTGGAGCAACAATAGGCGTTTTCAACGTGTTGCTATTTAAAATGTAGTTAGTCCTCATTTACTAAAGTTATTGTCCCCAAAAAGATCATGTAAGATGTTCCTGATTACTAGACCTTAAAATTTAAACCAAACAGTTTAAGAACTTAACGATTTCCCTCCTTTCGTTTTGCTAAGAACCTCAATATGTGTTCTGGGTCCCCATGTTTACAAATCAACCCACTCGCAAGTGAGCTGATGGCACGACAAACACAAATTAGCCATAAAATCAACAAAATCCCCAAAAAGACAAAACTCCATTTAGGAATTAGGACGTGGTGATTATTGTAAGGGAGGAGGGGAGGGGCAAACATGGGGGCAGACCGACCATTCCAATTGAGTGGCTGCCACTTACCTGAGGGGCACGGTGTGTCCAGGCAAGGATTACGTAGCGAACATGTGCGTCCATCACCTTCGTAGCCGGCTGGACAGGAGTCACACTGGGCTCCATTCACGGTATCGTGACACTGAACGCCTCTGCAAAGGGAGACACAGATTGTTGTTGTTGTTAATGCGATCGAGCAGGAGGATGAAATGGAATGGGATGGGATTTTATGGTATGGTATGGTATCGTATGGAATGGGTTCAACTGGCCATGGGATATGTGTGGTGTGTGTGTGCTATTCGGGGCACATTGTTTATTATTATTAATACCGACAGGCAGGAACAAACAGCAACAAAAGACTGTTAATGTTGGACACAGTCGAGCATACAAAGGCATATTTATTAATGATGTTTAGGGGGAAACAGCCACACAAAAGCCACTGTGAGCTGGGAAAAGTGAGAGAGAAAAGGTTGCCCCGGCGAGGATGCGAGGGTCACAAAAGCACCGACAAAGAGACAAGACATGTGCCACGGGGCTTCAGAGGTGCCTGGGCTCCTCCGCCTCCTCAGGTGGATTTTCGAACGGTTCGCCCGCAGGAACGACAACGGATCCCGAAAAGAAAACAAATTACAATTACAAGAAAATCTTATTAAAAGCCAGCGAAACGCAAATAACTTAAGGATGGATGGTGGGGGCGTCGAGTGTGTGTAGGCTGCGCTGCGGATGTCCAATGGCCAATGTCCAATGCCCAATGGCCCATGGTCAAAACACAAAACATTCAACTGCATTGCATGCATGTAAATTTCACCGACCGTTTTCCTTATTTATGCTCGAGTGTGGGATTGCTTATGGCTCTGCGAAATATTTACATATCATGACATGGTCATTAGTTCGCCCCGTTTTGGGGGTTACAGTTATTGGCCCATCGGCCAATGTTCCGACTTCATCCGCATCCATACTCATCAGCATGCCACTTTGTCAGGACATAACTCTTGGCAGGCCAATTTCCTAGGAAGATCACACAGCGGCCAGAACTACCGTGCCCAACTGACCCAGAAGCCATAGTTTCATATATTTTATGGGCAAGCACACAGTGCGTTTTGGCCTGCCGGAAGTCCCAGTTCGAGTTATAGACTTGGTAGACTTGTTGGCCCTAGCTACCCAACTTGCATTTGGCCCCTGGGGAAAGCTGTAATAATGATCTAGCACATGAAAAGGGATTCGAGACGAAGCTAACTTAATACCCTCCAATGCAGAAAGAATTTTAAAAATAATTAAACTAAATTTTTTATATAAATAAAAAAGATTGTGCTGTGATGATAGCAACTTCTTGTGTGTTATGTTCATAAAACATTATTTTTGAACCACCACATGGTATTTACTATATCCGCTTTGGGTAGAGTATTAAAACAACATAGGCTGGTTTAAAATTCGAGTCGCAAAAACTTGAAGTATTGCGTTTGTTATTTTTTCGCTCTGTCAGTTGATGAGATCCGTCAGCTTGGAGCCCTCGACTTCGGCATGTCCATGGTGGGCCACAACACACTTGTCCCGATCCGCCGAGTGTGCGTCAATTTGGACTTTTCGAGTGGAAGCATTTTTGGGGATCGCCTCTAACTGGTTGGGCCGCAATTAGCAAAAAGTGTTAAGTACTTAAGTGGCAAGCGGTCTAAGAGGAGGCGATCCCCATCCAGGTTGCTTGATGCTGCGTGGGGGTTTTCGCTTTCCGGCTGCGTTCCCAGATGCCTCCGCCCCAATCTTGTGGGCCAGCCAGCCAACCTCCCTCTCCTGACCACCACTTTGCGCTTTTCTGCTTTGTTTCAGTTCATTCGACCATATTGTCTGGGTCCGAGGAGCTGCGGCATCGTTTGAGTGCTGGGAAAATATCCAGTCAAGCGCAACGAGGAACGCATTAGCATTTCAGCCAACCTCCCCGTCCACCGGTTGGCATGACGGACCCAAACCAAAACCCATGCCCATGCCCAAACCCAAACCCATACCCACTTGCCTTGTCTTGACTGCCGTTCCTTCTGGACGTTCTTTTTATTAACCACGCATTCATAATTCATAATTCCAATTTGCTGGTCTGAGCCGAGTTCGAGTCCAGTTCAAACACCGGCCCAAGGAGCCATAGAAGGAATAGAGGGCAGGTCCCAGTGAAGGAGCAGGGCCTGAGTAATGTGTGAACATGGCTCTGAAGCATGCAAAGGCTTTTAGCCGCATTGCACTGCGGGATGGGGGAGCACACAAGTTTGAATCATCAGGGATTACAGTATGTACGATTAGGGTATTCAATATTACTGTAATTGGGGTTTGCCGTAGTCCCCAAATCACATAGTTTAGCTATCCCCTTGGCCCGTTTAATGGTCTATTAGCCATACGGATCGAACGTTAGCCTTATTCTTAGGGCTTACCCGACCGCTCAGCCATTAACCCCATCCAAATGGCTTCTAATGGTAGCGCATGCCATGCAAATGCTCTAACAACAAAAGAGCCAAGAAACACTTGGCTGCCACTCCATGGCGAGCGCTCCTTCTGCTGGAGAAGTGCATCCGAGCAGTGCCACCAATCTTCAATACCACGTACTCCATCCCCCAATCCTCGAATGTGGCGCACGCTCTGGACAAACTGCAGCTAACTGCCATAAAGCGGCGTTTATTTTGCCACAGGCCACTTATCTGCGAGGTTGAGGTTGGGGCTCCAGCTCCAGCTCCAGCTCAAACTTCAACTCCTTCTCCATCTACAACTCCGACTCCGGCTGCAGCTTTTCAGCTCTTTGGCTCGGGCCTGATCTCGACTTGGCCTGGCCCGGGCTTGTTTTTGTTTTCATTGCTGCGCCTGCGCATTGCCAAGACAACCGGCGTCGTAAAAAGTTTATGCGGCGTTGCGATTTCGCAAACTCCTCGCGTGGGATGTTCGTAAAATCCCTATTAACGTATTAAGGTAATAGCATGTATTAAAGTATATCAGGATACTTGAAGTTGAGATTATTTTACGAGTACAGTAAAGTTAAGAATTCATTAAGGGAAGTAAGTTATTATAGTAAATAAAAGTATATGGGTACTACTTTTTCGATCCTATATTTTTCTAACATAATAAACCTAATAATTTGGAATGATTACCTACAAAGCATGAAGTTCCTCATAGAAATTAAGTTTCTTTAGTACTTTCATATGTTGGGATCATGATATTTCACTTCGTATAAACGAAGCCCGACTGGGAATCGCTGCCAGTCGACTATTAATTTGAATTCAAGCAGTCAAACGCTGGCTCGGCCGCCAAGTCAACAGCCACAGCAACCCAACAACAAAACCGAATACCCAGCCACGACGACTTGGAATCAATGGATCCACTTTTTCCCGATGCGTAGGCGAACTTGATTCACACTGAGATATGCGTTCCACCGAACTTTGATGTTTCGAGCTGTGAACCAGCTAGCCGCGGCTTCCACTCGCAGCTTTTCCTGATTTTACCTCAGTCGGCCGTAAACGATTTCTTGCTTGTTGGATTGTTTTTTGGCCCCACCGGTAGAGGGAGGGGTGTGGAAAGGCGAGATTCTGTGGGAAAGTTTCCCCAATCGAAATGAAATTCTGTCGCGGGAATTGTCCAACATGCGCGTACACATGTTGCAGCTGCCATCCGCCCAGGAATCACACTCCCAAATCGGTATCTCCGATCTCTAGATGGTAATATTATCTCCCTGGTTTGTGGATCGCAGCTTGATTGCACTGCTGATTGTTTCGTCAAATGCATAATTTAAATCGAACAACAGAAGTGTGCGCGGTAAAAAGTTTCCGCGCCCAGGCGCCCGACTGTCAACGGCCTGGGGCCAAGTTATGATTGGCTTTTCAGGTGGTCAGCACCACCTGGGATTGGGATTGTACCTTGGGAAATGGAAAGTGCTGAAATGGGTACAAAGAGATGAAGGCAAATGGGCCACCAAAGTAAATGAGATGTGCAGAAGGAGTATGCCAAACATTTGACTTAAAGATTCCATGATAATTAAACCTCTTTTAAAACATAATTTCTGTATATAAAGTATTACTTGCCCACAAGTTCTTCGAAAATATAGAATCATTTTCAATGTAGAGCGCTACCATTAATTTAAGAACCTAACCTCTTATGACCTCTTACATTATGTAACCCTACTCGAAAGGAGCATTAATATAGGATTGTTACCTATGTAATACCGCCATAAAAACACACACACACACGATAGCTGCCACAACAAAGGATCAACAGGTGTGCATGTCATTAGCACAAGTTTTACGGCCTTTTAATAGAATCGATGGTCTTTCAAAGAATGGGGCTCTGAATCAAAGTGAAAATAAACAAAGCGTTGACCAGGTTCAGGTGACATTCGTTGGGTTCTAAATTAGAATGATTGGAATGGAGTTTTGGCCATCGGTTTTGGGCCTACCACACACATTGGCCACATTTCATCGATAATGAAAGATGACAGTAACGAGTCGGCGTCGTGACAACATTTAAGGCAATTTTATGCAAATTAAAAGACGTTCGGTCGGTCAGCCAGAGGCGCACCTTGCCCGCAACAACCCGGGATGGGTAAACAAACCGAGGCGATTCGAAAGACACCTACAACAGCCCGGGCTCCTAGCCCGATCTTTGGGAGCCCTTTTCAATAATTTACTCAAATTTATGGCCTACGTTCTTTGAGGCTCCTATGCGCGTGGCCAGTGGATTCTCGCATTTCCCGTGGGGTCGCCGTGGTCGGGGAAAGAATAACAGAAATCACTTTAGGTGTCTTGACACAATGAAGTCAGTCAGTCCTCAGAATCGTCTTGCTTGGGTGCGGGTTCTTTATGCCGAGCTCACATTTAACTAATTTATGCGGCTGCCTCAAGTGCCATTTGTGGTCCAGACCCCACAGACATCTATGGGTCTTCCGCAGTGCCAAAGGTTTTGTTGCATTTTGTCGAACAATACGAGGAGTATCTACCAAAAATATTCTTCTCCAGTTCCAGCTCCGTTACATCGCATAACTTGTTATAGTTTTGTTTAACATATTTATGACTGGTGTTGCAGGTGGGTTACCAGTTCGATATAATGTTTTTATTAGGCTCCCCAGCAGTGCTGTGGGTATTTAGCATAATTATTTTGGCAGCGCCAGAACAATATTTACCACTTTATTACTATTTCCCATTGCGACGAGCTCTTCCGGTTCCAAGCTAGCAACTTCGTATGGGTGCTGTGGGTGGATCAGAGTCAGAGTCTCCTCCTCCGCCTCAGTTATGAATCGAAATTTCTATTTCGAATCGCTGCCTGACCCCATTAATAATCTTAAACAGATCAAAGAGATCTCTCGATGGATAAATCCGTTTCTTGGACTCCATTTGAATATCTAACTCACCGCGTCTAGATTATTCAAGATGCGATAATGCGTAAGAAATGGAATCTCTCGCAGTGTAAGTGGGGATTAGGAAGTCTTCGCATTCGAATTGACATATCTACGATCTACGGAGCTTATCAGATGCACAGAGGTGAGAGAACAGGTTCCACATGATCCCTCATGACATGACTCACGGCCATTAAGCCCAATCCACTTACTCTTCGGGGTTCTGGGTAACCAGCTTATGTTCATGGTCGCGTTGCTCCCATTTATTCGTAGAATTCACACAGGGCAAATAGAGGCCTAAATGTGTCTCCTTCTCAATGGCCATCACGTGCTTATCAATCACAGATTGAGATATGTATATGGATGCATATGGATGCCTCTGCCGCTGCCCAGCTTGTCAAGGAGGCGCTAAACAAGGAGGCCATAAACAACATCAAATTGCCATTAAGGCCAAATGCAAATAATTGCACAGTCAGGACGGGGATAAGCCTTTCGGATGGCGGCGCTTTTCAAGCCCTCGCAGTCGCAGCATGACAAATACAATTAACATGGATGCGATGGCCACGCCCTTGACGCCATTAAAAGCTCCACCAGCCGCGTTAATTTTCCTCGCACGAAGAGCACACGCACAGGATTATATATATGTGTATATGGTTGGTATATAATGTGCATAAGGATGCAGTATGGACTTACGGATAGCACATGTGATGGGCGCAGGTAACGCCCGGCTTGCAGCTCTTGCCATCGCCAATGAAGCCAAGGGGACAGTGGCCACATCGAGGACCGGCCGCCGAGTCCAGGCACTCCACTCCTAGAAGGGGAAAACAGAAGATCAAGCTTTAAGTTGCAATATCTCTACTGATTTCTTGTTCTCAGTTAATGAGTACTTTAATTTAATTTTAAGTTTAACCTACTTATGGCCAATATTTTGGGCAATCGCACTTACCAGGATAACAGGGATTGGAGGAACGGCAGTCGGGCTCGATGCGCAGTTGGTTGTCGGTGGTGGAGGGATTCTTGCAGCCGGCACAGTTCTCCAGGAGCATACGCAGGTAGGCAATCTCCTGGCGCTGGTGGGCGACGTCTTCGCGGAGCAGCTTCACCAGAGCCAGTAAATCGCTGAGCGAGCGTGCGAAGGCGTCTGTGTTTGGAACAATGGCCAGAGCGTTACAGTTGAGATAAGTCGGGTTCGGTGGGGACTTTAAATAAAGCAACAATAATTCACCAACACCCTACTCCACACCCTGCAAAAAGTAGTCGGCGAATGTGTGTGGGAAGCGTTCAAGCGGCTGACAAGATTAAGGTCTAACCGATGCACCCATTTCGCACTCACTCTCTGATTGCAACCTAATCCGCTTTGTCGCTCCAATGGATCCAGGACTACGAACAGCTGCTAATGCGAATGGCGTTTTAGTGCAGCTTAATGCACTGGGACAACAGAACCGATCACCTAATCCCAAACCCGCAACTCACTAGGGATGAGTCAGTGTGTTTAACTGATCGACTGGAGGAAATGGAATAACTCAGGTTCTAAATATATGCTAATATCGTGTGTAGGTTGATTGTTTTGCAAGTGACTAATCTTGGACAGAATTCGCGACCGGATATGGATCATCGATTCTCATCGGAAGTATTATTCAGGATTTTCCATCTTGAAAACTAATTAATGCCTAATAACTTGTAAAACTGCTCTAAAGATTTCCTTTTATTCTCCAGATATCTCAACTTCTTATGGTTATTCTGGCAAATTTAACAAATTGCAATATATCGCTTATAGATCTGTCATCTCTAGGCCTTTTGGATTGTACAACACCATGTACGACACCATGGCCACAACTAAACTAGTTCAGCCTAGTGGTCCGTTCTATGGGCACATCTGTCTGACTTTGTCGGTTTACCTGGCTGAGTGAGTTTTGTCAACATTGAAAACGCCGCCGCCTCAACGCCCAAACGCATCCGTTCCAAGTCGGATTGGGTGAGTAGCCCCTGCGTCCCGGCTCCACTGCTCCTCCATCTGGGGTCCTCGCCCCAGCAATCTCGATCTCGTTTTGGTTACATTTGGCAACCTTCGCTTGCATTTGGTTCGTTGGCGGCGTGGCCACGTAATTCATTCATTACGATTTGCCGTTTTTGTTGGCTTTGCCTTTGCCGATTTATATGCCGCACCGTACTCATGTCAAGTGCACTCGAAAAAAAAGTCTGCTCTCAACATTAGCTATCATAACATAACTGACATTTTCAAAGAAGTAAAGTAGGTGGGCACTACCATAAAGCAGCAGATCTTAATTGTATAGCAACTTGTAATCAATATTATCTACATTTTTGCACGTGCACAAGTGAATTTCTCTCTGTGTAGATTGTGTGGGTACAGATCGGAGCTGGCTACCAATTTGGTGTCTTTGCTCTGAGCCAGATAAATAATAATTATGACGGCTCGACACCAGGCAATGTTGGGAATCGAGTGCACAGCTTTTGCGCGGCTTTGTCATATCTCGGTGTTCATTAGTGAGTGTGCACTGTGGGCGCCTCGTAGCCCTCCATCCTCTGGATATATTACCCTTTTACCGCGATCACTTAACGGCGACTTATTGGCCAAGACAGTGACACCGATGAGGGTACCTATGGCTATATTACACTGGCATAGATAGTGCTCCGGTCGTTATTAATTGCTTGCCAGATTTATAAGGCATTAGCGAGTTAAGCGAGATGTTTTACGACTTGCCGGCCTAATGAAGACCATAATGCTCAAGGACAAGCAAATCGGTATTGGTAAACGGTATGACAAGGGTATTAGCCTTTTGACTTGCCCAGAACCAAACTATTTGCGTATTGGTTAAGCAACCCACATGATTTCCGCCATATAAGGAACCCTTCTTTAACCCAATCAATCAAAGTCAGTTCTATTACTTTGACAGCTACGTTTCCTCTTCCCATTCAATAAAATGAATAAAAATAACTTAAGATTGTAGGTAATTTCATAGTTTTAAAGTTTTTCTTTTCCAAAAGATTGCAGTTTGAGAATACCTGTACTGGTTTTCAAGGCCTCGTTCATTCACTTGCACATGCCATTGAAATCTGGAGCCCCCACTCGATGCAACAACAACCCCCCGCCGAATCAGTTCCCCAGCCCACACACACATACCCCATTTCAGGTTGCTCCACTACATTCGCCTAATTGAATTATGTTCCTCGAGTGACATAAACGCCAACTGACAAAGGCCAAACAATTTCATCAAAGCGAGCCTCTAATCTAGCAACAGCCCAACCTTTGGAGTCGTAGGAAGCCCTCGTCGTTTTGGACGGGGGCCACGCCTTTGGGCCAAGATTCGTTGACTGCCTCGAGACTACCGACTGACAGTTGATAACCGAGTACGGAGCAGTTGGGTGGATGAGGTGGTGGTGAACTGCTGCTGGGCACCTACCTTCGCAATCGCCATTCAGAACGGGAATGTCGCCGCGCTCCACGTCCGTTGGCACCTCCTGGTGTCTGTGATCCACGACTCCTTCCCGGGCGATCGTTGGCTCATACCAGCCGCGCACATCGCGCTTCTTGTTCTTCTCTGCAAAGATTGAAGCACAGAGCGGAGTATATGTTTATATAAGTGGGTTGTAGGTAGTCAAGGATGCGCGGGAATAACTCACCACGCTCGGTGATCTTGTTGCGCAGCATGCGAAGATTGCCACGACGATGGTTGCCTTTCTGGCAATTCGCCCGCTGCAGGGAGTGCTCCATGTCCCCATCAAAGTGGAGGGGATACTTGCGCTCACGGAACTGTCAACGATATGGTTCACTTATCTTCAGTGCCACTTGGGAGCAAGTACCATCTACTCACCAGCTTGATCACCGGATCGTCCATCTGGGTGTACAGCTTGGCCAGGTTCATGTCGATGTCGAGATGTGTGCTCGCCTTGCAGTCCACATGGAGCGTTATGCGATTCTTAGAGAACTGCAGCGCCAGGGATCGGATGGTGCTCGTCTCGTTGATGTTGGGTATCTCGAAGTTGCGCGACTCGGTAGCTCCATTCGCACTGATGTCCAGCGTTACCCGCTGCTGTTTGCGGTCCAGGAAGAAGGACATCTTGTGCTTCAGCATGGGGAAGTCGATCATGAAGAGTGCTTCTATGGATATGTGCAACTTTCGACGCGGTCTAATTGATGGGAACTCTTAGTTTTTGAATAAATAGTGATAAGATTCAATAATTACCTAATGTGTCGCGTTGATATGACCACATCTCCTTTGCGTATAAACTGCTCCAGTTCAGCGGAAGCAACTGAAATGGTGAGATATAAATAAATCAAATTCTATATTCCTTTCCAATTTTCGTGCCCTATCTTTTTTTGCATTTTTTGATCAGTTTCGAAACTGTCAAGAACAACTTCCGTTCTACCTTAACCACACATATTGATTACAAAATAAACAGAGATAATGCCCAAATCATCAACGGGCCATGTTTGTTAATCTCTTCAACTAAACCCCGTCTTAGCCACTTGCTCTGTTTGCCCACAAACATTGGCAATCGGTTATTTAGCCTGCCACAGATTACAGCACCTCGGATACGGAACATGGAACTATTTATTTTGGTCACCCAGGGAGATTGCCTTTAATACCCGCGGACCGTGTTAACCCAAATAAATACACGATCGCTATTTGCACAATCCGTATACGTACGAACAACTGCGGGTAAAAGAATCCATCAAGACGACTCTATATCTATATAGAATTTCACGCATTTGTGCGGTTATTTGTCATGCTGACAGCGACCGACTTTTGACAGGCTCATGCCAGGTGACCTTCACGACATGGATGTGGACTTGGGCATAGGTATGGACATGGACATGGTTATGAACCCGGGACATATTCATAAAAGCCTCTGGCTCGTGATCGGGCTGTAATATAACCATCTACGGAGCAGGGAGGTCGCCAACTCAGAAACTGGTGACCCCGCTGTCAGCTGGTGACGTTTGCATTGGGATTTGAGTGCAAGATTTACATAAATCGCCAAGTTGTTAACCAAAAGTATGGCTTTCGGGCGGATTTCAGCAAACATTGGCATTGCAGCTAGTCGCTTTGGTAAAGCCATATATGTACATACACTGATCGATCAGTAAGGAACTCATTAGGATATATTTATGTAAAAAGTTTAAAATATCAATGGATAGAACTATCTTTAAAGTGAATAAACGACTTGCTTGGTATAAATATCGTATGAGTTCTTCTAACTTTATGTTGATACCTGACTGATACAACCTCTGCTTTTCTCCCAGTGCAGCCTGAGGAAAGAGTTCGCTGGAATGCTGGGAGGTGCGAGGAAGGTGCTTCGGATGCACTTACCTGGATCGAGTGAGAGTGATGCAACCTCCACAAATGTCAGCGCCAAGGCGGTCAACCCGATTAGCAGCACGCGCGTCCAATTCATCGTGTTCGCTGTTGCTGGTGTCTTCTGTGATCTTCGGAAGGAATGGGTGGGGGTGCGGGAGTGATGGACCGAGGGGTACGAGCGCCTCACTCCAAAATCTTTACCGTCCGCTGAAATATAAATATAAAGAAAGAAACGATAAAGCGAAGAAAATGGGAGCCCGGTCTTCAGTCGGTGGTTGTTTATTTACGTTTAAAAATAAAACGCATTGCGTGGAGGAGCATAAAATAAAATCGCATCGAGTAATAAATAAAATTCAAATGAAATTTTTTGTTTAGCGAGAAAAGTATTAACCGGGACAGAAGTATAGCAATCGGTAAATAATTTGCAGCATTTTTGGGATTCTCAACAAGCAGCTCCCGCTTCACATTTTTCACTCCCCACTTTGCCGGAAGTACTTGGTCGGGTATCACCTATATATCTATAGATATTTATATAGGATCCCCCCTATATCATTCATCTCTTTGGCCATCTGTGGGCGTCATTATCATAAAGCATTTCGGAGCTTAGGTTTTATATTTCTCGTTGTAATTTCCCCGTGTGCCCATTGTGGATTCCTTGAGCTGCCCGAGATTTATGTTCGATATTTGCAATCATTCTTTCTTGAATGCCTCTCTTAACTTAAATAAATGTTTATTTAATGTGTGTGCTCAGATGTGTTTTCAGGTGCTTCTTCGGCGGAAGTTCCGAGGAAATGTGAAGGTGATGAATTTTAGTTAATTGAAACTTTTTCTTGGAAGGTCGCGAGATTAGGTAGGGCATAATTGCTTCACAAAGTATCATTCATAATATTATGCAAAGCTAATTTATCCAAACGCTATTCATTGCCTCCATTGTAAAACACAATGAAAAACTTCTTTCATGATTCACATAAATCTTAGAAAAGGGAGCTAGAAATTCAGCCTTTAACGATCAGTGAAATGAAATGGAATGTAGTGAATTCTGTGATGTTAAAAACAGAATTAAGTACCCACTGATTGGCGTAAAACAAGAGGTAGTCGTAAAATAAACCCGAAAATAGGTTAAGGACCTATCCTTCAAACTCAAAACTAATCCATTGCAATTAGGCCTTTAGCTCATCACTTGAGCAGCCACAAATGTCAGCTAGTGCCATAAACTGCATAACACACAAATCCAATTGATAGAGACTTACAGTCCCGCCACGAGCTCATCCTCCCCAATCTCAACTCCAACTCTAACTACCAGCCATTACACAACTTTCATGCTTAAATAAACACAAGAAATGTGGCCGAGATGTTGTTGGCTTTGGCTCTGAGGTGTCCCAGGAATGTGGTAACGGTCGCCGATGCTCCAGCCACAAGCAGCCACATTGGGATGCACATTCGTAGCCGGGCCAAAACCAAATGGCGTTCTGGCCATACAAGACACGACGACAACTTCACCGATACTGGTCCAAAATGTTGACTGACAGTTATGGATTTATAGTGGCAGTGGATATTGCTGTTGTTGACTTCTCGTTCTCCCGGCTACAATGTCACTGAGTCACAAGTGGACGACGGGCTGTAGGATCTGTTCCGTTTATGGGTGTAATCGCAATTACCGGACCTGAGTTCTCCATCTCCCCACGTAGTAAAACTGGAAGATACGGTGGCAGATCACATACACTTCGATCGTATTTTAGGGTTTTTATTCTCCATTCGACAGATGTGATATCAGAGTGCTTTAGTATGCGGATTAAGATGGACAGTACCTGGCTTTGTAGTGGGCGCCATAAGGAAGTTGAATCAATAAAAAGAATAACATTGAATGAATCCTATATACTCTCACCATTTCGAAGGAACCTCTTTTCAATCATGTATCAGTGGAATCTTAAGTATTTGAATCAATAATCTGGTAAATAAATCTATTTTCAATTGAAAATTAAATTTATCTACGGTAGATTAAACATGAAATTCAGAATATGTAAACAATGTTTCAATATATTCCCATCCTATGAGAAAGAGATTCCCATAAGTTCTAAAAGCTTAAATCGTCCCAGTTATTCAGCCATTTCAAATTCCCTGAAAGGTTATCAAGAACTTAACCCAAGCATAATGCCCGAGATCTGTGCCAAGTGTTCATTGAAACGTTTATTAATACCCAGTTAAGTTGGCCGCCGGCTACCAGAACATTTCCCACCAAATGTCAACCGAGTAATCCGCCGCGAGCATAAAGAACAACCGAAACCAGCAGTGGAGACACCTTCGAATGTACACCTAAACACATAATCCTCAGGCCTGAAATTTATTAAATACTTTTTAATGCCAGCGGTTTGGTATAGATCATGCCTAGACCAGGCATATATGTTTGTCCAGCACCCACGCACTCATCAAGTTGAGGCACCAAAAACAAAATCCCGCCATGGAGACGCCAAAGAGGCCATCGTCAGCATGGTGAAGACGACGCCACATCTGCTTACTTATTAAAGCGGACAAAATCAGAAATCAGAATCAAAGTCCGTCTCCATAAAGCGACGAGTACATTGATTGACATTTAATTAAGCAAAGGCAAATGCACACGGAAGCCGCCAGCCGATCAATCGGCAACCAAAACCGCAACTGAGAAGGGTTGGATGCAATCCAGATCATCGTCATCACCCACTGGCCGGGTTTGGACCCCTCACTGATCCCCAGCCGATTGAACAAGTTTGGCGTCACCGTCATTGCAGTGACAAAGGCGTTTCTGGTCGATCATCAAAGGAAATTTGATGCTTATCGGAAAAGTCATTTCATCAGATTAAATGGCGGCGGGCCAGAAGAGAGGCAGGCGAAAGGGAAACCAGAACCCTGGGTAGCCAGTTGGCAGCGAGGGTCGATCGAAGGGTATGCTCTACACAGCAGAGGGATGGGAGATGCATTTATCCAAGTGCCACTTTGATGTGGTAAATGTTTTTATAGCTACTAATCCCATACATACATACTTCTGCTTTAGGAACTTAGAGACCTACAATAATATTATGATTAGCATGAGGGATAATTAATGCTAATGGTAAAGAACTATTATGGCAATCCTACTGGTTAGTTAGGTGGTTGTGCTGTTCTATCAAATACCTAGAATATATTAGAAAACAATTTGAAAGATATTGAACTATTTGCTTGTAGTTGTTATAAAATGAGTACCAAGTTTCGATAAGTCTGCCCTCGTGCGGCATTAGAAATTCAAATATTTTGACTCTTTATTTTCCGATCCACGTCCACGTCCACATCCCCCCGGGCGTTTAAAACGGCGCAAAAACTGAAGCGAGAAGGAAAACGCTGGCGCGGCTACTGCGCATGCGCGACGCGAGTTGGCAGCGGTTAAAACCGCGCTTCTGCGCAGTCGCGTGTGGGCAGGACAAGTTTCGCTGCCGCCGCGGGCGTCGTGTCACTGAAATCAAATCAGCCGGGCTTAAATGCTCAGCCAAAAACTTCGCTGCGAGTTGGGGCTGTGAGTTGTTGGAGCTCCAAGCGCTCGCTCAGGCTGGCAAACCTGCTGTCAGTCGCTGGTTTGACATGGAAAAAAATCCATGCCGGCGCCTACGCAGCACGAGAGTGAAAAATCGGGAGAAAGAGCGCAATCGCGCTGTTAAGCCACTTAGAGAAATTCTTCGGCGGATTTTCATTTGCAGCTAACTTTCTTCAGGCTTTGTTTAATTTCAAACAGTCAGCCTATTATAATTGGAGGCAACCAAATAGCGAGGTGAACTGAATTGATTTCGAGCAGCCTGATAAATTGGTTTCATCATAATGGGACTTTGTGTAACTTCCGGCGCAGGCCAAACATTTTTTCGAACGTTGTTTTCGAAGTGTCAAGATTAGGATTGGAGTTCAATAGTCTCGGACGGCACTTGACGTCCTCATTTTATTGATTTCTGTATTTGTATCGATTTGAATTTCGGCTCGGTCTTTTTGTCGTCGTTTTCCCATTCAATTTTTGACTATTTATTTTCGACAAAAATGCAGTAGTTGACAGCTGGAAATGTGGCTTTTCAGGTGTTATATGGAGTCCTCTGTCAATTATAAGTCGGGTGATTGAGATTTCTGGTATGGTAATTGCCACCTGCCAACTTGCTCAATCCCAACAGCGGAGTACATAAAAATGTTTGAAATTGTAGGTGTAAAAACGCATAAATCACAATTTAAAGACTCGTAAGAATGGTATTATTATTATTATCTCTGTAATCTTGAATCTTTAATCTTGCGATGAGCTAAACATGCATGATGACTACTTTTTGAAGTAAACATAGCCAGCAGCTAGAAACTGTCTCAAATCGTATTATATTGCCATCAATTAAATTTATACAGCGGCTATATAATTAAATGTTTTTTACCAGGTGTTTGTTAGACCGCACCTTGCTATCAGTTGTCTTTAAAAAATTTGCATATCTTCGCAAAATATCTAAGGAAAATAATATGCGTGATAGATGCTACTTATCTTGCCCAGATAAAAGTATACATTTCGGCGCAATTTTCGTTGGCGATCTTGTCAAATCTTGAGAATGTGTTTAATCTGTCATTAGGCCAAAACCGAAAACCCATGAACTTATGTTGATGAACCATTAAGGCAAAGTCGCGTCTCCATTCGACTTGAATTGGCCTTGAAGCCCGCAGTCCAAACGGCCAACACAAATAGCCTTAGCTGCTATTGTGACTTTGCTCCATTTGAATTGCAAATTCCGGCTGAAGTCAATACAAAGCATTAAAATTTGTTAGCCTGAGTCGCCGCAAAAGGGTCGGATATTGGTGTTCAAATGACTTTCCACTGACGATGCTCTAATTTGCTGGTGCAACAATTTTCCACTTAATTTGCATTTGTTTATGAACTCATAACTCGCTGCCAAGCGGAAATTCCATAACCAACAATGGCAATATTATTTATGTTTTAATAATGTCAAACTCGAGCTCCAAATATGGCTAGCAAGATATTACCATGTCTGAAGAGTCATCTCTGTGTGTGGGGCACCAAGGGGTGTCAATGTTTGGACAGAGAATAAGAAAACACCAGGCTCCATATTTGAATAATTATTCAGTGAATTTCTGTCACATCTCATTGCAAAACTGAAAAGATCGATCTTATTCGAGCACTCTATTGAAGGGAAAGTATCTATCTATTGTATAGATACATCTCAACGAAGTAGTGGTTACTACATCTTGAAGATTAATACCCCTTCGGGTCACAACGCCACTGTCGCTGAATAATATATTCAAATAATAAAATAACCGCAAGTCTGAAATGTCTTTCGAACAGGCAGTTATAAATTGTTATGGGGATCTTTGCAGTGGGCGTCTTTTAATTGAATCGCTCGGAATTGAGTAGCAGAAGCCAGTAGAAGCTGCAAAGTGATTGGGAAATCGAGCCAAATAAAATTAAGTATTTTAACCGTTGTTGGGGAATGTGGCCAGCTTCATTTGGTCAACATCATTAACAAACTGTGGCTGCCGTTTCGAATCACAATTCATATTTGGTGGAGGGGAAAATATTCTGTGCTCAGACCTTATATGATCACATAATTATAGTTCATGCGATGGCATAAACCTCAATCTGCTCGTTTAAATACGTGTGGAAAGTCCGGTAATTAATAAATTATGAATCGACTGCGGTATTTATGGCGCCAATGCAGATAAGATCTCCAGATCCCCCATAGATTAATGTCGCTCGAATGGTGAGGATGCCACAGGCCGATTCGGCCGCCAGATTGCGGTTGACTTGGGTGTGGCTAATTAATATGTATCGATAGTATTTGAATTACAACAACAATTAGCATGATTTATCATCAGATATAAAATGGCGGTGAAATGAATAGAAATCTTGTGAGGCGCTCATAAAAAATATTCATAGATTGGCCTATCAACAACTTGGTGATTATCATGCAATAAAGTCGAATGGAAAAGAGTTAAACTGCTGTGGGTGTAGCTAGAAGATGCGATACTTTAGTCTACAGTCTGTTAAGATTGAAAACTAGAAATTAACATTTAGCTATTATAACTTTCTAAATTATAGATATTAATAAACATAGACTATCTATCGTTTATCTTTACATCATCATCATTATTAACGCAACTTCTTTAAGAACAACTTAATATGCCTTCCACGCACTTGAATATGGAATGCACTTCGCAACTGGCCACTTGGCGCACTGATTTTCCGAGTGAGCGGAGTGTAGCCCATATTTTGGCCACACGATTGAGCAGCAAAGCAGCCCGGAGGTCTGGCCCACCTTCACACTCACCTCGTGGTCAAGGACGCTGCTCGTGCTCTAGAGGTGCCCCCACTGCGGATGTGGATGTGAGCCAAGTGATCCACTTGGCGGGACGGAACTGATAGCTCCTTGTTCTTTGTGCCGCTCGTTTGCGCCACTTGCGGCTGTCAACGCGCAATTTAGAATGGAAACGACCTGAGTTATTTTTACGAGTATTGCGAAAGATCAAACACGTCGCAAGGGTATCTTCACACTAAAAGAATCGATAACGAAACGGATGCATTAGACCATTTAAACCCTTTTCGAAATACGCGCCAGGTAGAAAAGCTGGATTTTGGAATGGGGACACACGCGAAGATTTCGTGGAGTCAATTTTATGGGATCGAGGTGGAGAACACGCGACGCCAATGCCTGCAATCCTCCAGCAACGACAACTGCTCCGCAACGGACTCGCCCGTTCGTGCCAATAAAAATTAAAACACTTTTATGCTATTAAGGCGAACGCGACGCGATCTTGGACACCTTGGATGCGGAGGATGCTGCTTGAGGATCGATCGGATTTCTAAATATGGGCAAAAAACTGTGTACAGCGCGAGCTGATTTCAAAAGAACACTTAGGAAGCGTTTGAAAACTGAAACATTCTCGCGATAATTCGATCTATTGATGCTACTGATTTATCGCCAAAACTAATCACTGATCACCGATCACTTATCGAAGCACCTAGGACACGCACCGTCTTGTTCAACGTTCCAACGCGAACTGAAACTGAAAATTTGAAAATGCAAAGGGAATGATCGACGCGCAGCGACGACTGCGGCAGCGGCAGCGCTGTTGGCTGGAGCAACTTTGAGCAGCGACAACTTGTTGTTGCCTTTCTGCGTTTCTGTTTTGTTCTCAGCTGTTGTTGTTGCTCTTGGGAGAAACACGGCATTTTGTCTTCGCTTGTGTTTCTTTTGATTTGACGCGTGAGTAAGCCGCGACGCCCACGTGCAAAATTTGCGTAAACATCGACAGAGTGGCCAGATCGCTGGTGAATAATTGAGGAAGTGAGTGGAAAAGTGGTAGTCAACTTTGAGACCTCGTAATTTCCGCTTCCTTAGTTCAAAGGAAACTTTTACAATGGGTAATCTTTTTTAAAATATAGGAAATTAAAATGTATTTTCTATATAAAAAATGTTTTTAAAAATATTCAGTAACTCAGTTTATAGATTTTTGAGCAGAACACAATTCAGTTTTCGTTTGTTTAGCTTTAAGTTGCAATTATGTATGTAGTATTGCTAAAAACTGCTGTGTAATTTGTAAGAATTAATATTTTGGTTAAAAGTCGATCTCTGTGATTATATTTATGGGTAATTACTTATTGTCTTCAGCTCATTAGTTCATCCACCAATTATTATGGGGGAGTTCCCCACTTGGGCTGCCCCAATTGTGGATCGTATGGGCCATTAAACTGAAACTCAATCCCAAAACATGCTTACATTGTAGGCCCGTTTAAGGCTATTAAATCGGATTCGTGCGAACCCTTTTCCGATAATGCGTCCAGCCTTGTTTTCGACCACCTCCAAATCCAAAGGAACTCGGTGGATGGGGCCAGACTTTTGCTCTTTTGAAATGGAGATCGTAAATAAACGGCACGCTCTGCAGGCATTCAAAACAGTCGAACTACTCGTTAAAACTAGAGCCCAAAATGATATGCATATGGCACCTATTAATGGCTACTTATGCTGTACAAGTGTCCCCCATTTCGGAGCTCCCCCATTCCCATTTGCCGTTGACACGGGACTGATGCGTAACACGACAGTAGCATCGGGATCCAAGGGGATGGGAAGTTGTATGGATGGCCCGACCTGTTCGTCATTATGTCGCCGGCATGTCAGCGGGCAGTTGGAGGAGGGCATTATGCAGATGTGCATTCATCACGGAGTTGCGGTGCTGCGGACACACCCGAGATGCTATCCCACATCAACGCTGCATATTTTGCCGCTTTTCGGACAGCGGCGACCACTTGCTGAAATTTCATTATGTGCGTGATTTATAAATAAGCCTTGCTGGCCCCACGCCCCATTCCCCCCCTCCATCGTCCGAATCCTCCTCGAGTTGTTCCCAGCATCTTCAGTGGTTACGAGCTAAGACGTCCCACGCACTTTTCGACGCCACAACAGCAACATCAAGTCTCATCTCCTCCGATCTTCTGTGCCCCCAAAATGCCCCACCTTCCCCCACCCCCGCGCACTGCAGTTCAGTGCGTATTAATCATAAAATTGTATTATTAACATGTTTATTTTTCGGTCTTCAAGATTCGATTACACGCATTCTTCCTGCTCTTCGTGTGCAGCGCTTTCTGGAGTGTTTTTTTTTCTCCTCAGCGAACGTGACTTTGTTGTGCAGTGTAACGAAAGTGAGCTACTTTCTAACACTTTGGTGGGGTTGGGGATTATCATCAGCCTTCAATTGCTCTAAGAAATATTGTCATTTTACGGCTTCGCCGGTTAATTGGGTTACGTGGCTTTGGCCAATGACGGCGACCAGGCCAGATGCCTTGCACCTGGGAAAAGTGTGGGAGTTGGCAAGACATGGTTTGATTGGAGTGAATTTGGTCAAGCTTCCGGCTTAATGATTCAAAGGAGAGTGTGTTTAATGCCTGTTGATAAACTTGCATATCTAATTACAAATATGTACCTAAAGGTGTTAACATAGCTCTTCATTTATCCTACGAAAAAAGAGCAAGTGCTTATCACTTAATTTTCAACTCAGCCCCTCTTTTTAATTGCCAATAACAATATAATTAAAAGTAGTTAAAGGTCAATTCACCAGCTTATCGGAGAAGTAAAACTGGTTTGCTCGCATATCAAATCAAAAATATTGAATAAATATTAAAGGTATTAATTAACGTGTAGGGCTTAAGCCATAAAACTAGTGATTAACGCCAAGTTAACAAAAGTTAACAACAGAAATAAACCGTCATTGAGGGCTCTTCGCAAACGAAACTCAGCATGTTTTCTAACTTTTTTCAAGATCCATTTATTCGATTTCGTTTATAATTATTTGTTATGAATAAATTATTTTAAATTAAGCAATAATCCGACTAACTATAGTATATCTAACAGTAAGCGGCATTACATCTTAATCGTATTTCCTAGGCGATAGCTTTGCTTACCAAGCATTTTGATGGTTCAATACAAAGCTTGTTTAAAATCAAAATTTGTATCTTGGCTGCTTTGGCGTTCGTGGACTTGAAAACGATTTAATTTGTCCCTAGCTAAATGCAAATGCGAAAAGAATTTATGACGAAAATTCCGAACTAAGCTGGCTAGCAAATTAAATGCCCTTTGTTCCAAGCCGACTCCTCCAGTTGAACAGTAGCAGATCGCTTAATTGATCCAGTTGCTCTCGGAGCTCCATTAGCTCCATATGTTGTCTACTTGACCACACTGGTCAGTTCGATGGAGTCGTCACATCTGAAATGATATATATTTGTTTAGACTTGACTCTCTGGCTGATGCTCAGATGTGTTGACATAAAATGAATTGGCCTGGAAATGGGCTTTAAAGTGGGAGATATGATGCAATCCTTCATTAACCCAAATGGACTATCTTAACCCAATTTAAGATAGGACATATGGACCCTTTTTAGATGTTGCGTAATATGCAGTGTGTAAAAAGTAAAGTATTGCTGTTACTCGATCGTTAATCTGTGATTAATCTACAGTGAAGCTATAGTGTATTGCATAGTATATAGTTTACTAAGTCGCATAGTGATACAAAAGGCAGTTACAAGTAACCAGATGAACAGGCACTAAAAACTGCGAAAACCCAAGACATAAAACAATTTACTTTACATAATCCAACAGAAGGTATTATAAAAATCCTTTGCATTGTGCTAGATTAAACACTAAAACCACAACATAAAACCCAACATTTTATGGCGAACCACGAAAAGGAAAAGTGATTTTGAGGAGCGGTTGTAAATCATTTAGATGAAGGATGGCAATGAGCATGGGAATTTTAAGTTGGCAAGAAGATAGAAAACGGGTGTAGAGACCGAAATTACTTCTGGCGGATCGGGGATTGATCCTGGGACCTGATGGTGACCGCACTGAGGCAGGAATCATCGTTGGCCTCGTCGTCGGTGGCCAGCGGAGCGATGGATACTGTCAGCGGAGGAGTTGGTGGAACTGTTACCGCGACTGCAGCTGAGCCATTGCCATTGGCAGTGCCTTTGAGGCCGACCACATTGGCCAACTTTGTGGTGGCCGAGACCGCGGCTGCCATCACCTGGCCTCTTCCATTGAGCAGCGAGTTGTTGGTCAACTGCTTTTGCATCAGCTGATTGGAGGAGTCCAGGCGATTGGACAGCGAGGTGTGCCTGTTGTTCACCGACTGTAACGGGGAAAGTTTATTAAATTCATAAACAAAACCACTGATATAAAATAGTACACACCGGATTATTGTTGTTCACTCGCCCGCGAATGTTGTAGAGTCCGTAGACCAAAGGATTCATACAGGAGTTGGTCGACGCGAAGATGAACAGCGCCTTGCGCACCAGGGGATTGATCTTGTCTGCGGAGTGCTTGTCCAGCCAGTACCACATGGATATGGTGTAGTACGGAGTCCAGCAGATGATGAACACAATCACAATCGTGATGGTCATCTTGAGCGTACGCTTCTTAGCCCGGCTGAGCACGTCGTCGTTGGAGCGTCGGAAACGCTCGGCAATCACGTCCTTGAGGACGCGCTGGCTCTTCCGGTAGATCTCCAGGTAGATGGCTCCGTAGCAGTAGATGAACATGATCAGCGGAAAGGCGTACATGCTGCACATGGAGGCCGCCTGATACAGCTTCTCATCAAAGTCGCTCCTGAACGAGTTGAAGATGACGCACTGAAAGTAGCCGGTGACGGCGGGATGCTCCTCCAGGTGGAAGAGAAAAGCCTGCCGGAGATGGATGACAATTAAGTATATCATACTGGTAGAAAATAACTTATTTAAATAGCCATTGCAGCAATTAAAAATAGTGCGTAAATTGAAGTAAGTCCCAATTTGGTTAAGAAGTGTTGTCTGGAACCCACCTGTGGAATGCTGCAGACGACAGATCCCAGCCAGGCGCAGGCCAACATGATGCGTCCACGGTTGTAGGACCGCTTGAGCGGCTTCAGTATGGCAAAGTATCTGATGGAGACAAGAGGAACCAGAGGTGGTGAGAGGCCGTCGGCCAACGATTGACACTTCGAGCCACCTTATCTGGCTATCAATTTGGTCCATTAGCGACAGTCAGCGGCGCGGCGTACTCACCTGTCGAGCGATATGCAGACCATCACGTAGCTGGACAGGTACAGGCCGAAGACGCGGAAGAAGCTCATCAGGCGGCACATCAGGTCCGTGGATAGCCACTGCACCGTCCAGGCCCACACGATCTCCATTGGCATCAGGAGCAGCGTCACCATTAGATCGGCGATGGCCAGATGCATTAGCATGATATCAATACGCAAGGGACCGCGCAGTCGCCGCTTGGTCAGCAGATACAGCACGGTGCTGTTGCCAATTGTTGAGATCACAAACAGTATGCTGATCCAAATGAAAGACAACATTAGGTACCGGGAACACGGCGGTGCAGGAGGAGATTGGGGGTGCGGGAGAAGGTTCAGAAGCGATTAAATTGGTGAGTGGGAAATTAAAGAAGTTTTTTCCCGAAGGTGGGTGTCTGCGTGGGTACCATTAAGTGGGTCAACGAAGTGCAGTTGGAAAGGTAAACTTGTTGAATGAATGAGGTAAATTAATCGTACTTTATTGGTATAAATTGCAGACAATCTGGGCTGAAAAAAATTATGTTCCTCAAAAGTTGCGAAATAGTGTAAATTTGAATAATATTTTCAGAACCGGTCAATTATATTGTTAGTTTAAGCCCACCTTTGGCTGCTGTGCTAAATTAAGCACTTTCTACGCCTTGACTAAGTGAGCAAGTTACACTTAATCGATTAAACAAATCTCTGGCATTCTATAAAGTGAACCCTGCAATGATCCGCAAAGTTCAAATTCCAAGTGAAAATGATTAATCTCAGACAGATAGCCAGACACCCGAGGAGAAACCAGCGGTGATGACCCTATGGTTTATAGGTGTTTATAATTCAGGCAGCGACACCCACACCGCCATATGAATTGATTAGTTTAGACTTGTTACAGATAGTAAAAGTCAAAGTTGATAAGCTGAATATACCAATATATCTATATATATGAGAGTATATATATCTAGACGACCAGGTTGTAAAATGCTGGTCGGAATTCCACTCACCTGTACACTGTGATGGACAATCGGTGGCCATCATTGAAGACCATATCCTTGGTCAGGTGAATGGTGCCATTGGTGTCGTTCACGCTCGACCAATTACTTAGATCACGATGATCATTCTCCTCAGCTACTTTTGCCATTTTTTGGGACAGGCTAATGAATTGTATCTGAATGCAACTGCATCAAGGCTTTGCCTTAAGGATAACTTCTTTTATTCTAAATTAAAAGATACAGATACAGATGGATGTTAAGATACTATTTCTTGTTTTTATTTAAATGTTTCTGTTTCTTTATATTAATGTTTTTTATTCATTTTCCTATACTCCAAAAGTGTTAATTGCTAAAGTTTAAACTGCGTTCTTTATCATTTGGGTTCGTTTTGGGGGCCTGTCATTAAATAATTGTGAAACGTGTGCGCTGCATTTTGACTTTTCGAATGCTTTATTATTGTGCCGTCTATAGAGATAGCTCAATATTGAAAACACAAACAAATATATTATTAATATTCCCTGACAGACAGTCACTCAATTAATCGAGTCAATTGCACTCAGTTTAATAATGATAATGAACACTTTTTCGATTGCTTTGGATTTTAGGTTCAAGAACTTGTTTATTATGTTATTGGTATGATTATTTACGTTATGTTTGTTTGTTTGTTGGCCCCTTTTTTTCTAGGTGCGAAAGCTGGCAATGACCTTGAACCAAATATTCCCGCGCGGCATTAACGCATTTAAGTTTCCGATTGATAATAAAAATTCCGTTTATGTTGAGATGCCCGGTTCGGTGTGCTTTCTAGAATTGATATGTATGTACATCTATCTACATCGGTATAATAATTATAATGGGGAGCATCTTGCGCTCTCGCTGGCTTATTAATCTGTTAATCAATTGCGCTCAATCGAACCGAAAGTTCACTCAATTGAACAGCAATAGCTGCAAAAAACTCGGACAAATCGTTCTCACATTAATCCTTCAGTCGAATTATTTTACGGGTTGTTTGTTTAGACGCGCCGCGTTTGATGCCTTTTGAACTTGTGCTCAAACAAATGTGATTCAAAATAAAAGAGTTTTCGAATCGAGCAAAATACGGTCCAAAACAATTCGATTTCGTTCTGAATAAACTGAATAAACTTTAAACTCGCAGAATCCCAAGTTCACCTAGCCGAGTGCTGGAACCCCTCGAAGATTACAGGGAGATTCGACTAGATTGTTCTTACTAATCGATCGGCTTGTGTATATACTACCTATTGTAGGCGTAATCTTCGATTACGAGAACGCGTACGTGCTGTTTAAATCACTTTTCCTCTATATGCAACTATTATATACGTTTCTTCATTCTGTTTTTCTTCCTTTTTTGCGATTTCCGTTTTGTTTTGCGTTTTCTAAACACGCGGCCACACCGTGTACTGCTGTGTTATACAGATATAGCAGATTTGAACCTGAGATTTTTGAATATAGCGATTTAAGTAAGTTCTATTTTGCACACACCTCCCAGCAGCGACGAAAATACACTGTTCACACGGCCCACCACCCACGCGCGTAGTTATCGCTATCGATGATGCGAGAGCTTCTTAACGGCACACACGGCTGAGACTAACGGTACTCCAGATCCACACTCACACCGATCGACGAGCAGGAACTGACTGAACCGATTGCCTGGGATGCTGATGCCGCGTACTTGAGATCTCGGCAGCTACTGATAACCCAGCTGGAAGATGAGCGCAACAAGTGGAAGCTTCTGAAGTCCCGACCATTCAAATACCCGGTCCTCGGCCTCCTCTTCAAGGACTATACGCTTGAATGCGTTTCTATGACAGCTCAAACCTTATGAAAAGTAGAATTTATCTTAAGCCTTCTTACTCTTTAAGTTCCCATTTTAATTTATACCCTTTAAGGAACTTCCTTCGTCAGTGTTACAAAACGATTCACGGTATTGATATACCCCTAATTTCAAGTAGCGGGTATACAATGTTAGGTACATTGATAACAGCGGACGACCCCAATAGTAGTCAGTGGATTTAACATGTGTGTGTGTGTGTTTTCAGGTCCCGCCCGCATAAATTTCACGATTATCAATGCGTGTACACGACTCAAAGTTCAAAAGGTGGTCCGTCTGATCGCCAAATGTTTCGATTCCTTATCTGCCGCATGAGTCGCGTCTCAGCCGGCACAAGTGATCTACATGAATCTTCTTATAGGCCTTATCGGTGTCTTGTTCCGAGCTTTCCTTCTTTCCTAAAACCTCGCTCGCTGTATCCCACTCGTATGTCCTTTTTGTTTAGGATGTCGCACCTCTGATCCCGTCGAGCTTTCACTGGTATCTGCCAAATCCACTGCCAAGGTTCACAATTTAACCTCATGCCGGCCGGGCGATACGCAAGTGGACAAAACGCTTCATTAAATTTAATGAGCGTGCCGCGACGGACAAAAGGATTTCAAGTTCACGTTCCGCGGCGCACATTTGTATGCTACGAAAGTGGCGTGAGCGCGGCCTTATCATGATGCACCTGGCACACCTGATAAGACGGCGGAGGGGTGGCGCTCTAATGAGTGGTCATGCAGAATGTGCACTAACTGAAATAAACTGCACATTCAAGGGCGCCTATTAATTTCGTATTTGCGCTTGCACTCAACGCGGCTTAAATCAAATGCCCAAAAGTCCATTTATATTTATAGGATTGAATACAAAACTTTTTCTGAATTTATAGCATCTGACCAAATAGAATTCGTTATATTTCAGGATATTTATACAAGTTAATTATTCATATTAATAGTCCATAAACGCTAAGCTGAACTGAAAACAACAGCTTTATTAATTTGCTAAAAAATGTATTTGTTTTATAAAATTCAATAAAAATTGTACAAGGAACAAATTGAAATCATTTTGTAATACAGAGTTTTTGGGGAAATTCAATTTTAAAATGAATCCAATTAGATTTAAATTTTTGATTAACCGCATTTGACCAAATTTTGAGCAACGGTCACACTACTCAGCTCTAAACAAGTGTGGAAATATCGATAGCATGGAAATATGCATCGATATTTTTGTCCACCTCTAGCGACCAGTCCATGTGGTAAACTAGGTCTGTCGTTTTGAAATTATAAGTGAAACTCTAGCAGTATGCTGCGCAAGTCAAAGAAACAGCCACAGACGGTGGCGGAGAAGGTCAGCAAGCTGCTTGCCCATCCGAACGAGAGCGACAGCGCGGAGGACTCGGACTTCGATGTGGCCACGTGGCCACGTCTGGTGGACTTCGAGGAGGAGGAGTACGACCTGCCGGATGCCCGGAGCACCGACTTTAGGAAGACGAACGTCAAGCTGCTCTCGGAGCAGAGTGACCGCTACAAAGGGAAGATCAGCAGTCGCAAAGAATTGGATGAGGATGATGATGAACAGGAATTGTCCTACGAAGAAAGCGATGAGGATGAGGATGATGAGGACTTGACAGACTTTAAGCAGAAGTTAAAGGCTGGAGGAGCTGAAGATTCCGAGGAGGAAACTGCTGCTGGACATTCCGAATCTGGGGAAGAAAGTGAAGAGATTGAGAGCAATTCGACGGACTTTCAAAAAAAGTTTGAGGCTGGAGATTTTAAATACGATGATTATGATGAAGAGGAGGATGATGACTCTGAGGAAGAGGACCAGGAAAGTGAAGGAGATGACGACGACGATGACAACGATTCGGAAGATGAGGAAGCAGAAGACGACGCAATCAAACCCTCGGATGTAATGTCCAAAACCAACCATCAAGCTGAAATCCAAAAAGGACTCGCGGTCCAAAACCAGTTGCGCATCTGGGAGCGTCTTCTCGAGCTGAGGATAAACACCCAAAAGTTCACCAGCAAAGCGAATCAGCTCCCCGCGCCGGATTCTTTAACGAAACTGGCATCGGAAAGCGATGAGCTCCAATCGGTGCTAACCGAGGCCCAGGAGCGCTCATCCAAGTTACTGCAGCAACTGCTCTCCCTCCAGTCAGCTCTCCACCAGCAAAACTCCGAGATGAAAAAGTCGGTGAAGCGCAAACAGCCCGGAGATGATTCGGGTCCGGCGGTCAAAAGTTTTGGTTCTGTTCTGCAGAGCAATTTCCAGCAAATGACCGGCTATCGCAATGAAGTTCTGTTAAAGTGGGATGACCGTACGAAACTCCTGACCCCTGGAGCGGGTGTCAAACGCAAGTCATTGCAGGAGGACTACGACATCATCAAAAAGATCGACAGCGCCCTGGCCAATCGAGAGGCGCTCGTGGAAAAGTCCCAGACTCCAAAGAATAATCAGGCGGAGCAGAAGGAAAACTCGCCGGTGCAGCGATTGAAGCACATCTACGACGACAGCGACTTCTACCACCAGCAGCTGCGGGAGCTCATCGAGTACAAGGCCAGCACCTCGTCCAACATGAGCGAGATCACCAAGCAGTTCGTGGAGCTACAGAAACTGCGCCAGAAGATGAAGAAGAAGGTGGACACCAGGGCCAGCAAGGGGCGAAAGCTGCGGTACGTGAAGCAGAATAATATACCTGCAAGATTTACTCACGAACCTTTAAATATACTTTCAGATACGTGGTGCACAACAAGCTCATCAACTTCATGGCGCCCAATGAGAGTAGCGACTGGACGGAGGCCTCCAAGTCCGAGTTGTACAAATCGTTGTTTGTCTAGACTGTAATAAACTAATATATGAAGCTTTAAATAGGAATAAAATCTATGAAATGTCATTATTGTTAATTGCTATTTAAAGGAATTATAATAGTATACCTAAAAAAATCGAAATTAAAAGAAAACTTATTTTAAATTGTTCTTTATTTTATATATTTATGTATATTTTCATTTGTTATTTACTTTTAACTGCTAAATTTGTATGTTCAACATTTCATTTTCGTTAATTCTTATTTCTTCTCAACTGGGTTATTTATGCAGCAAGTGCATAACAATATGGCTTGAATATAATCGCAAACGTTCGAAATTACCGCTTCATAACCGATTCGTTTAGCGGGTGTTCGTGTTTCGGAGATTGTGTACTGTTATGTATTTATTTGCTGGCTTCATTCGAGTTGCGTTTTTAATTCGGTTCGATAAATATAAATTAATTTTAATAATTTTTTTATGTATTATACTAGTTGTCCGCAGACGCACATACTTGACTTTTATTCATTTACTTTGCTAGTCTCGTGAATTATTTGGATTACTTCAATCCATTTATAAAATGTTCACTTCGTTTACTTTAGTTTTATATTTAATATTGGTTTCTTAGTGTGTTCGTCGTCTAAGTCATTGTTAGTTATGCATACGGTAATTTATATATTTATAAATATCATGTATAATGTTAGTAAATCAGTGCATAACTGCAATAAACGGGAGCATTGTGATGATGGGAATTTGACATAGAATGGAGACGAAATACAATTCAATAAATAAGTTTTTAAATTTTACGCCTATGATTTAGAGAATACAAAAGGTTCCTTCTAAAAATACTATAAAAAGTTCGACACATTTACAAAATAATCTTTGTGACTTTTGTTCAATAGAAATGCTTGGGTTTTCTCTTTGGGAAATGATTTTCGGGTTGTATTCGATCGCAAGCTCTTATTAAAAATTAATTAACAATCAGCTGAAGGTGTATAGAGCACATAATATCATCGTTTACATTTACATACTAGAGATAAATGTATATTGCACTTTACTGCGCACGAGAATCAATCAATCTGGACATACATGTCATAAGGACTCAAAGAATTTTGACGAAATACTGGGCAAGGGTTTACATTCAATTTGAGACAAGGAAACACAAATATCCAATTTTGTTAAAAAAAAAAAAGAAAGAGTGCGCGGGAATTGGGGAAGTACCATGGCTGACTCTTAGCGCTGTTCTTGTATACAAACTACCAATATAAAGATTACAAAAATGCCACTGAATAAATTCTCTCTATCTGCGATATTGGTTTTTCTTTTTGGGATTTCTCTAATTGTTAATGGAATTCTTCAGCAACAGGGGCAGCCCAGTTTTGGTTTTTGATTTGGAAACGAGTATGGTGGCTGTTTTGGCTCCACCAGAGCTTGCTGCAGCAGCTTCCGCAGAGGCAGAGTTGCGCCTGGGAGCCGCCTGCCGCTGATGAAGCTCTTGGAGCAAAGCCGAATGCTTGTCCAAGGCCTTCAGCTGCGGCATGTTCTGGGTCTCGTAAAGCGACGACTGCAGCTGAGTGTGTATCGAGGTGACGTTGGAGAGCGTGCTCTCGGCCTCCGTGGTTGGAAAGTTGCTTAAATAACGTTTACTTGTCGTGCTTCCTGTTGTTGTCGATGATGTCGTTGTAGTATTAATCCTTGTAGTCTCTTCCTGCACTGAAACCTGTAAGGAACGCCAATCAGCAAGACGAAACTCAAAAGGCAATGTGCAGCAAACCTTTCGCATAAACGCCAACTCTGTATCTCAAGTGCACTTGGCAAGTTGTATAATACTCTCCATATCCTTCTGCACCCCATACAACTCCGAAAGATGCTTTGCAAACACACCATTCACCTCACTCAATTTTGCCAGCTAAAAACATAGTTTCATTAGCAAATTACTAAACATGAATATTGTGCTTTACCCACAGTTTGGTCATTGGACTTTTCACGTAGGCTAATATTGGCCGACTTAAGCTCAAGTTCCTGTTGCATAAGTTCTTTCTGCAGTTGTTCTGTCCGCGCCTTGAGCGTGGCCACCTCACGACGCAGTTCATCCTCTGTGGCGCCTCCTCCGGCTGTAGCCACACCACCGCCGCCCACGCACAGCTGCTCCATATCTCGTTTGAGGCGAATATTCTCCTCCTTGTAAGTGTGCAGTTGGCGCTTCCATTCGTCTACATTGGCAGTTGATTCCTTTAGAACAAAAAGGCCAAAAACGATCAGTAAAATGTACAAAATGCACGTCCCTGTCAGTTTCAATCAATGTAAGCTTATCACATTGCTTACCTGAAGAGCACTAGTCAACCGTATGTTGTTGTTCTTCAAGGTAGCCAGCTCGATTTCCCATTTCTTGGCATTGGCGCAGCTGCAAAGAAGGCATAGCATTACTGCCTTGAACCAATATCGTCCAACGCGTTGCTCACCTCTGTGCCAGGGCCATTTTCAGACGCTCGTTCTCGTACTTAAGCTGCTGCTCGGCGGTGGCGCCGGCTCCAGGACCCGTGTGCATGCCCACAATGCTTCCGCCAGACGAGATGGTCACTCCACCGCCACCAGTTACGCCCGAAGTAGGTTGGGGCGATGGAGTGGCCGATCCGATGTCCGCCTTGACATCGCTGGTATTTAGAAGCTTGTGGGAAGGACTGTCCGGATTGGCGTTCTGGGTATTCGTGTTGCTCATGTTGGGCGGCTCCACAGTGTGCGGATCGATGGCTGTGTTGTCGTTCTGCATGGAGCCCACAGCTCTCCCGGAAATGGGCGACGTGTTGGCCGAGGTGGTGGGCGTGACGGCATTCGATCCGTTGGCCGATTTCATGGCATTCTTGGTGGCCTCCTTGACCTCCTGGAACTTCTCTACGAACTGTAAAGCGAGGTAATTAGTAAATAAATATATGGAACGTATCCTAAATACTCACCTTGGTCAATTCCGCCTCTGAGGCGAATCCCAAGCCGTACACCGTGTTTGCCCGCACATCACTCCATTGGCCGAACTTCTGGGAGGTCTGGGTGAATGTCATGTTGGGCGTGATCGTCGAGTTTATCACCGCCTTGGTGCCCTCGACACTGATGATGCGGTACAGATTTCGCGAGCTGTCGTAGAAGAAGCTCACGTTGACCGCCTTCATGCTGGCCGTGATCCAGGTGCGCTTCGTCTTCGGATCGATGTGGAAGACGTGCGCCTGGCAGGTGAAAATCGGTTGTTCGCTAAGGGTCATAAAGGGATTAAAGCCACAGGCGTGTGATTAATTAAAAATTCCATTTAGAGCAGGCAATAAATAGTGCTGCTGTGCTTGTGTGTGTAAACTATGGCAAAGCATTCTTTCACTGTGGTTTATTAGTCAACAGGCAGTGTGTAATGCATTTATAATTAGCACTTCTTAAGTCCCAGGATAATCTTCGTGGTCCTTTTTTGATGAAGTAGGTCGATATATATATTTCTTTGGATCGGGACTGATGCAATGGCAGATTGTTGCGGGGCGCAGGGCCCCATCAAATCAATTCCGTATCCGTGGTAGCCTCCAGTACATTTATCTGTACATATATATTTATATATGTATCTTATCTATTACCTATCCGCTGACATCGTCCGCTGAGCTCGATATCTTGTGTCTTCCCGTTATCGCTGGCGACTGTCGACCGCCGACTAAATTGCATTATGTGCTAAGCCTTTTCCGCAGCCTTGCTTGTGATTTTTGATTCTCGGGCGGAAAACAAGCACGCACACACCTGCACAGTCTCACACACCTGCACAGTCTCACACACCTGCACACCCACACACATGTAATTGGCCTGCCCACGCGTGTGTGTGTGTAGGTGTATGTTTGTGTACATATATATGTATGTATTTACGCCGCCCGCTACACACAGAACGCCAGCAACAACAACAACAACATAGGGGGGAGATGTCAGTTCGGCGTCGATTTTTCCCACAGTAAAAACTGCAGGTTTAGGCCGGTTTGGCCGCGCCCATCGGTCTTACCCCATTGTATTTGTTCTTTGGCGGTGACTGAGTGCTTCCGCTGTAGTTTATACCAATGCTAGTCGCTTTTACTGATGAATTTCACGGTTAAAAAAAATAAAACACAAATGTCTAGAGCTGGAACCAAAATCGATGTTTGTATGGTGATATCGATGTTTCTACTGGCTCAGCACCATCGATGATTTATTTGCTTCCAAGCATCGATACCTCATGGGCTCGTATAAGAGCAACGATTCTTATCGAATAATTTAATCGTTTAAACCGAATTATGATTGCCTGTACGGCACCATAATATTGTAATTTTTCAAGAACATGTTTAGCTGCTGCACTTAAATTGCACTTAAATGACAGAAGTTACAAAATAATTTCAGATAAAAGTGATAAGCTCTTTTTGACATTCTAGTTGTGCGCCAACATGTAGTTTGAATATTTGATAGATATTGAATTCTTTGTACGGTGTGGCAACATTTGTTGTTGTACACATTTTTTTAGTATTTGACGATAGGCAACTCCTCATCGGCAAAGATATTTGCATATAATTTAGCTTTGAACTTAAAAAGACAGCAACAAAAACTTCAAAACAATACATTTTACTTCTTTGTTTATTGAACTAAATAGAACCCATGAAATTATTCATTAAATGTAGTACATTTTGTAGTGGAGAACCAGGGTTGGTTTACGGATTTTGGCCGTTTTGCCATCTGGTAACACTGACCAGTTTCTCATCGTTAAAAAATCCATTTGGAATTCGGTTTATTTAATTAAAAGCAGCCGCGACACCTATGCGAAGGGCAAAAAGCGGCCAGAGTTGTTGTTGCTGCTGCTGCCCAGCCGCCGTGCGATCTATCGGGGTACGTTTTTCGGCGTAACGAGGAGTACGGGGCGATTTTCTCGCAGCCTCTTTTTTTCACACGAACGCCGTCCCACTAAAACGAATTTTCAGGTGAAAAACTCATTTGAACGCTCGAAAAAGCGGCGTAAGCTCGCACCTGCTGCTCGTTTAACCCTGTTTCGGGCATTTGTGATTGCAAAATGCGACAGCGACACACCTAGGCACACAAAATATGCCAGTTATGCGAAAGAGAAAAAGTGCTGTGCCTGTGTGCGTGCGCGTGTGAGTGTGTATGCCGTGCGTGTGCCCCCGACTGCGCTAGTGTGCGTATGTGTTGGTGTAGAAAACTTGTTATCAATGCGGCGCCTATGATAAGTCTCATAAGACATGTTTCTCCCACTATGCTGGGTATTTCAATTGGAATGGCTAGCGAACGTGTGTGTGTGTAGTGAAATATCCGGGACTCAATAGAATGGACATTTTGTGTGAGCAGCCTACTGTATAAATACAATTAATATAAAGAATTTGATTTTATACAAAAGAAGCTACATATACTTAATATCTCAGTATCTCCCATATGCGGAATCACAGACAAGAATTCAATCACACCAATTCGTTTATGATAATTTTTTGGGCGCATTATCTTAGTACAAACCTTTGAAGAACCCGTGTTTTGTGTTTAGTTTACGGGCTTAAGTACCAGCGATAGTGGTACAATCTCCACACAAAATGTACCTACAGTCAAAATCCTGTAACTTCTACTCCGCTCTCTATCTCTCTCTGTCGCACAGTCTGGCGGCCCCAACTAAATAATGTGGAACATGATGTGCGACGTAATGCCCACGATATCCGAGGATAGCATCTCGCAGCGCTCCTCGCAGTTCAGCGGGGAGGATGCCAACTTTGAGCAGCTGATGGTTTCCATGCTGGACGAGCGGGACAAGCTGATGGACAGCCTTAGGGAGGCGCAGGAGCGGCTTAACGAGACGGAGAACAAGCTGCGTGACGTCGAGAAGGAGCGGGACAGCCTGCAGCGCCAGATTAATGCTAATCTGCCGCAAGTAAGTGGCCTGCGCATGCTGATACCGCAGTTTGGCTAAAATTCTTTCCTGATCTTTCCAGGAGTTTGCCACCCTGACTAAGGAGCTGACGCAAGCGCGGGAGACCCTTTTGGAACGAGACGAGGAGATTGGGGAGCTCAAGGCGGAGCGGAATAATACCAGGGTAAGTGATCCCCAAAAATTCAGATCCTTGGTAATCACATCTTAGGACATACAGATTTTAATAACTGAGTCAATTGATTAGTGTTGATAGACTAATTGGCCAGCTAATAAGGTATTGTTATTCGAACAATAAACAGTTGTAGCGAATTAGTCATATATACCGGGAACAATTCAATAGTAGTCACTCTCAAAGTTTACTTTGTCCGTCTTCATATTCATTTCGAACATGGCTTGTCTATTTGTTTATTTATCAGAGACTATACAAACATTGTTATAGCCTTTTAAGAATTAGTTTTTTGTAGTCACATACGCCTTAAAAAATTAATGTGAAATAAACTGTATTTATAGGTCCTTTCCGCTTCATTAAATATCAAGAAAATTAGTTTTACATTAATTTCAACGGTCTTTACACTTACGTGATTTCAGTTTTAAATTGACAATTTCAACGTCGGTTACTGCATTAAATATTTGAAGACTTTACTGATCTATTTCATTTGACTATTTCAGCTTCTCCTCGAACATCTGGAGTGCTTGGTGTCCCGCCACGAGCGTTCCCTGCGAATGACCGTTGTAAAGCGACAGGCTGCCGCCCAGAGCGGCGTCTCCAGCGAAGTGGAAGTGCTTAAGGCGCTAAAGTCGCTGTTTGAGCACCACAAGGCGCTGGACGAGAAGGTGCGCGAGCGGTTGCGGCTTTCCATCGAGAAGAACAACATGATGGAGGAGGAACTGAGCTCCGCCAAGGAGGAACTGGCCCAGTATAAGGCGGGCGTGGTGCCAGCTGGCGTGGGCAGTGGCAGCGGAGTAGGGAGTGCCGCAACCAGCGCCGGAGGTGGGGGCGCCGAGAACGGGCTCAAAGAGAAGGTGCGTTCCCCATTCGAAATGCAGTCAACCATGTCCGGTTTAATATATTTCTTCTATTTTCCAATACCCTAGATGGCGGGCGTGGGTGGATCTGGTGGCGTTAATGGCGAAGCAAATGAGCTGAACGACTACGCAGCCAAGACTCACGAGCTGCAAACGATCATCGAGAAGCAGGTGAAGATCGCGGAGCTGTTCCCAGTCTGCATATGGTGAACACATTTTAAAACCCTCTTTCGTTTTTAGACCTCGGAACTTTCGCAATGGCAGCGACGCGTTTCTGATCTGAACAACAAGATCAGTGAGCTTGAGGAGAACATGTCGCGAGTGCAAAAGGAACACTGCAAGGCCCAAGACCAGTGTTCCAAGCTGCAGCGGGATCTGCGCGAGAATGTGGCGCAGAAAGAGGATCAGGTGAGTGAATAATACTCACGGCATGGCTTGGGTTTTTATTCATACGTTCATTTTCAGGAGGAGCGCATTACCACATTGGAAAAGCGATATCTGAATGCTCAGAGGGAGTCAACATCGTTGCATGATCTTAACGAGAAACTCGAGCAGGAACTCCGGCATAAAGAGGCGCAGCTCAAGGTGGGTAAAACTAAGGAAATTATAACATAAATTATGGTCAAGGCAGGCATATCTTTACTTTTATTCATAAGGATCGATTTTTTGATTATATTTCGATAAGAGCACTGGCCTTTTGTATAACAAAATCCATTTATTACTTATTACCATACTGCAAAGTTATTACAAATTCCATAACAGATAAAGATTTCATGACTTGTAAAATAGTCCAGCAATTATCGCTAGTATGCTAGAATAATAAAATTAAATTAGCAGCGAAATCTCGTTCGTACAGCATCTGTGATATTTTGTAAAAAATCGATCCACTCTACTTCTAATTGTGCCCCAGCCTGCTCTTTCATTAAGCTCCCCTCAAGCGTGACTAATCAATTGCATTTACATACGCAACTATTCCCCCCGACAACTAATCGAACAAACACCCGCCCCAAATACGAACCACAACCAATCCATGCCACATGATCCATGCCGAATCCGTATCAGCTGCACGAGGAGAAGATCGGGGCCATCGAGGAGAAGCTGGAGCTCTCCGAACAAAAGCTCGCCCAGCACGCCAAGCTGCAGCCCGACATGGAGGAGCAGCTGAAGGCACGCATGGAGGCATTGACTAAGGTAGGAAACAAGGTATGCACTCGAACTAATATGCGCGCCGGACAGGTTCCATATGACAAGTATCAACAACTATTATCCCTTACAACTTCTACTCTGTTTTGTGTAATGTTCTTATCTTTTGCGTACTTTCTGCCACAAGAAACCACCAACAACTTCAACAAAAACTCAGTTTCTATGTACTATACCTACTATTTCTATCTCTGTACTGCACCAGAACTTTCTACTCTAACGCACCCGAAACCAAATCAAAATCAGACCTAACAATTCTCTCTATACCAATTACGAAGGTTTCCAATATCTCATATAATGTGGTTATATTTGGTATATATCAATACACGACATTATAAATTGTCAGCATTTTGCTTTTACTTTCTAACTTTCGTTTAAATTGTTTGATGTTTTAATGTTGTTGGAATTCAATGGGCACCTATGTGTAGTTGGTATACAGGAGAATTTACTCACTATTAGCTTTCATTACTAAAACCAGAACTAACATTTTCCTCCGCCACTGATTAAACCGTGTGGACAAGTTCATTAAACTCGCTGGCTGAAACCATTTGCAGGCTCAAGAAAGACACGGTTCTGCTGAAGACCGCATTCGGGGACTGGAGACGAACCTCGACGAGAAGGCCAACGAGGTGGTAAGACTGAACCAGCGTCTGAAGATGAACGAGGAGCACAACCTACGGCTTTCCTCCACGGTGGATAAGCTGCTCTCGGAGTCAAACGAGCGTCTGCAAGTGCACCTGAAAGAGCGCATGCATGCGCTGGACGAGAAGAACGCCCTTACCCAGGAACTGGAGAAGGCGCGTAAGGTGGCCGAGGAGCTACACCACGAGAAGAGCGAGATCATGAAGGAGCTGTCGAAGACGCGGCTGGAGATCGAGAACTTTAAGCGTCAGCTGCTGCAGCAGGAGATCGCCTACAACATCCAGCAAACGGAGGCGCTCACCCGGAGCCTTTCGCCCAGTAGCGTAGTGGATCCCAGTGGCACCTTCAGCCGGAGCAACTCGCACGCCAGCTTTGAGACGCACTCCCTGCGCCGCCAGAGCAAACAGCGACTGTCCGAGGAGAACGCCCTGGTCCGCTCCATGGCCGAGCAGGAGTGGGAAAAGCTGCAGCAGGCGGCACATGCCCAGCAGCAGGTCTACGAGCTGGCCAGCGCTGCGGATTGCGATGACTCTGATGTCCTGTACGCAGCAGCCACGGACATGATGTCTCCATCGGGCCACACAGATGCCCAGACGTTGGCCATGATGCTGCAGGAACAGTTGGACGCCATTAACAATGAGATTCGCTTGATCCAGGAGGAAAAGCAGTCAACAGAGGCACGGGCCGAGGAACTGGAGTCGCGTGTTGGCAGTCTGGAGCACGTAAACCTGTTGGCTCGCGGTCGCTCCATGGACAGGCAGAGTCCGCCAATGAGTGGCCGGAGCACGCCCAACAGTCCGCAGCGGGATTTCATGCAGAAGTATCACACGGTGAGTAGCTTCCGATACTTAAGTTAATGGGAATATATATAATCGAAATAGTTAAGAACAACATTAATGACGCTTTAAACTTTTGCCTTCATTAACAGCTCAACTTGCCCGTGCTGTCCAGCGATGCCTCTCGCGAAGAGCTCCACGGCGGCATGTCCACCACAGGTGATTCGAGTTCCGGCGGAGCGGCCTCTCCACTGACCGCCCGCTCCATGCGCCTGGAGCGTGTGGCCCAGGCCTTGGCCCACAGCCAGGAGGAGCTAAGGCGGCGTTCCATTGGCCTTAATCCCAATGCTTCAATGCCACCCAACCACACTGGCGGTCACATGCCCCTGAGCAGCCACAGTTACGGTCTGTCACCGCTTAGCTCTCGTTACGGCAGCCAGGAGTCACTGCGTCACTACAACACAATGGGATCTATGTCCATGCTGCAGACACCTACTTCGGGCGTGTCCAGGGAAGCGGCAGCCGCTGCTGTCCAGAAGAAGAAGGGCATTAAGTCCTCGCTGGGTAGGTTCTTTAGCAAAAAGGAGAAGGTCAAGGGCGTTAAGGATACGCTGCCCGACGGCTCGCCCAGCATGATGTCCATTGGCAACCTGTCGATTGGACTGAGCGAGGTGGACTCCAACTACGATGCTATGAGCATGACTGGCGGAATGATGCCCCGCATTGCAAGCTCCCAGGGATCCAAAATAAGCAGCGTTGACTACGGCAGGCAGAAGAAGTGAGCACATTATATACAATACCCACAATTTGAATGTGTATGATTTCCATTTCATTTACTTACCAGGGAGCATGATTACCGCAATGACTTACTGGGGGAGGCCATGAAGGCGGGCACTCCGTTTGCCCTGTGGAATGGCCCCACCATAGTCGCCTGGTTGGAGCTGTGGGTGGGCATGCCAGCCTGGTATGTTGCCGCCTGTCGAGCCAACGTCAAGTCCGGGGCCATCATGAGCGCGTTGAGCGATACGGAAATTCAGCGGGAGATTGGTATGAGTGTGATGCTTTCTTTCGCTTTCCCTGGCTAACTTTTCTGTTCGACAGGCATCAGCAATCCCTTGCACAGGCTCAAACTTCGGCTGGCCATTCAGGAAATGGTTTCACTGACCTCTCCCTCGGCGCCACAAACCTCTCGCACCACTCTGGCATTTGGTAAGCTTTCGTATAGTGTGTGCTTTCATTATTATTTATTTGCACTTCATTATTTTTTTATTTTGTATTACATTTTTATTACATCCAGTATGTTAACTTGAATCTCTTTAATCATCATCATTATAGGCGATATGAACCATGAGTGGATCGGTAACTACTGGTTGCCAGGCCTTGGCCTGCCCCAATATCGCACAACCTTCATGGAGTGTCTGGTGGATGCCCGGATGCTGGACCACCTCACCAAAAAGGACTTGCGTGGTCAGCTCAAAATGGTGGATAGTTTCCATCGCACCAGCCTGCAGTACGGCATATCGATGCTCAAGCGCCTTAACTACGATCGCACGGAGTTGGAGCACAGGCGCAAGATGAGTGAAAACGGCCTGTGTGACGTACTAGTCTGGAGCAACGAGAGAGTCATACGATGGGTGGGCAGCATCGGATTGAAGGTAAGTGTGTCGGCTTACAAACATCAAGGATAAAATCAACAACTCCATTTTAAAGGAATATGCTAATAACTTGCTTGAATCGGGAGTGCATGGAGGATTGATGGCCCTGGACGAGGGCTTCGATGCGAACGCCATGGGTTTGGCCCTTCAAATACCCACACAAAATGCTCAGGTAGCATACTAAACAGCATTTCTTAGATTGAGTGAATAATTGTCATCTTTTCGCTTAGGCTCGCCAAATACTTGACACGGAGTTCAATAATCTGCTGCAGATTGCCACAGATCGCAGGCCGGAGAACGAGCAGCGCAGTGCTTCCTGATGCAGCTACAGTCCGCCCACGACCTCGGTGGATGAGTAAGCACCATCCGAGGGGGGCAGGACAGACAACAAAGGCAACTTACAACAATAATAACGTAAAGACCAGGGGCAAAGTTTCCTAAGCAGCAACAGCAACCGTAATGACGAGCAGAACTAGAAAAGATGAATGAAAATGCTAGCAAGCAACTAAGCCACAAAAAATCTGACAAGAAAGACGCAACGCAAGAGACTCCCCAGCATGATGCACGTCTAATCCACATATTTAATATATATAAATACACGCATAGTCACATAATCCATAACAAGACAATGTATACAAGACATAGCACATACTCTACATAGGGCATACGTAGTTGCATTGGCGCCAAGTCGCTGCCGCTGCCAGGCGTGTACAAGTTTTAGAAGCTAATCAGTTTTCGATTGTAAAATTATTATTGTATTTTTTATATAGTGTAATTGGGCTTGCAATAGACTAACAGTATTTTGTTTTAGATGATGCAGAGGTGGAAAGAGATGACAGCGTGCTTCGAACCAAATTCGTAACCAAACTTGTTTGTTATATAATTTTTATGGCATTTGTACAGTTATTAATTTAATACAATTTTAATTTCTTTAAAATTAAAACAACTAACATACGCTTTACATATGACATTATCGTGTTTCTGTTTAGATTTTTGTAGAAGGCAGAGACGGCGTACCAATTGAGTTTGTAAACTGAACAACATGCACAACAATCAGGCATACATATATAGAGTAACAGCTGCATATATATACGATTTATACATTATAATGAATCATAAATCTAATAATTAAACATTATGAAGCATACGTGTAACTAACAACAAAGTATTAAATGTGAAGTAAACAAAAGCGGAACGGAAGTTGTAGAAGTCGCAAGCGCCCATTGAAATCAACTATTTACATAATTACATATACGAGATCATTTAGTCGAAAAATCGAAAAAGCTTTAAAGGCGAACTAAACCTAAACCAAAACTCAAATCTTAGCCTTCGCTTAAGCCCCGAATAAGAGAATTTCTTTGCTCATTGGCTGAAGAGAATTAGAATTTCAATAAAGAATTAATCTTAAAATACTTTAAAGGATCTATTTACAAAATCTAAAAGCATATCCATTGTTTTTCAAAACAAATATACACACCCTTCATAAAACTCGTTTACGTGGTTACTTCAGTTCAGTTTCAAGAGCGGCCAGTTGAATCATGAAACAATTCTTCAATTTATGTGTAAATCCCCCATTAATACACTAACCTATTTAAGTTTTGCATGTACTTACTTTCCCTTTACCCGTTAAAGCACACAAACTGCCACATAACAACACGTATATAGCATCTGAAAAAGTTGGTTTTAGAGTCTTTACGTACATTAAGTTTAAGTTTATACTTATTTGTACAAAAAACCAAAATTGCAACTAACGCTTGTCCTTAAGTTGAAATAGAGAAAAATACAAGAATCAGTAAAAATGAATACCATATGCTTAAATTAATTTGTAAAACTAAAATATATATATTATAAAACACCAACAAAAGGAAAATACTTAATAAAATTATTTCAACTGTATTAGCAAATTAAAAAAGAATTACACACGTGTAAGGAAACTTATAAAAGCTCTTAAAACTGAAAACTTATTTATGAATGTAACTGTAGCATTATCTAAGTAAAACCGAGAGTAAAGCAAATATATATGATGTGTAATCTTAATTGACTAACTAAATCCACAATATGTATGTTGATTTGAACAAGGATTGGTTTAATTGTTGACTTTTGTTGAGAATTCCACAAAAGGAAGTTTATAAATGAGCGTAACTAAACTAAATGCATAACCTAAATATAAAATTGATTACCATACACTTATGTAAATATATTTATACAATATTGTGAACATGAAAAATGAATGCAATACAAGCAAGTTAGGTAAAAATTCCGGTTAGGAGTTTTTTATATGTAACATATATATTTGAAAGAAAAAAAAGAAAACCCAGCAAACCACGAAAACAAATGATGAAAATATAACTACAAATTAAAATTTATTACAAAAAAAAAACAACAAAACGAGTATGTATTTTCTGTGAAATTCGCTTTCCACTTTTTTCTATATCTTTTTAAAAATTTGAACTAAACTCAGTTAAATCTTATTTGTTATTTGTGTGTCAACAGTAAGCTTTGATTTAAATGCGTTAATTTTAATTTCCCATTCGGCTTCCACTACTTTTTTGGTCTCAAAAAAATTTTTTTTCTATGCAAAGAAATGCTTTTTAAGTCAATCGAGACTTTTCGTTAGTACATGCAATACTGTTAGAAACTGTTTGGCTCCTGCTTCAAAATTCCACGTTAATTGTACGGAGCAACCGGCTGCATTGGTAACTAGACCACCCATCCACCCACCAATCAAGCACCCTTTTCGGGAGAAGGGGCAAGGTCACTGGACACGGCCACTCCCTGGACACGGATACTGTTAGGGATACGCAGACGCAGAGAGACATTCATCCACGGAGTTAGCGGAGGAGATTAGGAGCAGTAGCCAGCAGTATGACCACGCAGAGCACCACGCCGGCAGGATTCACCGGAAACCGAAACCGCTACTACAACCCCGTCTCAAAGATCCAGTCGCTCATCCACAACCTGGACGCGGAGCTGGTCCAGCTGTGCAAGCACTGCACCGTGCAGAAGCCGTTGAATAGCCTCAATAACAACACCAGCCTTGGCAGCCACTTCTCGAGTTACGGAGCACTGGGTGGTGGCGGTGGGTCCAAAACCATGGGCGGCAGCAGCAGCATAGGTAGCAATCACTTCGCTCCCGACAGTATTGGCAATCTTTTGGCCCGTGTCCGTGCCTCAAGTCCGTTGCCCAGGACCATGACCAACTCGCCCACGGCGCCGGAAGCCCAAAAGCGTCAGATGCGTAATGTCTACCGCACCCGTGTGATCGATGCGTACCGTAATCGGCGGATCTTCACCGTATACGGCAACTACCACACGGTTAGACGGGCTCTGATGCGAAGGGGCTGGCTGGAGAAGCTACCGGCCTCGCGGCACGCCAAACTGCAGAGCATGTCCGAGGATGCCCTGCTGGAGCACGCTCGGCGGGGCAACGACTATGAGGCGGTGGTCATCTCCAAGATGATCAACCATTTCCCGGCCTTCTTCATATGGCAGGGCAAGGGGCAGCGTGATCTATGCGCCGAGGTAAGACCCTTCCGGAACCGTGTGCGGCGCAGCCAGTTCCTGGACTTCTCCACCAAGGTGGGTCTGGTGGGCTGCGCCGAGCAGGAGCGCTGGTATCGCGAGGACGGCGTCTGCGGCATGAGCTATCCGCGCTTCTATCGCCTGGGCGGGAACAATGTGGAGGAGCGCATGGCCTTCATAGAGGACTACCAGCAGACGCAGGCCCGCTCCCTGCTGCTCTATGTGCGGGAGCACCAACCGGCGGAGCTGATCAGCGATAACGGCACCATATTCAGCACCACTCTGGACTTTGCGCTCGGAAAGGTCAAGAAGATGGTGCGCCACGCGGAGCACTACTCCCTGGACGATGCTCGCATCAAGCCGCCGACTCCGGCGGAGATCGTTGAGAATCAGACCTTCATGGTGCAGTCCACCGATGTGCTCAAGTCCAATGCCAAGTTCAAGGTCAGCGAGAAAGTGATGGCCGAGTACGCCCGTCTGGCGGGCCTGTATCTCGACCAGATTGAGTCCCTTCGCCCGGACTACCGTTGGGATGGAAGCCGCAACCTGTGGATACTCAAGCCCGGATACCAGTCGCGCGGCATCGGCATTGTAATCCGCAGCTCCCTGGACGACATTCTGCAGTGGACCTCTAACAATCAGAACAAGAAATACATTGTCCAGAAGTATATAGGTGAGTTCGATTAGTATGTAGTGGATAAAAATCGATCCTTTGACAAATTTTCCTCCACATTTCCGTACAGAGCGACCCCTGCTGATCTACCGCACCAAGTTCGACATCCGGCAGTACATGCTGCTGACCATCACGGACACCAAGGTGAGCATCTGGACGTATCGCGACTGCTACCTGCGCTTCAGCTCGCAGGAGTTCACCATGGACGACCTGCGGGAGTCCATCCACCTGACCAACAACTCGGTGCAGAAGCGGTACAAGAACAAGACCAACCGGGACTCGCGGCTGCCCAAGAATAACATGTGGTCGCTGGATCAGTTCAAGAACTACCTACGCATAATGGGTGCTCCGGACGGATCGTGGTCGAAGACCTACAACGGATTCAAGCAGAACCTGGTGGCCGTGGTGATGGCCAGTCTGGACGAGACGGAGTTGTTGCAGAACGCCTTCGAGCTTTACGGTTGCGACTTCATGCTCGACGAGCACTACAATCCCATTCTCATCGAGATCAACTCGACGCCGGATCTGTCGCCATCCACGGAGATCACGGCCAGGATATGCCCGATGGTTCTGAAGGACTGCATCCGCGTGGTGGTGGATCTGCCCAAGAACCCCACCGCCGCCACCGGAAATTTCGAGCTCGCCTTCGAGGTGAACTACAGCATAAACAAGGGGGCGGATGGCAAGCCGCTGGAACTGAATGGCAAGCAGATGACCCTGTTCGAAAATATGCCCAGGGTGCGGAACAGCCCCAGGACGCGGTTCCTGCGCAAGATTCTGAACAATGTGAAGACCTCAACCACGAAGAAGGTCGAAAAGGTCTTGGGGGCTCCACCTAAAAATGTGAAGACTCCCACTACCAAGATCACCAAGAAAAAGGTATGCTACAAAAATAGTTAACAATTCTAGAAAAAATCACTTTTAAAGCTCAATACTTAATGAATTTATTTAAAATATTTATAGAAACTATCTGCGTCAGCTGGAAGCTCGACGGCAGCCTCTGCCCAGCCATCAACGCAGAATTTGACAACCAAGTTGATTCTAAATCCAACAACTCGGGAAAATCTTGCACTGCAATATACTGCTCCAAAGTAAATTGGCTAAATTGAACTTCCTTTTGTGCGGAATGAAAAACCCTTTTTTTTGGACAGTAGGTACCGCCTAGGCACATTAAATAAATAATATGATAATTAATAATTTCCTTTTTAAGATCCAATGACAGACAAAACAAAAATATGCATATAATGTACAGAACTGTATTAGTAATAAATAGTTGCAAGGAAAGAAAGCCCAGCTGGATAGGTTTGCATCCTAAGAAAACAAAAAGAGTAAGTTAAATTAAGCATAAAAAGGTATTACTTAAAATAATAACATTTCAGAATCCGAGAATCAATGTTCTGGCCGCCAGTGGAGATCAATAAAACATACATATAAAATAACACATAAATAAAATATACAGTCAGGACCATTAGTTCCCAAATCGATTTAAATTTATTAAATAGATATAACAATTTTAGAATACAATAAATCTCGCAGATTTTCATAACAATTTTTGCAATAAATTCGTCTTAAAAACAATTATGCATTATGCTGGATTATGGTGTACTATTTATAAGGCATAATTAACGTATACCGAAGTTTTCGAACAATTACTAAATTACTAAAATCTAATAAAGTTTCTAATATTTATAAGATTTATTTGCTATAGAACTTTCGATTTATGTATGATGTTTCAATTTCATTTATTGAAGTATTCACAAAATAATTCCTCATCCTAAAAAATAACTTGTTTAAATAGGCAGCTTATTCACAGGTTAAATGAAACCCGTACCCAGGTTGGGTAATGGATCTCCACTTGTACCTTTAAGGTACTGGGGTGGTAACTACGTTTTATTGACCAATCACGGCAGGTTCGGAGGTGTCTTAGCCGACCGGAAGTGCTGAAGCAGGAACCATCAGCGTGGAACCGTTCAGCTTGTTGGCCAGAGCGGTTCGGGGGCTCATCATCTGGGCCTGGGAGAGCTGCAGCTCACTGGTGGCCTGCTTCAGAGCCGCCACGATGGGCTCTCCTCGATGCAGGGCCTGAACGGATATGCTAATGGGCAACCTCGGACCATTCGACTTCCGGCCAAAGGTCCGGCCAATGGCGTGCATGCCTGTGCTGTCGATCTCGGATTTGGTGCGGGTTAGGCGGCGCGTGGGCAAATTGGGCGGAGCAACCAAGGGCGGTCCTTTAGAGCGGGCCACAAAGTTGGAGGAGCCACCTGCTGTGGCCGCAATGTTGCGCAAACTGCGCCATTTCCGCTCGCTTATCGCCGAGGCCGTGGCTGAGTTAGCCACTTCCGGTCGCGCATCCTGCATGTTCTCATTTCCGTTGGACGAATAGTTCTTGATCAGGATCTTGAACTTTTTCTCCGTGCTCTCCACGGGATTAGTGGAACTCAGTCGAGGGCCACAGCTACGCTGTCGTTTGGGTGGCAAGGCGGTGCTCGGTACCTGCTCACCCGAAAGAGATCCCCCGGTATTCCTTTTGTGGGATGCACTTAGCAACTGGGTGATGGAACGACCCGCCTGCTTTAGGATGTACGAGCCGTGCGCTCCCGACGGCGGTGCCGTGAGGGCAGGAGCCGCCGATGGCGACTTCTGTGGCAGCTGACTGCACAAACTGCTGCGACTGCTGCTGAGCGGTTCCACCATGTACTTCTCCATGTACTCGGTGGCATTGAAGGTGGGCATGGCACGGTGGATTCGCGATATACTCGTCGCCGGATGGATGATGGCCGAGCGCTGGCGGTAAACGCTGCTGGTGGCCAACGAGCGCTCCTTCCGCTGCTGCTGGTAGTAGTAGTGGCCGTGACCGCCGCCATGGTTAGCCTTCTGCAGCACCTGCTTGCCCTTCACAAAGAGGTTGAGGCCCATGTAGGCGGGAGTGGGTGGCACCACCTGGCGATAGGCTAGCTCGAAGTTACCCATGTCCGCCTTGGGATCCGTGCGGCGATCGATAACAACTGGAGAGGGTATCACATCAAATGGGTTTCGTTTGCCCGACTTCAACTCACCCTTGACAACATCCTCCAAACACTGGGGACACATGCGCGCCGTCACACTCGTGGTGGCTCCTAGATCCGGACTGGAGTTGATCTCGATGAGCCAGGGATAGAAGTTCTCGCAGATCATGAAGTCGGCGCCGAAGAGCTCGAAGGTGTTGGGCCGTCGGTCCATGTTCTCCTGGGAGGCCAGCATACAGCCAACGATGGCCTTGCGCATTCCGGGAAAGATCCGCTCCAGCCACATGTTGTACTTGCCAATTTGACGGAGGTACGCCTGGAAGGAGTAGCAATCCCACATGTTCTCGCTGGGCAGGCGCTTGTCCCGCTTTCCATTGGTGTACTTCTTCTGGATGGCGTAGTTGGTCAGGTGCACGGACTCGTGGTGGTTGCTCAGACTGTACTCCTGTGAACTGAATCGCAGATAGCTCTCCCGGTAGAACCATACGACTAGAGGCTATGGATTGGGTAAAGGGGACTATGATGGGCTACTTGGAGTGTGTTGGTATCCGCTCACCTGGGTGTTGGTTATCAGAAACCACTGCCGAATGTCGAACTTGGTTTGGAACAGAATCAATGGGCGTTCTGCAAGTACATAAGTTAGAGTACACAAATGGTAAGCTATTCCCTTGACATTGGTAACACTTTCTTAAATAAAATTACTTATTATAAATAAATCCTTTTCATATTAACAAAAATGTTTGTAAATATACTTCCTATAATGATTGCAGAAAGAGTAAGGAAACCCCCATCTAATACACCGAACTAGTGACTATCAATTGACTATCTTCATTCCGACCAATGACATTCCAGTCTGAATAATAAATCAATATCCTTGCGGCAAACCTGTTGCATTTCTCAGGCAGACAGAACAATAAAAAAAAACAAGCACGAGAACGACAGCGGGAAAAACAATGATTGCGTTTTTAGGCCAAATATTTATACATTTATGTAGGCCTGTAGGCCTTTAGGCCCGGAAGCAGCCAGAGGCTCTGGGATGTTTGAGCCCATGTGCGTGCGTTGGGCGCCACAACTTACGATTCGAGCTCGTCGAAAACGAGGCCTACATAGGACGCGAAACAAAACAGCAGCTGGAACAACAAACTTTGGCACCGTCCTGATTTACGACCTACTTCCGTGTGTTTGTTTATGTTTTAATGTTTTAGGCCTGCACTTAAGATGCTCTAGTCGCTATCGATTTGTAAAGGTGGAATTAGTTTCAAGTAAAAGAAATAAGTAAGTTTGCTTAAAAATGAATTGATTGAGATGTAGGCCTTGCCCAGCAGTTTAAACTATGTAACTTACCAGACTTAAGTATTATCCTTCACTCACCTATATACTTTTGCACCACATAACGGCTCTTGGAGGCAATCGAGGGATTAACCACGCCCAGGATTTTCTTAAGGTTGTCCATGAGAATGATACCCCTGCCCCGGCACTTGTTGGCCGGCTTGACTATCCACAGATTCTGGTATCCATCAAGACTGTACTGCGGCCAGTGCACCTTCATTTTGTCCACCAGCGAGAGGCAGCTCTTGACCATCGGCTCCAGCCGCTGGCCACCGTCGTGCTGGATGCGACCATCCTCGTTCACCAGCTGCTGGTGCTGGAACAGGAAGGCGTCCCAATCGTGCTCCCATATCTTGGGCGGATCCTCAAAGTCGATGTCATTGTGCTGGCAGCTGTCGATAAACTCCACCAGGCGCTTGTAGGCGAAGTCTATAGCGGAGTAGGGTATCTTGCCGCTGCACGAGAAGACCGCATCGGAGCCCTGCTTGTGGTACTTGCAGAGCATGGCCCGCAGGAAGGCCACGCAGGCGGTCAGCTTGAAGTTCTCGATGAACTCGCCCAGCTCCTCGGGACTCCAGACGTTGTAGCACCTGGGGAAGTACATCTCGGCGGTGCCCTCCTCGAAGAACCAGTGGAAGTCGCGCAGCTGGCTGCACAGACCCTCCTTCGAAGTGAACGGCGCTCGGTGGAATTTGTTGATGGTCATGCCTGGGTTCTTGGCCTGGTCGATGTAGTCGCACTTCTCCTTCCGGTTCGTCCACAGGAAATCGACGGGCATGTGCTCCAGGAAGCGGGACATGATGTTTCGCTCGCACTTTTGCACATACTGGCGCCGCGTCTCACCCGCCTTCCTCTTGGGCAGCCGCTGGGTAAGGTCCTCGTAGGTCATCTGGCCGACCGGCATCACCTTTCGGTGCACGTCCAGCTTCTCCACCCAACCCCTTGTCAGCAGGGCGTTCCTCACGGAGTTGAAGCAGCCGCGGATGGTGAAGATCTTGTTCTGCTTGGCCGCCTCCTGTGCCTTCCGCCGCAGCTCGTTCATCCGCTCGGTGGTGATCCAGGTGCGTCTGGCTACGTAGTTGGTGGGTGCGCCCAGGGGACAGGACTTGCTCGGTGGTGGTGTCCTAGCTGGCTGGTTCTCCTTGTTGCTATGGTCGGGAACGCTGATGGCGGGTTCCTTCGGCGTGGCTGGCCGAGCCAGCTTCATTGGACTATCGCTCTGGGCGGGAGTCAGTTGGATAACTGGCACCGTCAGTGGAGCCACCACCCGGTTGGATGGCGTGGGTGGAGGGGCCGCCGGCGGTGTGACTGGCTTCTTGGCCAACGTGGCACTTGCACATTTCTGGGGCTGATCCCGATTCCGATCCCCGTCCGTCACCTGATCCCTGCTGCGATGCGGTTCACTGCTCGGACGCGTCTGCATGGCGGAAGCCTCGCCAGGCGACTGAGTACCAGCACTTGGCACTCGGACTGGGCCAATGGGTGAGTGGGTTGTTAATTCGCGGAGCCCCTGGCAACCATTGAGCCAGAAATAAGTTCACAAGTTCACTTCGGCAACGACTCTATTAATAGGTACATGCTCAACTTGGTGGCTTCCTCGGCCTGGCCATTGTCCTTAGTCGGGATTCCCTTACTCCATAAGATAATATAATCCATGTTCTAGGCTTTTTATAAGATTAAATTCATTAGCTTCATATAGATTCTTCATATTAGTTTGTTTCTTTCGATACACTTCTTTAAAAACACCAAATCCAAGAAAGAGTATTTGAGAATCGGTAGAAAAAGTTATGATGATTTTTACTTATGTTATAGGTTGGGAGCATAGCTTTTGCACTTTTCTCGTTGGGTTAGGTCGAATAAGAATGTATTTTAGAGACAGATACTTTTACAAAGTTGGTTGACATAAAATTAACCTTTAAAGAGGATTACTAGCCATTTTTGAGGTGAGATAGTGTTGATTAGATAATCTGAAATGTGTATAATTTGAAGATTTAGAAATTGATATTTAAACAAGTTTCACTAAAAGGTAGATACGAATGCGACCCATCCCAGTGCTCTCCGGACTCCAAGCGAAACATATGCTCCTCGGCACCGCGTAATCCTGCTCATGTGAATGATGTTTTGGCACGATACCTGTTTGTTTCCAACGATGCCGTGGAGCGGAAGAGCCAGTGGGTGTCGTCGTCATCGCTGTTGTTTGGTGTTGGTGTCATCGCTGGCGTTGTCGTCACTGGGAGCAGCGTTGCCCACGTCAGGTGGGTTGGAAGCGGGTGGGGGAGGAGCGGTTGATGGATGCACTGCTGCTTGCCACGGCGGTCTTGTCTGCGCAATTTGTGCAATTTTCGCAATGGCGAGGAAAAGGGAAACTTTTCAATTATTTGTAAAATAATCAAGTTAACTGCCACCACAATGGGAGATCGGGGTGAGCGATTATTGGAGACGCCGACTTGTCCCTTCCTCAAAGGGTATCTGGTTCAAGGACATTCCGGCCGCAAAACTTGATTCGTAGCGGTTTTTGCACGGATTTTGCCGGAGTTGCGGCAAAGTTGTTGTCAGTCGGATACGGAGCACACACGGCAACACCTTTGACAGGATTGGGACTCCGACTCCGGTGTCCTTGCGTGCCGACAAAGTTAAGAGACCGCCCATCCTTGTCTACTTTATTTGCATTGCATTAAAAAACCGACTGGTATTGGGATTGCCAACACAGTTGTTCCTGCAACGGGGGCGGTAATTAATTTCGGTGGGGCGGGGTGATGTATTCGGATCGGGTGGGCATAACCTGGTAATTTGAGGTAATGCGCTAGATTAAGTTTATTTACTTTGAAGGCGGAGCCGGTTAGGAATTACCTCTGATTTGGGTCAGGGAGTTTGACAAGAAGAAAGTGATGCGCTTGAGTTGGTTTTAAAGTGGAAAGTAGGTAAATATCTTTCTGACTTAAAAGCATTAACTGATTTTATTCAAACTGTAATTATTATTTTTTATAAGTGTTATGATTAAAGAAAAGCACTAAAGAGAAAATAAGTTCTAAAAGTCATAAAAATGAACTGGATTGTAAAATGTTAAATCAATATTACGCATATAAGGCATATAAAAAGTTCAGTATAACTTTAGTTTGCTTTATTCACATTTATTACCAATCTATCTATTGGAACTAGTTAGTTATCACCTAATCCGCCCCTGAAAAATTGAATGAACTTTCGCCAGGATGCGTTGAACCCAGTGCAAAATCATTCGGTGGCAAACTACACCTGCCAGCCACAAAGATGAAAGCTTTTCCGAAAAGAGCTTTTCTCCAACATGGAATCGGAGAAAGAGAAACCAGGCGAAGGGAGAGCAAATATTTTAAGAGAGTTTTAGCGCGAAGTAACTTTTTTAAAATTTAAAAACTAAATTATAACCAATTAAAAAATTCGTATTTTTTACTTTTACAAAAATAGTGTTTTGTACAATAATAATCATATATTGATTATATAAAAGGGGCTGGAATAAAATGTTTGCTGCAGAAAATGATAGCGTATTGTCTGTGCATCAAGTGAAATAAAGTTCGAACAGTATTCCTTAAGAGCTTAAAAGCTAAAGTTGCCGACGAACGCCTTCGGCTGTCGGTTTTTGCTTTTCCATGCAAATATAAAAACCGAACCGTCTGGGAAATGGGAAATCATTCATAACGGAAAACTCCTGGCGTGCGGACGTGAAAGTGCCGTGATTTCTACGTTGATTTCTGTCGCGTCTTTCGCTTCTTGTGTTTTGTGTATTTTCGCCATTTGCCCACTTATTCTTTGCGCCTATACTGCCCGCTACTTTAGTTTCCTTTCGGAAAAACAAAAAGAAAATCGTGGCGAGCAAACAAGTCAACTAAAATATCCCATTCATCTTGTTCTGCCAACTTATTTCTAATTGTGAAGCAACCTTGAATTTCCAACTCGCGCTGGAAATTGCTAAACAAAAACAGCGCGCAAAATCTATTGTTTACTGCAATGTGACTTTGCAATGTGACTTTCCAAGTGTGATCGCAGCTTTTTTGACGTTTTGTTTGGCCAAGAGGACACTTTCAAATATCGGTTACTAACGGTATTCAATAAACGCGCTTAATAAGTGCAATAGAGGATTACGGATTTGGGATTACACTGATCAGGAAAAGAAAATCTTCTGAAATGGGCACCATCGGTGAGTAATTCAATATTTCACTTTTTGCTTTTCCCCAATTTTAGTCATAAAATCAAAACTAAACTTAAAGTATCCAAAACAATTGTAAACAAAACTCTATCATCGTGAAATTCTAACATATCCAAGTGCCGAATTTATAATTGGCTTATAATCTCAAATTCAAATGTGCGATCCATGAGTTTATTTGGTTTGGTTGCTTTGTTTAAATTAATTATACTTCGTTTGCTGATCCAAGACAATCATTAAAATAGTTTTCCCTGCTTGAGCTCGTATCTTTGCCGGAATGTCTCATTTTCCCACCGCTCCCCAAAAGGCCAAGTGATTCTCGGAATTGTTCTTCATTTGAGTGCTGTAATTGCTAGTGGTTATCCAACAGTTGCCTGCCATCCATTCCGATTATCCTTTGTTTGTCCAGAACAACTCCACACGTGCCGAGCTCAGTGGTGACCCAACACTGTGTTTATGTAAATAATCCTATTCAGAGAGCTCACGCAACACGAGCGAGATTCTTTTCAATCAAATAGGATGTGGAAGTCCGTCCCTTCGCCAACGCCTCGCTCATTTCCATTTCGTCCTGCTGCTTCGCTGCGCTGCTTGCTTTTCAATTATCCTGGCTAAAAATAAACCGAGACAGCCCACATGGAATACCCAACCACTAGGACCGGCTTTCAACACCAGCCCAAAAGGAAAAATTTGATATGTATTTATATATATATTTATATATATATATATATATATATATTTATATATATTTATATATATAGAGCGAGAAGAAAAGCACAGCAAGCGACAAATGACAACGTCGTCATTATCATAAACATGGTCTGCCCGCGAAAATGTCATGAATTTTGTTTATCAAAAATGTATAAAATAAACTAGGCGGCTGGGGATAGGCCCTAAACTCATAATCGAATGACGCACGAGCCTCTGATTTTCATCGCCCATATTAAAATGAGCATACATATGAACAAGTATGCGGCTGTGTCAGCCGGTCATTAGCCAGGTGGCTCTCGTATCCTTCGTATCCTTGGTATCCTTACAATTCACAGTCCTTTGGGGGCCGCCCACAAATGCGCTCTGATTGCCATCTCGGTGGGGCAGAGACGGGCTCTTCTGCCTCAATGGGTTCATTGTGATGAGCCCCACACGAGCCCCACCTGCGGTCCTTTTGAATGCCATCCTCGGGATGCGACTTGTGCCTGACCGAATCGCATTTAACACGCTTCAGCTCAGCTCGTGAAACATCCTCGAGCAAGTTTTCTTGCTGGCGCTGCTGAAAGTTCAGGGGTGAATAAAACCATTGATAACAGAAGTGACCCTGCATTCATGGCCCTGCAACACATTATGCCCATGACAGTGTGGCCATTGAATAAAGGTCAATTTCACAATGTCTCTGGCCCCTCATGTCAATTTAACTTTTCAATTGCAGATTAGCTCAAATCGTGTTCTTAATATTACATTAGTAGACAGGGTTGCATTTAGAGTGGATAACGGTATTATAACAGGATTATATGGATGAGGTACTGAGAGCCCTATGGCAAGATAAACAACTTCATCTTGCAGGAATTCGAGCGCCATTTGGAGAAGCTGCATCCTCAGGCAGATCCTTCAACCTGCTGTCCCGCTATAAGAGGCACATGTGGGGGAAACCGAGCTAGCATCACCACAAGGGCTTCTGTTTATTGGGAGCAGAGCCCCACTAATGTTAATGGGACGCTCATTAATATTGATTAGTTATTTTAAGCAGCCAATAAATCGAATTTCATTTAATAGGGCTTCTATTTATTGCACATTTTGGCTTGATTAGATGCGACTGACATACTTTAAATTTGCTATGTTTTGGTGTGAACACTTGAGCTTCAAGATGGGGCAGGTTGGTATGGGGTACATGCACTTGCAGTAGACAAATTGATTGTTAAGATACCCCTCAAACTCCTCCATGGCGGATTCGTTTTGGAGCAGATCGCGGTACTCCTCGACACTCTCCAGATTCACGGGATCCAGCTGATGCATGAAGCACTTGAGTTTCAACACCGTTGCGTAGAAATAGTTGAAAATGTCGACGGCCATGATCTTGTAATACCTGATGCTTCTATGATGGCTATCGCCCATGATGAAGGGCGTTTCCTGGGCCTTGTCCAGCCGTTCGTAGGCGGCATAGAACTCCTTGCACTGCTGATTGATTTCCAACAGGGTGTTTTTCATTTTGTTGCTACAAGAAGAGTGCCATGTTAATCATTTCGCAGACCAAGTTGTATGCAACTCACTTTGAAGCTCGCAGCACTTCCAATTTTTCCTCATACTCGTTGATAATGGCCTCCTCAGTGGACAAGGTGTACACTTCGGGATAGCGACAGCTCTGCTCTGAACTGATCAGGATCAGATATCGCTGGGTTAGCAGCCATATCCGTTCAACCAGTATCTTTTGGGCCTTCATTTCGCACTTGTATAGATTGTAGTATTCCTTATACCGCATCTCCAGCTTGATAAGGAGACCCAGAACTTCTGCCTCAATCCCGTAGTGCTTCTTGAGCTGCTTGGTTAGATGCGGCTCCTCCTCCTCCACCTTGTTTGGTCTGTTATCCGATCTGCGCTCCAACTTGTACGCCACTATGGGTTCCAACAACAATTCAACTCTGTGTTCCATTTTGATTATATACTACGTGTGTAGGGTGTGTGTGTGTGCTAACTGCCTGACTGTCTAAGAAAATCGTCTAGATGTTTATCATATGTAAAATGGATCTGCCTTCAAGGCAGACTAGATGATTTAGTCTGGGCTAATACTACCCATCAATTTGGGTGATCATCTCTTTCGTCAGTGGCCTATTAGATCTCTAAGGTTGAACCAATTTGTTTGGCATCGGTCGAATGGAAATCCTCTGAGTACTGACGAAAAATCACTTTTAATTAAGATCAGATGAAAAGATGAAGATTTATATTTCACTTGGGCCAATTTAAAAAAGATTTGTCTGCCAAAAACATGTACGTAAAAAAGAAATCAGCTCCGCAATCGATGAATAGCATGTGATAGTTAGATATAAATATACAAAATATAATATTAAACGATTGAAATCAGTCGTCCGGGAAAAAGTGCATTGATTGATTCGATTTTCGAGCACTTTCGGCATACGAATGCATTGAAACGGAAATCAAATTAGCCAAATACTGCAGTGCTGTTGATTTTTCCGAGAGCCCACCAACTTATACAATATACACACAGGAAAATCCGTTGGCATATGTATATGTATGTATTTCATGTTAAAAGCGTAATTTTTCCGTATTCCTATTTCGTTGGGCATCATTAATGAAGTGCGAAGCCAATTGCCGCCAGTGGAACATTTAATATATCTGTTGCGATATGAGAGAAATTCGAACTCGAGCAAACATTGCTCATATCCAAACGATTTTTCAATATCACTCAAATAAACAAAAGGAAAATGCGAGTGCAGAGTGCGGAAAGTGTGCGCGTATTTAATGCGCCCTAATTGGAAAATTGTGTCGGAAGTATTGACGGCTGTCAAATGTAAATGGTAAGGCGAAAGGTAAATGTTTAAAAATACCTTCAAGTGAAATGCTATAGCCACAATGATCGTTCAAAAACCTCCCAATCTGGCTACTGCAAGACTCAAGTTTTGTCTTGAAACATTACATTTTTCTTCTCAAAGAAAAAGAGTTGTGAAAGGAAATATTAAAAGAAATGTTCAACAAAATATCCACATTTCGCACATCACGACTGAGCGTTGTTTACGATTTCGGAATTTTTAATTGCCACAGCGGCACACGCGGCGTATGCGCGATGTCTTCTTCGGTGTAATGTGTTTAGGCTATTTTGGACCAGACAAGTGCTTCTTCTGCGCCCTCAAGATGTGTTTTCTCAACACCAAATTGTTAATGTGCAATTAATTCTGGCGAGAGGTTGCAAAATATTTTTGATTGTGTTCAATTAAGAGGCGAAGGTGCAATGAACCTTTCGAGATAATTGAAAAAAGGGAAAAAAATAATGCAGTATTCGTTGTGTGGGTAAATTTGAAAAATGTGTCGTTTTGGGTGTGTTTTTGCAGTTCATTACACTAAGTGAGCTAATCAAGCTAATCAAATTAAGAATATTAGCCAGGAAAATTTGTTAATATTATTAAAATGACACTAAGCTTTAACACACTATTAATTAATTTTTTTTTATTTACTTTACCATTTTGAAAATAATTTCTTATTACAATATGCACTTTATAATGCATCGCCGTGCTCTAGTGTGGTTTATATCATTCCTGCCAGCCGCATCTTTCGCTTTCTACGCGTTGAGCCGTGGGACAAGGTCGTGCCGTCGGCTGTCGTCTGCTAGAAATATTATGGCTAACCGAGAGATAAAGTATATATGTATCTATGTATCTGTATCTGTATCGGTAGCTGTGCCGCACTGCACAGGTCTTTGTGGCCCACTGAGTCTGTGCCCCGTGCGTTTGTGACGCGCTTTTTGCCATTGACACGCAATAAAAATATGTGCTCGAAAATTTTAAAAACTCATAATAATCACATTCGGTATATATATAGGGTATCTGCTGTTAGTAATGTAAACGATAGTATAATATAAATATACGATATATTGATGATTGAAATATAATTATTTAATGTGAACACAAGTGAACTTCCGAATTAGATGTAAATGCGAAAGAAGTCCATTACGAACTTCTTGCACAGCGGACAGTAATGCAATTGATCCAAGGCGGTGGTCAGGCATTCCTTGCAGAAGATGTGGCCGCAAGTGGTGGTCACCGGCTGATCGAGAAGACTCTTGCAAATGGGACAAAGGTAGTAGCCATTGTTGCTATCGGATAGGAGCCTCACGACTGGCCGTTCCTCATCAGTTGTGGTCAAGTCAATGGTATCCACCGGCTTTATTCCGTCGCCTGCTCGACGCAGTCCCTCCATTTTCAGTGGCTTCCAGTGCAACAGACTGAGCCAGGATGGAAACATTTGTTCACTTTTTGCAAATGTGCTTATACTTACGATAAGCAATATAAGACTGAATTGGAACTCAAAGGTTGCTTGAAGTCTAAAACTTTCACTTTAACATACCGAAATTTAATAACTTCAAGTAGTGGTGGGACTAGATATCTTTGAGATTTAAAATGTACAAATATAAACAATGGCAGAGTCCAAAAATACTGTGCGATTGCTTTTTAAAAAAGAGAAAGCAAAGTGAAATGCGTGGGGAAAAGCAGTGAACGCTTTTCTTCTCATCTTCTGTTTTCCTGACGCCGAAGAAAGCAATTTTATTTAAATTCGTATGAATATACGTACTGGCATATACATACGTGTGTAGTATTTAATAAATTATTAATTTTTGCTACGCTCTTGCCGCTCAAACATCACATGAATCGTCTATTTGGTCGGGCCAATAAATGTCTATTATATAAATGGAAAATATTTACGCAGATTGGGCTTTATATGTGTGTGTGTCATCGAAAATAATATTTCTAATATTTCGATTGAACATTCATATTATTTCTCTAATTAATGTCTTTTTCTTGGGAATATTATTGGATCACGACTTATTTTGGAACGCGTGCTACCTTTGCAAATTTTTTGACATTTTGAAAGCAATCCACTTGGTTCAGTGGTTCAAAAACCACTTGAAAATAAGTCGGTTTCAACCAGTTTTCGAATATAGTCTAGACGCTGTTTTTTGTTTATACTAGATACACGTGATGATGTTTTCGCCATTGGACTTTCTCTTGAAATGCTTTTGTTATTGTCCCCGCCAGTCTAGAAAATGTTCTTTCACTTTTATCTTACTGCTATGTTTATTCGTATTAAGTAAATGCGACTTTTGAGCGCATAAAATGACAATTTGTTTGTTTACCTACGCGAATTGCAATCATAAGTGTGTCCACTTATTGTGATGATGATTGCGTATTGACTTATAAAATTCGAAATATTAAAGCCACTTAATCAATCTTTTGCAATCGGTTGCTCTACGATTTAATGCTCTAATCGAAGGATAAACAAATCAAATGGCAGGCAATTGATCATTGAACAATTGTGCAGACCAAACTCAATGGATTTCCTTTGCTAATATCCGCTTCCTGAAAGCGAAAAAAAACACTACTAATTATTTCACTCATCGCAAGTTAAAGTTGACGTCAGGTGCCGCGGCCGACAGAATTTTCCTCATTTAGCTTGCAGTGCAAATATTATTATTAGCATTACTTACAATTATTTACGAGCGTTTTCAGTGTTCCGCGAACACATATTACAGACCCAAGAGCACATGAGAGATATTAAACAGCAATTGTTTGGCCAGCAGTATTTTACCATTTCCACAAGTACTAAGCTTCATCTTTGGATCGTTTTTTTTTTCAATTAATGACCCACTTAATATATTTAATATGTATATACTAACCTTCGGCGCGGACAAACTATTCAGATATTATTTATGGGGTCTGCTCCATTGCACATTATTCATTTCGGAAAATTCCTGCAAAGACTTTGCCATCGATCTACTAGAGCTGTGATAAATGATTTTACGTAGGCACTTGCCTTGACCTTACCTTGAAAACTGTCAGCTACATGAATTTTTTACACGATCTGCTCAGTTTTTTTTTTCCATTCATTTTCGTTTGCGCGTAATTACAAATTTGTTCGCCACACAGGAGGCTATTTATAAGCATTTTACTCTCGCATTTAATGTGAAATAAAGGCGAGCAAATTAAATAAATCGTAAAGGCGGAACTATTAAAATAAATTATGAAAACAGTGCCGTGGGCGGCGACTTGCGGCACTCACTGTGTGCCCTGGCCCCAAAAGTTCCCTTTCACCTCTTTCACCCACATATGCACCATTTTAACCCTGGCATGCGAACCACTCAAGCGCCACTCAGCGTGAAGGTGTTGCTGAAGGAGCCGCCTGTCTCTGCCTGGATCCTTGCATCCTGGCCAGCAGCTCGTCATCATCACTTGGCACATGCCGCTCGTGATGGTCATGTGCGCAAATCTCCAAGAGCAGCTGCCTCCAGTTGGTTTCGTGGTCCTCTAGAGTGCTGTCATATATCAATGTTTTTCGTGGACTGGGCGGGAGGGGCGTGTACACGCCTACTTTTCTAAAAATATGCTCCGTGGCTAAGAGATAGGGTGAAAGCGAATTGAATGGATTTAAACGTGTTTAATAAATACGAAAAAAGAAAATATACAAAATTCGCATTATTCGAATGCTCTCGCGTATCAAAACTCATTCGCTGCCTAAGACGTAGGATCCAGACATAATAAAGATCTCTTAATATTATTTATTTAATTTCGGGTTTTGTTGTTTCGCCGTTATACATTCAACACCTACTAAATGTATTTAATTTTATTTCTTTCTGTTTATTTTGGTTTTTGTTGCCTTTGGTCTGGCTTGTGGGCGCAGCGGAAATTTTCTTTCAAGTCGTTAATTTTTATTGAATTGTTGTATAATATGTTATATTCTGCTTACGAAAACTTGTTCGACAGGGAGTGGAGCAAGTGTTGGACAAGCCTGAAAATAAATATTCGGAACTTTTCCAAAACACCGCATACAAAGTAATTGGATTATTCAAATGTTGGCGATTAACGGCTTCCTCTTTAGCTAATTTATAAATAATAAATCCATTCCTTCTGTATTAATTAATTCCATCTTTAAAAGCGGAAAAGAAGAAAACTCCTAGAACTACCTCATTGCTTTTTATCCCTTCTAGTACTTACAAAAAATACAACAAAATTACATCTTCTGAATTGTAATTGAACTATCTTGACCCAAATTCAAGTGCTGTTTAAACAGACATTAGGTATACAAAAAAGTACGCAGATATAAATAGAGATTGGATTGAATTTTCCATGGGAAACGGAAGCGCGGCGGCATCAGATTGTCGTAGGTCCCCCAACCCTATGGACTTTCCGACTTTTCCCAGTTGCCGTAGGTCCTGAAAATCAACCCAAGTTTTTCCGCCCACATCAAAGTGCGGGGCATTAAGCGTACCAGTTGCGTTGATTGGGCAATCAGATTGGATTAATTGTTTTAAATACTCGATATGGGGCTGGCTGAACAGCTGGGGGGATTGTCCGGTCGATGGTCCCTAGTCAGTGGTCTACGGTCTCTAGTCTCTGGTTTGTGGTCTCCAGACTGCCGACGCCTGGCCCGGGCAATTCATCATGGCTGGCTGGATTGGCGCTGGTCTAAAAGTGTTTGCGTTTATTTTGTAATAATAGGCAACTTACAATCCGATGGAGACCCAGAGGCAGCCTCGTCGGCCCGTGAGTGGGGCTATATCTGTGCCTGTATGTGGCACGCCGACCGACAACGACTTGCCGATTGACGTCAGCAATGCCCCCAAAGTCGCGCACGGTGTCGGGCGGGTTGCCAAGCAGGCGGGAACCGGGACCTGGTGGAGACCGTCGACCGATGTAGATGCGGGGTAGGGGGCTAGGTGGGCATGGGGGGCTCGAGGATTGGCGGGTATGGGTAAGGCATTTTGTCAGTCACTCATACGAGAGTTGGATGCTGTTGGATGCCGGGCTCATCTGTTCTGCTCTTCGCCCAAGGCGAGCGTATTGATTCTCTGGAAGCCCTCGAGTGCTTAAGAGCTTCAGACGCTTCTTTATCATTAAACAAAAAGTTATTAAATACAATATGAACAATTCCTGGGAACAGAAAGCTAATTATCATTGGTAGCTCATAAAGTATATTTCATAGACTTATGCTTATGAGTACATGCAAGCTTCGTGTTGCATGTGAATACTTACCAGAAGAATCACAGGGACATAAAAACTTAGCATACATTTGATATGATTTGATTATGATATAATATGAAACATATATCATATATACAATATAACTTGTTGAGTGTATTGGCAAGTCGCCTATAATACTGCCAAATATTTTTCCTTTGGCAGGTCGCGTCTCCTGGCGCCTTTGTTGCAATTGCATTTCACATTTCAGTGCGGGACGACCGTTCACATGGATGTTTGTTTATTTTGAGCCACTGTTTACACGACTCCCCTTTGCCGGCAGATGATTTTCACGGAAATTCTGACTTCCACTATATATTTAGCCCAGCGAAATGCATCTGCGGGATTGCCTGCTGACCCTTTTTTTGGCTCATTTGTTTGTTCGGCTATTTTTGGGCGTGCAAAGTGTTTCTGCCGCAATGAGAATATCAAGATGAAATGGCCATATCATTTGGATTGAGTGCGTCAGGAGTCGGTCCGAATGTCGGTGGGAAAGTGAAAGTTTGATTTATGGGCACACGCAGGTCGCCGAGACTTTCGTTCGTCTGTTTAATGGTTTCGTACCACTTATAATTAGTCTTACCATAACTTTTAGCTGGCCAAAAAGTTTAGTTAGCGCTTTTGAGGGATCTCTCTGCGGTTGGACATTAGCCAATTACCTCTGGAACGGAAATAGAAACTGACAGAAAAAAAAACCGAAAGAATATCCAAAAACTCAGACTTGTTGCTGCCAAAAAGCACTCTTCAATCTAATAGGTCTACTTTTTTTGGGGGTTAATGGGGTACAGAAGACAGCATACTGACCCCTTATAATAGATTCTACTTCCTGTTACAATAATTCAGCAAAAATGCTATATCTTTCGATGAAAGATATAAGATGCGAAGCCCTAGTCTATGCAATAAAAAGTCAAAAGTCATAACATGTCTTTATTTATATTATTATATTAATTTCCATTCCTCTGTAAATGTTTCAGGACTTGTCTCTTATAGATTTGCGAAATTAAGCAGCTCATTTAATATTGTAAATCAGGCAAATTTAACAAAATATCCCATAACTATTTATACTTGGTCTTCACAGCAGTACTGATGCATATATTTGGACCCACCTTGAATGGCGTTCATAAATTTGTCGACCAAAAATGCATTTCTCGCATGCCTTAACCCAAAGTATTTTCCGCCAGCGTCTGATAGTAATTTGTCTTATTTTCAAATAGATGTAATTACTAATTCGGTGATTCTCCGCGTGACACTAGTGAAACCAAATGAAATACGAGCAAGAGTCACGATTTTGATCGTTTAGAGTATAGATGAAAATTTAGTGTCAAAAACAATTCGCGCGAAAATTGTGAACAAAAACAAATCAAGCGAATCACATCACGCCCTATAAATGTTTTGATATTCCAGCTAACGCATTCTATATGCAAACGATGTGTGTCTGTCCGTGTCCCATTCGGCTGCAAATCAAATGATTTTCCGCGATTTCCCCGACTATAAATGATAGCCAGTGGAGGTGGGAGTGTTGCGGCTGGCACTACGCAGATTGCGGATACCAAAAATCGGAGCAATCGTTCGTCTGCAGTGACTAACTGCTGACGTCTTTGCCGCCCGGCCCGTATATATCTGTATCTGTATCTATATCTATCTATCTATATAACTCACATCGAAGACAGTCCAGCCCAGCCCAGCCCAGCCCGCCCATCTACGCAAATTCTGCACTAACTTTGTCACAGACAATTTGGCGACGACATCGTCTATTTCTCAGTCTTGGTCTTGGTCGTGGGCGTGGGCGTACTCCTTCTCGTTATGGAGGAGGGCTGTAAAACGCTTTTCTATGTTCCCCTACCCGATAAATTAATAATTCGCATTGTGGAACAACAAATGGACACATAAAAGCAACCGGAGGAGCACATCAAACGCTGGCAGTAAATCATAGAAGCCAAATGAACAAAAATAAATCCAATTAAAGATGCTCAGAGTGACACAACATTGTGTTTAATTTGTGGTTAGTTAAGTTGAGGTGTGAATGCGTATAAGGTGTTGCCATGGGCGGGAGACTCAATTATATTTTGATTGAGGCCTGATAATGACGTATCTATTATGGTTTTCTAACCTTCAGATTACCTAGTCAACCCAAATTTATTAGATATTGTCTGAGACTAGCGGAATCATTGCTTGGCTTATGATTAAATACACGACTTTAAACAAAATATGTATAATGAGCCCAGTTTTGTTAAACAAATTTCTTCGTTTTCTTGTTGATCTTGCAGAGAAACGCTCATTCTCCTTCCGGCTGCGTCGATCCTTCGGCGACGGTGGGAGCACCAACAGCCGCAACAGCAACAACAACAGCAGCACCTGTACCAACCACAACAACCAGAAACGATGCAGCACTCCGCTGACGCCGACAAGCACCAGCACGGGGCGACTGGAGGTGCCTGGAGCGGCCAGCGTAAGCCGCCGGAGCAGCATCTACAAGAAGCCGGACAAGAACGACGGGGGGCAGATCCATCTCATTCCGGACGTGGAGCTGCCGCTTATGACCTTCGCCGACCAGTACAACATCGAGAAGACGCTGGCCGAGGGCTGCTTCGCCAAGATACTGCTGTGCCGGCACAGACCCACCAATACGCTGGTGGTGCTGAAGGCGGTGCACGCTGAGCTGACCACGATCAAAGAGTTCCAGAAGGAGTTCCACTATAACTACGAGCTGTCGCATCACCATCACATACTGAGCGCTTATGCGGTGGCCTTCCAGACAATGGACTACTACGTGTTCGCCATGGAGCACGCCCCCTACGGCGATCTAGCCTCCAACATCGGACCCAACGGCCTGCACGAGAACGCCTGCAAACTGATCTCGGAGCAGCTGAGCTCCGCCCTCGGCTTCATGCACTCCAAGAGCCTGGTGCATCGCGACCTGAAGATCGAGAATATCCTGGTCTTCACGCCGGACTTTACGCGCGTGAAGCTGTGCGACTTCGGGGCCACCACGAAGAAGGGTCTGCTGGTGCACAAGGTGAAGCACACGTGGACCAGCTGCGTGCCGCCGGAGCAGCTGGAGCTGATCAAGAACGAGCGCTTCCAGTGCCTGCCCGTCAGCGATTCCTGGCAGTTCGGCATCCTGCTGTACAACATCCTCACCGGCAATCCTCCCTGGCAGTCCGCCGATTGGGTGAAGGACCAGTCCTATGCTAACTTCATGAAGTACGAGCAGCGCAAGACCACCAAGGTGCCGGACAATTTCCGGCGCTTCTCGCCGCGGCTGATGCGGTGCTTTCGAAAGTATCTGAGCCACGATCCCGAGGACCGCTGCAAGATCACCGAGGTGGCCAAGTACATGAAGGACCGCTGGGTGGAGTGCCGCATCTCCACCTCCAAGTCGGCCACCCTCATCTCGCCCACCAATCACGACCAGGACTCCTGCATCTACCTCAATCAGCGGGAGGGTCGTCTCTCCGGGGATGAGAACAAGCTGCGCTTCAAGCGGATGATGTCCACCTACGGTCTGGACATACCCATCGACCAGGCGATGGTGCGGCGGCGGGTATGGGACTGGCTCTCCACCTGCGACGCCAACTTTGATCCGGACGTGGAGAGTCTGCACGCACTTGACCTGTTGCAGTAGAGTAAGATAAATCTTCAGCTAGGAAATCCCCCCGAGAAACCGGAAAACATAAATATCCTTAGAAACATGAACGGAAAACTGAAACTGAACGGAAACGGTTTGAATTTGTGGATCTATAAGATCGTTTTTGTAGAGCAGAGAAGTCACTTCTCGACGGTTTTTTCTGTTGTTCTGCGAGTGCAAAATGCCAGAACTGAAATTAAGTATAACTTTATATAGATGAATTTTGGTAAAACTAAGTAGTAAGAATTTATAGTAGTAAGAATTCTAGTCTTCCGCTCGATGATTTTCGTAATACTCTCTATGTGTGTGTGTATGAATGTAGTTTTTTAAGTGTACTATAATGTGTGATTTACGCGTTACTTACTTTATGTGTCGGGATTCAAACTACTGCAATTATCTAGAAATATACCTTAAAGATATGTAAGGAGTGCCCTTTGGCGCATTCACGACCAATTATAAGGCGGCTAAGGTTTGTTTTATATCTGTCATAGACTATATGTGTATTTATGTAGTTATCCTTATAATGATCCCACACTGAAACGATTTTGTACATACTATTTAGTTGCATACGACTGTCAAATGATACTTATATGTCTCTTTACCAGTTAATACCCTATGTATACCTATAAAATGCTAAAAATATATAGTGCCATAAACTGAGTTTATTTAAAAAACGATTCTTTCAATATACTCGTTAACTAGTGGAATCCAGTTTCCACAGTTTACCACATGTTCATTAGATTTTTGGCAAACAAATCTGCTCATAATCCCAATGCGGGATCGGCAAAACAATCAGGGGAATACCGCTTCTGGAGAAGCCACCTACAACTAATGGTAAATATTTGTTATTCGAATTTTGCTGTTTATATCGAGCTGGTTGTTTGGCTAATTACTCTGTGTTGTTCGCGAAGGTCACTCAGATGATTTGCTTCGACATTGAATGTCACGGTTTCCACGGAACAGAAGCCGGTGGAAAACAATCCGGTCGCGTCCAGCGATTGTTTGTCCAGTTCGCACTGTTTGCTGTGGACGTGGACAGGATGTGACGCCCCTGCCATTCCGTAATTTGGTCTGTGATAAACATGCGCTAAGGTTATTTCAACAAAGGTGAGGTTACGCCGTGTTCTGGGTGGGCGGACATATTGTTTGCACTACGCGCTCCACGTAATGCCGTTTAATGGTTCCATTCGGGCAGACATGAATCAGAGGCCACACGGATCCTATCCGTTCCGATTCGATTCCGATCCGATCGATTGGCCAAGTGATTGATTAATGCCTTCGGTTAACCTGTAATTAACTCAAGCACGCGGGGTCAGTGTCGTTTCACCTTGACTTTGCCGGCTAAAACAGTCGAGTTGAAGACATTTTTTAACGAGCCGCATGCCAGCACTTAAATGTTTTAATGGCCGAGAGCAGAACGTGCTAAAATGCCGGCTAGACGAAGAATGTGAAAGTTTTTTAATACACCTGCATATACAAAAATTCACAAAATTTCAAAATTTTCAGTAACAGGATTCTCTATTGCTATTCGCAAATTTAAGGATATCCTTCCATCTTAGCTTCAAATATTTTTTTAAAAATTTATTACTTTTTAGAGTAATCTTTAGAATTACATTTGAATCTTTAAAAACATAAAGATTTAAGATTTTTTGGGAAATTATTTAGTTACGCATGAATAGATGTCACAAAATCCTTTGATTAACCAATTTTATTTTGAAAATAAGTATTTAACGAAATAATAAATGTTTGTGGATTCCCAAGTGTATTTGCGATGACTATAGTCACGTCCACGTGTTTAACTTACTTAACATAACTTAGCAAACCGATTTGATGCTCATAAATAAAAAAAAAGTCCATGTGATCTGCATATTTTCACGCCACGCGTACCGAATCCGAAAACTGAATATCGAAAACTTAAAACCGCGTATGAGTGAGTGCTGCAGTTTGTGCTTGAGTTCAAGGCCAGAAGGAGAACTTCTAGGACGAGACGATCGTTTATGGATCAATAAATATACAATTTATCCCATTTAATTAGTTGTTATTGGTGTAAAACTGTCCGAATATCAAAACATGTTGTGCCGCGCGCATAAATTCATTTCAATCGCTACGAAAATAGGTTTTTACGATGCCACCACCGGCGTCTTTCGTCCCATCGCCTTCCCTGTTCTCCACCGAGTAACTTGCTGAATCTGAATATGAATCTGAATTTGTATCTGAATATCCCCCACTTACTGTATTGCTTTTTTTTTCGCTCATGTGGTTGTTGTGCTTGTGCCTTCGGTTTTCGTCTCGGGACTTAATTTATGGCTCGCATTTGCCTTTTTGGCAATATCATATACGACTTTTCAGATACTCACAGCTTACTCACCAGAATAGCTCAAAAGTATGCAGTCATTTAATAGTTGTGGATTTTATTTAACTGGTAACAAGAAACAAAAGAAACAGAAACTTTAGTTTAACACCTTACATTCGAACAAGTTAACGAAACTATGGAATTTGAATTAGTATTGTTATCCTATGCTATCCTATACAAAATATATACTTTAAAGTCTATGTTGTGGAGTTCAGTCTCCTGAACTCCTCGTTGAGCAGCGCCATTTTCGAGGAGTGCGTGTTGGCTCCCTGCCCGCCCAGCTGTATGTACTTGTCCCGGATGAAGCACTTGAACGGTGTCATCGTCGGATCTGACCGGGTCCAATCGTGCGTCGTTGACTTCCAAACGGTCTTCACGCTCACCTCGAACTGGCAGTAGTAGCAACGTAGGTTCTGCGTGCTCAAGTCGGCAACGCCGTAGGAGCAGCGTGTGCACATGGTGCAGGTATACTTGAAGGTACATATGCAGTTGTCCTCGATGGTGGGTGACTCCGGCAAGGCCATCTTCGCCTGGTATGCCCACCTGCAGCAATTGGCGCCGTGACCCAACTCCCGATTGAACACAAATGCCGCCACGTGGCACATCTCGTGCAGCAGGCAGTGGAGGAGCTCCGCCGTAGTCTTTATGTTCCGCAGAAGTAGAATCTTGGCTTTGCGCTTACCGAAGGCATCGACGTTCAGCTGGCATGAGCAACGCGTGTTCATGGCGTGCTTCCAAACAATGGGCACCTGCAGGCCACAGTGAAAGATCGCGTGGTTGAAGATGTTGAACAGCACCTTGGCCAGTGCCACCTTGCAGATTTCGAATTTGGTCTGCCGGTAGGTGAGCGCCAGTGGATGGCACATATTGAGCGAGATAGACGGGCTGAGCGATCGAACGAATCCGTAGAAATGTGGATGCCGCTCCAGGCAGGGCACACTGCTCTTGTGACGGCGGCAGTTGGCGGCCAACTGCTCTTTGTTAGGTAGATCGATTAGATCAATGGGCTCCTTGTGCGAGTCCGGGGTGCACTGATCAAAGGAGAAGACAATGGACCAGAGCTCAATGTCATATTGGCTTTTAGCCTGGCGCTCCTCAGGGGTCGGTTCATCAATATTCGACAAATTCAGCTTTGACCAAGTCGATGTCATCATTGTTTTCGGACGAATTGGATGCTCGGCTGAAGGAGTAAATGACTGGGCGGACGAAGGGAATGAATTGACGACCCGATTGATATTCTCAATATCCTCCGTCATCATCTTATCATCATCGCGAACCTCCGAAGGATTGAAGAGCTTGCGGCGTGATGGTATTAGACCCAAAAACTTTTGCATCTTCCTTTTAAGTTCCACATCGTCATCCAGCTTGATGTTGGGCTGTGGCTCGTCCCTAACGATAATGACTTTATTGCCCAACTCCAGATAGATCAGCGGAGGCCTTTTGCGATCCGTCCACTCGGGCTGCTGATACTCATCGTCGTCGGCATTCAGGGACAAATCGCCATCGCCCTCCGACTGAGAGGATGAGTCGGAAAACTGCTGGATGGACATCTCATCCCGATTTCGTTGATACTTATTTTTAGCCAACCCATGGCCTTTGGTCACCGGCAAGTGCCGCTTCACAGGCAACTTCTGTATCTCCATGTCGGTATCCATGGAACTACGACTTCTGCCGTCCATATAAAGGACGAAATCGGAGAATGAGGTATCCTTCAAGAATTTCTGGTGCAGCTTCCCCAAGTCGGAGGTGTGTGGAGCTCGGGCCACTTAAAATAAGTTTGATTGCCTGTACTGATTGCTAAGTCATAGGCTACCTGTGCGCCTTTGGTCTGCAGTCCTTGGTTGGGTCGACCAGGCTGTCGTCCGGATTTGTATGTGTTCTCGAATGCGAAATCGATTCGCATTCAATACTTTCCAAACTAACCATCTGCACATTGTTAGGCACAGGCTGAAAAGCTTAAAATAAATTCTAGAAACGATTGGATTGGATTTTCACATATGCCGCCGTTTATTGGATGCACTCTATTACACGTGCGGATATTCTGGCTGTAGTTTTCCATCTCTTAGTAACTAAACAAAATGGGAAAGGTTTCTGGATGGATAAACGATGAGTGGGTGTACAATGAAGGTGTATACATGCCATGTCTAATGTCTAACAAACTGTCTAGCACTGAAGTTTGATTCGTGACTGTGGGGGTGGGTGTATAAAAATGTCTATAAAAGTGCCGCCATAAATCAAAGATATTGGTGAAGAATTGCAACAGTCGTCCGCTTCCAAAACATCACTTGTTCAGATTGTGCTCATGCCGATTTCAGTGGTATATGCTTTTTGATTACCTAAAAGTACGAATGAGATTGAAAGATTGGAACATTTATAAACATTATCAATTCCACCGCCCAAACTGTTTACAATTAAATAATAATAAAACGAATATCAATTAAGAAGCGTGTGAAATACGTCAGAAGGCATCCAAATTTAGTTAGCGGCTAAACGATCTTGTTTTCATTTTATTTGGATCTTTCCGTATCGATCCATCGCCAGGGGCGGCCGCTGAATCACCAAGCGAAAACAAATCGCCCCCGGGCGCATGGAACTCGATTTCCACGTACGGAAACCCGATTAAGGCCAATGAAATAAAAGGAAATCAATTAAGCCATCTATTGATGATAGCAAACACCCACCTCGGAGCACATGTTCTTGTAGATCTCGTCGGTGTCCCAGGGTCCCCTCTCCGGCAGAGCGATGCCTCGCCTCCGCAGCTCCTGGACGCAATCCGTCAGATCGAAGATGGGCAGTGGATCGATGCCAGCCTTGGCAACCTTGCCAGCCAAATACTCTACGTAGTGGGTGCTTAAATGATATAGAGGTATATTGGTTGATATATAAGCCTGCAAAATATGATTTTTCGGGGATTTCCCGATATTAATCTTACCGACACATGCCAGCGTGCTTGTCAGGAACTTCCGTGTTGCACACTGTGTCGACTAGTCCTTGCGGCGTCTCCTTTTGCAGTGGGATGGGACAGCGGGCCTGGGCACGAGCCTTGGACGAACTGCTGGACTCGTCCTTGATCTGCATGGGCTCCGTGTCGAACCTGACCTTCTGCTCCTTGAGCAGGAACTGCAACTGCAGGGGAATTTTATCCCTAAGGTAGAACAGGCAGTTGCGCGGATGATGGGCATGCAGACCGAGCTTGGCACAGTATGTGGACACAGTGCACTTAGCGCCCATCATGAAGGGCCGGGCACATCCGTAGCAGAACTCGAATTTGCACTGGGTGCAGGTGAAATGCATGCATCCGCCTCTGTACAGATTAAACATTGTATTTGTAAAAGATACTACATACTGATATCTTTGTATATGAACATACCTGGCCAGCGAGTATCGGAACTTGCACTTAGGACAGTCGATGCCGTTTTGGGCCAAATGCTCCTGGACACCCTGGGCCTGCAGCTCGGGATCGTTTTCGCGCTTCCACTCCAGATAGGCTTCGCAGCTGCTGCCCTCGTGCTGGCGCTCCCAGGGCTTCCGGCACTGGGCACAGGTAACGGATCCACAGTCCGGACAGATCAATCGCTTCTGCTTGGGCCGGGCGAAGAATCCGGAGGAGCACTGGATGCACCACTTGAAGTTGGGGTCCTGCAGCAGCGAGCGATCTCGCAACTTACGCTGAAACAGTTCGTGCACATCGTTGTCCAGGATGCTCTTCAGGAAGATGTCCAGGTTGGAGAAGTACTCGAGGTGTTCATCCTCGTGCTGAGCCTCGTTGCTCAACTCGGGCAGTTTGCAGAACGGGCAACTGCAATCGTTGATACTGCGATCGGTTATCTGCGAAAGGTGGGAGCAATTGTAATCTTCCATTATCCTTTATGACCAATAAAGCCACTCACCTGAACTGTAAAGTAGCTCTTGGCACACTGCTTGCAGCATTTGTGTAGACACTTCAACATGGACACCATCTGATTCATGGGATAGCTGTTCATGCAAAGCTCGCACTCCTGCTGGAGCATGCCAATGGCCTGGTCCAGATCGGAGCACTCCCTCGCCGCCCACAGAGCCACGTCCTCCGAGAACTTCATGCTCACCAAGGTGGCGGCTATCTGGGCCTCTGCGATATTGGTCACCAGCTCCTGATCAACGTACTTGCGGGCAAGGATCTGAAATGAGAAAACAAACGTTCCAAGATGACTATAGTACTTGGTTAGCTGAAACTTGACTTGTACACACCGCTGGATCCTCGATTACCGGCTCTTGAACACTAGGATATGCCCGAAAAACGGGCATACTCATCTTACGCTTCAGTTGTTCTGCTTTTTGGGGCTCGGCCAGGTTGGGTTCCTCCTGCTCCTCCTCCGTGGCCGAGGTCTCGTAGTCATCGTCAGAGAAGCAGGTCTCATGGTACTTCTTCTTGGGGATTCGAGGTTGGGATCGAGGTTTCAACAATGCCGCTGCAGCCGCCGCTGCTCCACTGGTGCTGGGTCCATCGGCCTGGTTGGAGTTAAACCTGCTGATGGCATCGTTGATTGACTTCTTGGTGACGGGACTGCTCTTGAGCGGAACTCGGCTGGCCGCAATCGATGAGCTCTGCTTCTGGAGGTAGACCTCTTGGATTCGCTTCACGGATGAAATGCCCATGGGTGCCGAAAAGGACTTGGAGCGCAGCGGAACCTTCTTGTTCAAGGGGGTGCTATTCGATTTGTTAGTGGGTTCATTGGTGGGCTTGGGAATCTTACTGACTGTGGTCTTGTTTGTTTTAGTCTTACTTGATGTGGAGGGACCTTTGGAGGCAGTCCCGCTGTTTGCAGTCTTGCCTTTCATGCTCGGGGTTACCTTTTTAGGTTCTTCCAGTACTGTTTCAACAGGCGGCTCCACGGGTCGCGATTCGGAATCAACAATGGGTGGCGCAGGTGTTATGGGCATGGCAGTGGGCTCTTCAACGGGATCCACTTCAACGGGAGTAGGCTCAACTTCTGAAGGGATTTCTAGAACAAGCTCAACTGGTTGCTCTGCAGGTCGAGTTTCGGAGTCAGCTATGGGGGGAGGGGACTGAATAGGAAGCGCTTCCACCTTGATATCCTCCTGAACACTCTGAGAAGGCAAGATGGATTCTACGGGGGGATTCGGCAACTCTGTTTCCAGCCTTGTTCCTGTGGAGGAAACAACCTCAGTGTGTGCGATCGTATCAGTTTCTTGGTTGGTGGGTGTGACTGATAGAGCAGGCGATATGACTGGTTCAATGTCTAGTGGAATTTGTGAGTGCAGTGGCTCTTCCTCATCAGCCAGATCCTCGTCCTCCTCCATTATGTCCTCGATTTCGGTGCCTTCGTCACCAGTGGAGGCCTCCTCGATGTAGGATGCGTGCTCGTTATAGGTATTGCCCTCCTCACCATCGAAGTCGCCCTCCTCTTCTCCTTCGCTGTCGTACCACTCCTCCTCTTCCCCTTCGTCATACTCATCCGAGTATTCATCGGAGTATTCATCCTCATCGGTGGACTCGAACTCATCCATGCTGATCTCATCGCGCATCTGCTTGATCAAACGTTGAGTGTCCTCAACCAGTTCGCTTAGGTTCTGTTTGGACGGATCTCCAGAGGGAACAAACTCCTTCAGCACAACTTTGGACGTCTCGGATTCACTTGAGTGGGAACCAAGACTTGCGTTGCTTTCGGACTGGGCTATCGAAGATTCCAGCTGGGATTCCTCATCCAGCAAGAGTACGACTTCGTCCTCTGGGGATTTGGTTTCAGCACGCTGCCCATCGCTATCAAGGCTATAAAGCTCTGTATCGGAAGCGGTTTCATCATGGGGTCTGGTTCCATCGCTACCGCTGAACTCGGGAGCATCTTCGAATACTTCGTCCGAGTCTGTGGGACTGACAGCTATAGGAGTTGCATTCTGACTATGTTCTTCCAGCTCCAAGCCTAAAGGCTGGACGGGAGGTTCTTGAACAATGTTTGTATTCTTTTCGGACTGAGTTTCATGGCTCACGAGATTAACCGCCTGGTTGTCGGACGACTCTTCGGATTTTGGAGAACTGGCTGTATCCCCAATGGGTACATCTTGTGACGTAGTTTCTTCCCTTTCGATCTCATCATTGGCCGTTGGAGTCCGATTGCTGGACCGACTCTCACTGCGAAGACTGCTGCTGCTCAGGGTTCTTACGGGAATCTTTGAAAGACGCTTAGGACTTTGCTTTTGTTCGTTAGATATTGATGAGGTACTAGGCGTTATGTCGACTTTTGGACTGACGTCAGTAGTTGGAGAAGATATGATGGATGATGTGTCTTGTACATTAACTTCCTGTGATATTAAAGATTCAGATTGTTCCTCGTTTGGAGGGCTGACTATTTCAGTGCTTGCTTCTTCTCGAGGGATTTGAATTGCCTCTGTAGTTTCAGATACTTCGCTATGGTTTTCTGGTTTTTGAGGCTCTTCAGCTTGTTCTGAAGCAATTGTTATGTTTTGTACGGACTTAATTTCTTCGATTGGGTTTGCAGTGGGTTTAGATATGGCCTTCGTGCTTCCCAAATCCGGAATCGCTGGAACTTCTTCGGATTGATTTGAGATTACCTCTATCGACACATTATCGTTTATTTCGGTAGAAGGTACGTTTTCCATAGTTTCAACCGCACTCTGATTTTGAATGGATAAGTCGAAAGAGTTGCTATTTGTTCCTTCAGATAGTATTTTAGGGGGTGTGAGAGTTTTAGGATCAGATGCAGCAACAACTGGCTGTATATTACTTTCAGCAGCACTCTGATCTTTGACTGCTTCTGTTTCCTTAGCTGCTGTTTTTGACTCATTTACTTTCTGATCGATATTGTATGGTAGCTTTGTACGATTTGTTGGTTTTTGGCTTTGCTCACGTGATCTACCTTTTCTTGATTGCTGGGATCTCTTAGCTCTTCGGTTGGCTTCTCTACTTGTGCTTGGCTGGTCATCCGACTGGACTTGTACTTCTGCCACATTCTGCTTACTTTGAAAATTATTTTCAATTGATATTCTTTTGTCACTTTCATTGGCTGACTGCGGAACTGCTTGATTAATTTTCTCACTCGTATTTACTAATGGTGTTTCTAGTTTTCCCTGCTGGCCAAGTTCCTCATTAACGGTCTCTTTTCTTGTTAGTGTTTCTGGTTCTGTAACTTCTGTATTTTCAATCTTTTGAGCTTCAATGGATACTTCTGGGGCAGCTTCTTCTTGTGTTTTTGCTGTTGGAAGCGAATTGACGGAACTCTCAGCCGCTGCCTGTTCAACCTCCTCCTTGGGTTCCTCTTTGGGAGCCATATAGCATTTGTATACTATGCGTTCTGCATCCGTAAGATCGCAGCTTTCCCATTCCGCCTCGTGCCATCGTTCAGTGCCACGATCAAATTCCAACTTGAAGTTGGCTATTTCAGTGGCATAGATAAAACTGGGTTGAACCTCTTCACGTATGCTTGCTTCCCTTAAATTGGGCTTTATGACTTCCTCCATGATATAGACAGCAGGATCGACACTTGGTGTGGGCTCAGGATGAGGTTCGAGTGGAGGTTCAGGCTCCTTTGGATGTTCTACCTCAATTTTAGATTCCTCTTCCGGTTTCTCCATGAGCTCTTGTTCGACCTGTTGCACCAGGTTGGGCACAATTTCCTGAATGTGTTGCCATACAAAGTTCTTCACATCATCGGTGGACTTATCCTCTTTTGGTCCAGATGGCTTCAACGTGCTAATGGGGCTCTTTGTTAGGATACGCATTATCTCCGGATCCGTTTCGTACTCCAGATCCGACTTGCCCTTGAATGTGTCCAGCATGGTCTCGATGGAACGTAGAACCTCCTGATTCTGCTTGGCCTGGTTCTGTTCCATGTTGCCGATGAGTATCTCCAGGTTCTTCAGGGTGCTGTCCTCCATCTGATAGGGACTGGGTGTGGCATAGGTGGATTTGACGGGGCTCTCGTCGGTGCGGGGTTGGTCGAAAGGATTGGCTTGGGCGGGGCTGGGACTCTGCCCAGCCAATGGAGGCTGCAGGCAGTCCAAGGCGTGTGTGTTCAAGAAGTCATGGATATCTGTATTGGCAAATGAATGCGGGGGGAGAGAGAAAAATGGGACATTATGGCACTGCGATCGACTGATGCATGATCTACAAACTAACCCGACTTGGTGTCTATGGCCACGCCACTCTCATTCTCAACGCCATTCGGCGAGCCCCAGATGCGCATTAGAAATGGCTTGAGTTGCGTGTGATTCAGCTCCACCAGCGCCTGCTCCACATTACCTTGGTGCGCAGTCAGCGCGTTTACAATGTCGTCCCGCAGGAAGTTTCCCTTGGCCGCCAGTTTCCTGTACTTCTGCTGCCTCTGTTGGATGCAGTCCGCCACCGCCTGCCACACATTTCCCCCTGAGTTGCGCAATGCCTCGCGTGCCTCGTTTTGGGACACAGTTCCGATCGTGTTTTCACCCCTCTCCTGTCCGTACTTGGTGGACAAACTCTGCACGGTCTGCACCAGCTTGTGCCAGTTTTCGCGAAGCCACTGAATGGGATGAGTGTCCGGGGAGCAGTATTTTAGGGCCGCTTCCAGTTCCTCCACCGTGAACTTGTACAGCTCCAGTTCTTTTAGTATGATGTGCATTTCCGTTTCGGGATCTCTGGCAGGCTCGTGCTTGACTCCGAATGTCTCATGCGGCATATCGAAAGGTGAAGATACTTGCTAAAACACATGGATCCGTTGGATTTTGTTAACTATCAAGCATTGCCATAAATACTTACAAGCTGGAGCACGCGGAGCTCGTTTATGAAATTGGGTCTTTTGGTGACCAGACCGGCACTATAGGGATCCAATCCAAAGCCGTCGTGATACCGCAGGTCGTTTGCACTCCGATATCGGTCACTCTCCTGCTGCAGCTGAGAATTGCTGCGATAGTGCGGACGTCGCTCCATCTTATTTGGATCTGGAGTCGTGAAGCGGTCAGGAACAACGGGGAGGATCTCCTCTTGCTTTGTGTTTAAGGGCAGAGCGTCGTAGGTCTGCGTGGAAATGCTCTGAGGAGGCGGTGAGGTTCCCATTTCCACGGCCGCTATTTCACGGGGAGGAGTTCCACCACAGGCCGTGGAGACCTTTTGAGCCTTCTTGAGTACCTGCTCCGCCTGCGCCTGAATGCTCTCATCCAGAGTATTCCAAATGTTTTCAACGGACTCTGGAACGATACGGATGAGAGCATTAGCTTTGGGGGATCGGGTTCGGTGTCACCAAGGGATTGAAATCAAACAAACGGGATGCGGCTTGGGTTATGGTTCTGTTTTGTATTTCGTTTCCATAAATGCGTTAATTGTAGGCTTACAGTTGATGGCTCTATTAGTGTACTAACTAGGTGTAGTCTTTGGTGGTTGGGCTTAGGCCTTTGTGCCTTCGAAAAATGAGATTCTCTTTTGTATCCTACCTTTGTGCAGAAGACTCTTGGCCAGCGAGTTATCAGATTCATTTTCCGACGAAGTTTTCAGTGTGGATTTCGATGGTGTCTTGATGGGAATACTGGAGGTGCTCTTGGAGTTTACAGCTGGCGACGCTTTTGAGCTAGGTGTGGAGTTGGTATGAGTTGTCTTTGACGAAGCAGCAACGGATTTCTGACTAGGTTGTTGGCTCTTTGTTGTAGGCTTTTGTACAGGCTTCGTTTCCGTCTTGGAAGACGCCTTGATATTATTTGACTTTTCAGCTGGAGGCTGTGGTTTTTCCTCTACCTTTTTGGACTTGTTGGGCTGCACTGGAGGTTTGCTGGGCGTCTTGCAGCATATGGAGCAGATCTTGATGTTGGGCTCGTTCACAAACGTGCAGAACTCGCATTCCCATTCGTGGTCTGGGGTGGAAGGTGGTGGACCGAGGTCATCTGCACCAATCTCGTCAGGAACTTCTTGTGGATCGGGTGCTGTTTGAGCCTCAGCCTCACTCTCCGATGCGGTTACCTCTTTGACCACTTCCTCGTATTCCGAGGCACTCTCCTCATGGGCTGGCGTCACCACCTTCTGCACCACCGCCGCAGCCTGTGTATTCTCGTCTTTCATCTCCGGCTTGCGTTTTGGCTCAGCCTTCTTTGAGGATTTGTGCTGATCGGCTTCTTGGAGCTTTTGCTGAATCTTAGCTTGTACCAAGGCCCGAGCACCCGATCCCTCAGACTCCAGATCGGAGTAAATGCGACTGGTTCTGGCCGAGTCCGTTGCTGTTTTGTTTCTGGTAAGGGTTCCCTCATTTTCGCGTCGCTCCGGTAGCCACTCACTCAGCACGGACTTGGCAATGGATCCCCGACGATTCCGCATCTTGTGATGCCTCTGATCGCCATCTAATTCATCGCTGGCTATGAGTTGGGAGGCACTGGACAGGCGCCTTTGGCGCGGCTGGATGTGGTTTTGGTGGTGCTGGGAGCGCGAGGCACTGGTCATGCCCGAGCGATTGGACACCAAGGATCTGCGGTCATCCTGGTCGGAGTCCTCGTCATCCGTAAGTTCGTCATCCACGTAGCTATTGCGCTTGCGACGCAAGGACATCGATTTGCGGCTGGGTGTTGGTGATGCAGCGTACCGGGAACGGGATGCAGCTCTGGAGGCAGCTGAAGGTGGCATTCCCATGACACCTGCGCATCGAAATTACAATAAGTATGTTTATGGAGCTGATAGTGGAGTATTTTACCTGGATGCATCATGGGATAGCCGGGTGCTCCTGGATACACATTGGGCATCATACCGCGCTGGGTCATAAACACCGGCGGCGGATAATGTGGATGATGTTGCTGCGACATGTAACCCGGTCCAACGTTCAGGGACATATTGGAGTTGTTGAACTGCTGTTGGGAGCCGAACTGTGACCACTGATCAGGATGCTGGTGTTGAGGATGTGGTTGGTGCGGATGCTGTGCCCAGCCAGGATGCTGCTGGCTCTGCTGACATCCAGCGCAGTTTAGCTGCGCCAGAGATTGGGCCTGCAAGCGGAATGGTGTCTTAGTTCCCAAGGGATCATGAATCTCTAACTCACCTGCTGGATGCGCTGATTGGCGAGCCAGGCACTTCCGTTCTGGGCCTCGGCCAGTGGTCGACGTGGATTTGAGTTGAGATTGAACACCGAGGTGCTCATCTGCCGCCGCTGGGCGCCGGCCGCCTGTCGTTGTTGGAGCAGCAAGGAATTGTGAAATTGTGAGTCATCCGAGAGATCGAAATGGGATGAGTTCAGACCGGATGACATGCTGCCGGAACGAAAATGCGAGGGCGATGGTGAAATGTTTGACCAGTGCTCGAAGCCGGCTCCATTCGACAAATGCTGCGCTTGGGAAATGACCAACGAGAAACGGAGAAAGAAAGAGAGAGGAGAGGGAGAAACGACACATGACGAAACGAGACGATACGATAGGATACGAGTTGCAAGGATCAAATAGTATCAAGGATCAATGATTGATTACCTTGAAACAATATTCACCGAGCAAAGACAATACGATACACTCAGTGATGAGGGGTTTCGTACGATTGTGATTCGGGGTCAAGAGGTCACTCACCTGTTCGCTGTTGGCGCTCAGATCCTGGCGAGCCTTCTGTTGGCGGTACCGCTGCTGCAGAATGGCCATGCGGTCCAGGGTGGCGCTGGCCTTGCTCTTGATCTTCTCCAGCTGCACCGACGGCGGTCGCTGGATGGTGTCGAACACGGACTTGGGGGTGCCCGATCTGGAAGAACCCCCGCCCTCGCTGCGCGGTGGATCGGGCAGTGGTCGGTTGTTCATCTGATTGGCTGAGCTGCTGGCAACTGGAGGCACTGGGGGCGTGGCCCCGCCACCGAGCGATCCCCGCCAGCCGCCCAGCGACTTGTGCGAGGGCGTGGGCGAGGGCGGCGGCAGCATCTGGAAAAGAGTCGGGTTGGGTGCCATTTCGTATGGGTATTCGGGTAACAATTGAAAAAGTATTGTTGTTGGTTCTATAACCAAGTAAGTTGGTTCAATTTTGGGCGGGCGTTCTGGTTGTAAGGACTCTTTTATTGAAGCATTCAAATTGAAGTTTACAAACTTGGTTCTACGTGTAGCCCATGAAGGAGCCTTTCTTACGGGTCTAGGAGATCGTGCAGTGGCGTACCTGATCCTTGCGGCCCAGAAACGGTGTCAACAGGCCTCGTTTGCTGCGTCGCGGAGGTGCCACTGGTGGTGGTGCCCCACCACCGGCCTGTGCCTTTGGCGGAATCGGCGGTGTGCCCTGCTCCACAGCCTGCAAAACCATGTTCTTGAGTTCACATTCATAATGGATCCGTACTACTTACCTTTCTCATGTGCTGCTTACGTTTGGGATGCTTGTGGAACATGTCGTCGCAGGAGGCGCAGAAGATCTGGCCGGCGCACTCGGCACAGGTTACCCACGGATTCTGGGAACCGCACAAGGTGCACTTTAGTTTGTTATCTGCAAGTGATAATTATCTCTGGTAATATTTTAAACAAGTAGAATATACAAATGGTTGCCCACCTGGTGTCTTGGTTCTAATCACTGTGGTCTTCATCGGTTCGTTGGAGTACTGCTGGCTGGAGAACTCGATGGTCTCGTAGTCCGGCTCGGGTGTACTCTTCGCCTTGGGCGGCAGAGCAGGCGCCTTGGGAAGACCGCCAGCCACACCGTTTGGTGGCGTGGGTGGCGGTTTGGGCCCAATGCGGTCATTTGCCTCCATCTGAAATGGGTAATTAGTGCAATTGGATATTGGCTGGCACGCTGGATATTGGCTTACCACCCAGGAGGGCATGGTGCGAACATTCTTGTTTAGCAACTGGTGGGTCGTCATCTTGGTCGATTTTTTCGTCTGGGTTTTGCCGTCACTTAATCGTCTTTAGGCGCTTGATTGGTTTTCTATTTCATCTAAATGCGCAAGCAAAAAAATATTAATATTATTAGTATTATTTATAGATTGCCAATACCCTGTGTCATATTTTCGCCCAACCGCAGCCACTTCAAACGACTTCAAATTCAATTAAGCAAAGTGCCAGAAAATGCGAATTATGAATGCATATTTTTAGCTGGCTCACCCAAATTCCGGAGCCAATGGCCAAAATGCAGTTTCGTGGATGCCGTGCACAAAACTAAACGCTGTCAGTTTTCGATCGCGAATAAAAACGCTAAATGTAGTCGAAAATATCTTTCGGTGCATAGGAAAAAAATTTAAAAATGTATATATTTTTGCATAACATTTTCGGACTTGTTTATTTATGAATTCATGCGAAAGAGGGAAGTGCTGTTTTGTGACTCAATCGACTCATTCTGTCAACGCGGCTAAGTGGCTGAGATGCCAAGAAAATTGCTAAAGAGATTGGATGAGGGAGAAGAATTCGGATTTGAGAATAGTTCTCAAAAGTTTCGAATATAAGAGTATTTCATGTAAGTGCTCGAAAATAAAAGCGAGCGAATAAAACTGACAGAGAGAGCGAAAATATTGACTAAAAGCTGAGCGGATATGTATTTTGTAATGACGCAGGTGGCCAAAGCTAAAATGCTGCCAAATAGTATAAATTAAATAATGGCCTAAACAACATAATAATAAAAAAAAATAATGCTGATTTTAGTATATATTTTAAGTTTACTATAATTGAGTCTAAGGCCTCAAACTTTTTAAATCAAAGTGCAACGCACCGGTAAAAGTTACAAGTATTCCTAAATATTTCATATATAATTAACTTATTATTATGTTCTATGAAATGTGTATCTATGATACCAAGAAATCACTTATCTCTTGCATATACTTTTGAGATAAGATTGAAAGTTCAAATAAACTTAAAAGTATACATATCCAAACGTCAAAGTCTCGCATACTACATTTTATATTCCTGATACTTTGACACAATTTCCCATTTATTGAATTTGTTGTTTTATGTTTATATTTATAATATCTTTTAGAGCTTATATTCATTCAGCAGTTCTGGCATATTTGCCACGCACTAGTTACGTGCGTAACGATCCATTAAATGTATCCATAACTTTCGGAGTCGCGATGCCTCAACGAGCATAACGAAAATCAAGCCACACAGTTCTCTCGCATCGCGTATACGCAACGTGTTCGCTGGGCCTGCACTCCCGTGTCTGTTGCGCTATTTTTGAAACCCTCCGCAGCCACTCCATACATTTGGCCCGAAATGGTGTCACACTGTGCAGCAATATTTATGATAGCCGCCTGCAGTGGTGGTAGGGACATGGACCGGTGCCACCTCAATCCCGCCCAGAAGATCGGCCTCCTCCGTGCGGCGACTTCGAGTGGCAAGTGGCCTGGCCAGAGGCAAACGCAACGCTGACTCACAGACACAGACTCACGCGGCGAGGGAAAAAGTTTTATTTTTATGGGAGAACGAACGGTGGGAACTATTTTTAAAGATTTCTTTGGCTTGCCTATATTTGCGTTTTTTTTAGTTCACAGTTTTTCATTTATTTCAAATTGGCAAATAAGCCTTAAAAATTTGATTTAATTTTGTATACTTAATTTTGCACTTTGATTGTTTATCCCAGCCAATGCCTTGAACTTTCCCATGGAGAGCGTTGTTCTCCCCGTTTAAAATTAGCTGAGTTTTATATTTAGAACACTTGAGATCCATTTAATTGTGGTGTGATTTTAAATTGGCTTTTGAACTTTCGCAATGGATCGGTTTGTATTGACGGGTGGGTATCCGCGAATTCAGAGGTCACTTACATAATTCGATTTCACTTGACGCGTCTTGCCGCACTCAAAACTGCCACTGCCAGCTGGTAGCACATGCATATATATATATATATATATATATATATATATATATATATATATAGGAATATATATATTTTCCTGATGTCTAGCCACAGCGCGACATGAAAATTCAGCTACGGTCTCGTTCGACGATCGTCTCCCAGCAAACTGAAATCTCAATCAGATTCTAAACAGCACTTTTACTGCAGTCCGCGGTCCCTAGTCGTCGCCCGAGTAGGAGGAAGTCAACGCAGATCTATGTGCTCCTCTGGTCTCGTCTGGTGTGGTATGGTCCGCTCCCCCTGGCGACTCCCTCAATCCTCGACCAGTCGCATCTCTTTCCTATTTTCAGCATTTTCGCGTTGTTTTATAAATACATCGTTTTCGAGCGGCATAGAACATTTTGACTGCGAGACGCCGTCGCGTGTGTGAATATCATTAATTCTCGAATATATATCATTCTCAGCTATTTGTTGTTAAACATTCGGCAGAACATACGCTTGTTATACGGAACTGATTACTTTTTGTGCTTCTTTTCGATGAATGAAAATATGACAATTGTATCGAATCGATGTACTGAGATCTGATCGACTATAGAATTCGATGTTTGAAGTTTGACCTGTTAAGTCTTCAAACTAGGAAAGTTCAAGTTCAATGGAATTTCAGAGAACATAAATATTTCCGCAATTCTTATTATTTATCTAATATTTTATCCAAAAACCATGGCGCCTGGGTAAAGCGTTGAATCGGGATACACGCCAGCTATAATTATGATTTATGACAAACAAGTATCTGAAGGGATATCCCGCAGTTTAGCCTTGAACAAATTCTGCACATTTAATGCTAACAATAAAGAAGAACATCTATTAATTTCGGATCGAACAAATGGTATCAGCAATAAAAGCATCGACATGGGCCACCTACTGCCTGCCGGAGGTGCAAATCGAGTGGCAATTTCGATGAATGGACGATGGATGGTGTGGCATTAATGGGAATTATGGAATTAAATCCTCCGTGGGTGGGTCCATTTTCGGTTTTCCTAGCTAGCTGGTCTAAAAATAAATGCAATGCATAATAAATTGGCTGCGACAAAGTCAAAGTTCGACAATTGCCGGCACGCACATTTTCGGTTGGGAGACCATTGGCTCCCCATCCTCCGAAAATGGGGGGCCGCCCACGCAGTGACCTTGCCGCGTTTGACGCAAGCCGATGTTGTCAGGATCAGCTGACTGTCAGCTGTATGTAAACAAGTTAAAATGCCGGGTTCCTCTCCTTCGGCCACTGCAAAGCACTCGGGAAGCTTTCCCATGAGTGCTTGTGTAGAAATCGCTCGCGATTTTCCAGCCGAGCTTTTCCCTAGCAATATTCTATTCGAAGTGGCATGTAGATATTATGTAGATTTTCATACAATCGATAACAGCTGCGAACGTAGAGCCCGTCAAATGTTAACGAAACCTGAGTTTTGGCCAGCATTTTCCGGCTGCATTCGCGCAATGTTCGCTGCAGGCAATGGACACGCGTGTGGAAAACTCACAGGAAAATATTTACCGTTAGCCTGCCGCCATCGCGTTGCGTGTACAAAAGGGGCGTGTGCGTGCGCTAGTGTGTGTGTGGGAGTGTGTGTAGTTGTAAGCCAGGGGAATTGTGAATTTACTAGTAGTAGTCCCAGTTGGGCGCTCAAGCAGTACGTGCGAAATATTAAGCGTTAAAGAAGTGCCTTTATAATTTACCGATTATCCTGACATTACTTTGCCCAATACTAGTTTAGTAGCCCAAAAACCTACAATCCAAGTCAGGTATATATATTTTTGCTTAGCAAAAAGTTGCATAAATTGGCAGAAATAATAATGAAAATTGAGCCAAAGGGGTGACGAATTTAAAGTACAGGAATTTAAGCTTCCGTTTTCCCCTGCAAAGTACATGAAGTGCGCCAAAAAATCTGCAGTGCGAAGTTCACCTTCACCCAGTGTGTATGACATGAAGGCAAATGAAAAATCGATACCAGAAGCATCAGCAGTTGCAACGCTCTACGACCGCTCCCAATTAGCCACAAGAAACTGCATTATCGCGCAGCAGGTCCTTTAAGCCCAAACATCGTACTTCCAGTGGACTTGGGGCAGGACGCTATCTCCACCATAGACATGGTGGATGCCAAGCCACAGCCACCCACTCCGGGCGCAATGCCTGGAACGGGAACACCGCCTGCCGGATTCGCCGGCGAGCGATCGAAGATCAAACTGTTCATGGAACGGACGCCCAGCATCGGAGCCCTCAAGTCCAAGTTCCTCACCGTGCTGGGCAACAGCAACGAGCTGCTCAACGGAATATCGAACAAGGTATGACTACAACTAGTGATGACAGCGTGAGTAGCGTGGTAAATGATGCAAATACTACAAGGGTCATATGTCATACAAGCCCAAGTATCTAATACTTAACATTTAAAAGGTAAAAGAACAGTGTATTAGATGATATATTATTATATTATTAGATGGATAAGACTATCGGGCTGTTCAGCTTTACAGAGTTATTATAAAAGGATAACTTTGTGATTAGTAATTAAGGAAAGTTTTAGAACGGGCACTAAGTTACGCTTGTTGGTTATTACTTTGTTAAGATGCTATTTTAAGATACATTACATACTATGTAATAGACATATTTCATGGACTCACGAGTGACAGTGGGTCACGCACACCTCTAGGGCTCAGTTGGGGCAGCCTTGGTAATGAACGCGACAAGAGGCGCTTGTCGGTGGTTGCGGGGGGAGAGGTGCTGGGGGCGGATTGTGTGTGGGTTCTGTCTATGCTGCAAAAGCAGAAGCAACTGACACTTTGATGCTTTTGTTGTGCCGTTGTGTTTGTTCTTGCTGTTTCCGCTTTGCTGCTGCACTCGGTTGACCTTCAGTGGGGAGGCACCAATCCCAATCCCAGTCAGAGCTTGGGCCATGTGCCGGCTATGGATGGGGCTGGAATTGCAAAAGAGGGGGCACATTCTTTGCTGCTCCGCTTGTACTTGACTTTCTCTCGCTTTGGGCTCGGCAGCCTCGTCCTTGATTGAAATTAATTATATTTGCAACAGCCGAGAAGAAGGAAGGAGTGCAGCCTTCGATATTTCTAAAGCGTTGTTTTCCTTGGATTATCATCAATCATTCAGAGCGATGTGTTAAGTAATCATAGCAGATTATTGAAATGCATTTATTATGCTTTTCATATATGATGCGAACCACTTGTAGGAGTTTCAAAACTTAACGGAATCCTTTTGTAGCAGCTATAATCACCTATTTTAGATAGACAACTTTTTAAAATACGTCAGGCAGTTATAAGTCAAATTGACTCAATTAGGCTGTAGAATACATATTCTTAAGCAGAATCAGTACACCACATATGATCGACTTCCTTTTAAAATGTGCCTTTTACTTTGTTTACGTACAGCTGACCCTGAGCAGCAGTTCCAGCGACTCTGATTACTGCGATGACGACGAAGATATACCCAAGTGTGAGTACTTCAAAGTACCAAAGATACAAATACAACTTTGGAATACAATATGAATTCACTCCACAGTTGACGAGAGCATTGATTACACCAAGATCGATTTCGAAGGACGACGTGTGAAGGCGCGTCGAGCTCACGAGGAGATCATCTCAGGACGATATCGTCAGCCCAATTTGGCACCGAGTAAGTACGACACAACTAGAACCCAATCAGTCCTATATTTCAACTCATTTAGGGCCACGCTTGGAACCATCACGTGGGCGTCATGCGGGCAGCAAACTGGGTGCACCCCTTCGCTCCAGCTCCGGCTCTTCGAGCAGCTCCAGCAGCAGCGACGACAGCAGCTCTGTATCCCTGCCCGAGCATATGGCCAATCGTTCCCATGACGTGAGCTCGGATTCCATCGAGTCGCGTCATTCCGGCGGATATGAGAGGGCAAGGGCAATCGCAGGAGCCCGTCGCAGCGAGATGGACATGCAGAGGGATGTGCAGAGGATCGGCGAGGTGGGCGACACCCTGCCGCCGCACATAGATGTGCAGCCTCCGACGGAGGCGGGAGCGGGATCCGGAGGACGGCAGCAGTGGGCGGGTGGAAGCAACTCGATGCGTCTGCCATCACGCAGTCGCGCCTCAAACAGCAGCACTCTGACCAGCCTGCGCGATGAGCCGGATCAGCTGTTGGCCAGCCCCAGCATGGAGTCCACCGACTGGCGGCACTTCATCCGATCGGAGTCGCAGAACTCGGTGCCCTCATGGGCTTCCTCCATCAGCCTGGATTGCCGAGCGGGCGAGGAGCCGGTCAAGGAGTTTATGAAGCACTTTACCGCTCTGCTATTTGGCGGATCTCCGGGAGCCGTTGATCTTGAGCTGAAGTCGGAGTTTGGCGTATTGCTGCGTATGGAGATCGGTCGACTGTGGTTCATCCGATTCCTCACCGAGCAGCGCCAAAAGTCCAAGCGACTGGACTCGGTCACGTTCGGCAGTCTGGCCCAATACTTCGCCCTCGCCCTGTTTGAGTGCAGCGAGTGCGAGGATTATGGCCCGGCTGCGGTACTGATGAACCTCTGTTTCCTTTTCTACCACGAGGTCGAGGTGCCTGGCTGCGATCCCTATCGCGAGTACCTCTTCTCCTCGCTGCGCCAGCAACCCATCTGGCAGCAGGCGCGCTTCATTAATTCTCGAATATATATCATTCTCAGCTATTTGTTGTTAAACATTCGGCAGAACATACGCTTGTTATACGGAACTGATTACTTTTTGTGCTTCTTTTCGATGAATGAAAATATGACAATTGTATCGAATCGATGTACTGAGATCTGATCGACTATAGAATTCGATGTTTGAAGTTTGACCTGTTAAGTCTTCAAACTAGGAAAGTTCAAGTTCAATGGAATTTCAGAGAACATAAATATTTCCGCAATTCTTATTATTTATCTAATATTTTATCCAAAAACCATGGCGCCTGGGTAAAGCGTTGAATCGGGATACACGCCAGCTATAATTATGATTTATGACAAACAAGTATCTGAAGGGATATCCCGCAGTTTAGCCTTGAACAAATTCTGCACATTTAATGCTAACAATAAAGAAGAACATCTATTAATTTCGGATCGAACAAATGGTATCAGCAATAAAAGCATCGACATGGGCCACCTACTGCCTGCCGGAGGTGCAAATCGAGTGGCAATTTCGATGAATGGACGATGGATGGTGTGGCATTAATGGGAATTATGGAATTAAATCCTCCGTGGGTGGGTCCATTTTCGGTTTTCCTAGCTAGCTGGTCTAAAAATAAATGCAATGCATAATAAATTGGCTGCGACAAAGTCAAAGTTCGACAATTGCCGGCACGCACATTTTCGGTTGGGAGACCATTGGCTCCCCATCCTCCGAAAATGGGGGGCCGCCCACGCAGTGACCTTGCCGCGTTTGACGCAAGCCGATGTTGTCAGGATCAGCTGACTGTCAGCTGTATGTAAACAAGTTAAAATGCCGGGTTCCTCTCCTTCGGCCACTGCAAAGCACTCGGGAAGCTTTCCCATGAGTGCTTGTGTAGAAATCGCTCGCGATTTTCCAGCCGAGCTTTTCCCTAGCAATATTCTATTCGAAGTGGCATGTAGATATTATGTAGATTTTCATACAATCGATAACAGCTGCGAACGTAGAGCCCGTCAAATGTTAACGAAACCTGAGTTTTGGCCAGCATTTTCCGGCTGCATTCGCGCAATGTTCGCTGCAGGCAATGGACACGCGTGTGGAAAACTCACAGGAAAATATTTACCGTTAGCCTGCCGCCATCGCGTTGCGTGTACAAAAGGGGCGTGTGCGTGCGCTAGTGTGTGTGTGGGAGTGTGTGTAGTTGTAAGCCAGGGGAATTGTGAATTTACTAGTAGTAGTCCCAGTTGGGCGCTCAAGCAGTACGTGCGAAATATTAAGCGTTAAAGAAGTGCCTTTATAATTTACCGATTATCCTGACATTACTTTGCCCAATACTAGTTTAGTAGCCCAAAAACCTACAATCCAAGTCAGGTATATATATTTTTGCTTAGCAAAAAGTTGCATAAATTGGCAGAAATAATAATGAAAATTGAGCCAAAGGGGTGACGAATTTAAAGTACAGGAATTTAAGCTTCCGTTTTCCCCTGCAAAGTACATGAAGTGCGCCAAAAAATCTGCAGTGCGAAGTTCACCTTCACCCAGTGTGTATGACATGAAGGCAAATGAAAAATCGATACCAGAAGCATCAGCAGTTGCAACGCTCTACGACCGCTCCCAATTAGCCACAAGAAACTGCATTATCGCGCAGCAGGTCCTTTAAGCCCAAACATCGTACTTCCAGTGGACTTGGGGCAGGACGCTATCTCCACCATAGACATGGTGGATGCCAAGCCACAGCCACCCACTCCGGGCGCAATGCCTGGAACGGGAACACCGCCTGCCGGATTCGCCGGCGAGCGATCGAAGATCAAACTGTTCATGGAACGGACGCCCAGCATCGGAGCCCTCAAGTCCAAGTTCCTCACCGTGCTGGGCAACAGCAACGAGCTGCTCAACGGAATATCGAACAAGGTATGACTACAACTAGTGATGACAGCGTGAGTAGCGTGGTAAATGATGCAAATACTACAAGGGTCATATGTCATACAAGCCCAAGTATCTAATACTTAACATTTAAAAGGTAAAAGAACAGTGTATTAGATGATATATTATTATATTATTAGATGGATAAGACTATCGGGCTGTTCAGCTTTACAGAGTTATTATAAAAGGATAACTTTGTGATTAGTAATTAAGGAAAGTTTTAGAACGGGCACTAAGTTACGCTTGTTGGTTATTACTTTGTTAAGATGCTATTTTAAGATACATTACATACTATGTAATAGACATATTTCATGGACTCACGAGTGACAGTGGGTCACGCACACCTCTAGGGCTCAGTTGGGGCAGCCTTGGTAATGAACGCGACAAGAGGCGCTTGTCGGTGGTTGCGGGGGGAGAGGTGCTGGGGGCGGATTGTGTGTGGGTTCTGTCTATGCTGCAAAAGCAGAAGCAACTGACACTTTGATGCTTTTGTTGTGCCGTTGTGTTTGTTCTTGCTGTTTCCGCTTTGCTGCTGCACTCGGTTGACCTTCAGTGGGGAGGCACCAATCCCAATCCCAGTCAGAGCTTGGGCCATGTGCCGGCTATGGATGGGGCTGGAATTGCAAAAGAGGGGGCACATTCTTTGCTGCTCCGCTTGTACTTGACTTTCTCTCGCTTTGGGCTCGGCAGCCTCGTCCTTGATTGAAATTAATTATATTTGCAACAGCCGAGAAGAAGGAAGGAGTGCAGCCTTCGATATTTCTAAAGCGTTGTTTTCCTTGGATTATCATCAATCATTCAGAGCGATGTGTTAAGTAATCATAGCAGATTATTGAAATGCATTTATTATGCTTTTCATATATGATGCGAACCACTTGTAGGAGTTTCAAAACTTAACGGAATCCTTTTGTAGCAGCTATAATCACCTATTTTAGATAGACAACTTTTTAAAATACGTCAGGCAGTTATAAGTCAAATTGACTCAATTAGGCTGTAGAATACATATTCTTAAGCAGAATCAGTACACCACATATGATCGACTTCCTTTTAAAATGTGCCTTTTACTTTGTTTACGTACAGCTGACCCTGAGCAGCAGTTCCAGCGACTCTGATTACTGCGATGACGACGAAGATATACCCAAGTGTGAGTACTTCAAAGTACCAAAGATACAAATACAACTTTGGAATACAATATGAATTCACTCCACAGTTGACGAGAGCATTGATTACACCAAGATCGATTTCGAAGGACGACGTGTGAAGGCGCGTCGAGCTCACGAGGAGATCATCTCAGGACGATATCGTCAGCCCAATTTGGCACCGAGTAAGTACGACACAACTAGAACCCAATCAGTCCTATATTTCAACTCATTTAGGGCCACGCTTGGAACCATCACGTGGGCGTCATGCGGGCAGCAAACTGGGTGCACCCCTTCGCTCCAGCTCCGGCTCTTCGAGCAGCTCCAGCAGCAGCGACGACAGCAGCTCTGTATCCCTGCCCGAGCATATGGCCAATCGTTCCCATGACGTGAGCTCGGATTCCATCGAGTCGCGTCATTCCGGCGGATATGAGAGGGCAAGGGCAATCGCAGGAGCCCGTCGCAGCGAGATGGACATGCAGAGGGATGTGCAGAGGATCGGCGAGGTGGGCGACACCCTGCCGCCGCACATAGATGTGCAGCCTCCGACGGAGGCGGGAGCGGGATCCGGAGGACGGCAGCAGTGGGCGGGTGGAAGCAACTCGATGCGTCTGCCATCACGCAGTCGCGCCTCAAACAGCAGCACTCTGACCAGCCTGCGCGATGAGCCGGATCAGCTGTTGGCCAGCCCCAGCATGGAGTCCACCGACTGGCGGCACTTCATCCGATCGGAGTCGCAGAACTCGGTGCCCTCATGGGCTTCCTCCATCAGCCTGGATTGCCGAGCGGGCGAGGAGCCGGTCAAGGAGTTTATGAAGCACTTTACCGCTCTGCTATTTGGCGGATCTCCGGGAGCCGTTGATCTTGAGCTGAAGTCGGAGTTTGGCGTATTGCTGCGTATGGAGATCGGTCGACTGTGGTTCATCCGATTCCTCACCGAGCAGCGCCAAAAGTCCAAGCGACTGGACTCGGTCACGTTCGGCAGTCTGGCCCAATACTTCGCCCTCGCCCTGTTTGAGTGCAGCGAGTGCGAGGATTATGGCCCGGCTGCGGTACTGATGAACCTCTGTTTCCTTTTCTACCACGAGGTCGAGGTGCCTGGCTGCGATCCCTATCGCGAGTACCTCTTCTCCTCGCTGCGCCAGCAACCCATCTGGCAGCAGGCGCGCTTCTGGAACGCCATCTTCCACGACGGCATGCAGGCGGAACGGGAGCATCGGGGTCAGAGCCAGATGAGGCGCCAAAAGCGCCGCCAGCAGAAGCAGCAGCAACGGCAGGCAGCCGCCGGAGCAGGATCAGGAACGGGAACTGCAGATGGCCCGCCTATGAAGTCGCAGCGCAAACAGGGCGGCGACTCCTCCTCCAGCTCCTCGCATCAGGCGGCACAAGCGGGCACTCCGGCGGCTCCAGCCTCCACTGGCTCCATTCCAGCCAACCGGAGGCCCAGCAAGAACAGTCTCACTCAGGCGCATTCGCTCCGGGACCAGGAGGACATTGCATTTCGGCAGCTTGGGTGAGTTCTTTTTGATTCTGGACCAATATGTTTATAAAACAGAAATTTATTATGGAATACATATTTATCCACAGAGCATTGACGTGCAATATGCACTCACTGGGGACATCCCAGGAATTGTGCCTTGACTTCCTGAAAAAGAACGTGGTGGCCCACAACCTATCCAAGGGTAAACGCATCTAACGTGGTCTAAATAATTGGAGTAATTAATATAGATTTCAATTCATTCAGATAAAGCCAAACTTATCAGAGACAATATATATCGAATGTACCATGAGACGCAACTTTGGGGAGCTCGGCACGCCTGAGGTGATTCAACAGCTATCAATTAATAATAAATTCCTAACTCTTTTTATAATTCACAGCAGTAACAATTGTAAAAGTACCTAACAAAATCGAGTTTCAATCTTCGTCTCAACTAAACAACACCTCGAAACTAATCCTAACTAAAGTAGCAGATAAATGAAGTTTTATCTGAAATCTGGTGTTTTTAATCGCGTTGTCGTAACCGTAAAGATATTAATGCGATAGTGATTCTTGTAACTGGGTTTGAAATATAATGAGTGAATCGGGAAATGCTTGTATTTTTTTGAACACCTATAAAGACGAATATTATATATTGTTGTTAATAAATTGGGATTTCTAGAGTCGTCATCGTTCAATTTTCATCGTAGCTAAACAAATTGGAATCGCATATCAAAAATAAGTTTTGAATCAAAGCCAGTTACAAGAACATCCGTACTCCGAAAGATAAGACGGCACTTAAACCAATACTGTACGTGTATCCATAAATTGTGATAATAATATTTTGTGATTACTTTATATAGACCTAAATACTATGAAATTATGCAGTGCATATAGTTAAAATATCGCAGTTTAAATTGTTACAAATCAAGATCAATAACTATGCTATAACTATGTTTGTAATGAATGAGATAATATTTCGCAATTGTTTAATACATTCAAATTAATAAAAGTCTAACGAAATTCAAAACGATTAAGTTTATTGATTTATAAAATAGTTTTTCTTTCATCACGTCCGCCTAAAAGTAGGTAATTGATTTTTCAACTGTACCATAAAAATGAAGGAAAATGTCCATGAAAACTCAATATGGGTTCTTATATTCTCTGTTCTTTATTAAAATGATACAACGCAAAAACATTATTCGCTTAACTTCGTTTTATTTGTTTGTGTGAATGAAATATGTTTAAAATAAATTAAAATTTTGATTTTTTAGTCGCATAAATATGACTGGAATTTCTTAGTTACTGCTGGTGTTGCTTTAAAAATTGCACTACTTAGAGGTTCTTGAATACTTTCCAGTTTGAAAAAAAAATAATCAACATTCAGCTTAGATCAAAATGTTTCGTTTTCCATGATTTGCATACGTTTAACAATTATAATTTATTTAGTTGCTTCTTTGTACAAATTGAACAAGCCTAGGCGATGTGCGGGAAACAAAGAATTTTTCGGGCATGCTTCAACATTTATAAATTAAAACTACATACAACTGACAGAAAATTATGATCGTAATTACAAGAATTCATAATGAAATAATATGATAAATATTAATAATAATAACTGATAGCAATAGACAAGCTAAAAGCTATAACAACAATTGCGTGTGTACGATTTGAACTTTAATTTCAAGATTTTCGACTTTCTATTTCTCTATTAGGCCAGATGTTTAGAGTTCAATTGACTGTCGGTCGGATCATTCCCTTCGTATAAATATATACAATACACTTGAAAACCTAAGGTCGCTAGCTCATTCCATATATGTATATATATATATATATATGTATATATATATCTGCATATGTGTATATCTCTTTCAGTAAGGTAGGTGGTGGTAGTTGGTCACCGACGCGGTTTGCCATATCCTCGCCCAGAATACGGCTAGTATTTGCTGCTGCGATCACAAGTTGGCGACATGATTCCCCTTCCCCGCACTTAGTCCAGGAGGATCTGGAAGGTCACGGAGCCCTTGCGATCGCGGTCGCTGCCACTGTACTGGATGTTCTTGGCCCAAGCACGGCACTCCACGTCCAGCATTTTACCCTTGGGCGGGGAGTTGATCTGCACGGCCACCAGGGGACTTAGGTAACCCGGCTGGTTCAGGAACGGGTAGTAGTAGCTGGGGAACCCCTGGCTGGGGAAGTAGCGGATATTCTGGAAGTTCTCCTTGTCCTTGCCCAAGTGACCGTTGCAGCTCACCCAGACTTGCTGCCGCTGGAGTACAGGAAGACAACACTTGAGTACAGATCGATATACATAACATACAATGTACTTACCTCCTCCGTTTTCGTATCATTGATCACCTTTTTCAGATCATCGGGCATATCCTTCCCCTCCTTATCGTACACCTCCGGAATCCAGCCAAAGATTTTATTCAGTTTCAGGAATATGCAGGGCTGGTTCGTCTTGTAGCCATAGTTGTTGGCCTTGGAGCAGCCGCCAAATAGATCCGTGTTCACCACGCAAACATCCGTGGGTTCGAGGACCTGACCGAAGCCGCAGTGCTTCATATCCCGTCCCTCGGTGTGGTTGTAGTCTGTAAAATGACAAGTTCCAGTTTAAATGAGTTCCATTTACTCAATTTAAATTAGCTCACCCCGCAGGAAGTCATCAATCAGCTCGATCCAGTAATCGCTCTCGGCCGGCTTCTTGCCATCGAAGGCGATCACCGATCCTCGCTCGGTCTGTTCACTCAATGGACGGAATCCCAGACCGGGATTGGTGCCTATCAGCGAGTCTTGCAGCTTCCACTTGGGTTCCGTATCGCTGATGGTGGACAGAAGACCCTGCATGCAAATGGTAAATAGGGCGGCGAGAACGATATAGAAGATTGTGTAGAACAGCAGTAGCTGACCTGAGGGAAAACAAAAGATATTTATTAGATAAGATCCAAACTAAGTAATATATCAAGAGTTGTTTCACGCTCATTATAAAGTTAAAAAATATAGGGATAATAAAACTAAGGGGTTAATTTGCACCAATTGTATCTCACGCGATTAAGATTGGATTGTTTCCCTAATTTGCCAAAGTGGGGCCATACTGACTCTGCGAGACTGGATGAATGGGGGATCAGGAAGTGGAAATGGGAACGGGAACGAAATGAGAGATTGGGGACAGGGCTTATGCAATCTAAACGGGCACGCAGATAATCGAACGCTTACGGCGGGTACAGTAAATACGACCAGAAACAATAAACAGAGAGCCGACGTTTTTCAGTATTTCAATGTCATTACCGTTGACGACTCAGCTAGAATTCAGTGGGCTGTTCGTCACTTCCATATGGCCAGTGGACACAGAGCGCCGGACATCGGGAGTCCGACTGGGCCAAGCCCCATAGCAATTGCATAAATAAGCGCCAACATCGACGAACCGAAATTGACAGCGAACCCTAAACAAACGAACGATTCGCTGTCAGTCCATTGGAGCTCAAATTTCAAAACAAATTAATCGTATGAATGAATATCGAATACAATGCACGGACGCCAGGGTACAGTAGGTGACAAAGGCATGGGGAAATTACGCGATACGGGGTGGATATTGACCAGTTGGCACCCAGCTATCGATGGGCCTTGGTGGGGTCTTTTCAAGAGACCCGGCTAAGAGGTCAATTAAAAACGCCTATGGGCCAGTAAATCACAATTGGGTTCCTTCATATTTAAGTGCCGAATAATGAATCAGTTGGCAATCGATAGTATCACTGCAGCTAAATACGTTAAAATATGTCAGGCAATGTTGTAGATTCCACACTTTCTATATACGTATTGTCTATTTGCTGGAAAAAATATATCTAAGTTAACTTCAAAAGAACCACAAGACAATATCCGGTCTTGACCAGTTCCAACGTTCCATGACAGGAGATATCAATTGGTAATCAATGGCCTTTGCCATCGCTTGGTAACGACTTTTCCATATTTGAGTTTTTAGTTGCTCATCAAAATTTCAGAGTGCGCCAAATGGCCGCCCGGCTGCTTGTTACCAAGTCCAAATGGGAAATAATTGCGTTCAAGTACAAGGAAATGAGTTTGGCAATGACCACAGCGAACTCAGTCATAGACAAATACTGAGGCAGACAGTCGCAATCTGGTGGTGTGACGCCAGTCGTCCACCGAACCACCAAACCACCAATCCATCTAGCCACCACCCCCATTGCCAATCCCAATCGCCGCCTGACAAGGTGGGTCGAGCAGACGGCCTGTGGCGTAGGCCACCTGTATTTAATGTGTAAGGAATTTTGGTCTACACGCTTTCGATTACATGACGGCAGAGTCCCCAAACATTCTTATGTCTTCGCCGAATGAGGGACCGCCATTGCCTTTCCCACCGAAATCGATAAGTTTACTCCACTTCAATGACACCACTAGTACAGAAATATAAAATATATACACTGTATGGGGAAGCCACTTCACATGTCTATTGCATGGTGGCCAGAACTATGTACGCAGTGAATGTATTTGAAATCATGAATATATTTATTACATCAGTTCATTTTTCACTCCCCGGGGAGGCGTTATTGCATTAGAAGGCTACATCGTAAAATCATGGTTACTCGCAATTTACTTTTTATTACCAAGTAAAAACTTGATAGCATAGATGACAAATGATTACTTTTTTTTCATGCTGGTGACACCATGATATAAATAAATTATAAAACATAGAACTTTCTATGTATGCTACTATTCGATTTCTGAAATATAACCGAAAATAAACTTGAGACCTGGAGATGTACTGTCTGTGTCGAAGTCAATAAGGTGTTATGAGGTGTCCAATCATTAAGTATTCTTTAGCCAAAGGACATGCCGCTTCCTCTGGCTCGAAACTTACTCAACTTTTATATAAAAGTCAAACAAGATGTCGACGGGAGGTATCAAGTTTATGCATAACAGCAAATGCGACTCATAAAGGGAACTTTACTTATATGAACTGGCACCCATACCAGGACATTGTGCAACTGCTCTTGGGGACGAAGTGGTGCAACTCGGTGGGCAGGCTTCTATAAAAACCCTGAACAATCTAAGAGTGGACGAGGGCTTCGCTTATCCTTGTCCGTCCGTTTATTCGTCCGTCTGCCAGTGCGGTAAACAAACTTTAAGGACTCGTGACCCATATAAAGTCGCCACTCCCGCCCGTGCCACGGACATCCCCATCCTCATGACCATCCCCGCCACCAGGAAACCCAACCCAAAAGTGCTGGAAACGCTAGTCGGTTTGCATGACCAACGATTGATAACTTCGCTACTTTCTAGGCGTCATCCAAGTGTAACCACCAAGGCCAGCGGAACTAAATAATTTAGTTACGTGCTGGACGCACATATAGCCAGAATCCAGGACACCTCAGCACAAGCTGTAAAAACCACTCGCCGAGTGGCTTAATTTGCACACTTGACCAGCAAGTCGTCCTGTTGTGGGAAATCGGTTAATGGCCTGCACATGTGAAAACGCAGCTCAATTATGTAATGAGTGTGTGGCCATTTGACTCCGCAAATGTCCCATGATCATGAATAGAAATGGGTAAAGCAACAAGTTTGGAAATTGGGAACCATTCTACGTTTTCCAGGTGTTAAATCGCATAAGCTTATATCAAAAACCATTTGTATAATTGTGATTTATTTTTACAGAATTAAATTAACAAAATTAGTCACTCAAGTAAATATACAACTATTTCAATTATATTTCTAATTTTTTAGCAGTGTGCACACCTTATTTAGTTTCTTTCTGTGTATTTGGAAGCAACAATTATGACGTCACCATGCCGCAAGTCTCGGCCACGAAGGAAAAACAGAACGAAGTGGAATAAGACGGAGGATGCAACTTGTTGGTGTCTGTCGCCATCCACCCCGAATCGCATCCAGCCAGATTGAGTGGGTCACGTCAACCCCATTACCATTACCATCTCCACCTCCATCCCAATCTCCATCTCCATGCCCACTGCGCCAGTTTCAACTCCTGTCCCGTTTTGTCCTCATTGCCAATAAGCCGTCTCCGTGGCGCCGCTTTATTTGTTGCTGTTCGCCGCACCCTTTGTCCATGCGTCACCACCACATATACACACAGACTTACACTATTACTAGCACAAGCACACCCAGGATCCTTGGCCATCTTTCTTTTCGCCGCTTGTGTGCTTGGGGCCTATAGCATACTTTGCGGCATTTTAAGTGAATTAATTTCACATGTTAACGAGGGGAAGCCCCGATGGCCCCGCCCACGGCAAACATTGCAAGCGTTTAGTTTGCTGATTATTTTTGGGCCTAAATGCGGGCGTAACGGGGTTTATTCTCGTTTCGGCCACGTTCTAAATCGGAGAATTACTCAAAGAGCAGCAACAAATAGATTTCTTACGTTTTGGTTGGAGTACTTAACTAAAGACTAAAAAATTTAGCTTTTATGCTTATATTTACATTTTAAGATGATTAGGAAAACTAGTATGTTAATATTTATACTGGAACAAAACGAATTCGATATGCGAAAGGGAACCCAAGTATAACAAAGTAAAAACCGCGAAAAAGAAAGCAAAGAATTTCAGAAACGGCTTATCTAATTCTATAGTATTGGATCGAAAAAGAAATAGCTTCTATACTGATGATTGAAAAACTAATTTAATTCTAAATTAGCTTAAGCAAATTAGGCTAGTTTCCTGCGCTTTAATTAAATTGTGTATTTTATCGCAGACTTGTCGCTATCGTGACAATTAGTTAGCAGCATGTCAATGTAAGCAGACTGGGGGCGTGGCGGGGGCGATTAGTGGGGAAATCGTATGTAGCCGGCGAAATGCGGTTCTAGCCGGTTTGAGCCAGATTTAGAAACTGGCTAGGGCAGTGATTTGTCTGCCTTTCCTGCTGCTATGCGGTTGCATTGATCTGATACTGTGATTTCATTACAGCAATCCAACAGAGTCAAAAATCAGAAGAAATAAAGAAATAAAACATACATTTGTAATACATATTTTATCACAAATATAACACTATGTAAGCAATTATTATCATTATATAACCTTATAATGTGTAGCAAAGCGAAAGCATTTCGAAAACCAAAAAAGTAATCATGAACCCACTGAACCGGTTCTCTGAGAAGGTTCATCCGCACCTAAAAAAATACAACCGGCAACCTAAACAAGTTCTCATTGCGTTAATTAATGGAAAGCAAAGCTTAGCCAACCGTCCAATGCTTCGCCTTCATTTGAAATCGGAATTAATCGGATGGCGATCGTAAATCAAAATCAGTTTTTTCGATCTGCTGTGATTTTTGCTTGTTTTCTGTCTGTTTAGAATTTTGCCACACTGCTTTACATTGTTTATGGGGACATTGTCATTTAATTTTCCCACTAATGTCCTGCACATGACTTAAATTACCGAGCATTAGGCAGTGAAAAACCAAAGGACATGCACCGCGAATTGTGGTCCTTAATGGTCCTTGTGGTATCCTTAATGATAGGAATTAGCCGAAGGCAGGCCAAACACTTTACTGTATATTCAGTTCTGCAAATAGTTGTATATTTAATAGATATGCAGACATATGGCTTTTGTTGTAGCAGGTGTGTCAATAGTTCATAAGCTATTTGGCGATTGGACTGAGAATTAGTATAAAATGTCGGAATTAGCATAAAAAGTTATTAGAGCTCTTCGGGGGTACACCTTTGGCGACAAGGTAAATAAATTATACATCAATTTAAACATTCGATAAACTTGAAGCGAACTTGGCCAACTTAATTAAAAGCAAACAAATGACGTCAAGGGAACTTTTCATTCGAGCTACCGATAAGCGAAGTACTCAGAAAACTGCTAAACACTATTTGGTAGTGTTTCACCAGTTTCTTCTGCGATCGGCATATTTTTCAGATATACATTGATATCGTGAGAGCGTTAAATCTCACTATGCCTCTCTGTGCGAAACCTTGAATTTGTTTACAGAACCCATTATAAGAAGGCAAATACTATTGGCGATAAAAGCGAAGTGCTCTCTACTCACCACCTCATCCCACACGTTTTCCCCAATTGCCCTCCCTTTGGGAACGTGGATCCGTGTCCATTTTCGAAAGTCAAGAATTCGCATTACCGTTGAAATATGCTAGCCTAATTAAAAAGGCAATTCAACAATTTAGTAGATTAAACGTGTGAAGCCAAATGAACACACAAAGTTTTAATGTTCGATTCTAAAACATTCTAGATTCTTTTCACTTAGCCATTATCACGTTACCAGCGGTTGCACAAGGTGATTGTATTTCTTAATAATATTTTTATGGCTGCCTTAAGAAATCCCACTTCATCAGGTTGTCTCGTAATGAGTTTATCTATTTTATGACGTTGACTAAACATTTTCGAGACACCGCAACGGAGATTTCCGTAGTAGCTTCTTTACCTCATCCCGCTGCCCACACTATGACTCGCCAAATCGACTGATAAGCCTGTAAATACGACCACACGCTTCTCACATATAGTTTCCATTACCATATGACGGACAAGTGTCTAGTTATATACAATAAACAATCGAATTTTTGTTTCTATGTGCTTGGAGCTTGGAGTGGATGCAGATATCTCACTGGAGGGGCTTGCAGATTAGTACTGAGTGCTTATAAGTCGGGTTACTGATGGAAATTTGGGAACCAGCATTCAAACGGTCGGGAAATTATATATTTTTCGTGATAAAACTATTTAAAAAATGTTAAATCATTAAAGTATGTATTTCAAAACCACAAACCGAATAAATGACTGACAGTTGTTTTAGTAATATCCTCTTGATGGAACATAATACTTAATCTTTTTTCTTGCATTCATTTTAACGTTGTCTGGTGATTTTGTATCTTATATAGTATATAGTTGTATAGTTGAGTTGAAAAGGACTTACTCCAACTTTTGCCGGTGCGTCCGAAGAAGGTGCCTTCCTGAGGATTGTAGATCATTTCCGATAAGGTTTGCTTCTTCGCTGGCTGCGGGAATTCGAATTCGCCTTTGGCGCCCTTTCCGTTATTCTTTGACATATCGGCGCTGTTCTTTCGCACTTCTTTACGGTTAGCTTTTCAGTATTCGATTCGATTCGAAAATTTGGTTTATACTTTTCGTTGATGACGTGGACGGCGCGAAGGCTACGAAAACTGATTTATGTATACGTTGTGCTGTGTATATGCGATGATTCAGCAGACTCGAAACTAAATTCTCATTTATTTTCGCACTCGCAGCACTCTTGAATATTTTTGAAAAACGTGTAATTATGTAATTATTTGCACCCGACTGCTCGACTGGTCTTAGAGTTAGGAAAATTAGTTAGAACCGATTTTGGGCGAAAGATGCCGAATTAGAAGCACAAACAAACGGGCTGGGAGCCGCGAGAAGTTGTTGCCAACTCTTGGTTTCCCTGATTCCTGCGACTGCGAATGGCGATGCGTGCTGCGTGTTGCACTCTCGGCGAAAGATCACCAACTAACCGAACGCAGCCCCAAGTCAACCAGCAAGGCGAAAACTCAGTTCTTCGCCCCTCAACACTCACACAGGCTCAACACGCGCCTCGCTCTTTCTCTCTCGTTCTCTCTATCTCTTGTGTTCTCGCAACTAAAGCTTCAAGATAAGAGTGATGGAGCACTGAGGAAAACGGCGTATATATTCACGTAAATAGTAAAATTAACTAATAAAAAAGCAAACAAGTCTTTTCTGACCAAATTGACTCTTAAGATCGTCAAGTTAAGTATTTCTATTATTTCCGGTATTATGCAGTCTAATAACGCATTGGTGTTCCATTTTAAGCTCATGTGAGTAATATCTTAAAAAGAATTCAGTTGCATGCGATTCCTACAGGATATTACTCATCCGCAATGTTGGCTGGCATCTTTGTTCAAACTCTCAGATGTTATCGGGCAGACGAAACGTGCCGCAAAAAAGCATTCTACGTATCTAAGGTTCATTTTCTCGCAGTGTGACGTCGACAGCTGTTGAACGTATTCGACACTTTGCCAAGCAACTTGAAAAGGCCAAAGCAAAAGCGTTGGACCAGGGGGAGGTTATGTGGCTAAGGTGTGTGTGAGCTTGGGGTTTCGTGTGTGTTTTACCTTAATGTACTCTCTATCTCTCTCCATCTTCTTTGCTGGCTACGCAAATAGAATAAATGATTGAGTGCAGACAGTGGCCAGACAACAACACACCCGAGGGCAGTTGCTTGGGCCATGCAATTTTCGCCAGTGCAGCTAAGTGCTTTGCATTCAAAGGCTGTGGAGCCCGGGCCCCACTCCACCCTCTAAGAATGTGATGCGCTCCTGCTTTATAAATATTAAAATACAAAGCACAAAGAAAATCACACGCATACCAGCACAAGTCTCACTCTCTTTATCTCCCGTTCTCCCACTCTGCCGTTGACATGCGCGGAGAGTTGAGTACATTGGCTCCACTACGCACTCCACCCACGCCCCCTCCCCTCTAACAACCACCACCACCATTGTTGCTCTCATTATGCTCGCGTGTTGTTGTACTGCGCTTTGTTTTGCTTTTCAACGCTCTCCCCAAACGGTTGGATCAGTTTTTTGGGTGCTCTGGGCTTCGGAAATTTCCACGCGGAAAGCGGGAAAGCTTTCTTTGTTATTGTTCCGCATCAGCATCTTGATAATGCTAAAGCTGCACTGAAAAATATATATAATATAATAAATATAATAATAATATATTTAATATATATAATAAATACACTGTTTCTTACTCTTATATTCCAAAACTATTTGCATATAATAGCTTAAGAATTTCAAAAAGAAGCTCATTAGCTCTTTTATTAGGAATAGGATTACGCTAGAAAATCTAAAAGGATATTTTGTCGAGTGTATAAAGCGTTGCCAAGTGTCAAGAATTTCGAGTTGATTAATTCCCTTAAATGTGCACTTCCCCCTGCATGGCAACCCCCTTGCCCTTCGCCCCTTGAACCCTCAACTCCACCAACAATGGGTTGCCATTGCCAATTTTCCTCATTCTTAGACTGTTGCTGCTGATTGTGGGCATGGAGGCATTATGTTATTGTATCTCGGTGCTCCATCGTTGTAATCATCACAAGTTTATTAAATGACACTTGAAAACGCCAGGGTGGCTACATTGTGGAGTCAACTCAATTGTGAGGCGCAATTCCTGCATCTCGGTTTATTGGGTTCTCAGACGAGAGGTGTTTAATCCTAAGTGGGTCTATAATAACTATGATAACTTGGTTAGCTGCAATCACGGGCCTAGAATAAAACAGCGAATCCCTTAAGGGCTGCAGTCAACTAGCTAAATGCCGAACAAATACCTCTTGAATGACGTATATAATTTACCGGTAGATAAGTATGTCTACATACTGTAAATTCATATATATCCCATTTGGATTTGACCGGTTATATCCATTAAACGGTCAACTGTCGAAGTTGCACTCTCTCTTTTGCTCATCTGAACTCCCGCATATCTCCTACCAGTTTATCCTGGTCCAACCCGATTTTTCAGACTCCGCTGTGTGCGTGTCGATCTTTAAATCTCGTAGAACTTCCTCATTAGAAATGGGCTTTGGTTTTTTTTTATTTATCATCTGATTTCAGCAGCTACATGGCTTAGGTTCTGTGGACAATGGTCTGTCATTCAGCTAATTAGCTCTCAATTAGCGAATGTACATTGCTGGCATATTTGTGCATACGACAATAAGTGGGGATCTACTACTCAATTTTTCTGGAAAGCCAAACAGTTGGAATATAAAATCCTGCGATCTATTTTCCTCTTCGACCTACTGACGTCACAGAAGTATTTTAGCAAATGATAAGTGCTATTGTAAAACGAATATCTAGAATATAAGCAAAAGTTAAACAAAATCGAAAACTGCTGTTTTTGCGCTCTAATAAAGTAAATTTTTCTTGGATCACTGAGAGAGAAATCTGCTTAGCAGCTAACAAGAATGTAAATGAAGGGCAAATGTGATAAACATATATGCCGGTTTATACTCTTCACTCGATATTTTAAAAATAAACAATATCAAAAGGCAAACAGCAGCGCTCCGTTAATGATTTTAAATGACGCAATTGGAAGACTTATTATTTGAACTGATAAAAACGTATAATATATAAATAAAAGCCAATCGATCTGGCTTTAAGTATATTTATCAGGCAGTGGCTGACCATTGTCAAGTGACGACTGAGATGGTTGTGATGTGATATGGCGTTATCAGCGGCATAATTATCTTATCACTCCACAGGGCAAACATCAGTGTTTACGTAAATCCTAAAGTATGTCATATGCCCATCTGATAATTTTGAGAAACTGTATAGCAACATCTTTTTTCTGATTTTGCTATCGTAATCTTGTGCAAATATATCGCTAAAGGGTATTAAAAATAAAATAGATTTGCTTTTTTGATTTTTATTGAAAAAGAATTGAAAGTGATTTGTGTCTCTTAGCCGTCTCAATTTATTTCCTTAAATTTCAATCTTCTCAATTATTATATCATAAGCTTACAAGTTAACCGAAGTTACGAGTTTCTGTTTTCCAAATGTTGCTCTTTTGTCGTCGATCAAAATGTGATGTATATAGGCTTCACTTTTAACTAAGTTATTTATAAATATTGTAAATTCTGAAGCTAGCTGTAAATATTTAGATTTTTGGTAGACAAAATTGGTCTGTTTTCGGTTACATGTATAGCAGCAGACTCAAAAATGATTCTTAAATTTTCTTTATAAATTTGTAATATCTAGGGATTCGTTTGTTGATTCATTGGAAATGGCAGTTTGGATTAATTGCTGTAAATTTGTTGCATTTGATTGACTGGTCAGCGCCAAACGAGATTCAGGCTGGTCTAATCCCATCCTGTCCATTGAATTCCCATCTTGGTGTTTAGCTTTACAATCTTACGTCTAACTTTCATCGTAAAGTGCATAAAAAGTTATTGGAATTCAAAATTTGTATGTTTATAGGCATTGCAAGTCTTGAATATATTTTGTATGCTTTATAACGCGGAAAACACAATTAAATAATTTGGATTTTTAATGACATTCGGAAATCTGAACCTTTCACAATCTTCACTACAACATGTGGTGATTTGCCTCTGGTAGGATTGTCTTAGACGAGACTTAACAACGTCCTCACACCTCTGGTACCGAGATTCTTGTTCATCGGAGATTCTTGTTATTGTGTTTGCTATTATGTTATGTGGTAATAGTGTGGTACAATTTAATCAATGAGGAGCTCATAGTGCACCGATCCGATCCTCTCCTTGCGATCGTGTATGATGTTGCGAGCCCAAGCCCTGCACTCCACGTTGATGATGATTCCGCCTGGATGATACAGAGTGATTAAATGGGGATCTTGGGGATCAGGCACTACTCACGTTTGGGGCGCTGGAAGTGCACGGCCACCAGAGGACTCAAGTAGCCCTCGGAGTTCTGGTAGGGATAGAAGTAGCCGGGGAAGCCCCTGATTGGCAGGTAGTTGACAGCACCAATGTTCTCCTGGTCGGCTGGGTTCTCGCCCTCGCACGATACCCAAATGGTGTTTAGCTGCGTCCAGGAGAGAACCTTAGTTAGTCTTCTAGATTTCTGGCATTACTTTCATCCAATTACCTTTTCTGGCTGCGTCTTCTCGACCTCTGCGATGTAGGTCTTCAAGCTGGCGGGCATGGACACGGGCAAGTCATTCGATCTGTTGTAGTACTCCGGAATCCAGCCGTAGATCTTGTTCAGCTTGAGGAAGATGCACGGCGCACTCTTGTGGTAGCTGTAGTTGTTCTCCTTGGTGCAGGGCGACCACGTCTTGATGTCCACGTCGCACACCTGACCCTTCGGCGGCGGCTGGTTGTAGTCGCAGTTGTAGATGTTCTGACCACGGCCGGGGGTTAGACCAGGTACTTTGTACACTGTAGGGTTGAGATACAAAGATTCAAGTTTAGAATTTTTTAGAATCATTTTTCCACAATGAACTACTAAATATGTATTTGGGATTAAATTGATCGTGATTGACTTGATCAGCTTAAGATTACATTCAACAAAGAGATCTCATTCAACGAATAAATTGATGGCATTACTAATGCAAGCAATTAGTGCATATGAAAGTACTTACCCGCAAGGAAATCATCCAAGGAGTCTGTCCAGTGCTTGTAGTTCTCGTGCTGGGTGCCCTTATACCAGATCAAAGTGCTTTCCACATTGTCCACCGGTGGCAGGGGACGAAAACCCAGACCTGAGGGATCACAAAACTCGATTAGTGCTGAATTTGGCAAAATCCTTTACAATTGCGACTCACCTGGATTTGTGCCTATCAGGGAACGGTCGAGGGTCCACTTGGGAATGCGAGGATCGAGGGTTTGGAAGAAGGCCCACATGCAGATGGCCACGAGGGCGGCGAGGACTCCGTAGAAGGCCACATAGAAGATTCCGATTTTGGCTGCGATGGGAGGAGAGAGCAGGAAATGCTTATTGAATTACGGCGATTAAAGCTGTTCCTAACAGCGATACGCAGTCAATTGAAGCGATTGAATTAATTAATTGCCACTGGCCCCCGCGGTCGACATGGGTTAAACCGATAATTGACAACGACGCCGGCTCGAGAGGGCCGTATAAAGAAATGGGGTCCAACCCCAAGCTCCGTCGCTTCTCAAGTTCGGAGTAGACGGCAGTCGGACGCCGAGCTTCTCCACTGAATCATCATCTAAACATTCGCACAATTCTATATATTCCCGATACTCTCTCTTATTCATCGACTAAGAGCATGAATAGGGTTCCACTCAAGAGCCGATTATTTTTATTTGTGTGTGCTTATTAAGAGATCGCTCTTGATCTCAGATACTTCTTGGCCGACATAACCTCAGTCGGAATGGGAAGTCGGTTGGCCAGAGAGCAGTGAACTAAGGGAGTAACCAAGCCAAGCTGGAGTTCGTATCTGTTGTATACGCTACGTGCAGCTATGCTCAGAATTTACCTAACTAACGAATTTTCAAGAGCGGATATACTAGGTGTGAATTTGATTGAAATTTTAAGACCGTTTCTCACCGAAAAACTTGGAAAGTGAAACTTTAATAATTTTTTATTTAAATCTAAGATACACCCACTAAAGATTTTAGTACCATCGATACTGTAGATACATTGTTAATAACAGCTGAAGCTTAAATGAAATATATGCATATTGTATTTAAACGAGAATAATTACAAAAATAAATTTCAATTGGAAAAAATTCAAATAAATTTATTCTTATATCGTGCTCTCGAATAAATATCCCACTTCTTGCCAAGATTTCTGGCGAATGTCAAAAGTACATTTTTCCGTTTTCATATATTTTCAGCTCTGCTTTGCCCATTTCAGCATAATTGCACTGCAGTTGTCTATTTATAGCGGGCCTTGGGCTAGCCAACTTTTAAATGCCAATATTGGCGTCATGAGGAAAACCTTTGCCGTACAATTGATGATAAACAGTGCGGCGGACGGCTTAAATGGCGGCAATTGAGGGCGGACAGAAGTAAGATGCCGCATTTCCACGCCCTAATTTGTTCCCATTTCCCAGCATCGTTACATGCAGATGTTAATTTGTTCGTCGCCTCGCGAGCTGTACTTTAATTTTTTTGATTTACGAATGTGTGCAACTCGCGGCACTTTAGACGGTCTAATGGGCGTTACTTTCGCAGCGCCGTGCTTATGAGATACATTCCCGAATCCGACTAGCATTGGCTACGATGAAATACGACTTTTGAGCCTGATTTACAGCTGTCATATGCCAACGAAAGCAGTTTTGGCCGGACATCAATAAACACGGCAATAAACAATAAACTTACCCCATGACGATCGATCGCGACCCATAACCGTTCCATCCTCGGTGTTATATAAGAACTGGCCCAATTTGAACGGCTTGGGCTTCCTCAGGTTGTGCAGATCCTCGTCCACAAAGGACGGACTCATTGGTACTGGCTTGGACATGTTTCTATCGGTGGGTTTTCTTTGGATCTAAAGGCCTGTTTGCGGTTCAGTTCGGTTAGTGATTAACTCGGAATCGATTTAAGCCTTTAAAAATGTGTATTTTTAAAAGTTTAAATACTCGAAAGAAAGCACTCAACGAATTGAACTGCAAACTACCGTTTCAGCTGAATACGCGCAAGTGTCTATTTTTCTGTATTGAAAATTTCTTTTCAAGCACTTGAGAATATTTTTAGCGTTGAATAAAGTCCAAATATTGCAATAATATTTCCATGCGAATTCCCCGCGGACGTATTATTTGCACTGAAACTTTGGTGGCACTGTGTTTGGTTTTAATATTGCACCGCCGACACCGAATTGTGCAGATGTACACACATAGTATTCAAACGGCACTCATATACATATACAGTCCAGGTCCTTTGCTCTCTTAGTTTCTCTCACTTTTCACCCGACGTTTCAACCCCCCTGGCCGTGCAGGAAATTTGGCGCCTTTTTCGGCTCTTCTGGCCGAAGCAAATGTTGCATCCGTCAGATTCGACCTGCAACTGGTTGGCATGGAATGGGCTCGAAGGGCCACACAAAGTGGGCCAAAGTGGGCCAAAGTGGGCCAAAATGGGGCTAAAAGGCCGTGCTACTGCTGGCGACATGGTCTTATTTCCGCGTCTGCTGTTGCGATTTCAATGCCGCATTGGCTTTGACCCGGCACTGCCAAACTGGCAGATACAAAAGTATCTGTTCTTATTTATGGTGCATGCAGTGGTTCTTTTCATTTTGCCCCGAACTACAACCATCGCAACAACAGCAACACCAACAACGACAACAGAAACAGAAACCAGCCCGCTCTTTGCCATCGAGCACTGAAAATGGGAAACGCAGCGAGTATCTGTATCTCTTAGCTGGCGCGCTCTTAACGCCTGGCCACATACAAACAACCACACCTTTTTGAAGAAATATCGGAGCGTTTCTTCAAGACTCTGGGTGAAATGAATTCTTTTCTTTTCGATAATTCTCTACTTAATGAAATTTATAATTATCCTAAGGACTCTTTTTCATATTTTGCCGATTTTTGATGGCTAAAAAAGTGGGATAAACTGCACTGAACGCACCACAAACTCTATTCAAGTTGCTGTTTGCAAACGGAACGCGTTTCGACCACGTTACGAACACTCCGTGACACGTTATTCCGCCGCTCAAAACCAATTTCAGACTGAAACCCAAATCGGAGGTCTGTCGATACGCAGCCAAACATCAAGCGACTTGGCTTGAGTCTGTTTGGCGTGGTTTTTTGCTGGTCCGGTTTTGTGTGAGTCAAACGAACGGCTCTCTCTCTCGAGCCGAGTTTGTGTTTTGTTTTGAGTGGAAAGTGGAAAGCGGGGCGCTTTTGGCAGCACCGCGTTTTCGTATTCGACGGCGAGTGCAATTCCCGGATCTGGGATCGGTCGGGTTTTCCGGACCGAGATTGGGTTGCGTTCTAATTGCCGTGGAAAAGCTGCCTCCTTGTGCACTCGTTTTAATTAGGCGGTGCCGGCGATTGTCGTACATTCATTGCAAATTGCCCGGGGTTCGATCCCAGAGGCAGGGCCACACTGAGAGAAAAGCCCCACAAGGGTTGCATTCTGAGCTGGTCAATTCCATTTGCAAGTGCCTCAAGTTTGTAGTGCAATGCTCTCTATTAAAAGCAAGCGATTTTAGTCATGCCAGAAAAATTCACATTAAATAATAAATCAAAAAATGTGTTTCGCTGTCGTATTGATTTAATGAAACCAATTAAAAACAGTTCGGGGTAAGGGCAATGGAAAATCCGGCTCATTTAAATATCGCTGGCACGCAAAAATCTAAGCATTAGACCCGATTCCACTCAAATCGAAGGTGGAGAAGTGAGGGCAGAACTGGTTTAAATACGGCCACAGGACATTCAGAGAATTGGGCCAAATCGAGAGTTGCTATACATACACGCACAGCGGGTGGGTTTCACAGGAGAGCCCTCTGTTCCACTGGAGTTATGTTCAAGGAACCATGGAATGAGGACGATAGCGGGCAGCCAAATAGGACATCATTCTAGTTTCTAATTGGAAGATAAATATGGTAATATACTATGGCTTATATTACTACTGGTTTGATGAAAGAACAGCATAATAATACTGCAGTTCTATATAATGTTGTCGCTTTCATTCGACAAAAATGGCAGCTGCGTTTATTAGAATTTAAAGCGAAAATAAATGTTTTGCAGTTGCACATGCGAATTAAAAAGTATTTAAGAGCTACGTTAATATTCGTGATTAGTTCATAGCTTTCTTAATAAATAATAGTCGTCGATTATAATTGTCGACATTTTCTTAATAGGCATTTCCTGCTATCTAAACAAGGGCGAGGTTAAAGCTTTATCAAAGTGTCTCGAAAGACGGTAAGTAGTTTTCTAGAGATTCTATCACTACACCTTCCTGCAATCTCAGTGATGCAAGAGGGGTTCACCTTTATTTCAAAGGGGAGGTAGAGGTTTTGACAACAATTCCAAGTGATTCCAAACAGGTGAGAAATTCAATGAAGCCCCAAATCCATGGTACGCCACATGGGAGGCCTGGCTACTACTTCGACCTTCTGCCGAAATCAGCGGTGGTTCTGGAGAACGCTGGCGGGTTCACCGCAGCCTGATTGCATAATGGCATAATTGACCGATATTGCGGCACAAGTGGCCCGGGCACGGGCACACATAGCTGGTCGCGCCGAGGGGCCAGCGTAGCGAGAATGACCGCCATTGGGCGGGCAATAAAAACGGACATGGACACGGACTGGAAAGTGGCGAAAGCGGCGGGAGGCCGGCAAATAGATAGATACATCCATCCATTCACCCACCCACATCCACGGTAATCTGCATCTGCCGTCAGCGCTAATGCGACGACAAAAGAGATTCTCTTGATTAAGGTCAGACTTTTATCAAGACTGTCGACACGGCTGCTGGCAACAGGGGCCAGCACTTGGGGTTTACGTAATCCGTAATGCATGATCTCCAACTCACCCCAGCTGTCCATCGAGCGTCCGAAGTAGGAGTTGTCCTCCGAGTCGTAGACCATCTGCTTCAGCGACTTCTTCTTGGGCCGCTCCGGCGGCCGCGAGTAGTACTGTTGGAATCCATCTATGCAATCCTCGGTTATGGTCGGCATTCTACTAGGCTTCTTCTTTGGCTGGCGCTTCCTCAGTTCAACGGCTAAACGGCAATGGTTTTCGAATCACTGGATTGGAAATTGGAATGTGTATGGGTATGGGTATGTGGGGGGATCGGTCTCGGATCGGTATCCAAATGGGCTCCTGGGCAGTTCTGTGTAGATCCCGTGTAAGGCTCGGCTGGCGTTGATCTATGGCTGATGGTTTACTCTGTAACACTATGGATTTGCGCTGCACACGACAAGTTGACACCGCTGTGCGCCGCGCGACACTGATCTGAATTCGACAAAGAAAGACCAAGCCGAACCGGGGGTTATGTGTCTGAAAATCTGAAATCAGAAATACGCAAGAGTCAGGCTTAATCAAATACTTTATGCATGTGTGTGCGGAAATACGCGCTGCGGTACCGAAACGAAGCGAATTGGTGTGGGTATGGGGATGGGGACAGGGATAGAGATTTGGATTGGGATGGTGATGGTGATGGGGATGAGATGGGATGCCAGCCAGAGCTCCAGTTCCACGTCGTGGAAGACGCGAGTCGCGGCGCGTGACACAATTTTCATTTAATTGAAGCCTAAGATGGCGGTGACTATCATGAGCTGGCTGCCTGACAAATCTAAATCCCAGTAGGCAAAAAATTAACTATGCTGGTGATGATGATGATGATGCCACTAATTGTCGCATGAAATATGGCTTCCTTTGGCACTGAGCGCATTTTACATTTCAAGTTGGACTTGAACGATTGCCACCATTTCAGATAGGCAGCCGAATGCAAAACATCCACGTGGATAGGATTGTATTAAAAACGCATAAAAAAGTCGCCTCTTTTAATAAGTTTGGTATAAGCGCGAGCTGTCGTGCTTGAGAGCGTCCTACAGAGAATCCTCAAATCAATGTTTATATGTCTATATTATATCTATGCACGTTAAATTTTTAAAGGGCTTGTAAACTTTTCGGTAAGTTCATTTCGCTGAATTTCGCGGTAACAATTGAATTTAAATTTGATATGTCGATAAATTTTTACGATACTAATCGGTTTCTTGACTTTTTAGCACCACCTGGCTGAACAGACGTTCTACCACCAAAGACATCAGAATGGTGTTAGTCTCCGCTATGTGTTCTTCGCTTTCGCCGCTAGGTGTCGCTTAGCAAAAATTATAATATTTTCTTAATGTCTGTCGCACTTCAATTAATAAAGCTAATATATACTTACTAATACGATTAACCAAAGAATGAATCCTTATCCTTATGACCTCTGAAGAGGGCCATTGGAATCAACAAGAGCATTAAGGTCAGCAGGAACACAGTTATAACCAGGAAAATCGTAACGAGCGTCGTCGTCTCCACCATTGCACAGAATTCGATCGTTTGTGTTTAGTCGGCGGCAGTTGTTGTTGCAACTTCAAATGTTGATTTACGGGGCCGATCAAAATTTAGAAATACGTAGAATACAATCATAAGGAGTAAATATAGTATTAGTACGACGATAATTAAGATTGTTATTAAGCACTTCGTTTCCATAACTTTTTGCCTTGTGTTTAACTCGGCACTTCGATTACGTTCGATTCAAAGACGGTTTGATTGTGACAACCAAACTGACAACTAACTCGAAAGCTAAATCTCAGAACGGTTGATGACCAGAACAGATACATATGTACATAGTTTGGAGAGGCAACTTTGATTTGGAACTTTGGCGAGGCTCACTTACTGTGTTTAGTGGCGAGCGGGTGCCGCTTCTTCACCAGGCTCCAGCGACGAAGATATCGACTCCGTAAATTCTGGCAGCAGATCCCAAGTGGGAGCCGTCGTGGCCAATGTTCTTCTCGAAAGCGTGGTCATGTACGGATTGTCGATTATAAAGTAAATGAACAGCAAATTTAGTGCGACAAGACACAGGATAACCGAAACGCCAATTAGAATCAATACTAATTGCTGATTCATCCTTAATATCTAAATATAGGAGCGAATAAGGGTGCAGGTTTAGCTCGCTCGATTGGATCCTAGAAAAATGTGTTTAATTTAAATTATTACTGCTTTGATATATTCTGAGTAAAATGTAAGAGTGATGAAATTATATGATATAAATTTCAATGAACCCTTGGATTAAGAAATATCTTGTGGTAAAGACACAGCTAAATTGGTAGCTAAATATTAAAAACCAAATAGATTTCTTCATACCGGGCGCCTTGCGTGGAAGTATACTTCATAAGCAAATCTCACATCCAGCACAATATAAACGATCAAAATAATGTCTATAATCAGAAGCAAGGCCATAAGAATGCCGAAAATGATCACTATATACTTCTGCTCCATCTTGGGCCACAGATATGGATAATTTTCGAAAAAAGTTGATGTGCTTGTATGGGTAGTTTTTTTTTAATTAACTGGGCTGAAAGTTTGACAGATAAGTCAAGAAAACACCTATCAGTTGATATTATATTATTTTTGATATTTGATATTATATTTCTGAAAGTCTACTTTTCGGAATCTATTACTTTTCTTTTATTTTATAAATCCATTTACCAAGAAAAGAAAGCAACGAAAACAAAAGAAAAACTATATGCACAACTTGGCAGCTACGTAATTTTCTGCGTTTCGACTTTTATTTCAGTCAAAAGAGTGAAAAACCTGACATGGCATTATATGAATCTCTTCTATACCCTTTTTTAATGTTTCGTGTTCATCGACTCTTGTAAAACGGTAAGATAAGTGCAATTGTTTTGTAGATATATATATATCAGTATATCCAAAACTTAAATGTCAATGTTTTACACACAGTCAAACAGTAAATTTGAAAATTATATAAGTGACTGAAGAATATTTCGTAAGTAAAATCTTAAATGGCCTTAAATATATATCTGACTATATCTTTTTCCTTTCTGCAGGCTCTAGCACATTTATCAATTCAGGATGACGGGCCCTCAAACAATTTTGGTTTATGGCTTGATTGCCATTCTGATCATCATTATCGTGATTATATCTATTATTTTGCTCGTTGGATTATATATTCACGATCCAAATCGTACAACAACAAATGAGACGACGACTGAAGAAGCCTTGACTACTTTATGGACGTAAATTAGAAAGTCCTCTCTGTACAGTATTTGTCGTACCCAATAAAATTTGTTTAAATTGTTGCTAAAAGTTTTTTGAAGAAATATAGAAATCCACAAATATATTTTTAGGTCAAAAAAATGTAACCGACCGATATATTTACTGGTTTTTGTCGCCCTTTAGTTTATATAAGCTCATTGATGGAATGGACAACATGCCCCAGTGGCCTAATGGATAAGGCATCGGCCTCCTAAGCCGGGGATTGTGGGTTCGAGTCCCATCTGGGGTAAGATGTATCCTTTATTTTTATTTTTTGCATTTTGGATAAAAACTGCATACGATCGAGTTTCAACATGGTCCCTTGCTAATTAAAAGCGAGTGTTCGATTTCTTATATTTATTAATATTTAAAGCCTAAAAATCTGCATTTTGGTGATAGCTGCATCCAATCGAGTTTCCAACCAAAACGCGTTACCCAAAATGGTCCAACGGTTCTCAGTTCCGCCGTTTATGTGGGTCGGCCGTAGTAACAGAGCCGCTTAGAAGCCACCTGAGTGAGGAAATCAGAATAAGAGGTCCATGAACTAAAACATTTACTTACAAATATGTGGAGTGGAAAGGATTAGGATCAGAGTCGGAGGCTAAACCTAACAACAGCATTTTGGCGGAGTGTTGTAGCAGTGGGCTTTGCACGGAGCACACCACACGCAAGGCGCGTTATCCTTGTTCACAAGGTAACGCCTGGGGCATATATATCAGTATATATATCATATATATATCATATATATATCATATATATGTCATATATATATCATATATATCAGTATATCCAAAACTTAAATGTCAATGTTTTACACACAGTCAAACAGTAAATTTGAAAATTATATAAGTGACTGAAGAATATTTCGTAAGTAAAATCTTATATGGCCTTAAATATATATCTGACTATATCTTTTTCCATTCTGCAGGCTCTAGCACATTTATCAATTCAGGATGACGGGCCCTCAAACAATTTTGGTTTATGGCTTGATTGCCATTCTGATCATCATTATCGTGATTATATCTATTATTTTGCTCGTTGGATTATATATTCACGATCCAAATCGTACAACAACAAATGAGACGACGACTGAAGAAGCCTTGACTACTTTATGGACGTAAATTAGAAAGTCCTCTCTGTACAGTATTTGTCGTACCCAATAAAATTTGTTTAAATTGTTGCTAAAAGTTTTTTGAAGAAATATAGAAATCCACAAATATATTTTTAGGTCAAAAAAATGTAACCGACCGATATATTTACTGGTTTTTGTCGCCCTTTAGTTTATATAAGCTCATTGATGGAATGGATAACATGCCCCAGTGGCCTAATGGATAAGGCATCGGCCTCCTAAGCCGGGGATTGTGGGTTCGAGTCCCATCTGGGGTAAGATAAGATGTATCCCTTTATTTTTATTTTTTGCATCTTGGATAAAAACTGCATACGATCGAGTTTCAACATGGTCCCTTGCTAATTAAAAGCGAGTGTTCGATTTCTTATATTTATTAATATTTAAAGCCTAAAAATCTGCATTTTGGTGATAGCTGCATCCAATCGAGTTTCCAACCAAAACGCGTTACCCAAAATGGTCCAACGGTTCTCAGTTCCGCCGTTTATGTGGGTCGTCCGTAGTAACAAAGCCGCTTAGAAGCCACCTGAGTGAGGAAATCAGAATAAGAGGTCCATGAACTAAAACATTTACTTACAAATATGTGGAGTGGAAAGGATTAGGATCAGAGTCGGAGGCTAAACCTAACAACAGCATTTTGGCGGAGTGTTGTAGCAGTGGGCTTTGCACGGAGCACACCACACGCAAGGCGCGTTATCCTTGTTCACAAGGTAACGCCTGGGGCAAGGAGCTTTGGGAGAAGGACGAATAGTCACACTGATCGCAAGGATCTGACTCTCCGCTGCTGTGGCACACACAGTCCATTGCCTCCCCGTGCGTCTCAAGGTTCGAAATCGGACGGACGGACACAATTTGTGGGTTCGTATTGTGGAATGGGAGCATTTAGCTTGGAAGCAGACTTACATGGATAAGTTGGGGGTGTGTTGTAGTAGTTCCAGACACGGGGATCGGGAATGCCGCCCTCGGGCAGAGGGGGACAGCACATGCCCGGAGCAGGAGAGCACGGGATGGGAGACGGGGCTCCACATGGCGGACTGTGGGGGCCACAGCAGGGTGTTTCATTACAGGGTCCACAGCATCCACATCCGTTGCACATGTTGAGTTTGTCTAAGGCTGCGAGCGACAAGTTAATATGTTATGCTTGAACAAATACTTATAACACTTACTTTTTTGGTTGAGTTATTCTCGAAAAAATAAATTTGGAATTTAGAGAAAAATTTAGAAGTCGAAGCGACTGGTCCGAGAGTCAGATATCGAATGAGGTTAGCTGTTCCCCTGGCCCAGCACATCCAGTTCAAGTTTCGGTTCGGGTTGGCTTAAAAGTCATGGCCAACTTTATGAAATCTCATGGCCTACTCGGACTTAGCAAAGTTTAAGAAATCGCCACAGATCTACATACGTATATATCTATTTAGTTTATATAAGCTCATTGATGGAATGGTATATCTATTACTAAAGTACAATATTGGCCCCGCGAATTGGTCAGTAATTGACATAAAGTAAAGTTGACTCATTAAGATTGGAACATGGCTCTTCCAGCTCGAAAAAATGGGTTTAAGACAAAGTACTAATCACTAAAGTAGTTAAATCTTTAATGCCATGGAAGCCCACCGTAATGCAATTGATATTCATTAATATAAATATCCAAATATCTGTGGCACATATGAATGTATATTTTATGGCCTTGTAATGTTTTAACCCTAATTTAGTATTCTAAATATTTATAAATATTTGAACCCTGTAACCCCCATAATGCACAGAAAATAATTTCAATTCGTTTATTTGTAATTTAATGCCAAATAGATTCCAGATACCAACATATGATTTTGTGTTTAAATCAAGACAGTTGGACGAATTGCATATGGGTGCCCAAAAAGCCTTGAGCCCTTCTAGTAATGGGTATTCCGCAGCTGGCTACATCTTGATTTAGCCAACTTAAATTTTTTATCAACCAAAACTACGTCACAAAACGACAACATGTCCCGTCAAGAAAGTGGCCCATCAGGATCCGATCGAAACACTTGCCAGGAAATACTTATAAACCACCTGTGGGATGAGAAAGGTAAAACCAGTGAATGAGGAAGGTATCGCAGCTACTTACACGCGACAGGATGCGGATGGAGGTCAAAGGGTCATGAAGGATTTGGGGCCTGGCAACAGCATTTGGTCCATGGATCCTACCTCTGCGCTCACGAAGCTCAGGACATGTTATCCTTGTTGACGGATCAGCGTAGTGGGCATAAAGCTCCTGCAGAAGGACATGAAGCGTCACCACAAGCAGATGTTCCATATGCTGTGACCTGCAAAGTCCTTGGGCATGCCTCGTGCTCCTCCGCTTCATGGTTTTTACGTTCTACGAACCCCCCACCGCGGGGACAGATGGGCGAACAGACGTACTGATAGACGGACGGACAGGCGGACAGGTGGACGGACAGAGACCTGGACCGGACTTACATGGGTACGTCACAGGTGCGTTATAGTAGTTCCAGACACGCGGATCGGGAATGCCGCCTTCGGGCAGCGGAGGGCAGCACATGCCCGGTTCAGGAGAGCAGGGAATGGGCGACGGAGCTCCGCATGGAGGACTGTGCGGGCCACAGCAGGGAGATATATTACAGCAGCAGGGACCGCATCCACAGCAGCCGCCGGCAACGCGTCCACCGCATCCGGCACCGCCATTTGGTGCTCCAGTGGCGGCACAGCGCATACGCTTGTTGTTCACGCCCATCATCATGTTGGCGTATCGCAGCGGGAATGCAGCCGGACCGCAGGTGGGGAAGGGGAAGCACAGGCAGGCCGGTCGGCCCTGGCAGGCGGACCGCGGGCACTTGTCCTGCAGACCGTTCCGCTTCACGCAGTCGCAGGTGGTGTACATGATGCCGCATCGTAACTCCCGGCTGCGGCATCCGCGCGGCTGGAAAGGATGCCATACACGGGTCAAGGGGTCAGGTGGTCAGCAGTGTGCTGCATGGATACTCACCTCCAACGATCCACATCCGTCACACATCTTGAGCCCGTCGAGCGCTGCCAAATTAATTTCGAAGAAAAATTTTGAATTTGGAATTTAGAAAATTTTGAAGCTGGCCGAAACGAAAGGTCCGAGAGTTTGGTATCGAATGAGGAATGATCCCCACATCCCTGGCCACATTCGGTTCCTTTTGAGATAAAATGCAGGGCCAACTTGTTGGAATTATAGCCCACTAGATTTTTAGAAAGAGTTTATATTAGATTCAAAATGCAAAAAGCTTTCTCGCTCTTTTCGAAAGCTCTGTTATCAGCTAATAGTATTATGCGATCTGCTCAGAAGTCTGATAGGCGATCCTCTTTTCAGTTCATTCCAAGTTCCCAAGCTGATCGGATTGGAGCAATGCCAAACATTGCAGTTATCGGTGCCGGGGTTAATGGTGTTGCCAGTGCCATTAAGATACTGGAACACTACGTGAAGGATGGAAAGACACCCATAAGGGTGACTATCATATCGGAGGACTTCACTCCGAACACCACAGGAGATGGTTCGGCTGGTCTCTGGGGTCCCTACCTTCTGGGCAGCACTTCGCAGGCGAAAGTCTAGTAAGTATTACTAGTTCTATATTATATTCTTATTTAACTTATTTTCGATCAGCAAGTGGTCGAAGAGCATGCACCAGTTTCTAGAGCAGATCTGGCTGAGTGAGGATGCCGGAGAGGCTGGGGTCTGTCTACTGCCCTGCATTCGGCTGAGCACCTCGACGGTGGGCACGGTCGAAGATTTCTGGCGTGACATTGTCTATGGAGCCGTGAATCTGTCCAAGGAACAGCTGGCGGCCTACAATAAAGGTCGCAGCGTTAAGTTCACGTAAGAATATCCATTGATATCCATACATTTATACGAGCTAAAATATTAACACATCTAAACCATATCTAGGTCTGGTTTATCCTTCGTTACCTACACCTCGGAGCCCATCAAGCTACTGTCGTATTTGATGAAGCGTTTCACCCGCAATGGAGGTGTTGTGGTCCGGAAAAGGATTACAGACCTGGAGGCATTTGTAGCCGATTCCGAGTACGATGTGATAGTCAATTGCTCCGGATTGGGATCCAAGACACTACTGAACGATGATCAAATGTACGCAGTGCGTGGACAAGTGTCCCGGGTGAAGGCCAATTGGATTTTCTCTGCCATGCTGGATGAGAGTGATGATGGCAACTATATTATACCCAAGTGAGTATATGGCAGTTACACTTCCTTGTGGGTATTTCTACTTCTGGAATATTTTAGCACCGAGAGTGTTGTCCTGGGCGGAACCCATCAGGAGCGGGACTACAACTCTAAGGTATGCCAGAAGGACAGGCAGATGATCGTGGATGGCTGCCGGCGGTACATTCCGGGTTTGGAGCACACAAAGAGCCTCTTCGATTGGGTTGGCCTGCGGCCGGGTCGCACCCAACTCCGACTGGAAGCCGAGCGCCGTGGCCGCAAGCTCCTCATCCACAACTATGGTCATGGCGGCAGTGGAGTCACTTTGTGCTGGGGCTGTGCCGACGATGTCCTCGATATCCTGTTGGCCGCCAAGAACGGTTCCAAATTATAAGTCAGTTGGTACGATTATTATTGTAGTTCTATAACAAAATTGGTAGTGTAAAGGTAACAAAATTCAAGAACATCTCTTTATAATAAACAATTTAATATCTTCCATTTCATTTAGAAATTTCTCTATGGAAAATCTTATAAAATTAATTATTTGGTATACGAGGTTTTGATTGGGTCAATGCAAGCAGATTTTTGTCTGTGTAGCACTATCGCAATGGCAAGGGGATCGTATTGATAGGCTTATCACCAAATACTTGGAAACGTACCACTATTCCAACCCCCCATCAAAATTGGCGCTCCACAATGGTGCCTGCAATTAAGTACTAGTGGAAGGGAAGCTGGGGGAATTACGATGGTGAAGCCCAAGAGTAGGCAGACATTTATGTAAAGATGACAGCAAAAAACATATCAAATATCGTCGTCGTGCCGCTTTTCGGCTGCCTCCTTGGCCAACCTGGCATCCAGGGCCTCGTGGAACTCCTCGAATCCGGGCATTTCGATGTACTTCAGTACCGGCGATACGGCCAGTTCGAACAGCAGGGCGTACATCTCGTCCAGCTCGCGGAGGATGTCAAAGGGGCGGGTGTTGCCCACCTTGTAGATCGAGTAGATAGTCCGCCCGATCTCGTCGTAATCGATCAGACTGGCGGCCTCCTGGTCCACGGAGCTCAGGGCGATGAAGCTAACTCGCGGCATATGCATGTGCTGGGCCACAAAGCCGAAGACATCGAAGATGGTCGACAGGAAATCGCGGTTAAAGTAGAGCCCATCCGGAAAGGCGATTTCGTGGACAAAGAGTGCATCGTAGGTGGAGATGCCCATGTTCGCTTTGGTCGCATCGATGAGCTCCTTCTTCATCATTATGATCTGCTGGAACAGATTCCTGGGCAACGAAGAGGGAAAGAAGACCCTGTAATAAAAGCAGACATGTTACTAGTGATTATAAGGCTAATGAAAGTGGATTTATAGATCATACCAGGAGTGCCATTCCTCGGTCATCCATTCCAGCAATCCCACTGCCCTTATCTGCGTTTCGTCCTCGCTGATCATCATCACGGAGCACTCGTTTCGCAGGATGTGTCGCACATACCTTTATAACAATATTCAAATAATGTTATATTACTATACATTTGTTTATAACTCTTTGATAATAGCACACAGAATGATTCATTACCAAGAATAAGTCTCTTTCATATCCGGCAAATCGAATAGTCCCAGACTCTCATAGACTAGACTTTTCAGAAATGAATTGGACCACATGAACTCAATCACCATGTCATAGTACCTAAATATATTTTAATTTTAACATCTAAACTTTAAATATCTCTGACCATACATGCTTTGAATTGATGTCAACTATTTGCATGCCCTCGAAAACATCCCATTGGATATCAAACCGCAAAGTACGGACATCTTCCATCGCATTTAAGTCACTAAGAATTTTAAAACCACTGAAGATTTTTGAATTATATTTTAGAGTTCAAAAGGTAGAAGTTAAAAGTCTGAAACTTAAGCTAAAACTGCAAAATACTTTCGAAAAGAGAAGAGAAAAGCAAAGCATACTTTTTGGGTCCATAAAAAGAAGGAAGTTAACGTTCCTCAACAGACCATTTTTAAGTGTTTTAAATGAAGTACATTTAAATATTTTGAATGTATCTGTGATGTTTGGAATAAAAGATGAGCAATACATTTCTATATTAATTTAGATAATTTCTAGAATATTGGAATATGGGTTTGCATACTTCTTGGATGGCATTCACGTTGCTTGTAAAACTGTTCAACATATTGTTTTCCGAATACGATGGTCTTAAATTGGATTTTTCATATCCAAGCGGAATAACCGTAAATGTTTATTCGTATTACGAAATGCAAATGAACTGTTTTGAATAATGTCATAATTAAACGAATATACAGGCGGTAACAATCAAGGGTGATACGTGTAAATTTAATTTGTCTAATGTCTCAATTTGAATAAATTGCCACCACATAAAAGCAAATGCAGCCCAAAAGAATGTAAATAACAATCGCACCCATTTTGTGGGTGAAATTCAGTGGAAGGCGGCTATCGTAGTCAAATGGAAACCAAACCAAATCCACCCTCCAGCCAAAATAAAAGAAATGTGCCAACTGAGAACACGTCCTGGAAAATACACCTTGGATTCCTTATTTTAAAATTCAAAGACCATCGGGTGTCATTTACTAGGCAACAAACCAATTGAATAACCGAATTTGGCTCGGATGCTCCCTCATTTCCTAAAAGGATCCCTTCTCAGCAAGACAGCGCATTTTTAAATGTTTCACATCCTTGTCCGTGAGACAATTGATTATTTAAATACAAGCGACACTTTTAATGGCTGGCATCGGATGTCGGTTCGACCGCTGCCACTCGCATTTGTGGCATAGCTATTCAGGACACGTATGCCGCCGTCTCATGTCCTCCTGATAAATTCAATATCGAAAAGAAATAACTTAATTTTTGACAGTATTCGACGGGGGATTTATTTGAAAGTGCTCTTCTCCTTTCTCTTCATTTTGTAGAAGGAATGGGTCGAGCTTCGTCGAGCTGAAGCATTAAGCAGCGGCTTTGGCTAAGTCCGCAGTGGACTTTATGATGTTGCATAAAGTGTGTGTGTGGCGGGCATAAAAACGTCTCATTTGGGACTCATTTAATCCGCCAAATTGTTTGCACCTTTGCCACACCCACCGTCGCACATCCTTTCATGCCACAAAAAGGTAAAAGGTAAACGATTCCGTGCCGCAACAATAGCAAGTTTCAATTCATTCGAAAATCGCTTAACGTCAGCCGGGCGGTTTAGCATGTTTTTCAGCGCACACCTGCGCATTCCCTCGGAATCGCGAACTGGGTGGTGTCACCCAATGGTGGTGCTGGTCTGGTGGGTCTGGGTGGATCTGGGTGGCTCTGGGTGGTGCCACTGTGACTTGCATTCGCCGCTTGCGTTTAAAATCGAAAATACACAACGAAATGGAATGCAGCCGAAAAGCAAAGGTGTCGGCAGCTAAACGGCGATCAGAACGAAGTTTATACATTCTAAAGATAGTAGTTGTAAAGATACATAATTTTCAGACTGTTTCTATTAATAAACCTATAAATTATCTAACTAAAAAACATTACTGAAAACAGTTTTTGAATCACTTTCATTTATAGAATAGTAATGCGGACATGACACCATGTACTTCAATACTTTATAGCTTATTTAAATAAGCTGAAGTTTCTTATAAACTTATACACTCTGCACCCCAATTAACGAACCCTTGACAGGGTATGTCAGTGAAATGTGATTGTGATGGCTGAAAAAGCCGGTTGACAATGGATTGCGGCTTGGTTGGATTGGACTGAACTGGGCTGGTTTCGATTCTGTTGGAATGGGATTCTGGGAGCTGTGCACTTGTTAGCCGCAAGGTGTTTGCAACCTCATCAGGGGCAGCCCACTTTCCCATACCCATTTTCATGCGGTTGAAGCTTCGCGGTTGTCGAAAGGCAAACAAATAAACAAACAAGTCGTCAGCAAGGGTTCAACAAAAGCAGAGTGCTCAAAGTAATTCAAAATATAGTCAAATGGGGAAGGAGTTGGATAATCCATGGATAATCTATGTGCTGGCGTAGTGTTACCCCATGTTTGATTATTAAGCGTTTAAAAAGCGTTTATGCTTGTAAAAACAAATTAAACTTCAGTTATATACTCAATTTTGGCTCTTCACAAACTCCAGTTGTCTGCTGGCTGATTTTGGGTCTTAAAATGACTTTACCAACGGCAAGAGAGGCTTAATTTTTTAGCAACTTGAAACAATGTTGTGAACAAAGCTCTTTTCAAGCTAAAAGTAGCTGCTCATGTCGCAGAAAGTACACAAATTAGAAGATAATAAAATATGCTTTAAATGGATTATTATATAAAAACATAAATAAATCTATTTTCAACAGAAACAAATTGAAATTCATTACGATTATTATTTAAATAGTTACGAGCTTGGTTTTCTTTACTATTTTACCTTATTATCCAATTTGGCTTTTATTTTTTTATTAATATGCTTAAAAGTTTTTAGCTATTTTCACATTTTCCTGTGCAGCACTGCAGAGCATTTCGGCCTTTAAGAAAAGACGTTAAGAAACTTCGGGCTCGCTTTTAACTCACTTAGGTCGCTTGCGACTTATGCTAAACTTTTCAATTGCCTCTTATTACCGTTGTTATTGCTGTTGCCGCGCGCTTTTCATTGTTGCGCGGACTCGAGTGAAATGCAAATTTATTCAAAATGGGGGAAAATGGAAAAGTTAGCCGTGTCTGCGAACTGCAAGTGGAAGGGCTACGGCCATAATTAAATATCATATTTTCGCATTTATATTTGCATTTCAGCCAGCCATTTCATTTTATTTCACTCTTAATTTGTTTTGCCCACATAATTTCCTTAAAGTTTGGACAACTGAGGAAAGCCAAGGATTGAAGGAAAAAACTGTAGCGATTGGCGTATGAAAAATACTATTAGCTGCACGCGATTTTCCAATAAAATTCCAATGGGAAAATCAAATTCCGGGCGAAAAGAGTTGGCCGACCAGCGACGGCGGCTGAAATCAGTTACAACTATGGCCAGTTATCTCAGCGGGTCATCTCCACGAAAGGACAATTATCGGTGGACATGCTAATTTGTGCGTGGCCAAAGGACTCTGAGCCAAAGAAAAAAAAACGGCTAAAGCAGAATACCTCAATATTTGTTGACGGAACGTGATTTGGCGCATTTGCCTTCGCCGCCGTGAAATGGAGCCACCAACAACAACATTCGACCGCGCCCATTATGAGCACATCAAAAGGGGCAGGACCACACCCACCACCCACAGACACACTCTTCCACTTACAGGTACACTGAGGAAAATTAGGCACCAAGAATGGCTGGTTTTTAGTACTAATGGAAGGAGTTTCTAATGTAATATCCAATTTAAAATAAATCTTAATTGAATAAAACTAATATTTATAAGCTAATTAATTTACCAATTGTCTAGTTAAGAGTGTCTACTATAGTCTTTAGACAATTATGTTGAGAAGTTAATATATTTTTGGGCAGTTTCATTACTGCCACAAGTATTTATATTCTCCAATTGCTTAAAAGCTGTTTGTAAATAACTCTCGAAATTGCTTTCAGTGTACTCTGTGGGCACCTCCCGCAGTGCGTTTTCCAGAAATATGCAATACGCTTTGTCCAAGCTGAGCAAACAGCAAGCAGGCGCTTAACCAGAACCCTTCTGGAGCCACCAAATGGGAGGTGGAATCACGAAGCGTATCCGCTGAACACGCAAACCCAAAGGGTTAATTAATTTAATGCGTTAACCCGATCCGCGCAAACGGGGCTCCTCTAACTAGACTATTGAAATGCCATCAAGTCAGGGCAGATTCTAAATACATTTGTACATGAGTGAGCGAAGGAAGCTCAAAAGGTATTTGAAGCCACTCAAGGAAGCGCCACCATCTCATCCGTAAGTTATCGAAACTCCGCCTCCGAAGACGTGGAAAGACCACACCCTCGCTTTTCCGGCAGTTCAACGTCTTTGATGTAAACTTTGATGAAAAGAATGAGGGAATGGAATCCGGTCCTGGCCCCAAGCTATACCTTTTCAATTTTCCGCATCGGAAATGACTTTTCTGACTTCTTTCTGGTTACGAACGGAATGGAGTCCGTGGCGAATCTTTATTAGCTTCGCAAAGAAAGAATATAACGATTCTCGCCCCATGCGACCAATTAAAGTCGTTTGCCTGCTAATTATAAACTTATTTCCAATTAATCATGCCTTCAATTTCCGCTCCTTGAGACTCCATTCGTGCCTTTTTAGGGCGGGGTTAGCAGGCTTAAGGGGCGGGGCAGGCGCGATGTCAACGCCAATTGATTGCTGACTCCGACATGGGTCCTTGAATAATTCATCAGGACATCGCCGTTGCCGTTGATTTCAATTGATTGCGAAGTACCGAGCGTCTTGTTACCAGCTCCTTCGTGTCCTGCGCCCACTAAATTATTCCACACAAAAAAACAAGGAACATCGATGGCCCCCGCTTGGGGACACCATCGAGATCACCATCAACAGCCTATCCACCTGCCATTAAGCACGCTTAACCTGACAGCATCCTTATGCGACTGCGGCCCAGCTCGGCGATAAACATTAAGTTGTCAATAAAGGTAATTCATTATGTCGCACTCGAATACCCGGGGGAGCAACTCTGCGGCTTCGCACACGTATCCTTGGCATCCACCCAGTCTCCTCCGAAGTCCTTTGACAGTCGCACTCGCTCCGTGGTAAAAATACGCCGTTGTATAGGCAATAAAAACGCTTATTGCTCTACGTTTGCCCGCAGCCAAATGCGTTGAGCTCGCAGTTGCAAAAACTCAAATGGAGCTTTTATTGGCAGCCATATGATGTGGTTTTTCCGCAAGGCGCCGGACCTAAAGAACTGCCGTACTACTAGCAGGCTTAAAAGAGGATACAATCAATTTGTAGCTACCAAGTTTAAATAGTTTAAAGTATATGCATATAACACCTAAGAGAGTCAAGTTGTTCATACAGATAGTATTTAAAATACTTCATGCTCTTCGGTTTGTCAAACCTTGAGTACTTTTAAAAAACTTGTCTTGCCTTACCCATGAAATATATTCATTAAGAATACTAATGAAATAGATACAGCTTCGTGTGCTTTGTTTTCTGATGCCATTTCAAGAGGTTGGCACTTCAAACCACTTGGTACTTGGTACCTTATGGCTGGATGCTGGTGCTTCGGCACTCGCGTGACACGTCAGATCAATTTTTCGAAATATATTTTCTTCGAAATTTATTTGCCTGTCATTAGAGTTTTTGCGGAACGTGCTTTGGTCGCATTTGCAAGTGCTCCGCTGGGGACGACTATGTTCGACATGGAAAAACCAGCGACTAGCGTTTGGAACGGGGGATGGACTTTGGAGCTGGAGCCAGAGTGGGAAACCAATATCGGTGGAAAAAGTCGCAGGACTAGCTGACTTCTCTGTCGTTTAGAGGGCAGCGGAGTCTGCGAGGGGACACTTTTGTATCTGTCGGATACACGTACCCGGCAGACACACAGGTACAGATACAGATACACACGTGTGTGCTTTATGAAAATTGCATTTCAATTGACAAACACGGGCGAGTGGAGCATAAAATATGGCAATTTACCTCCATCGTGCTCAACTCTTTCGTGCTTTATGCCTCCACGGCATATTACGTTGATGAAATTGTTTTCGTTTCGACAATTTTCGTGTGGCTGAGTGGCAGGATAACTTCTGGATGGAGGGGGGCAACGTCTGTCCAGGATATTTATTATTTTATTAGCGACGTGTGTTGCGTCGGTGGCGGGCCGTCCATTCTGGGTGTGGTGTAATTTTTACGGATAAACCCCTTTCGCAGTTGGCCCAAAACCCCGTGCCTAGTTGGTTATGATAATTAAGTAATGGCTTCGTGGCGTCGGCACATGGCCAAACATCCGGACATCCGTAAGTGTTGACCACTCGAGCGTTACATATATGCAAACAGGATTCGGGATAGTTTGGATGGGTCAATATTTATATCTTCTACTCGTTTGCTGTCATATGTCAGTTATAATATGATCGAACAAGCGTTTGTATCTTTTAAATCCCCCCGGCTCAGCTGCTCCTGGCCACTTACGCCGATGACACTGCCATGCTGGCGTCCCATCCTTCACTGCAAACTGCCTCCAACGCGGTCCAGGAATGGCTGCACGCAATCGAAAAATGGACTGCCAAATGGAATGTGGCCATTAACTCCTCAAAGTCAGCCTGTGTAACTTTTTCCCTGCGACCCGGAACCTGCACAGATCTGACCTTCAATGGAAGCCCTATCACCAATGCTAGATCGCACTGCTACCTAGGAGTTCATCTAGATCGGAGACTGACATGGGGGGCCCACATCACGTCGGTCAAATCAAAGTCACTGGCGAAGCTAAAAAAGCTCGACTGGCTCTTCCACTCCAGCAAACTTCAAATGAGCTCTAAGGCTCTTTTAATCAAAGCCATTCTCGCTCCAACGTGGAGTTATGCCATCCAGGTGTGGGGAACTGCCGCCAAATCCCAGCTTAATAGGCTCCGTGTGGTCCAGTCAAGAGCTGCACGTCACGCATCTGGGCTCCCCTGGTACGTGACGAACATAGTCATCGAAAGAGATCTGAAAGTTACCCTTCTTGGGGATCAGATTAATTTCCACAGCAGCCGTTATGCCGACAGGCTTATGGCCCACCCGAACCGACTAGCAACTATCCTAGCTGATCCCATCTCTCTCCGAAGACTGAAGAGGGTACACCCCAGCGATCTCCTTACCCGGAGGATTACATAACATATTACATTTTCTTTTGTACTTTATAATTAAGATACCACTTGGTCTCATTTATCTTTATCACACATTAGGTTAAGTTCAGAGGAATTACTGAACGATTCCTTTTGAAATCTTAATAAATAGAATTAGTTACTCCAAAAAAAAAAAAAAAAAAAAAAAAAAAAAAATCTTTTAAATCATACTTTTGACATCAAATCTGTAAGCATTATCAATCAACTTTGAATACCTTGGGTATTGAAAGCCTTGAAGTTTCTGCTCAAATGAATATTTACCATTCATTAGCTGTTTTTTACAAGTGCCCATAATTTCACACGAAATCCAGATTGTTTATCGTATTTTCACGGTATCCGTTCAACCGAAATCGCCTTGAGTTAATTTCAAGCAATTCATTGGGCAATTAGCAGCCTTCTCGATGGCCACAAAACGATTTATGAAACGATTTTTATTTATGAATTTATGTACACATGCCACCTCAACAACCACCAGCTAGCCACCAATCGATGATAAAAGACTTGCGCCCCGATAAACCCCAAAAGCCGCAGAAGTTTGGCATTCCGAGTCAGGTGATGATGGTGATGGTGATGGTAATGGTGTATGTGATTGTGATTGCCCAGTATACATATACGATTGCATGGACTCTGGTCTGGAATATGGTATATGGGTGCCTGTAATCGCATGGCGTTATCACTATAGCTTAGCACCTTTCGTAAGTTCGTAAGTAAGCTGGTCAACCGTTTTTTTATCACCATATCTGGACAGCAGAGTGAAGAGTCAGGCCAGTGAATGGCGGTGGACTGGGACGGGGGCAAAGGTCAGAGCGCGGCATGGAGCACAAAAGAACTTAGTGCTTCCTAATTGCGCACTAAATTAACCGAAATCAACAGCAAAACAACGGAAAAACAGCTGGGAGAATAAATAATAATGAATGGAAGGCGAACTGGACTCGGAATCGGATCGTAAAGCCGTCAGCGCACATTGAACATGAAATGCACCGCCAATCAAAAAGGCGCACATAAAATAACCCAGTGAATTGCCGAAAAGAAATTAACTCCCAACTCTTGCGCCCACCCTCGCCCCAATAAATGGTTATAATCTACGTACTCTTTAAATTTAAAAACTCAACTTGTGGTGTCTGCCGCATCTGCTGGCACCGCCTCTTGTGTCAAAACTGCGGCTGCTGATTTTCAGCGGGTTCCGAATCGAGATCCGAAACAATTCAATTCGTCTCGGAATTTCAAGCAAATGAGCAATATGAGGATAATAATAATAAATAGTAGTTTGGATAAAGATTACAAAATGTTGAATATTTCTTGGATAATATTCTTAAGTAAATTCAATCTATATTACAAATAAGCCATAAGCCATAAGCATGCTACCTCAAATATAATATGGTAAAAATGGTAACTATAAATTACCATTATTTTAAGCGTAGTAAACCAAAAATATTAACCTTTTTTTTCAGGGTCACTTTGGTGATGGGGGCTAATGGATCAGCCGCCCCCTTGTCCACCCCCAAAAAAGTATCTCAGAATCGACGGCCGCAATGTCATTGAGAAAGCATTTTCGTCAGCGACTCAGCGCGATCAATTTAAATTAAGCCGAAGATTTGGTTTTAATTAAAAATCTTCAAATACGCTTAATGACAATTAATTGGTCAACATCAGGCCAGTCATCGCCGTCGAATTCGAAATCGTCGCCCTCACATCGATGGATTTGAAGGGCAAGATATCTGGAGGGATGGATGGATGGATGGAGGATCTCTGTGGCCAGATGGCCAGAAGTCACGCAACCTTCATAAAGCCAACGGAATCGGGGCTTTTGCTCTTTGAAGTTACAGCTGCTGTTTCGTGTTGCGAATGGAGATTTCTTCGCCGATTTTTGTTCAATTGAAACAAATTGAAAGTGACCGAATTTAAGGGGCGCCACCCTGGAAGAATTCTTCTTACTGGCTGCATCTTCCGTAGAGAGGGATTGCTGCACAACTACGTTCTTCTGTCACCCTAGTTAGCATTACTAACCTTGTTAGGTTGATAAATGACCTCGCAACCTATTATTATTTTAGCAAGTTACAAACCCACTAATTCGTTTGCTGTGTGTGCGGGTTTTAATTAAGCCAAGAAAGGTGACTCTAATGACTAGTTATGCACTCAGTGGCCCAATTGGGGAAATGCACACGATTATCTGTGAACTTTACACCCGACAATGGGCTATGTGCCATCACCCACTTCCATTTGCGCCCACTCTCGTCCAGGATATGGGATAGCTGACCGGCTGACGGTCCCCGAAGACAACACAACTGATGGACTGCTGATGACATAATATGCAAATAGAGTGCCACAAACCACAACCAACAACAGCACATAAAATATCCCCTGCAAATCGGGGTGGTACGAGTACACCTTCCAAGTCTGACCTGTGAATAGTTTTTAGCTTGATTTCTTCAGGGAATATCGTATCCAGAGCTTTGCTCGAGCTGACAAACGAAGGAGTTGCTGTGCTTACAACCGTGCTAGAGATGGCAAAAGAAAGTTCTATAAATGTATCTCATCATGAATCTTTCATTATATTTATTCAAAGACTAAAAGGCTTAAATTGGTCTAAAGATATAAGTGAAGTTGTTAAGTGGTGTAACTTTGTCTTTAAACTATGCATGGTTTCTCTTCATAAACTATCCTTAACTATTCTTCAGTTTGAAGTTTCCAATTTATGGATTGTTGTGCGCTACCATCCCTAACTATTCTATATTTACTAGCAAAGGGTCATTCAGTTGGCTTGTCGCTTCCCCGTTCCCGTGGCCTTAGTAATTTGCTTAATTACTTTAACTTGTAAATAGAAGCGAAGGATAACGACTGCTACTAGAGGTACAATCAAAAGAAAGGTGCGGACTAATCGCACCGCTGGATAAACGAGCTGCGCGACTAGTGGTGTTATTAGGTGAGAGTTTTGCATAAGCGTAGCGTTTTGGCTGTAATTAAAATAATTACCCCTTCCGATTAACCCAGTTTCGAGGTTCGTTGCTCAATTTTCTGCATTTTGCTGCTCTGCCAGTCTGCTCCGTTTCCATTTCCATTTCCACTTCCATTAGCCGGGCATTGTGGTCGCCCGGAGCTGTTGCTATTATGTTGTCACATGTGAACTGAGCCGTGAGCAAAGCGATTACGGAAGGGGTGTTCCGGATTCTAGATTGCGGAAAGGGGTAACCGGAAACGGGAGGATACAGTGGCAAGCGCATAAGGACATCACGCCTTGCGGCGCTGATTGTTCCTTTTGTTGCCTTGTTGCCTTGCTGTTTCTGTCCTCCTTGTCGTAGGCTGCCGGCGAATTCAAGACTTACCCTTTGATCCCGATACCGCCGGAGAGTCAACCCCCCATCGACATTGGCGGAGCGACATTATCCCATAATTATAGGGCCACCGTATGCAGAACTTGGACTGGGACACGTGCGCCTTCTGTTCTGTTCACTTGAGCCAATATTTATGCAACAATTTAACCGCAAATTTTATTAATGCCCTTGCCAAATTGTTTTAAAGCTTTGTTCGCCCGGAAAATTGCTGCCGAACCCTTTTTTTCTGCCCACAATGTATGTCTTTTATGTTGTGGGTAATTTTCAGATTATCAGATTTATGTTTTGCCTCAAACGGTTTCAATGATTCTTTCGACACAATTGGGTTGTAACTTGAATATCCCAAACAGTTGCACGTATTTATTGCCTAGAATTACGTATTTGTATGTACAGAGGTTAAAACTCATATTTTTAGAGTAAAGATCAAATTTATATCAAGTATCATATCCATGAACTGAAATCGCAATAGCACTTTCGACTTCTGCTCCCAATTGCTCGTCTGTCTCCTTTTCAGTTCCATAAAAAGCAAATAAAACAGTTAAGAACAATTAAGTTTTTGAAATCATGCAAAAGTTCGAAAATGTCAAACTCCGAAGCGTGAGAAACGTTTTTGCACTGATGTTGAATCAAAACCTCCGAGAAGGATAGCGATATATTTTACAATTAACGAATGCCACTCAGCTTGGCGAATTGTGGGAGACAAAAAACTGCAGTGCACTGAAAGAAAATGCGCTTAAAGACTAGTAGCACTATCTAAAATAATAAGCTAATTATTACTCATAAATATAATTAAGCATCTTGTTGATAATATGTTAGTTAGCTAGAATTAGTTCTCCGACTTCTGGACATATCTGAGTTATTTCTTGTAGTGAAAGGGTGTCAAGCTCAAATCGTTTCAGTCATGCGATTTTTTCCCTCAATCAAACCCAGCCCGGCTCCATCTCCATCACCGTCTCCAGTCCGATCCGGTCCGGCCTGGCCTGGCCTGGCATTGGTGTCCGGAACGTCATGTATCCGTTGTCGTTGGCGAGCCGTTCCTATGGCTCTATCAGTATCTGTATCTGTATCTGGATGTGTAGTCGCATCGCAGTCATGTCACCCTTTTCATTACGTTCCATTAAGAGTGTTGGGGGATTAATTGAATTTAATTGATTTGCCAAAGCAGACTAAATTGGCCACACTGTCTAGATTCCGGGGGCAGCACCGCCGCAGCGCAACAGATACTCGGCCCAGACAATTATCCATGAGATACAAACGTATCCGAGTGAGTTGTGCACATTACACCCGGAGCGAAGGAGACATCGGCATTGGCTGCATCTCTGTGTTGGTTGGCTGGCTCACTGGCTCGCTGGCTAAATTAATGAGCACATGAATTCGGATTCCCACTTTGGCTGCTACAATATGATCATCTAACAGTGCCTGCAAATAGTACACACACTCCTCCGTGGCCTATGCACATATGACATCATCGCCAGCTTGGCTTTTGTGCGGGTGCCTCAGTCCCTCAGTCCGTCTTTCTATTTGTTGTTATTACTGTTGTTGTGGTTGGTTTAATTGCACAACGAGCTCACAGTTTGAGTTTCAGATACTTTCGTGGAGGCGTGGGATCCGAGCAAATGGAGTTGGAGCTGGAGCTGATTGGCTTTTCAAGTAACCGCGTTGACACTTTTGACAATGGAACTTGTTAATTATCGGGCTTGTAGCTGCTGCTTTGGCCAATTAATGCAAGCAATCAACTTTCCACGTCTAAATATAGATTCTAATAATCGGATGGTTGTTTGCTCCAATTTTATTTGCATGGGGTGTTCAGATACTTACTGGTATGAGAACTTCTAGCGAACTTAAGTAGGAGTATGGCACGCAAATGGAAATCAAATGAACTGTGACTTCTGGATATCTATATGTTTTACATTCCAGATTTCGAGTCAGAAAAGAAGTAGAAAACTAATAGATGTAATTATAAACCCTTATAAACTTATTTTTGCACCATTCCAATTTCCCACTTTATAATTTTAAACACACATATTTCGAATGGCACTCGCAATTGATTGCTATTGGGATTTTCTTTTCCCTTAAAAAGGCACCTAATATTTACGCTAAAATCACAATTTAATTATTTAAAAGCTCGATGGACAGAAAGAGAGCGTGAAAAAGACACAAAAATTGTGCACAATGTATACATATACCTCTTTGTATTTTGTATTTTTTGGCTGGCTAAAGCAAATATTTTTGTTCGATTTGTATTTGTTTTACCTTGATTTGCACGGCGCTGTCCCAAACGGTTGGCTCCGCCCATAACATGGCTCTGGAATGTCTGTTATCAGCCAGCTACGTTTTTTATGCTTTTTGGCATACGTCTGTGCTCCTTCAGCACTCACGATGCGGGCGAGCACCCGACCACCACCCCCTCCAGGGGGGCCTTGGTCGGGGCCACCAATTGGGGGTTCTCGGAGGGGCGGCTCCTCCCACTCGAGAGTGGGCCAATCGGCAATCCAATCACCGTCGACTCGCCACTGCGCATGGTGGAAAAGGGGAGGGGCGGATGGGTGACTGCGATTGCGCCTCTGTTTTCAGTGATAACAAATCTTTATCGAGGCAATGGTTGCTTATCTGGATACGAATGGAAAATCAATCGATTCAATCGAGTTTCGTTTGTTTGGTAATTAGCTTTTGGACAATGTTTTCGCTGCCCCCATCCCGCTGCCCCTCTTCTGTTTTCGGTGTGTATTTGCATTAAATATCTCGGCCTTTGTTGGTCTTGTGTGGCTAGAAAAAATACAAACTTGTTGAAAAACATTTACGGAAACTAGGTCAGTTGTTTTTACGAGCGAAATACAATTAAAGGTCTAAAGGGAAAGTGATCAAGCTTTATTGATGTGTTTTTTAAATGCTAAGATGCTATGGATACTTTGATATTCTGTACTCTGATTACAGATATTTAGTTTTCAACACATATTTGAAGTTACCACTTTTTGTAGGTTTCCCTGGAAAGTTTCGAAATGAATGCAATTACCTCTCCTTCTGCAATTTTTGAAGTGATTACTGGCCAAGTTCCCATGGATCTCTGACAGAATGGTTATCCCACACAGAACGATGACCGCTGCAACCGTACAACTTACGGATAATATCTAAAAATACTTATCTCTGGCCATAGCCAAAGGTAGCCCCGGCAAACAGACGTGTGTCATAAACATAATTACAACTTATCAATAAAAGCGAGCACTAACCCGGTAGACTCCGTGTCGCCACAAAACTCATTCCACACACAATTCCCTTTATCGGAGCAACTTATTTGCTTTCTGCTGACTTGGCTCTTCTGCGTCGAATGAGCCGCGTTTACAAGTTGTAAATTATACAAATAGCGATCAACAAAGGTGCACACTGAAAATACAGCCAAGTGGGAATTTTGTGGGATCATATGTCAGCTCGTTCTTAACTAAGCCATTTCACCTCATCTCCTCACAGCTTAATATCAATCTTAGAATTTATCATAGTATCATAATATTTCTTAGCCAAAGTTGGGATTTCCCTGGATTGAGCTCTTAAGATTTTCGCTACTTGACAACTAATCGCTTCATAAGAACTGCACTGAACCCATAAGCTGTCAGTAATTACAATAAAAATTGCTGTTTGGATAAATCGAGGTGTCATAAATACTTGTAAACAATTCAGTCCTCTTTCAGCGATCTGTGCGTGGTAGTACTACTTATCCGATATGCTGCAATGGTTCGGATAGTCGGGGGAGGCTATAAAACCGGAGTTTTATTTCAATCTGCCGCCTCCAGGTTAAATATATGGGCCTATCAACGGAAAAGCGCAATCGATCTGTGACCCACCATCGAACTGTTCTCCACCGATTAGATAAGGCCCACAACCTGAACCAACACCCTCACTTCCCCTTTTGAAGGGCCAGGGGCTCCAAGCCACCTATCCAATCATTTGGCCAAGCGCGTCCTGTTTATGCATCCCCGATCCAGAGGCAACCACGGCAATATCTGAGCCCAGTGGAGCCCACACGAGCAGCCCACCAACCATCGATCTATAAAGAGGCACTAAATCAACAATAGCACCGCCGCAGCACTGAGTGGAGTAAGAGCTATAAATAAATTATTTATAGCTTCGGTGGTGGAATATTGCCACCACACAGAGGTAATAGATGGATGGATCGCCTGGCGGTACGGTATCGGCTTGAGTCCGGTACGCCGCGGAATACGTTTGCTATACGGCTGCACCAAGTGGACGGAGGTGGAGGAGGAGCGACTATATGGAATTCCAATTGCACTACGCTAGGATTCTCTCGCCCTTGTACACCGGGAATTATTATATTTGATTAAGTAAATGATCCCATATCCCATAAATATACTTATCCAATTCAAACAAAGATCAAGCAGGACATACATTTTTCTTCTACTGCGCTATAATTCCCAACTGGTTCTAGATATGCAAAATAACTCTATCCTTCAATCTATTGCTCATTTAACCAACCATCTCATAAATATAATATTACCACTTTGAATTTCCCACTTCATTTTTCTCTGTGTAGAGTATAGAGCGAACCGACGAAAATTACTCTGATAACCGATTGTGTGCGCTGATAACTGATAGCCATGTTATTATTAAGGGCTATTAAAATTCTGATTGAAAATTCATGTCAAAAATATATTTTATTATCCATTATAAAACTTCATTTCGGATCTTGATTACAACCGGGCAATATAGAATCCAATCGAATTGTAACGATTCGAATTGTTCGAAAACGATAGCTTACACTTCTACGGTGATATGGCAATGCGAGTGCATAGATAGCGTTTTCAAATAAAAGCCGGTTGAGTTATCAGACTACCATATATGATGTCTAGCCTTATAATAACTACTCTATGTAATTTCTTACGGGATAGGATTTGTTCAACTCATAGACTTTTTATGAGTCCGTGTTATTTAAAGTTTATGGTGAAATAGATTTTCCTAATTGCAGTTTAAATTATTGTTTAGCTATTGAGCTTTTTCAATAGCTGTTGAGAATAATAAAAAACCGAAGAAAGTTTGTTTTATTACGACAGTTTTATTTTGCGAAATAGCGATAATTTACGATAGCGACAATAAGTAGGTTTGGTCTCTTCCGAAGCACGACGAAAAAGCAATTGGCGGGCAGGCAGCCGAAATGCAGCGCCCAAGCTTAGCGTAGGTAGCTAACAACAACAAAGGAACAAAGGAATGAGCGCCGTACAGATAAATGCGTGCGAGAGCAGCGGTTTGCACTATGGGCATGCTACTGCTAATTTGGCTTAAATATTAACAAGTATGAAATTAGTCTACTGCACAGTTTTGGCGGCTGCATGACCCAACAATTATTTTTTAAGCATACACAACGAAAGAGAGTAAACATAATACGAACTTCTATCATTCGTTTTTAAGATTTGCATCTAATCTCATGTTCTTTTAACCCAATAGAATTATGTGTATTTATAAGATTCCTTTGTTTGAAACTGGTTTTGAGATGACACTCCCTTCTTACTTCATTTTCCTCGACTAGCAAATTCCGTCGGATTTTAATGGACGCACGTCAATCTCCTCTGCATACCAGTCAGATTTGTAGACGCTTCTCTAATTGGAACTAGAGCAGATAGGGAATGGGATCGGTACCCATCCGATGGGAATCGGAGCGGAGAGCACTCCACTTGTTCACACTCCATCCTCGACGCACTAAATTTGGTGTGTAATTCTTTAAATCGTTGCCATGTGTTGGAGGAGCGATGCCAAAACCGAGTGACACCAATAATCCGAAGCTGGGATCTGGGACGCCCAGAAAGATATTCAAATCTGTGGCGGAGACTGGAGGGACAAACGGGAGCTCATAACACTTATTTATGCGACCGATGAAATGGGAACATTAGCTCTTTGTGTTTTGTAAATATTTGTCATAATTTCGAGGGGCGCCCAACGACATGTGCGCCTCAACCAGACGATTTTTTTTTATTTTTTCAGGGCATTTAAAGATACCCCACCACCAGTGGGCATTTGCTTTCGGAGTTGCGCTTTTAATGTCGCAATTAAATGCATGAGTTTTTTAAAAATTAGATGCCTGTCAAAATTGTCTAATTTATGGTTCACAGAAAGCTTTACTCCAAAGTTTTCCCCCAAATTAAGAAGCTATTGGGGAAGCAGCTTCTGCTTATTTTCAGAATTTTCTGTTGGAATCTCAAACTGAAAATATATTCTAATTTCTGGTAATAAATGCATCTGATTAAAACTTAAAGACTAGCCCCTACATTGTTTGCTATTGATTAAACATTTGGTACATTTGGATCATAAAGATCTTATATAATCAATGGCTTTATTATCCTTTAAGAAATGAAGGTTGGCACATTTAAAAATGTATTGTTTTAATAATAGTTCCCGAAAGTGATCATCTAAATCGAAATTTCGTTTAGCCTTAATAGTTCCCGAAGGAGATCATCTAAATCTTCTCTGTTGTTACTTCTAGTCACGTATCTGCTGAGTAGTATGAAAACCAATTTCCCGGCATAGATAATGGAATTACACACTTGAAGCCATAACTAAATGGCAAACAATAAGAGGTGAAAAGCCCTTTGGCTGAGAAAAATCAAACAGCCATGCGAAGTGGCATCTAACGTTGGCCCCCAGGAAATCACTTAGCCACCGTTCGCCGAGGCAGAAAGCATTTGCAAGTAAGTTAATGGCGCAAAAACCAATCGCGAGTGCCAAGTCAGAGCTGCCAAAGGCAAAGGCGATTGGGGGATAGTCAAGTGCGAGGAATGCGGCATTAGTGTTTGCCGAGGTGCCACGAACCACTTGAAATTAAATGGCGCGGCGCACTTCAAACGCCAGAGACAAAAGCGATTACCAAATCGATGGCGGTTTGAGCTGATCTACTAAGAAAAAAAAGATAGAAAATCGCAGAAAATCCAGAGAGCCCGCCCCCAACAGGAGAGGAGGTATTACCAAACCAAAGGCCAGCAAACACGCGCCCAGCACACGCACACCCTGCATTACCACCCTACGCCCACCCACTTCGCCAACCAACTCCCACCACCACCCACTCGCCATCATTGTTCGGCGGTGGCATTGATTTGAACGAATCAAAGCGGTATGCGCACTAAAAATACCAACAACAAGCTACCAAAAATCCAGATTAACCATGGCTAGCTGGAAAGGGGGCGTGGCCACGAGCATGGCAAATGGTGGTGGCTGTTCCGATTCCACTTGGCCATTATTCCGCCGTTCCAATTGGAACCAGCCGTCGTCTCGCTCGCACTCGCATCGCTGCAACGCAGTGGTGGTGGTGATAGCGTTTCCGCTGAGTGGAAACTCGACTGCCGCTCCGCTCGTCAGTCGCCTGCAGACGCTCGCTGACAGCGGTAAAATCGGAGCAGCAGCAATCCGCATCCGAGCGGGCATTCACATCGAATCGTATATACAGATAGATATACGGGAAAGCAACGAGAGCCATTCTCTCGCTGACGTCGCTGCCAGCGTCGACGTCGCTGCCAAATCTAGGCGAAAATCGCAACACTTGGCACATACGGCATATGGCACTTGGCCGCACTCCGAATCCCTGGCTAAAAGTCAAGTGCAGGAGCAGCAGCAGCAGCAGCGGCACAAGCAGCAGCAGCTGCGGCACCAGCAGAGTTTTCCAAGCTCGGCAGCAGAGATTCACTCTCGGCCGGGCGCCGGCGTCAGCGTTCCACGGATCCGTGATTAGGTTTTTACGGTGCTTCAGTCCGCTCGATGAGGCCGAAGCCAGCAGTTATGCGCCCAGCAGCAGCAGCATCAGCAGTCAGAGCAGCAGCAGCAGCATTAAAGCCCTAAATCTGTGACACTTCCTTCCGGTAGCCACGTTGCGTATACGCCACCGTAACCGCATTCGCATGCCGTCGCGTAAAAACCAAACAGTTTCAGTGCCAAATCAAAAGAACCAAAGCCAGCTGACAAAAGCCTAGGCTAATCCAAAGATAAACATATAGAAAAAAAAACTTATTGAATCAGTGATAAATCCGTTATGGACGTGGCCAAAATGCAAGCCACTTCCGGTCAGCATCTGCTGCATCCGGCCGCACCGCCCGCCCACCAACACCACCTGCCCCTCGACTACAGCCTGGGCAACTTTAAGCCAGCCATCGCGTCGGACTTTCCCGGACCCTTCCTCACCAGCCAGCAATCGTCGTCGGCCTCCAATTCCGCCTCCTCCTCCGCCGCCGCCTCCGTTCCGCTGCAGGTGCGCGATCTCAGCGCGCTGACGGCCATGGCCACGATACCCTCGCCCACCCAGCTGCTCCACCAGCGCATCCAGATGTCCGCGGACGCGGCCTTGGGCCACCACCAGCAGCAGCCGCCACAGAATCCCAATCCCAATCCGAATCAACCGCAGCCACAGAGGCCGCCGGCCTCCACGTCGCCGCACGAGTACGCGCCCATGTCCGCCTTCAAAGCGGTGCTGCCCAAGAAGCGAAACTCCGACGGTAAGCCGGAATCACTCACTATATTTGCATGCTCAATCCTACAAGCTTTGAAAATCAGTCACCAATTGGGATTTTAGTTCTTGTCACTAAGTGGAATCGAGTTCTGTAAAATTTTGTTATTGGCATAAAAACTTTGAAATGAGCTTAGATAAAATGTGTCAAGTTAGTTGTCTCTAAATAACTCAATTTTGGCTCAAAAGGTTTACAATTTTGTTTGCTTATTTTGTGATATGTGGGGATTTATAATTATTGAAATTTACTGTCAAAAGTGTGACAATTGTTTTTTAGCCAGGCAGTTAGAAGAAGTTACACAATCACTTTACAATTTTTTATTAATAGTTAATTCCTTCGTATTTACATAAAACAAAAAGCCTTTGATATAGAAATATATGAGCGACCATTCCGTCTTAATATTAATATTTTTATTTAGAAAGTTTTTAGTTTGTATTAAAAAAAAAATAAGTAGTCTTCTAAGCATTTCAAAATGCTAGAGAGTGCAATAGTTCTGTTCAATATTCATCAAATATAGATTGTAATATTTAAATAAAATATTTCCCTAAAATTAAATCTGACCAAGTTTCTCAGAGATTTCGGAAGAATTTACTCTTTTTGATCTTATTAAATCAATAGTTAGTAGATCGTTAAAAAAATTCAGTGCATGATATTCAGCTCATTTCTGAGTATCAACATTTGTCAAATTAAATTTTTGTGCAGCCTGCGAACAGATTGGCATAAACCCAATCACACCCCCAACACATTTCATATTCATTAAAAAAAAAGGAAAACAAAGGGGACTGAAATCAACAACACAGAAACCGAAACAGAAACGGTGAGACTCCAATCCGCGGCGAGTGGCTACAAATACCCCAAAGGCCGGTCAGCGGGCAATGTAGGAATTTTTAAAAATTTATTTGAATAATGTGTGATTTTAAAATATCACACACTGGCCATGTCCGAGTGAAAGCCCAAAGGCTGCACGGTGTCGGTTTAATTGGAAAAAAGCCCAAGTTCGGTGGGAAAGCGTGGAAAGCAAAAATTTTTCGGGGGCAGCAGGAGCTGGCTGGGATATTCATTATTCCGTTTGTGTGAGTGAGCGCGACGCTTAATGGGCAAATCTTCTGTGCGGACATGGGGCGGAAAAATGGATATCGGGGATTGAAAAATCCATAGCTGGACCACAGATACACAGATACAGATACGGCTGCGAACGGCAAACCATCGCACAAACTTGTAGATACACAGTTCAGTCCAGTCCAGTCAGAATACACTCACACACATAAGTGTGCTTGTGTATCTGTGTGCAGACGCCGTTGTCATCGCCATTGCTGTTGAATTTCAAATATGGGCATTGAATGAATGAATGAGCGTTCGCACGGGATCCACTAGCTTCAGTGTTGTCCGTAATTAACCAAACAATTTGTCTTTAAAAGGACTTGAAGAAAGAAATTTCTTTAAGAAATGTATTTAAGTATGAACGTATTTTATTTTGCTTGTTCACTAGCTAAAACCTTAAAGATACCCCACATGAAAATAGCTGTGTTTTCTGTTTCCAAACTTTAAGTGGATTCGGACTTTTCCAGCCAAGCTGACAGCACTGACCGACGTGTGTGTGTGTGTAAGTGTATCCCCCCTCTCTCAGTCTATCTTCCTTCCCATATTTCCCCACTCACACATACAGTTACAGAATCACACACACAGAGCAGCGACAAGCGGATTTCATTTACCGGCATTACATGTATCCAACGGATATGTTTTTAGCTCTCCACCGCTTTCAGCACAGACATGGATATGCGGAAAAGCAGACACACACACACGCATGCGAACACACACTCGCTCACTGAATTTTCAATTCCGTTTGCCGCGACAAGCACCCCGCCTTCCCCCCGCGCTTTTCCAACCTTATTCTTTCTCTAGAGAAAATGAATTTCGCTTTGTTTGTTGGAATATTTTCTCGGTTTTTGGTGGGACAATATATTGGTTGATGTGGCGAAAGTTCGCAGGGCTCTTTGGTGACTGATTGGCCCTCCTGTTGAAGGACGTAAACTTTGTGAAAATCTGTATGGCACTGCAGTTTAAGCCTTTGAATTTAATGGATTAAAAGGAGATGATATTGTGTCCTGAAAGTAGACATATCATATGTGGGAAAATAACACATTAATATGGTTTCTGATCTTAGAATTCCTTGCTCCTTCATAGTGAAGTCGCATAATTTTAGTCAGTAAGTAGTAGTTTAACCTCGTATAAAATAGAGTAGATTGCTGTGTACCACTTATCTTTTCAACCATTGAGACACAACCTTGCCCCGAAAGGTCAGTGAGAAATATCGTCTCGATTTCCCATTAGCCAACCACCCACCCACGAGTGGATGATCTTAATTTTTTGTCATACGCCACCGCGGTATGACTCAATTAATGATGCCTGCGACTCTAATGCGTCGACTGAAATAAAATAGAACTTTGACACCGGCACTTGTGAGTCACGAATTAAGTTAAATTATGAAAATTGCTCGTACCCAGACTAAAAGCCGACTAATAGTCAAAGGGATCATGGGTTAAATGGCAGCCAGTACTCAAATTACTTGAACGCAGATCTCAGAGCAGCATTGATTCATTCCCAGCGACGACCAATTGTTCGCCACCCCCCCAAATAAACATAGTTTTCCGGTGATATCAGCCCGAAAATCAGAACGGTTCCAAACGTTATAGGTATAAATTAGAATTTTTGATTTATTTGCAGCGACTATCGCGCTTCTTATATATGACTCCGCGTGCAAGCCGATATAAATTTAATAACACATTTGTTAAGCCGTTTTCAATCACACCAAACGATTGAACAATTAAAAAGGCAATTGGCATATCACATGGAATAAATAAAACTCCAACAATATCTATGAGTTCGACTTATCTGCAAGAAATATTGAAAAACTTGTGTTTGTCAGTGGAAAACTGATTGCTTTAAACATAACTATAAATTAAATGGTCGTAACATTGTGAAAGTGGCTAAAATGCTGGAATAGAGTAGTATTTGGTATTATTTCCTACAAAAATAGGCAAAAGATCTATAAGTACGTCAGATGTAGTTACTAGAAGATATTCGAAGTTGACGTAGCATTAAGGTTTTGGGGAATAAAACTCGCTATAGCATATACTTTTCTAATCATTTTCAGTGCATTCATAATTCGATTTCACACATTCCTCTCACGAGTTCAATCGCAAAGTACATTATTGATCAATAACAAATTGTCGCTACGAAAATCAGAGCAATATTTATGAAATGTTTACGACACACGTCGTAATCAATGGCAACTCATCGCCTGTCATATATACATCAACTTCTCACAAGTAGACGAAAATTGGGCATTGTAAATCTATAAAGATATCCAAAAACCAAATCAGCCAATCGGCCAAATAAAGAAACGCCAAATCCACACAACGCCGAGTATCTGCAAGATACAAAATAGACAGCTCGAAGGGTGAGATATAGCCAACTACGCACACACACACACACACCGCACACGTGTTATGATTTACGATCCGAGGTAAATACATAACGACATCTAAACATGTCAGTATCCTCTGTGGCCAGTTGTAAAATCGAAAGAGTAAAAGTATCATAAAATAAGCGAGCGACCGACCGATAAGTAAACAAGAGCCAACCGCAGACGTAGTTCGTGCAACATTAAGAAAGTATGTACATACCACCGGGTTCAGTTCCCTTCCTCGATTTGTGTCCGACTTATTTTTTTTTTTTTGTTTCTACGTTATTTATGCCCTCGATTCCCGTCCAGTTCGGTTTATCATCCCAACGACCGAGTGTCTACGCAGCCCAACCCTATCCCATTCGGCATTTGGCATTTGTCACGTCCGATGTTTGAATATTGAAATTAGAGGTGCCCCGATCGATTCCCATCGCTGATAGTATGAAGAACTGCGATTTTCGATACTGAATTTGTACCGTCATAAAAGCTACCAGAGTAGATATCTGGCTTATTATAACAATAAAGCGCTCCGCAGACTGCAATACTGATATCACCCACATTTGTACTTTGGACTCAGAAATCACACCGAATCGACTCGATCACGGTCTATTTTTAAAAACAGTTTAAGCATATGGAAATGTTAGTGGTAGTGTTTCATTAAGAAGCTAAGTAATAGTTTTGCTTAAATACTGTTGGGTGAAAAGTGAAAATTGTCGGCTGTCCGGGACAAGCAATTAAATGAAATTTATCAGCGAAAGGAAAAAGGTAAAAAATTGTAGTCTACAGTTTAGATAGCCTCCTGATTTATTACCCAGCGATAAGCAGCTGGGAAAAGGGTGCAATATACGGAGCAGGGGTTTGCGATCGCTTTGGGCATTCTGAGCGGGGGAGGGGAGTAGCAGGCATGTGGGGTGCACACCTCTGATTGATTTGCAGTGTAAAAATAAATAATGTAATTGCAATTGGCGACATTCGCGGAGGGGCTTCAAAGAAACGCTGCCGACGCAGCGGGACAAACACAGCTGATAGCCGATGGCCGATGGCCGATGGCCGATGGCTGATAACTGGTACACACACATTTGGCCAACTGTTGAGTGTTTGGATACGCAATCCCCATCTAATGCCACTCAACTAGTGGAGCTTATGCGGGCTAAAGAGCTCTGCTCTCTCTCCAACTGATATGCTATCGCTGGGGTGCGCAATCCAAATCCAAATCGGAAACCCAATCGGAATCCCAATCGAAATCCCAATCGGAATCCCAATCGAAATCCAAATGGAAATCCAAATCGAAATCCGAACAAGCCAAGTCGAAATCGAAATCTCAACTCAATCCGTAAATCATGCACACACATTCGTGTGTGCCAAATCATGGCCTAATCTATCTAACCGTTCACAGTTTATGGCCCTCTTCTGGCCATATCGCCGTGGCTCTTTATTATTTATACTGTGCTGTTTTTATTTTTCGACATTTCCACTTTCATATTTGCCGAAAGCACAATTTGTTTTTATAATATTACGACCGGCCAGACCCCCGACTACTGTTGCCCAGTTCTCCGCCCTCGATTTAATCGAATCGATACCTGCGAAATATAAAACACTTGGACTCCACTCCGGCGCCCGATCCAACTGATTTTGTGCCCACAAGAGGTGCTATAAATTACGGCCAAATGAGAATATGTTTGGAAACCAAATTAGGGGTACATGCCCTGAATTTTAATACGAAATCTATATGTCAACATCTTTGGAAAGTCTCACTGATTAGGTAATGTAATCAAACTTTTTGATTGTAGGATTCTAGATTTGCATAAGCTGACTCCTGACTTCATATAATTACATAAATGATGATGTTTCTTAATTAAAATTATATGCGAAGAATTTCTCGCCAAACATAAAGAACCAAGTATTTCCAAAATGTTTACTAAACAATTTTTATAACAATCTAAAATCCTCCACCCCTCAAAATTCAGCAGTTCGCGAGTAATTATAAATGAAATTCCAGAAATTAACACCTCCGGTAGGAGCACCAGCTGCCCTCCAGCAAAGCGTAAACCCAAACCAAATTGTAATGGCTGCAAATCGCCCCAAAACAATAATCATCCTTGTGGGCGGGGTAGACAGTAAACAGGGCGCAGGATAACAATGATTTCAATTACCATGCAGTGTCGAATAATTATTTTACCTTCGTCCTTTTTATGCGAACAAGTGCGTGGAGTGCGTGAATATTGCTCCCGGGCGGATAAAAACAGATGAACGTCAGAGGCCGAAGGGCTGCATGATATAGGGTGTTAGGGGGTTGGGTGTTCCGGGTGTCCTGGGCGTCCTGGATGTTCGGGGTGGACGAGGGCTATGTCTATGTCTAATGTGCACAAATTTATGACTTTGCTGCCGACCGTCGAGGGGTCGTTGATGCCACTTTGCCAGCCTCCAGCAGCCGAAGGACACGCCAGGACTCGCCAGGACTCGAGCGGAATCGCCACCCTGGAGCGACATCGGGCACATGCTTAAGCTCATTATTATCGTTTAAACAAGTCGCTCTACGTGAGCCACCAGGAGCCACTTGTCCTGGTTCTCCTTATCCTGGTTGTAATACTGGTCCTTGGGGTTGCTTTTGGCCCACTAGTCGGCAGCGAACGTTAAACGCTTCCAATTTTATTTTCCATATATATTATTGTATGGGCCTGAACTGCCATCGCCCCCTTTTCCCCTGCCATTCGATTCGAATTTGGTTTTTGGCTGGTGGCAAGACTCTCGGGACGATTGCGTACATAATTAGAAGGGAAGGGTTGGCCCGGGACACATTTGCCATAATGTCATTGATTAAAATTTAGATTTTTGGGGGAGGATGGTATGAAATTTGCCAGGCATAGATTGCAATTACATAGAAACTAATAATTGTTAGAGTATTTAGCCGATGTAGTGAAAGCATAGTAGCGGTGATCAAACGAATCCTGGCCAGGTACTGAATCATGGGCCATTTCCATATTCAAAAGCACTTAGGAGCAAAAACCAAAATCCCAAGGCCCAAGTTCGAACAAAAATAACAACGGCGGGAATTGCAACAACAACAGCAGCAGCAGGGCAATAAAAACACTTGACACTCTGGCAGGAAAAGCAGAGAAGCGAAGAGGCAGGCCGAGCCACCCCCCATTTGTATCTGAGTATCTGATGGATGCGTGTGTACTACGTACGAATTTCCCTGGCTGCGTTTAGTGCGTGGGTTTTGTTTATATTTGCTTGGCTTTGCGTTTTGCCGCCTCACTGACTCCGGACTATGGCCCGGAATCAAAGTTCCGCCCCCGCAATTTTTCACCCACCTCCCCCGCTACCTCCTCGGCAGTTACTTTTATCTGCGTGGCGAATTAGAATGTTGTCAAATTGTTATTCTTTTGTAGCGATGCGGATTCATTCATTCACTCGATTCGCCTCAGGCCCGTCGCGGTTTTCACTTGCCTGGCACACGGCATACACGGATACGGCATATGGAGTGAGTTTGAGTTTGAAGTGAGCTATGTGTACCATTACCCCTTTTGCTCCCCTGCTGCAATTCCTGCCTTTTGCGCCTGCGTCAATTTGCACACGCGGAATGTCGCCGGAGTTACCATTTCCCAGTTCCCAGTCCAACGATACTCATTCCGACTCCGAATCCGACCGAATCCCATTTCCCCGGCCCGCTGTGTGTTTTCTGTTTTGTCATGCTCCATTTAGCCGAGTGTGGACCGAACAGATGTTCTATTTAAACGCACATTATTATTATTTCATTTCGACAGGCGATAGACTCCGAGGATGTGTATTTTGTGCTGTGCACCAGGCAAAAGTTACGATTTCCATTTCCTCAGTATTGTCAGCTTAGGATTTGAGACTATCTTCTCAACATATATTCTGATATTTAGATGGGAATATTTAATAAAGATTTTTCTTGAAATTTTAACTGATATATATTAATTAAAATCTGTACCTTTGAAGTCGCAAATTAAATTTTATTATTAATTAAAGCTTCAAGAAATAACAATTCTATTGACCTAAATTTCAAAAACATTTCAGTAAAAAACTGCTTAAATACTATAAATTAAATATAAAGTTTTTAATAGCCTTACTAGTAAAACTAATTTCTTAAATGGCAAAAGGAGAACTCGATTGCAAAACCCTTGTCAGGTGGCTGCTCCTGTCCAGGGGCGTGCCGAGTTCAACCCTGAGCGCCGGCGCCGCATCCGCACACACGGATTTGTATCTGTGTCCGTGGCCATCATCGCTGGCCAAGGATTTCGGGGTGACGACGCCGCATGATGACGCGCTGATGTCAAATGCGGAAAGCGGTTCATGAGAGGGGAAGGATACGTTGATTAGGGTGAATTAATGGTCATGTAAGGTGGATTAGGCGATTGAATACGAAAATAATTACATTTGAAATTCGATACGCTGCCAACTGGCACACATACGAGGAAACTCTGGTGTGTGAGGCTGCACAGGTGGATTCCCTTTCCCGTTTTTTTTTCCAGTGAGTGATTGATGATATGGCACACGATTTGCTCTGATTTCACTAAGCGATCTTGTGACAAATAAAGAGGGCTTGTCCCAATCTATACATATATATTTATATATATATATATATAATAGAGAAATATTATAATGATTTTAAATTCTATATTACAGATGCATCGCTAGCATTTAGCATAAGCAGACTGGTCAAGACTGAACAACTGACGGCGATGGCGGCGGCCGTTGGCCTTAAGCCGCCGACTCCTCTGGAGGACAACAACAACTCAATCTCGATGCTGAGCAAAAACCAGCAGATGCACCAGCAGCACCACCAACAGTCGCACCTTGCCCAGCGCCCCAAGCCAGCCTTCATCAGCGCCAGCGAAAAGCTGCGCCGTCAATCACGATCCCGCTCCAGATCAAGATCCCGAAGTCCCTGCTCCTCGCAAATCGACATGGAGGACGCGGATTCGAACCACTCGCACCGTTCTCTGCACTCCCGCTCGAGATCGCGATCCCGTTCCCGCTCCCATTCCCGCTCCCGCTCGCACTCGAGCAGCTCGTCCGTGGAACTGGAGGTGGACTCGCCGCCCGGCAGTCCGCGCATCAGCTCGCCCAGCGGCGCCTCAGCCTCCGCCTCCGAGCTCCTGATCACCGCCAATGGCGGCGGTCGTAGCATAGGATCCAAGAAGTCGGATCTCTTCTCCGTTTCTGCGCTGCTCCGGCGAGACGAACCGCCTCCACAGCGACGGACGCCACGCAGTCCGCCACTGGGTCATCTGACATCCAGCGGTCTGGCCATGCCATTCAATCCGCTGGAGGCGATGCGCCAGGGTTATCCGCCAAACTACGACGCGGCCATGTTCCAGCGACCGCTCTTCTCGCCCGCCCTGCCCTTCTTCGCCGCCGTCGCCTTCCACCAAGGTCAGCAGCAGCAGCAGCAACAGCAACAACAGCAATCCGGCCTGGGAGCAGGGTAAGTGGAATATCCTTCAACTCAATAATACATTTAAGTATAGTTCTGGTACTAAAGGGCTAGAAGTAAACCCATTTTTAAGCAGAAATTCATTACCAAATTAGCTTCATTTCCCACCTACATTGCCATGCCAACTCGGTACCCATTTTAATTAACTCGCCTCAATTAAATGTGTTTCCGCAGCTACCATCCGGATTCGCAGGAAAATCTCTTCCGTCTGCGCAGTCTGATGGTGCCGCTCCAGTCCGCCGGACAGAACAATTCCTCGGCGGCAGCGGCGGCGGCAGCAGCTGCGGCGGCTGCCGTCGGCGTGGGCGTTGGCGTCGGTGTGGGCGTGCCACCCAATGGCGGGCATCTGGGCCTGCCCCACTCGCCACACCTGCACCACTTCCATCACATGGCCGCCAAGTGGCCGGGCCTGCACCAATTCAGCGACCTGTACTCGTGCATGAAGTGCGAGAAGATGTTCTCCACGCCACACGGCCTCGAGGTCCACTCCCGCCGGACGCACCACGGCAAGAAGCCCTACGCCTGCGAGCTCTGCAACAAGACCTTCGGGCACGAGGTCAGCCTCAGCCAGCACAGGTATGTGTGGCATGCCACCGCAGCGCTTGCGGGGTATCGGGATCTGTGGGGGCCACTGCATAACAACACTCAGAAAAATAAGTTAATTGACTTTTTGGTTTGTGTGTTTTTTTTTTTCAATTCTATTGTTCACATAATAAGATCAAATAGTTTGCAGGTTTTTTAACGATCCATTAAACTATTTAAATTAAAAGTACTTATATAATAGCAAATTCGTTTATTTAATTAACTTTAAAGAAGTGTGCTAAACTATTTTTCCGAGTGTAACGAGTGGTCTTCCTGCCTGGGACACTTTGCATTACTTAATTTAGCCAAAATGGCTGGATTTCAGCCTGACCAAATGTTTGCCTTTGTGGCTGTAGTTAAAACACGTCCACTTCCGCCTTTGGGGACTTACCGGACCTTAATTACGGCCAACGCTCGTTACTGGGACCCCACTAATCCCCCTAAACCAACCCATCCCTTCTCACCATTTCAGAGCGGTGCACAACGTGGAGAAAGTGTTCGAGTGCAAGCAGTGCGGCAAGCGCTTCAAGCGCTCCAGCACCCTGTCCACCCACCTGCTCATCCACAGCGACACGCGGCCTTATCCCTGCAACTACTGCGGCAAGCGGTTCCACCAGAAGAGCGACATGAAGAAGCACACCTACATCCACACAGGTAAGCAGTTCGGTTGTGCATATAAGAAGGGTTACCCATACGGTTCACCACGTTTAAAAGGTTTTATGGAGCTTTAAAAATTGAAGAGATACCTACTGTTTTCTTACGTATTCAATTCCTCTACTTCGAATCGAACAATACCACGAATCACAGACTTTTTCCGTTTATTTATGCAAAATTCGAGCCCCAAAACAAGCGTATCTTTAAAGATACAAAATACAAGCGCAGTTGGATGTGGTGTATTTCATGGGTGTGGGGCCTTCAGCGGGGGGAACGGGAAGCGTCGCCATTAAAGCGCCGAGCGAACCACCCCAAAAGCCGCAGTCGCCAGTTGCAATTACAGTTGCCATCGGCAGAAGCAGATATAGCGAAAATCTGGGGGGTTGGTTGCGAAAACAAGTGGTGGGGAGGAAGGAGGGTGTCGAAAAAAAATGGAGCAGACGACAGCTGAAAGAGCGCCCAGTTAGCTCTCCGGAAATCGAAATCGCAGGGGAGAGAGTAAGCGAGAGAGAGTGGTGCTGATAAGAATCTGAATCCGAAAGAATCTATATACTGGAAGGCCAGCACACGGATACTCCAGCCAGCACTCAAACACACACACACACACACACATAGACGCACACGGGGACAGAAGAGCGAGTGAGACAGCGTGAGAGAGAGAGGCGGGCTGAGAAATCACAGCCGACCAATGAAAAATTTAGTCAAGAGATTTTGATTTTCTGTTTTATACGCGCGCACTCACACGAATAACAAATACGAGGCGCACACATCGAAGCCGTGCAGTGGTGTAGGTGCACACACACCCCCGGAAAGCCGAAAACGGAACGGAACTGAAACGCCATTGTGAAACGTGGCGATTGGAACTGGGAGTGGGGGCGGGGGAACGGCCGTTGGGTGGGGCAGTGCCGCACACTAGCATCGATTGCAAGTTACCCACGGCCACGTTAAAATTTCGAATCTCAAATGTGATTTGTTCTAGTTTAAAAGCACACAGTAAATCTTGCAATCCTTTGAAGAGAATAGAACGTTGATATAACTGCTGAATGTTCGAATGCTTTTGCTTGAAAAGTTATAAACTCAAAAACTATTAGACAATAGTAGCATTAATCAAGTGAAAGTACCAAAGTACGAATTAGGCAAATAAATAGGTAGTAAAAGTGTATAACATTTTGACCTTTATCTTCACAGTAAATCAATGCCATTAAATTTAAATTCAGTTGCAAGAATCAGGCATTTATTAGCGCATAAGATTCCATTATATATATTGCATAAGCACACTGGATCATTAAGCATAAAAAGCGAGATTCCGATTCGGCTGGAAATCAGTTTATAAATGGCAAGGATAATAACCTCTAATAAGCAGACTTTCCTCGCTGATGCGTCTGGTGAAATCAGTGAAAGAGAAATCAGCACCCCTACAAGGCCCCGCAGACATACAAAAAGAGAAAGAGAAATATACCAGACATTTTTATCGTTTGCCGTCTTCGATTTAGGACGTGTGCCACCCGCTCGAACTCCCCCGCGATGGCCCCAAAATGCTCCACTTTCAGCAGCCAACGGCACATGTGGCCAAGTTTGCCCCAACATTTCAAGAAGATTTTCCATCCAAGTGCTTTTTTTTCCTGAGTTCCGCTCCGTTTGCTTTGCTTTCCTTACGACTTATCCTTAATTTTCTTCCCTGTGTCGGGGCGTGTTTCCATCGCAGACAGCAGATTTTTCCTTCTTTCATCTGATGTGATTTTTCGGAGCAATTTCCTCGCTTTTTTCCGTTCGGTTTCTTTTTTGCATTTTCGTATTTACTTTTTGGCGAAATGTTTTATATGCTTAGTCCGTGTTTCGACCGAATTTCCCATTTTTTGTTTTGTGTTTCGCTTTTATTTCCATGCCTCAGATTTTCGTTTTCGTCAATTTATGCGCTATAAAAGGACTGAGGGGAAAAACGCTTTTCAGGATTATTTTATTTATTCACGACTTTTGTTTTCCATTCCAAAGTTCATTTTAAGTGTGTCTGGGGGGCAAAAGGTGAAAAATCGATAATTTAAGCTGAATGCTTTTAAAGAATTTCTGTGCTTACTGCAATAAAATGTAAAATGCAAGTAAAATTTAAAATCTAATTTCATAAAGGTTACAAATGCTAACTACTATAGTTATAAGCAAGAAAACTAGTTCCCTTTGTCTACAAATCATTACACACACGTTTTGACCTTCTGGAACCCTTTGTTACTTTCTTTCAAATCATTTCCCAAATCAAGCCAAAGCAATCTTCCCTCTGTTTTTCCGCCGCTCCACATGGCGTATGCGTGATTTGATTCCCACCGCTTAACGAAAATGGCCAAGCCACCAAATATGTTGAGATCGTGCTGAATTAGACAGCAAGGGGGTTAACTTAAGCATAAAATATTAGAAGACTAAAAGGAAAGCCATTCGGAGGGCAGCCAAGACTTAAAAGTATTTCCGCAATGTGCTGCAATAAAAATCGTTGAAAAAGCAAGCAAAAAAGGCATTGCACTGATACATAATTTTCGTATAAGGGAAATGTATAACCTCCACACTTTTCCTTCTAAATTACCGACGGCCGACGGGATTTTTCTATTTCCTCAGTTTCCTCCACTTTTCTTTTTTGTTCTTCTTTTTTTTTTGTTTTTGGGTCTCGTTAGAGCTCGTGGGTCGTTTTGGCCGTGATAAATAATAAAAGCTGCTCTATAATCTCTGCGACTACGTGACGTTATTTGTGCCGATAGTGCACGAACGTGCCCCGAGCCACGGACCCCCAGAGAAGGCATCCTCCGGATTCTGCATCCAGCTCCAGGCATGCTCGGTGAGGCCAACTGAGAGCCGGCTCCGGGCTGACTGCTCAATTTTACTGTTGCTCGACCTTCCCCGTTCAGCCACCAAGTCGCCCACTTGGCCACCCAGTCGCCCACTTAACCATGCTGGTGCTCAAGGAAAAAAAATCCTCATGCCCCGGGAACTGAAAGTTGAATCAGAGCACATCCCTACGGTCGAATGTTTCACAATCACGTCGCTGCAATTCCATTATATACAACGAAGCTGTCTTCCGTTTCGTTTCGCCGGATTCACAGCCCTTCTCTTTCACTCAGCGCCTGGCCCTCTCTTTCACTCCACCGCTATGTACCCGTATATCTCTGTTTGTTTTATATACACTTTCCCCAATTTTCGGTAGGGAGCTACAGAGTCAGGTCCTCTGAAGTTAGCATGTTGTCGTCGTTATTTTGTTGCCGTCCTCCCAATCTCATACTATATATCTGTGTGTGTGTGCCTGTGTGTGGGAGTGTACGTGTATGGGTGTAGTACATAAAATGTAGCCCAACAAGTCTGTGCCACTATCTCCATACAACAGAGGGCTATAGATAAGGGGCAACTATACGGAAATCTACTCGTATCTACAGTAGAAAAACGTGGAGCGTGAAACTAAATATAATCAAAGTTTTTGTATAACTAACATAAAGGAAAAAGATACGACATTGTAATGCTATTTCTAATTAAAATAGCTTCGTATTTTGGAAGACAGATGGGATTTTATAGATATCTGCACTCTGAATAAGTTCCCCCAACTGGCGACTAAATGACGTCTGCTGTAAGCTTTCAAAATCAAATTGATATTTCTTCGTTTTCATCTGCCATTTCTGAGATTTCATTATGTTCAGCGAAATTTTCATGACATTTCCGGCTCCAGGAAAAGCGTTTATTTCGTAAGCAGCTTTCCACCCAAATCTCTAATGAAAAATTCAGCAGCACGAAAATGAGCAATAAATGGCGTATAAAGCGCGAAACTGGGGGAAGCCCTTAAAAGGAAAAAAGAAGAACCCCACAAAATTACTTTAAAAAAAAAGTGCGACTTTAAATGCGGCGCCAACCGCAGAACATCACACTGATGAACCGAAAAGTTTAAATTTAAAAACTCCAGCACTCCTGTTCCCCAGTAGAGAACGGAAATCGGGAGGGGTGGGGGTTGTGGCTCCAGCCTGCGGTCTGCAGAGATGACTTACATGGTGTCTTGGGGTCCAAGTTGGGGGGAATGCTTCTGTCTGGCGACGATTCGCATTTTTTTGGGGGTTGACGCTCGAGATGCGATGTGTGTGCACCAAGGGGAGGAATTGGAACAGGTTGGCTTCCATGATCACAGAAATGGCTAAAATGGCGCACACTGGTTGGGAAAACTCAGACAAAGAAGCAGTAAGAAGCAACTCGACTCTGGTGATACTCTTTAGACTTAATGATAGTACTTAGTACACTACTCATTTCATATCTAAGTAAGGTTTATTTAATAGGGGATTTAGTAGGGATTTTACAAGCAGAGATAAAAATTCGATTATTATTTTTAAAGGTTCTTTAAAGTGATTAGTAGTCACATATTGAATGAACTACCAAGTAGACACAATATAAGATGTTTCCACTGAATACCTTGAGTAGGCAGTAGTAGTTCTCATATTTTAACATGTTCCCTTGTCTGCTTAGATCAAATATTTAGATAAAATTATTGCGCTTTGCACCTAAACTGGAACCGAATGCGTACCAATTTGGGGACTGATTAAGCCCTACTAACGTGTTGCATCCTTTCACTCTTGCAGGCGAGAAACCACACAAGTGCCAGGTGTGCGGAAAGGCCTTCAGCCAGAGCTCCAACCTGATCACGCACTCCCGCAAGCACACCGGCTACAAGCCCTTCTCCTGCAAGCTCTGCCACAAGGCCTTCCAGCGGAAGGTGGACCTGCGCCGGCACAAGGAGACCCAGCACACGGACCTGCGTGTCCACCTAGGCAAGGTGGACTTCATGTCGGCGGCGGCGGCAGCGGCAGCCTCTGCGGAACTGAGTGCAGCAGCGGCGGCGGCGGCGGCGGGGGGATCCGTTCCGGGCGGAGGGCCACCGGGCAGCCAGGGAGGCAGTGCGGTTGGCTCCGCTCCAAATGGGGCTCCTCCGATGGGGGGACTCAACTGCCAGAAGGTATCGCTGCTGGCATAACCGGGCGGAGGGGCAAACCGAAATCCAAATCCAAATCAACCGCAACCATTGTGCAATAGACGGAAGTGAAAGGCTTCGCTGGGCATTTTCTCAACCGCTTGAAACCGAACTCCAAAGAGAACAGATTAAAACAATTTAAATAATTTTAAGCCAGCCAGTTAAAGAACTATTTCCAATGTTGCCAAAAACTAAAAATAGCAAAGAGTTGACAAAAATCGAAACCAATTAAAGCCAGCACTATAGTCAGTCTCAAGTTATCATTAAAGCTTAATCACATTGCCATCTTACGAACATACCAAAGTAATCCAGAGCAAAGGAGTCCCCATGTTTTTCCCTTTGTGTATGTCAGTTTGTATTGCTGTGACCCGGGCGGAGGTCAGTTAAAAATCAAAATCAAGTTAAGAATTTCCATCAATATGAACTGTGCGTGTCGTACTCTGTGAAATGTAATAAAACCAAATCCAAACGGAAGAAACCTAATATATGAATATATGAAAATAAAAGATTTGGACGCGCGAGGGCAAAAATAAAATGTTCCAAGTTTTCGCTTCTAGATAGTTGTGAAATTTTAACTAAATCGCTGTATTATGCAAACTATTTTGATATTATATCATTCCAATGAATTTAGTCTAATTAATAAATTTTTTAACTTATTTATACATATTATGTGTATGTATGTAAAAACCGCTAAACAAATATATATAAATATATATATTTTCATTTTAATGTTCAACAAACTAATGTATGTAATATTAAAACAACAATTATGAAGACAAACATTAATCTACATTCTAAGTATTTTTATGTTTTCAAAATAAATTGAATTTATTAAGCAAATGTGACAGATGAGTATTTATTGATTGGATTGCTTTCAGAGTGTATTCATACCCCGAATAGTTGGTCTTTCGACCATTATTTTAATTTGAAATACAAAAGGCACACATCGCATGAAGTGTCAATAGGAAGTTGGCCAACCTCTTTGCGAATTCACAATAAAATTGAAAAGGGAATCGCTTCGAGGACATTTCAATAACCCTGAACGTCAACACGAAAGCAGAAAGATTAAAAAATCATACGCTCGTGCATGGGAATTATAAACAAGGATATTCAAACTCGTCTGAGTAACTCATGAGTGGGTGAAGCCCACTTGAACCTGTTTTCTATTCCCCAGCGTGTCCAGGCGCAGCTATCAAATATCACGTACGAGACAAGGGTAAGCCATCAAACCACCTACCCCACATTCTCAATTTTTCAGCCAGCTTCAGATACAGATACATTTTCCATCTTCATCTTGGCGCTGTGTCTCTACCGAATTTGACAATAAAAAAAATATATATATAAATTGCAAACGGTGAGCATACGCTATGTTTGACCCAACTCCGTGGATTGGACTATTCCCAAGTCTGCAATTTGCACGGCGGCAAATTGTCTACTTTGCAAATGGAGTTCAGCTGTAGCCAAACCAATTTCATCAATAAAAAATATTTCTGTCTGCCTCGAATAAAACGGTGAGTTACATTTTCCATGCTCTGGCTTTTTTGCATATGACAATTTATATAAATAAAAAGGTTGTCTACGTGGAAATCGTTTTATTTTCAATAGCCATGAAATAGAAAATGAAATTTTTCTGGAAAAATGAAGAGACTAGTACAAAGTAAAAGGATGAAATATTGCACAAATGTATCTTTATTTCTATAAAAATAAACATAAAGTTCCCACGATATTTTTAGAACATAAGTGATAAGGTTTGCACATTTGCAGGGCTGTCAGTGATTATGAGTATTCAAATAAAAATTAATAAAAGCCTTGTTCCTACATAGGAACATATTTGAAGAGGGAGTCTTCTGTTAATTTATGCAATGATCGATAACATCCTGCGATTTAATCAACAAACGTTTATGCCGTCCGCAACAAAAGCAAAGCCCCAAGATCAAACGACCCATCGAAAGTCGTTGGTGATCGTAAAACATTGATCAATCAATCTTAAACGATCTGGAAAAGTCACAAAATCAGCAACTTCCGTCCAAGAAGCACGAGTTGAGCGAATGGTATCGCATAGTACGAAGCTGATCTTTACATTATTGATTGAACGAGCATTTTTACGATTGCATAAAACAAAAAGCAAAAATTATGAACTCACAATGCGGGTTCTTTGAACGAATTAAACGCAATTAGCCGAAGGTACTCTGCCAGCTTATAATAAACGGAAAATCGGTTCCGTCAGGATCAGAAATGGTTTTGTGTGTTTCCAAAGTCACTCCTCAACATCTGCGTGCCATTGAATTCACCCGAGGCGATCTTAATGCGAATTTATTGCCGCCATCATTATGGCTTCGAGACATGAAAATCATTTGGGGCGATGACTAAAGACTTTTCAACAACTTTGCACCCCTTTCGTGTATCTTCGAACTCGATTATTATGCCGGTCGTCTTCGCTGCGGATGAGCACCAACTCGAACATCGGATAAGACAATGGATCTTAATTGGGATTTATTTCTGGAAAAAACGTTATTAAATTACTGAAAATGGTCGCTCAAGGTGGGTATAAAATTCTTCATGATGAAGACAGACAATTGTAGGTTTAGAAAGTTACTTGAGTGAAATACATACATACATCTAAAACTATTCAGTGTAATCCCACATTATATAGCAAGCATATATATTCCCATTATCAAGTGTCGCCACCATCATCACTTATTGCATAAAATCAAAATATATTAAATGTGTATTGAAGTCCCCACCTCATTGAATTGACCTCCCATCGAAGTGCCCCTGAAAATCCATTTCATTTAATACCCCAACTGCCTCAGCTGGTCAAGTCGGTGGCGAAACAGATGCCCACCCCACGGACGTGGACACTTAATGGGAATTGCATTTTTATTGCACAAACAGACGACGAAATGTTTATTAATGGCCCAAACACACAGGGCCATCCGACTCATCGGCAAATGCAGTTAAATTGATTCCGCCTCCGTTGCCCGTAACTGCAGCTCTAACTAAGTGTAACACTATAACTGCAAATGTTGTTACAACGCCCGCCTGCGACGAGCACCTGCTGACAATTTCAAGTGCAGGCCGGGCAAAAGAGCAACAACACGCACAACTGGAGTGATTTTCCGGGGTCTCATCCTCAGTGCTCAATCCTGTGTCCTCAATCCAGTAGCATGGTATCCTGTATCCTGCAGCCTGCATCATGAATCCTCCCCCTTGTTGCCGGCAGGCGCGGAAACCGCAATTGTAATTCACGGATGCGCAACATCGGGCAGCTTCCCAAACTAATCGCTCGCTCAGCGGGATCGTGGGGTGGCTGATTGGCCTGGTGGTTGCTCATATGCACTGCGAGAAATATATTATGCGAAATATATAAGCATGAATTATCATCTCTTTGGTAAAAAGGATACATTATTGTTTCTTAAGATACATAAACAATAGAGGAGATAAATGTCGAAAATTTGCTTACTACTTGCAGTTTCTCTCAGTGCACAGCCCCTGCATGCGCCGCTTGTTGCCAATTGAATATCTCAATTGAAGGCTGTTCGCTCCTTCCCGCTGGGCGATTGTTCAGCAAAGGGAGTGCGTCTTGCCCTGACAAAAGCAAACAAAACGCCCCGATCCGCGCCAGAATCCCACTGGACTAATTCGGCTGTAACCCCGTTGATATACCCCACCCATTTTCCACACCCTCGGCTGGGCTGTGGAAAGCGCAAGTCCTGGAAATTGAGCAGTTTTGGTGTCATAAGTCGGCATTAGGGCGGTTCAACGGCGCTAAATAAAGATCAACAAAGTACATGGGAAATTAATGCACTGGCTGTAAAATTTGCTTTAAAACCCACAACAATCAGCAGTTTCTATTGTTGGTCAAGTGGATGACAGAATGGGAAATCTACTTATGCAGCATAAAATGTTCTCAGATCGAGTAATAACTATCTTTTCATCCTTCTAAAAGAATGTAGCTTCTTGGAGGATAAAGCCTAAAAATAAATATGCCACTTGAACTTCTAGAAAAGCCAACGTCTTTTGATTATAAATTAAAATGGCCCCAAATTGCCGGAAATAAGTCACAGCCCCCACATTGGGGGCTTTAATTAAGCAGAGCTCGGAAAGAAAAGTGAATTAATTTAGTATTCCTGATTTATATGTCCCATGATTTAGCCAGGAGAGCGTGGAATGCCTTCGTCCGAGTCAGCGATGAGTTATTGCCGTAAATCACGTAGAAGGTATAAACTCGCAGACAAACTATGAATGAGAAAGTCCTGCCCTCGACGGCGAGGACAACTGCGAACCTGTTTATTAGTCCTCTAATGCACAATAATACTTAGTGCCAAGGGTAGGAAATTATTCGGATCCTCTGGGAATACTTACCGACTTGGCTGCCAAATGTGACCTCTGTGCCACAGACTACCCCCTCCCCCCCTCCCCTCCGACTCCCGACGACTGCATCTGGATATTGAATTACGGAACACGTCTCGACTTTCTGGCCGAGAATGGGCCCAACTTCGTGCTGGAGTTAATTTGTGCTCTGCTGCCGGAATTGTTGCTGACGTTTTTACATAAAGCGGCGTATAAATCACATTTGCCCAATGCGGAGAGTACAGACCAAAGTAGCATGACAGATGAATCTGAATCTGAATCCGAATCCGAATCCGAATCCGAATCGAAATCGGAATCACTATTCCCCTAACTCCGCACTTGATTTGGCAGCGATTGTGGCGAAAGTGTTGCAAGCCAACACTCTGAAATTTGAAGCCCTGAATGCGAATGCGATTATGTGATGAACTTCTTACTATTAGCACAAATGGCCACAATTTGGCATATAACCAGGAAGATTACAAATACAAAGGCGTAGGATTACAAATGACATTCGAATGCATAGACAGCAGTTGCAGCTTTTAAAAATTATAATTTTTTCAATTTGGCAAAACCTTTTAACCCTTATATTCAGTATTGGAAATGAAAATGTTATATTGTACAATTGCCTAAAATATAATATAAAGTTTTTGACATTATTTACTTTTAAAGTCCTAGAAAACTACATTAGCTTAGATACAAAGTTAGGTATAGTTCTAGCAGTAAATAAATATTTAATCAAATGAACAAACACGATTTGGATCAAATACATAAGTTGCCCTTCTAAAAATCTTATACCAGTACTTTTTCTAAATATATTTATTTGTTAATTCAAATCTTCTAAGTATTCTTGTATGTATGCAACTGCATAAAATGCATCTCCCAAAATGTAAAAAACACTATGTATCTTTGATATTTTTCTCACACTTTAGGATGACGCTGCACTTGCCGGTACACATGTTAACCTTTGGCAAATATTGTCGTAGGATTCGTAGATCCATATCCCGAAGCTGGAAATCTCGTTAATTGCGACGGGTTGAACAAGTGCCTTCCATTAGCGGCGTTATGCCGGCCAGAAATCAAACAGAGCCATAAAAATTTGACACTCGCAGGACTTCCCACAATCCGCACGCGTCAAGTGGACGAGTCCTTCAGTCCTTTGGTAGTCCTTTTCCAGTTTATGCAGTCTGGAATCTGATATTGGTGGGTTTCGCCGAGGAACTGGGTGGTGGTAGCTGGTGGTGGCCCTGGCAGTGACAAGTGGTAATTTCCTTATAGAGGGTTACTCCAGATGGGGTAGCTTGACTTGGCTTCACCTAATCAAAGTGCGTGCGCAGGCACGTGTCGTAAAAATGGAGTAGCAGTCCGAGGAAATTCCCATGAAATCATTTCCGAGAATCTCTTTTGCCAACTCTTATTATGATAAGTTATTATTTTTGAGCAAGTGCATAAATACCAATGAGATTTGAAGCATACGCAGTGGGAATTCTTTCTTAACAAAGGGGCTTGATCACTAAAATGTTTTACACACCAACACTCCTCTTCCAAATTGGTAGAAACGAATAACATTTGAGCTGAAATTGACAAAAAACATGGCCAAGTACTAATTGAATTTTCCGTCATAATTTGACAAATTTAATTAAAACTATTCCCAATTAAAATTTACGAACGGACATTAGTGGCGACCAAAACTTTGAATGCGCCTGCCGAAACTCGAGTGAAAACTTTTTACATAATTGCTTTAAATTAGTTGTTAGCTCCATTTTCCCCTGAGTTCTCCATTTCCAGCTCATCATGGGCCGACCACAAGCCAAACAAATGGAAAGTGCTCTCCAAAAGGCTGCAGCGCAACCAGACGAAAAGTTGTCAACCGAAAACAAACCATTAAGTGGGTCCAAAACACTTTTGGGTTCCTCCACGCCAAATTAGCAGCGGGGTGTGGCCCATTTAGCCACCTCTTCCAACTGAATCCAGTTTCACTGCCATATCCTCAAGTGTTTATGTTTCCCAGCCTGTGAAACGGCCATAAAGCTGGATGAGCTGAGATGGGGGGGCTTAGGCCGAAAAATAAAACAGGAAAAATATTATAAAAAAAAAGATAATAAAGATACAATAAACCTGAGCTAGCTAAGTTTATATGCATAACTCCTGTAACATAATTTTATTTATGCTAAATACTGAATAATATTGAACATATATACTATTTAAGCCCCCTGCTAAGTCAATTTCCATACACTTGTCCACTCCATTAATGTCAAGGATATCCGAATCGCAACACCTTTGGCCCATAAGCCGCACCGAAATCCCTCTAATACCATTAATGGCTTTTCCATAGCGGATAATTACGGGGGTTGTCTACAATTAGAGTTCCTCCGTTTGCCGCTGGCTTATTCACGCCTTTAAATTTGCATTTACTTCACACCCAAGCCCACCCCAACCCTCCATTTGGTTACCACAGGCGCAGAGACGTATGGCCCGTTCCATATCCCATTCCACGTGGAAACATTCAGACGGCGGAGGCAGCCATGTAAATCATGGGTGCCAGCCAGTTGACGGCAAACTGGCAAACAGCGACTCCATGTGTGCGTGCGTATCTGTGTGAGCCAAGTCGAAGAGTTGGCCCCGCCTGGGAAGAAGATTCGTCAGATTCGCATAATTAATTGCAAAGCTTTCGAATGGGGTGCTGCTACATCCTGCGGAATTTTGATTGTCTGTCCAGGGGGTTCGAGGGTGGAGGGACTTGTAGCGATTTGTGAACGTAATCGGGGCTTGGGCTTGGGCGGCAAAGGGTTTATACTCCTGTTCCACTCCTGTGGAACACCTTGGCAGCTGCCCGGGCACAGGCACACGCAAAATTAATTGCTTTTGTCATTATACGGAATCTTGACGACGCCTCCTCGTTTCTAATTTAATGTAGTTCATGGAACGCCGCTACTGCTCCTGCTCATCCCATCTATCCATTCACCTGACAGTCGCCAGGTTGTCGTCCCTGTTGTTGATTTGTGATTTATGAAGATTAATTTATTGCTAAATAGTTGTACATAATTTATTTAACATTGATTTCAACGGGATTGCTACTGAAACGGGGCGAAAGGGTTTAAAACTTGATCTGGGATAGAGAATAAGTAATTGGCCTTGGTTTTCAATTAAATATTCTTTAAAATATTCAAGACAGCTTTCTTACCTTGCCATTCATTTAATTATAGTATAAACGACAGTCTTGTTTACACAAGCCATCAAGTCAACTTGGCAATCGAATAAGCTGGACCCAAGAAACAAACAGAAAAACCAAAGATGGCTCAAGAGCCTACTACCAATCCAATTTACACCATCTGTGGTCCAGTTGAGGTCTTTGGTAATCGATGCAAGATTGTATCCATCCTTGGAGCCCTGTCAGAATTGTGCCATTTGTTTTATTTCGAGCTGCAGTTCGGCAAGTAAGTTTCCATCTGGGCCCTCCTTGACAATGAATATGCAAATTAGTTTGGTCAGCCGAAGAGCTGCCTAAGTAGTCCCAGCAAATTGAAAGCAAAACATTAAGAATTATGCCCAGATGGTTGGGGCACACAGAGTGTTTGAGTGCATCAAGGGGCCATGTGCAACTTGCAACTTACATGGCTTGCAGTTGCATGTTGTCGGAACACAGATTTCTAATTGCGAGCACAAACATAAATTGCTGTGGCAACAAAAGAAAATATGATTCCCAGACTGCCAACTGGCAAGGGGAAAATGCAGAATTTACCAAATCATTTTGAACTCTGAGGAAAGTAAGCTTCCAAACTTTTAATTGAAAACCAAGGAAAAGTCCCTTTAATGAGCGTGTTCCTTGAAAATGGCATTTTAATTTATGTCGCACAATTAAGTGAAAGGATTTCCACGCAGGACCCTCCAACTTTTCGCCTCTTTCTCAACAATTTCAGATTGGCCCACGTAACATTCCAAGAAAAGTTGGAAAACTCTTAGTTGGTCCAATTGTCATGTTTTATGTCACTTGAATTTCATCCTCAAGGATTCACTTCTTACGTAGAACAATGATTGCACAACAAATTCATTTCAAGTACCAGTTATCACTCCCGCAGAATTTTCGACTTTAATATTTAGGAAGTTCTAATAGTTATCCCATAAACCTTAAGTACGATTGAGTACCTTTAGCTGACTGATTATGATTATAAGTAATCGAGGGTACAATCCCAATCCCCAATATTGGGTAAATAAAAACCGAATTCCCGCATTGTTTTTTTGTGACGTGTGTCGTTAAGTGTTTTCATTAGTGAATTTATGGAGTATTTACTATACCAATAATAAAACAGCGGCGTTTCGTCTTAATTAAGTGTCTCGATGATTCAACTCAAGTAACCTAAGACACGTGATCAGCTCAGACAAAAAACAAAGGGACTGTGAATCGGGCATTGGTAAGATAGTGTGACAATCGCTCGGATGTCATAGGAAAGTCAATAGGGGAATGGGAACCACCCATCCACCACCATCATTATCAACCACGTAGAACCGCTGCCAGGAAGTAACTGAATAGAGGAAAACAATGGTAATACAAATACAAATATTGCGCTGATGACTTAATTGATTAAATGGATAAAAAAGAGGAGAAAGCTAGGAGTGCTAGTGGTAGTGCCACCACCATGCTATCATATCCATGGGAATATCTGTCCGGCCGGAGTGTAGTGTGTGACCCTAAGGAGGTGTTAAGGTGAGACCCTTTAGGGCGTCTATCAGTCGGACAGGCAGGCGGGCAATCAAGCGATGGGACGGATATCATCCATGATGTAATCATCCTCGATTTAGCGATTATGATATCTGGTTACAGGGACATGCTGGTCGAAAGCCTTTTGTCAATTAAGCTAAGTTCGAGTGATACGAGTGATATAGTGTTTATCTAGACATAAGGTTCTGACTACAACGCAAATACTCAAAAATAATATACGTATTAAACTTTAATTAGAGTATATTAAATGTAATCTCAATGTAGTGTCTTTTGACTAATGAAATGTTATATATCCCGTACAAAAACCTCGATGTTTTGCCTACTTATGACCACTTAGCACGCAGCAGCTCTCATTGGGGTTTCGTCCAATTAATATTGAATTTCATCCTATATGCAAACAGTGTTTATGGAGTCACATGCCAGCCACCAGCCAAGTCCAGGTCCGGGTCTCACCATCACCAGCAACCACTTCATGGTCCGCAGCATTTGTAGCCACCATAATCAGCGGCGACAAGCGAGGGCCATACATCATCGCACCGAGCAGAGCAACATATGTCCAAATAGAGGTGGGTGGGGGCCACAACCTCGAAGGGAGGACTCGGAATGGGCATTGAAATCACTCGGAACCGGAGGGGTGAGCTGGCAAACAACAGTGTGTGATATTTTGATCAGTCGAATGTGTAAAAGTCATGGAACAAATCGAGGCTCGTTAATAGAAAACAATTAGATTCCATTCGTTTATTCGACTTCGGTTAGCCAGAGGCTGAGTTCCAGGTGGCCAAATGGAAGGGGTGAAGTGAGCTGTGCGCGGCACGTTCCGGCTTATATACGAAATGAAAAGTCAACTTTCAAATCATTTATCTTGTTTTCCATCAGTGGCGAAGAAAAATCGCAAAGGAAAAACCTAAAAAAAAAAAGAAACGGACTGGAATTGAGAAAAAATGACAAAGGCACGAGTTGAAATGATGCCGCTAAATGAAATTGGCAATGGAGCCGCGATGCCTTGAGCATGTTGTGAATGCGAAATGAACCGGGTGACAGTGACACCCCAATGTGGTGACCCAGACACCCACCAGCACCTGGCTGTCAACCCTTTTTGGCCCGGCCCTTTCGTCATATTATTATTCAAATTGAAGCCGTTTTTCCGTGTACTTTTCGCATTTTTCCACCTAAACTGAAATAGCTGCCCCATGATTAATTCACACGGATGCAAGTGGGCTGTTCGTGTTTTCCAGTTGTGGGATCTTCAGACGGCTGACTCTTAACCCTTCTCCACCCAGGACCCTTGTCTTGCCAATTGCTTCTTTGACAAATTGTAGTGGCCAGGGTGTCAAGTTACCCAACTCGAATTTAGAAAAATGCAGAGAAAGCATTTAAATTAAAGAAAACACAAAAATAAATTAATACAAGTCAAGAGCATTTATGTAACTAGAAAAGAAGTACTTACTTTATTCTGTAATGTAATCTGCTAATTGACAAGTGCAAATAAAGCGTTTTAAGATTTGCACATCTGAGTTCAGCCATTTGTCATGTGCAATGCACGTGGCGCATTGAAAAAAAAAAGTATCTGGGATGGATGGTTTTGTTTTTAAAATACAACAAAATCGCAATTGGCGAATCAATCAAATTTCGCAAATTGCCTGCTGATACTGCAATGTATCAAGTTACCCAAAAAAGGAGCAGTTCCATTTTATCTATAACATTTTTAATTTCCTAATACATTTTCGCTGATTGATAGATATATATTTTTTTAATATTTCTTGCAATTAATTGAGAGCAACGCTTTAGGATTTTCTATCCTATTTTAATGCAATTCATAGATCGCAGTAATGATTAAATTTTATCTGGCAGACTTAACTGCTCCGACTTCTGGCGCGCCCACATCGTGAAATGCGAAAACATTAAAATGATAAATGAGTGCGATTATTTCCTTATTACCATCAAATTAATAATGCTCCTCTGGCTCTCATCTTTGGCCCGGTAATCAGTTTAATTTTTGTTTTCCTTTAGCCACTCCCAGGTAAAAGGACAAAAAAGCACGGGTAACCAAGCGATTTATTGACTAAAAATGAATTACCACGCAGTGGGCCATCATAAAACAGAGCAAATAGTTGCCCACTTGTATCGAAAGTGCGAACGTGGAGATACCCTAGAAAGTAGCAACTTGAAATATAAGAATATAAGAAATATGGTAACCGTGACATGAAGATATTCTTAGAATTATTTCAAAATTAGGGAACTTGCATCCATTAACAACTTGAATTCAACAAGTTCACAAACCTATAAAAGATTACAATACAAATAAGAATTTTAAAGGATATGCTTTCTATTAATTCCTTAAGAATTTCTGATACATATTGTTAAAATTATATTTATTTGATTTAATACAAATATTATCTAGTTTGTCAGTTATCTTGGTGTACAGACAGACATACCTTGCTTTCCCAGGGTAGCAGGAATGAGTATATGAGTAACCCACCGCAGAAATCAAACACAATCAAGCGAATTGGGTTCCGTTCCAGTTTGAGTTCCAGTTCGGGTTACTTTGCTTGCACAGCCATTTGAGGTTGTCCGTTCGTTTGGTTAAAAATAATCCGACGACTTCGTGTGGCCGCAAGGACACCCAGGATGGCCTCCCACCGCGGTAAACATCGTTTGTCAAATGCTCCGACTGCCAAGGACTGCCCCCGTCCAGCTCCAAGCCACGACAACTCGCAATGCCATCCTGCCCAGCTCCAGCTCCAATTCCAGCTCCACCTCCAGTTCCAGTTGCAGTGTGTCCGGTGTGTATGGGTGACTTCCTTCCTTGGGCAAAGGACTTACGTGAGTCGCGGCCGTGCGATAAAATAACCGGTTACAAAATATTTGTTGACATTCCGCGGTAAATTACCATAATTAGTTGATTCGAGCGACCGACCCATGTTTGATCGGGCTGTCATGGGTTAAAGCACCAGTGGAGTGGAATGGGTGTGCGTGCAGCGACATAATGCCAAACAGGGCACTGCCCACTGCCAAAAGGATAATAATTAGAGCATATGTACGGATTGAGTGCAAATATTGACAGGAGCTGCCCTTCCTTTCCCCCATTTGTCATCATTCCGGGTCGTTCTGGTGCGTGAACTCAAATTAATCAGCCGCATATCAATATCCGTGCAAACATAGCTCCACATCAAAACATATGTATGCATATATGCGATACATATGTCGCGACCTTTTGGACGTGGATTTGCCTTGCCTCAAGGATTTCCCTTCAGCCATAAGGATAGTGTTCTGTTGACAGTAGTTTGGGGGTGAAGGTTAGTTAGCATTCTCGAAGCAGGACAAGGCAAATAGGTTCCTGGAATGGGATAGTCGGGATTTGTACAGCAAGTATTGTTAGTCCTTAAAGTAAAGTCAAGGAAATGAGCTGAGACTTATTTTTAAAAACCATATTTATGGGTCAGTGCAAGAGCATTACTTCATAATTCAACTAAGAACATATTATTTCTAGCAAATCTTGTAATATTTTATATAAGACTTTCAATATCATTGCAGTTATCTCCTATATCTTAACACCTAAGAAAATACCCATAGTTCGACTCATTCGGGTAACCCCGACTTCCCAGGACCGAACCAATGAACCACAGATTAATCCCAAAGCCACGACGACAATTAATATGCTGCCAAATCCACGCCCCCCAAAAAAAAAGATGGGCAAACGGTCAGTGGAAAAGAGATTAGGACAGTCAAATGACTTTAAATTAAGCCGATGTGCGTCTGTCGGTCGATTTAATTAAAATCAAAACAAAATCTTTGCCCACCGCCACGCCCCTTTCGGTGGCAGCAAATCGACAAATAATAAAACCATAAATAATGCAAAACAATAAACGAGCAAGTATTCATAAATTATTAACGCAGGAGCTGCTGGCCGACAAAAGGCAGCGCAAATACCCAAAATATTTTGCCAAAGCATTTAGAAGGACAATGAGGCACGAACCAGATGACAGAATCCGGGGAAGAATAGCAAATCCCCGCAGCAAATAATTGAGCCTCATAAAGGAAATATCATTCATTGATTTTCCCCCGGCAACCACAACAGATTCTCGACCTCTCATCTTCCCCAGCAAGTGGATGAAGTCGTCGGGCGGTTGCAAATGGTCCTTGGAATGGGAATGGGCATGAGCATGGGCATGGGGTAGCCAGTGGTGGTTAGGTGGTGGGTCATGGGGCTTCTCCTGGCAGGCTATATGGACAGCTGACGAAACTATCCACCTAGCGGCGAAGGAAGACTTTCACATGAATCCCAAATCTATGCCCCGTCATGATTTGCACAAAAAACTTGAGCTGGCAAATTTGTCAGTGGCACAAAGGACACGGCAACTGGAAAAATCTAAGGACGAGTCAGGGAGAACAAATGATAAATTATTGAGGGATTTTCGTTAATTTGATGACACTGATGATGGCCAAGGCCAGATTATGCTGACTGCCGAATTTTGATTGGGCCAAACAGGGAACAGAATCATAAAATAATTTGTAATGATTTCAATTTTAATAGATATAGATATACTTAAAATACTTCAATTAAAATCTTTTTGTTATAGTCGAAGAAATTTAAAAAGTACCATATGTCAGATAATCGAAAGTATTTTTATAAGCTTAACAACATAATTTTACCAATGTTTTTAAAGTAAGCCAGATAAAGTACACTTTTAATATATTTATAAGATGTTAAACGGAATTTCATTTTTTTAATGTAAATGTTTTTAAACTACTACTTATTTCCATATTTAAAAAAATGTTTTCAATTTTCGAATTGGAATTAAATCAATAAGCTCAGTATATATGTAGGTATGCAAAAGATGCCATATATTTTATACTTATGGCCTAAGGCAAGAAAATATAATTAATTTGAGGTCGAGCTCTTAGTGTATTTAACTTAATTAACTGATTTATACATCATCACTATTTTTCTTTATTTTGCTTCTTTTTTCGAGAGCATTAGTCGCAAGTGCGTCTTCGCTAACTTTGGAGTGTGTACTCGCTAACATGAAAGTGTGTACACACTCGCTATCATTTTCCAGAACCCAAAATCTTGTACAGTTTGAACTTTTAGAGACATGTTTATGAATGCCTGAAGTTGCTTATAGGAGTCTACGAATAACTGTCAGATTTCGACAATCCGATTAAGTGTCATTTTTTAATCCACAAGGTTAAATAGCTTGGCAAGCATTCACGAAAATATATTCCAGATGGTTGGCATCGCGATACGTAGCATTCTGAGTTGACCCGACAATAAACTGGTATGTATTTAGTAGCCAGTTGGTATTTTATAGGGGCGGTCACACTAATCCGTACCCAAAAACAATCAACCGATGCGAAAAGCATAACAATTCGAAAGTTTAAAATTCGGTCAAGATGAGCGCCTATTATCGGCGCGCGGCGTTGCGCAAGAAGAGCCCCAGCCGCGGATCGTCCTTCGAGTCGGAGATGAACGAGTCCGGCTACACATCCTTCCTGGCCCTGCACAATTCCACCGCGGAGACGCCATTTTTGTTGGAGGACGCTGAGGGCGAAAATTGTCGCAATGCATCGAATACCACTACATTCTTTTGGGGGCTGAACACGCCCAGTAGCCACCAGGAGCAGGACCTTCACTGGGGCAAGCCCTATCCCAGAACACAGCCCCAAAAGAAAATTTCCGCGGAGGAGGAGCCTTTCTCTATGACTCCGCGTCTGCAGGATGAGCATAGTCTGCCCAAGCGGCGCAAAAAACACTTTCAATCGCCACACAGTAGCCCCAAGAAGTCCAAGAAGCTGCTTTTCCCCCACATAGAAGAACCGCCCAAGAATCGCTTTTACGGAGGTGTCGAAAAGCTGGACATAGTGGCCAAGCTGGCGCAAGAGCTTCCGGCACTGGAGTGCATACTGCGTCATGTGGGTGCCCACACGCTGGACGTGATGACCAAGGTGTCGCCGGCCTGGAAGCAGGCCGTTTATCGCAGCCAGCGCGACTTGGAGCGCCTGCAGAACCACCGACTCAAGTTGAACCTTACCAAAGAGAATCCTCACGTGCCCAAGCGGTGCAGCCATGTGCCCAAGGCAAACCACACAGTGCCATTGCAGACCTCGAACCATAGCAGCCTGGCCAACAGCGCCGCCTCGCTAATGGACTCGGGCAACTCGAGTATCCACCTGATGGACGTGGATGCCGGAAGGGTTCTGCGCGAGCAGACGCAGCGCGTCAAGTGTCCTCGATGCGGACGAGGCAGCCGGGTTTTCATAAGCGAGGCAGCCAAGGGTGGCGAAAACCTATTGTCGCAGACTCTGCCTATTCCACATAGCACATTCCCCTGCATGACGGGTCCGCCTCTCAAACGCTTCCTGTCCCTGGATCTTGACGAGGTCAAGAGTTCACCGCAAGGACCGCCATACAACTTCGCCGAATGCACCAGTGTCATCTGCCAGTTCCGGTTCTGCGTCAACTGTCTGTCCAAGTCGCATCCCGGCGAGCGTTGCCTGGTCACGGAGCTGGACACACCATCCAAACTGATGATGCCACGGGAGCGACTGACGCCGCCACAACGTGCCCAGAGCCGTGATCCGAAAATCACAAGGAAAAACTCGCTCAAGCGGCTCTGCTTTTAGCTTTATCATAGGCTTTTAACTATTACGATTAGTATTCGATTTTTTTAAATCTCATTAATTCCGTATTATGTCCATCGCATTAAGATCCATTTCATCACGTACATTCTTATATATGTTTTTAAATCGTTTCATGTAAGGTTTGTCGGAATTCTGTACCTCTGCGAGATTAAGTATTTTTTACACATGCAAAATATATAAATCATTTTTAAAACTTTAGTTGTTATAATTATAATTGGGGGAAAGTGATTCCTGTTTTCTAACGTGTACGAATTTGTTATTATATATCATTATGACAGTCTTCAAAGGCAGCCTTAATATCTTAGGCTTAAAAATATCATGGTAAATATTTTATTATTATTGTTGATTGCACTTATAAATAAATTCAAACACAAAATGTTTAAAATCAGCTGTGGTATACACCGGTTTGTGTCTTTGCTAACGTCAATGCGCGGTTTTTGCCATGCGCCTACTTGTAGATCCAAGAGATCTCTGGCCACACCAACAAAACACGTGTGGAGTGCGGTTGCCACACGTTTATTGTTCTCCTTTTTTACCTTTAATTAACTTGAGAAAAAAGGAAGAAACGACCATCCAAGATGAGTACTGCGTTGGCACAGCAGCTGCAGAAATTGGCTGCGCCGCAGTCGTCGGTGACTTTGGCAGACGCACGAAGTCGCGCCTCCATACTCTTCGATCCCAAGGAGGCGGCCACCAAGGAGCGGCGGTCCATCTATGAGATCGGGTTGACGGGACTGCAGGAGCTGACCGACTTTAATCCGGCCTTCAAGGAGTTCCAGCTGACGTTGTTCGATGAGGCCACATTGACGCTGGAGCGATCCGTGGAGCTGCCGGAGATTAACAAGATGCTGGACGCGGCCATTGCCAAGTTTTTGCGCCTGCTTTCGCCGTACCTTCTGCTCCGACCCGCACACATGGCCTTCGAATGGTTGTTGCGACGATTCCAGGTTCACGAGTATAACCGGAGAGAAGTTATGGCCCTGATTCTGCCCTATCACGAGACTATGATATTTGTCCAGATCCTTAAGACCATGAGGCTCCGGTCATCGGATGGAGACTGGTACTGGCTGCGCCCGTTGCAGCGTCCTGGCGTTCCGCTGGCCAAGACTACTATTATTAACAGAGCCGCCAGCAATCCCGCCTTCCTCGGCTTCATCTGCCAAAGTACCCAGAAGGCGGTCAAGGAACTGGGTCCTCGAGCACACCAACTACAAGCCCAGATCAACTTCTATGCCACCGTCGTAGTTGGCGCCCTGCAATTGGCGAAACCACTGCAGGACTGGCACATCACCACTATTCTAGAGTCGCTGCTTCGTGGGCTGGTTTCCGATAACATCGACTTTATGGCAGCCGCCTATGTGATCGTTGCTCAGCTTGTTTCCCGCACCAAACTCAAGAGCAAGGTGTGCAACGCCCTTCTGGAACGCGTGGCCAACTGCCCGTTTGAGAGGCTTTACAGTGAGTCGCTGCTCCTGCTTGTCTGTATCTATGGCAAACAGCAGGCCGCACTACCGCACTTTAAGTCGGAAACCATACTCAATCTGGTTGGAAAGAAGTGGCTCATCTCCACTCTGACCTCACTGGCCAAGGGTAACATCGCCATCCAGTCTATCTGCATGCCACTCATGGCGGGCGCAGTGGCCGCCATTCGGGAGGATGACGCCTCTTCCAGCTCATGCAAACTGTTCTTGGACAACCTCCTGTCAGAGGTGCCAATGCCAAAGCCGACTGCTCAGCAACTGATCAAGTGAGTACTATCGAAAGTAATAAAAAAAGTATTTATACACTTAAATTTAAAACGATTTCAACTGCTCCGATTTAATTAACATATATACTTTACCCATTTCAGTTGCTTTTTGGATACATATGTAGATATTGCGATCGATGCACCAGAGCCCATGGAAACCAACTCAAACGACGATGACGATACCATCGTAATTGATTCGGATGATGAGATCGAGACGGAAAAGACCACCTTCCAAACCTGGTATTCCACTTACCTCGAGAAACTGGAGAGACGCTATCCAGAAGCTTTTGATCTGAGCGTTAAAGAGGCCTTGAGTTCCAAATCCTCCACAAGCAATCGCCACAAGGCTTTAAAAATGGCCTTGGGTAAGTAAAAAAATAATAATATTTATATTTTTATTATATTTAATATGTTTTATTCGTTCTAAGGCTTCCGTCTCAACACTACTGATGAAAAAGCGAAGCACGCATACGAAAAACTCTATCACTACAGCGCTGACTGGCGACTTAGTGCTGTCCAGAAACTACTCCAGAATTTGAATGTGTCTAAAAAGCGGGAGAGAAGCGTTAAGCTTTTGCAAGAATGTCTCCCCGATAGGATAAATGATGATAGCGGTGCTGTGGTCTCAACCATGCTATCATTGCCTACCGAGGAGCTCGCCGAGATGTTGGGTCCGTTGCCTCTGGCTCAAACCCTATGTCGTCTGCTGTATCGTGCTCAGTCCGAAAAGGATGAGGAATGGCAACCTGTGGTTCCCCTCGCTGTTCGTCACTTGACCTCTGCCCTGGTGAGCGGAAGCTATGACACAAATTTGGTGCTATTAGCGCTGATGCCGCTTCTCTTTCCTGGCGAAGCAATAGCTGAACACCAGCACAAGGCTCTGCTTATTATACTTGACAGTGATTTTGTCAGTAAAGTTCCGTTTTTGGCAGATCTTAAAGTGAGCAACAAATTCAGCGACTTTAATGTCGGCGAGCACCGTCAACACTTCCTGGACATCATAGCGAGCAGCAATCAGGAACTGAGTAGTCAGGAACGTGCGTTGCTCCAAAGCGTAGAAGATCATGGCGGTGAGTCGTACATTCAGAAAGCCTCCCAGCTGACGCACCTGTTACTCCTGCTGACTGCCTACGCCAAGAGGGAACTACAACCTCGGGAAAGCCTTCACATGTTGGAGAAAATCGGGCTTTATAGCCGGCGCCTCCAGTTCCGTGTCGTCAACGGTAGTCAAAACACACAGAATTGTGCTCCTCTACAATTGTATGTGGATTTCCTATTGACTTTGGTTAAGAACACCAAATGGACAGCTCTAGCTTCCACTCCTTGGAATCAGATGACCGATGAGCTTCGCCTCTGTCTGCGCCTGCTGGAAGTAATATGCGCCCAAGTGTTTTCGGAAAAAGCTGATCAGCCAGAGCGTCAGGAGTGGACACGAGCCCTGCAGCAAAGTTTGCAACTAATCCTGCCTGAAGCTCAAGACAGATTGGATGTGCTATCAAACTTCTATGTGTTCGAGCGACTGCCAGAACTGTGGCCTCGAGACTCTGACTATGCCGTGTTCCGGTTGCAAGGATTCATTATTCTGGAAGCAGTTCTGTCCAACCCGAAATCCCAAATAGACTGCAGCCTGGTTCATGTGCTGCGGGTGGCCAACGCCTGTGGATCTCCTTTGCAAACTCTGCGAGTGCAAGCCATTAACACTCTGCAGTTAATCAGTAATCGCAAGCTGGTGAGCCATGTGGAGCAATTGGTGCGTTCGTTGCTGCAGCGGAAGAGTGAGTTGAGTATGGATCACGAACAATATGCCCTGATTCTATACACCATTCTGGAGCCAGAGAAGGCCACTGCCAAGGAAAGACTTGTGCTGTCAAAACTGAAACGATCTATTTTGGCTTTGACCGCCGATCCGGAGCAGTCTCCCATTTGTACGGCGTCTTTGCTTGCGGCCCTGAAGCACGTCAACGATGAGAATTTCTTAAACGATTTGCTGCCGCTGGCTCTTGACTCCCTGAAGAAGATAACTGCGGGAGAAGACAACCAGCATATAAAACAGCTGCCATGGCCACATAGTGAAATCTACAAGTCGGTAATAGAGAAGTTTGAGGGGCGTATTGCGGTGAATGTGTTGCTGCGAAAGGATCTGGCTTGGAAATTGTTTGAGGACAGCTTCGCCCAGTATGACACCTATGTCGAACTTGAACAGAAGCTACAGCCTCTTCCCTGCGTCCTGCTAAACAGCCTCACGCCGGAGACCTTTGAGCAAATGCATGCCAAGCACAAGATTGGTCTAATCAAGCTGATAGTGGAGTCGGCTACCAATTCGGACAATGACAGCATATTCTTGGCTGGCCATCGTTTGCTGAAGCGCTGCCGTTTGGATTGCCAGCCACTCGTGCCGATCCTCTTGGAGATGGCCAACACCAAGGTGCAGAAGAAACAACCCGTCAAACGACGATCAGTACAGGCAACCCAACTGAATTTGACCAGCCCATCCTGGAAGGAAGGAATGACTCTTCTCGAGCTGTTGGAGCACAAGAAACAGCTGGTTGGAGCGGAGTTGCTGATACCACCGCTCTTCGAACTTCTACAGGCCTGTCTTGCGATGGAAGAGCATGGTGCCGCTGAGTATCCCAAGCAGCTGATTCTCTCGAGCTTGCTGCACTGCTGTCAGACGGCACAGTCGGCCGGTGTGCAGCTCGTTAAGGCTATGCCTGAATCTAGCTTCCGCATCGAGTTGGTGGTGCAATCCTTAAGGAATACCCGCAATCCGCAGACCCAGCAGCATGCGCTGCTTTTCCTGACACACTGTGCTGGCATGTATCCGCAACAAGTTCTACACAAGATCGTCGAAATCTTTACGTTCGTTGGATCCACGGTGGCGCGGCACGACGATGCCTTCAGCCTGCATATAATTCACAATGTGGTGGAGTCGATTATACCAATTCTGCTTCTGAATACCGGACATAATGAGCTGGTTATACCCGTGCTTAAGGTGTTTGCTGATATTTGCACGGACGTGCCGATCCATCGGAGATTGCCATTGTATGCTACTCTGTTCCGAGTTCTGGAGCCCAAGAAGCACCTCTGGCAGTTCTTGTGCATTATCTTCGAGTCTCAAGTGATTCTGGAGCAAGTTCCGCAAAAGGTGTCCACAGACAAGTCGCGTCTGGACTTTGCTCGTGAACTGACGTTGATGTTCGAAGATCCGACGGTCGCAATTCAGACGTGCATCCGTCTATTGGATTACCTGGCCAAGTTGCCGACAACCAAAAGCAGTACTTCGGGTGGCTCGGGCTCCTCTGCGCTTATCACGGAACAACAGCTCTTTGATGTTCGGACCCGGACGTTTAAGCAACTGCGGCACTATAAGTACCTCATCATGGACTTCCTTTCTGGAATTAGCAGCTGCAACGAATGGGAGAAGAAGATGAAGCGTCCTGATCCCAGCGAGCTACTTCCGTATTATCAGGAATTTATCCTAAAGACACTCGCGTACGTGGGCGTACTTAATGGAGCATTGGAAGCAGCCTCCGAAACGCCGTCTCTAGAGAAGTTCTGGCGCGTGCTAGCTAACCATGCACACGATGTCTTGGATAACGCCATCGGTCTTTTGGCACCGCAACATTTCCTCAGTGTGATAACGGAGCTACTGAAACATGATCATGTGTATGTGCGCATTAAGGTGATGGACTTGTTGGTGACCAAGCTAAGTCCAACGAGCGATTACTTCCAGCAATCCCCCGCTGAACACTTTGGAGTGCTATTTGCTCCTTTGCAAGAGATTATCGACGGTATTCTGGAGGGCAGTTCCAACAGTGCGCAGCAGGCGAAGCTTCAACAGACTGCGTTGCATGCCCTGCAGTTTTTGGCCCTCCATCACGGACGTGACTACATCGAGGAGTGCCGCTCTCTTTTAGCCACCTTGACCAAGATCACCAAACGACGTGCAAACGTGCCCAAGGCTGTAGTCGGCAATGTGGTGCTGACCCTCGTAGAAATCTGTGCAAGTCTTAAGGCTCACGCCTTGGCCCAATTGCCAAAGTTCGCTCCTCAACTGACTGAGTTACTCAAGGAACAGGTCCACCAAATGGCCTCGCTTAAACAAGGTCCAGACTACGTCTGTTCCACCCTTGTCACAGGTAAGATCCGAACAAATCCATTTGGAAATATTTATCAACTAATGTTCCAACTACTCCATTGTAGCACTCCACAAGCTCTTCAAGGCGTTGCCGCTTTTCTTGGGACCCTACTTGGTGGAAATTATCGGAGGCTTGGCGCGCCTTTCTGTGCAACTGGAAAATCCACAGCTGCTGCTGCAGGATAAACGCACACAGGTGCTTAAGCAGAAACTTGCGGAGGTTTGGAGTGCAGTTGCCCAGGGCGTCGAGGTGCGCATTCTTGTGCCCAGTTGCGCCAAGGCGTTCTCCAGCCTATTAGAGCAGCAAGCGTACGACGAGCTAGGACATCTCATGCAGCAGCTGCTGTTGCAGAGCGTCCGTCACAATTCAGCCGCTCAATTGCAACCGGTTCAAGATCCCCTAAGCGAGCTATTCCTGCAAGCACTCAACTTCCGGCTGCAAGTGCGTGGACTAGGATTGCAGAGGCAATTGGTTTCGGATGTAGAGGCTTCCATAACCGAGACCTTTGTGACGTGGATCCTAAAGTTGTCCGAGACCAGTTTCCGTCCCATGTACTCTCGGGTACATAAGTGGGCACTGGAGAGTACCTCTCGGGAAACTCGTCTCACCTACTTCCTGCTGACCAACCGGATCGCCGAAGCTCTAAAATCTTTGTTCGTGCTATTTGCCAGCGATTTCGTGGAAGACTCTTCGCGCTTGCTGACGGAGCACAACTCAATCCGCCCCGAGTTCGAAGTCGAGGAAAGGGAAGATGATGTGGACCTGTTAATGGCAATACTGAACACTCTGCATCATGTGTTCTTGTACTGCAACGAGGACTTCATCAATGACCATCGCTTCAACGTGTTGATGCCACCGCTGGTCAACCAATTAGAAAACGACCTGGTACTGGGAAATGAGTCGCTCCAGCAAGTTCTCAGTAACTGCATTGCCCAGTTTGCGGTGGCCACCAACGATGTGATGTGGAAGCAGCTCAACAGCCAAGTGCTCCTAAAGACACGCACACCCACTCCCGAAGTGCGGATTCTGGCATTCAACAGCTGTGTGGCTATCGCGCGCAAACTGGGTGAATCCTATGCCACCTTGTTGCCGGAGACAGTTCCATTCATCGCTGAGCTCCTGGAGGACGAGCACCAGCGTGTGGAGAAGAACACCCGGACTGCAGTGCAAGAGTTAGAAACTATTTTAGGCGAGCCGGTGCAAAAGTATCTATAATTATGGGAGAAGAGATTTCTCCAAATGTAAAACGTTGTGTAAAATTATACTGTCATAAAGAAATCTATTATTACATTTTTAAAAGTGATATTTCAGTCATAATCATTAAGATCTTCAAAAAATCTGTATAACTTAGTTAAAGAATTCGCAGTAACTTACTCATTTATTCGGAATGCAGAATCCGCTTAATCTAAGTGTACAATAAGAAAACAATCAACATTATTCTTGACACAACAAGTGGAGCGAATCGGAAGCGGGACTATGTATTGTATGTGTAGGAAATGCTGGGGATGTGGGCGTTGTTGAGCGTGTTGTCGTGCGTCTCCTTGTCCTCGGGTATCTCGGGATCCTCGCGCTCCTCCTCTTCGTCGATGATGCTGATATCGCGAATGGATGGCCGGTGGCTGCGTCGCCAGCCACTGAGGTCCTGAGGCTGCTTGGTCTTGGTCAGCAGCTTCGTGCCCGTCACCGAGATCATTATCGCTCCCAGCGGAGCGGTCAGAACGATGCTGAACACGCAGATCGTCTGCACAATGTTCGCCCAGTTGCGTTCGTCCTCGGTGGCGTCGTCTCCGATATGCTTTAGGGCCACCGGACCAAGAGCCGCCTGCACCGTTGCCTTGGCCATCCACGACAGTCCCACAAAGAACTTCTCCTTGGTGTTGAGGCGATCTCCGAACGCAATACCCGCCGTGGTAAAAATTCGCAAAATGGCGCCCGTGAAAATACATGCCGCTCCGATAGACACCGTGTGTGAGTCCAGCTCGCGAATCTTAATGGTGGCACCGGTTAGCCCGAACAGAATTGGCTCGAAGATCATCCAGAAAATCTCGAAGGCGGTGGAGACCGGGTTGTCCTCCACATCCCAGCCATCCTTGCACCAGAACAGATTCGAAACGAAGGCCGAAAAGACCACAGCCAGGGGACCGGCTCCTTCGAATCCCAGTTCCTCGCTCCCATAAATGGCCATCAGTCCGCCGGTGAAGAGCAGCAGCGTCCGCAATGGCACCACATACGCGTCCCCCTTCTCCGGGAAGATGCGGGCCAGCGAGCCCCAAACGACGCCAAAGCCCAGACCGCCCAAGATGCAAACCGGTGCCTGAGCGATCTGGTAGGCGAGTCCCTTGTCGGAGAACATCACCGTGCTGATTATGCCAAATATGGCCACCGATAGGGCATCGTCCACTCCGGCTACGGCCACCACCAGTGTGGGAATACCCTTGGCCACGCCATAGCCCTTGGTCCGCAGCCGGAACAGGCAGGGCACCACCACGGCCGGTGACACTGCGGCAATGATCGAGCCCAGCAGGAAGGCCCAAATCCAGGGCAGATCCAGCAGAAAATGCGACATCACGGCCATCACCACCGCCTCCACGCACCACGGTATGATACCCAGCTTCAGGATCGTCTTGTACACCTTCTTGAAGGCCTCCGGCTCCATTTCGAGTCCAGCTCGAGTCAGGATTATGGTAAGCGCGAATTTGCGCAGATGAGCCGTCACCTTGGAGAAGTCACCATCAATGTCGGCCCAGCCTACATTCTGTAAACAGTGATTGTTAAGGGATGATATGAAATAAAAATATGTGGAGCTCACCTGGAAGAGTATGCCCACCAGGAGCATGCCAATGAGACGTGGCAAGGTGGTCAGCGATATCAGATAGCCTCCGAAATTGGCGGCCACAGTAAGAACGACCAGGCCAAAGAGCTGCCCACCAGGGGCAGCCGAGTCGCCGATGATCACAAAGGCGGTGACCCAGATAAGGACTCCTATTATTAAGAAAATAGTTAATACAATTATAACTTTAAGATATTTAAACACTTACCAATCAGAATAATGGAAATTAGGCGCGATACCGTCCTAAATGTGGGACACAGCGGGTAGGGGAATATCTTCTGCCAGAAGGGCGGCTCCCAGGACGCGGATGGCTCCTCGCCGCGGCACTTGAGGCAGAAGTTGTACATCCAGGACTCCTCGACGTAGTTGGCACCGCCATTGCTGCTGCCGCCTCCGTTTTGACCCATCTGGTGGCCATTGTACTTCGCATTGAGCACGTCCAGCGCATTCTGTCGATAGTTTTCTGCGAGAGAAGAAGGTTCCAATGAGTGATGCAAGCCATTGGGTCTGGGTGCGCCAGCACCTAGTACTCAGTTTGCAAGACCTCAAACTGTATATTATCTTCGCAGTCAGCAGGGATCTCTAATTAGGTGATAACTATGGGCATTATTATATCGAAAGGGGAATGCGTCAAAGGCAAGACCTACGCAACAATATTTTGATTTGGCAGAGCCCACTTCCCCCGGCTCGCTAATTGATAATGTTGACTGGAAAATGAGGTAGACATCGGAGCGGTAGCCGCCGATCAAACAACCGCTTCAACTTGATATATTTGCATTTTTTTCCAACTGGTTAATTCAGGTTGAAATTTCAATGGGACCGTGAAAATGAAGCGCCGAAGTGATAGGAAACTTCCTATCAAATTTGGGAAAAATACATATCATGTACTCTACGTGTGTTTAAATAAGTGCTATTATATATAATTGGCGCCAATGGTCGGAAATACTTTGTTGAATATTTATTTATATGGTGTATTTATAATATATATAATACACTTGTCTAAATCACAGTTTAGCACGTTTGCAGAAGAACTCTAAGCTTCATTGAGACGCCTATGATTGAGTTTTTGAAACGTGTTAGTAGCGAAAATGCTCAGCACACGTGAGAAGTGAGGTGTAGACAATATACGTCGCAGACTATATAAGAAATATTTTTGAAATATCTAAGTATTCCACAAATATATAGCTTATAGCCACATAGTTACTTATTTGGTATTAGATTAAAACAATCCTGCCGCTGACAAACTGGTTTTCTAGACAAGGATCCTGCGATCCTGGACAAGATCACTTACCATAGCTGTGAGTCGAGACCCGATCACTTTCGTTGTCATGGGGAGCGGTATCCTTCAGGATGCTCTTCCTTCGCGCCGGTCCAATGTCCGTGTGCGAATGTGTGGAAGTCTGCGATGGTAATACAAATCGCGATTAATTTTGTTAAATAACAATAAGTTATCGCTGGTTCACAAGCGTGTGCCCATATACACATATATTTCATTAGGCGATTATATGGCCAGTAGTACATGGAAAATCCGTTTTTACGATGCAACCAACAAGCGGAATGATCGCAATCGCCGGCGGTTAATGAATTGATATAGCCAACAGCACTCACCTGTGAAATTTTACGCCGCGGGTTTTGCTCGTAGGCGAGATTATCGTATCCGGTGCCGAGAACACCATTCCCGCCGATCATGGGGGGATCGGATATAATGCTGACCCGCCGCTTGGGCTGGCTCTCGATGACGATGGTGCTCCTGTGGTTGCCAGCCCCATTGCCACTGCCATTCGAATTGGGCATGGGCACGTCGCTGGGCACTGGGATCGGGGTCGGAGCGATGATGGTCGTCGGTGTGGTTATGGTCGCTGGTGCTCCGCCGACGGAGGGATCCTCGCGAGCTTCTGGCTCTCCCGTGGCCGTCATCTTCTTATGGCTCTGCCGGAACGAAGTTTACAATAAGTTAATCGTTTAATGCTTCGATTAGTAGCCTTTGTGCTTACACTAAACATTTGACGGCGTCGCGAATCAAATGTATGAAATTATTTCGAAGCGATTCGCGAGTTTTTACAACTATCTCGTTCGACGTTTAGCAATGAAATAAATTCATTACCGCTCGGTGGCAATCCGCCAACTCCAGGTGGACACACACACTCATAAGGGCACACACACACACACACATATACAGGCATCTGGTGGCTACACTGGGCGAAATGGCGAGGCGCTAATTGAAAAGCCAAACAGCCATTTATCAAAGTCCAGGAAAATGACAGGTAATGTGATATAAAGCGTAATTGTGGGAATTAATGCCCTATTTTTCCAATTCATTTATTTATTTATAAACTACTCTGAAAATTAACTAATAAAATATTTAACATTGTCATATAATTCATTATGAGAATTATTGTGCTCTTTCTTTAATTTATTTATTCATTTATAAGCTACTATAAAAATGAACTGTATTTTATTGCGATTATGGGTAGTTATGAGAAAAATCCTTTTTTTCTTTTTTTATGATTAAGAAGAATGATGATTAAGAATTTAAAACATGGCACATAATTTCATAGATTACGTATACGCACTGTATGCCTTCTGAGAACAGACATAAATAGTGAGAAAATATATTGCTTATCGGTTACGTGATTTTTTGTTATATACATATATACATTATATATATCATCGTTAAAATCTATTAAAATATATTAAACATAAAATATTTTTGGTATTATCTGATTTATTTATTTTTCGCAGTGCCATTGTGAACTTGTGAAAACGTTAAAGACTAAATAAATAAATAGTGTAAAATCTTCTTAAAACCTCAATAAAAATTAACGGCAATTAGCTTCAATTATATCACCTGCCCCAAAAAGATACACATGATATGCGGTTGATAGGTACTCCCATATCTCCAGCCATGAATATGTAAAAACCAGGTCGGTTGCCGCTTTGATGACCAAGAAGTTTTTTAGCCATTTGTTTGACATTCAATTATGACGCGTTTATCTAAACAAATTCACGTGAGCTGGGCTTAATATCTGTTTAATGTGCCCCCCTCCCCCTACGCCGCCTAATTTCTTTTTTTTCCGAGACGTCTCGAAATAATGAGGCTGATTTGATTATTTTATACATTTGGTGTTTATATGTTTTTCGGGGCTTTCCGTTGTTTTTGCTATTTTTGCGGTTCGACGGCGAGGAGAACAGAATGTGACATCAAGTCATGCGGTTCGTTAGCTGAATGCTGAAATCAAACAAAGCCACAAGCATGTTGCTTGTGCCTGGCAAAATGTTGATTTAAATTGTTGTTCCCTGACATCACCCGCACCCCCTCTGAAGTTGGTCCAAACTTGCGTTATTCAATTCGCTAATTTATGGCTCACACAAAAACTGGCGGCAAATAGCAGTTGACAGATCTGTCCAAAATGCGAGCACATTTGGTTTTGAAGCCATTCGATGGACAGATACCAATGGAGATGAGATTTTATACATCTTATTCAGTTCAATAACTTTATCATTAAACAATGTGCAACATGTTGACTATACTCACACGCTCTGATTGGAGTACCAAATATAGACTTAAGTGGGCGGAAAGGGGTAAGATGGTAGACGATATCAGAAATGTTGGCAACGGAAAGAGACTATTTGCAATCACAACTGCATAATTGGCCAGCCACGCTCAGTGTTTTCAATTTTCACATCTAATTAGCGCCGATTCAACAAAAAGTGCTGCTATTGATAGGAGTGATTTGCTGTGATAAAATTGTTTTGGACAATATTTAAGTTGGCACAGTCACCCCAGCAGCGATTTTCAATCTTTTAGATCTTAATCTTAAGCCAAGGCATTGGTTTTGATTATTTAGTTTTTACTTAGTTTTTTTTCTTTTTTGGGGGGCTTGGGGCTCTAATTGACGCGTGTCTGGTATCAAACAGACCCGAGTTGACAAACTTTTCGACACTTCATCATCATCATCATCATCAATATATCATAGGTATATTATCGTCACGTGCTATCATGCGAACAAATGGCGAACAAAGCGGCTTAATTAGCATTCGTGTGTCATCTGTTGGGCTTTTAAGACATATAAACAAATATATATCTGGCTATAAAACAGTAAGTGTTCATCATCAATAGGCCATCGTATGGGCCCGATTACAGGTCATCCGTAGGGTGAACAACTCGTGTGATTACCAAGCAAATTCATTTTCAAGTTAATATTACCTTACTATGCATTTCAATTTTGAATTATTTAAAATAAACTGTTTAGTTTTTAACTTCATCGTTATTAAAGGTTTTGCAAATACACAATCCCTTTGATTTAATAATTTAGCTAATTGCTTGCGATATCTTGAGTTTCACTTTGAACCCTTGTTAGTCATTTTTGCATTCAACCTGGGCTTTCAACGATTTTGCCGCTCTTTGACCTTGCCGTAGGTTGGTTGCCCCACCCCCATTTGCGCGCCCACACCAAAAAAAAGCATTTGCATTGCCATCGAATGAACACAACGGCGAGGAACGATTCTACGTGACATGTTTGCCTGATCGGATTGGCCAGGGCATAAGCAAATTCGAAGCAGTTAGTTAGCTTGGGTCAGTTGGCCGGAGCGGTTGTGTTGGCCAGCTGGAGATTCGGATTGGGTGAACTGGTCAGGTGGCCGGATTACTTAGCACGAGCGGTGCCAAGCCGTTTTTGGCCCAAAAGGTTTTCCTTCGCACGCTTCAAAACCCATTGCGCAATGGTCATAGCCAAAAATTGGGGAATGGGGAGGGGTTTGGGGCGCAAAAACATTTACATTTTACAACGAATTTGAAATTGGGCAGGTAACCAATGGATTGGGTGGATGGGCTTGGTTGGAGAAGTAATATCCGTATTAGTAGCAGCTACCTGTGACGTGATTCACTTTCAAACGTGGTCAGACGACAAACGCATTTCAGTGCTTCGTCTTTGGTTTTTCTTGTAAATGGCACGGCTGTTATCCCATAGCCATTGTGTTAATCTAATCGATTGACGGAGTTGAGCATTGTCTACGGAACTTCCCAGCAATAGATAATCAGGAGAGATAATAAGGTACGCGCATTCTTACACAATTAATCCCCAAAGCACTTGAGTGCGGGGAGCGTGTAAATTTTGAGAACAATTCACTTGAATCAAATTCAAATGGAGGGAATACACAGTCGGCTATTTCCACGGATTCTTATCAATCGGAGTCACATGTGACCAATGGCGAGGCAGATATGATGATATTGGACACTTGGCTAATCTCCGCTGGGCTTTTTCCGGCTGCGATTAGCCGGTTGTAGGACTGTTAATTGAATCATAGAAACATGTTCTTCAAGTTTATGTGTATATAAATACTAATAGCTAATATGGTTAAATACACATATTTTCAGCTAAGTTACTCCTCGTAATTAAGCAATCGCCAAAAATGAAATGGAATATTTCGAAAAATTTCTATTAAATGTTTTCTTCTGATAAAACCAATGATCACAATGATTCGTCGCAGTCTTTATTGGGCGCCAATAAAACAGAGTTTATTACCATGAATAGATTCCTGGGTGCTCAACTTCAGATTGACGTCAAAGGAGACGTCCTCCAACTCTCACTTAGCTCCAGTCCAATCGTTCAATTGATCAATTAAATGGTTTTTGCAGAGACATTCGAAGAAGTTGAGGAATATTCTTTAAATAGCGCTCGATTGAAGTTATCAAGTGCTAGATGGCATCGTTGAAATCTTTTATGGCCGACGGATTTCGTTGGACCTTTCACAAAGTTATCTACGGCCGTATATTTGCATTAATTTATTGCAAATATAAAAGACTTTTGCGATGATTGATCGCAGTATGTTGAACATTCATATAATATAATATATTCGCGGCTTATCTGACAATCGACGGCGATAGCAAAGGGCGCTATGGCGAAAAAGATTTAGCCATAAAGATCAAATCGGACGAAAGGCTAAATAAAAATCCACCGAACACTCGAGTTGGTGGTCGCTCATATAAAATTGAAGGGGCTAGGTAATGATAAGGGGGGCGGTGGAATAGCGGTTAAACCCTTATCAATGCGCCGAACTACTTAATTGGCTTGATATTGCCCTACTACCCCAACTACCGTGTGGCCAAGTGTGGATTGTGATTGATTCCATTCCGAATGCTAAATACGCAGACGGGATCGGGTGCCCCTTTTAAATTGGTTTCACGATTGCGATCGGATCGCGAAATATGTGTGTGATTACTCCACTTACGAGTGTTTCATTAACAGACCCACTCCACTCGATTCGAATCTCAATCAGCCATGAATGTTGTTTCTATATAATCGGCTTCAGATTCGATTTCGATTTCGCTTTCAATTCAACCCCCGCCCCCCCTTGCCAGTTTTGATTTCACTGGGTCTCAGGTGCTTTCCACTGGGGGTTTATCTGCCTCAATTGCGCGAATTGTTTATTAAAACATTATCAATATCTGTAATCCACAGTCGGATCCACTTCACGCTGTTCTACACTCGTTTCGTCTGGCTTTGGTCTTCGTCATTAGTCCCATTGACAACTGCTAATTGTGGTAAGTGTTTATTGGCCCAATTTTCGAGGCATTCGATAAGATTTGGCCCGTGTATCACTCTTCTCGTTTAATTATGCATGTATTTCCTTTATCATCTCAGTTCTCTTCTGGCTGAGACTTCCTCTGCTTATCTAAGCCTTAATGTACTGGGTATACTCGAGATGTTTCGGATAGAGGTTACACATTTGGGTAATATTTAGTGGTATCATAAAGGTGTTTTTCGGCACGATTTGATGTGGATCACAGTTTATTCTATTGCAGTGCACAGCAAAAAAATTTAAGTTAAATATTAATTCATAGTAATATATAAGTTATATTACTTCGGATCTATGCAACTTCATAAGAGTAAAAAAAAAATTTGTATCTTTAGGGATATGAAGTATCTACAGTAGAGCAAGCTATATATCTTTGTATACTTCCTTCGCTACTTTAGACAGAATCAAAGTTGAAAAGTAGATTTTCCAACTGCAGAAAACTTCTCTTTGATTGTGTTACAAAGTATATAATATATAATATAATATATACAATGCACAACCGTTATACGCACTGCGCATTTCCTTGACATTGTGATTGATTTTATTGATACTGATACGGAATTAATGCGTTCTGGAACTCGTTCACAGCTTACATTAAAGGGTTAACCCGCTTGAGATGTTCGCTTAATAGCATTTAAATGATGATACAATTGGTAGCACTGCAAATTGATTTTCCTCATGCAATAAAATATTCTTATGCATTCATTTCGAGTTCATTAAGAAATCATTCACATTTCATTAATTTCGGTCAATATGCAAATGAGCAGCAAAACGTAAATAAAGTGAAATATATGAACCAAATTAATAACAGCTCAAAGTCGCAAGCGGGTGTTTTAATCATAAGCGCGTGTAATTTGCATTTGCACTGTTTTGGCTGCTGCTTTGGCATTTCGAAAACACGTACAGCCAGAAATGTGAAATATCTTAAGTATTTACTTTATTACAGCCACTGAACTCGAAGATGCGAATGAGTGGTAAAACCTACTTTGTATTCACACGGCGGCCAGGAGGAAATTAGACAACTTTCGTTGATGTCTCAAATCTGAAGGCACTTTTGTCACTTTTCGTTGTCTTCGTGTTTTAATCTTCTTCACTTTTCTCGGAATAGCGCCACTTCTCGACTAATTAAAACTCAGTTAGTCGTTCTGCGTTGACTTTTACTTTCATATTCACAAAACGCGATCCACGGAGGCGAAAACTGAGGCGAAGTCGATCCGCAACCTGGCCAAAAGCACGACTAAGTCGCTGCAAATTCCTGCCAGCGTTTTATAGGCACACACACACACTCACGTCTGTAAACGCGATCGGAAGAATTGAAGCGAATCGAATTGAAACCGCTCTCTTGCTCACCCATTCATTCACGCACTCACTCACTCACTCACCTACTCACTCTCCGATTCGCGAAGAATTGCCCGAAGTTATGTGGTTGTAAGTCTTATCTTCTGGTGTGATCCACCCACCTGAAAATAAAGGTGGCCCAAAGCCCGCTCTTCTGGTAGAAGAAGAGGCGTAAATCAAGGCGATCGGCAGCCAATGGTATTAGCCAACTATATAGCTACTGCGCTGTTATATCTCGAACTGAAGGCCCTCTCGAGTTGTGCGATCCATAAAATGGTCAACAAAATAATTTCCTCAACGCTTCCCAGGCCATAAATTCAGTTCAGAATTTACCATCGGCGAATGCAATGTCATAATTGGTACTTGGCGATGTGAAAATACATTGTTTATATGGCCCTATATGTGACACGAAAAAGTATGCAATAAAAAATATGATTGATGACCCGAGATAACGAATGGTTTCTCTTTAATTAGGCAGTCTTAAGAAGCTCAATCAATCGAAAATTGAAAGCGTTTGATGGCTTTATGGCCACGTTAATCAATACGCATTGATATGGTCGCGACGTTGTGTTTGCCCATCGTTTGATGAACTTTAGATGGGATTTGGTAATTGAGTCACATTGAATGCATGGCGGTAGAAAAGTCAATTAGTTAATTGGCGGTCTAATTGACTTGACTTTGCAGAACTCGCCATGCGTATCAATAATACAAATAGCCTCTAAATATCTAAATACTTGCCCATTATATTAGATTAATCATTTGGCGTAAACAAACACGGATAAAGATGCCACTTTGTTTATTTACCATTTGCATAAAATCCAAATGGATGATTTTCGTTTATTTAACTTGCCTAATTTCAACTGACAAATCGCAATACACTCAAAACTGATAAGCGTGTTCCCTCGCAGACACTGAATAGTATTCCTTTTGATATCTGCGCCATAAACCGTACTCAAAGATTTCCGCTGCGATTCACCTGGGTAAACTGACTTTGATTAGTGCAATATAAGTACATGATATGCGGTATTTGGGCAAAACAATGTTATAATGAAATCGTGCAAATAGTGCTTACAATTGATATTTTGGTTAAAATGATTATTGCTATTTTTAGCCAGAGATTAATTTGATATTTCTGACATTGCCCGCATAAAGGTATGCCGGCATAGCAATAAAATTGATTTCACTGCTGCCATTTAATATTTATTGTAAATTTGTTTATCTAATTTCCGGCAATATATTTACCTACTTTCTGTCTATCTGCATATTGTTTTTTGCACTCATACCAATTCGCAGACAAAACGGCAAATGGTCCCATCGAATTCAATTCAAACAATCCGCAAAATTGCAGAAATGTATGAACTTTTCGCATGAAACTTCTCTAATTATTTGAGTGGCAAACGGCCAATGTAAAATGCGTCATGACATCGAGGTGGCTGATGAAAATGCGGCTGGGTCAGGGATTCGTGCGGGGTCTCCATAAATTAACTTTGCCAAAATTACAAACATTTTCCTATTTCCCCCATTAAAACCCAAATCACGGTGCCACACACCAGCGCAGACATACATACATACATACGTACATATCCGTGTTGGCTGGACGGGAGTGTAGCAATTTCAATTAAAGCTAATTACAACCAATATCGACTGCCAACAATGTCAAGCATCAAATGCGACGAAGCCACCCGAGAGGAGCCAGCTCGATTGGTTGGATGGAAGCCCGGCTAGTGTCATGTCTGGGTCGTGCACTGCGAGAAACTGCGGTGATCCGCTCACAAGGTGTCACTCAGTGTCGCCGAAGGTCCTGTCTGTGGGCGACGGTAAGTCCTGCGCGCGGGGTGAACCGTTGCCTGAGTAAGTTTTGTTGTCGTTGTCACCGCCAGCCACTGAGATGTGGCCATTTGGGTGAACCTAAGTCTGGGGATAAAGCACACTTATTTATTTTATTTCTTTAATAATTAGTGTTTGTATATTTCTTTTTTTTATATAAGCATCACATTTAGGTGGATTTTTTGTGCGAAAACGATTTTTATCAGTTATGTTCTTGAAATATTACGCATACGCCTTGTGCACATGCCCATACTAACCAACCTTCTTGTTAAGACAAACATTCTTCGTTATTTATCAAATTATTGTGGTTTCAAGTCTTAAATTTTTTATTTTTTTTTTTTTACAGGTCCACCCTAAAGGATGTGTGTGGGCTGCTGCTGCTGGAGGGTCCACAAGCTAGTGTCTGAATTTGAGTCACAACCCGTTGCAAATGCTGGCGTTGTTGTCGTGGAATAATTAAAGCAAATTTGCTCTTCAGACAGTCGCCCGTGGAAAAACAAGGCAAACGTCTCAGCTCTCAGCACGGCGACCCACAACAAGAGCGGTGCCGAATCACCAGACCCAGGTACAATCGAGGATACCGCCTCCTTAAGGAGCGACAAAAGCCCAAAGGAATGTCACGGATAACAATCCGACTGCAGCATACCCACTATAAATTTAACCAAAAAGTATGGCATACCTTGCGAAGCAAGCTGCAACTTTAAGCTAAGTAATAAAAATGTCTTATCTTTAATATTAAGTTTTTAATGCTAATCTAGACAAAGACTTCTGCCATCGTATGCTTGTTACCTGCTTGCCAACTTATCTGATATACCCCTTTCAAATAGAAATTCCGTTTATAGCAACAACAACACCGTCAGCTGCCAGTGCCAACATCAACAAAAAGGGGTGCTCCAAAGTGTTTCGAGGACTCGTACCTCCTACGACGACAATTGCAACAACAGCAATGCAGAACAAAACGCCAGTCAGCCGGGAAAGTACGCAAAAAAATGTCTTTATGTACGGAAGGCAAGGTACGAGCACGCTTATATGTATGTATATGTATGTTTTTGCTACCATAATATGGAACAGAGCCAACAACACAAAAACAATGCCAGTGAGTGGCACAGAGCGCTGGAACAGGAGCGGTTCATCTGGAGGAGAAGCTATGGTAATGCCACACAAACTATAAGGATTATGTTAACAAATAGCGGTGTCTTTTATGCTAAATAAATTGGTAAAATTACGTGTCGTAACTGCGTATACGTCATTTTTCTGGACGTAAACGTAATGTTAATAGAAGTTAAGGCGAATATGAAAACAACAGTAAATAAAGATAACGATTAATTTATTAAAATGTTGTACAAAACAACGTTAAATATTTAATATATTTCCATCATATCTTATTAGCTACGTCTAAACATTTGTTTTATCTTACTTAAGTAATAAAGTGCGTTTAAAATGTTTTTAATATTATTCAAAAACTTTATATATTTAAAATATTAAAGTTTTGTTCTCAAATAAGGCAAACATATTTCGTGATCCTGTACTCCTCCTTTGCCGCTCCTGAGGCAAAGAGAACGAAGCGGAAAGGAGGAAACCGAACGGCGACCGCGATGACGGACTCGTGCGGATGCTGCTGATGCCGATGCTGATGCCGACGTGGATGTGGATGCCGACGAGGATGAGGATGACGATGCTGCTGCTCGGCTCTTCCTGTGGCTTTTCTCACTTGCTGAGCGCAACAAGGACCAAAAAATGCCAGCACGGCAACAACAAAGGCCAACAACAATAATAATAGCGAATGGCAACAATAAACTGGGCTTGCGCCAAAAACGAAATGCGAAAATTTTGTGGGAAGAGCGAGCGAGAGTCGTCTTCTCACGGCGGCAGGACGGTAACAACAACAGAAACAACAAAGGAGTAACGAGATGGGAAAACAAAATCACACATACACACACGAAGAGCGACTCTCACAAAAAGCTGCTCAAAGTCAGTGTTTCGGGTGTGTGTGCGTGCGTGTTAGTGGGAGAGATTTACCCGAAAAAAGTTTTCAACTTGAAATTGAACTGTGTGTGCCATAGTTGAAGGTAGAAGAAGCAGCATCAGACAAATTGGAGAGCGCCAGTTGTTGTTGCTTCAGATGCTGATGCTGATGCTGCTCTTCTCTCTCCTCCTTCTCTACACAGAAATAAATAATTCAGCAATAATCAATACGATAATGACACACTACCATTAATTTAAAATGCATGCTTGTAGTTGTGATCAAACATTAATTAACCAGTTTGAATTAATATGCTAATAAAATGAATTATTTATTAGAAAAGCTCTCTAGTATTCAGTAAATTTTAGTATAACTTAATATTAAAGTGGTGATAATTGAACAAAGCAGTATTAAACGGGACATCTTATCAGAAAAGGTTTAAAAACTTTCTTCATCCCAAAAATGCATGGTAAATCCGGGAGCTTTGCATATCAATTTGATTTTCGCTCTGTGTAGCTGGCTTTGTTGTTGTGGGAGCGAAAATATTTTAACGCAATTAGAGTCGGAGCATCGTCGTTGTCGTTGTGTCAGCATCAGAGCAAGAGCGAACGCGCACGCAGACGGACACGGACACGGAGCACGGATAAAACGGGCGAAAGACAAGAAAAACCTACAAGGGCAGCGCACAAGAATAGCTGGCCCCAGTGTGTGATGTGTTGTAATGTGTTATCTCGAAAAAAGAGTGCCTCGAAGGTAGTGTAAAAAGTGTGACCAGCAGCGGTAAAAACCAGAGCAAACCAGAGACTCAATTAACTGTGAAAACCTGCTGCACACACGCCACACGCACGCACGCACGCACACCCTCGCCGAGTGAGAGTGTAGTGGAGAGAGAGTCGCAGAGAGGTGAAGGTGAAGCTGAAGGAGAAGCGCGAACAATTTGTTGAATACAACGGTACCGCTCCGTTGCAAGGCGAAAAGCGAAAGTGAAAGGCAGAAGCCAAAGAAAAGCGAACTAAATTTTAATACGGCGAAAAGAACTGAAATAAAACTAGGGGAAAATTCAGAGAGTGCCCGAACAAACAACACCAACAAACGGGAAAGGGAAAAACGGAGAAAATTGGCGGCGCAAAAGTTAAAAGGGACAAAGACGATTAAGCAGCTTGCCAAGGACGAGGACCAACAGCACGAAAGGTGAGCCCCAATAAGTCAGCCGAAAGTAGGAGGCAAAAAAGAAATGTACAGGCAAAGTTGCGCCTAGCGACACAGGACACAAGGCACAAGCAAAAAAAAAAAAGAAGAAAAAAAAAATAAAAACGCCCCAAACAGATTTCTCCCTCTTGGAAAGTGACAGTCGTCGACGTCGCCTTGCAACGCCTCAAGAAGCAAAGGCCCCCGGCCCCCACCCTCCACCACTTTCTTCCGCTCTGCCATTCACCCTGAGCACAAGAGAGCGCCACCCACCCACGCAAGCCGCCCACTTTCACCGCCCATTCTAGAACCCGCGTAGTTGTTGGCTTTCTTGTTATTCATAGGCAAACATAGGCAAACAAGCAGAAGCGAAGCAAAGAGCAACCTGCGTGGCTGCGGCCAACAACAACAGCAAACATCCAGCAGCGCTGCGAGGGCTGTTCTCAAAATGAAATTAGCCCCGACTCGCATTTGTTTGGCCCGATATTGGCCATCTTTGGGTTAATGCCATCAAACGGCAAAGCGGCCAGCCCCAAAAAGTATGCTATGGCTTCTTCTGCGTGCGGACCGCGATAATCCCATCAAAAAGAATTTTTAGGGACCACTCCGAAAAGTCAACCGCCACATTTCAATATGGCTGAAATGTCAAAACCCGGGCAAAAACTCAGACCTTTCATAACCTTTTTCATCGAATTTGTGTCCGGCAGTTTTTTTCGTCACTTTACTAACTGAATAAGCCGCGAAAACTTTTGAATATCTTTCGTAAATGTGTTTTCTTTTCCAGTCAGGATTATTATTTCCTCTTGCAGTCGGGAAACTATAATCCTCACGCAAAGGAAATGTTCTGGGTTTCCAGTTTAGCAGTTTTTAAAAAACACACAATTTCAAACCCTGAAGTTCAGAACAAAAATGTCTTTTCTTTATTTAAATAGATCAATCAACTATTTAGATGCCAAACACTGCCTTATTTTCAATTTAAAATTGCTTACACACTTTCTCCAATTATAACAGCCTGACAATCTATTTAAAGACAATTGCATTAATTCCCTTAAATAACCTTTTCGTTCATTTAAAATCCAATCATTTGAATACACACACATTCAAGCAGATTAAAGTTGCAGCATTGTAAAGCAACTAAAACAATTTGAATGGCTTTCCTTGCGTACTAAGACTTTAACTAATTTCCCAAGCTAAACACGCTTTCCAGATTAAAATCTCCTGTATCTGTGGAAGCCCTCAGCTCCTGGCCATATCCAGTTTCCTGTTACCATTTGACCTCCCCTCGTTTTGGCGACGGCTGGCATTGGCGGGAGTGATAATTCATGTCCCGCTGACATTTTTGGGTCAAAAAACTAAAATATTATGTGGTGGCTCTTGCCATTTCGTTCAAGTGTGTGCGTACGTCTGTGTCTGCCCATTTTAGAGCCCTGTGTTTGTTTGTTTTTTCTTTGTGGCTTGTAGTCATTATTTCATGCAACCTTCGGAGCACCACCACTATCCATCATACGTCATTCCCATTGAAGGTTTGCCGACGGTGGTCCTGAAAGTCCTGCGTGGGTCTGACTGGCATTCGGGCAGATTAAAATTGCATCCGGCGCGCCAAACAAAGGACCGTTGACCAATTTCGCTTAAACATAAAACAAGGAAAAATTACCAGCGATCCTGGCCAATGTTCAAGCTGGCGCGGCACACAAACAAACGCACTAAATAGGAAAACGGGCACATAAACACACGAAGGCAAACAGAAATGAATTCATAGTAAAAGTCTTAATTGAAATTTTTGCTCGAAATGTGTGCAGATGGGGATTTTTTTGTTGTACTGTTCAGCGGCACCTAAAATGGAAGCGATGTGTCCATGGCGGAACCTGTGTATACATATATCATTCACATATATGTAACATATATATATATATAAATATATATATGAATGTGCAAACTGGGTGGCGGCAACTTTGTGAAGCCAAGTCGGGCGGTGAAAAAAGCAAAAGTCGTGGCCTGTGGTGTAAACGGATCTGTTGGCCAGAGCGGAGGATAAGGATGAGGATGGGAATGGGGATGAGCATGGGTTTCCCGGGGATTGGCACTGGGATCTGGTGCAACTTTGTTTGGCTCTTGGCATTACCTTTGTATCATATTCTTTTATTTAACTTTGTGTACTTCCATGAGAGACTGCCTCCATTCGCCGCCTTTCAGCCAAGCAAGAGGCAATCAACGCAAAAGAAATGAGTTAAATGTTTGATTACAAAATTGCATTCTGCACCTTGGAGAATTCCTCTTAATTTGAAATTCTCAATTTAGTTAGCGTTAGCATCGAATTTCACAGGGGAAGTCTGTTGTCTAATCAAGCGAAAACACTTGAGGTGTGCAGTGCGGAATTTTAATTAGACCAAATCAGTTTCATTTAGTTTGCAGCATTTTCTTCAATTTTCAGATCATTTACAAATTCATTCTGATATTTTCATAAATATTTGCGCATGAACTTGCTAATTTATGCAATTAATTAAATAAAATAAGGCTTCTGATTTAATTGCCTACTCAATAGGCGGATAATACGAAGTATGCACAAATTATATTTTAACTACAATTGCATTTAGCAAATTTGCAATAAAATGTTCATCATAATTAAACCAAAAGTAGTTACATTTTCAATAATCACGCATTTTGTACGCTAGCCACCATTGAATAAATTGTGCAAAGTTATCCTTTTAAATCAAGCTGAAATAATGATGATTTTTGGTAATTGCTTTATACTGCAAAATTATCAATTAAGACAATTTGCTGTTAACGCAGCTGATATTTTTGAATAATCGCTGGGAATCAAATGAATCCAAGGCCAACCAACAATAAAAAATAAACAGAAAAGGGTGGCATAAATAACAGGCCAAAGTAAATGTTATCAGTATAAATATTTGTCGAATTAAATTACAGTTAATGCAGAATTAGTAATTAAACGATTTAAATGCAACACCTCTATGTTTTTTTTTTACAAAAAACAGTATTATTAATCTGAGCCGTCAATAAAATGCAATCGGCACGTTGCTAAACCTGAATAAATAATGTACATTTGTAAATTTATCCGGGTATGAGCATATAAATATTAATTGTTCAAAATGAAAATGGGTTCAGAATATTAAACTGTTCTGAACTCATTAATTGTATGTGTATTAAGAAAGTTGCAGCATTAAAACTAGTATTCAACTGGATAGCAAACATATGTATTCATTTTGTTTAAAGATTATTATTATATATTTTTTTGACATAATGAAGTAATTTACCTTTAGAATCCAAGAACATAGAGCAATTTGTCTGCCCATTTCTTATAAAGTGGAAAATTAACAAATGGCCAAGAGATTAGGGGACATGAGTAGTGGTGAGAAATCTACATGGCTATAAACACAAGATTCAACACTTTTAGGAGCCATGCCACACCACTTCCCCGCCCATCCTGACCCCGCCCACCGACCGAGTCATTTGCTTTGAATGGGGAATGAATCTGAATCTGAATCGAAATGTTGTGTTGGCTGAAATTTATGTGTCTATTGCCAAAGGATTCTATGCAAAGGGGACACGACACAAAGGAGACACGAGCCATAGAAGATGGGCCTGAAGATGAGCAGGGAAAACTGAAGAAGTGGGCGGCGGAGGATGCCACTCCCACTCCGACAACCATTCCCACGCCCCCTGCCTAGCTGACAAACACGCACACACACACACAGACACAATCGCATACATACGCAATTACACGCCCACTTTGCTTTATCTTTGTAACTGTTACAAAACTTGGCTTCATCTTCTGCAGATTTCCTCCTTCATTTTTTTTAGTCCTTTTGCGAGTGTGTTGTTGCTGTTGTGCCATCTGTGCGTGTGTGTTTGTGTTTGTGTTTGGGCCTGTGTTTGTAGTTGTTTATCTTGGCCAGAAGCTATATAGTTTATCTATGTGCATGTTTGCTGTTTTGCTGGTGGCCGTCGGTTGGTGTACACTTTTCCGCACTTATTCCATATTTAAGAGGCAATTTATATTCCCTTTTTTTGCACTCGCATTCCGTCTCGCTCTATGGCTCCTTGCCGCCCTATCGCCGTCCCTCTCCGCCGCAGCGGTCCATTCAAACTGCCATTCAACTTCAGCTACAGTTTCCGCCGCTCTACTCGACTCAACTCGACTCGGCTGTTTCTGATTTAGCCGCCACCAACACAGAACCACCGCAAAGCACGGAAAAAAGATGGGTTCGCCTAGCGATTAGACTATCAGATACTTAGCAATCTTGGTCAGAACGTTTATATAAAATATAAAATAAATATAAAATATTTATATAAAATATATAAATATAAAGTAAATATTCATTTCATTTAATTCTATAAATTAAATGCTGATAAATAGTAAAAGCATATTACTTTTAAGTGCTGCTGTTTGTTCTTTGCGAGCATAAATATCGCCTGACACTAAACCGTTAGCTGCTTTTGTTTAATGTTATTTAGAAACTCCTGCCACCTGAATGTGTAGTGGCTTTTAGGAATTGAATTAAGTTTCGCTAGCGTGTGCCAGCCACTTTTTTTTCCAGTTACAAAACCCATTGCCAGCGCCATAAACCCTTTTGCAATTATTCGGTATCGAGAGCTCCACTGGCTGCCACTAAGCAGCAAACAGGAGCTAACCACTACTGATGCCTGCCCATTCCGATCCAATTTTGCATGGTGCGACCTACCTGCTCCCTGCTACCGTTCCAACTGGTCTGCCACGACCCGCTCCACGCCCCCTGCGGCTGTCAGTAGCCAATTATCATTTTTCGCAATGAATAAAAACGCTGACTGCTCCGTCCGTCCGTCGTGCCCGTCCGGCTCTTCAGCCGGATGAACGAGTGGTGTGCGTGTGCCACGTAGCCTCCGCAGATGCGAGTGTATCCAAACGGCATTTCCATAGCCACAGTTTCCATGGATTCGGTCGCCTTTTTGCACCTTGCGGCTACTGCTGCAGTGGCAATAGCTCACCCATCCAAATCCGTATCTATGGTAAAGCCCAAGCCCGTTCTCGAACGGCTTTTCGTTGCTAGCTGGCTTTCTCCGCTTTCTTTTTTTTTATTGTGTCATAAATTATTCAAACGTAAACATCATCAGCAGGCAGCAGGCGGCGGATCAGGATAAAGATGCGGCTCAGCCCGCCGGCCTATCTGTGTTTGCCCGATACAAGCTCTTATGTGCTCCTCATTATCGGAGGCAGACGTTTAACGCACCCATGGCGCACACACTCAAATATTGTATATCCTTGTACATCCTGCCGCTCGGCATGTGCTTATTTTTGTATCTTATTCGCAGGACTGTCCCCCGCAGTCAGGGCACACTGGTCATGAATTAGTATAAATAACTTATTGCCTTAGCAATATTTAATATCCATGTAGCCATCAAAAGCTTAAATAGATTGTCTTTAAAAATTATTGTTAAAATGTGTGGTCAATTTGATTTTGTCTCGATTTCTTCATATTCAAATCATTTTTGGTAACATTTAAAACATTTATCAGAGTTTTTGGATAGTTCATCCTCTATTTCATCTTCTTAATATTCCTATAATGCTCGAAAAGACATTTCCCCATTTTTCCATTTTCATCCGACTTAAGTGGTTAAAAGCATATATTCACTATGACCAAAAAGTGTCACATAAAATTGCAAATTTAATGCTCTTAAGTTGAGAGCCTAAAAATAAAGTGGATTTCCTTGCTTAATACCTTGTAGTGCAATTGTATAAACGTTTATTCATGGTATGCAAAACTCTGCCATATCATGCTGTGTCTACTCCAATTTGCACAGCATAAGTGAGACTTTCATTATTTATTACCAGGTTAAATCATGTAAAAACCCCATGATTGAATTGGCCAGCCGATTTGCAGCAACCATAAATGTGAATTTCAATAAATGGAATGCCATTCGTTTTGGCCAAAGAGTTTTCCAATCCAATAAAATGCGTAAATCTCCCCATACTAAACTGGAAAGCTATTATGATACAGGGTGCTCATTTGCTCACTCTTTTGAGATTTCTAGTGTGATATAATTGTCTGCAATTTCGCTTGAATTTTTAAACTCTCCTGAAATATCCTCCATTTTCCTTGAATAGATATATTCCTGGGAAGTGCATTCTACTCCTTGTTCCGTTGGGATATACAAAGGTTTTTTTTTCAAAGTACACTCACTCAGTAGGTGCAATTTTATTCAGCATATTATTGTTTGGAAGCGGGAATCAAATTGCCCGAACCAGTGTGCAATGATGCGGAAGCAATCGGAAGAGCATGACCCAGCGGGATGTGGGCAGTTGGCGTGGGCGCGACGGATGATATGCGAGGACTTCGCACTCGGCGAGTCACTTCCATAAATAAAGAAGGCGCTGGATGGGTTCGTTTGGGTTGGGTTGGTATGGAATAAGATGGAATGGAATGGAGGAGAGTGGAATGAGATGAGATGGGCTGGCAGCTCCCGAGTCGCGCCATCACTTGGTAAATAAGTAGTGCACGTAGGCATTCGGCATAATGAAGCGAACGCCCCCAAACGCGGCCACTTTGCCTTGAAGAGGCACAGCAATTTGTTTGGCCCATGCGGCGTATACGTAATCACGCATTGATATGCCATTTACTCGGACGCCAGCAGCAGAAAAAGTGGCACGAAGATGAAGGCAAATAAATGAATGCAATAGAGGGGGCAGTAGCAGCACTTCTGACTGATTTATGCAGTCGATTTTGCAGTTTCATTTGGGTACCTTTCCTTTTATCCGACGCCTTAACCAAACTTTCCGCCTGGAAATGCACCCTTGTGGGCTGGTGGAGCTCAAATTAAATTTATGCTCCCCAGCCATTTTTACGAGCCGCTGCGAACTCTGACCAAGTCGTTACCGCCTGTGATTACATGTTAATTATCATTGCGTAATGAATTGGCCTTTTGTACTCGCATGTGCCACCCCTCTCCTTGTCCCCTCAGATTTTACAACCTGCAGACCTGCATACAAATGCCGGAGGAATATAAAATATTCAGAATGTGGAGTGTGCGGCACGAGAGGCTTCTGCGGTGGCGGCTGGTCCTGAAGCTGAGAGGTTTTCATTTGCAAAATAATTTCTCTATCAATTTTAAAAATAATTGCATTTGATTTATCCAAAGATAGTAATCACAATTAATGCTCTGCGGGCTGGAAAAAAATTAAATAATTGCATTCACTGCTACTCCATTTTGAAGTGAGTGAATAGAGTGTACTTCGCCAATTACGAATCTAATTTAAAGTATTTTTTTTTTTTTGAACAATTGTAATGAATTTCGTACAAAAAATGTCGAACATGTAAATTAGTTTAAACTCTATCACTTACAGGTGGCTATTTATTAAATTTCAATCAAAGCAAACTTGGTTAATAAAAATATAATAAAAACCAAGTAGTTTTTATACATTTTTAGGAGTGCACGTTTTTTGAAAACGTTTGATTTAATTAAACTGTAGAATATGCTGCCACTTTTTTCTGGCTTGCATTTATGTTGATGCACAGCTCTCCGAACATTAAAGAGCCACTTTTTGCGATTAGACCAACTTCAACATGTTTTTAGAGTTATTTCAAGTGGCACAGAAATAATGAAAGAAAGTTTGTTTTAAGCGAAACTTGGTGTATATCACAACCTACTTAGAATAGAAATCCGAGAAAATCAGTTGATGCCGCAAAGAGTTGGGTTATGTCCTTAAGCAGAGCTCAGCAGGACTCAGCCGTTTGAAAAGCACAAAATAAAAATCGCTCCTTCCGGCCAGGCTTCACACCACCAGCAACACACACACAGCCTGAGGGGCACACATACATATGAATGCTAGGATAAAACAAGTATGCATACTTGAACCGCTCCCACACCTAGATACATACATAAATACATTAACAATACATACAAGGAAAGTCGCTTCGATGCCAGTATATGTGTGTGTGTGCGCAGGCTCAAATTAATTCCATTGGCACCGATTGAAAGTTTTCGCTTCACGGCAGCAATAAATTGCGATTGGATATGTAAGCTAAGAGGATGTACATCGCACACATATCGCATAAAGTGGCGCCCCACACACACACACGCACACACAGCTGTATGGGTGTATATTTGGGCATTAAGTGCATCCTTTTAATTTACATGCTCATTAAATTACAAACGATCGTAATTTTCGCAGCAACACGAAACAAAGTCACACGAAATGTGCAAAAACAAGAGACTTGCGACGCAAGTCTGTTCGAACAGAACTGAATGATGAATCAACTTGACTAGGACCGGTTTCAGTCGAGTGGAGTCGGAGTCGGCTGAGCATTTGCATTAAGCCCATTTAATTATACTAAGTACATAGTAAATACGATAAGTGGAGTGCCGGTGCCCCGGCACAATGAGCAGCATCGACATCGGCAGAGTACTCTCTACTTTCATGTTTACATTTGCCCAAGTACCTCGATTCCTCTCGATGGCCGCCCAGCCCACCAGAAAACGCCTTACTACATACACTACATTTTGCTACAGGAGAACCTCGCTAAGTGAAACCATTCAATGCACGACTAAAGTAACAGTACAAATATTTGCTTTTAGTTCTTACATGAAATTCATGATTTTTATAAAGAGAGTACGCAAGCAGTTTTTTAAACCAATTATAATAATACTACTTTGGCCTTGTTGCTTCAACGATGCATCACTGTACTTGGGCCCACTATTAACAGTTTCGAACTGGGACTAGTTGAGTTAAGTAGAGTTGGGCATGTTGAATGTGTTTGCACGTCTGTTTGCCTCCTGCCGCAGTCATAAATAATTTATGCCTGCGTAATTTGGTCAACTTTACTTTGGTCGCCGCCGCAGGCTGGCCCATTGCCACCCACTTCGGTTCGGATGACCACCCAGCTCCTTGGCAGCAGCCTTATCTGTATCTTCATTCCCATGTTAATCACCGCCTACATGGCATATATATATGCAAACACACTTGCATAAATCAGCCCAGAATATGTTTCAATTGACCACAGTTGGCTCATTTGCATTTTGCGTGCAGCTACAATGTCCTTAGGTCATTAGGCGTCAAAGAATCCTGGGGGAGTAATTAAAATTAGAATTGGAACTAGCAGAACAACAGAGCCATGTGCGTTCCACATAATTGATAATTATTTCATTTGACTTTGGGGAAATTCTATGCATATTAAAGGATGTGTAAGCAGCCAAAGTCACTAATCTTTAAGTTGTGCCCAGGTTCATGTTCATAATAATGTGCTTAAAAATAAAATAATAATGAAATTAGTGCGTCCGTTTCATGTTCTTAATGATAGTAAGCTTACAATACATTTTCAAAGCACCCTCTACTAAATTAGCTTACAAGTAAGTGAATAAATTCCATGCATAGAATCCTGTCTCTTTATCACCTAACTGAGATTTCAAGCTTCACCACAAGAGAACAAGGTCCTTCAAGTACTTTCCTAACGAACCAAAGAGAAATTCAACCGGAAATGTGCATTCTGCATACCCACAGATAAATTGCCTGAACCCATCTAAATAAAGTCCATTAAAAAGCAATTTCCCTCGGTGCTAAAACAAGAATGCAACAAAAAAAAAAACGAGAGATGCCACAGACTTGTTTAACCTTCAGTTTTCTGTTCAAACTTTATTTTCGATTTCCGTTCCCAGGAGCCCAAGGGCTTGGGTCTCTAAAATGAGTGACTGCAAATGTCAGACGCATATTCACTTTCGCATTGCCTTGGCACGCAGATATATATGGCAATAAATTTATTTGTCAACTTGTTCAAACTTTCTGCCCCACAATCGAGCACATAAAATTGTTTTCTAATTACCAAAAAGGAATGGCCGTAATATAAATCTTCGCGTTCGGATTGGGAGTGGGTCAGTAACCAGACAATGCCGAATGGGTCATGCTGTGTATGGCAAGTTGAATCTATATGCTATATTGGCAAATTTCTTGTTATTTTTTGTCGGCCAAAGAAATGCATTTCCGAATGAAATTCGCCAGCTCGACGAATTTTCCTCTATGTGGACAACAACTAGCAAAAAGTAAAAATGAGTGCGGAAAAATACATAACAAAGTTTGGATTTCGAGAAACGAGAGCAAAAACGAGACCCAAAGAGCTGGCCAAGTACCAAGTACCAAGTGCCCAGGAGCAGTAGCAGGAGCAGGAGCTGGAGCAGAATCAGTGGCAGGACCAGGACATACGACATTCCTCGGACCCGCGGCCTCGCCCCTTTCCTGTCTTATTCGGTTGTGGAATCAAGCAGCCATGTAACCTCGTTTATTCTCCAGCATAATGAAAGGGGAAAGTTCTGTGATTTCGCCGCCCATGGTTCCGGCAAATGCCAGCCAGTCCGCAGAGTGCGTCTATATGAGTACACCTGAAAAATACCAGGAATCCCCGGTGCAAAGCTATGGGTTTAGCAATGCAAATCAAAGGGTGTGGGTTAACTTGTTGACAGCTGGACTTTAAAATTAGCAATAATAAGGTCCACCCTAAATTAAGTGAGGTATATAATTAGCATATGCAAAGGTTTTTTCTCTTTTTCGCTGATATTTTGCTTTAATAAAAGTGATATGATATAAAATTGTGATATGGTAAAAAATATTCAAGCATTAATTTAGTAACAAATAGTAATGACATTGCTTTCCAGACACTCATTTTCTCCCAGTGTGTTGTCCTTTGTATAAGTGAGGTGCAACAACGACGGCTGGCTCTAAATGGCATTTGAAATGTTTTGTAGTTCCACATTGTCGGCCTGCCCGGGCGCATGGTTTTCGCCTTTTGCCATTTCGAGCAGACGCTTCGTCCTTTTTCTGACAGAAGGACCCGCACAAACACAAACACACTCGCACACACATACATAGACACACTCGAAACACGGGCGCTCACAAAAAAGGTCAAACGAAAATTATAATTTAAATGACAAATAAAATAAAAAACACACGCTGGAATATATATATATAAAAAAAGGGATAAGGGAGCGCAATTACTTTCGGTGCGAAATTGAAAACGCCATAGGTCCTCGGTCCTTTGCGAGTCCTTGTAACTTGGCTGCTAATTATATCGCATTTTCATGATTGCACCAAATGTATTCATCAAACGATTTGCAAACGAGGGTCAAGTACATTTCCTGTGATGAAACTGGTGTGAGCTGTGGAAAATATGGCCAAAAAATAACTTTCGGCTGGCGAAAGAGGGAGTGAATGGAAAGTTCAAGGGGACGTAGTCCAATTAAATTTATTCGATTCCTTTGTTCATGCCTCAGTCAACATGTTGAATATCAACGTATACTGTTGAATTGCCAAATGCTCGAAATGTAATCAAAAAATATATATGTATATACAAAGAGAAATAAAGCAAATATCACAGCTATTAAGTTGCCATCGTTATGATTTCGTAGAAATCATAAATTCTGTTACTAACAAGCCCACTTGATATATCGGTCAAATTAATTTGATCTATTTAGTTTGCTATATTTGCCTCAATCAATGAGCAGTAGAGTGTATCTTGAACTAAGCAAACGAAGCGAATTCCATTCGGATAAATAGTCTCAGAAGTCGAGAGGATTTTGTTTTGACTTTTGTTCAAGCAAATGGCTAAATAACCACATGATGTTTGGCGTACGATTATTTGTTCTTTCTGCTTTTGATTAGGAAATATAAAACTTTGCGGCTTCCTCTTTAAAGTTTCAGTTGTATTTGCCTAACAGTCTGCAGATTCTTATCAAATTTTCGTTTGTCAGCCATGGCGCAGAAGGAAAATAAAATGAAATAACATTTGGTTAGAGCGCAAACGTTGCGCCATAAAAACTTAACCGACATTGCCGAGTCTCCATGGAGATGGTAGCCCAATCTTTATTTATTTTCATAAATATTTTCATTTTCCTTTTCCCGTCGCTTTTCCATTGTTTCTCTGCGTTCTGCTCGCTCCGCTTTTCTTTTGCTCGCTTAAAGCGTATTTCCTGATGCCTGCTATAGAAAATCAATTGAATGCCTGACTAAACGAAAGATATTGCTTTGTTTTGGCTTTTCTCTGGCAATTTCCTTACATTTTTCGGTTCCTTTTTTTCTGTTTTTTTTTATATATGCATTGTCTAAGGATATGGTGGGGGAAAACATGAGTTTATCCGAGATTCATTTGGGAAACTTATTAAAAAGTGCTCCGGCTGCAAGCCGTCAACCAGCATCGTCATCATCATCGACATCAGCCATGTCCCTGGCTCATCCTCATCCTCATTCTCATTCTTATCCTTATCCACATTCACATCCCAATCCCAATCCCAGCAGCTCTAGTGCAGCGCAATTGCCATACCCATACCCATCCTCATACCCATCGCCGTTGCACAATTGCAATTCCATCGCAATTGCAAAATGCAACAATTTTTAATGCATCTTGCTACTTTTATTTCCACTTTTAATGCAAAAACTTCAGCCAGCAACTGGCATTGACAAGGCGAAGAGAGCCAGTCGCCTTTTTTTTTAAGGCGAGGTTGGGGTGATTTTGCGGGTGGATTGCCACTTCTCCGGGCCAGTTACCCATTACGAATGTCCTGGAGGAAGGAATCCTTGCTGCTGCAAACCGCAGTAAAGTCGCTTAATTTGAATTCTAAAGAGATGCAAACTGCGGCAATAGCGAAGTTGTGGAATTATAATAAATTCTTAAATGCCATTTGCTGGTGCACCTTAGACTAACTACATACTACTCTATCTTACTTGTTTTGACTACGTAGATATTAGTTTAACTTAGTTGGGCACCATTAAACCTAGAATTTTGCTACCATGCTGGGTAGCAAATAGTCGAGGCCGACTTAATGCCAAGGAGCATCGTTTTCTTACCCTGCCGTCACTTTCTTGGCAAGCGAGTTGAGAAAAAGACCTGAGTAAGTCGGGACGGGAGCGTAACATTTCCTGTTTGCGTTGCCATGATTTCCATGCCAGTTCCTCGCATTTCCGCCCCTATATGGTTACATGCATATGTGTGTGTAAGTATTCTATAGCTGAGCGTGTAGACCGTGTTGTGTGAATGAACGCTCGTGATGCCCGGGATAAATGTCTGCGTGACGCTGACACACCCCCACCCCTCTTAATTTTTTTGCTGCCCCTCCGGGTCGACGCCTTTCATGGGAAAATATGCAATTTTATCGGTCTTTACAGATTTCCCATGCAGACGTATAAAAGAAAGAAAATTGAAACGACGCAAAGAGCCAAAGAAAACGCATGCCATGAAAGACATTTGCCAAGCAATGCGAATAAAGGGAAAATGTAAATATTTATCATACCGGAGAAGATGCATTACGTTCTTCGCAGCAACTTTAAGCTTTTCTATAAATATAAATAAGAATGCTGCCAGGAAAATAGTGCAGCGCATGAAGCAGGAATGTCATTTTCAGCTTTTAGTTAACTGAAAAATGGGGGAAAATTTATTCGAAAATCCCATACGACGATGACTCACCGCATTAGCCGTCCGGAAAGCAGAGTCCACTAAAGACACCAGCTATTTTTTCCTTCCAAAACGTGCCGACATTTTGGTTGTCAACACACCCAAACACACATCCGTATAGAATACAAGGGCTGTATAGAGAATGTGGAATGATATGGTATATGTGTATATGGGATGGGGAAATACTCCCGGGTACGGAGCATAGTTAAACTTTAGTTTTATGGCTGCAATTTAGTGAAATGTGTGTTTGTTTAGCCCAGCTCAACCGGAGTCATCTCAACTGAGCTCAACTCGTCTCGTTTCCAGCATTGTTTTATTTTTGCCAATTGTTTAGCCTTATAAAATATACGGATTTAAACAGCTCTGCTCCGGCAGGACGAAGATATATGGCCGCTTGTGCGAGCACTCTCATCCCGATTCGCCTCCTTCTCCACATCCAATGGACAAGCATGCTGAAATCCGACTGAAACCCGCAGAACAGAGCCGTCGCAGCATTTGTTAATGAGGCCCACAAGAGCTTAGAGGAGTCCATAATATTTGTGCTACTACACCCAACCGGGTTGGGGTCCGCATCCTAGTCCGGCCATTGTAGCACCGTTTTCCGAGTGCCCTTATGGCGGGGACAGCGTTTAAGTACATTAAATTAACACCTAAAAGGTTGACAGATTTACACATTTTTATCTTAACCCAAATAAAGCCTCTTCACCCCATTTTGCGCAGCCAACACTGGGTATTAACATTGTAATGCGGTGAGTGGGTTATGCGTATTTCCATGCAAATGGAGGTGTTTCTATGGATTAATACACCGGAATACACAAGCTTTTAAGGACAGCTCCCTGCTAATGGGTCTATTCATTTTTTAAAATCATCTTTAAAGCTATTTTTAAAGACTTCAAGTATGAAACCACGTGGTAAATACTTAGTAAGCGTAAATTGAAATTATTTTTATATAAGTGATATAAAGTCTGGTGAACCGAAATGAAACACCAATTGAATCTTCCAAAAATGATCATAGCCGGTCGTTAAGTTGGCCATTCGAACCGATTCAAACATCAATCACCAGTTTCTTATATCCCATAAAACACATCCTTTGAACTAGTTCACAGCGACCCAACACGTTTGCAATCACCCAATGCTCCAACTTGCACAAAAGCCCCACCAGAGGCAACAGGAGGATGGGTATGAGCATTCAGATGGCTTACGGGTGGGGGTTGGGTCTGGGGCTGGGAATTGCACTGGGGTTGGGGTTGAGGCAGGGGGCGAGGTCAAACGGTGCAAAGCGCTTTGCACCTGCACCTGAAGCTGAAGCTGCACCAACACCAACAGCACCACAAACGTGCCTCGACTGAGGTGGCAGCCATAAAGTGGGCGCCAAAGCAGGCATTGGCATTACCTCACACTTGGAAAAAAATGTTAGCCAAAGTTCCTACACCTTGAACTTCCAAATATTATGTCTTAAAATTCTATTATACACTGCCCTTAGCTAATGTATAGTTATTTCAAGTTTCTAAAACATGGTTACTTAATTTTGCAAATGTTTTGCTTATATATGCTTATTAAAAACCAAAGTTCTTTATAACTTCAAGAATTACAAAACGAATAAAAAACAATAATAATTCATCTATTAAAAATAATTGAAACCATTATAATCTGGCACTGATTTTACTGCCCGCCATTCTGCGAGTGTAACGACATGGAGCTGCTGCCAGTGCTGGTGGCACTGCCGCATCTGGCGATGCTCCTATGGCTGCTTGGCCGGATGCATTGACCAAGGCTATTTAAGGATGCCACGCTCTGATGCGTGGCGCAGTTAAGACCAGAGCCTGACAGCGTAAAGGTCCTTCTTTTGCCACAGCAGCCGGGTCTGCACTTTGCTCCGCAGACCAATCTGTAATCTGCAAGCTGCAAACTGCAATCTCATAAAAGGAATACACCGCACTGGAATCCTGCCCCGTGGCACTCCCACACAACCCGTAACCCATAGTCTATCCAATTGACATTCGCTTAGCCAAAACGCTTATGCTAGAATTTTGTTTTTTTTTCTCACATATTCGCAGATATTTCCACGGTTGACGGGACAACTGCAGGCTGAAATTGCGACTCTAATAGAGCAGAGGCCAACACGTCCGGTGTATAATATTTGAAATCAAAGCGCTAGGGTCCAACCATGACGGCGATGCACGTGAATCACAAGCTCAACATGCGCACAACGGCTGTCAAGATGAAGCGGACCCGACATCCGGCCGCATCCTGCCCCGAACCGAGTCCAAGTCCAACTACAAGTCCAAGCCCAAGCAAAACTCACAGTTCGATGGCCACGGCTCGCAGCAAGTGTCACGGCCAACCGGAAACGGAAGCGGACCAGCGGGCCAATTGAAGCTCGGTGCAGAGATGGCACAAACTAAGATAATTCAATCGCGTTTTCTACACATTTACGGTTTACTTTGCCTCGGTTCCTTGATGGGTTGCATTAAAACAATCGGTGCTTCAATTGCGCAGCAAACGCTTGCAGATGCGGATGCACCAGATGAAGCTAAAGCTAAAGAGCGGGAAGCGGAAACGGATGCGGATGCGGATGCGGAAGGGGATGCAAAAGCGGAAACGGGAAAGGGAACGAGAGCGCATACAAATGGGGACGCGGAAGCGGATGCCCGCATCATGACAACGGGAATTTGCATTATAAGACTGATAACATTAAAGAGATTTCTAGAGAATTCCAAAACCGAAGAACACAATCAAAGGCGCCAGCAATCAGCAACGTCAGCAGCATCAGCTGCGCCAGCTGGTGCGCCCAGCCCGCGGAGGAGACACCTCCATTATCCCGGACATTCAGCCGTACAACCCGGACACCCGGAGGCGTGTGCCCTGCTAGTGCTACTGCTGCTCACCAGCCTCTGGCCGGATTGCTGCGAGTGCCTCCACGGCGGCAGCAACACCGTGAAGACCAAGTACGGCCTGCTGCGAGGCATCGTCGTCCGTTCCTCGCCGCTCGTGGAGGCCTTCCTGGGCATTCCCTATGCCTCGCCCCCGGTGGGCAGTCTCAGGTGAGTCGAGTCTACTGAAGTCGCAAAAGATTACGCATCCCCGGGGCGTCGTCCTCGGCAAAGTAGAAACTTTCTAAGCAGCGATGACGCCGTGAAACTCACGTGGCCAAACCACCTGGGGCATGGTACATCATTTTTAGAGAATCAGCTAGAAGTGTAGGATGTGACCTTTACAAGCAATCTGTAAACGATAAAGTGAAAGCCAAATATATAAATATAAAAGAAAACAATTTTCACAAATAAGCTACAATAAAAAGGAAACTAAATACATAGAATTTGTCTAGCAAACATTTTAGATACATTTTTTTTGTACTGAAACTTTAATGTTAACCGTATAGGTAGATTTTTTATGATTTAGTGTTTATATGACACTTTTGATTCAAAGGGTGGCGCTCTTAGAGTTCAGAAATTAATTTAATGAGTTTCCATGGAAATTAAGTCTATTAAAGGACGTCAGGACTTTCCCGCAAACTTGCGCACGAATCCAACTTAAATGCAAAATGAAGTGCTAAATTCGAGAAGGCATTTCTCCGCCTCGCCGTGACTCACGCTCCCACCTCCGACGCCAGTGGAGCCATCGCAATCTGGGCGCCACATGGGGGTCGTATCGGACTGAAAGGCTCGCCTCTTTCGGACAACTTTTTTTCACACAGCGCCGCAGCGCAACTTTATCCGAAGCAATTTTAATAATTATTCTCATGAAATATGTGTGTGGATGGTGCCTGGCACTATGCGGGTGGGGGTGGCTCCATCTCTGGCCGGAGATGCCTGCAAGTGAGAAGCTTATGGCCCCGATCCCGATCCCGGACCCACACCCGGAAATCCCAAAGCATTGTTTGAGGATTTAAAGTTCCGCGGGGAGCTGGCAAAGGGAGCCGCTCGTAATGAAGCCAAAGTGCTACTTCGAATTAATCCACAACTTTGCACTGTATACGTAACAATTAAAAACTTTCTTTCCGGTAGTTAGTTTGGGGTTACGTTTTCATAAAAAAATAAAAAACAAACAATGAACGAAACGAAAAACGAAAAGAAGCGAAATACCTTGCGGGTGTTTCTCAAGAGGAATAGAAGTCGGAATCAGCGAGGCTCCACAACCAATTAATAACAAAACAGTTGACGGCTTCGGGATTCAGGAGCCCGTCAAGGACCTCTGAGCCGCAAAACTTCGATAAGCCATCGTCGGTATTTGATGGTATTGACGATATTGGTGCTACCGATGGTATCGAGCGAAAAGCTGAGCCCCCGAGTGAAGTTTCTGGGATATTACAAAAGTTTCCCCTTACTTGGGCACTTTCACACTTATCCTGGCACACCTATACACGCACACAGACACGCACACACACATGCTGACACGGAAAAGGAGCAAAAGCTCCTGTGTGACATGCACGAAGAACAAGTGTGTTTGATGAATCGATTGGATGGAGTACTTAAAGGGTCCTTCAACAGCTCCAGCGCTGCCACAGCACATTGTTGTTTGCTTAGCCACAATTCATGAAAATTGTTCTTTAATTACTTCCTGTGGCAGAGTGAGACGCCTGCGAAATGAAGTCGTTTATGAATGCGGTTCATTATCATGCAGCAACAGATGCCGGCAATCGACTGGCAGGAGTTAATCAAACTGGAAGGTCCTTGGGGATTTGAGGCGCACTTCGTGGCAAAAAGTGGGCAGATAAAACGTGCTTTTTCGGCGGAGGCGAGAGCCAAGAGGCAATTAATCAATCGCATCTGTCGCCAAGTCTGCCAATCAGAAAATGCACCATATTCGCTGGGATATTGAAACCATATTATGATTAAGCAGAAAATAGAATTTTTAGCGAATAGAACGAAAATTGAATGACCTGAAAGCTTTTAATAATTTAGATGGTTATTTATACGTTCTGTTTGTCCTACACGTAAGCTTGTTAGCTAACCTATACAAATGCTTCTGCGCTTTCCACCGCTTCGCGTTTGCATAGCATACTTTTATGGGCAGCGGGGAATGAAAATTCAAAATTCCGTGTACGCGAAGCCAACATAAAACACCGAATAAAATGTTGCCTGTTAGCACTCGAAAAAGTTGGCAACAAAAATTGCTATATTCGTTTATAAATAGTTTATGGCGTAACTTTTTGGCGAAAAGTATTAATTTTAGCAAGCGAACATGTCGAATGCGCTGTTCGGTGGAAGTGGTTAGGAGTTACCATAAACTGGTAACCGAGTCACGTACACAGAGCTGAAAAATTATGCCCGCCGCAAAACGCGGGCTTTTTGTTTATGCGGTCCATTGTTTGCCTTTTCCCGGTTGGCCAAATGGACTGGAAGAAGCGGCAGAAGCGGATGAGGCGGCGTAGGATGATGTGGAGGATGGAACTAAACGAGGGCCTCCTCCAAGCCACAAAGAAGCAAAAAACAATCAAAACGTTGCGCGTCAATTTTCGTGTCATAAAATCAACATGGCCAAGCCATATTTATCGCTGATGCCTGTCTCCTTGACTCGTCCAATCCGGACTCATGCCATGATCGATGGATTTCAACGCAAAACAATAAAATGCACAATTAATCAAAAGCAGTTTGCAATTTTGATTGATGGGCGGTACTTAGTTTCTGTGTTTTACGAGCCCCGCAAATCCTTTTGCCTTTTAATCACCGCACGGTTCCACACACCACACAAGCAAACAGTTGGTGTTCGATTAACAGCTCTTTGACCTCGAATAATCCATACGTCAAGAACATTAATTTAATAATTTTTACTCAACGAAAGAACTCATTTCTGTGACCTATTATAGTGATTAAATTTATGATATATTCATATATTGATCAAAATATTAGTGTTGATTTAGAATAATATTTTATAACCCGCATTTTATTTTCAATTTTTATGTTTCAACATTTTCCTTTCAATGTTATCTTTTATCGACGAGGCAATATTCTGCAACTGGTGAATAAAGTAGAGACGGCTTCGAAAACCAATAAAGACGCGCACTTTTTTTTTTGGCCTCAACTGTGCATGTGCACAGTGCGTATACGTGATGCGATAGTTGTGCCCATGTGGCCGAAATGGTTTATTTACTTATCGAAACGACCGTTGGCCCCTCTTTCAGATTTATGCCCCCCATAACACCCTCGACGTGGAAAACGGTTCGCAGCGCGGATCGATTCTCGCCGGTCTGTCCGCAGAACATACCCATACCGCCCAACGGACCGGAGGCGCTCCTGGAAGTGCCCCGCGCCCGTCTCGCCCAGCTGCGCCGCCTGTTGCCGCTGCTGAAGAACCAATCGGAAGACTGCTTATACCTAAATATCTATGTGCCCTACGAGACGCGTCGCCAGAGACGTAAGTGCAATTTTCGCATTTGATTGCGTTCCGGGGAATCGTGCAGTGTAATCGAAACTAAATTGTAGTTTACACAACAGCAAAACAAGTAGTTTTTTCTCAGAAATAAATAAGTAACGAATATTTATAGTTACGCCTTGTTTAAGAGGCTTTAGCATCAGGTTTAAACAAATAATTACTTTAAAATATCGCATGCAACGCGCTGTGATGGCTACTCGAGTTAATTACGTTTAATTTGACCGATTGGCGACTTTTTTAATTGCCAAACGCTGCCAGAATTATTTTTAATTAGCTTTACAATACAAATAATCAATGGATAATCGAAAAACTGATAATATATTTATTAGTTGGTGCAGTGAACTTTTAAAATCCCATTTTTATGTCGGTTGGAGTACAGAAAATGATTATTGCAAATTGCATCCCATTTAAAAATGTAATCGTGTTATTTTGTAGCTCAATATTAAATTTGCATACCCATACTCTGCAGTTCAGAACTTAAGTTATTAAATAAGTAATTAATGCATTGCCACGTGGAAGTTACTGTTTCTATATATTTCAAAAAGGGTATTGGTTTTGAAGTTTTCAATTCCGTAGTGCATTGCAGTGTGTTTAATTATTTACTGCAAGCGCTGCGGATTTGGCAACTTTGACGACCTTCATCATCTGCTAGAGAAATGTGAAATTTGTAGTAACCATAAAAAGCATGTGCAAGTATAATAGAATAGTAAATACATTACCATCACCCGTCACTTAGGTAACACCGATGATACCACCGGCGAACCGAAGACCAAACTGTCAACGGTGGTGTTCATCCATGGCGAATCGTACGACTGGAACTCAGGGAATCCCTACGATGGCTCCGAGCTGGCTGCCCACGGCAATGTCATCGTCGTGACAATCAATTTCCGTTTGGGAATCTTTGGATTCCTGAAGACCGGCGGCAAGGAGAGTGCCCAGGGAAACTTCGGACTGATGGACCTGGTGGCGGGTCTTCACTGGCTCAAGGAAAATCTGCCGGCATTTGGCGGGGATCCCCAGAGCATCACACTCCTGGGCTACGGAACTGGAGCTGTGCTGGCCAACATCCTAGTCGTGTCTCCAGTGGCAAGTGGTAGGGATTAGCTAAACATACTGAACCGTTTCCATTTAAGCCATCATTTGAAACGTTTAAAGTGCCATGGCATCAAACTGATTTGAATTTGACTCCAATGAAAACTAACTTTATGAACCGATTACCTAGAGCTTGATAGTAATTGTAAACCTTTCATCAGACCTAATCCAGCGCACGGTTCTGGTGAGCGGCTCCGCCCTGTCGCCGTGGGCCATTCAGAAGAATCCCCTTTTTGTGAAGAGGCGCGTGGCGGAACAGACTGGATGCCACGGCGACATGTTGTACGACGACCTGGCCCCCTGCCTCCGCACCAAGAGCGTCGCCGAATTGCTGGCCGTCAAGGTGGATCATCCACGGTATGTCGCACATTCCATTAATCCTCAGCACGGGCATATTTCACGTTCAAAAGCCGATTAAGCTGAATTTCGATTGAGCTTTAAACTTTTTTAAACTTTAAAGCATTTAAATATTAATAAATTAATTGAATCTAATTTTATATAAATTAAGTGTAAATATATAACCATATGATATATTCCTTTCGCAGCTTAAATAGACCTTAAAAACTTTAATGGATTTTTATTATTCGGTTTTATTATATTACAGATTCCTCGTGGGCTTCGCTCCATTTGTGGATGGCACTGTTATATCGCCGGGCGCCAATCCTTTGGGCAGCACCACCTTGCCCCTTGGATCAGCTATTGTTAGGTACTGAATGTTATAAAATATAGTGAAAACAGCTCGCGTTTAATTACTTACTTTGCACAAACAGTACTTCAGGAATTGAATATGCAAACTTTCCGAAACGTGACCTCATTTTCTGCCTTACATCTGTGGAGTCCTATTTGGATTTGAGTGCCCAGGACTTGGAGTTCGGCTTCAATGAGACGCGACGGGATCGCATCCTGCGCACTTTTGTGCGAAACAACTTTCACTATCATCTGAACGAGATATTTGCCGTTCTGAAGGTGAGCTCGATTAATTTATGCGCTGCGGCAAATAAAATCCCAAACTCAATTTCGCTGCAGAACGAGTACACCGACTGGGAGAAGGCCATCCGTAATCCTCTTAGCTCCCGAGACGCCACCCTGCAATTCCTGAGCGATGGCCACACGGCCTCGCCGCTGATTAAGTTGGGCTACATGCACAGTTTGCGTGGAGGTCGCGCCTACTTTCTGCACTTTAAACACAAGACCGTCGAGGAGGAGTACCCACAGGTGGGTGAATACACCTCAGGTATGGGAAACCTAACTAAGTCATCGTCCTCAATCCCCCAGAGATCCGGCTCCGTGCGCGGCGAAGATGTGCCTTTTTGGCTGGGTCTGCCAATGTCCCCGCTCTTTCCCCACAACTACACCACCCAGGAGCGCCAAATCGGTAGACTAATGCTGCGATATCTGTCCAACTTTGCCAAAACTGGGTAAGCTGTTGCAAATGAAACATTTGTTCCTTCTTAACTAACATAGCATACTGCCCAGCAATCCGAATCAATCCACGGCGAAGCCAGTGCTTCCCAATCCGAACGAGGTCCTGGAGACTGCGCTGCATCAGCAGAAGAAGCGCTCCACGGGTCTGACCCATCCCAATCTCAGTGAGGCCCTCAATCTGGCAGTGCTCTACAATCAGCGAAGGAGCAATGCGATGCACGAGAAGCGAGCCTACATACGAAGAAGATTGCGGAGCAATGATGCAGCCTTCACCCAGCTGGGAATCTCCAGTGAACGGGATGTGGGCAGCTACGATGGCGATGAGCTGCCATTTTGGGATGCCTACGACGTGGTCAATCAGCTGTACGTGGAATTGGGTAAGTCCTAAGATCCTACAAATGCAATCCAATGTAGCTGATGTTAAGGAATCATTTTTAGGAAACAAGGCCAACATTCAGAGCCACTACCGCGGTCACAAGCTGTCCATGTGGTTGAACCTCATTCCTCAGCTGCATCGCCACTTTAACATCAATGACCAGTCCATGCGACACCATCAGTTCCAGGACGACATGAACAACAGAGATCTCTACGAGGGTAAGATCTAAAACGGATTTCAGATCTTGAGTATTTCCTTTATTTTCATTTTTTCATTTTTATGACCAGGTGTTGTGCGACCACAATTGCAGACTAAGCCTGCTGAAGATGATAACATCATCATCATGCAGAGGAGCAGGACAACGACGCCACCGCCTCCCTCAAAGAGTCCAAATACAAATGCCACGCAAGCCTTAAATCCGCTTGGCACGGGAACACCTACCACCACAGGTTAGTTAAAAAACTAATTATACTTTTAAAATTATTAATAATCTAACTATTCCCTGCAGAGTGCGGCATAGATGGAGCCATGTCTGTATCGGAACTAACCACCACCCAGTCGCCAAAGGACAATAGAACTGGGATAGTGCGCGTGGAGACTCAGAAGGACCTGGCCACCGCGTCCACTGGGATCATTGGCAACCTGGAGCTGTTACGCCGTCTGGGAGGCAAACAGTTCCAAAGCTATACGACTGCCCTGATAGCCACCGTGGCCGTGGGCTGCTTCCTGCTAATTCTAAATGTCCTCATCTTCGCGGGCATTTATCATCAGCGCGAGAAGCGAGCGCGAGATGCGAAGACCAAAGAGGAGCTGCAGGAGGGCGATAACAGCAAGAACTCCAGCATTCTGAAGCTCAACGCTCTAATGGGCGGTGGCGGAGGAGCATGTGGTTCTGGTCCGAGCGACATCGCGGATGCGTATACCTTGAGCGGCTCCGTGGTGGACAGCAAGGGCGGAGTGGGCGTCGTCTTCGGGGAGTACAGCTGCTACGATGAGAAGACCAAGCAGCTGAAGGAAGAGAAGCTTCTGGTGGAACTGCCACCATCATCGTCGACGGGCCAGACGTCTCTGATGATAGACAATTGGGGCGCATGTTCCACGAGCACTTTGGATCTGTTAAAAACGAAACCAGGCGATCCCATCGAAATGGTCACCTACAGTGCGCTTCCCTCGGTGATGGAATCCACATCGGCCATGAGCAGCAAGCGTGGATCCTTCGTTGACACCACTCTGCAATTCAACAGTCCGCAGCAATTCGACTATGCTGTCCAGTCCTCGGATCAGATGTCCTTCAAGGCGATAGAGGAAGCAGTGAAAGCGGCGGCCGGGCATGACTCGGAAATCACCCGAGATGATGACATTCCCGAACCGCCGCCACCACCACGATCCTTTCTGGCAGCCCAACAGCAACAACAACATCAGCAGCAGCAAACGGGAATCCTGCGCCAGACAGGAGCAGGTGGCAGTTCCACGTCGGGATCGGCGGGCGGCAGCGGCAAGAAACGTGTACATATTCAGGAAATCTCAGTCTAGCAATCATAACCCTTCTAGTGACCCTAGTTTAAAGTTTTTATCTAGTTATTTATGCGTCGAGCTTGTCCAACTGGAGCTTCTCCTACATCTGAGTCCCCAAGTTTTAGCCTATTTGAACCTCTATTTCTCAGAAATTTCTTTTCGTGTATCTAATTTTTTTTAGTTTTAGAAGAATACTTTTCTTTTAACAACTGACGCGATTAGACTGTAAGCTATCCAGTACCAATTCAAATTCATGTTAGGTGAGTTCGACTCTTGTTTAGTTATCTATTCCCGCTCACTGGCCCAAATATTTAAAATAGAATCATGTTTCTGTTCTCTGGCCTCAATGCAAAAATCGTTGTAACTATATGTATTACGTATGTTTGTATATTATGTAAATGTTCCTTGTAGACGTGATTGAGAAGATATTGTGTAGGAATAATTTTTCAAGTGTTATCATTGTGTGTATAGTTTATGTTACTTTTTGGTGTACGATTAGAAATTCATATTATTCTATTTGCTTGTTATTTAATAATTAGCGAAATCAAAATAATGTGTAACAAGCTTTTAATGATTTGTAAAAGAAAACCAGATATTATAACTATGATACACATATTGTATTTAATGTATTGTAAAATATTGACTCTATTTGTATGAAATACATATGTATTACAAAGTATTCATATTCACATTTTAAAAACTGTTTTCAATTAATCATATCCAACTGGCCATTGGCCGTGGGGATCAATCGGTAAGTTTTGCTAGCATAATTAATGTAATGTACCTCTAAGCCATATGCTATGTACATCGAATATTGGTCCTATAGCAGCATTGGAAACTACATATATATTCGGCCCCATTCAGTAATGAATTTGTACATTTCGACATTATGTAATTGTTAATTTGTACTATACAGAGATGTTAAAAACGAAAGGTTTTAAAGCTATATTGGCTCGCTTTTTATTTCTTTTTTCACTTTTTTCGTCTTTGTAGTGTCACCGTTTTCCCCATTCTTGCGTTTCGTTGTTTTCTTTCTCGGCGTCAACTCAGGTTCTTTCTTAATTTCTGCTATAAGAGCATCCAACATCTCATCTGGCTCCTCTTTCTTGACATCTTTCTCCTCCGGTTCGGGACTGCCAAACTTAATGGATTTGTTCTGAAACACAAAATGTATAGGTGTATATTAGCTATGTGTAAAATATGTTTCAAAACGTTATCAAATCTATTTGTTTTATAGTTAGCCAGCCAGCCGCCAGTTTTTCTGATGACAGTAGTGCCCTACCTTTGAAGCTTCGCCATTCTCTAGCAATAGTTCTCCTTCGATGTAAGGCATCAAGTTGCTGATATCGAAGTTTTTGATGCGGATCTTGATCTCCTGGTCCATGGCGATGTCCTCGCGACTTGCGCTATGGTTTGTGAAGCGTATGGAGGTGTTGAAGACGCGGTAAATGACGGCGCTGACATGGTGCCTGGAGATGTGTCGCACCACGCCGCTCAGAATGGCGCCCGCCTTCGGTCGAAAGACATAAAAGTCCGCATTTATGACCAGATGCATGGTGGGATCGTCTGCGCGCAGACCCGCCGATTCACCGAGCACCTTAATGTTCTTGATGCCGAGGACGATCCCGTCGAGCCCCGAGTCATAGAATCCCACCTTGGTACGGATGAGGAGCTCGTGGAGCGCGTGCTTGAAGTTGGACATGCCGTAAGGGCCCATTGCGAGGTGCATGTCCGTGGTGATGCAACGCACGCAGGACTCCGGGCTGCTGGCATAGTTTTCCAGCTCCTTGACCGAAAATTTAATGTATTTCTGCAGAATCTTGGCCATTTCGAGATCTTAAACTATTAAAACTATTCTTTCGAATCGACCACATGAATTACATCTGACGATCTGGCATCCCTGCAGGAGCTACAAGAAATGCAGTTCTGGCGGTTTTCCGCCAAATTGTACACCTTTGGATGAGTAACAAATGGCTAGATAAATCGTTGAATGATTAATATTTACAACTTTGAGTATTTTATGATGATTATTAGCCTGCGAAAAAAAACATGGGTTAAAGGCATAGAGCAATTTAATTTAATGTCAATTCTAATAGAATACATTTAGTATTTTTTATATGTTTTGGTATTTCTTCTCCCAGCCATTTGTACGGTCCCATTGACCGGAGCATGCTTGTGGTATAGGTGAAGAAAACGAGGAACCCAGAGTTTGACCAAATATAAGAAAAACAGAGCCTAAGCCGAAGATATAATGGGAGTTCCAGCATTCTTTCGCTGGCTGAGCCGGAAGTATCCCTCCGTGATAATAGAATGCAATGAAAACAAGCAGGTGGACGCGGACACCGGGCGAAACATCTACGAGGACGCCACCTTGCCGAATCCGAATGGGATAGAGTTTGACAATCTGTACCTGGACATGAACGGCATCATACATCCGTGCACGCATCCGGAGGACAAGCCGGCGCCGAAGAACGAGGACGAGATGATGGTGGCCATCTTCGAATGCATCGACCGTCTGTTCGGCATTGTGCGTCCCCGGAAACTGCTCTATATGGCCATCGACGGCGTGGCTCCACGAGCCAAGATGAATCAGCAGCGATCTCGTCGCTTCCGGGCAGCCAAGGAAACCACCGAAAAGCGACTGGAGGTAGCACGGATCCGAGAGGAGCTGCTGAGCCGCGGCTGCAAGCTGCCACCGGAGAAGGAGAAGGGTGATCACTTTGACTCCAACTGCATTACGCCGGGCACCCCGTTCATGGACCGACTGAGCAAGTGTTTGCACTATTTTGTTCATGATCGTCTAAACAATAACCCGGCCTGGAAGGGCATCAAGGTGATCCTTTCGGACGCCAATGTGCCCGGTGAGGGTGAGCACAAGATCATGGATTACATCCGCAAGCAGCGTGCCCAGCCGGATCACGATCCCAACACGCAGCACGTCTTGTGCGGAGCCGACGCCGATCTCATCATGTTGGGGCTGGCCACGCATGAGCCCAACTTCACCATCATTCGGGAGGAGTTCCTGCCGAATAAGCCGCGTCCCTGCGACATCTGCAACGGGTTTGGCCACGAGATGGACAAGTGTGTCGGACTCGGTGCGACTGCGCCAACCAGCGCCAACTTTAAGCCCGATGTGCCCATCGGCGCCGAGGTAAAGTTCATCTTTGTGCGGCTGAGTGTGCTGCGCGAGTACCTGAAGCAGACTCTTGAGATGCCGAATCTGCCATTTGAGTACAGCTTCGAGCGCGCGTTGGACGACTGGGTGTTCATGTGCTTCTTTGTGGGCAACGATTTTTTGCCCCACTTGCCTAGCCTGGAGATTCGCGAGGGTGCAGTGGATCGCCTGGTGGAGTTATACAAGAAGTGCGTTTACAAGACAAAGGGCTATCTCACCGACTCGGGAGATGTAAATCTGGACCGGGTGCAGCTGATTATGACCGACTTGGGCAATGCAGAGGACCAGATCTTCAAGAGCCGACAGCGACGCGAGGAGCAGTTCAAGGCCAGGGACAAGGCGCGGAAGAGGCAGGAACGGAATCAGGATCACGGATCCTTGAATCAGTCTGCTTTTGGAGCCAGCGCCGTGGGTCCAAACAGCCAGCAAAAGAGCGTCGGTAACTACAAGGAGGAGGCCGCGGCACTCCGTAATAGGAAACGGACGAGTGACATGGCCAATTTGGATGACGAAGATGAGGAGGAGAATAACGACGAGGTGCGATTGTGGGAGGACGGCTTCAAGGACCGCTACTACGAATCCAAGTTTGATGTGGCACCGGGTAACCAGCAGTTCCGATACGCTGTAGCCCTGCAGTATGTCCGAGGATTGTGCTGGGTTCTAAAGTACTACTACCAGGGCTGTGCCTCCTGGAACTGGTACTTCCCATACCACTATGCACCGTTCGCATCTGATTTTGTCAACATCCAGGGGCTGTCCACGATGTTCGAAAAGGGCACAAAGCCGTTTAATCCGCTCGAGCAACTGATGGGCGTCTTTCCGGCAGCCAGTAGTTCGCACGTGCCCGAGCCGTGGGCCAAGCTCATGTCCGACCCGGAGTCACCGATCATTGACTTCTATCCGGAGGACTTTAAGATCGATCTGAATGGCAAGAAGTTCGCCTGGCAGGGAGTGGCTCTGCTGCCGTTCGTCGATGAGAAGCGTCTCTTCAAGGCTTTGGTTCCCTACTATGACCAACTCACTGGAGAGGAGGTGAAGCGAAACAAGCGTGGAGACAATTACCTGTACATCAGCAACCAGAGTCCGCACTACAAAAAGGTAAAGAAAGTCAGCGAAAAGGATGATGAGAGCGTTTGCAAAGCCATCTCATTTGACGGTATGCGCGGCACTTTGGGAAGTACCGAGCTAAACACTGCCATCAGCGGCATTCTTAAGTCGCCGATTTCCGGGCTATCGGACATCAATGACAATATAACCGTGACGACCACGTTCAAGGATCCGGAATACGATGACGACTACATTTTTGAAGCGAAGCGCCTCGAAAACGCCGTAGATCCGCCACAGGTGCTGCCTAATGAGCAGTCTGGTAACAAGCATCGCCCCGTCATCGGTTTTAATAGCCACTTGACCAGGGCCTACGTTCCGGATAGTGGTCACCGCATGCTGAACGCTGGCATAAGGAACCAACAAGGTGGTGGTGGAGGAGGAGGCTACGGTCAAGGAGGCGGCTACGGCCAGGGAGGAGGCGGAAACCAAGGACAGGGCTATCAGAACAATAGCCGAAACTATAACTACAACTACAACAATAACTACAATCAGCACCAGGGTGGCGGCTATCAAAACAACTACAATAACCGACAGCAGCAATATGGTCACAATCAGAGATTCAACCAGGACAATTCAAATCAGCAGCAGCGCAACTTTAACAACTATAATGGTCCAAGGAATAACAACTATCAGCAACAAGGCGGCAGCAGACAACAGAATCAGAATTATAGACGGTTTTAGGTGTATCATACATACCATATAATATGTAGCGCATAACAAAAGTGTAATCCGTATTAACTTACATTATTTTTTAATGAAGAAAATATACTTGATTAAGGATTTCCAAACAAACTCATGCCAAGTTCTGAGTTTGTTCTTTAAATGAAACACCCACTGCATTTTTATCAAAGCAGCTTACAGCCAACATCTAGTCTTAGTGCCTCAAAGAAAATAAGTCTAATTACAAAAATGAACATTTGTATTTCCATTGATTGCGTAAAAAAAAGAAAAATTAGCTGGATAAAAAAAAAAAACATGTAGCAAAAATGAGACGATTATTATTTTCAAATAAAAATATAGACATCATAGAACATAATTTCAAAAGAAGCTGGATATATCAAAACAATTTCCAGTGGAGTAACCAATTGAATTCGAGCAAAACTTCGCAATGTCAAACATTTTGGTTTAAATCTGAGTCAACCCAATAAATCCTGTAGTGTTTATGGAATGGCATTCGCTATATTTAACGAATGGAATGTTATTATTTCGATTTTCATGTAACATAATAAATATTTTAATTTCGAAAACAATACTCATTACAACTATGCGAGAATCTTAAAGTTTACAAGGGGCTTTGCTTAAAACGATCGTGCTTTTTTAACAGGGAAAAGTTCACTGAGCTTGAAAAATATATAGATTATATTTACGAATGCTTCAAAATCCACGAGCTTGAACGAAAGCGAATAGTTTAAAATATGTATCGATTATATGAATACGCTTAGAAGGTAACACAATGTGAGCTTAGTTCACGTTCGATTCGGAAGAGTTTGGCTATCGGTTCGGCATCAGTTGCGAGCTTATCAGACATTGGTGATAACGTTCTTGTTGCGGTCGGATATGCTGTCGAACTTGCCATGGCTGGAGAATGGCGTGCGCATGCGTCGCGTGAAGCTGCGAAGGCAACGCTGCCCATCCAGACTGTCCGGGTTGTTAGTCACCGCAAGAAGATTGACTAAAATGAGTTGCAGAAACCTTACAGTTTAAGTTGTTACACAACAATTAATCTTATCTTACCTCGTTGCTCGAGCAGTTTAATCTGTTTTTTGGCCTCTCTCAGCTTGTTCATCAGTATCTCGTTCTTGCGCTTCTCCACGGTCAGCTCCAGGCCGAGCTGCAGCTTGCTCTTGGAGTCAACAGCACTCAGAATTCTGCAAATTAAACGAACATTAAATGTATTTGGTGTGAGCTCCTTTGTCTTAAATGCAACTAACTATGATTGTCAATTTACTTACGGATGACTGAATATGGACTGCGAAGTGGGCCTCTTGTCGGGATAAGGGTGCATCATCTGGGCTATGAGCTCGTTAAAATCCCTGCTCAGGCTCGGCAGAATCGGCACCTTGCCATCTCGCAAGTTGTGCCATTCGGGTCCATTTTTGGGAAGCGGACCACCGCCGGCAGCCTCGAATAGCGTGATGCCCAGCGAAAAGATGTCGGCCTTGAAAAGATTCGAATAATCCTCGTGAAGGATCTCCTTGGGCAGGTATCGACAATCTCCCTCCTCGACGTGGGGTTCCTTAACGGAGGTCACGTGTCCCAGGTCGCCGATCTTGTACGTAACCAGGTTCTCTGAATGGCGCAGTTCTTCGTAGACGCTGTCCATGCCATCGTCATCTTTGGTCTGCTGCGGCTGCACATCCACCAGCTTGTGTGCATTCGGATTCATGGTGGAGAATATGTTTTCCGGCTTCAGATCCATGTGCACCAGGTCATTTGAGTGAATATAGCGCAGGCCCTCTATCACATGCATGAGAACAATCTTTAGCTCTGCCTCACCCAAACAATGATCTTGGATGCGCGCTTGCAAGCTGCCACCATCGCAGAACTCATTCTGTATCAGCATATGATCGTCCTCCGCCCACGCGGAATAGTATCTAACCACGTTATCGTGCTTGCCCAATACAGCATGGGCCCACACCTCGTTCAGGGCTCTCTTTCTGCAAGCAAATAGATTGTTAAACGACGCTCGTTGTGATAACTAATGAATACTTACTCGAAAGAACTGCCTGCCACCGGCTTCTTACTCTTTTTAATCGCATATATGCAGCCATCTAGTCGATTGACGCACTGGAACACCACACCGAACTCGCCAACGCCGATTACGTTGACTTGCATGAACTCCCGCTTGAAGCGACTGATGTTCGTGTCGTGCAGGGCCAGCCGCTTGGGTGCCTGCTGGTGGATTTCGCGAATCGAGTCGCCCGCCTCCTCCGCCACATCGTCGTCGCACGCATCACTGAGCAAATACTTTTGCATAGCATTCACGTTCAGGTTGAGGTTTTCGCGTCCGAATTGCGTGCGACAGCGCTTCTTATTGTGAGCCATGAGGCCTAAAAATAAAAGAATGGATTATTAGATTGCTAATAAGACTAAATTGGGAAGGGTTAAAGTGAAGTGCAAATGCAAAGCAACAAACTGGAAATAATACCAATATAATTGAAATATCAGAAGCCGGGAAAGTACCGGGAACTTACTATCTGGCGTGAAGGGATTCACATTTGCCGTGTCCTGGGCGGGCAGTTTGCGGTTGTGCAGTGGCAGAGATCGCGGACGCTCTGACAGGCGGAATAGGTCGTCGCTGCGCCTGGAGGCATTCACTGCTGCTGCTGCCGCCGACAGATGGTTGCGGCACTGCGTCGTCGACTTCTGCAGGATGGTCTTTGGAGTGGCCGGTGTGCTAAAGAGTCGCAGTGCGCGCACCTTTTGGCATGGCGGCGACATGGACACGTCTCCGTCGCCACCTTCTTCGCCTAACTTACTCCCCAGCTGCTGCTCCTCGCCGGAGGATAGCTTCGGCCGCTGCTGAAGGGGATGCTGCGGACTCGCTCCCTCGGGCGTGTCCTTGTCAAAGTCATCGTCGGCGAAGCGGAGCTTGCGCGGATTGAAGACCTGCGGCGATGGGGAGCGCGATCGCAGTTCGACGCTTGAATCGAGTGAGGTGACGCTCATCTCGTGCTCCGTCTGGCGGAATGCCATTGTTGCTGTAGCTGTCCAGCTGACCACGTTGCAAGATGATTCTGTTCGTTCTTTCTGATTTCACAACTATTTTTATGGAAGCCGGCGGCAGTAGAGTAAAGGCAATATGTAAAAAAAAATGCAAAACAAAACACAAAACAAAATTTCACTGGAGGAATGCTAGTCTATTAATGTGGCCGTGTCTGATACGAAATAAAATACCAGCTCTGACCGAAAAATACTAACTCGGAATGCAGAGTTACCAGATTGGTAAAATACTAAAAATCTGTCAAAAATACCAACTTTAAAAATGCGCACGTACTTCTAAACTGAGTGACCAGACTTGGTCAAGACCGCATAGTGCCCACCAAATTCAAATGGAAAACAACTAATTTTGGCATTTAATTTATTGATTGAATATCTGTATTTTAGTGTTCAGCGCATTTGCTATATAATTCAAACACACATCTCAAGAATCCATACATATGTATTTTTTTAATACTTAACTATGACATCAATGTATGAATAATTATTATGCAGTGTTGCAAGACTTAATTATTACGAATATAGAAACACATCATACAGAGATTGGAGTCAAGTAATCAAGTGTGTTGTGTTGCATAAATTGAAAATGGTTTAGAATTGACATGAAAATGGTGGCGGTGCTTCGTCCTCTGCACATTCGAGTATAATTCCAGGGTAAGCAAAATAAAATCCCAGGCAAATCAATTTACATAGCAATCCTGACTAGATCGTTAATCTGCGGCTGCCGATCCATTTCTATATCTTAAATTTCCTTCCGTCAAATGATTTTCCGAAGCGCTCTCCTTTGTTCTGCGTGTGCTTGTATTTGTTGTTGTGTTGGAACATTAGAATACCTAAATATGCAAACTCGAGTTCCACTATAAATTAAAACCCTTAACTAATATGGTTTTGGACAACTAAAACCTTAGATGGATACTGCATGAAAAAGTATTTGGGAATCTGTCTTGTTACACGTGAGGTTGTTTCTTTTGGGAATGAGGATTAGAGTCCAGTGCGTGGAGAGCCCATCTCGCCGGATTCATCGGGGGGTTGCAGCTCCGGCCCTCATCATCGCATGTCGGGCTCCGTCTGCATCCGTTCGCTGTCGCTAGTCCCTTGAAACGGAACGTGAGGCGGACGAGTCACCACGACGCCTGGGCGGTGATCCACGGCGCACCGCTGGCGACGCCGATCGAGATCGGGAACGCGACCGCGGCGATCCCCTGACCCGGTCATCGTCCTCATCCTCATAGCGCCGCTTTGGCGGCGGCGGTGAGTCTACCGCTCCACTGCCGTTGCGCTCGTGGTCGCTGTACCTCGACGCCGATCCGTTCTCGTCCCGTCCGTTCGAGCGGCCGGAGCGACGGCCCACCGAGCCGGCGGAGCGACTGCGGGATCGAGTTCCGGACTTGGAGCGAGTGCGCCTGCGTCGCGATGTGCTGCGAGATCTGCTGAATGAGTTGCTTCTGGAAATCAAATGGGAAAAACCGTTGTGATTAGCTATCAGGCTTTTTAAAATGCGTAAGAATTTAAGCTACCTTATGACATATTGACAAATGTATATACATTTGAATAGAATTACAATATACGAAATCATAATTTATTGTGTGCTATATTATTTGAAACATTGTATCTACTTTTAGATCTTATAGCAGATTAAGTTTTTACTGCTTGTTGAATAAAACACAAGACATTATCATAATATTCCAGAACCTCTCCCAGTTTTAATTCTGCATTTCACATAAAGATCACATGTAATATAACTTGCTCAGTGCTTGCCGCCCTTCTTTTTGTAGTGCTTGTGGCCATGCTTCTTGGAGCCCTTCTCGCCGTGCTCCTTCTTCTCCTCGAAGCTGTCGCCGTACTTGTGCTCCTTCTTGTACTTCTTGTGGTCCTCGTCGTGGTGACCCTTCTTGTAGTGTCCGTGATGCTTCTTGTGGCCCTTCTTCTTGCCGCCCTCGTGCTTTTCGCCCTTCTTGTGCTCGCCGTGATCCTCGGCATGATGATGGTGCTCCTTTCCATACTTCTTATGATGTCCGCCCTTGTGCTCATCATCGTAGAACTTCTTCTCCTTGATGTACTCGTCCTTTTTGAACTTCTTGTGGTATTCTAATTCCTTGTGACCCTTCTTGTGCTTCTTTTTGTGATGATGTTTGCCGCCCTTCTTGTGGGCGCCGTGTTCATGCTTCTCGCCATGCTCATCCTTCTCATCGTAATGTTTCTTCTTCTTCGATCCCTTGTCGCCGTGGTGGTGCTCGTGGTCTTCCAGCTCGTGGTGCTTCTTCTCGTCCTCTTCCCATTCCTTGTGCTCCTTGTGTCCGTGCTCACCCTTGTGCTCCTCGTCACCGAACTTCTTCTTTTCGTACTTGTCGCCACCCTCCTCCTCCTCGGATGATGAGGCCTCCTTCTTCTTGGCTGCCGCGTAAGTCAGCAGGAGTCCCAGGACCAGCAGCAACTTAAAATGACCATGCATCTCGCATAGTTTTCCCGTTCAAATGACTCCAGTTACAATCGCTTTTATATACCACGCCGTTGACCACAAAATGGTCAAAATGCCCAGCATCATGATGCAAGCAAGCATTTGGGGGTGACGTAAAAACTTTCTGCTTCATTGGTCTCTTACCGCAGTCAAACGTACTTTTTACCTCGCATCGAGTGACAGATTTGCCTCCAAAGTTGGGAGCTGCTTTTGAAATATGTTGCTAAGCTTAGCAGACAAGAACTGAATGCCTTAGAAGCACCTTAATTGTTAAAATCAAAGGACACTAAACAAATCCATTACTTGAAATGGGATAGCTTTCCACAAGCTAAATATATATTGTACTAGAATGTGAAAATTCGATAAAAATAAAGTATATCAAAACCAATACGAATAACATATTAACATTTGAAATTGTTATGAAAATATTACATTTTATTTCTAATGTACACCGAAAACTTTAATCGTGTTGGTAATTATAAAATCCTATACTTTACAGTAAGGTAACCTAGGATGCTAAAACTTAAGGCCTACTAACTAGTCAAGGTGGGAAATTACTCCTGGTGCTTTGACTTTTTCTTTTTCTTTGCTGGTGTTGGCTGCTCCTCGGGCTCTGGTGCTGCCGCCTCCTCAACGGCCTCCTCCTCGTCCTTCTGCTTCTTCTTCTTTTTCTTCTTCTTCTCGGACTTAACCTCCGCCTCCTCCTCAGCAGGTTCCTCCTTCTTAACAGGCGTCTGCTGCTCGGACTCGGAGTGCTTGCGTTTCTTCACGTTCAAGGTGTTGTCGGCCTCTGGCTGGTAGGTGAACACCTCGCTAAAAAGTCAAGAAATAAATTAAATACACTGAACACTCGAGAAATGGTCTGATTGTAGACTCAATTTCGCTCAGACAGCCAAGGTTTATCGTCACCTTAATCGGATAAATGCGAAACCTTTTGGGTATCATCACTGGAAATCGGTATACTCTTATATAATTGACAACGAAAACCCACCTCTTGGCCTGGTACTTCTCGAACTTGGCCTTGGCCTTGCCGGTGCCCGAGAGTTTTCGCAGGTTGCCCTCCTCCAGAAGTCGCAGCCGAGACTCCAGTTTAACCTTGTGCGCCGCTCCCAGCTCAAAGGTAGCCTCTTCGCCAAAGGCATCAACGCGCGTAGCAAGGGACGCTTTGGCGGCCAGCGAACGCGACATTTTGCCCTTGTTCTTCTGGCTTGCCTGTCCCACCAACTGGGCGTGATAGATCAAACCGTACTTTGGCGTATCCTTCTTGGTCTTCAGCGCACGGAAGAGTGCCTTCTCGGCGCCCAGAATTTGTACAGTAGATGAGGGATGCTTGGCCAGGTTGATCAGCGAGCCAGCATGGGCAATCAGTCGAGCGCCCACGGTCTCGCCCACGAGCACTGTCAAATTCGGAGCCATGGCCATCATTCTGGCCTTCAAGTAGTCATACAAGTGGGTGCGATAATCGTTGATCGATATGATCTCGTCGCACAGACACTGAATGTTCAGCACATCCTCCTCGGAGATTTCGGTACCCATAGAGATCTCAGCTGCCTCCTTGACCTTTTCCTCCACATCTTCTGGCAGAATGTCGGACAGATCGCTTGTGGCCATGTTGTCCCTGGTGCCCACCAGCTTGATGGTCTTCACGAAGGCAATGTTGTCGGTAATGATCTTGCCCAGCTCGGGAAAGTGCCAACCGTACCACTCGCGTGCACGCATCATGTAGTTGTTCAACTCCTTGTCCAGGTCATCCAGCAAGCACTGGGCCTGCACAATCATTGTGTCGATCTTGTCGGGCGAGAACTTGAGCTTGTAGCGCGACAAGGAGTGGGCAAGACCCAGGGCCATGGCGGTCATCTCACGCTTGGGCAGACCACCAAGCAGACTGTCCGCCTGCTGGCGAATGCAGCGCATCAGCTCCTGGACGCCAGTGTTGCACACACACTGTACCGACAGCTTGTCCTTGATGGCTGTGCCCAGTTTAGCATCGGCAACCAAGAGCGAAGACTGCACGTCGTCAACGAGCAGCTTCTTGAGTGTCTTTTTCAGCGGCTTGGCTACCTTGCCCTCCACCGCCGCCGTTGCAGCGGCCAGCGCCTCTGTGGTGTCATTGAATTTCTCAAAGTGCTTCAGCTTCAGAAGCTTGTTGGCCTTTTCCGGAGTCTCAAACTCCTGGTACAGATTGTCCACCTGCTCCAGTTTTTTCTCGTCCAGCAGCTTGAAAATCGCGTAGCCCGCCGGCGTTTCGTAGAGCACAAACATCGCGTCACACTCTGTTCATTTAGTTTCAATTTTAATTCAATTTAAAACCACCGAAACTCTCGGCAGTCAGCAGCAACTTAACCTTCTTTTCCGTATGCCGCGTGTAAAAGAAAAATCCAAAATGAAGTGCAAGCACGTGTGCCTTCGGTCTTCGGCGTTGCCACTTGGTTCGCGCATAACAGCACCACTGTAAGTAATTCACCATGAACGTAAAAGCGCGGGGAAAATAGCGTAGGAGGGAGGCTTACAGCCGCCTGCTACCCTTTTGTTTACCACTTATTTAAATTTGTTTAATTCGAATACAGAATCAAACTTAAATATCAATTTAAGTAGTGATACAATTATATTAGTAACTATAACGTAACTATTTGTAAGTTTTCGTGCAATTTACGGACCAATTTATGTTTTCAAGAGTATAAAATTTAAATTTATTTTTAACCACCAAAGTGTTTGTATCTTTACACAATACAATCACCTTTTTTTTAATAAATCTATTATTAATATCTTGATGCTGTTGTCAATCATGATTATGTTAGTCAGATGCGGAACGTTATATACATCTCATATAAAAATTAATGGGTATACCGGCAGAGCACGTGTCGGTGCTGTTATGCGGTACTCGATGCGCTGCGATTAACAGCACACATTGCGCATAACAGCACGCTGTTAGTTAGTTTAACAGGCACAGAGGTGCCCAAACAAACTAAATTTTTGCATGGGCATACACACACGCACGCATGTATGTATGTATACGTTTGTTTGTATGTATGCCTTTCTCTCGCCATGTTACAAAAAGCAAGAATTTTTTGGCAACGACAATGAATGAAAAATGGAAATGGCGAATTGCAAATACGAATTGCGCTTACCTGCGTCGCTGCCTGGCTTTCCTTTCGCGACAGTGGCGAGCGAAATGGCCCCGTCCGCCGCACTCGTAGCACTTATCGTCCCCACGACCACCGCCGCCACGGTCGCGTCCTCCGAGTCCTCCGCCACCGCCGCCTCCACCACCTCCGACACCACCACCGCCGGACCTGGCATACTTTCCGGTGGACAATTCCACACGGGCTCGGCGTCCACAAACTGTCCGTCCGTCCAATCCGCGCACCGCATCCGCCGCATCACGGGCACTCTCGAACTCCACGAAGGCGAAGCCCGGCGGATTGCGGGCTATCCAGACGCTGCGCAGACTGCCGTACGCTCCAAATACATACTCCAGGTCGTTCTTCCGGGCATTGTTGCCCAGATCGCCTACGTACACCTTTCTATCGCTCGGATGGCGCGACATTTCTGTTTATTTCGCTTTTCCCCGGGCCCGAATTAATGTGGCAGCAGCGCAGAAAAAAAATCGATGATAGGTTGGAGTCACTTGCCACCGCCTTCCTGGGTACTTTGCACGGTCAATCGCGCACTGGCGAACACTCTTAGTTACTTAACGCGGTCGGCAGATGCGAATTTTTGTGTTTATTTTCTATTTAATGCAGCGCAAAACTCATTTTACCGGGTAGAAAACAGAGTGACCGTGGACAGACCATTAAAAGAAACTGCAGACTCGCTGAAAATATACCAAAAGTTATGCTCAATCGGTAGGTAACGGTCAGCAAAAGGCGGGAGTGTCTGGCAACAATGGCTTCCAGGGCCGAAAAACAAAAATCCAGATTTTCTTCTACAAACAATTTATTAAAAATAATGCTTTACTTTCAAACCTTTCCATCCGCCTTAAGAAAACGACTATAAAAACTTTTTTAGTATAGCACATACTTATCATATACATATTAAAACTCTTTCATCATTAAGATATTATCGTACTGCACAACTACAGTTTAATGTAAAATTCTTAATAAATCGTTTTTAACCAGCTCCTTTATAGTTAGCCTTGTGTTAATAGATAAATATATATTCGTTATTTTAAATTTGTTTCTAGTATCTGTTAAATTTAGAATATATGTGGAGTATTTTATAGTACATTCCGGGCAACTTGTGGTATTTTTTTCTGGCCGGCGGCGGTCACATAGCATTAAACGTGGCGGCGATTTATCATATAAGTTAGGTTATAATATCGTATGCATCAAAATCATACAATTATTTATAAGCTAGTTTTTTAAGGAAAAAACACTTAAATTTAGTGAATTTGCAGTGCGAAATCTTTAAAAAACCACAGACGAACACTTTGCACAAACGGTAAGAACGGAAAGCGACCGAAAATCGCATTTACATAACAATTACAGCGCTTTAACAAAATGCCTGCCTAGCCTTTCCTTTCCAAAAAAAAAAAAAACGCCTGAATACCTGACGCAGCTGCCATTGCTCGGTGTGCGCGTGTGTTGGTGTGTGGTGTAAAATTGGCTCAATTCGTTCGAATCGTTTCTTCGCCTTTTCGTTATCTCGACAAACAGAGGTTTGTGCAATTTTCAGCGATTTTCCGTGCCACTTTCGGCACTCTATTTCCACCCATCAAAGTGGAAAATTTCATATTTTTATACATACATACGAAAAAATGCTATGTATAACACCACACCAACGCATACGCACACCATTGCATAGAGCTCGGCGGCCATTCGCGCACACACACGCTCGCACGCGCACACACGTACGGCCAACTCATGCACTCACACACGCCAGCAGATTGCGGTGCAAAATACAAAAATCGTGCGAAATTCGTAAAATTGCGTATTAGAAATCTTGGTTAATTTCGCTTCCATTTTCCCGGCCCTCAAGCCGAAGTGTCAAAAGTGTACCCGGCGTGAGCGTGCATTCGTGAATTAGTGAGTGTCCCATCGAATAAACCGCCTGGCTGGCCAAACAAAACAAAAAGCGTAAAAATATAGTGAAATGCGTTTGTTCCCTTTTCTAAGAACTGCGACCCAAGACATTTCTTGAGATTTCTTTGTTGTATCATTTTTCATAAGGCACGTCTTCCATTTTGTTTTTTTTTTTCTTCGTTGCCTTTGCCGTGGTGAATTTCCCACACACTGCTAGTGCGATTCATTCAGTTCAGTCGTGAGTACTCAGCCAGCAACAACAATAAAACATTAATCGTTTAAAGCTGGGGGAAAACTCGAAAAATAATTGTTTGTTTTTTCTTTCGATGGAATTAACATTTATTTTCAGGGCATTGGTTTTTGGTACGTTTGCTTTTCGCTTTCCATTCGCCTTCACGTCACACATGGCGTTGCCACATGTTTTTTCAATTGTTAATGGGCAAAATGTCTGCGAAGTGCTGCCAGTGAAGAAACCGGGAATTTCTTCATAACTAAGTGAATTTAAATCCGTTATTCGTTGGCGTTTGCACAAAAACTATAATATACTCCTGTAGTTGTGTTTACTTGGCCCACATCTGGCTGTAATCTGGAATCCCTGGCAAATGGCGCGCAAATGTGGTGAACCGGCGACAGCTCTCTTTTCACCTTGGAAATACATAAGTTCGTTGTTCTCATTGATAGGCGGCATGTGTGCGGGTGTGTGAGTGAGGCTGGGGACTTGTTACAACAACAACAACAACCATTCCGCTCGTGACACAGCAAAAAGAAAACAATACTTTCACGTATCCGTTGTGAGCGAGTGAAAGGGGAGGAGAGTAGTGTTGGGGTGTGGAAGGAGGAGCAAACTTGTGAACGTGTACAAAAAGCAGTTAGACGACAAACACACATACACGTGTACGGCGGAATGTCTTCAGCGTGTGTTTGTGTGTATGTGTACCGGCCGGTTGCTTCTGCCGCTTTTTTCTCTTTTTTTGCGCCTACCTGTGCCTTTCATAATTACTATGCCTACTATTTGGCTGGCTCTCTTCCAACGCGAGTCTGTGTGTGATTTTTTGTCATCTGACTATTTCTACCCATTCGCACCCAAGATCTTTACACAGCAAGAAATATTGTCTCAAAAAAATTGTAAATTAAAAAAAATGCAACCATAGCCCTGGCCTTTAATTTTAATAATTTCAGTCTGAAAATAACAAAAATTAATTATTCCAACTTGTTTTTTCCTGTGTAGCAATTCAATTAACCAGATTTCTTTTATTCTATGTGTATCTTTCCATGTGCCTGCAACAAAAACAAACCGACGACATCGATACTGTTACGATAGAAAGTTACGTGTAAACGTCGTGGCTTTTGTTTAATTGTTTTGAAGGAAAAGAACTTTGGCAACGTTGAAACCAACCTAAGATACACATAAAACCACAAAAAAATACCAGCAGTGTAAAAATTTAATAAGTGCTCCCCCAAAAACAAGCAACCAACCAACAAGTTAATTTCTTTGCACCCCGTGTTAATAAAAAAGCGGCAAGATTACGTCAATTATTGAGAACCTACCCGGCGCCATAGCTCACAACCACAACCAAAACAACATCATGGAAGAGGACGAGAGGGGCAAACTTTTTGTGGGCGGTCTATCCTGGGAGACAACGCAGGAGAACCTGTCGCGTTACTTCTGCCGCTTCGGGGACATCATTGACTGTGTGGTGATGAAGAACAACGAGAGCGGCAGGTCGCGCGGCTTTGGCTTCGTTACCTTTGCCGATCCCACCAACGTCAACCACGTGCTGCAGAATGGACCGCACACGCTCGACGGTCGCACCATCGACCCCAAGCCGTGCAATCCGCGCACTCTGCAGAAACCGAAAAAGGGCGGCGGCTACAAGGTCTTCCTGGGTGGCCTGCCCTCGAACGTCACCGAGACCGATCTGCGGACCTTCTTTGGCCGCTACGGCAAGGTGACCGAGGTGGTTATCATGTACGACCAGGAGAAGAAGAAGTCCCGCGGCTTCGGCTTTCTCTCCTTCGAGGAGGAGTCCTCCGTTGAGCACGTGACCAACGAGCGGTACATCAATCTGAATGGCAAGCAGGTATGTGATTGCTGGAAAGTTGTGGCAATACTTGAGATTACAAAACATAATTACCTATTTCTGCGAACCATCTAGACCAGCGATCTGTTTAACAAAATTATATTTGAGTATAGTCTTGTAAAACTATAAATTTTGATGTGTTTCGCTTAAATACCAAAGTGCTTTTTGTAACAAAACCTATTGAGTATAATGTCCACTTAAAAACGCTCTAAAGAATACACGGACAATTAATTTCGCAATGAAAATACGTTAACCTTTTTTTCAAAATCACTAATAAACATTAATTATCCCCAGGTCGAGATCAAGAAGGCCGAGCCTCGTGATGGATCTGGCGGCCAAAACTCCAACAACAGTACCGTGGGAGGCGCCTATGGCAAGCTTGGCAACGAGTGCAGCCACTGGGGACCGCACCATGCTCCCATCAACATGATGCAGGGCCAGAATGGCCAGATGGGTGGACCGCCGCTGAATATGCCTATTGGCGCGCCGAATATGATGCCTGGCTATCAGGGTTGGGGCACCTCGCCGCAGCAGCAACAATACGGCTACGGCAACAGTGGCCCAGGATCGTACCAGGGATGGGGAGCTCCACCAGGACCCCAGGGACCACCACCGCAGTGGTCGAACTACGCTGGACCGCAGCAGACGCAGGGCTATGGCGGATACGACATGTATAACTCGACGTCGACCGGAGCTCCTTCGGGACCATCGGGCGGCGGCAGCTGGAACTCGTGGAACATGCCACCTAACTCTGCCGGACCCACTGGGGCACCAGGAGCCGGAGCGGGCACCGCCACTGACATGTACTCGCGTGCTCAAGCCTGGGCGACGGGCGGTCCCTCGACCACTGGACCAGTGGGCGGCATGCCCCGGACCGGACCCGGTAATTCGGCCTCCAAGTCTGGCTCTGAGTACGACTACGGCGGCTATGGATCCGGGTACGACTACGACTACAGCAACTACGTGAAGCAGGAGGGCGCCTCGAACTACGGAGCAGGGCCGCGATCAGCGTACGGCAACGACAGCTCCACGCAGCCACCCTATGCAGCCTCGCAGGCTGTCTAAAGAGAGAAGGATCGTGTGGCGGAGAAGTAGGAGTAGCGGAGCAGAGAGGAGCGGAGTTACATGTCGTCCTCGGCGAATGATGAAGAAGACAGAAAAGATGGTGGTAATTGTAAGCTAAAGCGTCGTCTGTTCGTTTTTATTTTAGATCAGATCAGTTGTTGAAATTAATATTTAAAACTCTTGTACAACTATTATTTAAAACAAACAATTTAACATGAAAATACCTAGCGACAAGTCAGATTCATAGATATTCATGTATGTTCTATAGCAGCGAGTATGTAATTCATAGGCGAAACATCAGCACTCTCACCCATTTAGACAAGAGAACATAATTTCTTTCATGCGCCTCATAAACACCACACTCAACAAGCATTCTCCTGTACCCCACACTCACCAACCAACCAACCAGCCAGGATCAACTAACAAAATGTTCCCAACCAACTAAAACCCGTAGACACTTATGATACATGGCATTAACAAGAAACAAAATAGAAATGTGAAGATTTAAACGTAATGATTTACAAGTATAAAGTTTAGCTAATTAGACACAAGGTCAAGAATAGAGCGCGAAATACCAACACAAAGAAAATAAGAACTTATAATTTTATTTAAAGAGTAAACAAGTAAAGATCCCCATTAATTACTAAAATTAGTAAATACAAATTCGAAATTGTACATTTTAAAGCAAAAGCACGTCAGTAGCCGATCAGCTTTCGCCACTACCCGCTTTCTGAATCAGGCGACAAGGTTTAGTAAGGGTTTGAAAAGGAATCGAGTCGAATTGGTCGATTTTGAGAACTTTGCTTGCCTTAGCTTTTATGACTCATTGACCGGCCGCGCGGTTCACAGATATGGGAGATTAGTAGTAGTTAGTTTTGTTTTCAGACAATGGTTGAACCTAATCGGCAAATGTTTTACTTGGTTTTATCGGCAATAGGTCATTGGATGGGAGGGTGTGGTGGCGAAATAGGGCGGTACTGACTTGGGAAAGATACGTTACAAAATTAAAAATTTACCATTTAAAGTAAACAAAACAAAAACTAGCTAAAAGTTAAACTACATATATAAAGAAACCTAATTAATAAGCGTACGTGGTCGTTTACATCTAAGCGAAAGTTGAACTTGAAACTAGAATTATATAGTGCGTTGGATTTATTATTTAGTTAAAGCGAAATGGAAGAGCCAAGCAGCAGCAGCATGATAATGATTGATTATAATGGATATGGAAACCAACAAAACACACTCTTAACCAATATACATAAAAACTATATACATACTTATAAACAATATATATATATATATATATATATAAAGCGAGTATATATATGTGTACACGGAAATAAAAAAGGAAAAAAGAGTAAAAAAAGAGCAAAAGGAAACGTAAATTTAAAGCTACAGTTAATGAAAATAATGAGTACAGAGTTAAAAAAGGGGAGGCAGGAAGAGAGAATAGGACAAGTTAAACAAGTTACAAAATACGATGCTTAGAGTTGCGTTGCACATTTTTTTCAAATTTTCATCGTTTGCCAAGCAGACAACATCAGCAAAAAACAACAACTAGCTAGAAGTGTGCACTACTACGAAAACATCAGTCAACAACAAGAACAACACCATCAACACGCACACCCACTCACACTTAACCCCATTTAGTACCAACAACAAGAACAGCAGGAGATAAACGCAGAGAGCAAAGAGGAGGGTAAAGGAAGAGAATGAGTAAAGAAAAAGAAAGGAGAAGAGATGAAAAGGAAAGAAGAGAAGAACTTTAATTGATTATGAACATAACATATATACATATATCTTTAATTACTTATACATATTTACTCTTAACTACTTTGCTCGCTCACTAAACAAGCGTGCATTGTGTGTAAAACAAGATGAAAGTAAACTATTTTAATAATGATTAATGATTGCGATTTTACAATTTATTATTACAAAAAGAATGATGAAAAACAACAAAAAACAAAATGAGAAACATACATATTATATGCTAATACATTTACCATACACATATATTATAAAATATGAAGTAATTTTTTCTATTAAAGTACCATACACTAATTTTTAATTTGTTTATTTACAACAAATCAACTTACAATACATACATTTAATTACAATATACAATACAAATACTTTACTTTATTTTTCGGTGATTTATTGCTTAGTGTTCTTCGTATAATTTGTACTCTACTACAACAAAACAAATCCTACAGTTATAAATTCCTAATTTAATTTTGTTTAAATTACAAATACATATGCTTACATTTTATAACTAATTATACAAATTTTAAAAAATACCAACACAAAACAAAAGCAAAAGCGCTAAAACAATGAGTAAACAAGTAAAGTAAACGTGTGAAAAACGTTTCGATTTTTGAAAAAAAAAACAAAATCTTTGAAAATTCATTGAATTTCAATCTTTTTCTTTTTTATTGTATCGTTTTGTAATGGTGTGCGTGGCTGATTGTGCTTGTATGTGTCCCTTTTTTTTTTGTTAGTGTTGTCGCCGAGGTCACATTGAGGCCAGCGAGTGGGCGGCGAGATGAAGGCGTGGCGTGAGGAAGGATCAGTTGACCAGCTGATCGATCGGCAAAGGAGTTTGAAGTACATGTATGGAAAGAAATGCTTTTGACTTTGGTCAACTTTATATTTCGATCGGCATTTCCAGTAAAATTAGCCGCAGGATCCATTAATACCATTTGGATTTGCAGCGGTGCATGAGAAAGAATTACGAAAACAACCTGATGTAATTTAATAAGATGAACACTATTATTTTCTGGTGGTTCATGATTTCCGTTCATGATTTCCGTTTTATTGCTATAACCGATTTAAGATTAGAAACTGAAAAAAATTAACATGTGAAGTGGAGGTTAACGTAAAATTATTAACTAATTCGAGCGATTAGACATTTTTTAGAAGACAAAACAGATACACTGACTGTTAATTGTAAAACAATTTCATTTTTCGAACCTCTATTTTAAAGTTGAATGAATACAACATACATTGTTTTTTTTATTAACATAAACGTAAAAACCCATTCAAATTAACTACATACAATATATGTGCATCGTAAACGTAATAAACAAACAAGAATATATATGAATAAACCTACTATATACAACTATATATACTATATACATATTAATTATAACATATAACGATTAAACGGTAAAATAAATTTAAATATTGTATTAAACAAAGTGTTGCACTTTCAAGCTAAAGCAGAGACAAAACAAAGAGAATCTAAAATTAAGTGTAAATGTTTGTCAGCACACACACCCACACACACGAATACACTGAGCAAAAAAACGTTGCAGCAAAAGTCCAAGTGCAACATAGGTGAAGGAAGTCGATATGTCCAGACATCCGGAGGATTCACATTCACCAGAGTAGCGGATAAAACACCTTTAATCGGATTATTTCCTTAAGTTTTTCGTTCCCATTTGATGTCATTTTGTGTATATGGCTTTTGTTCCTTCATTATTGTTGGTTTTCTTATTGGCCAATTGATGACGGGTTGACAAAATCGCGATGATTGATTATTATCGAGAATTGTGTATCGTTTGTGTTTTAATTTTTACAGCTTATCGAACATTTGTGTTGTCTATTTTTTTGTTGCGTTTCTTTTTATCAGATTGATTTCGGCTTTTCGACGCTTCGAGTGAAGAGATCATTGGAACCATGAATGAAACAATAATGTAAGGGTTATATTATTTAACATATTGATAAGCTAACATACGAATGATGCGCCAAATGCAAACCAAAATCACTGAACAGAATGCGTTTTTGTATACATTGTATAGCTCTACGTACGTATATGCCTAACAAATAGATCTAGGTGAAGAGAGAAATGAACTTAATAATACTTATCAATACTTTCGATCTTAAGTTTTCTCGAATTTGTTTACGAATCGGAGATGCCGACTGGTACCCATAGTTAAAATAAGAGAACACAAAACTCGGTACACTTCTGATAACGCTAGAAGGCTAGAATTTTGAATGTGTTTTTTTCCCATATCCCCGAGACCTACCAGGCTTTTCTAATCCCTCAGAACGAGAGTTGTTTTTATGTAATGAAGTACACTTAGCGATTAAAGACTAGAATGATTTGAAATAAGATGAGGTTTAACAGATATCTAAGCTAAATTCCTAAGACAAAACGATTCCACCTAAGACACCTTTTTGTAATGACTAAATTTATATAGGACAAGAGGTAGAAGACCAACCAAATAAACAAAATGAAATAAAATGAAATCAATAAGATTAAAGATCAACAGGCATATGTATGTACACATGTATGTGGGTGGCATGTTTTGTAGCTGTATATGAATTTGATTAATTTTTATGACTTATGATTTCCGTTCCTATCGTAAAAGTATAGAAAAAGTTTCCCGATCATTGTGTAGGATGAAATTCGTACTCGGTTAAGAGCAGTCAATGAATGGTAATTGTTAATGCCTGCAAGTTAAGAGACAAATGATGTATTACTAAGTTAAACAACAGCACACTCATCCCTTTTAAAGCCCGACTTTCGTTCGTTCTTAAGCAAAAATTCGAAACGAGGTATGTATATGGTAATTTTAAAATGTAACAAATGCAGAGAATAGTGAACAAAAACTAATTTATATGTAGTTAATAACGGATAATAATAAATACAAAATAGACAAAAATATGGAAAAACACAGAAAAAAAGAGGAAAACTAAGCAAAATAACCAAAATAAAACAAATCGCAAAAAAACAACAAAATTGAGACTGTAAACGAAAAGGCAACAAAATGGTAATGGAGCAGCTTAAAACGAGACGAGATGTTGAACAGAAAAAGGCTAAAACACGAAACTACAACTCGTTACTCGAATAAATCACTGATGAATAGGCTACCAAAATAAGTTCGTATAAGGTTTTTGTTCACACGCAAATTGCACTCAAATTGCATTCTTTTGAGTTTACTATCCTAGCCAACTCTGTGCATTTGATTTGCTCGTTTATGTTGATTTTATGAAATCAAGTAGACTACTTAATATAAATTTACAAGTCAACAAATTAAGAGATTAATGGAACCGAATCAAGATGACGAAGGACTAAGCGTATGCTAGCCAAAAAGAGAACTTTCGATGAATTTGAATTTTTTACGTACAGAAACAAAAGGAAACTGGAATCTAAAACTGATACTGAAAAAGTTATTTGTACTTAGGTACGAGTAACCCAGAGACACATAGAAACCTCCTAAAACTGCATATACATATATAGGACTTACTTGTAAACCAGATTGTAACGATTTTAGGCATATAAGTGTTGCGAATTGGGTATGTAAGGGAAACGGAAACGGAAACTTGAAGGGAAACTGGAGAGGAAGCTACGTTTTGTCACTTTCCAAGCTTTCATTTTGACATAATTTCATAAACTTTTCTACACGTACTTTTAGATCCGAGATGGTGAGGGAATAAATAGGAGTTTAACATAAGCATTTGATGGCAGCTGGGCGATCGTGGTACAGTGCTTAAGAATAAAAATTGACGTCAGGATTTAACTTAACTTAACTTACATACATAGATACATACAAGGACATCAACAAAGGAAAATATTGAGAGTAACAAGGAGAACTTGAAAATGAAATACATATAGCGTTGCAAGATTTTAGTTTACGGTAAACTTAAAGAAATTTTTTACAATGTATTTATACATACCTAAATTTAAATTTTAAATTAATTCTTTAATGTAATACGAACACAGTGCCTAAGTAATATCAAAACAAAAATCGAAAAAAAAATAAAAAGGAAATAAGGATTTAAAACATACAAAACGAGAATAAGAGCCGCAAGTAAGGACATTGTTACTAATAATGCTAAACACTTAATCGAACAACTTTTAAAACAACCGAACAGCATTCAAGCGACAAAAGAGAATTCAGCAACTAAATAAACCAACAATAAACATTGCATACAAAAGTTTATAAATATACATACAAGTTCTGGTGCAAGTCACAAACGCAGACAAACACACACACACACATCCTAAATATGAAAAGAAGAAGAACAGGAAACGGAAGCTGAAAACCGATCAGAAGTTAATCCCCAAACAAATTCGCATAAATGTATAAATGTAACACAAGCAAACATGAAACGCAAAAGCGCTAAGTAACAACTAATTACTAAACAAATAAATAATGCAACGTACCCCCTACATACGTCTCGTTTCTCGCACTGGAATTGCGTATAAGCCACATACATATATTCTTCCCTTACTCCGTGTATCCTGTATCCTGTATCCTTTGTCCTGTATCCTTAAAGGGCTATTCAGTCAACAGATTTGATTTATTTGAACATGCCACGTACTCAAAATGACATCAAATCGAAACTTGTAACCCCTTCGTTTGCACATTGGATTGGTCTATTAGAAAACCCCGAACAAAGGTTTTTAACTAAATTGTTTTGCGTTGAAATCATTTGAGAAAGAACACACAAAATACATGAGGAGTAAAAAACAATAAATGAATTACAACAAATTAATTATACATTTTGAAATTATATTTAACGAACAAAATTAATGTAGTGTGTAAAGAAAAGCAAACAAAACATGAAAGTAAAACAAGTTTTAAGCAAAACAAAATACTTTGAATATATACATAAATTGCAAGTAAATAGAATAAATGTCACTAAATCTTTTTATTTAAGTCTTGTGCCGCTCGATAATTCCTGGGATTGATACGTATTTTAGGAACTCGAAATACGAATGACAGCTAAAATTTGATTTTCGTGTGAAAAACTAAAGGAATCCTCCCCAGATCCCAATGTTGGAGCTCGTCGTGCTCTTCCTTCTCAGTTCGGTGACCTATTTCTGTGCCCACCTGGAAGGCCCGACCACAAATTGGGCATATTTCTATGCATCTTGTCCAATCATCATGGGATTACTATCCGCTGGACTGGTTTACATAAATGTAGGTTTGCCTCCTTGCAATACGAGTATATCAAATACTTAAAATTTTTCCACATAGAAATAGAAACAGGCGTCACAAAGAATTATTTGAAAAAGATGACTTTATTTCGGCGGAGTGTTCAAATAAAAATGTATTAAACTATTTAAAAACAACAAATAATTATGATGACTTGGCTTGAGAACAAATTGCAATTCGGCAGCCAATGAGAGCGAGGGTTATTCGAACGTCTACAGCTACGATTAGAATGAGTCCTATGAGATTGAAACCTATTAACCGATGGTCACTACTTGGCTACGCGTCGTCTTGTGGTTGGTGTGGTGGGTGCTCCGGCGCTCGGTGGTTTGGGGATCTGCAATGGATAACTAATTCTTAGAGTCCGACAAGATTTTAGTTACAATCTAGATATCTTACAGAACGTATTGGTCTGGGTGTAAGGGAATTGGCAGGCGGCGGCTCGCGAGGTTGCGGTCCATCTGGATGTCCCACTACGGTGACGGCCACGGGTCTCTGGTCGGAGCCGGCACGTTCCATGCTCTCGCTGCGAGAGGCGGAGCCGGAGCGCTTGAACATGCCGGAGAGCCGGCCGCGGAGATCCTTCTTGCTCGACCTCATGTCGCTGGCCACGCTGATGTCCGAGTCAGATCCTTGAATCTGCAAACAGAATAGGTACATCAGCATTTAAATGCTTATAGTTTTGGGTAATTCTCACTGAAATTTCACTCTCGGAATTGCGACTGCTTTTGGTCAGGCTGCGCAGCTTGCCCATGATGCCCTTCTTTTTCTTGCGCGGTCCTCGAGGTATGTCGCTCTGGGTGGATCCACCGGATAGCCGCGAGTCCAGGCGGGAGTCCAAGCTAGAGTCCCTGACCAGGCCACCCAGTTCAGAATCTATGGATTGCATGGAGGACACGCTACCATCGTCCTGTCGCCAAATATTCTGCAAGAAATATCAAAGTTATTGAATAAAATACATAGAACATAGCTTGAATGAATCTGTTTGGCCTACCTGATCTCTTTGTATGGAGTGATCAAGTGAGAGGCTCTTCCGAATCAGACTGCCATTGTTGGAGGAGTTCCTGGACAAGCGTCCACCGCCTCGCTGCGATCCTGCCGCACTTGCCACCGAACTGGTGCTGCCATGCGGATCGTTCTCCTGCGAAGCAGCCCGACGCAGATTGCTCCTTCTCATACGGCTGCGCTCCTGTTCGTCCTCGTTCACTCGCTGGAACTTGCGCAGCTCCTCCGAGGCTTCGGCCAGCCTGGCCAGGACACTGGTGATCTGGGAACTGCTTAGAGTGGGCGAAGGCGAGCGACTGCGGCGCACATTGGGTTGCTCCGGTCGTAAGTTCTTGTCGTAGCCGGAGCTGCTGCTGCTTCGAGCTGATCCGCCGCTGCCAACCATTTTCAGGTCGGGAGCTATCTTCACCAGCTCGTCAACGGTCTGCAAAAGGGCGCCCACCTTACGGTCTCCGCCATCTGCCTCCATGCGTCGCTTGATCAGCTCCTTTTCGTAGCGTTCACGCTGGAATTAAACATAGGGAAGCGTATTATAACAATGTCAAAAGACATAAACCACTTCTCCAACAGATGTCGTAATTAATAATATGTACAAATATTTTTTTTATTTATGTAAGCATGCTTATAGACAGTTACACAAGCCCCAGTGGCCTAATGGATAAGGCATCGGCCTCCTAAGCCGGGGATTGTGGGTTCAAGTCCCACCTGGGGTAATAATAATGGTTATGTTGGAAATCATTTTTGATGTTGGATACACTGATTTAATCTATTCTATAGTATATAATATTTAAAATTTATTTTTTATAAAACACTGACCTCTCGTCTCAGCTTCTCGTTGGAGGTCCGCAGTTTTGCGTGTACGTCCCGGAGCTCCAAGAGATCGCACTGCAGCTCAGCGATCTTCTTGCGGCCCTCCTCCATCTCCTCTTCGGAGGCCCGCTTGATCTGGTCCAGCTTGCGCTTCGACTCCAGCCGCTCTTTGTCTCGCTCCCGCTCCACCTCGAAGAGAGTCTGGCGTAAGTCTCGCGCCAGAGTGGAGGTTTCCTGCAGCAGTCGCTGCTGATCCTCGCGCTCCTTCTGCCAGGACAGCTCCAGCTTGGTCTTCATGCCCGGCAGCTTGGTGCTGCCCGAGCCGATGACGCGCTCCTCCTCGAACTCGTTGAGCTTCGACTGCATCTCCGATATCTTGATCTCATTGGCACTGCGCTCGGATACGAGTTCCGTTTTTATCTTGCTGGACTCCAGCCTCGACTCGACCAGCTGATCCTCCAGATGACCAATCTGCAATCGAAAAAATCCATTAGCTTCTTTGCAAAGGTAGCGTATTAACTGATATCATACCTGCTGTTCGAGATAGGCAATCTTGCTCTTATCATCATCATCGCTGCTGTGCATGGAGCCGCGACTCTGTCTTCCGGTATTGTTGGCCTTGAGGTCGCCAATCTTCTTCTGCGCCACTTCCAGCATCTGTTTGAATGCATCGCGATCCTTTTTGAATCGTTCGCACTGGCGCTGTTTTTAAGGATATCATTATGTGTGCTTTTTATAATATATAATGTGTATAATTGTTTTTACCTGCATTGAGGTTAATTCACCGCTCAGGTTCTTCACCTGTTGCTCATATCGAAGTCTAACTGTGGCCACTTCGGATTTCATCTGCAGTTCAGTGCTCTGTAATCTGTAATGTTCAAATATCACGAATTTAAAATATTTAGTCTTATATATAACATTTCTTTGTCAAATCTTTGAAAAGGAGTCCACTTACTGTTCCTTGAGCTCCCTGATCTCTGCCTCGCGCCTCGCTCCGTGTCCGTTTAGCGAGGATTGCGCCTGCTCAATCCGGTTGTAGTCGCTTAGCTTGCCATTCAGATCGTCGTTATCCTTGCGCAGCTGGAAGACCAGGTCGATGTTCATCTCATTCTCGCGACGCAGGCGCTCATACTCGTGCTCCTTCTCCGCCAGTTTGTTTTTGAGAACGGTGCGCTCGTACTCGGCCCCATTGCCGTTGACTGTTTTGAGGGCCTTGGCCTGGAGATCGGCGATCCTCTTCTGGGCCTCACTCAGTTTGCGAGCCATGTCGGTGCGTTCGATGCGAATGGTGTCCATTTCGGAGATTTTCTGCTTGCTGGCGTTCAGTTCAGCCTGGAGACTCTGCTTCTCGGTGGTGAGTTGGGCACGCATCAGGATTGTTTCCTCGGAGAGCTTCTCCCAGTGGTTGTTGAGCTCCTCGTAGCGCTTCTGTTCTGCGCTCAGTGAGGTCTGCACCTCCTCCACTTGCTTCTTGAGATCCTGCACCTGTTTGCTGTCCGATTTGCTGGCCTTGGTTTTCAGATCCTTGATCTCCTTCTCCAAACTGGACTTGCTCTTCTCGGCCGACTTCTTGGCACTGAGTAGTTCGGCATCTAGTTGGGTGATCTTGGCCTCCAGCTTCTCCTTCTCCTTGGCCTGCTTTTCCATGTCCTTTTCCAGGCTGGACAGCTTCTCCTTTTCCCGCTTGCTTTGCGACTCCCAGGTGGACTTGCTCGTTTCGCCCAGTTTCAATTGGGCGTCCTGCTTCTTCACCTTGTCCTCCAAGTCCTTTAGCTTGGAGTTTAGCTTTTTGGCTTCCTCATCGCCGCGTTTAAGTTTCTGCTCCAACTCGCTGATCTTGCTGCTTGATCCGTTCAGGAGCTTCAATCGCTGGACATCGCCTTCGGCGAGGGAAAGCTTTTGCTTACACTTCCGCAAATCCTCCTCCAGCGCTCCCTTGGCCGATTGCAGGGCCTTGAGCTGATCGGTACCGCCGGAGCTGAGCATGACGCGCATTTCGCTGATCTCGTCCTCCAGCTCCTCCACCCATTTCTTGAGATGGCTCTTGGGCGTCAGGTCGTTGACCCTCTTGGCGGTGCGTGGTGGCAGCTTGTCCTCCGCCTCCAGCTGCATCCGTTTGACACGGGCCGTTAGCTCGTCCCTTTCTCGTTGAGCTTGGGCCAGAGACTCCTTCATCTTTTGATCCACCTCTCCAGTCTTTTCGCTCGCCTTTCGCAGCGCCAACAGCCGTTTGTTCTCCTTGGCCAACTTGTCGTTCTCCGTTTCGAGTGTGTCCAGTTTACTTATCTGATTCTTGAGCGAGTCCACCGTCTGCTCCTTTTCGGTAAGCGTCCTGCGAAGCTGGACCAACTCTTCGTTGAGCGTCTTCACCTTCTTTTCGGCCGCACTGGACGACGTTCCGAGACTGAGAAGCGAGGACTTGCTGCCATTGGAGCTGTCCTGGCGGAGCTTTGCCTGCAGTTCCCTCACGTACTTTTTGGACTCGGCGTTCTCCTTCTCCAGATCCTCCACCTTGAGTCGTAGAATTGAGGCCTCCTGCTCGTTAAGTTCCAAGAGAATTCTCAGCTCGGCGGGATCATCCTCGTCGGAGATTCCCTCATCGCGATCAGCATGAACCTCGGGAGCCAAACGATGAGGATGCGGTGTGGGACTTAGCTTGCGACCTGAGGTACAGTGAGAAAATAAATTGTTAAGTTTGCAGATATACATATTAATTGCGATTTAAGTTAGTTACTAGCAATTGGACATAGATTTTGTGATTAGTTACGGTTAAATAAATGTGCAGCCGCAAAAAATGGCAATTAACCGATTCGGTTTATTCATTAATAAGCAAATGACTTAAATCTTAGTTAGTTGGTTAAGTTAAAAACCTTAAAGGTCAGTTATGAAAAAGAAGTCACTCCAGCTATGGAATTTATGTGACCTTATCCTGAATGAAAGTGGTTAATTTACACAGTTGTCACTTAATGTGGAAAATTCGAAAATTAAATTATACGATGATTGAGTTATTCTGACTGACAACCATGCCGGTAGTATTTGGATGACTTAATCCTGATTAAGTTGTTTACGAACTAAGGTTAAGTACTTAGTTAGATTAAGGCTCTACTTCGCTGTATTGTTTGGTTCGTACTTCTTGAGCGCGTTGCCATTTTTTTCAACTGCATCATCAAAGACTCATTTTCATCCTCGAAACGAGTCACCTTTTTCCTCAAATGTTCAGCCTGAAACACAAAAACGTGATTTATTGCAAGTGAATAACGACCAGTGAGTAAAAATTATAGATCGAATACTCGTAAACCCATTCAGAGATCGTTTTCGAGGATAAAAATAGTTTTGCACAGCTCGGACGAATAAAAAATAACATGAATTGGTTCTACAAATGGTTACTACACGAAAAAAGGCATTGTATCGGATCGAATCCAAGGACGGATCCTTTTGCCTGAGGTTCTTGGTACCTGCTCCACTCAAAAGGACATGTGAAATGGCGCTGGGAAAGAGCAGCGAACCGGACTGTCCCACTCTGGACGATGACGATGGTGGAAAGAGCCCCGCAAATGGAGACGACATTGATTCTCTTTCGATTGAAACATTTCTATCGGGCACTTCGAAATCAGTTTGCGTGACAGCCACATTGGTGGTCACCAAGTTCTCCACACTGGTAGACTTATTGCTCTGAACTGTGGCCACTGTCTGTGTGCCTCGGGGAAAGGCCACCACCTCGAGTGGCACCTCAGTTTGAGTACCACAACTGAATCTAACACGCTTTCGCTCGCGATCCCTGAGCCGTTGAAGCTTCGCGTGAAATGGTCAAGTGATTAGTCGAGTAGGTTGTGTGCGTCATTGGGTATTACCTCTTCTTCAGCGAATTTCAGTTGGTCCTTCAAGTCTGTCTCCCGCTCAATGGAGTCCTGCAGCTCGCGCTGCAAGTGCTGGGGGTCTTCCTGGGAGCCACCACGAGTCAGGGACTCTCGGGTGAACTTGGCATCCGCCGATGTCGACTTGCCTAGGACACCCAGCATAGGTGCCTTCTTTTTGCCAGGATTGCGTAGCTCCTCGGCCTCCGCCTAGTTGTTCAAGAGGTTTATTCATAAGTAAATACTTTTGGAAATCACCTAAGCTGATTAACCTGCAACTTTCGGGTTAGCTCATTGGAGAAACGCAGCTCCTCCTCCAGTTTCTTGATCTTATTGGAAAGCTCAGCATTGAAGGAGCTTTGGCGCTCCTGTTCCAGGGTTTCGATCTTGCGATCACTCTTCTTCAACTTGAAACTGAGTATGCGACAGTTCTTGGTGGCCTTCTCGAGATCCTTCTGCAGACTGGTCTTGGCCTTGACCTCGTCGTCGCGGAAGGTGTCCTGCACCTCGTCCATCTCTGCCTGCAGGTTGAGAATCTCCTTCTTGGCGCTTTGGTTCTCCTCCATCAGCTCCTCGCAGATCTGCTCGGCGGCCTGCAGCTTTCGCCGGAGCTCGGACTCGCTACCCTTGTTCTCCAGCTCCTTCATCCGCAGGTTAAGTCTGCGTTTGTCCTCCGTTACCCGGTCCAGCTGCTCCTTCATTTCGTTCAGCTTCTGCTGGAGATTAAGTGCTTCCGAGGCTGCAGTCCGATTGGAGGCGGTATCCATGGAGGCCAGGCGTCGCAGAAGAATATCACTCTTTTCCCGCTCCGCTTTTTCTGCCCGTGTCTTCATCGTCTCCAGCTCCAGTTTCAGCGCCTTCATCTGCTCCTGCATGCCATTTGAGTCCTGGATCTTGGATGCTGTGCTGACGGCGCTACTGGTGCTGTTGGAGTAGGATGTCGATGCAGCGGGAACGGTTTGTCTTTTGATTTCTTTGCTGGGCACTGCATCCGCCTCCTTGCGACGAACCGAACTGGAGCTCGACAAGGAACTGGACGTGGAAGTGACGACCTTCACCTCATTACTGGCGGATGTGGAATTGGAGGTTTTCAGGGAGGTGCTGCTGCTGCTGCTGGACGACGTCGTGGTGGAAGCCACCGCCACTTTCTTTGGCGGCAGGGCAGCTCGCTTCTGCTCGGCTTGTGCCAATTGGTTAATGGAAGTACCCGACTTGCTGCGCTCCGGACGATCGGGTACCACTGGTGTGGGTGTAGCTGTAGACTCGCTTTCTCTAAAGGATACAATTTAACATTATAATCTTGCTTATCCTTGAAGATTGCAATTGCTTACTCTTCCCTCCGCGGAACTGATCGCTCCCGACTGTTTTCCCGGGAGTTGAGACTGCGCTGCTTCTTGAGAAGATTCATTTTGCGGACACGCTCTGCTAGACTGTCTGTCGATAGGATGACTAACTCATCTGGAATACTTGAAGTTTTACTGGGTGAGGATGTGACACGGGTTGGCGGTGTAATGGCGTGTTCCACCTAGAAAATACAAATCACACAGAGCGTAAAAGACATCTTCTATATCCAGTCACTCCAATCCAATCTCACCTCCTTGATGTCCAAGGCGGTGGTGTGGCGTCGCGGTGGGACCGGCAGCTTCACAGTGACTGCCACATCGTGATCCTCGACGGAGGATGCTGCTCGACTGGTGGATGCCGCAGCCGGTGGACGGCGAGCGACATTGTCCGGCTCGTCGATATCCGGCGTGGAGGCCCATGACTGCGGACGCTTCCTCAGCTCTACATTGAAGTGGACAACTGGGTTCAGTAAGGGCGTCAGGTGTGTTGCATGCAGGTGCAAGTTGCGAGTTGCAGTTTGCAATTAGCGTTCGATTCCACTCGGAGCCGTGGGTGCGAGAGTGAGACAAACGGATGCCACAGAACGAGCGAGAGAGAGCGTGGGAGCGCAGTACAGATCACGCGTTGCATGGTAGTAGTTAACATTAACGGTTCATTTAATGCAGAGATTAGTGTTGAGTGAAAGTAAGAGAGAGCGAGAGAGAGACAGACACAGAGCAATAGAGATGACACAGTTGGCGGTGGTATTTTGTGCACACGCAGAGTGAGAGTGAGAGAGATAAGTAGACAAACACATTGATTAAGATTCGTAACAATTTTTTAAGCAACTTACTATAACTAATAGTCAGAGGAACAATTTCTCAATGGTAAAAATACTATAAGAATCAAATTAATTGAAAAACTCCATATATTGTTATGTTTCTAAAAGGTATATGGAAGTATAGAACAGACAAATTAAGAGTTTGGAGAAATTTTTCTAGTTCACTATTTGTATTGAGAAATCGTAGTTTTTATTAATACATGTATTAATCATAAACACTTTTAATACTTAAAACATTAACTGATTGACAAGGGTACTGAAACTATTTTAATTCTACACAAACACTAAGATGAACAACTTAACAAATTCTATTAGATATATTAAGCTTCTAATGCAGATCAATATAATTAACGTTCTCGATACCATTACTATGATTTTTTGTGAGAACACACTCAGCTACAAAGTTGAGTTAGCTTCTAGCGCTGATTAACAATAAACAAAAGTGATCGTCTATATTTTAATAATTAATTTTATAGATTTTTTATAACCTTTGCGAGTGGCATTCATACCTATATCATTGCCATTAGTTGCGTTTGCACTGGTAAGATTTTGAGTTGACGTCCACGTCCGCGAAGATGGTCTATCAAATAAAGTATTATGTACGTTCAAAGGTGGAAATTCCGGGAAGAACTTACCGAGAACTCTGGGCATCGGAGAGGTTGGGCGAGGAGGCGGCCACCTCTTCGCCAGCTCTGCGGGCTCCATGCTCCTTGTAATCCCGGAAGCAGCGCTTACATCGCGTGGGATACCGAGTCTGGGGATGAAAGCCGAGTGGGCAGAGCTGGTCGCCTTTCAGCGATGGGTACAGATGATGCATCTGTTCTCGTACAACTTATCAGCTTTTCTTTTTCTGCAAGAGTTGAGGGTTGAAATCCTTTTAAGCCAAAGCCTTATTTTATAATTAACAGGGTATGTGTAACATCTCACTCCTTTTTCTTTTTTTTTTGTTTAAAAACCTTTTAAATTTACATTTGCTATTTCTATGTACTTTTCACACGATCCCAATACCCAATTGACTGCGCAAATCTGTGGAATTTCTGGCACTAAGCCAAATCGACAAAGGAATTTTGTACACGTTCATCAAATAGTTAAACATTTACATTTCGTTATCATTCACTTGGCCATTGGTTCTAAATTGAATATCTGCCTGGTTTGATGGCTATTGTCAACGTTGGAAGTGCAGATGTAGATCAATGCCTTCGATTCGTTGATTAACTAACTCTCATAGAAAGACAGATAACTAATAAAAGACAATCTCAAGTGGATTTCACCCATATCGATTTTTGGAATTCATTGTACTTTTAAAACGATATGATAATATGCATTCTTATAAAGGCTGTGCGATTCCTTTATTACAATCTAACCATTGCTTAGAATATTTAAAAAATAATAAGTAACTAGTAGCATTGCAGAAAGATGAAACTCCCAATAAAAAAAGTTTCACATCCTTAATCATCTTTCAAATCATCTTTCATATCTGTCACTTCAGTCATTGCACTGCATAAACAATCGAATGAAAATGGTAAATATAAACAATAACAAAAATGTATCTGAGTATTTTTAGAGCGATCTACGAGTAGAAAGAGAGCGAGATAAACTGGCACAGGTGGAAGCTAGTCGCGCAGCGATTTTCCGCCGCTTGCGCATGTTTTTTGTTCTTTTGGCGAAAATGAAAACTCAAACGGAAGGAAGAGCGAGATGCGAAGAGAAAGGCGAAGAGAAAGCGCGGAGCTTTCACCACTCCTTTCTCTCGGCGCTCTGCTGCTGCGATGGTTGCAAATCCCTAGTGCGTTTATAAATAATTACCAGCGTTTTAACCTATTTTCATCTAAGGCGCTCTGTTTTTCGGCGGCGCTGGCACTTGCAAAATGTGTGATTTAATTTAGAACGCAGTGGACTCACACGAAATACTTCCGCATTTAGAATAATTTGCGGCTGGACGACGGGGAATGGGGCCAGCCTCTTGGATGTGGATGTCGATGGTTGCGTAACCGCCGGGATTCAGTGCGTTTCGGCACGGATTATACAGCAGTTTGGAGCATGGGGATGTACATAGATTCTCACAGGGATCGAGTCCCCGAAGCCTTTCGTTCACTTTCGATCACACACACAAACACTCGGTTGCTGGTTGGTTGATTTAATTTTGGAATATTCACTTTATACAAAACATTTACGGCCACAGAAATTGGCTGTGTTTTAAAAATAGCATAGTTTTCTTCTTGCTAAATGGCAGCGCACCTCCCATAAATCTTCCCAGACGATTTTCAAATGCAAGACTTTCCGGAAATATCGTTAGATTTGGATCAATAGCTTATTATTAGAAGGATATATCTTTATATCAACCATGCGATCCAGGCAGTTTTTAGTTTTTCACCCGATTCACATTCATGTACAAAGGCCAACATGTATGTGCCTATATATTTATATAGCTTTAATATAACCGTCGATTGCCCGAGCACTCGAAATACTTATATAGATGGCTGCCATGCGAACCGGGCGCTGTTCCTTGGCACTTTTTTCGGTTGCGAACGCGTTGAAAATCGACGAGAAACTAAATTTAAATTATTTCTGAAAGCTTCAACTACCACCAGTCGTGCGAGAAAAGTGTTTTCCTCAAGAGAACTGATATTTTCGCGCAGAGAATCGATGAGAGCGATTCGAAAATTATTCAAAAATATTCAAGTCCAAGCCAATTGAAAGTTTCAGCCATAAATCTTTACGGCTATCAATATAATATTACTTTTACACTTAAGGTAGCATATTTATCGAAATTACAAAAATGTATTTGAAAGAATTAAAAAAAAACCCTTGGTGACTAAGGAGTATTCAATAATATCTATTCAAAACATTGGTTTTCCTAATTCAACTCATATTGAATAATAACCAAATTAAACTTAAACAATACAAATATCAAATTATTCATAATTATGTGAACCTAATATTTTGCCTTTGGAATCTTAAGCTTCTAAAGTTATTGCTATTACTGCTGGTTTGCATTCTCATGGCAGATTCTGTTCAACTTGGTTCATTGTGTAATAAGTTGACTTTTTGAAAATTAACATGACTACATCATGAATCTTCTGCTCGATAACCATTGATAACCATTGTGGTAAATGTTGATTTTAGTGGCTATACTTTATTCATATTTAAACTCCACACAAGTATGCGTGTATATCAAGTTCTGATCAGCCTTACTCGATAAGCAATGAGTCATATCCAATGAATTATTTAACCGCTTCTCTGTTTGGCTGGGATTAGAATGGACAAATTTAAAAAGCCTTCTAACAAAAATATTCAATTCATGGGAGGGGCGCATAATAGATGGGATTCTACTCGTAACATCATTTGAGAAATGGAAATATCTTAAGAATTATGTAGCTTACGGAGTAGCAATCTAAAGCAAAGTTACATCTTATTTAAATACTCTACTGAAATACATTTGTATATTAAATTAAATATGCTCATTCCTTTGGTTATTCCCCGATTTGTTTTGGAATTTATTTAGCAAACCATAAAATCGACAGGGTACATTGTACATTACATTTGTGTGTGTGTGAGTGTGTTTACCTCGTTTTAAATAATAAACTTCATTGTTCTCAATGCGTATGGACAATATGTTGAAATGCGTATTATGTATAAATTACTTAGAGATTATCAATCGCTAAGAGCTAATGCAGGTTATGTGGGCCCTCTTGGTGCGCGGCCTGTTTTGTGAGTGGGTGAGTAAATACGATTCAAATGAAGACCAAACGAATCAACAACGTTGCGCATCAGCACCTATCATGTTGCGGGCGCTACTGTCGCCTGATCCTCGACAGATTCGTTTGACGTCGTCGCTAGCAGCGGCGCATTGGTTGTGTTGACTGCAGGTCCGTTATTGTTATCATTCGCCAACGGCTCTTCCCCCGGCGGCGCCGTCTCCAATGTCACATTTGGTGCTTGTGTCTCATTTTGACTATGCACTGGGGCAGTGGTGAATGAGTTCGTGGCGGCGGCGACCTTAGCCGGCTGCTCCGGACTGCTGTACATCTGGATAACCGAGTTGTTGTTCATGTTTTCCACCGAGGCACCCGATATGGACAGATCGTCGGCGGAGTCGTCCGCCGTACTGTCCGTCTGCACAGCCTTCTCCTCCAGCAGGTGGTCGCTCTCACGAATCGGTCGCTGCGAGGAGCCGTACTGCTTGGAGATTTGCAGCAGCTCGCGCAGCGTTTCGTTCTCCAGACGCAGCTGGGATATGGTCTGCAACTCTCGCTGCACGACACCGTCGTCCACACTGGCCGCGAGCTGCATCACAGCTGCCATTTCGTTGATCTTCTCGCGCTGCTCCCGGATCACCTGCCACATGCGTTCGTTGTACAGCTCCTTAAAGCTAAACTTGCTGTCCAGGACCTTGGAGACGGTGTGCTCGCGATACTTTTGCATCATCAGCTCCATGGCGCGCTCGTAGTCCTCAATAAAGATCTTTAGCTCGCGATTCTCTTTGAGTATCTCCGAGCTGTTGATGTTTTGCTGCTGAATGCGATTCACCATGTCCGCGTTGGTCTTGTTGTTCGAAATGCGGTTAAGTGATTCAATGTCGTCCTGATACTGGCGAAGGCTCTCCACCAGCCGATTGTTGTTCTCCGCCTCCTCGAGCAGCGCCGTGCCCAGGGCGTCCAGGTCCTTCACCCGACTGGCCATGCGCTGCGCATCCATTATGATCTGGCCCACGGATAGGTTCGACATCCTGCCCAGTCCAGTTTCGATTTTGGGATTTCTATTGTTTTCGGGGGCCAGGCCCTCTGCTGCTGGCACTGCGAAAACAAAGGGAACCGCTTAAATTTGCGCACTTTCTGGGGCCTACGTGCGGAGTCTTACGTTCGGTGCGGGTTTGGTGCAGCTTCGTCCTCAGCGTAACAGCTTCATTTGATTTTTCGGCCAAAATATGTAGGAATAGAAACGATTCTAATAGAAATTTTGACGACGACCCAATTATTGGCTGACAGCTTATTAAATCCCAAACGCCATCGGATGTCGCACAAATCCCTAACGCCACACCATTAAATGTGAAAAAATACTGTTTCAACACCTGATATACCGCAAATATACCAAAGATTTAAATTTCAATTTTATTTTCCAACTTTTAGCTTGAGAAATAATTTTTTGGCTAAATCTTTTATGTTTATGTTAAAAAACTTGTTTAAGGTTAAAAGGTGAAGCTACAAGCTTTATTGTCATTTTTGTATAGATCATTAAGAAGCTATCAGTACAGATTTGGATCTTATCGCGAAAAATGGAAGACTTAGCATAGAATGGACATAATGCTATGTTCTTAAACGATCATGCATGCATAAATCTAGTTAAGTCTATTTAAGTACCTTAACTCTAAGTGGTATTCGTATAAGTACAAACAGCAAAGGTTTTGTCATTCAAAGTGGTAGATAAAACAGAGGTAGAGGAATAGCATGGTACATCGGGCGTAGGGATGCACAGACTAAAGATCACGAGATTGCGATTACACGCCCACGCTGTTGAGGCTGCCGGAGGAGAGGTTCTCGGAGCGACTGGACAGGCGGGGGCGTTTCATGAGCACACGACCCGGTTTGCCGGGATTTTCGACGGCACCCGCTTCTGCGGATTGATTTAGATTGTTGTTGTTGCCGTTGTTGGAGCCATTGCTGCCGCCAGCACGTTCCAGCGTGCGTTGTGAGCGACGCAGCGAGGAGGAGGACATTCTGCGAAGCGTGGGATCGTAGTCATAGCTCGACGGCCTCTGATAATAGGGCGCATCCTGGTCCGTGTCGTTCTTCTCCTCCAGCGCCTGCTGCTGCTGCTGGGCGAGTGGATTCAGGGTGATGTGGATGTGTCGTGTTCGCTGGCGCTGCTTGGTGGGCGAGCAGTTTCCCAGTGGCACAAAGTCATCTCTCAGCTCCGCCATCCGTGGCTTGTTTGGATTGTTTCCCCGGCTTCTGGAAGTCCTACGCCGGCACACACACAAACAGGTGCTAATCAGAAGCAGAATGAGCACTGCGCCGCCGCCAATTGTTCCCGTCAGCATGGGACTCATATTGAATGTCTCGTTGTGACTGGGAGTGGTTGTATCGCGGTCGCCCATTTGCAGTGTTGGCTCCTCCGTGGTGCTGGTTTTGGGACGTTGGGTGCGCCCCTGCTTGAGGGCACTAAATTCGGACGCAGAAACGGCACTGAAGGACTGCAACTTGAACTCGTACATGGTGGCCGTCTCGAGGGGGGCTATTTTAAAGCTTCTAGCATGGGCTCCTTCAATGGTTGCCTTGAAATATTCGCCTGCCGAAGACGAAGGTCGATAGTAGGCGTAGTAGCCCGTGATCAGGTGTTCATCCGCATCGCTAGCTAGACTCCAGTGCAGCACCACAGCAGTTTCTGAATATTCCTCGATCTCCAGGAGCTCTGGCACCGGCATCGGATCCAGCGCTGCACCAGGCTGCAAGTAAAATTTCGCCGAGGTATTACTTTCCTTATTGTCGTTGTTGGAGTAAACGGCTAGGATGCGGAAACGATAGGTGTGTTCAGGCTTCAGGTCCGTCACCGAAGCCGTGAAGCTCTTGCCCAGCTCGGAGTTCCACTTCGGTTTTCCGTACGGTATATTATCGTTGGTTGTCTGCCAGTTCTTGCGCTTGCCAACCATGCGGTACTGCACCTTGAAAATGACAATGGGTAACCCACCGTTTCGAGGCACCATCCAGCGCAACATCACGGATTCATCGCTGAGTCGGGTTACATTTGGAGGAGTCGGTGGATACATCTGCTTCTGCTTGGAACCCTGGTTGGGCTTGGGCCGGTGTGTACCTCCCGATTCCCGTGGTTCCTGAATCTGCTTGGGATTCACCTGCAGCAGAGTACCCGCACTGTGCTCACCAAGTCTATTGCGTGCGAAGCATTGGACATAGCCGGCATGACGCTTCAAGACGCTGTGCAGTATCAGGAAATTATTGGACAACTCAGCCTCAGTATCATCGACACTGCTGTGCCCGTTTAGCAGCCAGTAGATCTCTGGCGTAGGCACTCCTGTGGCTTCACACTCCAACTTCAAACGATCGCCCTCGTTGGTGAGATCGGCCCAGGGTGGTCGCACAATCTGCGGCGGCTGCTCGACATGCACTTTTATGTAGTGTTCCAGCGCAGGCCGCACTCCATTATCTTGAAAGCAAATATAGGTGCCAGCATCGTGAACTCGGGTGTTGGATATCTCCAAGGCGTGTCCAAATACTTTGGAACGCTTGTTCTTAACAGCTCCCACGACATCAGGACTGCTCCAGACAACCGTCGGTGGCGGTGAGCCAACTCCAGGACACTGCAACAACAGCGAACTCCCTTCGCGTATGGTAATTTCTTGGGAGCTCGGCTGTCCCTTGAGCAAGTGTGGGGATTTACTCTGTGACCTCTGCTCTGGTGTAACCTGTAGTTGCATCGAGCCGGGCAGTTGAATTCGCTCGCCAGAGGCAGGATTGGTTGCCTGGCAGGAATAGATGCCTGAGGACTCTGAGGATACATTGCTCAGAAAAAGATTTCCATTGGTTCCGATGAACTCCGGTTTGATTTCCACTCCGTTTCGGAAGTAGGACCAACTGGCAGATGGATTCGATTGCACCTGTTGTCCACAGGACCAGAGCACAGAATTTCCAGCAGACACCCGCCATTGGAGAGGTGCTTCCGATTCCTGAGCGTCCACCAGGCTAGTGCTGGCCAGCTCCAATCGGGCAGTGGTAGACGTTACCACCAGCGGACCGAACCAGCCAACGCATCGGTACTCGCCTAGAGTGTCTGGTCGGACAAGCACCCTCAGTCGCGAGATGGCCGCCTCCTGGGAGACATTCGCTTTGGCCGTTCCTGTCCTAAGGTACTTGAAACCCGCTCCCGGAGATCTGCTAGACCGGTGGCTCCATTCGAAGCGCTCTGGCTGCAAACTGGTCTCGCACTCTAGCACCACCTCGTCTCCCAGGGGCGCCACCAAAGATTCGGGTGCGCGAAGAATTCGCACGCCAGGCGATGGATGCGCGGGATGTGCGGTATGGGCAGAGTGGGCAGGATGGGCGGGGGACTTCTCCAAAACCGGAATTGCTTCGAGCCGCGACGTCAGCAGCGAAAAGAGCAGCAGCGAGGATGTGAGCAGCGTCATTGGAGGGGGCACTGCAAATTTACCGAAAATATCAGTGAATATTTGAACTCAAAGGATTAGGAGTTAGTGGCAAGACTAACCTTATTATGGGATTTTAGACTGATTCTAGGTGGGGAAACGCGTTTGCGTTTGCGCAGTTAATAATTTTCACTCTCGGCTATCGCGCATCACTTATGGCTTATATACATATGTGTGTCTGTGTGCGTGCGTGGAATCGTGGGCCTAAATTATTTATGCACATTACACGTTAACGACGCAGCTCCATAAAATCATTGTATCTTTAATTCGGGCTTCGATCGGGCCCCGAAGCCACCGGACAAGCACATGCACTCAACAAGTCAAATAAACAATGGCATTTATTATTCCATGGGGATGCTGGAACTGGAACTGGAGAAGGAACCGCGACGCTGGTACAGATGCATTGCTTCGTTCACCGGCGAACCGGTGATTCCGAATTCATCGGTTCATCGCGGTACAGTGGACTGAATCTATCTGGTATCAGATCAAATTCATTTATTCATTTCATATTCAAACTTACTCAAAAACACTCGTTAATAAATTGATAATACTACGCATCTTTAAATGAATCATAAAAACGGCACCATAGTCAATGAATTAGACGTCTAATTGCTGTGTATATTTATGAAGAATTATGGATTCAGCTGTTTATAGAGACTGCACTGATCACATCGATAGCCATCGATATATGTAATTTGCAATATGATTTTAAAAAAATATATCCAAAACAGTTTTGTTACATTTGAATTGGGAACCCAAACAATATTATACTAGCCAAGAATATAAAAAAACATTTTACAATCTTCTATTTAATAATTTACATATATAGATTCTTAAACCATAACTCTTGATAGAGACTGTATGCATCGAAAGCATTTCTATGGAGAATGTGTGCACATTTTACGCAGGTTGCTTCTGCACCTTCGCCAATTCTGCCTTGAACTTCGAAATGGTCTCACGTGCCAGCTTTAGTTTGTCCTTAAGTGTAACAATCTCCCCCTTGACCTTTTGTTTCACATTCACAATGTTGTCCAGCGTTTTCGTCTTCTTTTCCTCAACTAAAAAAGTAAATATATAATGAGTAAACGTTCAAAATGGTAATCAGCTCATAGGTACAATCAGTGTCATGGGTAAGCAACCCATTAGCGCTCTGTTCTGAAAGCAGAAGATAATGCTGCAAGATCTGGGTGGGCTCCTGGAACACTATTTCCTCATACGACTCAGAGACCAGGCCCTTCTTAGTGTCCATAGTGGTGCTAGAGGTGAGCTCGCCATCGACCACAGGGGATTGGAAGAGCTTAAGGATGTGGTAGCAGGTAACCGGGCGCTCTGATTGATCGTTGAAGTATATCTTGATGATCACCTCGAATTCACCCCATCCGGTCTCGGTAATCTCGTACGGCGGCTTAACTACGATCCTGTTCGGATTGGCGTAGCTCTCATGCAGCTTGAAGTGCACCTTTTTCACGTAAATGGACATGTCCTCGTTGAAATAGGGCTTCAAATAGACCTTCCACTGATGCGTGTGTCCGTCCTCCTCGCGTTTCTTGCCGAAGGATCTGGCGATGTTCCCATACACTATGGGCTTTACTATGGTTACGCCCTTTAGTCGGCCACCCGAGTCTCCGCCAAAGTCAGTCATTATTCAACGATTGCTTATGCTTCGTTAACCAAATATTGTTTTGGTTCTTCTTCTTGCTTTTCGGCTAGCAGTTGTTATCGACACATGGACGCACTGGATACCAGGGCTGCAAATAATTATGGACATGAAAAAAAATAAAAAGAATTAATAAACAAAAATTTCAACATATTGAATTTAATCATTTTAGCTGTATTTTATTTATTTTAAATTTAAGCCACTCTTATTTCTTAATTGCATCCCTCGTTTCCGATTGCGGCTATCGATTTTTTCTGCACTGTGTTGTGGGTGGTGGTTCCATCACTTGTATCAATCGGACGCCTTGGTCAAATTTTATTGTTTAATTTAAAATTAAATGATTCGAAGCCATATTTACCAGTGAGACAGTTAAATACATAAAATGATGGCACGTCGCGGGGGAAAGCGCATACGTATGGATGATCCGCCGCCGGACTACGATGAATTGCACAGGTACAGTTCTCCGTTTTCCCACCATTCGTGTTTGCCTATAAAAAATATGTAACTATTCTTTAGCGATGCCCTGAATGAGAGCACTTCAGATGCAGACAGCCCCACCAAACGGATGACCAGGCTGCGAGCGCGTGGCGGAGTACGGGACAAACCGCCCATAATTGATGATGACGAGGATGAATTCTTCGCGCCAATTGCGCGCAAGCGAAAGACTCCCGCCACCCGCAAGGGGCCAACAGAACGCAAAGAACGCGTTGAACGACCGCGCAAGGAGCCCGTGGACAAGGGACACCACGAGCGGATAGACAGTGAGCGGGAGATAACCACGGACGAAAACAGTCTCTACTATATTGTGCGACACTCGAAGAACCCTATTGCTGTAGGAAAACCAATTGGCTTACTATTTACCAAATACTAAACAGACGTTTCTTTTCAGAGCATTGTTGACCAATGGATTGAGCAGTATAAGGCAAACCGAGAAACGGCCCTAGTCGCACTGATGCAGTTTTTTATTAATGCTAGTGGTTGCAAGGGAAAGATATCCGAGGACATTCAGTATCCTGTAGATCACACATCTATTATCCGACGCATGACTGAAGAGTTTGACGAGGTAAGTCTGCTATAGATGTTCCTGAAGCTCTTTATTCAATCGTAAAATATTTTAGGAAAGCGGCGAATATCCCTTGATCATGACTGGGACGCAGTGGCGAAAGTTTAAAAATAATTTCTGCGATTTTGTGCAAACCCTTGTGAAGCAATGCCAGTACTCCATTATCTACGACCAGTTTCTGATGGACAACGTCATATCCCTGCTTACGGGCCTGTCGGATTCGCAGGTGCGAGCTTTTCGACACACGGCCACTCTGGCGGCCATGAAGTTGATGACAGCTTTGGTGGATGTCGCCCTTTTGGTTTCGAATAACTTTGACAATGCTGCCAAGCAATTCGAAGCTGAACGCGTTAAGGTATGTTTCCCTATAACTACTTGGACTCTATTAATGATCCTGAAATTGCTTAGTCTCGAGATCGTCGTGCTTCTGACCGTTTGGACTCGCTTATGACTAAACGATCCGAATTAGAAGAGAATATGGACGAGATAAAGAGCATGTTGACCTACATGTTCAAGTCGGTGTTCGTTCACCGCTACAGAGACAGTCTGCCTGATATACGAGCCATATGTATGGCCGAGATCGGCATCTGGATGGAAAACTATCCGCAAAACTTTCTTGACGACTCCTACTTAAAGTATATTGGCTGGACGCTTCACGACAAGATCGGAGAGGTGCGCCTGCGATGTTTGCAGTCGTTGCTGCCGCTGTACGAGAAGGATGAACTCAAGGGAAAACTTGAGTTGTTCACTTCAAAGTTTAAGGACAGGATTGTGGCCATGACGCTGGACAAGGAGTTTGAAGTGTCTGTTCATGCCGTCAAGCTGGTTATCAGTATCTTAAAGTAAATTAAAAGATTTTTTAGTTTAAGGAATGTTTTTCACAAAGCTTGTGTTTATTTACAGAATCCACCCAGAGATTTTGGCTGACAAGGATTGTGAAATTGTCTACGAGTTGGTTTACTCTTCACATCGTGGTGTGGCTCAGGCAGCAGCTGAGTTCTTAAACGTTCGCCTGTTTCATTTAACCGCCGACATGGAAGAGACGAAGACCAAACGTGGGAAAGTGCGTATGCCCAATACACCGCTGGTTCGGGACTTGGTGCAGTTTTTTATCGAATCGGAACTTCACGAACATGGCGCCTACCTCGTAGACTCCTTCATCGATAGCAATGATATGGTAAGGGACTGGGAATGTATGACGGATCTGCTTCTGGAAGAGCCGGGACCCAATGAAGAGGTCCTCGACAACAAGCAGGAATCGACACTCATCGAGATTATGGTCAGCAGTGTTAAGCAATCTGCAACTGGAGAAGTTCCAGTCGGTCGCGCTAGCAATCGCAAATGTACGCTCAGCGCCAAGGAGCTAAAAGCTATCCAAGATGAAAAGGCGAAGCTGACCGAACACTTCATTGTTACCCTACCGTCCTTGCTAGAAAAGTATCAAGCAGACAGCGAAAAGTTGGCCAACCTCCTTGCAGTTCCACAGTATTTCGATCTCAATCTGTACACCACCAACCGTCAAGAGGGCAATCTTCAAGCCCTGTTAGATCGCATCAATCAGGTAATGAGCATGCACACAGGTCGCGAGGTTCTGGAAACTTGCGCAAAAACGCTAGAATGTCTTTGTGCCGAGGGTAGTGCCACCTACACCAGATGCAATATCGCCAGATCCAACATTATCGAGAGCGCTGTCAACAAGTACAAAGATGCAATCGAGGAATGGAGAAACCTCATACAAGGTGATTTAATAGTGACACGTTTTAGCTTGACTATATTACTTATTATGTTGTCTTTGAAGGCGAGGAGACCCCTAATGAGGATGACATCTACAACATTACCATCACCCTTAAGGTCCTCTCCATTCTGTACTCCTCGCACAACCTCAATCCCTGGGAGCTGTTTAAGTCCCTGTTCCAGGACGTGGAGGAGGCGCAGTCTAAAGAGAACATCGATCGCTGTCTGCCCAACGAGGCCTTAGTCTACTGTATAGAAGCTTGTTACTTTTCCATTAGCTGGGGACTGCAGTACGTGGAAAACGAATGCGAGTCAGTTAACGTGACCGAGGTGGTGGCTGAGCTGCGCAACAATTTGGATACCTTTATGGGAGCCTGCTTTGAACTAACCCGCGATGGACCCACAGTTCAGATTCAAGAGGCGGTAGGTTTTAAAATGTACAAATCACTATTTGGAAACCTTTAATATCAATATGATTTACAGGCGTACCAGTCCATCTGCGATCTGCTAATCATTTTCTCGGACAAGTTGGCTCGCAGTGAGATCGAACACATACGCGGCTTGGAGTACAAGTCGCGCATGGATGAGCACCTAATCTTGGACAACTTCGTGCAGCACTATGTATTCTCCCTTAAACAAGATGTGGCACAGGACGAAACCAGAATCGAGGAGCTGCATAAAAAACGTAATTTCTTGGCCTGTTACTGCAAATTGGTGGTGTACAATATAATTCCAACGATGCGTGCAGCCAGTATCTTTAAGTATTACGTTAAGGTGAGTGAGCACCAAAAAATATCTGAAAGTTCTATGTTTATCCATTATCTTTCTATTTTCAGTGCTACAACGACTATGGAGACATTATTAAGGCCACGTTGGGAAAGGCCCGTGAGATTAATAAAGTTAACTTCGCTATGACGCTCCTTTTGAGCCTGATCACAGTCTTCAAGAGTCTGCAGGAGCAGAGTGAGGATGGCACAGTTTCAAAGAGTTCGCAAGAGTTTGTGGACCTTAAGGAGTTGGCCAAGCGATTTGCGCTCACATTTGGTTTCGATGCCATCAAGAATCGCGAATCTGTGGCCGCCATTCATCGTGGTGGCATTTATTTCGCAGCAAACAAGGAGCCTGATGATCCAGTGCGGGCTCCAACTCGCTTACTTTTCCTGGAGGTTTTGAACGAGTTCAACTACAAGCTGCTGAAGCAAGATAAGAAGGTCATAATGAGCTTTCTGGACAAGATAATACCACCCGCTATGCCATCCAGCCGAGCTGAGGAATGGCAGCCGCTGATATTATATCGCAATTCCTTGCTGCACGGCGAAACTGATCAGGCGCCCGTCGCTAGCAAACGAGCTTACACACGCAAACGTCGAGATCATGGTAAGAATTTCATAACTTTCATTTTATTTAGAATCAACATTATGAAAAACATGTTTTTAATTTAGATGAAGAAGAGGAGGAGGAGGAAGACGAAGAGGAACACAATGATCCTGATTACAGGGGCTAGGGCCCAATCAGCCATACACGCGGCTTCAGTGCAAAATCTAATTTCCCGGGAGATCAAGTAGTTGTAAGATTAAAGCTTATATTATGTACATAAATACGATTAAATTATATAAAATACTGTACCCTAATTGATGTCCGAATTGCTAAACCTTAAGTTTGACTTCATCAGCAACATTTTGGATGCACTTTCGGGGCTCAAGCCCGCCCGCATGTCGGAATACAAGTGCGTTGATTTTCTAAATAAGCCTTCACTAACCACACTTGCAGCTGGTGCTGATAAGAACTTCCTAACAATGCCATACAAGGATATGTATTTTATGTTGCTCCTCCACCAAATCAGGGGATCCATGTTCCTATCGATTCTGGGTTCGGAGTTGTATAGATATAGCAGATTCTTAATCTGAGACTGGGAGCCCATTGACGTATTTGGCTGTTGAGTGTTCGTCGTTCCAGTTGTCAGTATGCTGTCCAGAATGCTATCGATTTTTGATTCATTCTTCTGGGAAGATGTGGATGATACTTTGATTATTTTCAGCGGTGGCTGACCATTGCAATCCTCTGGCACTCCAGCGAGCTGAAGCAGAACTTCATTGGCCACCAACTGCTCCTCACGCTCCGTGAAAAATGCTTGCTTATACCTCGGATCCAAATAGGTGGCCATCAAAAATTTGATGTCGCTAGTGATGTGGGCGAACTTCATTTCCAGTTCTTCAAGCAACTTTCTGGCGAAACTGCATATAGTCTAGACATTCGAAACATTAGACAATACTTTATGGTTTTATCTAATCCAACTTACCACAGATGAAACAAAGTTATGGACATCCGTTCGGAGGGAATCCCGTAAAGCGGCAACCAGAGGGATAACGGATGATGTTGTCGTAGATGGATTGCTCCATATCTTGATTGTTTCTTCACAAGGCTGCATTACTTTGCTGCACAAATCAATCTCTATCCATTCATCGGGATAAATTTGGACCAGACTATACTCTTCGCAGTACAAGGATAGAGCATCTTTCATTCGAAACACGCTGCTCATCATATGAAAAGCGGAATTCCATTGGAAGGGATCGTAAGGTGTGAGTGTGCACGGGTCTCGCGTCAAGCGGATCTCTTGAATGAATTTCAGATGATCGTTGGCCATCTTAGACGACGCAAAATGGTCAACTATTTGCTTGCACTTGGATGAAAGGTTCTGCAGTAATTCGTTCGATTGCAAGGCAAATCGAACGCACATCTGCAGGCGGTGCACACTGCAATCGGGCAGGGAACCTGGCAGCGCCGTCATCTCGTCCCTGATTACGCAGTGGATCTTCCCTTTGGGCACCTCAATGGCCAAGCTGGTCACCAGATCTCGAATGCAACAAGCTAGCTTTGAAGTGCTTTCGTAATTCAGAGCCTCGCATCTCAGCATTAGGCGGTGAGTCTGAAAATCCCTTGATATTCCGGAGCAGGACAAGCTCAGCAGTCCTTCGCCTTTGTCACCCCGCCAGAGACTCGTAGACAACGATATGGCATCCAGCAGATCCACCTGTTGCTGCAAATGCTGATGCATTTTCCTGTGTATATCCTCACACAGTATCTTCTCATAGTAGCTACTTGACTGAATCGTATACCTCGGCTGCAGCGCCCTAATGAAATTTACAAATCCTGGTCCTTCAATGAACTCAAAGGAGTGATTTAGAAGCATGAGGGCCAACTTCTCATTACAGCGTTTGCTGTAGGAAATATCCTCGGTGTCCAATGGATCTGAGTCTGTTTCCTAAAATGATCAATAGAATAATTTTATGCATCAGATTAGTGAAAAACGCATAATTTATAAAAATATAATACTAGGAATAAACACGATAATAGTACATTTTCAAAACCTCCTTAACACAACACAATAAACCTATGCCAATTGTGATCTAGCCCAACACGGATAAAAATCCGCATCCGCTGTTGCTATATTAGTAAAAAGTATTAAATAGGAGAATGATTAAATTACTATTGGAACTACCAAAGAATGAAAACTTAAGTCTGGGAAAACCATCTCCATATGACAATATCTAGATGGACATGTATCCTGGTTTTACATACGGTACACTTCTTGCACAGATTGAGTACATATGCATGTACATATGTAGGTATGTATGCTCATCTATATGATATCCCACTTACGTGCAGATTCAATTCCAGCTGGGCTGTGGGGTGCTGTGGCGAACCGATGGAGATCTCGCTCTTCACCAGGTCCAGGTACTTTATGTCCCCGGATAGGGATAGGAACTCCGGTGGGTGCTTGCTCTTCAGATGATTCCGCAGACAGGTTGTGCCGCGTCCTCGCCTCGAGTAGTTCCTGTTGCACAGCAGACAGGTGGCCACTGTGCCGGATGTCTTGTAGAAGTACTGCCACACATTGCTTTTCTTCTTGCTCATCGCTGCAATTCTTTGGTAATTCTCAAATTGTACATTTTTTGCGGATGTCCACATCCGCCTCTACATCCGTTCTGCGGCAGAGTTCGACATCCCTGGCAGCTATCGATAGGCCCATCGATGGCCATCACTGAAATGCTGCAATCAGTTTTTGGCGCGCCAAAGCAGCTGTTGTTTTTTGCATTGGAGGTTTTGAGGCTTTCGCAAATTCATTCGTTGACTAAATAGATAATGCCCTGTACCATGGAGCTGCCCAGCACGCCCGATGAACTGGCCGCCCAGCAAGCAGACAGCGCTGCACTCAAGGACTTGCTCAAGGATCCCAGTCGTTGGCACTCGATTCCCCTGCTTAACTACACACCTCTTCACAAGCTGAAGGATCAGACTCTGGTGCGGTTTCGTGGCATGATCCAGGACATGATGGACCCTGAAATCTACCTGGAGCGCTACGAAGTGAAATCCGCCGACGGCAGCAAACGTGTACAGGAAGGAAAGTACAGGGACTGCTTGAAAATGGCCACTGGTGAAATGATCGACTACAACGCCGATGGAAACGTGCATGGAGAGAGGCGCACCATGTTTGTGGTGTCTGTGCCTGGCCTGAACGACTGGAGCAAGGAGCATGAGAAGCAGTGCTGTCCCCAGATCGATTTGGCCAGTCTGGGTCAATCTCCCAGTTCAGCCAAGAAGCGGACTATTGTAGGCGAAGAAGAAGCCATGGATGTGGACGGTGCGAGCGAAACAACCTTCAAGCGACCCTGCCTAAAAGAGATTCAAAAAGATAGCGAGCCAGTCGGCGCCTCCAAATCCTTTGTTCTCGGCTCTGAATACCTGCTTAACTCGCCTCTGCCTGATCGTCCCAGCATGGCATGCATGGTAAAGGTTTACGACGAGTTCGATACCTACCAGCTCAACTCGCTGGTCGACTTTGTGGGCTTTCTGTCAGTGGATCCTTCTCTAGACGCCGCTACCCTGGACATAGACGATTGTGAAAACTTGAGTGAACTGCAGGCAGCTCATCCATCGCCATTTCTTATACCCCGCCTGCATGCCTTTGGCGTCCAGGTGCTGCCGCATGCCAATCCGCTGCTGGACAAAAGCCTTCGACAGCCAACGGAAATATGTGAGGAGTCGTATCCAACCCAGCTTGCTGTGCACAAAGATCTGCGCATGCTTCTTAAACTCTGCCTTTTTGATGACGATCTGGCTGCCGAGTATTTGCTCTCGCACCTAATATCTACGGTCTACAGTCGTTCTGAGATGCAGAGCATCGGCAAGTTCGCCCTTAACCTTTGTAATCTCCCTAAGAATTGTGAGGCGTATGCAACCAAGTTGTATCAAATTCTAGAGCTGCTATTGCCGGCCAGCCACTACATGCCCATGACTCTCGGCACACTTAACACTGCTGCCTTTGCCCCAAAGTAAGTTTTCTAAGCAGAAGGAGTAATCAATTGAATACTAATGAGTACTTGCAGGAAGGATTATGAGACCAACAAGCTGGTTTCCGGCGTACTACAGTTGGCTCCCCATACGCATTTGGTGCTCGACGAGACCTCCATGCAACAGGGCAAGCTGGAGGCTAATGGTGTTCATGCCGTCCAGCATTTAGCGCACTTAATCAATAATCAGGAACTGAAGTGTGACTTCCAGTATTACCAAATAGACTACCAAGCAAACATTCCAGTTCTCGTGCTCAGTGAAGGGCGAAGTATGTTGCCGGTAAGAATAAAAATTTTTATAAATAATCATTATATCATAAAAAAACTATTAATGATATGTTTTCAGAGCGATTTTGTGCTACCCATTAATGCCGATGCTAAGGCCGTGGAACTCGTTGATGAATCTCTAAAGGCAGCCCACCACTATCTTCAGCCATCACGTCTGCAGCAGTTTCGCAAGTACTTGACCACAGCGCGCACTAGCGGCTTCAACGTGAGCGAGGAGCACACTGAAATGATCCAGCAGGACTTCGTCGACATGCGTAAAGCCAATGTCAAAAGTAATGCCGATGATCTGCACGGATTGCTGGTCCTATCGCGCCTGCTGGGCATCGCCCGGGGCAAGGATACGTTCGACAAAGAAACATGGCAGCTGGCTACGGAGTTCGAAGCAAAGCGTCGCCAGCGTATTCAAGCTCTGCCGAAATCATCTGCCCAAATGCGCAATTAAGAGGGCCTCTCTTTTATACCATTTAATATTAAGTTTTTATGAATAAAATAGAATTTTTAAAAAGTGTTCTCTTTATATATAATTTGTAGGAGCGTCATGACTCTTGGTCCTCTACAACTTCATGACTTAAATGCTCGAAGCGCCCTTCGATTAGCTGACTGGCCAGGCAATCTCCGCACAGATTAAGGTGACAATAACAACTGTTACAACGCCATTGGGTCCTGGTCACAGATGCCTCTTCGCACTCGGCACACTTGGCGGCCAGCAAGTCTGGCTCATATCCGTCCTCCATCTCCCGTTTCTCGTCCTGAATGGCTGATAGAAGCTTAAGGCATAGTTCCTGTTTTCGCTTTGCCTCCGTATTTAGATCGGCATCCATGCATTCGGATTCGGTCTTTGGTTCGATCTTGACTTGGGAAGATGCCGGCATAAGGAGCATATCGCTCGTAGGCGACGGGACTCGTAGGTCATCAAATGTGAAATCGTCCTCTGGCATTTGTAGCGATATATTATGAGCGGGGAAGAAGGTTGACTTGCGAAGTTTGATCTTCGGCTTACTCAAGCCCGGACGTCGATGCTTGGGTATGCGACCGGGCACAGGCATCCCGGCATCGTGTAGCTTCTGGAAATACTTCTGGACACGGCTATATACTTGCTGTGCCGTTCTGTTACCCAAAGCCTTCGCTATCTTCCCGAATCTGCGCATTTCCACTTCCTCTGGTGGATACTGGATGAGCAGCTGCTCCAAACGACTCTGCTCTTCGTTGGTCCACAAGCGATTGAAGTTCTCCGACCGTCCATTGCTCCTGTCCCGATTCTTGTTCGCCTCTTGCGTCCATGAAGACGCATCTGTCGATGTCTCATTTGTGCCCCTGTCCTCGTCATTGGGCGACAGAGTTGGCAAGTCCGGTAGAACGGTCGTGGTGATGTAGTTATCCGCTATCAAGGGCTCGTTATTTCGCAGTTTGTCCAGCATATGTTGCGGATTCTCCAAGTAGATCTTTTGCGTGGCTTCCAATTCATCAATCTGCTGATGCACCCGAATCCTTTGTGCCTGCAGCACGGCCAATGTGCGCAGCAAATTGGTATAGCACTGGTTGCCGCGCAGTGCCAGGTGCTCGGTCTCAAAGTGAAACACATCCTCATCTTCTGGAGATACGTCTGCTAGTTCCATTACAAAGAATTATCACCAAATACCCGTTTGTTTACAAAAAATGTGTTTACGCCTCTTCGCTAGAGATGGCAGTTAGTTCATCAAAACAGTTATCGAAATTTAGCAACATATCGATCTTGGATCATTATCAGCTGTTATCAGCGAAAAAGAAGAAGCGGAATACGTAACCTTTATTTACAAATTTGGCAATGATAAGTGCACCAATTCGCTCTATCCTTGCGCTTACAGCAAAGGTAAATTCACGGAAAAACGAACGCACTTAACCATATTTTAATAATTTTTAAACTAACAGCGCACGGCGGTCACAAGCGCGGCCAACCAGGTTCGAATTGTGGAGGTTGGACCACGGGATGGTCTTCAAAACGAGCCCAAACTGCTGCCGGCAGCCACCAAGATCGAGCTGATCAACCAATTGTCCGAAACAGGACTGCGGACCATAGAAGCCACCAGCTTTGTGAGCGCCAAATGGGTGCCACAGATGGGTGACAATGCCGAAGTGCTGAGAGGAATCCGCAAAGTGCCTGGTATAAGCTATCCAGTGCTCACGCCAAATCTAAAGGGATTCGAGAGTGCTCTGGAGGCGGGAGCGGAGGAGGTGGCAGTCTTTGGAGCCGCATCTGATGCGTTTTCGCTGAAGAACGTCAATTGCACCGCAGCTGAGGCCATCGAACGATTTAAGCCTGTGCTGAAAGCAGCCCAAAAGCATGGTGTGCGCGTCCGGGGCTACGTTTCCACTGTGGTTGGCTGCCCGTACGAGGGTGCTGTTGCACCGAGTGCTGTCGTCAAAGTGGTGGAAGCCCTGTACCAAATGGGCTGCTATGAGATCTCATTGGGCGACACCATTGGTGTGGGCACGCCAGGCACAATGCGCCGAATGCTGGATGAGGTGACCAAGGTAGTCCCTGCTAAAGATCTGGCCGTGCACTGCCACGACACTTACGGCCAGGCTCTGAGCAACATACTGGTCTCACTGGACTATGGCATTCGGGTGGTGGACTCCTCCGTTTCTGGCTTGGGCGGATGTCCTTACGCCAAGGGGGCGTCAGGCAACGCAGCCACCGAGGATGTGGTCTACTTACTGCACGGCATGGGCCTCGATACTGGCGTCAACCTAGACAAACTGATCCAAGTGGGGCGGTACATCTGCGCCGAACTGGGCAGAACCTCAGAGTCCAAGGTTAATCGAGCGTGGAAGGGACCGCAGGCGCGAGTACAGTGATGATCCAAGCATTGATACTATCAAACGAAAACGAAGGCATTTACTAGCACTAGTTACACAATACATTTATTATCGTTGCAATATTAAGTCAAGGAGCGTGAAGTACTTTTATGGGCCTTAAAACTTTTGGGCATCTCTTATTGTGTACAAGGACACGTCGCCCGAGGCGAGCGACAGATCAGCCAAGCTGTGATTAGCGCGACGTGGGATATGCGAAGACGACGGATTGCGGATTGCCTCGCCGGGCATTTTCATTTTGCCATCGTGGCGCATAACAGTGGGCTCCACGGCGGAGTTGAGGTATTTTTGAATTTGAGGTACCTTTGGCATGGGCACAGGAGTTCGTTCATCCACCACCTGTGTTCAATGGGGGTTTTAGTTTACGTTCTCTCATCATGGGGTTATATATAAATTTAAACTTACATGCTTGATTTCTGAGGATATGTAAGCCTTTTTGGGAAGCAGATTAGCGGCTGAATCTATTCCACCGATAATTAAAGATTCACTGGACTTGGGTGTTCCGTCCTTTGTTGCGAAAAGTGCTTTAGGATGACACAAGCGAGACTCCTGCTCCAACTCACTGATGGCCAGTGTAGATAGCATATCAGAACTCGTTGGACGGAATGTACTCATCAGAGGAGCAGTACCAGACTTCTGGGTGTAGGTGCGTATGGGACTGACTATGTCGGCGTATGGCTGCTTTATCTGATTTTGGCGACGTTGAGGAATACCAGAGGTTGCACTAAAGAATTTCTTTTTGGTCCACTCCATGGTGAGGCCGACATTCAGCGGCTTTCTTCCCGTGCTAGATGATGCTACAACTGTTTGTGGCTGGTTAGAGGACCGTAGCGGAATTGATGGCTGCAAAAAGGTTACAGCCGGTGATTTTTGTTGCGGCTTCGGTGAAACAACGAACGTGTTTTGTTTGTCCTTGGGCAGCATAGGGCTATCAGGCTTGACTGCCGCGACTGAAGGAGCCACACCTGCCATGTACTCCATACCCTTTTGCATCATGTACTGCATTTCTTCCATGGTATCATTGAAATGCAACGAATTTTCCTTATTTTCAACGCTCTTCTCCGCTGGTTTCTGTTCAGTGTGATCTTTTCCGTGGACTGAGGATACACGGGACGTGTCTTCTTGTTTTACTTCTGGAACTAGCTGCACTTCTTCATCGTCCGAAGAGGATAGCTCGATTATTGTGTCCTCTATATCGTCCTCTTCCTCCTCGACTTCATCCTTCGGATGCGAGGCAAGCTCTCTTAGACTGCCATGAAGATCGCTTAAGAGCTCCAGCTCCTCTCCCTTGGACATTCCTGGTGGCTTGGCCTTGGCAATTGCGGCGTAAAACAATTCGTCGACGTTAAGGAGCGTTCCACTGAGGGAACTATCCGTGGCTGTTTCGTAAGAACTAGATGCATTTGTCTTCAGTGTGCGAGCGCTTTGGAAGCTTGTGTGTGAAGACACATCCGACGACTCCAGTTCGCTGTCCTCGATGATGGTCGAGGGGCGAAGCAGGCCCACCATTTTGACAGGCGAAACCTTGGTCAATGCTTTAGGAGTCAGACCAGAGTCGGACGAGGTCTCGTCGATTCCGGCCAGGGTGTTGTCCCAAAAGCGCGACGGAGCCTCAATGTCCTCCAGGTGAGTGCATTCCGCCCCCTTGACGGGACTTTCGTTCTCCAATAGATCGTCTTCTGTACCCACTGACTCTAGCATGCGACGCAGTGCATCGATCTCTTTCTGATCGTCTGTGCTGTGATCCCTAGCCCTGGCCATCACCTGGCTCCGATCCTCGCTATGCAGGTACTGGAAAAGAGTGCTATCCGGATCGGAGCCCGTTTTGTCGCACATGCGTTCAAAGGCACTGAAGCTATCATCGCCATCGTCCAAGTGCTCCAAGTCACCTGTTTCGTACATAGTATCCTCGCCGAGATTAACAGTCCTTTGACTGGCAGGATTAACGGACAGAACTTTCTTGGCCCGCGCCTCCAAGGGTCTCCTCAAATCCTCGTCGATCTCCAAACTGTAGCGCATATCCTTCGGTTCGTCCATTTTCACGGGCTTTTTCGGCAAACTGAAAAAGGAAAACTGTTATTAGTTTTCCCAACTAAATTGTATGTATGTCTAAACTGTCTAAACTATTTATGCGTACTGATTCTCTAACAATTTTGACATGCAGGTGGCTTGTTTGAAAGTAAATGACTACGAATTCATCGAACACTAGTGCAACACTATCCAAGGATGGGTTTCAATGTGTATTTACCGCTCGGTCATTAGAAACTGACGGAGTTTCTGACGCCATTCCTCAGTGTTTTGGAATTTCTTGAGGCCAGACATCGTGAGTGTGCGAGTGTGCGTGTGTCCTGGGTGCAAAACTCCAGTCGACGGGATAAACACGTATACTTGCGCGATGCCTATAGTTCAGAGCGTTTAGAGTTTGCTCCAGTCGATCACCTACCTTCTGGCAATAGTATTCACGCAGTTCTTCCTTAATCTTCAAGGCGCACGCGTAATTATTTCATGGATTTCCTCACAGCACGCTCATTTGCCAACGATCGACGCGCCTTTGCAGTCGTTTATTTCAAATGCCACGGCAGAGTGGCCGTACTGCGCTTATATTTTTGAATGGGGTATTCCAATGGGCATTGCACATATATGAAATCAACGGAGTTGTAAAATTAAGACAAATATGACAACCATTAAAAGGAATTGTACGTATATATATATTCCCATCTATTGATTTTAATATTTTGTATATATATATATATACAGACATATTGAACTAGCTACTGCTATTTCTTAACAGTGGATAATATATTTATAAAAACATTACAACTTCTTGTATCTCTGTAAATAAAACAAAAACGCGAACCCCCTATTTTCGGTATATTTAGGTGATATCACGGTCACACCAGCGACTATGCAACTAGAAATGCCGGGTCAGTGAAAGATAACAAACAAACTGCTTTCGGCGAAAGAACTTAAGTTACGTTACAAATTTGAAGTAGGCGAGAGCACATAATGAACGCACTTCGTCACACGATATCCCTGGTATCGCTGGGCACCTTTCAACTGGTGCGCCGGACCAGGGGGCCCCACGCCAGAGGCTTTCTCCTCGGGACGGGACTGGGCCTGGCCAGCTTTTCGGCGGTCACGTACGCACATTCCGCGGAGGCGGTCAACCCAAAGGTCAACGGGGTGCAGATGGACACCTCGCGGTTCATGGCCGAGCCCATCACCGACTCAAAGGCACTGCTGGGGGACAAGGAGAACATGCGTCATCGCATGGAGATCCTGATCATGGAGATTCAGGCGGAGTTCTGCCGCGCCCTGGAGGCGGAGGAGAACTGTGGCCAGAAGTTCAAGGTGGATCGGTGGGAGCGGCCTGAGGGCGGAGGCGGCATCACTTGCGTCCTGCAGGATGGCGATGTGTTCGAGAAGGCGGGCGTCAATATATCCGTGGTCACAGGTTCGTTGCCCCCGGCTGCAGTACAACAGATGCGGGCTCGCGGCAAGAATCTGAAGGAAGGAACCTCTTTGCCGTTCTTTGCCAGCGGCGTGAGTGCCGTGATCCATCCGAGGAATCCCCATGTCCCCACCATCCACTTCAACTATCGTTATTTCGAAGTGGAAACTGCCAAGGGGGAGAAGCAGTGGTGGTTTGGTGGTGGCACAGATCTGACGCCCTATTACCTCTGCGAGAAGGACGCCTCCCACTTTCATCAGACCCTGAAGTCCGCCTGCGATGAGCACGATGCCACCTACTACCCGCGCTTTAAGAAATGGTGCGACGATTACTTCCGCATCAAGCATCGCAACGAGAGCCGCGGCATTGGCGGAATCTTTTTCGACGACATCGATTCGCCCAACCAGACGGCGGCCTTCAACTTTGTGTCAAGCTGCGCCAGGGCCGTGATTCCCTCCTACGTGCCGCTGGTACGAAAGCACAAGAATCGGGAGTATGGCAACAACGAACGCCAGTGGCAATTGCTGCGCCGCGGGCGCTACGTGGAGTTCAATCTGATCTACGATCGTGGCACCAAGTTCGGCCTATACACGCCTGGAGCCCGGTACGAGAGCATCCTGATGTCCCTGCCCCTGCACGCCCGCTGGGAGTACATGCACGAGCCCAAGTCCCAGTCCGAGGAGGGCAAACTGATGAAGGTCCTGAAGAACCCCAAGGATTGGGTCTAAGCTAGGTTTTTATTTTTAATTGTTCTTAAGAGGGAACCGGTGCCTTTTACACTATATTTAAAACTTAATGTGTACATATTGTAATTGTTGTTGCAAATAAACATGACAAAATGTTATTGTTTCCTATATTTGCAAAATTAGTTTATTCCATTCAACATACAGTATAAATTGGCAAATAATGCTATCAATTGGACTCAACAGGTAAAATAAAATACATAATGTTAATGAATTTTAATTTTATTACGCGTTATGATAATTCCTTAATGAAATGCAACAAAGTATGAACAAATTGAATAGATTTCAACATTGACTCATTAATTTGCTTATTAATGTGCACATGTATGTACATAATAAAAGGGTCTTGTACATTGGAAAATAAAGGTTTAACAATATAAAGTATATATGTATGTATGGTGCTGAGTCATGGTGATTCAGCAAAAAATCTAAAAAATTTCGATAATTTTTACCCAATACTAAAATCAAAATGAACATATACATATACATATATTTATTTTAAACAAGCATAGTCTAATATTACAGGACCTGTCGAAATAACTTGCATGTATGCATGCGTACATGTCTACTTTTGAAATTTTCATCAAATTTTTTTTGTACACAACTGTACCTCTGAAGTTTCAAGAACATACGAACATACATATATCATGTATCAATCGTCATGTATGGCTTGGCTTGCACGAACATACATAGCGTATTACTAGACCCAAATTTTGAGGTTATAGTTACCTCTATGTAATTTCCAGAAGATTCTCAAAACTGACGTCATTTTTATTCTTGCTTTAACTTTAAGGTTATGTTTTCCCAGATTTCGCGAATTCGCCGGCGTATTTGTATGCTTGTACTTTTCCCGCAAATTCAGTGGGCTCCGATGTGTATGTATATCAATTTGCACGCACACACGCGCACTGGACCCAGTCCTGCTCGCACAAAGACTTGCCATGCCAATGGCAATGTGTATGTTTGTGTGCGTGCGTGCTGTGTGGAAAGAGGGTCACAAAGCGGGAAATTCGCACCGGCTTTTCGTTGCAGAAGGGCAAAAACAAACGCCGATCAGGCGCAGGAATAAATAGCAATTTTGTGTAGTTTATAAAATGCTTTATTTACCATTTTCTTGTCTGCAAATGTTTTTGTTTGTATTGACACGCACACAGACGTATATAGTCTACAGTTGTACTAAAAGCATATTCAATCGATTCTTAGGGCCTGTTTTGATGAATTCTTCATGTTGTTGTTGTTGTGTTTTTGCTTTTGTGATTTTTCTTGTGTTTATTCTTTTTCGTTTTAAGTGTGTAAAAGGAGCAGTAACTAACTTAACTAAGTAATCTTAAGGAGCGCCACCAGTCTGCTGCTGGTAAACCTCGATGGTGTCACCCTCCTCCATCTCCAGCGAGGTCGGAGTGTCGTTCTCGTTGATGGGCTGTCCGTCGAAGCGGAAGCGCACCACCTGCATGGAGAGTCCTGCACGGTCGCAGTAAGCGTTCATCAGCTTCCTCAAGGGTGTGTGCTTCTTGATCTTGAACTGCACGACGGCGTTGTCCTGGCCGAGGACCTTCAGGTTGATGTGCTCGGTCTCACCTCCCTTCTTTTCGTCAGACATGTTGATTTTTTGGTTGCTTGATGAAGCTGTTGAGTGGTCAAAAAGGTTTTTTTTTCTTTTGCGGAGCGTCGAATGCCGGGCGTGCTGTACGAAAAAAACGAGGCAAAATGTCAATTTAAACACGCGCAAATCGGTAAACCACACGTAAAAACTAAGCACAATACCGCGGGGCAACAACTAATCACGCAGAAATGCAAAAATTTACCTGATTTTCTCACGTTCAGTGCTTGCTGATAAAAGTTGAAAATTATTACAAGCGGCTTCCTTTTGCTTCTGCTACAGCTACACGCCAAAAAAACTGGTGCTGGACCTACCTCGTTAACTTTTGCGATACTATCAGCGTGTATCGATACGCGACGTAATCGATATATTCGCCTGTCACCATCGATGTGACAGTAATTTGGTTTTCGGTCACGTTTTTCATAACAAGTAATGTTGAAATATGCCGAAAAACAATGAAAAAATATTCAAGCCATTGGGATAAAAAATGTAATGCTAAAAACCATTTAAACCAAATTAGAGAGTCAGTTTAATACAAATATCAATATTAATATTTAAATAAAAGTATTAGTATTGGACTGGTTCGTAAAGATGGATGTTACTGTTCAAATGTTTCATAGATTATAATGGCAATCCACGGTATCTATACCTATAATTAATTTTTCACATTACTTGTTAGCCAATGTTAGCATAAAATTATTTAACTATCGGCAAACATAAATTTTCCGAGTTGCTTGTAAGCCAGTGTACACAGGGCAGCATATAAATATTTAACTATCGGGGACATACGATAGGTAATTGCGTGATATCGCTTTATGGCAAAGGAAATCGAATTATTCTAAAGGACGGAAGAAAAATAAGTTATTGAGAAGTTTTGCTGTAACATTTGACAAGATTACGGCATAAGTTTATATTCGCATGCAAAATACAATTTGAATATTCACGTTTCTTTATGTTTCTGAGAGTCATTTATATCGATATATCGCCTATTGATATATGCAGTATGCCATTTTAGAAGTAAAGGTAGCGATCTGTTGATACCCATTATATATAATATATAATATAACAGGGTGCATAGGTACTTTTCAGGTTGGATAGCCGAAACCATTTTCATCGGTGTTACATTGATGTTCATTCTTAAAATTAGTCCGCTTATATTAATTTGCGACATATACGTATGTTTTCCAATAGAGGGCGCATTTAATGTCCATCGATTTCACAATGCGTTATTTGCAACAAATATAAATATTTTTGAAGAGATTTCAGGGACGCCACTGTATATCCTCTTATCCAGGACACATAGCCCAGTTGATCAAGCCAAAATTTTAAAAAAGCAAGTCATCTTGATGACGCCTTAGAAATGAAACAAGACTTTTTCGTGTAAGAAGGAATTCTTTTCTTTATTTGATCAAATCTAAATGTGACATTGATCCCTGTCCGCTTAATAATGGTGTAATAGGAAAAATGCCTAGCTACACGATAGTTTGTTTCCCGTAAGTCGCACGGTACGAAAAGGCAATTCCATGGATCCCTTCTGCCAAACAATACAGTACAAACATAAAAGACCCCCAGAATTTTGTCACCGTCCGCAATCCAAAGTAGAGGCTACCAGCTCGAAAGACCCCTGACCTGACCAACCACCAAGCAATCGTTACCAGTTACCAAAAGCAAACCTTTGCGCAGTTTTCTGTTCTATGCGAGTTTCCGCCGCGGATTCGTCTTCAGTACGATAACAATCAGCTGAACGTACATGAAAAGATCGAAATGGTAAATTGGTTACAGACATAATGGATGAATGGAGTAGATTGCCACAGACCATCGGAGCAGTTCGCAATGTGTACCAAACAGAGGAAAGCTCCCTTACACTAACTCACTCATCCATCCGATCCACGGCGGTCGAGCAAATCGTAATCTTACCGGAGCAAACTTACGGAAAGGTTTTGGTTTACAAAATTTCTTAGCCCGGACTCAACTTACACGCCACACCACCACACAACAGGCAACCCAGAGCGGAGGAGATTGGAAAAGTATCGGTAGCTGTCTTGATTCTAGAGCGGTCCTAGAACGGTAGACGCATGGATTAGTGAGGTTTGTGCGTAGACCAAATTACCTGATGTGGGCTTGGAATTTAGACTTGGACATTGGCTACGAATACTGGCGGAACTAATTTCCGTTTTTGGATTACTGTTTGTTTGATTAAATACTTATGCTTTTGCTTTCACACTAGTCAGAGTCAGATTTTCAATTGATTGAAAACTGCAAAAAACAGAGAAAATAAAAGGCACGAGTTAGTGCAAGGGTTTGTATTCAATTTGCGTTTTGTTCAGCTTATTATGTTAGGTGAGTTAGAAAATCCCAGGAACCACCATGGGATGGAGAACCATATAGTACGGTGTATGCGCCTCCGAAAGCGTTCCAGCTCCTGACTCTCCGTATTCCCTTTAACCCCCTTACCAAAGGTGGGGAAACAAACACATGAGGGCTAGCTTTATTTTACTTACTGTTTTCATATTCATTTGTTAAGAGTTACTTATAAGTTTAAATGATTTAAGCTACGCACACATTAGCGGATTCTGCGTTTAGCGGTCGGGTTCTCTATATTCTTGTTCTGCTTGGCCTTTCTCCAAGTGGTACCTTAAAATTTTTTGTGTAAAATGGATAGCTACGGTTAGGCTCTCCAGGATTGGTGTGCTTTGGAGTCGAATGAATAAATAGTTGCGACACACAGACGTCTGACTTCTAGAAATATTAACCTTGACACATCGCTCCAAGACTCTACTGACGCCACCAACTCGGGTCCCCGGAGTTCTGCTGGCCATTGTCGGGATTGGGATTCGTGCTGGCATTTCCACGCCCCAAAATGGGCGGCGGCGGCACACTGAACATATTGTGATGTGCAGGCGGCGGCCGGTACTTCTCCTCGTCCTCATCGTCGATTTCACGCTTGATGGTCGCGTTCTGGTAGTCAAATGTGGGATAGCCATCGTCGACGGGCTCCTCCTTGATCTTGATGACATCCATATCACGGAAGTCGGGCTTGCGCTCCTTGACATCGCCGCCGGATCCGGTGCCGCGTTCACGGTCCCTTCTCTCTCGCTTCCGTTCGCGACGCTCCCTGGAGGATTCGCGTTCGCGAGACTTGGAGCGCTTCTTTTTCTTCTCACGCTCGCGATCGCGATCACGCTCGCGCTCCCTGTCCCGCCGATCGCGGCGGTCGAACTCGTCGTACCGCTCCCGGCTGCTCGCTCGTCGTTTTCTGCGCTCGCGGGAACGGCTGCGCGAGCGACCGCTGCTAGCCACAGCGCCCCGTCCGCGATCTCGTTCACGGTCGCGGCGTTCCCTGGAGCGGGAACGTCGACGTTCCGCACCGAAACCGCGTCCGGGCCGGGCATCCAGGCCATTGGAGCCGCCGCCGCGTCCTGGACCCTCGCGATCCTCACGCTCCCGCTCCAGCCGGTAGCGCTCGCGTTCCCTCTCGTTGTCCTCGCGGCCGGAGTGCTTGATGTTGACATCGTTGCCGCCGCGACGCGTTCCACCCAGACCGCCGCCCAGGCGTCGGGGCAGCCAGCCCTTGACCGTGCGAGCCCGCTCCACGTCCACCAGGACGCGTTTGCTGTCGATCTTCTTACCATCGGCGTGCTTGTAGGCGGCATGCATGTCCCGCTCGTGCTCGTACTCGATGAAGGCGTAGCCCTTGGGTTTACCTGATTCCTGGTCGTGGATCAGGACGATCTTCTTGATGGGCCCATAGAACTCGAACTCACGCCGCAGCTTCGACTCGGACGTGTCGTAGTTGATGCGTGCAATGAATAGCGTGCGAAACGGGTCCTCCGTGGCATTCTTGATCTCTGTGGGGTCCCACAGCGCTATCTCACGCTCCAGCTTGTAGGCCACCTGTTCGGCCTTTTCGCGACGGCGTCGCTCCAGGCGCTCCTGACGCGTCTCAACCGTTTTCGGCAGCGGCGTGTCCTTGGGATCTTCAAAATCGGCCATGAACTTGGCCACTCCCAGGTAGCCGCGAGACTTCTTCTCGTGCGGCAGCTTGTCCACCGGCGGCATGAACGGGATGGGCTCCCGTGCCGCGAACAGCGCCAGCAGATTCGGCGGCAGATATTGGGTCATTTTGTGGTCTTTTTTTGTTTTGTTTTACCTTTTCCTGAAGCTCCTCGTCTGCAAGAAAAATGGTCCGTTTGAGGTTAGGTTGGAGTTTGTTTACTCCGCAAGGGAGAGTAAACGCTGGCGCAGCTCACCTTAAACAGCCATCCGCTTGGCAAGAATAAATCTGCGGTACTTCGTTTAAGTACCCGCAATATAATTCGGTCCACACCAATTATTTTCCCTATTTTCTTTAGTTTTTCGCCTGGCTTGAGTAGTAAGTGTGACCACCGCGCGGTCTATGAATTAAGCGGAAGAATTCTGCATGAAATACTGATAAGTACTTAAATATACTACTTACGTTATAAAATATAAATACCACAAAATGCTGGGTGTCTCGGACATCCAGAGTACAGAGTAGGGGTTCGAAACCATGCTAAAGGTAAGTTTCTCGGTTTCTCTTTTCTCGGTTTCTCTTTTCCTACTCGCTTTCAATTGCTATTTGCTACAACACTGGCTTGCTGCTATCATCATCTCGCTCGCACATTCCATAACTGAGTTTACGTTAAATTTTGTATTTTAAATTGAAGTTGTTTGTAAAGAAAAAACTTTCTTTGGGATATAAATTTTTGTAGCTGTCATCAATGGTTCTCAAAACGTTTTCTAATTGGTTTTTAGTTTTCTAAAATGTGTCCAAAGCAAAATTTATACAGAGATTACTATTGCTTTCCTTTCAATTAAAACCCTCTAAAATAAAAAATTGCACTATTATTTTTCTTTCTGAAATAAAAAATTTAAAGTTTTTCTGAAATCAATTGAGCGCGATTATGACCAGCTGGGAGTGCGTTTACTTAGCTGGATTACTCCGTGTGATCCAGTCCCTGGCGTTTTATTCAAGAAGTTCGAATAATCCGGCACCGCAGCTACCCTCGCTTATTGTGGGTCTTGCTGCAATGGATCTTATATGGGACACTTGCTTAGTTCCTCAGGAACTTCACAATCTGCCGGCAGTGATCAGGCGGATGTACGAAGTGCTGGTGTCATACCTGCTTTTGGGTATTGCCGTTCAGTTGTTCTGGAAGTCAGTGGATTTTATGTGTGTCATCCTGATGAGGGACATAATACTCGGCAACGGCCTCGTCTCGAAGATCGACTATAACAACTACGAGAGCTACTGGGTGGGCATGATTACTGTGCCGTTGTCCCTCCTGATCCTCGGATCAGCCGGCCATGGCATTGACTATTTCCACATGTTACACGATGGCCTAGTCCACGTGCAGTCGAAGGTTCAGCTGAGCTGGAAGGAGGCCTTGAGATACGTCACTTGCAATCCGAGGAAGTAGCTGTGCCGCATGGTGCCGTTTCTGGAGAAGCACAAGGATCTGGCACGCCGACAGCGTCAGCAATAAAGTGAAACTTGTGATAGGCATGCGAATTCAATTGGATTCGTTTGTTTCGTTTATTTTTTATACAGAAAATGCATAAAAGTAATTGTCATACATAATAATTAAATTGCTTTTATTTAAATTACAAAATAACGACTATATTTGATTTGCTTTTTACAGCACTCGCGCATTTGTTCAACAAGCTTGGACAAACTATATGGTTTGGAAAAATCTATCTTTATATATATATATATATATATATATTAGCATATATGTATTGCAATTTGGTACCGCGTCAAGCATGGTAAGTTCGAGTTTCTTGTATAGGTAAATAATACTTAAGATTAAAACAATATTTCATTCATTAAATTACGCATAAGTTCGACTTAATTTCATGTAGTTTGCATACCTAAAGAGCACATATGGGAGTTACTATTACTCGTATAAAAGCCATCTCATCTCCGCTCGACTTTGATCTCCAAAGCCTTGCATTAAGCCACGTAATATCCGAGATGGGGACTATAGATGGATCGTAGATGGACCGCAGCTATTACGTTGATTCAATGCAAGGCTCTCCAGTGAGTATTCTTCGGGGGGCAGTGGGCGTCACTGTTCTGACAGTGAGATTGCTGCTGCAACCCATTCGTTATTTATGACCACATTTTACATTAAAGCAGCTGGTTATCTGTAGTTTATCTTCGTTCTACTGCACTTCGCTATCACTATCACTCTTTTCTGAAAACAATAGATAATACTTTAATATGGAAGATGCAATGGAAGGGTAGCTGGTAATCGTACCCTTCTTGCCCGTGTAGGCGTGACGTTTCAGTCGGTCATATAAGTCTTCTTTAGTTCCGTAGAGCGAGGCATTGGACCTGGCCAACGTGCTCATCTTGCCGCCATGCAGACCTGTTGAGGATTAGGATGAAGCGAGGATTGACAATGATACTTCGTTTAGGGAATACTTACCATCCTTCATGTACGTTTCGTTGTAGAAGTTGGGCATCTCCCAGCCGTCCTCCTCGTCGTCGTAGTAGTGCGCATAGGTGCTGTGATGCGATGGCGCGATGGACTCCGCGTAGGGCGTGTGGGCGCCGTAGTAGAAGTTCACCTGCGAGCCGGTCTGGTCAATCGCAGGGGTTAGCATCTTCTTGGGATCCCTGCGCTTCGTGGAGCGCACGCAGATCATCCAGATGAGCAGGACAATGATAATGATAAAGATCACCGCTCCGGCAATGCCACCGGCGATGTAGGCAAACTCCGAGCGTTCCGCACAGTGGGGACCCGTGAAGGAGCCCACACAGCGGCAAGAGGGTGTGCCCTTCAAGTCCTTGACACACGCACCAGAGTTCTCGCAGAAGCCATCGCACACATCCGTACAGACCATGCCCGTTCCATTGAATCCTGGCTTGCACTCGCACTTGAAGTCCGACGTCTCCGGCACCATGATGCAGTAGGCATTCACGTCGCAGTGGGGCTTGCCCTCTGCAATGTGCTCGCACGGATTGGTGCACTCGCTCTTCGAGGTGGCGCCGGTGATTTTGGTGCTGTGGTTCGGTGGGCACTGCAGACAGGCGGTCTGCTGCGACTCCGACTGGTAGTAGCCCTTTCGGCACTCGATGCACATGTTCTGCGTGGCGTTCAGGTACGTACCCGCCGAACAGACGGGCAGTGTGCACTCCTCCACCGAACTGGCGCCCACCTTGGGCGTCGTCCTGCCCAGCGGACAGGCGGCGCAGGATGGCTGCACGCCCTGCAGGCGGTATGTGCCACGTGGGCAGGGCTCGCAGCGTCCATCGGCACCCAGTTGCTGGCCAGAGCTGCACTCGTCGCGACACTCCTTGCGTGACGTGGCCTCCGTGGAGCGCGTTGTCTGTCCCAGACCGCACAGCTCACAGCTGAAGGAACCCTCGTTGGGCTGGTAGAATCCATGGCCGCAGGAGCGGCACAGACCCGTTTCCGCGTCGAAGTACTTGCCGGCTGGGCAGCGCTCCTTGCAGTCCGCCGCTGAGCGTGCTCCCGGTCCGGCAGTGACTCCTGGTCTTCCCGCAATCACCGGGCACTTGCTGCACTGCAGCTGACCCGCCTCCGACTGGTAGGTTCCGCGCGAGCAGGCTATGCACGTCTTGTTAGCGCTGTCGTAGAAGGTGCCGATGGCACAGGGCACACAGTCGGGTATCATCACCACCTGGCCCACGGGACAGGCGTACTCCGAGCCCAGTTCCAGGGAAGCCGGATCTGGCACTGTGTTGGGCAGAATCTCCTGCACGGCGAACTGGTCGTCCTCGAGGATGAGCTTCTCCAGCAGCTGCTTGACACTGGATCGTTCGCCCGTCGATGTGTGCACCACAGGATCACTGAAGATGAATGGAAACAAGGTGGATTAGTGTTGGCTCAAGCGAAAGATCAAAAGCTTGTGATTAGAGAACAAATGTTAATGTCCAGATATAGTGTTACAAGATGGGATTATTAGACTGGGTTACATTGGTGGACACTGTTCTGGACACATGGTGGTAAGCTTTAAACTTGGGTTAGCACGCAGACATGCGGTATGGGGTTAGACAAGCATGGGGTTAGGTCGTTTGAGTTTGGTTCGATTGGATGGATTTTAGATTAGACTGAGTCGATTGCTGGTAGTACTGGGTGCAGATTTGATGCTGGGCAGATCGGGTGCATTGGTCGGATGTGGTTATGCGTGGGGTAAACCAACATAGGTGTGCTAGACATACTTCGCAGCCGGGAAGGCTATCTCCAGGGTGTATGTATCGCCGCCAGTTTGTTGGCGTCCCTGGCGACCCGTCAATGTCAGATCGTCATCCTCATCGCTGCAAATTGGGTTAACGAACACACAAAACACATATAGCATATACACAGTGTACACGGATGATCCTGAAGCGGATCAGAGGACATGCTGGACCGGCGTGCGGCGGTGGTTGGGATCTAGGTTCTCATGCAACTACTTACTTGACAACTGGCAGTTCGGCCTCCATCACATAGACTCCGCCATCCTTGGACTGACGACGCACACGGTTGTTCTGCGCACCTCGGTAGTGGTCGCATTTCACATCGATCCGAATGTCCTTGCATTCCCTGCAAATTCCAGGATGGACAAAATGGTTTAGAAATGGAGTAAAGAATGGAGGAAGGCGACGACATACCTTGTTCCCTCGATGGCATAGGAGCAGAAGTTCCAGTCCCTGTTCAGGCCATTAACCGAGTTGGTCACCTTCTGGCGGAGCACCGCCTGACCAGCCTTGTTGCACAGCACGTCCGAGGGGAAGAGCATCTTGATGCGGAACACCCGCTGGGCGGGCTTCGATGGTGAGCAGGATGGGTAGACCAGTGGCATCGAGGGTTCCCTCGTTGGTCGCCAGAAGCCTTCGGCTCCGCAGGTGTAGAACTCAGGCACCTGCTCCGAGAATCGAAGACCCGTATTACACGCGATCTCGCAGACCTTGAACTGACCACCGGCACCCCAATCCTTGCACACCTGTGATCCACCAACGGGATCAGCCAGCGCTGGACAGAAGTCGGCTGCAAAATAGATACATAGCAATTAAATCAACATCAAGGAGCTTCTAATTTTCCTTGTGGTACTTACTTAGCAGAGAAACCTTGAAGCTGCAGGATGCAGTGTTTCCAGCTGCATCGGATGCAATGTAGGTGATGTCGTAGGTGCCCCACAGCAATGTAGTTCCAGATCGGTGTCCATTTCGCTCGTAGATCTTGGTCACGCCAATGTTGTCGCTGAAGTGCGGCTCATCCCAGGTGACCACCGCGGATCCGTTCTTGGCAATCACCCACAGATCTCCGGGGCAGTGCTCCACCACTGGTGGCTCCTTGTCCACGACCAGTTGCTGGCAATTGGCGCCCGTGTAGCCCACTGGGCACTTGCGTTGTCCACATAGGGAAGGCACATTGCGCTCCACGCCGCCTGCGGTCACCTCATATCCCGCCCAGTTGAGGATGAGGCCGGGATAGAGTACCGGTTCGGATCGGCAGTCGCGCACCTGCTTCTGGATCTCCGACGTGATGTCGAGGGCTCTGGCCCACACCTGAGCCTTAGTTATTGTGCCCTGGAATCCAGAATCCGAGTAGGCCAGCTCATTGCTAAGTCCATACGGCTGTGGGAGACCCAGCACTGCCCAGAGATAACCGGGCAGAGAGCCACCGGGTCCGTACTCCATCTTGCTGGCAATCAGTCCCTCAGTGATCAGTTGAAGCTGTCCGGAGATTCCGTCCCAGACCACGGCTACATGATGCCACTGGCCGTCGTTGACGGAAGTGTACTCGCCGAAGCTCAGGAAGGCATCGGGTTGGTCCTCAAAGAGCGAAACCTGGACTCCACTGGAGTGGGCCTGGAGCAGCATTCGGCGCTGCTGGGTCATGCGGGCGGATTGCACGCCGTAGAGGGTGAAGAAGATGCCGCGATCGTCCTTCTGGGCAAACTGCACCCACATGGCGACGGTCAGGCTGTTCGCCTCTCCCGTGGGGAAGGGCACAACCTGGGCGGCGGTGGATCGCGATGGATCGCTGAAGTACAGATCGTAGTCCACTTGGATGGCCTTGCGGCAATCGTCTCCGGTCATGTTGAAGGGGCACTGACAGTAGAAGCCGTTGGTTAGATCCACGCACGAGGCGCCCGGCGGGCAAGAGTTGTCCTTGCAGTCCACGATGTCCTGTTCGCAATTGCGTCCGGTGAAGCCAGGTGGGCACTGGCAGCTGTAGCCAGCTCCATTGTCCACGCAGGTGGCTCCATTCTGGCAGACGTGCTCCTCGCAAGCGTCGTACTCGTACTGACACCCAATGCCCGAGTAATCCGCAGGACAACTGCAGTTAAGACCAGAGCCAAAGTCCTGGCACTTGCCACCGTGCATGCAAGGATCGCCGATGCAGCGTTCCGGAGCGGTCTCGCAGTTCTTGCCATCGGTGCCGCTGGGACAAACGCAGAAGTAGTCCTGGAACAGGTCGATGCAGCTGGCGTCGTTCTGGCAAGGCGCCTGAGCTCCGCACGTGGTCACCTGCTGCTCGCAGCGCATGCCACTCCATCCTGGCTCGCAGCCGCACTCAAAGCCACCGACGCGATCCCGACAGACGCCGTTGTTCAGACAGGGCTGCGCCTCGCAGTCATCGATGTCCGTGGCGCACAGAGGTCCCTTGAATCCGTCCCGGCACACGCACTCGAACTTGTTGTCCAGATCGAGGCAGCGCTCCGTGCCCACCGGATTGCAGGGGTCGCTCAGACACTCGTCGATCTCGGCCTCGCAGGAGAGACCCACGTAGCCAGGGCGGCACTTGCAGCTGAAGCCATCCAGCTGGTCCACACAGGTGGCGCCGTGCTGGCAGGGATTCGAGGCGCAGTCGTCGATGGTGTGCTGGCAGTTCTTGCCCGTGTAGCCGGGTTCGCAGTTGCAGCTGTAGCCGTCGACTAGGTCGACGCAGGTTCCCTCATTGGCGCAGGGTCGGTTCTCGCAGTCGTCGATGTTGATGTCGCAAGCGGAACCCATCCAGCCCGGGTGGCAGACGCACTCGTGGTCGAACAGGCGGTCAACGCAGGTGCCATGCTTGCACGGCTCCGACAGGCAGAGATCGATCTTTTGCTCGCAACGCTTGCCCGTGAATCCTGGCGGACAGGCGCACTGGAAGTCATTGACCAGATCTGTGCAGTTGGCGCCCAACAGGCAGGGATTCTCCGAGCAGTCGTTGATATTCTGCTCGCAGTGGATGCCCTCCCATCCGGGCACACACTCGCACTTGTAGCGACCCTGCTCCAAGGCCTGGCAGCTGGCTCCGTTTCCGCACGGATTGCCATTCGCCGTGCACGGATCGATGGTCACGTCGCACTGGTCGCCGGTGTAGCCACTGCGGCACAGGCAGGTCACGTTCTTGTAGCCCGGCTCGTTCTTGCACATGGCCCTGGCCGGACAGGTGTCGTTGCCACAGTCACTGGCCTCCTCCTGGCAATTGATGCCCGAATATCCAGCCGGACACTCGCAGCGATAGCCCTGCGGCAGATCCTTGCACTGGCCACCATTGTAGCAGGGCTGGGAGGCGCACTCGTCGATGTCCTGTTCGCAGCGGCGACCGGAGAATCCGGCCGGACAGAAGCACTGGATGTCGTGGCCCATGGGCACACACAGACCGCCGTGCTGGCAAGCACCTTCGCCACAGACCACTGGCTTGCACTGCTCGCGTCCCTTGGAGGCTGGTGAATCGGTTCTCATGTTACTCGGACACTCGTTGCAGCTCTGCGCACCCGCGGCTCCCTGGTAATGATGCAGTGGGCAGGGCGAGCAGGGTGCCAGTCCGGTGGCGGAGTAGGTTCCCGGCGCACACTTGGCGCGACACAGATCCTTGTTCGAGGCAGCCGGCTGGTAGGTGAAGCTCTGAGCCGGACAGGCCTGGCAATCCTTGAATCCACCGGTTGGTGGTTCGGCGGTGAATGAGTTACGCGGACACTCCAGGCACGGCACCAGTCCGGTGGGTGAGTAGGTGCCGTAACCGCAGACGGGAATGCAGTCCGCCTGCGACTTGGTGCCCTCCTCCTTGGTGTAGGTTCCGGCCGGACAACGCAGGCAGGTTCCCTGGCGGTCACGGTTCTGGTAATAGCCCCTCGGGCAGTAGGTACAGCTGTTCTGACCCTCGGACACGTATGTTCCGGCGGGACAGTGCAGGCAACGCGGCACATCGCTGGTGTCCATGTTCAGCACTTCGCCCACATTGCAGTTGAATCCTCGCGAAATCTGCGACTTAAGGGCGCGCAGAGGAGGACACTGGTTGCCGATGTTGGCTATGTTCAAAAGGTCATCGATCACGGCACTGGCATAGGGTACACTCAGATCAAAGATCAGGTTCAGCGTGGAGCCGCACAGGTCGTACAGCTGGGGCTGACGCACAGCGGGCAGAATGGAGAGGATGAAGTCCATCTTGACCACATTCTCCTCCAGCAGCATGGGGACCGACTTCACAAAGGTCACGTTCATGTTCACATTCACGGCGGAGCAGCGCTGCGAGAGCAACTGGTTGAGTCCGCCGTAGTGCTGTGCCAGCACCTCCTGGTACTGACCCAAACAGGATTGGGCCACTGCTCCGTTGGCGCGGTAGGTAATGGAGGCGGTCACGTGGTAGGCGGCCTGTTCCGTGTTCTCAGACACGCAGTCGGGCACCACGGACGTGGGACGCCACAGACGTGATGTCTCGCAGGAGAAGGTCTTCAGTGGTTCGCCGTCGGTGAAGCGGAATCCTGGCTTGCACGTGGCAATACACTCGATGCCGCGATCGCCAGGCAGGCAATTGATGGCACCATTAGCCGGCGGCTGGAGCTCCCAGTCCACGCAGGGCGAAGCCTTGACGGAGACCTGGAAGTGGCAGGCGGCGCGGTTATTGTACTTATCCGTAGCCGTGACAGTCACGTTTTCGAAGTTTCCGATCTTTATGTTGGCAGACTCGGGACTGAACTGCAACTTCACATCTCCCGTGTCGTCGGAGGTCTTGATCCTCTTGCGGGTATCGTTGAAGTTCACGGTGTAGCTGTCCTGGCGATCCACCAGCTCAATCACATAGCTCTGGGGGCACTGCAGCAGTGGTGGGGTGACATCGGGCACTGTGATGTTGATCTCGCAGATGGCCACATTGCCGTCGTAGTCAAAGGCCACATACTTTACAACCGTATCCTTGAAAATGTAGCTGGGTGTGCGGAAGTTCTGTGGCTTGATCTCCAGGCGGGCAATCGATCCGGAGTTGTCCACCGCCGTGGGTTCGGTGAAGTTAACGGGTAGAACTCCTCCATTCTCATCGCGACGCACCACAATGGGTTGCTGCGGGCAGTTCTGGAAGATCGGTGGTTCGTTGTCCACGCACGGGGAGTAGCCGTAGTCGTAGCCGAGGAGTGGTTCCTGCTTCGGCTCCTCGCAGCCCATCAACTCGAACTTCAGACAGGCGTTGTCCATGTAGCTCACTATTCCGAGGATCACGAAGCGAGCCTGCACGAACTTGGGCAGCGTGATCATGGCCAGCTCGCCGTAGTTGCCTGGATCCCGCATGGTCAGATTGAAATTGGGGAAGTACACCACGTAGTTCTCGCTCTCAGCCTGTTTGTAGAAGAACCGGATCTCCGTGGGCCTGCCCACAATGTCGTTGGTGACCACACCCTTCACCAGAATGGCCTTGACTCGGTAGATCTGACCCAGATCCACGCTCACATAGGTGAAGGCCTCCTGCTTGCCACACCAGCCAGTTGCCGAGTTGAGACGGATGTTCTTGGCCTCGTAATTGGGTCGCTCCGAAGTGGCATTGATGGCCGAGTCCGGAATCCTGCCGGAACTTAGTCCCAAAGGCTTGATGACCTTGCACTCTGGCTCGCGTATGCAAGTAATGGGTCGCGGATTGATAAGGATGTATCCAGGTCGATTGCAGCCGAAGTACACCTCCGAGCTCTGCTCATAGCTGCGGGCAATCTGGCGACCATCGGCCGGTCTTCCCGGATCCTCGCACACTGGTCCCTCGCAGCGAAGATCTCCAAAGTCCCAGATGCCATCGGCTCCACAACGAACCACATTGTCGTGACGACCCGTCTGTCCGGCCAACTTGAAGGTGTTCTGGCAGCCAAAGAAGAAGCTGCTCTGGTAGCGAGTGTCCACAAACTGTCCGTACTCTGCGCCAGGTGTGGGCATGGGTGAGTAGCAATCCACTCGGGGACAAGAGGGCTGCATTCCGGATAGCCAGTAGTCGGGTAGACCAGGCTTGGGGTCATACACGCACTGCCGGAAGCCGGAAGAGGCGGTGGCTCTCAGTTGGCGTCCTGGCGATCCGCACGTAATGGTTACATTGTCACGGAAGGGCACTAGCACGGATTCGGGATCGGGGCGGGCCACAGTCAGACCCTCCAACTTGTCATCGGGCAGGGAAACGCACTTGGCATCTGAAAAGGGACCATTTCATAGTTAGTAAAATAGGTATTCATAGAGGATCTGGATTTATAGCACTTACAATTGCACTCCGGTACGCTGGCGTTCCACTGACCGCTGGAGAGGCACAGGGCCGCCGAGCTGCCGCTCATGATGTAGCCAAAGTGGCACTGGAAGCGCACCACATCGCCGAAGTGATAGTCGTTCTTGTCGCTCAGAAGTTGGCCATTCTCGGGCGCCTCCAGTTCGGGACACATTAGAGGAACACAGGTCTTGTTGCGCTGATAGGTGTCCCCATCACGTTCGCCGGATTCGGAGCGCTCGATGTGATAGCCAGCCGTGCCGTTGGAGGTGTACAGCTGGTAGCCAGTGTTGCAGCCACAGGCAAATCCTCCCGGCGAGTTGATGCACTTCTGGTCACAGCCGCCGTTGTTCTTACTGCACTCGTTGATATCCACGCAATCCAAGCGCGTGCAGCCCATCAGCTCCATGCGCAGACAGGGGGCACCCACGTAGTCCTGGATGCGGAAGCGAATATAGCGAGCTTCGATGGGCAGCGGCAGGTTCAAGATGGAGAGCGTGGGCTCCAGGATGCGGAACTCAACGGCGGTGCCGTCGGGATTGGCATAATCCTTGAACACATCCGTCAGATCGTTGGTGTACTGCAGACGCACCGCCGAGCTGAAGGCCACATTGCCATCGGGGCGCTGCACGGACATGGTGCGGAAGCCACGCAGAATGGTGGGTGCCTTAAGGTCGATGAGTATCCAGTTGGCACCAGGCTCCGAGGAGCCACCGCACCAGCCATTCGTGTTCAAGCGCAGCTGCTCCTTGCTGTAGCCCGGCTCACTGACCGAGGTGGTGATGCTGTCATCCGGAATGCCTCCATTTCCCAAGCCCAAATCACCGACGGGCCGGCACTCGGTGGTAGCCGTGAATCCCGTCCTGCACTGGCAATGGAAGGAGCCGTTCGTGTTCTGGCACTCGGTGGTGGTTAGGTCGCACTGCGAGGAGCTGCACTCGTTGATGTCTTCGCACGTCGGCGGCTGCTCGAACTTCTGCGCCTCGCTGCAGCGCATAATGTTGCTGCCGATCAGCTTGTAGCCCTTGAAGCACTGCACCCTAGCCTCATCCCCGAAGAGGTAGGCTCGCGTCGAGTCCACCACAAAGCCGTTGGCAATGGTCGGGAATTCGAAGCACCGCTTGCGCGTGCATCTTGGAACATCTCCACTCCAGGTGCCGTTGGACATACAAGTTAGCACAGGGTGGCCATTGCGCTCGTAGCCCGGCTCACACTCATACTGGACAATGGTTCCGTAGCTGCGACCACCTCCATTCAGTAGCGTCACGTTGGCGTGGGCCACCTCCGGCAGGGCTGCGCACTGGGAGGCCATGCAGTGGGGCTGTCGCTCCCAACGCCCATCTGGCAGGCAGGAGATCTTCTCGATCGGAGCACTCGAGGCGAAGGCGAAGCCGGCGTAGCACTGGTACATCGCTATACCGCGATAGGTCACGTTCGAGGAGCCAATGGAGAAACCGTTGTCGATTTGTGGCACAGGACCGCAGTAGACCTCTGTGTATGGGATTGCAAATCGATCAGTTATGGAATCCAGTTATGTAGTTAGGTAGCCAGACTCACCCTGACACTTGGGTATGTAGGAGACACTCCAGTTGCCACCGCGCAGACATTCGGTAACCAGTCGCGTCTTGCCGGTGGCAAACTCCTGTCCAATGGGACATGTAAAGCTGACCAGCGTACCGAAAGCGGTGTCGCGACTGGAGGCCAAGGCTCCAATTCCGGGTTGCAGCTCCGGGCAATCGGCCGAGAAGGTGGCCGACCATCTAGAAGACACAAGATTGAAGATTAGAGATTGAACTATGTAATCCGGATCTTAAGAGCACTTACCCAGCAGCATTGTGCAGAGCATCCGAGGTGAACTTGATGAGCATCTCACCGGATGAGGCAGTCAGGGTCAGTTTGGGCGCCGCAGGGCCGGTGAATCCGTTTCCGGAGTGCAGACGCAGACCGGAAGTGGAGGATCCATCGAACACCTGGACATTGTCGCTCTTGTGGACGGTGAATTTGTCGAACTTCAAGGACAGGGGAGCACGGGCATTGTTGCGAATGGTGAAGTAGCACTCCTGGTTCTTGGGGTAGTCGGCCAATCCGAAGGCGGGTGAAGTGACGGTGCCATTTCTAGCGGTGATCGTGGCCTTGCAGCCCTGGATGTACCGCAGACTGAAGCCCTTGCCGGCCTCACCCAAACTGGACTTGAAGTACAAGTAGAGAGCGTTGCCGGTTGAGATGATTACCCGGTTGTTCTGGGCCGTCTTTCCAGTCAGTTTGGCGATGGTGCGACTCATGGGCGATTCGCCATCGCGGATCATCAGAAAATCACGTCCATCAGCAATATCCAGATCGTCCACTTCGATGGAGATGATGCGACCCGGCTGTGCTTTAATCACATAGAGGCACTCCAGACCACCGGGATACTGCTTCGGGTAGTTGGGGCTGGTCAGGATCTGTCGCTGCAGCGTGGCCTTCAAAGTTCCGCCGCAGTTCTTTGCCTCCGTCTTCCACGTGGCCCGGAATCCCTTGCGCTCCACACTGCCGTCCGTGGTGAACTTGACGATCATGAAGTTGGAAGCGGACACGAAGGGCTGCATGGTCAGATCCTGCTTGCCACTGAGTGTGGCCAGAGACACGGACTTGTCCTCTGTTCGGCCGCCCACCAGGATCTGCACGGTGTCAAAGGTCTTCTCCGTTTCGAAGTCCTGGAACTGCAGGATGATGTTGCTGCCCAGCGGTCCCTCTAGCGTCCACTTGCACTTGCTCAGCGCACCGTACTTGTGTGGATAGTTGGGCGTCTCGATCACATCTCCACCGGACTGCATGTGGTAGTGGCACTGTGCTGGACAGTCCAGTTCGTCGGTGCCATCGCCACAATCGTCGCTGCCGTCGCACTTGAAGGCCTGATTGATGCACTTACCGTTGGCGCAGTGGAGTGCTCCCTGTGGACAGGCCTGGGCACGGCACATGAACGGCAGCAGGGACTCACAGGTGCCCAGATCCCAGCTCTGTGATTTCCCGGCAAAGGCAGCAGCCACACACTCTCCGGACTCGGCATTCGGCTGATGGAGTGACCAGTAGCCGGAGTACTGTGAGATCAGTGCTCCGGATGCGGACTCCAGCGTATTGGTGCGCAGGTCGTCGAGGGAGGCCAATCCCAGCCAGTACTTGTCCGAAGCCCTCTGGTTGGGATCGCTGGCCCGGGCGATGGCCAAGGTCTCGTTGTTCTCCGCATAGCTGTCGATGGCCACCAGTTCGGCGCCGTATCTGCAATGCGATATATTAAGTTATAAGATTGGAACGCATCAGATAAGAACTCCCCAGATAACATCGAACCTGGGAGGATATGACCGATTTAGTATGGCGGTCTTGGCCAAGTTTCCGCTGTTGGGGGTAATGCAACTTCAATTATGCAGCTGCGCTTTACTTTCTATTTTCTGCTTCTATCTCAATTATGTGCGGAGCTGCTTGTGGATCGGTGGAAATCAGGCTCACTTCACATGAAACTTTCGTTTCCAATCGCTAAACTCACTGTGATAGCAATCTCATAATTTGGAGTTCTGCGGGCCCAGCGAGTAAAACGAGTTTCGCCCAAATAAAGGCATTGCGACATTACGCATACGCCGCGTGGGACGTGGCTGCCTTTGGCAAGCGGCTGCAGCTGCGGCATGCCAAAAAGTAAATCGAAAAAGCATACAAAATTATGTATGAGAGACACTCCCTGCAGTCAACAATTGCTGCGTGCCACACAGAGTGAAAACTTCAGACGCGGCTCCGCAAGTCGCGCTTTTTAATCTTTTTTCTCTTTTTTGGTTTGCTGCGGCATTTTTTATATATCTTATGGATTGGGCGTGTATTAAGGTAAGCAAAAAAAAAAAAAAAATCTGCCATAAGTTTGAGTTTCCACTTAGTGGTGTTTTTTTTTTACCAAAGAAATTTGAAGTTGGCGAAAATGTATGTTTACTCCTAATATGTTTTACCCCCAATAAAAACGGCCATTGTGATTAAATGTAGTTTATTTTCTCTAAAATTCTACATTTAATATTTTTTCAACTTCCGAAACGATTTAATTTCCTGCTGACTGTGCACATTAGCAACTTGATTTTTAAGTGGTAAAAGCTCCGTTAAGTGGAAGTGTTAACGCCTCTACCCAATTTCGCAGGCTACGCACGTCGAAAAGAAATTTCACCGAAATAAGCCACTGAAATATTTCACAGCTGAACGAATGTCTGTTTGACTGGGTAACGACACCTGTCAACGCAATCGCCCATTGAAGATACATGTGTACATAACATTTTGGCAAATCGACCATTTGAATGTGGCATAGCCACATGGGCAGCGTATGTTGACCCCCAGCCACGTAAGTGGCATTCAAATGAGCAATGGAGCACTGGACTTGACTTGGGGCGAGGTCTATGGCATGTAAATTGCATTAGGAGCATTGCTTGTTGGATGTGTCTTGGAGTCCGATGTGCCCGGCATACTTGAGTGGCACTTAACGCCGTTGGCGAGGAGAAATTGCGTAGGGCATTGACATTCAGCGGCAGCCAATAACATTATTAATATTTATTTTCAGCTAACAGAAGAAAACTGCTGGGTACACCAAAACAAAAAAAAAAAAATACGAAAGAAACTTTCACCCCAAAATGCCCCATGGGTCAGCTCACGATTCTCACGTTCATTAATGCCCAATCCCCATTCCAATCCCAAGCTCTATTATCAAAACACTCTCAATTTTCGAGATCGGCAATCCTGAGGCAGGTGCTCGCTGCCCAGGAATTTGGGTCATTGGTGCAGGTTAACACCCAGAAAACCAAAGAAGCTGGTGAAAAATGGCTGGAAGAAGTGCTTTGCCGGAAGCTTTCGGCGACTTTCTTTTCGCTCGAAAGGAGAAGGCGGAACGAGGAGTTGGCAATAATAATAATGAGTCACCCGGGTATCGATCGGCATATTGATGGCCCTGCCCAGTCGTGCCTGAAAAGCAATTCCAAAACCTGGTCAGCAAAGCCAACTTGTTTTGCTTCTTTTGCTACCTTTTTTCTTTTTGGCTACAACTGTCGACCACTTTGGCATTGACAGTTAGCTGTCGGCGAACGGAAATGCAATGTGCTGCTGTAACGGCAATTGCTGGATCAAGAACTATATATATAGATGGATATATATGTACCATCAATCGCCATTAAACCCAGCTAGTGTATTTGCTCAAGCGTAGCTGCCTGGTTAAGCTGAAACACCTTCTCAGGTTCGATTGATGAGACAAAGAGCGGAACAAGCTGGCGACTTCCTCACAAATCGGGCATAATCTCATTTGGTCGGGGAAATTATCATATGGTTATGGTTGCGACTCCACTCACCTTCGACACAGTTCGGCGCTTTTATCCCACGAGTGCTTGATATTGAAATATTTATAACAATTCAAGCCGCGCAGTTCCCAACCTGAAAGATACGAAGGAGATGTTGGCATATTAGACAAGGTTAAATTTGTGTGCTTAGTTTAAATTCTATAAGTAGTTCTAGATAAACTTAGCAATTTAAGTCAGAAGTTACCAAAGATATGGTATGCCTTATCACTTTACTTATTTGAAACAACAATGCCCAGAATTCCATTTAGCCATACTTAACTGGTATGAATTAATGCTAATAAATTCTGTAAGCATTTCCTTACTGGTTACAGATACCTTAAATTAATTGCTTTCTTTATAAGCCCAGCATTTCTTGAGTCAGCATTAGATCTGTGTCCAAATCTAAGCCTCTTAAAAAGCCAGCAAGACGATTTCATGGAGATTAAACAGTATGCTCTTAATCACTAAATATCACCACCAACTGGAAAGAGGAAAGAGATATGCTCGTTGGTGACCCCAATCAGCATCTTAACTGGTTTTGCATAACTTATGTCCAGCAGCTACGACAACTTTCTGCGCGCGTTTTGGGCGATGAGAACGAGAATTCCGACTGAAAATCAGCGGATAATTAAGTGGTTGGGCCAACCGAGATGCGATCTAAGATGCGGCTGTGACGCTTTCGTTTTCCTCCGAATGCCAACAGTTTTCCCGGTAAAATGGGAAAGTTGCGCGCGAAACTTGGACTCGGACTTGGACTCGCCTCGAAGTCAGCTTGATTGACAGCTTTCATTTAAAATCAAATCGTCTAAAATATGCACTCGCACACCGCTCTTTGTTTGCAAACAAAAAGCAAAAGTATTTAAACAATTTGTTGCTGTTTTTTTTCTGCGCAGACGCACGCGCTGCTATTTTAAAGTGGTCGGTAAATGTTGTCTTTGGTGTTTTCTGCGGTTCGGCTAGTTGTTACAGATTTTCCAGATTTTCCAATTCGCATGGGTGTCCAAATGGGACTTTCACGATTTCCTTGTCCAAGTATTGCTTTCGAGGGAAAACTACATCCTGTCGATAAGGCATGCTCAATTGAAAACTGCATTTCTGAGTAATTATTTATTAAAGAAACCAAGGTGACAATTTCTAGGCTATTTCTGTAGAAAAGTTCAAAAAGCTGCTCTTAAAAACCGGAGAAAAATTTGCAAGTTGTTATTTAAAATTGTCATTAATCAAGATGGAAAGTTTATGATGCTGTTAACCAGCTTTCAAGTTTATTGCAAGGAATATTAAAGTTCTTATTTTTCCCGTAAAAATTGTATTTCATTCTCAAAGTCAACAATTTCGCACCCTAATAATCGATCAGTGAGCTTGCCGCAAATATTGCGGTCATTACCCATTTTACCACCAACGATCCCGCCCAATTTACCAGCTTAAAAAGAAAGTTAACGTTACTCCTGCGGCTTATTTGTTTGCCTAACTGGCTGGCCGTACCGCTATTGGCCACACAATTTGTTCGAATTTATTTATTTGTCTGCCCAGTTACCGCAGCGCAATTTGGCATTAGCCATGCTTGAATGCCAAAATAACCACAGGTAACTGTTAGGCGTTCCACTTGCAGACGAACCGAAGAAATGGTTCTTGGACATTTCTGGACTCCGTTTGGGCGATCTTTCTGGGTTACCCAACACGCTTCAATGGAAATCTAAATCAGCACAGTGGCCTTCTGTGTAATTGTTTTTAATGGCTGCAAATAGATTCCGCCCCGCAGAACCGAGTTCTTTCTTTCTTCTGTCGAACAGTGCCTGCGATAAATTCGCCGCCACCTTGTGGCCATGTCACCGTGACAGCCAAGAACTTCGGAGTTCGATTCTCGTCGCTGGGCAATTAAAGCCACGTAACTGCCAATTGGCTTCGGAAATTCTTTGGGTCTTGTCTTCGACTTGGGTGCAGCCACAGAGAACTGGACAAGGTTAGCCGGTTTCGGTCTCCATCCACGTCTTTGCTGCCTTTTTCTACCTTTGCAGTTGTTATTTCTTTGGTTTTATTGAATTGTGTGCCAGATATTTGAAATTCTTGCCAGGAAGTTTTGTTTTCCCCAGCTTTTTGCGCCATTACCTATGCAAATGTTTGCTGCGTGACTTGGCCAAGTGTTTCGCCCCGTCTTTGTCTCATTAGCTCAGTGCCTCTCTTTCTGCTGGCTTAGTTTGCGCCGACTTTGCGCGATCATTGTCTATATATAATTTGCAAGGCAGACTCAGTGATTGCAGCATACGAAAAGATCTTGTGAAAACAATACCAAATTAATAATGTGAGAATTTCTTACGTAAAAATCATATAGTTATATATATGCACGTGGGATTTCTAGATACATAGGTATATGCTTCTTGTAAAATCTCATTTTGTCAAAGTACAGATTGTTCATTACATTAGCTAATTGAATTTTTGTGGGTTAAGTGAGTACGTTCTTTAATTTTAATTTAGTGAAGCTACTAGATCTTTTCATAATCTTTATTGTTAATAGTGTAAAACTACGTTGATTAAATCTGGTTTGCTTAACCGCACGTACTTATTACCCAATTTCCGACAAATAAATATGCCATGCCCTGTTTTCAAACCCACTCTTTCGAAATCGTTGAAGTTCTTTTTCTTGAAAGAAGTAAGAAAAAGTGAAAACTTTGTTGCGGCTTGCAATAAATCTTCTTTAGTGTGCTCATTTCATTAACCCCATTGCCAGCCGAGTAACTCGGAATCTTAGCCATTAAATCTCTGCGAAAGAAAAGACTTACGAAAAGAATAAGATCTTAATTTCAGTGAGTACGTAGCTTTGATTAAATGTGCTCCTTACTATTTAATTAACTTTATTTTCGGTTCACACTGAAGTCGGTGGAGTGGAAAAGCGTTGACTTCCTTTGACCAAACTAAAAGGCCACCGACATATGTAGAAATATTTGTTTTTGTATTTGACTTGAGCGCAGGCTTATTTCACGCTTTATGATTAACTAAACGCTTCAATATCATAAATAAAACTGCAAAACAAAGACATCACAAATAGTGGTGGTAACACATTGTCGCCACTTCATAAATCACTTTGGTGGCTCTAATCCATGTGTGTGCCCGCCGACCCAGAACCCTTAATCAGCTTAGCCAAATCAGCCCACTTTTCTGCCAGTGTACGCATAGAACTCACCAACCGAACGATAGAGGGAGAAAGACAGAGATGCTCATTTAATTAGCTGGAATCGCTTGGCAGCTCGGTTGGGTTTACTCAAGCGTGTCCAAAAATGTGGAAGTTGCCGTTCTAAGTCTACGCGATCGACTCTGCTCATGCCGCGAGCCATGTTTGTCAGTCCGTCAGTTACGTCGACTTGGTCATCATCATTTTGAGGCTTTTACCGTTAGGCCTCAGGATTCCTAAGTGGCCGCCAATGGCCGATGGCGGTGCAACTTCTGTTCGAACTGATGGAAATTGATTACTTAAAGACCGTTGGTTCTGGCCATTTGGAAGATGGAAGCATTAATGGCGCTCAAAATTGCAGGTGATTTTATAGAAGGTCTTTATTTATTTGACAGTTGTATAATTTATAATCAATTCTTAGGATCTTACAAAATCCCAACTTGGTATTTCCCATAACAGCATCACTGTTCGCTTGACACTACCCAGTGATCTTAGCCATCTGACAGCTCAACTAATGACGCAACATCATAATTCCATTAGTTGAGTCATAAAATCAAAAACATCACTTCTTAGCCCATATCCATGTCGATATCGCTGTATTAACACCGATCAATATGCAACGGCTAAATGGGTGTAAAAAACTGCAATAACTGCCAAGAGTTTGGCCTATTTTTCGAACCGTCGTTTGTGCAATGAAACCCAGCCGACTGCACCTAAAACAAGTCACCGATACCCAGACACCTGCATATGAAAAACTTAAGTGCGGTTGAAAAAGTATTTAAAAAAAAATAAAAGACTTAGGCAACGAACTTGTTTGGCTCTGCACAAGTGTTAATCAGCACAGCGAGCTGCAGCTAGTTGGGAGATGGATGGACTTGGATGGCTAGGAAGCGGCGCGCGCAAGTGGCACAGCGGGTACAAGCTGGAGCCAAGGAGAAGTGCACTGAGAGAAAAATCGACAAGTAATCAGATAGCAGCAGAAAATTGAAAGAAATATATGTAAGTTAATTCTTTAAAATTGTTAATATGATTACTTAATATGTCTCTTTTCTCACTGTGCACAGTAAGTCGGGTAAGTGAAAAAAATAAGCAGCAACGACTGCAGCAGCGGAAAACCGTTAAGAAATCTCGTTTGTGTGGGGCCCAAGTCTGGAGTTGGGAATTCTTCATATGGAGTATATATATATATTCTATATATATATGCTGTCATGGCATTCTACGAACGAGAGAAAATGGTAATGGGCGAGGAGAGAAACAAGTTTGGCATATGTAATAACCGTTATCGGCTACTTGCTGCCGCGTTTTTTTTCAGGTGTTGTAGGCGGCAATGCCAAGTGAAAGGCTTATGGCCCTAACTCAGCCACCCTGCGGCTGACTCCCCCTTCATATTGATTGATTAGCCCGGCCATAACTTCCGTCATGTACACATTTTCTGCACACTCTTCAGCTCACCGAATTGTATTTCTTTTCAGTCGGTTCTTTTTGTTGGTTGCGTTGGGTGCTAACTCGCTTAGCAGGTTGCTTATTGGCTTTAGTGGATTTTGTCATTAGCCCAAGAATTTTTATAGCACAAATATGGCTAAGCCTACACTGAGGAATAAATACCAATGTTGATAAACTTGATTTTTAAGGCACGAATCGGGTAGAAACGATCATGATAAGCTTTAAATGGCATGAACATGGAAATGCCATTTTTAGAAAATTATTAAACGTGATAAATGGTATTTCGTATGAATATCAGGAAAATTACTTAATCGACTTTGGGTGTTTTATTTGCTTATCATTGAGGAAATTGTGCTCTTTATGCTAGATTATCAAGCGTAAAAACTACGCCAGTCATCGTTAATCTATCGAAAAGCACCGTGAAATTAAAAAAAAAAGATTAACCAATTTATGTTGTTAGTTGATAATTTTGGGTCGGCTAAAATTTCTCCATTCCAGTTGCATGTGTAAGCCTTTGAAGTTGAGAAAAATCTCCACAGACACCTTAACAACCGGAAATGGTTCATCATACCACGCTTCGATCAAAGACAATCAATTACGCCATTAACAACGCTTAGAACAGTCAAGGCAAAGACAAAGAATTCTTAAAGGCATAATTGCCAGCTTGAAGCACACCCAATAGACAGACTAACACCCAAACAAATCCGTTTCCAACTGCCTTGGCCAAAATTATACATATTCGCTTTTGATTTATGCGAAAATTTTTGGTTCGGTTTTTTTGGCCACACCTGCGTTCGCTGCAAACGCACGTGTTTCAAATGCAATTTGGTTGCTGTAGGTGAATATGGTTAAATGGACCAACTTACCATTGGGACAGGAAAACGCCTCGTCGGCTCCAATTAAGTGTAGCAAATTTAGGAGCAGCAACGACGACAGCAAAGCGGCCAGCCAATGCGAATTGGCTGCCGTCGATTGTTTCATTTTGGCCCGATTTAATGCCCAGTTAAGCGCGGTGGTTTCTTGCCAATCTGCAATCGGAAAAAAAAGGGTGAAAATAAGTATCAGTTTCGAGTCGAATTCAATAATCCGGGGTAAATAAGTTTACGGCCTCGCCCTGGCCACCAAAAAATAAAAAAAAAATAGAAAAATAGAATAATCACAGAAACCGGTTGCCTCATTCACACTTCACATCCGATAAAAGGTAATGATTAGCAAATTTATGTCACTCTGACTCAGTCTCCGGCTGAAATTTTTATATGAGCACGTGTTTCTGCGGCGAATCGTGTTTAGCGAATGCGGTTTTAGAAAGTTTCTCGAGAACCGCAGCCTGCAAAAGAATTCACAATTACTAAGCTAAGCCCTCTCCCCTTTGAAATTTGCAGGTGAGCCATAAATAAAACTAATGGTCTTTTTAGTGCGTCGTTTATACTCGAGAATGGAATTTTTGAAAGATGACTTTCACGCACAGCAAATAATTTATGATCATTTTTATGGGGGGAATTTCTAATGCAACAAAAGGAATATTTAAAACTGAATGTTTCTTACTCATCATTCAGTGTTGATACAGAGGTCGTCTAACTAATTTATTTAATAAACCTGTGTTTTCTTCAACATCATTCGCCCTAATCACCCCTTTAATAAAGCTGATTAGCTGTTGTACTCAAAAATAATTGTTAGCCCGAGTCAAGAGTCAAAATTTGGGTTAGAAATTATTATATTGACCAACCCAAAGTTTAAGGTTACTCCGATTTGACTGTCATTTATCACGATTGCGACTGAACTTGTTGGCAGTCGTGTGATCTCTGTGTGTGACTTTTCATTCATATATCCAAAGCTAAATAAAGTCGGTCTGGGTTTTCTGGGGTGGGGTTCGCGGGGATCGTCCCCTCGTCACCTTCCACCGCTTTGTAAACGGAGATCGAGACGCAAGGTTGCCGTTATTGCCAAGTAATTATAGACTGGCTAACACAAGATGTACAGTTGCATGTTGATACAGTTTGTATTTGTGCTTGCCTGCTAACTGAACTTGTTTTTGGGTGGAGGCTCGATTATGGATTTTGGCCTCAATAATTTGGGGTGAAGTTTGAGATTTGTTCGGAAAATCTGTTGCGTTGATCACTATTTACTTTGGTCATTTAATTTGCCATGGTTAAATGTTGTTTTCAACATACATAATTGAATTTTTATTTAATTATTGGAATCATTAAATTAATTTATAGGCTCACCACCATTTTTCGTATTTCATAACATTCAAGCTTGTTGCTTAAGTCTTTTGTTTTCCTCAGTCCAGTGGTGTGTGTGTGTTTCTTTACTGCACTGGAAATGCGATACCCCAACGCAACTCGCCCAGTCTCCTGGACCCAGATTCAAACTGAGACCAGCAGCAGATCAAGTCCATTAACAACTTCCGCAAATTGTCTCTGGGAGAAATCTCAGTCTGGGCTTAAAATTTAGTCAAACGCGAAGGCAAACGCCCTGCCATATGTTTCGTTTGCAATGCGATAGCCCAACATCAACACAACGGCGAAACATTAGATAACTTTGTTGCATGCGAATGAAAGGCTTAAATCCCAAAATAAAAAAAAAAATAATAATGATGGTGAATAAAAAGCCATTGAAAAGCGGCTTATACAGGTCTTGGCGGCTTTTATTGAAGACAAAAAAAGACAGCACAAAATAATAATTTGCAAGTAAGCTAAGACTGCACGCACCACTCAGCGCTAATTAAGAAAAATAGCGATGCCAACTCTTGTTTATGTTTATTTCTAATTAAAATACTAATATAAGCAAAAGGGCAATGAATTATGCAATGCGTTGTTTTCCTTTGCCCGGAGTCTGTCTTTTCCCAGTTTAGAGTTGAAACTTCAACTGCAACAACTGCAGCTGGCTGAAAAGCCGCAGGCCACAAGTCGCATTTTTTGTGCAATTAGTCGACTATGCGGTTTGGCCCAGAAAGCAACTTGCAGCCGTCAAACAGCTAACTTGTTTCGATAGCTAACTGTTTATCCACTTGGCCAACAGCCACCCAAACACTTGTGTGTGGGTGAGCCAAGTCCCACGGAGCCACCTTAAACTCGGGTCTAGGCTGCGCCAGCAGCAGTAGCATTGAACGGAAAGGCGCCAAAAATTATAGAGGCTTACCCAACATTTATTTACTTTGCTGTTTAATGAAGCGCACACATTTAATGACGGCGGGGAGAGGGGCAGGGAAGTGGGCGTGGGTGGGAGGGAGTCTTTGACCGAGCCAAAGACAGCATTGTCATTAGCTGACTGTGAAATCTGTGGGTCCATTGAAGGCTAAACAGCATCACTGTTCACATTAGGTGTGTTTGCCAAAGATTCAATGAAATTTAATATTTAAATATACAGTTGAGATGATCGTATTCGTTATATGTAATCTAACAGAAGCTTATTAATTGCAAGCAATCATTTATTATTCTTTTCAAAATAAAATAAAGTAAAGTAAAAACTTCAGCTCCAATTTTTTAATTGATAGCCCAAGGAAATAATACAACTTTAAGCTGTCAGAAGTCAATACCCTGGAAAATTTTTGGCCAGCAGCTGATTATATAACATCAGCTAATGATGGCAGCACGAATGAAAATGTTTTCGAAGACTTAGCAAACAATATTTCCAATTCTTCGCGCAAACTGCAAACTGCAACCGATTACATGCGCCGTATGCAAATGTCGGCTTGACTAATAAGTAATAAAAAAGTAAAATACTCTACACATTTATCATATAAATAAGCGAGAGTGAAAGGTTTTGGATTTAATTTAATATCCGCATTTTAATCCCATTGATTTGGCTTCGATATCGTTGTGTCTTTCTTAAGCTCATCGTTTAACAATCGTTTCGAAAGATTCACAAAAAATTAGCATGAAAATGGGCGGCATGGCAAGTCGTTTAGTGTGGATTTTCGTAACTCTCATGGCTGACACCGATTAAAGGTTGATTAAACTGGAGATAGCAAATCAAAGTTTATTTAATAAGCTGCGCGACTCGCGTGTGAATACCAATAAGCGTCGATCGTAGGGTATTTGCTAGAAACGAAAGACTTAGGCAACGAACTTGACAGCCTCCAAACAAGAGAACCACTCATCATCGGCCAACTAGAGAACAAAGCGTTGTGCAAGCCCAAACATGAAAAACCTTTTCCATCCGCATCGAAGCTGCGAGTTTCGCAATCCAACCATCAAACGGAGAGGAAAACTGCATCACAAGAAGTGTGGAAGAGACCCATGGCTGCTTCAGTCGCAATCAAAATTCAAATATTTTCTGGGCAAACACACTACATGTGTGCCGAGCGAATATCAAGCAAGAAAACTGAACGATCTGTGACCAAACCGGTTGCCGATGGCTCAGTATGCAGCCATCATTGATGACACCTTCGACATTTAAAAACAAAGTACAAACACAAGCTAAATCAAAACGAATACCGTAAAATGATGACTAAGTTGAGCAAATGGTAAAAGTCAAGCGGGGTACATAATTTCTGGTGAACTTTTTGTGCCCCTGGTTTTCGATTTTGGTGATTGGAAATGCAGCTGCTGCCGGTTTGTTTTAGAGGCCTTTTAAAGACGGCTCTTTAGTTTTCCATTTCCATTCCGCATCAGCCACCATCTTCTTTACACGAGCCCACAGTTTTTCCAGCAAAGTAAAGTCGGAACTTTCACTTGCGCACTTGCCTGGGGTGGGCATTTTCAGCGTTTTTCGTACCGGGTTTTCCTTTTGTTTTTTGGCTGTGCCAATATTGGCCACACAAATCGATGTTGGCCAACGGGGGAAAACACGTTTCCAGTTATTGGGCCTGCCCAACTAATGACCAAATATTATTATACTTTGATTTCTTTTGGCCTGAAGGTCAATTGGTTTTTACCATTTTTTACAAATTGAGTTTTTGGCTTTCGGTGTCAGTCAGTTGTTTTTGTGTCCAAGGAGTGAAGAAGTGGATAGCTAGAGAGGAAACTGGGACAGAAAACGAGGATCAATTGCCTGTAGAGAGAGTACAATCTCTTAAGTGAAGTGCTTTAATGAAATGGAGAACCGAAGAGTCTTCAATGACTGACTATAATTTGATGGATGCTCGCGATTCAATTGAGATCAGTTAGAGAAACATTAATCAGGGGGACAACAATCTGGCGGAGTAGATCAATCTGACTTCGACAGCTTAATGTGCAATAAATGCAGTATTGGCTTCATTCAATCTAATTGATTCGTTTAAGTGGCAAACCACTTACTTGAACCAATTTAATAAATTGATTTAAATAAAAGATGCTTTTTTATTTTTCCAGATAATCAATGTCTGATATGACCTTTTTAAGTTTATTAAATTATTCGTAATTCCTAAAAATTGTACATAAAATGCGGCCCCTTTGTTCTTCAATCAGACTCACTCTCATTGGCCTGAAGCTTTCCATAATCCAACCGACCGTTATGGAACTTCAAATAAAAAAGCACGAGGAAAACGAGAAACACTCAGAAGAAACCAGATTTTTATGTAAATTGATGTTCTTTCGAACTTTGTGATTTCTTTTTTTCTGCTCTTACAGCCATTGATCTTTCGGTTCAACGTAAAAATTTGTGTTTAATTTCGATGGTCAGGTAGCCGGAGCCGCAGGGAGCAGATCATGGGGAGATCGGGGAGAAAAACCAGCTGGGCAGCTGGCCGATTGGCGGAGGGACCCAATGAACTAGTTTCGGGCTTGTGGCATGTAAGTTTTTGTTTTTTGCTTTTTTTAATGCCTTGGTATTTGGGTTACATGAAATGTTTGTGGCCAAACCAATGGGAGTTTGAAGGCGTTTCTATTGGCGAAGGAAATAAAATCGTTTAATGAACTATGAAGGTTTGCTCTGTGGTTTATCCATTGGTCACCTAATGTTATAGCCAAGTAAATTAGCTGGGCAAGAAATTCATAAACGTGTTTAGTTTTCCCATCGAGACGCTTTTCCTCGACTAAAAGCAGGCAACTGAAACTTTTCACTATCCGCGTATTTGTATTTATCTTTTTCGGGCAACTTGCTACCGCCAACAGCAACTTCGTCAGCAAAACATTCATTTGTTTTCATGTACAGCCGGAGCCGTCGAAAGCTGTTCACAAAATGGTCAAGTGATTTCCACTGGCCAACACTTTCACAAGCTGGAAAAAAAAGAGCGCCAAGAAGCGCTGTGGGGCTTCGAAGTGGGTGATGGGTGCAATTAATATTTAATTTGTATATAGACAAGGAAAAGTTTGTTTTCCATTGCCGCAAGCTGTTGGTTTTGTAACTGAATCCAAATGACTGAGTCCAAATCCAAATAGTGAAATGGTGCAATGGGCCTCGGCAGAAAAACTCAATTAAATACACCCACCGACTTGAGTGCCAAAATGAAGTCAGCGGATTGTCAAACAGAAAGTAATGGCTGGTTATAAATAAAAATAACAAAATTCAAGGAATGATGGCACTCCCATGATATCTTGAAGTGCTATCAAAACAGTAGATAAGTATTTAAATCATTTGAATTAACCAATGTTTTGCTACCCTGGCAAAATATGCACGAAAACATAAAAAGTAAAGATTCCAATTTGTATCTCATATTTTTAAAATATTTATTTACTTCATATATTCAACTATCTTCAGATATTTTCCCCCGGAGTATCACTATCGCAAACAAAGACCCTCGCGGGCTCAGTATCAGTATCTTAATTCTCTGTTTTGGTTAGCGACTTTTTAAAACCGAAGACGTTAGCTGCGTGGCTCGAAGACGCACAGCCGTCAAGAATGCAGTCAAAAAGGCAAGAGCGTCCAAGTTAAAAAAACAGGTTACGAGAAGTATGCGCACCGAGTCAAAAGTCAGACAGTCTGGCCAAGAGTCAGATGGGGGGATCATTGTGTTGGGATGGGTGTGTGTGTATGCGATGTGAGGCGGTCATGTGAATTATATTTTGAAGATTCGGCAGCTTAAAAACGCAGATAGTCCGAAAGTGAATGGAGGAGGAGCTTGGAAGAATCGCAAGCGAGTAGATGGAACTTCATAACTTGGCTGGATTATGAACGCGGTTCCGCTGGGCATTTCCACAGTTCAGCTCACCTCACTAAGCCCGATCACAATTTTTTCATTTTTAACAATTGTCGACAATGACAGCGTGAAATGTTTTTTGTTTTGACTCGCTTTTCCCGGCGAGTGAGCTCCACTTTTCCACACAATTCTCACAATTAAAAACATAAGAAGAAAACGGAAAACGCACACAACATCAAGCTGGCAATGGCGATGGAATTGGAGTTGGAGAAATAAAGAAAATTTGTGGCAATTGTAACTAATCGACGAGCAATGGCTGATGGCGCCGAGAAAGCGCCCACCTTGGAAAACTTATGAAATTGTCAACAGCTTTTCAACATGATTAAGCCGCTTTTTGCCGCGAAGAAATAGAGAGCGCTGCGATGACCATTAATTCGCTTTTAGAATGAGTTTGGCATTTGGAGGCACTTTCACTGCCGCCGCCGAGACGGAAGTTGAGAATCTCAATATAAACAAAAATTGAAAATCAATATCCACAGTTTCGAAAACTTTCGTTGCCGGGAAAGAGTTGATGATTTGAAAATTATTAATCCAATCAAATCGCTATAATTATTTAATGATTTGATGGACGCCGGACATGCAGTGAGTATCCATCTCTCTCTCTATAATAAGTTACTCGCATGTCGGAAAAGATCTTAGTCCAGATCAGACCGCTGATGGATGGATCTCTCTTAAGACTAACGCAGACAACGCCCTGGCATTCCATTCTTTTAATGGCCAACTGACACTTGATATGCGGCAAGAGATTTGTCATTCATGTGAACCATGCGTCCTAATAAACTAGACCCATAATACATGTCATTCCACTAATTTCAACTGACTTCTCGCACTTTCAGTAGGGATTTGGAGATGGGTCCCTACCTGTGATTGCGGTGAATTAAATTCTGGACGTACCCTTTGTTATAGCTCGTTTTTTAGGGTGTGTTTATGTGTATCTACCTGCCGATACATTGGCATCAGCTGCCAATTATCAACCTTCGAGAAAAGGTCGAAGAATCTAATGCTTAGCTCGTCATAGCCCAAATAATATATGACTTTGTGGCGTTTCTTTCGGGGATTGTTTCCTTCGAAAGGGTGGATTAGATCATACAAGTGAAACCGAAGACCTTGTTAGGTAAAAAATTAATTCGACTTCTAGAAAATCGTAGTCACAAAATAACTTTCCAACTCCATGCACTCCATGAATACACAAATCAAAAGACTTAGGCAACAAACTTGCATTCACTTCTGTTGCTTGCAATCCCTATTACACTCTTAACACACATTTTAGCCACAACTTCCGTTTGGATGCTGTGAGCCAAATACCAATATACAAATTATGACTAAGCCATAGCGACTAAGTCATAAAGCACGCGCTAAAACAAGTTTTACTTGTTCCGATACCTTTTGCCAAGTTATGAAAATGACTTAAGTAGAACTCATCTCCGGAGCGAATCCCTAATCATGGCATAAATTTCCATAAAGCAACCAGTTTATTTATATTTGCCAAATAGCTTTGCCAAAAAAAGAGCAACAAAACAAACACCGAATTTTTGTGGCTTGTTTACAAGTGTGATGAGGGCTTTTGCATTTGTTCTGCTTTTCACTTTGGGCTGAGTGAAATTTTATACTATTTCTATGGTTTGTTTCGGTTTCTGTTATTAAGCAACAACAACAGCGCGCCGAGTGCGTCTTGAAATTGAGGTTAACTGTTTGGGTAGCTCTCGCTTTTCGACTTTTCGATGGAGTTTTGAGGGTACGGGTGTGGGCATGGGTATGGGTATGGGTATAGGGAAGCCGACTTGGCCTTTATTGAATGAATGTGACAACAAAGGCGAGTCAGACACGGCCGGCAGACAATCGAAGCTTTTTTTAGGTTTTGTTTAATAGAAAGTAACAGAAATTGTTCTTATTGTTGTTGGGGTGTGCTACTTTTTGTGGATAAGTGGGAATCCATATTGGAGGCTTTATATGGCACACAGCATAACCACCACTCTCGATACGCCAATTGTTTGCTCAATCAGTGGAATCAATCAATTATTTAAACACAATTAAAACGAAGTTTCATTGCAAATCGTTTAATAAAACGAAAGCATGGCATTGTTTATGGCTTAATTTGTATGTAGACATATGCATAATTAATCGGATTTTTGCGCAATGACTGAAGCCAAAATAAGGCGTGTCTTGAGATTGGCTTTTATTTCATTTGGCTTACTGATTGATAGTTAAGACGTATTATAGAGTGATGGTATGCAATGATGTCAGCTTAAAAGCAGAGGAATATAACGTCATTGGTAGTGAAAAGACTAATATTGCCTCTTATACTTAGTATAACCTCCAACCCGTATTTCCACTCTACATTTTTCCTTTGCCACTCTTTTCCGGCTCATTCGCTGCCATTTCAATATGCAACTCACCTCTTATAAATGCAGCTGTAGCTATATATAACCACTATATATGTTCGATACGTATCGTTCGCGACTGCTAGTATTCCAATTTATGTGGCATGTCAGCTGGTTATCCTTGAGGTCAACAAAAGCGACAATAACGACGGTTTCTTTCCCTTTCGCGACGACTGCGGTCTCTGTTTTTTTATGGCAACTTATTGGTGCGGTTTTCTTTTTATATATTTAAATTTTTAAATGTACAAGGCCAGTGTTGCACTGCTTGGAGATACTTAAGTTGATTAGATTTTTTTAATAAAAGCTGAGCTAAACGAAAACGCGTCACATAAATGTAATTTATGATCGGTTCTGGCTAGCCTGACTATCTATAGTTTGCCTAATGGGGATGGGTCTGTTTAATTATGCATGCCGTGGCAGAGATCCGAAACAAGTAAGTCCAAGAATTCTCGTCTGAAGTCGCAGCACGTCTTCGAAATGTGTTGGGAACATTTTGGGATTGAGCTCACAAAAATGTTCGAAGAAATATTTATGTTAATTAGGTGAAAATCTGGTGACCATAGTCCCAGAAGTATTCCTATTGAGATTTTGGGTCTCTGCGGTTGGAAAACCAAACAAAAGACTTAGGACACGAACTTTTTGTAAGTCAAAAATGTGGTTGGTTCCACTTTAACCCCAAGACTGCATTCTGTAGCCCTTATATTTTTTTCTGTTTAGTTTTTGTGGTTGTTTCCTTTGGCTATTGTGCAAAACACTTGTTGGCCAGTTTCTGGTAGCAGTTGTGGCTTCTTTTCCCGTAAGTTTGTTATTTCTACCCGGTTAATGGGAGCGTAAATGCGCAGCTGGCATGTGAAGTGAGTACACGAGTGTGTTACTCCCGATGGATGGACTACTTACTCACACAAGTAGTCTAATGTCAGTTGGCAAAGTAAAGTGCAAAAGGCACAGACAAGTTAATGGACTGCTAAAAACCGAACGGCTCGCAAAGAAAACAGGGAGAACAAATTATACTAGAAGTTCAACAACTCGGCTAAAAACAACATAAAATTATTGTAGCGGACTACTGCTGACTTCCTATCCTTGGTTCTATAAAATTGCTGAAGAAATTCTTGCATTCATTTGCCGTATCTCTACCATTCTTGCATTTAATGTTATTTATATATTCACTGATTTCGTAGTATTGTCCTCTGCGTTGCAGTTAATCTATTACACTTTTTTTCAATTTAAAATTCCTCTTGTTTTTGCTGCTCGCATTTAATGGTCAGTTTCCTCATAGAGCACACACGATCCAAGCACGCGCCTCCATTAAAATGCACAGAAATCCTTTTTCGCTAGCCAGCGTACAACGAACACAGGCACAAAATCAAACACTTTGCTGGGCAAAACAATCGAATGAAATCCAGTTTCGAGGCAAATACATTCACAAAATGCACAAGCACTTATTGTTATAGGACACAAAGAGATCTGCAGATCCAGGGAGCGTTTACTGTACCATGTACTGTACCACACGAAGGCCAAACTCAGACTGAAACTTGTTCAGCAAATCAACGCGGTCTGCACCTGAATTTTCAGTCCACGCACACACACACATACACTCGCCCAAAGACCACAAGACACGACAGCAAAAATGGTAAGAAACTGGCGAAGAGCGGGCCAGAAAGCAGAAAAGAAGGTAGAGAAGAGAGGTAGAGGCGATCGGCAATAGGTAGAAACGTAAGACTGTGAGGCGAGGAAAATAAAACAGCTCAACGTGCCCGTTTTACAGATTTTCCTATGGCTCACTGTATATGTATATCTGGCCTCCTCTCCCCAGACTTCTTAACGGCTTTCGTTCGCTCACACTCACTCACTGCCTCACTGAAGAAAACCCAGTCGAATCGATACATACACTTGTCTAGAGTTCGAGTTCGACGCAGCCTCTGAACGTCCACAACGCGCCACAGTCGAAGGCATACTGAAGCCCCGAAAGCTCCCGATTTCTTAGGTTTTTTCACATTAGTATGGTTATCGGTCGGCGAATAAACAACCGGCATACCGATCGTTATTCGCCGCCGTTAAATTCGGCCGAAAAGACGGCTCGGTAATCTCAGCCGGCACTGCGAATTCGCCGCACAAACGCTACCTAACCGATGTTGGCGAAGTGCGTGGGCTTAGCTGCGGCGTCCTTGTTTCTTGGGAAATTTCGTTTAATTGCCCAGGACATGTGAAGTCGGAGGTGGGTTTTACCCTCCCTTGATTTTGGGTTTGCTAACTGTTTTCAAACATTCGCACGCAACGGAAGCGTTGGCCGAACGAAAGACTCAAGCAACGAACTTGCTAAAAGGGTTCGCCAACAAAGTAGAGAGCACCATAAAAGTGGGATTGTTACACTTGGCCTTCGAATCCTTTGGCACTCCTTGATGCCTCTGTTTGGTTACACACTGCTCTCTCTTGTCCCATTATTTTTTTAATAACCATAACCCTTATGAGGTCATAAAATGTGCAAAACGTGCGAAATGCTAAACGAAAATGGAATCTACAAATGTCCAACAAAAAATACTTCTTTAATAGTTAGGGTTACTGCAGGTACTTTATCAAATCAATATTATCTTCGTATCCTCTTTTACATAACTTCCTTTTTCTGTGTATAGTTTTGAAAGTGCCTCAAGGATTTTCATTGTTTTTAGTATCGATGTCCATTAGTACATCTTCTGCCTTTTTACATTTTGTTCGTATATGTAACCTTACGTCACATCCGTCGCTAAAAGGAATTAACACTTGTTTCTTGGGAATTCTATAGAATTGCGCACAACAATTACTATTTGTGGTGGGATTTCCCCAACCCGAAGGATTTCTATTAAGGAACACCTTATCTCTGTGCGGATGAAGAGTGTAAAAAGGCAAATTAAAGGGGCTTAAGAAAAATTTTGATAACACTGAGAAACCATTAATATAAAGTAAGCTAGGATTCCCCGACAAAAAAAAAATCCTTTTTTTTTTGTGATATGTAAATGATTATTCAATGTTAACTCCATCTTAACTAAATGGTATTGGTTGCGTTTGGACCTGGTTAAAACCAATTAACTTAGCCGATGAGAAGGCCGAATTTAGAGTCCATTAATTTCAGTTTATCATTCCTTTAATATACAATCAACAAGAATGATTTATTAAGCTTTTCACTTCCTTTCTTTTCAAATTAAAAATAAATGCATGTAAACAGATAAAAAGAGCATGATGAAAAATAATGCGCTGCTTCCAGTAGAAATATAAAGCAGATAAATCGATGCAATTTACACATCCACTGGAATAAAACAATTTAATTATAGGGTACACGCGATCATTAGACTCCCATCTATCCATCTTCAAATAAGTTTTTACTTCCTTCTCAAAAAACAGGTCATGATTATTTCAGTGCAATTAAAATGTGTTCTGACTTCTTGGGAAGTAGAAAAGGAAATTTAGTGTTCCTAATGCTAAAGCATTAGTTAAGGGAATATGAATAAAGGTAACTATCTAATTACATTTAAAACTTGTTTAGTTTTACAATTCCTTACGAAAAACCAAATTCTTTCCAAATTTCTGCGCTCCGTTAATCAGCAAGCCAACGCAACACTGCTGCTGGTCAAATATTAAAATTAAAGGCAATACCCTTCCTTAGACGGAAATGTAGACAATTGCAAGCCAATTGAAGAGGGACCATCAGACGGTTGACAAAATCAGTCGGTTGAGCCAGCAGAACGGAAGTTCCATATAGGGCGCACACTCAAATATTCCGATGAGGGTTTTGGATCCGCGTTTAGGTTCTGGGGCGTGCCTGTCCCAATTTGGCCGGAGAAAGTCTTGAAATTTCCATCAGAATAATGTCGTATTCCATTTTCGAACACACACTAAAATCAGCTAGCGAAATAAAAACACAAAAATGCCATTTAGTGGAGACAACTTCAAGGACTTTAAAGAAATAAATAAAATTCCCAAGGAGAACAATAAGTACAAGTACATCGCTGTTTTGATCACGGTTATACCCGGCATTATATTGGGAGGTTATATGGGCAAGAAGTTGGCCCAATTCCTCGAAGTATTTGATCTGTATGCGCCCGATGTCTCGGAAGATGATTAATATAACACCATGTCGCATATAGATCTTCTACATGGTAAGCCAAAGGAATTTGGAGCAAGCCTGTGCACATCCTGTTCGTATATATGCTAATGTGCCAATCCAAACAGGCCAAACGGGATGCTAGGAAAGAAAACTGAGCGAAAACAACTGCCCAGACCGGTAACCAAATTCAAAGCAGGGTAATAAGTGTACAGATCAATTGAATCATAATTAGTGCAAAGAGCTCAAAATCAAACAAGTTTTTAACAATAAATGTGCCTTTTCATTCATGTATTAAGAATGGTTTTTATTTATTATTAAGCATCTTGCCCAACTTCAGCTTGATATTTAATAATTCAAGATTTTTTAGTGTAGGTCACGCAATTAAATAATTTTTAATTATGACACAATTACCTAGAACAAACGCGAGTTTCCAGTCTATGTAGAGCATGAATTGTAGTTTGAATTGCTGATGAGCGTTGCTCGCCCGCAGATTTGGTCATCGCCAGGCTTTAATTGCAACTAGTAAGTGTGGAAATTTGCTTCTGTGGATTTGGGTTAGACTTTCATTTAGAACAAACACGCATACATTACAAAAATGCTCAATATTTGCATTAGGCCACATTAATCAGTACTCGCACACCTAGCTTACTTTTTTATTTTGCCATCCTCACTTTTAAATATTTGAGACACTTTGAAATATACCTTAACTTGGTTCTCAAATATTATAATCTTGGCATAATTCAAATAACTAAAAAATTTTATGCATCCCTGGAGTGACCATAACGGCTGAAATACTAAAAATGTCTTGCAGTATTTTTATACTGCACCACCTACAAAACACAACAACTATTTATTATCAACAGCTGATCGCACGGAAAACATAAACAAATGGTTTAAGTAGTAGAATTTATTTTAACGTCAGACGACGTAGCTCGAAAATTGTTTAGAAAATAACTCCATAAAGTGTAGTAAAAATGTGGTTGGCTGGGAATCTGTTCAAAGGATCCATAGCAACCAGATTCGGGCGCATGCTGCATCTCAAGCGAAAGGAAGTTTATATGGTGAGTACAAGTTGTCCCAAGATTTCTCGCATTTCCAACTATTATGCAATATTGCACCTGCTATCTTTAGGAATGCTTCCGCATCCTGGGCGTTCACGAATCAGCTGATCAGAATACGGTTCGCCACGCCTACTTAGATCTGGTGAAACGGGTGCATCCTGATTCGGGAACGGAGGAAGCCAGTGCCGAACGCTTCCAGCAGGTGGACGAGGCATTCCGTGTGCTGCAGGAGAAGTTCGCCAAGGGAAGGCGAAACATTCAGGAGGACGAGGAGGAGGCCATGGAGTTTGACATCAAGCATACGGCGCCGCAGCACCGGCAATATCTTTCCAACGAGGGCATCGGAGTGGGAACTCCCTTTCAGCGGCAGAAGCAGTACCAGCAGGTGCGCGCCATGAAGGCTCAGGAACGTGTTCTGGAGCACCGCATCGACAAGGCGGCTGCCGGAGAGAAAACACTGATGTCCAAGGGCGGCAGCCACTTTCGTAAACATGCCATTAAGACCAAGTACGGTATTGATCGTGTGGTCGAGGATCTCATTCAGGAGGCCATGTCCAAGGGTGACTTTAACAATCTAAACGGGTCAGGAAAGCCCCTGTCCTCGGCTCAGTCACAGAATCCCTATCTGGACTTTACGACCCACAAGTTGAACAAGATTATGTTGGACAACGGCTTCACGCCGGAATGGATAAGCCTGGGCAAGGACATTCGCGATGCGATTGCTCAGCTGAAGACGAAACTGCGCCAGGAGCGCAAATACTACGGCGAATGGCCATTGCAGCGCACGGAGGATCTGGCAGCCTGGAAAGTATTCACGCTGAATCACCAGGACGATGTGCAGCAATTAAACAAGCTTATTGACAAGTACAATCTAATAGTGCCCATTCTGAAAAATCAGTTCTTTCGCCTGCACCTCGATAGGATGGCCGAACCTATATTTAAGGATCCGGAATTGCAGCGTAACGTAATCAGACCCGAAATGAGAGCTAAACCCAGCAGCAATATAGAGAGCCAGGACAGTTCCAGCACAAGTTTGTTTTCGCTAATTAGCAAACTATTGTAATTCAAATTGTGTGATTGTAAAATATGTGATATTAGATGTAGATTAATGTGCTGTAAGTTTATGTGTACAATATATGAAATAGTTGTTATAATGTTAAAATCATTGATATGTTCTTAGTTGAAAATCGTGTGATTACAAATGTTAGATTTTTTATATATATAGTTCAGTTCATCTTTAAAAATTTTTTGAATTATTTTTAATCAAACTTGAAGTTTATTAATATATTTTTATAGTGTAAATAGTTTTTTATATAGAAAGGAATGCTGCCCAAACCTATAAAATTTGCCATACAACTAATTAACGTCAAATTATCGTTGAAAGTTCAAGATTATAATTATAAATAATTTGACAAAAAGTCTTCGAGTAAGATAAAGTCATCCCTGCTTGTTCCATTTACTGACTGCTGACTTCCGGAGAAATGAGAGCCGTTCCGTTGGCCAACATTGCCAATGCCCTTGGAAAAGCCCAGTGCTCAGCCTTGTGGATGCGTTGCGCCAGCGAATCCTCGTCGTCATCGGGCAAAATGGGAACAGCAGCCTGAACAATAATCGCTCCCGTGTCCACACCCTCGTCCACGAAGTGAACCGTGCAGCCGGACTCCTTTTCACCCGCCTCCAAGGCCTGCTTCTGGACATGCAGGCCAGGATACTTGGGCAGCAGCGAGGGATGGATATTGACGAGCCGTCCACGCCACTCCCGAACGAATGGAGCACTCAGGACACGCATAAAGCCGGCAAGACAGATCAGATCCACCCGAGCCGCCTTCAGATTTCGCGTGAGTTCCGCGTCATAGACCTCTCGGCTAGCGAAATCCTTGTGAGAGATGACCAACGAAGGTATTCCGGCTTGCGTGGCTCGTTGCAGACCCAGGACACCAGGCTTATTGCTGATTACCAGCACAACGTCGGCATGGATACCCTGTGCCGAGTCGCGCGTTGCATCTATTAGTGCCTGCAGGTTGCTGCCCGTTCCCGAAATGAGGACAGCAACTCGCTTCCGACGCTGGGAGAGCATCTTCTGTGTCCTTGTCAATGATGCCTCAAAGTTCTGGACCACCACCTGCGGCTTCTTCGGATCCTTGCGGGCCACCACCTCGCCGACCACAGCTGCTCTTTGCGGATAAAACAGCTCCTTGAGAACGTTCTCGACTTCCGTGGGGGCCACCACCAGGACCATACCCAAGCCGCAGTTATATGTGCGCTGCAGCTCAGTGGAACTGATATTTCCGGCCGCTGCAAGCCAGGCGAAAACGGGCGGAAGCTGGAACTTATTGGCATCCAGGCGTACGGCCAGATCCTTACGCAACACTCGCGGTATATTCTCGCTCAGGCCTCCTCCTGTAATATGGGCTAGTGCCTTGATGCCGTGATTCCCGCGGGAGATCAGAGTGGACAGTGCCTGGACGTAGATCTTGGTGGGTACCAGCAGCTCCTCGCCCAGCGTCTTCTGACTAAAAGGCGCCTTGTCATGCAGACCCAAGCCCACTCGCTTCAAAACGGCGTGAACCAAACTGAATCCGTTGCTGTGGACGCCAGACGAAGGTAAGCCGATGAGCACATCTCCTGGCTGGAGTTCATCCAAGAGGGGTAGAATTCCAGAGTGTTCTGCTATGCCCAAGGCGAAGCCAGCCAGATCATAGACCCGTGGTCCGTACAGCAGCGGCAGAGCAGCACTGTGTGAGTCTGGAGGAGATTAGACAAGTAAAGCATTTCCACATAAAAAGATAGCAAACCACACTTACCAATGAAACTGCTGTTCGCCTGCCTGGCGCCCTCTTGGACCCCGGAGTGAACCTCCTTGGCCAAATGCTCCTGCCAGAGGCCGCAGGCATAGTAGCTTGAGAAACTGATTGGCTCGGCTCCATTGCAGAGGATGTCGTTGACGCACATGGCCACCAAATCGATGCCCACGCTCGTGTTGCGATTCGTTTGCTGCGCTATTTTCAGCTTGGTGCCCACTCCATCGGTGCCCAGGATGAGAATGGGGTCCTTGTAGTGGGTGGGTATGCGCGTAAGCCGACGACCAACTGCATTTTCAAAGCATTCCTCGCGAGGAGCTGTTAAGTCCGAATCGGAAGGCAGTTTTTTGAGCTCTTCGGGCAATTCCCGATCTCCGAGACCACCGAACGGCGAGGCCACCTTCTCCAGTTGTTCCACAAAGTTGCGCACCTGAACGGCTGATCCACTAACCTTTGACCGCCGTTGCAAGACACCCAGCACTTTGGCTCCGGGAAGGGACGTTCGCCACAGCTGACTTGACTGAGGCAGGATCAGAACCATGCCAATGCCGCAGTTGTGTCGCTCAAGAAGCGTTTGGGCACTCAGCTTTAGCTTTCCGGCCAGCCAGCCAAAGATTTTGGGCACTGGGACGGCACCGAAATCCAGCGTTGTCTCGAATCCTTCGGGAAGAAGACGGAGGACATCGTTCAGCAGACCATGGGTCACGTGAGCCACAGACTTGATCTCATCTCCTTTCTGAAGATGAGGCAACAGCTGCTGGACATACAGTTGAGTGGGCGTGGCCAAGACATGGGCCAAGGTCAGCCCATCGTCGCCACCGTCCACGGGAGAGCGCTCTCTGAGATTCACTTTGGATGCCGCCAACTGGGTGAGTATCTCATTGAAGCCGGCGCAATGGAGTCCAGATGATGGCAGACCGATGAGCAGGTCACCCGGCTGGTAAAGATCGAAACGGGGCAGGATTCGAGAGTGCTCCACTATGCCAACGCAATAGCCAGCCATGTCGTGCTGACCGGGAGCATAAAGAGAGGGCATCTCTGCAGTCTCACCACCTGAAGAGAAATTTTAAATTAATCGACGGATTTCAGAGGAGCTCGGTCATGTGCTCACCCACTAAGGCGCATCGCGCATCCCGGCAGCCATCAGCCATTCCCTTGACCAACTGGGCGGCCAATGTAACTTGCAGCTTCCCACAGGCAATGTAGTCCAGAAAGGCGACCGGCTCGGCACCCACTTCCAGGACATCATTAGCAGCCAAGGCAAACAGGTCGTAGCCCACATTTTCATACAATTCGTGCTCAAGGGCAAGGTGAATCTTGGCTCCGACTCCCTGAGTAGCCTCAGCAATGACTGGCTCCTTGTAGCTGAGTTCCTTCAAGCGGAACAGTCCTCCAAATCCACCCAAGCCGCCAAGGACGCCAGGGCGCTGGGTGCCCCGAGACAAGGGCTTGATGCGTTGCACCAGTGCATCTCCAGCATCGATGTCCACTCCGCTGTCCTTGTAACTCAAACCCGGGGTGCTGGCACTGGCACTACGTATGGAAAAGATGAGATTTAGTGGGAAGCCAATGATAAACTAGATAAAAATTCCAATCTTGCTTGCTTTATTTTAACTGAGTTTTTATGCATGATGATTCACTTGTAATTACATTTTGAACGCCTTCTGGGCAATGTCCGTTCGGTACTGAGCTCCAGAGCCCGAGAAAGTGATGCTGCCCGCCAATTTGGTGGCCTTCGCAGCGGCCTCCTTCAAGCTGCCGTCCAGGGCGATGGCAATGAGGACGCGACCGCCATTGGTCAGGGCTTCCTTTTGTGCATTCACGGCAAGGCCGCTGTGAAAGACCAGTTGGGTGGCCGTATTGGCAGCCGGAAGTCCTGAAAGTAACATACAAGCTATTATGCAGGTCTAAGGGAAGTGGTCAAAACCTTACCCGATATGAAGCAACCCTTTGTGGAGGTCTCCGGATAGCCAGCACTGGCCAGGATCACACCCACGGCACTCACTCCATTGCGCCATTGCAGAGGAATCTTGTCCAGCTTTGCGCTGCAACAAGCCTGCATCACATCGAACAGATCGCTTTCGAGCAGCGGCAGAATTACCTGGGTCTCGGGATCTCCAAACCGGCAGTTAAACTCCAGCACACGGGGACCATCGCGTGTCAACATGAGTCCCGCATAGAGTATACCCTGGTAGTTGATCCTCTCCTTGATCAGACCCTGCACAGCCCGCTCCAGCACGGCCTTTTGCACCAGTTCCAGTGCTGGCTGGCTGATCAACGGACATGGGCAGTAGGCGCCCATGCCTCCGGTGTTTGGTCCAGTGTCGCCGTTGCCCAGACGCTTGTGATCCTGCGCTGGCAGCATGGCGCGCACACTTTTGCCATCGGTGAAGGCCAGAACGGAAACCTCTTCGCCCTCCAGCAGCTCCTCCACCACCAGCGTGGCACCCGCCTGTCCGTACTTCAGCTCTCCAAGGATCTCGTCCACCGCCTGGCAGGCCTCCTCCGCATTGGCGGCCACCACCACGCCCTTGCCCGCGGCCAATCCAGCAGCTTTCACCACCAGAGCTGGATACGGAGCGCTATTAAATAAAGAGATTTTTAAATGGATTCTATCAAAGCATATAAGGTGGTAATTATACCTTCTGATGAATGCCTTGGCCTTTTCGGTGTCCGTGAAACTCTCGTAACGTGCTGTGGGAATCCCATGGCGCAGCATGAAGTCCTTGGCCCACTTCTTGTCCGCCTCGATTTGGGCACCTTGCTTGCCGGGTCCAAAGCAGGGGATTCCAGTGCTCTGCAGCACATCGCCCAAGCCCAAAGCCAAGGGATCTTCGGGTCCCACAACCACCAGGGCTATCTGGTTCTCCTTGCTCCATTTAGCAATGGCCTTTAAAAGAGGCGATAAAATTAAGTTAGTAAAATAAACTAATCCATTTTTAAATGTTTTCAATTTAATATCAAGAAAGGTAATCCCATTTGTGCAGTGATTCATAATTTCGTAACAAATATAAAGCAGTTCATTTGGATTATTCCAGATCATCCACAACACAAGCTTGTTGTGATGAAATATATAATCAAATAACCGATGTTAAAATTACTTAATTGACATTGTAATCGCATTTACAACTGATGCACTGATAAATTCTCGCCAAAAAGATATCATTTTGTGAGATCCGGCAGTTTGAATCTCAGAATTTGCATCGTAATCGTGTTGATTCCAAAAGCAATCTGCAGTTTTGAGATCATAATTGGGTTTTCCAATCAAACCGGGTCACGATCGTCCGCCACCTCTTGGGATCCTCATTGTTTTAGGTTGTTTTGACTTTTGGAGGCAACCACATTCCAAGTCAAAGATAACACTCCTCTAAGTACACAACCGGTTCCATCGTCAATTTGTCGCCAAAATACTAAATGCCTTCCTAATTGTTTTGCCATTAAACTGGGTCTGTGGGTGCATTGTCTTCGCACTTGGCGGATCGATGGCGATGATGAACTGACTCAGGCGCCAGCTATGTCAGCCATGTCAACAAACCAAGTTAATCCCAGCTTGATCGCTGGTCCGGTTTCGATTTCGGTTTCGGATTCGGATGCGTAGCCGTCGATATCGTTAGTCAGCTCTAATTCGAATTGGCGCCAACGCAGCACCGGATTACCCCGCGCTCTGGAGAAACGTGTCTCGATTGCACTGGCCTGCGTTCCAGACCATTTAGCACCTGGGAAGCTCATCCTCATCCCGAGTTCCTGACCCCCGTCCATTTCATCCGGTTGACCGTTTCTCGTTTCCCAGGGTTCAAGAACGTTCACACAAAATGACGCTTTTATTGGCCCATTTGGCTTTCCAAATTAAGAGCGATTTGGCAAACCCGACCAAGGTTTTAATTTCCCGTAACGAAGGTTGCCACGATCTTATGACAGATGGTTTGGAGCCGCAGAAGAGAAAGATCAACAACTTTTATATCTGTTCAGTTCTGGTAAGACTCGCATTCTCCGACTGGCTCTACCCAAATTTGGCTAGAACGTTTTCGCCTTTATGCTTTACAGAGTGCGCTCATGATTTACTGTATTATATGCAAATTAAGTGCGGGAGAATGGGTTGTGGGGATGTGGGTATTTGGCTACCAGGAGGGCGGGCAGCAGGTCTGGAGCGGAATGCTGCCACATTTGTCTGCGGATAAGTACGGAATTAGATACGCTTTGCTGAATTAGTCGGACGGGTTTTGAGATCGGCCAAAAGAAGTATCATCCAGGGGATAGCAGGAAACTGCGTCTACGTTGCCGTCAAGTGATTGAATTATATGCTTGATGATAAAAATCCAAAGATCATTTATCAGAATACCTATGCTTATGCAATTTCTAAAAATAACCATGCAAATAAATTCAGCGCCGAATTTTGCGTATCGAGTCGAAGAAGTAATTAAGCTTAATTAACCCAAAATTGGCATTTGGGCTGTAAAGCGTTACTTAACTGCAAAGTCATTTCCTTTATAACTAATTTGCCTCGAGGACGTCATATTACAAAAAGTCTATCGGTTATATGGAAATTCCAGACATAAATTTCAGCACAAATGACTATTATTAAATTAACTAACTGTCAGCGAAACGTGGTAGCTAATTTCTAGTGCATACCATCGATCATTCAAAAACAAAAGTTACATTTACTACACATCTTGAATACATCGGCTTTTACGACACTGCAGTTCAACGATCGTTATGGTATTTAGAGATCCTTGGGATGGTAAGTCGAGCCGGACAATATGGGATTTTCAAGATCAGCCACAATACATATCAAATCGTAAGTGCCCCAACCTTCGAGTAGGGCATAACCAACCATTCACGAATGTTTCATTTAGGTTTTACTCGGCTTTCCGTTTTGCCGGACTCCACACCGTCCCACACTTTTGGGAATTGCAGCGGCGAAAACGACAAATAACGCCGTTGATACCTATATAAAATAATTCCTATAAGAAATAAAATCATTTTATTTATGACTGACTAAGGCGACCAGCAGCGATGAGATGATGTAGATGGAGACGATCATGACGATCATGACGATGACGAGCGGAGATGGAGACGGCAACGGCAACTCGGAACTGGGTTTCCGAGGCGAGGTATAGCCAAAAATCCGCTGGTGAGCGGATGGATATAAAAACGAAAGCGTCCGAGAAGCAGGCAAGCAGTTTAGAACCAAACTCGAACGCGACACCATGTATTTGCTTGTAAGCATCAGCTGGGAATTTCCCGAAAATGGATTATAATCGCCGACTCTCGTCTCGAATCCCACCCACAGGTGAACTTCATCGTAGCGCTGGCCGTGCTGCAGGTGCAAGCCGGCTCCTCCTACATTCCGGACTCGGATCGCAACACACGCACGCTTCAGAACGATCTGCAGGTGGAGCGGGATGGCAAGTATCGGTATGCCTACGAGACGTCCAATGGCATTTCCGCATCGCAGGAGGGATTGGGTGGCGTGGCCGTGCAGGGCGGTAGTAGTTACACATCACCCGAGGGCGAAGTCATCAATGTGAACTATGTGGCCGATGAATTTGGCTATCATCCCGTGGGCGCCCACATACCCCAGGTGCCGGACTACATACTGCGCGCCCTGGAGTACATTAGGACGCATCCCTACCAGATCAAGGACTACTACACCGGCGAGCTGAAGACCGTGGAGCATGATGCGGCCGCCTTCAATGTGTACACACGCAACATACAGGATCATACGATCCCCCAATCCCGACCGAGCACCACGCCCAAGACCATATACCTCACCCATCCGCCCACGACCACGTCGCGACCTCTGCGCCAAAGACGAGCTGTTCCGACGCACTGATGATCGATGGACGTGATTCTTTGGCGGGGCAAGGGGCTGGCCTCTCCGGCGGCCAGCGGGCGAATCTGTGAATTTTGATCTAAACAATTAATTAAGCCACGAACAATAAATAGAAGTGCTAAACAAACATAATCGATCTGTCGAGTTGTCTGCTGAGGATCATGGATCACATTATGGAGCGGCATAAACAATTTTGGTTATTTGATTCTGTTTATGGAAGAGCAATCAACTTGAAAGAAGTCTGCGAGAAATGCGAGCAATTTAGACTGAAAGTTTATAATTGATATTAAATTTAAAAATTGGGGGAATCCTATTAAGCTGTTGAACCAATATATTTCGCCAATTTAAATTTCCATATTTAAAAACGAACCAAATAACACCTGTTGTCCGCGATTTAAAGTCTATAAATGATGGGATCGTAAAAGTCGCATTTGAAAGATACAATTTAAAGGAATAAAAAGTGGAAAGGCCCAATTTAAAGGTAATTTTTGTATAATCTAAAAGAACACTTTTTGCCACTGCTACCTGCTATAATTAATTAACAGAAATGAAGCAGATAAGGTACTTAAACTGGTTTTTGTTTTACTTTCAGTTGTAGTTATTTTTTATGTATTTCATTATTTAAGATTTAAAAACATTTAGTACTCATGATGTACTCATTCTTATAAAATTAACAAAGGTATATGTTGTAATTTAATCAACTAATATGTAGATTATATAGTACATATACAACAAACTAATAATTTACAAAATTAAGCAGTGGATGCATAGTGCAAAACTACTAGCACACGTGGAATATTTATAAAAATATATTTCCAATAACGAGATTACACATCCCTTATCAGCCAGACGTGCAATCGCGCCCCCATGGCCCGTCTAAGGGTTAAGGCGCCACGACTCTCTAAGATTGGATGCAATGAAACGTTTTCCCAGCGTCTCGATTACGGATTTATGGCTGCCGCTCAGCATAAAGGTTCTCGTCGAGCATGGAGTGCGTTTCTTACCACGACCAGAAGCCATAGAAGCGAATATATCACGGGGTAACACCATTAAATGGCAACCAAACGCATTAAATTACCAAAAATGAGCACCCGCCACCCAATTAACACACACATTTGCACTTTTCTGTAACTTTAGGAACCGCACGAAGGTCGCTCCAAGGTCGGCGTAACGAACCTACCTCGAAGTCCTTAGGATCCAAGATCTTAGCATCCAGATTCCGACACTTCTCCACCAGCTGGATGCCATGGCTGCCCGGCAGTGCGTATATTTGGGCCACCTTCGGAGATTGCGACAACTTCCAGCAGATCGCGTGCTCCCGACCGCCGCTGCCAATGACCAGAACGCGATGCGACATAATTCCGCTGGAGTGGATGAACCACTAATCAAACTAATTCGACTTAATCACGTTTCCAGAGCAACAATAACACCAAACTAATGCGCACCCACGTGTTGATCGAAAAGCACGCGCGATTCGAAGTTTAAAGCCCGTTTCGATATCGAATTCGGATCAAACCGCTCGCTTCGACGCCTCTTTTTCAACTAAAATCTGGGGGAATCGAGAAGTTGGAAACTAGGTAGGCACAGTACGTATGTATGTATGTGCATAAATGTGTGAATATGAATACCCTATCCATGCGCGATTATGTTTGTCTTCAGGTTCAGGGGCTGATAAGAGCGCTTCCAGTGGGTTGATTGCAATATTTTCTACACAGACGAAAATCAACTAGATGGCAACTAGATTTCTTCTATATGAACAGAATTTATAAAAGGTTTAGATATAGATGGTATAGTTCAAACCCTTAAAAGTTAAACAAACAATTTATGCCTGTGCTAGCTTTTTTTTTCAGTGCAACCGCTGCTGTTTGTTGTTTTCAGCTGGACGATTGGAAAAGTTGCTAATAAATAACAAAAACACGACGATAGCCTTTCGGGACCCCTGCAAAATCAACGATCGCTGGGGGTAAATGGAGCAGTAACTCAAATTGCATTCGCTTATCAGGATCACTTTGTAAATCAAATAAACATCCGAAAGATCTGGAATTTTTCCTCAAAAAGTACATATGTATGTTGCTTAGCTGCTTTTATGCGAAATATTAGATCAGCTGTAAGCTAAAAGCTCTTCTTAAACATACATATATGTATCTAGAATAAAAGCTCAAAGCTAAATGAGGTAACTCCCCGGGTAAGCTTTTTAGATCAGAAACTACTTTCTCTACCATACATTGAAAAACTATATTTATAATACTAAATATCCCGAAGAATAGCCTTTAGTTACATAACATTCACCACAATTAGTCAGTTGAATCGAAAATCATTAATGCGGTCGAAAACAAGTTGAGTTTGAATCAACATCCGCTGATTAATTAGGTATTGAAAGGCAAAAGGCAATAAATAAGATCGAATCTCGAGCTCAATAATTTGCGGGATCATTGCACTGCAGAAATCATAATCTTGCGTCACATTTTAAAATTACCGCTTCGTTTTATTAGTATGCATTATACAAAATTTTGTGGTGTGAGTTGTAAATTTACAAAATATCTACCATAGTCCGTCATAAAATTTGGGTAGATCAACGAAAACGCGCCACATCGAACCTGAGTGCAAATGTGTGGCGACATTGAATCTCAGAATGCGTCGTGGATTGCGCTTTTCGCTTCATTTTAATTTATATATATATATATATTTAAAAACATGCATTTGGAATCGAAGTACCAAGTTGAAAATTAGAAGTTATTGAAATAGACAGGACTTGCTCCATCGCCGCAATCTGTTACCGCCGCATCTGAAAGCCAATGGAGCCATTCGGACAGGGACCCTTGGGCAGGCGCAGGACTAGGTCGTTGAACGGATGCGGGTGCTGGCCGAGCTGCTGCGCCTGATGGTTCTGCTGCAGCTGATGCTGGTGCTGCTGCTGGTGCTGCTGCGGCGACTGGAGCGACTGTTGGCGCAGGAGGGCAGCGGACACTGATCCGCCCACAACAGGTGACCAGCTCTGCTGCGGATTGGGCGACGACTGGGGCGGCGCCTGAGCCTGCATCCCAACACCGCCCAGTCCCGATCCTCCGCCTCCGTACGGCGGTAGCCGTTGATTGAAATGCTGCGACGGCTGCTGCTGCTGTTGCTGTTGCTGCGGATGCTGATGTTGCGGGTTATGCGGATAGTAGTAGTTAAGGCCAGGCTGATTGTGCAGCCCCGGGAAGTAGCTGTTGTAGTTATTATACATCGGCGTCACTTGGGACATCTTCGGTGCCGAACTCGAGCGGTGCATTCCGCCTGCTGGATGGCTACTATTGTTGTTGATGACGTTGTTGTTGCTGACCGCAGAGGGGGGAGTGGCAGGCGTCGGCGCGGACGAAACAGCCACACTGCTGCTATTGACAGCTGGCGTGAAGGGAGTGGCCCTAAAAATAAAACGAATATGTGCACATGTCTGATTAAATGTGGGTTTCTGTTCAGATGTCTCTATAAATTTGACCAAACCATAATAAAATATTCTAGTATCAAGAAAAGATTAAGATTAAGATGATTAAGATGATAGGTCATATTTGGATGTACCTATTAGTGTTGCGATGGCAAATATTGGTCAAACATAAATAAAGTAAATTTTGGAAATTAAATCAACTTTTTATAGCAACTTACGGTTTGTCATCCTCCGGGTTTTTGGCAGCGCCCAGGATGCGCAGCCTGGCCTCGGCGTACTCCTGTTCGCGCTGCTTGAGGGTCTTGATGGGCTGTTTCGGTCGCATCCCGTTAATGTCCCGCCGCTCCTCCGACTGGGCGGGCCGTCGCAGTATCTTGACGGTTTGGTTGCTGGTGGGCGTGCAATAGGTGGCCGCATCATAGTCATTGGTCGTCTTGTGCAGCACCATCATGACGGGCTGCTGCTGGGTAGATGAGTCAACCTCTGCTGGCGGTGCTTGGGGCTTCCGGGCAATTGTGATCTGCCGTGGCGGGGGATTCCCGCCCCCGCTTCCACCACCATCGCCGCTGCTGAGGATTTGTGAGGACTCCTGTACGCTCTGCGGCCGTTGGAGCAATTTCATTTTGTTGACAGGTGGGTCGCTCGCCTGCAGCTTTGTTTGCAGAGTCATAGAGAGCTGGATAAGAAAAAAAATAAGGGAGTGTTCCATCGGTTATCAGGTATGATGCTCAATCACATCGCGTGGCACACTCACCTCATCCTCGTCGATTTCCTCCCAGTTGTCTAACACATCCTCGCCATGGGACATCGTTCGACACAGCACGTTGCTAGAATATATACTCGGGTTTTGGTTGCGTTTTCGCTCACTTCCTTCTCTTGCGTCTGCTGCTGCAGCTCGCACTCTTACTGATACATGATTCCTTCGCACTTTTATCAGACATAAGTTATGCGTATGTTGGCAAGCACACTTTTTTCACGAAATTCGCACCCAAGAACCCTACTGAAAAAACAAAAAACAATACGCAACAATTTGGCCTGCTGCTAATGTCGTTCTTGTTGTTGTTGTTTTCCGTGGGCTAGTCTTCTTCTTGCTCGTCAGGTCACAGCAAAAGTGACAGGTTTTGTTCATTTGCACGGGAACTGGGAAAGTGGTTGCACTTTACTGGCCCAACCCGCACTGCGCCAGAAGATACTTGGCCCACCCACCTTTGATATCTACAATTGTTAACCATTTATTTTTAACGCTTTATTAATAAAAGAAATGTGTGGCCGCCGCACGCGTTTCCCTGCGAATGACAATCGAAATTTAGAATCGTGGAATTTCCGATAGACAGTGTAATCGAACGGAAAATTTAAAATTTGTTTTGCATTTAATTTTCTAGCAATCCATTTCATTTATAATGACAATGTCGTGCAGAGCAAACTTTAAGTTAGTTATACTAGAAAGCTTGAAACGCGAAAAAGAAGAATGAACATTCTGTTTGGTATTTCGATTAGCCATGTCATACCAAAGACTGCAATCGATAGGTGAATGATAAGCCAATGTTAGGTGTATGTTATGTTAACATGATAAGCAAATCAGCTGTTGCCTCTGCAATTTTGGAACAGCTAATGAAATATTTGAAATAGATAAGAGGCACTCTTGATCATGGAAATTATAATACCGCGCTATTCGGAATCACACAGCATTATCATAGGTCAGCAACCGCGCAGCAAGCAGATCACCAAGCGATAGCATTCATCAGGAAGCCACCGATCTTCAAGCACGTGCATTTCGTTCAGAAGCTGACGGAATTTCTCGGTGTGTTTACGTAAATAGTTAAAATTCAGCAATGGAGGAGGTCGAAATCAGCACGGAAAAGAAATCCAATCCCGTAAAGTCATTTATTGCGGGCGGCGTGGGAGGCATGTGCAATGTGCTCGTAGGCCATCCTTTGGACACAATAAAGGTAAGCTCCAAAACTGTGGTTAGAAATGGAATCGATGTAATGCTTAAAGTTCCACTTCAGGTACGTCTCCAAACCATGCCCACACCTCTACCTGGACAACCGCCTAGATACAAGGGAGTCATTGATTGTGCCGCCAGGACATTTCGTTATGAGGGTATTCGCGGATTCTACAGAGGAATATCCGCTCCACTCGTGGGAGTAACACCCATTTATGCCGTGGACTTTGCCGTCTATGCGGCGGGTAAACGATTGTTCCAAACGGATGACCACATTAGGCTCACCTACCCACAAATCTTCGCCGCGGGAGCCTTGGCCGGAGTTTGTTCCGCCCTTGTCACAGTGCCCACCGATCGTATAAAAGTCCTTCTACAGACGCAAACCGTGTCCAACGGACCTCTGCTCTACAATGGAACCATTGACACGGCCGCCAAGCTATATAGGCAGGGTGGCATTCGGAGCCTCTTCAAGGGAACCTGCGCGTGCATTCTGAGAGGTCAGTTGTTAATTAATTGCTTAATATTATAGTAATATAATAGTAATGGATAATTTTGAATTCATAGACTCGCCCACCGGTTTTTACTTTGTGACCTACGAGTTCCTCCAGGAATTGGCTAGAAAGAAGTCCGCCAATGGGAAGATTAGCACCACATCAACTATTCTGTCCGGCGGAACGGCGGGCATTGTATTTTGGACTTTGGCCGTGCCGTTCGATGTACTTAAAAGCCGTCTCCAGTCGGGTGAGTCATCCAATCGCCAATCGCTGTATTTACAATGATTTACAAATGCCATATTTTCAGCACCTGAGGGAACATACAAGCACGGCATTCGCAGCGTTTTTAGAAACCTCATGGCCACAGAAGGCCCAAAAGCTCTAATTCGCGGTATCCTGCCAATTCTACTTCGTGCCTTTCCCTCCACCGCAGCAGTTTTCTTCGGCGTGGAGCTAACCAATGATTTGCTGAAGGCTTAAATTCAAGAATTTGTATTTCAGAGAGGCTGTTTAGAATATTAAATATTGTTTACATATGCGGTTGAGTTTAGTTTATTTGGATTTCTGATATTCTATAACCAAAATGTTTAAAATATTAGCTATGCGCAGTGGCCGAGGGATATTAATGGATTTTTTAAATATAACGCCAATAATTGGTATCCGATTTAAAAAGTTAAATATATTTTACTTTACATGCTAATGTATCTCTACCTCTTGGCTTGGCTTACAATTTAAATACATTTTACTTTACATGTTAAAGTATCTTTACATTTAAGCTTAGTTTCGATTCATTCCAATTGGATGTGAAATCGAAAGCTTCTGCAGAACAGATCGACAATATTAGAATTAGAAGTGCAACGAGATTAGTACTACTGCTTCCAACTAGAACACTACTTGCATTGTCTGAGAAATGGTTTATAACAAGAAAGGAGATCAAAACCACAGACAGGGCAGAATTCCTCAGTAGAGCTAACTACTACACTGTCCAACAAGCCACAGATACATGATTGGAGTTGCCAAAAGTTGGCTTATGAATTTCGGACACCTTTATTTTGGCCCCAATAAAAACTCGATCTGCCGATTTTTAACTCTTAAAGAAATGGAGAAAAACATTCTGTGGCACTTAATAATATTTGCAGACCCTTTAACCTAAAGTGGAAGAGCTATTTGAACTCAGAATTGGAGTGGAACGATTTTTGCACGAAATCACTAAGACGGTTAGATAGATCCTGAAATCTAAGGGTTTCTTTTTTTTTTCTTTATTGTACAAAACACTGTTTTGAAAACATTTGTAATTATTTATCGGCTGAAAGCTTACCTTCCAATTATTGTGATATTTGTATAATAGATATATATTCCAGCTTTTTTAATTAACAACTTTTTCCACATTTGTAAAAAGTTTATTTACTTAACCAACATATTTTATATTTTACTCAGTATATTAAACCATGTAATCAGCTGTAAATTGAAAAAAAAAAAACTCTTTTCCATTTTATTTTTGTTTAGTTTATTTTTTATTCAGCTTTCTGGTCTATTCATAGTTTCTAATTCTTAATTTTTGGAATGTCATAAAATCACCTTAAACACTATTACGAATATCATTTAAAAATCGCATTACCAAAGATTGCACATTAATCGTAAAAATATGTAAAAATAATTGCAAATAAATATGCATAAATTGTATATTTATACAAAAAATGTAATGTATAAAACATGCAATACTCCTTAGGAATCAATAAAAATAAACTAAATGGTGTGCATAGCATTTTTGATATCATAAATTCTTCGTAGCATTGGCTGTGATGCTCACTTGGTAAACGATCCATAATCAGATCAATACATACGTCTATATAATACAAATCAAAAAAATCAGGCGGTTTTAAACACCTCCAATGGAGTTCTTGTAACACAAATATTTAGCATCCTTAGTCATTGACAGCTAGTTTCCGATAGGATCTTAATCGTGATAAATAGTAAATTAGTTTTAACAATCAATTGCTTTCTGTAAACCAAAGGGGGTACAGAGTTAATCAAAGAATAATCAATTTTTTAGTCTTGTAATTAAAAGAATAAACCTTTAAGCATCAACAGAATATAAGCGTTTAACTATAACAGATTAGCTGCACAGTTTCCAGATCCGTTTGCACATTGTACTTTAAATGTTCGTTATTAGCGTAGTTTAGTGAAAGCGATGAGAATTGCTCTAAATACTTTTACATTTAAAGGTATTTGTAGCCAAAGTGTTTTAACAATCTAATAGGAATCGTTACAAGGGCAAACGATCACGTCATAATCATACTTATAAAAACAAAATTGAACATATGTATGTGTTAGAATGTGGGAGCATTGTGGTAATAAAAGATAAATGGAATATCACGATTAGTCCTTAACAAGTTACATATTAGCTGCTCAGCTTCAAGTTCAGTTTTCAGCTGCTCAGCCGCCTTGACTAGAGTTGGAGCCGCCGCTGGCGAGTCCGCCACAGCAATTACTCTGTGCTGCCTTGGCACTGAAGCTCCCCAGGCCGATGGAGCTGCCCTCCGACTGACGCTGGGCGGCTGCCGCTGCGGCCGAACTACTGCCATCCTTGCTCCTTGCCTGACCAATCAATTCGGCGGCAATCTCGTAGAACAGCCGCTCCACATTCTCTGCCTCCTTGGCGGATGTCTCCAAGAAGTACATGTCATGTTGCTTGGCGAACTCTTCGCCAATTTGGGTGGGAATCTCTCGGTCATCCCTGTCTGTCTTGTTACCCACCAGGATTTTGAGTACCTTGGAGTTGGCATACTCCTGGATCTCGCGCAGCCAGTCCGGCAGGCAGTCAAATGTGGGCTGGCAGCTGATGTCGTACACCAGGATCAAGGCGTGAGCCGATCGATAGTAGCTTTGCGTGATGGATCGGAACCGCTCCTGGCCGGCGGTGTCCCAGATTTGTAGCTTGATCTTCTCGCCCTCCACCTCCACCGTCTTAATCATGAAATCCACACCAATGGTGGCACCCTGGCCAGGTGGAAATAGGCCCTGAGTAAAGCGGCGCACCAGGCAGGTTTTTCCAACACCAGCATTGCCCACCAGGACGATTTTGAACAGGAACTTGTAGTCCTCCATTGCGAATGTTGCCAAAATGGGTTGGTTTTCGGGTTTTTGAGTCGCTGGGTGTGGGCAAGTGTGTGTGTGCTCTGCGAAAGTAGACGAAAGTTAGTCGGAGCTTAGACACACCTAGTCAGCGACGCGTAACGATTATACTTTGCTGGCTGGTGGTGGTTCGTTGGATCAGCTTACGCCATCCCCAGCGAAGACATCGCCTATCACCTGTGGCTCACCTGGGGCTTTATCACTAGCTGGCCAACGGCTGTTAGCCTTTTTTGGCTTATTTGGCTAAAAGGTGATGACTCAACAGCAGCTGTAGATGCTTGTTACTCGCTTATCTATGCGAATCGGCCCCAAATCTATTCAGCAGGCTTTCGGCCAGGTTGACTATGCTTGCAAATTGGTAATCAACTGGTTGCATGCTGCCGCATTAATTGCCAGCCTTAATTTTGCTTATGTTTACCAACAGAATTTTGCTGTATTTCGACGTGATGGTATTTGATTAGAGATGTGAGAAAACATCAATTCCTATAGCGATACTTAACAATGTTTTTCTTTGTATCGATAATCGACGTTTTGCAAAGCCCCTAAAAACTTTTTTGAAAACTATAAAAGCAAATTGCCTTGTCTTGCTAGTGTTGCGAAAAAATGGCTAAATTCTTCTTTAAGCATCTGTATGTAGGGCTGTTACGGCGCGTTACGTAGATATGCCCTTGTCTAAACAGGCTCTTAAGGATTTATCAAAAACGGAACCGCCGATGTTATCGATATGGTGCCCGCGTTGAAGTACGATCACTAGCTATCGATTGTGCGTCATCGATAAGTTCTGTGACAACCCTGAAGCCGAAAACAAGTAGCCACGCTAGAGAAGAAAATCTGGTTGAAAATTTGACAAAAATTGTAATTGAATAAGCGCAAAAGCCAAAAGAGAACTTCGTAAGTGGTCCTACGAATTGCGCTGTGCGTTCCCACCACATTTTGATTTCTCCAAACGTGCCAGACACCGAGCAGGGGACTTTTTTTTTACGGAGCACCCCGAATTGCAGCGAAGTAGTTTTCTAATATGGCCGAGGACTTTGATGTGGAGGCGATGCTCGAGGCACCGTACATGAAAAACGTAAGTTCCCAAAGCCGGATAACAGCCGACTATCTTTTAAATTAAGTCCCACTGGCTTTGTGCCCACCCAAGGCAATTATTTTGCTGTGCAAAAACAAAAAGAAAAAAATAGAAAAACAGTTACTTCATATGTATGTTTGTATACTTCTTTTCCCACATAGACACCCACAGGCGTACGTGCATTTTGTGTTTGTATGTAAGTCGTCTTCGTCTCGGGCACACACACACACACACACACACACATGTGCAGTCGATGCATACTAAGTGGTCTTAAATCGATTTTTAGCCTAATTTTGCTGTTTAATAAAAAATCGGCAGCCGGAACGCCAATCTGCGTGCTGATTTTCGTAATAATTTTTTTTCACACTCGACTGCGTTCATACAGAAAAGAGTTTCGCCAACGGAAAATCTGTCTGTGTGTGGGTTTGTGTTGTTTATTTTCCTACGCGGCATTTGATACAGTCCTGTACTGCAATAGGTGTACAGTGGGGTGCAAAATATTTGGCAGGGCTGCAATTGCAACTAAAAACATTTAACAAGTATCAGGGAACTTAAAGGATTGAATTACTAACAAGGCAATTACTAACTTAATCATTAAAAAACAACGTATGTTAGTGATATATATATCTTACTAAACTTGGACTTTAATCTTTGTTAGTGACTGAAACGGATTTTGTAGCAATTGGTATTCCTCTTATCTTATCTGGGCGACTCATCTAATAATATTTCAATAGGTTTAAACTTAGTCAAATGAAATCATACTGGTGAAATCCCAATATATTATAAAATGATTTGGAGGTTAGCAAAACACATTTTTCCGTAGCTTTTACAAATGCAATTTTTGGTGTGTTGTGGAATAAATCTAGTAAAATTATCATTAATTAACCCCAGCATTATTGTCCGACAGCTCGCCAAGGTTTTCGAAATAGTAGTCTATGAAATCCAGCTGAACTTGGAAATGAATTGAATTCTCTTTCGCCCCAAACCAACAACTCATGAGTTCAACGCTCGTATTTCTTCCTATCTGCTGTCTCACTAAGAACAACCGACAACTACCCACACACAATCACCATTAAAAAATAAAAAAAAAAAAACCAAACAAAAATGCTAGAATAATTCTTAAGGGTGAAATGTCTTTGCAGAGAATCGAATAAGCTCAATATTGTTGCTAGAGATTGTTTTGGTCATTCTAAACACAAAAAGCTGGAGACCATTTGGTAAGTTTTGAATGTGCCAGAAGCTGCGAAAAAAAACCAATTACAAAATTACAAAACAATAAAAAAAAAAACCAAAACATATCTAGGCATTTTGTATACAATATGATTTGTTTATGTTTGCGTTTTTTTTTTTGAACACAATCCAATTGAAATCGTTAACTTACTGCTCTATGTAAACCAATGAAACTGAACGTGCACTAAATTTCAGATATACTCCTCCTAACTTGTCTGGGGCAGCAGGCAGCACTACTACTACTCTCACTCACAGTCAGACAAGAAAGAAAGTATCGCTCAAATTACAAATTACAGATTTACCATAAACAGAAATCGAAATATAAGCATAATTGTTGACCAACACATAAGCCCAAAACACAAAGCCAAAGCCAAAAAACCAAACCTATTTGAACAAACAAAAAACGTAATAAGCAATTCTTAAACTATAGCACTACAATCTTACTTATATTATGTCTATGTCCTATATATATATAGACGACGTCTTTTTGAGAACCAATCAACCAGTCCACTCCACTAGCCAGCGCTAAACATTCCCCCAAAACTGATCTGATTGAGAATGAGAATGAGCATGGGAAATTTGCCCATGTGGAGACAACATTTCTCGCCGTCGTGAACCATCTGTGTGTGTGCCATATACAAATTAAATATATTACATATATTTACCAAAACTACGTATAAGATATCTCTCTTTATCTATATCCTTATTACTACCTTTGCTAAAAATTGGCAATGATCCCCAAATGATCATTGTTGACTTAAGCATTTCTACTTTATATACTTGCAGATGCCAAAAATTTAACTAATTTACTTTGATTTGCTTTCTCTTATTCAAAAAAAAAAAATATTTACGAAACTGAAAAAATAATATATCATAACAAACTCAATGATATAATCGAAAATCAACCAACATCTCAACAACGACAACAACGTAACGAACGATCAACACCCGTTATGTGTTCCCACCCACCAAAAACTGAAACCAATCGACAACAAAAAAATAATCCACTTATCTGTATCTACATTATTGCTTGCGCCCAACCAACCCATCCTCCCTGTCCGATCCTACACCCAATCCACCAAACAAACAAAACAACCTATCTGTGTAGAATGTCAGTGCGGGCAGCGGTGGACGTGGTGGACGCAAGCGCAGCGGCAGCAGTCCAGGCGGCGGCGGTGGACACGATGACGACTACGCCGAGAATGGTCCGCGGAACGGAAGTGGCGGCGGAAGCTCACACAAAAAGCAAAGCAAGCGATCCCGGTAAGCTCAATCAATAATTAATGAGTTAATGTAGTCAACGAGTCATTCCTTTTTTTTTTTCACTCTCGCAGCAGTAGAAGCGGCTCGCGTGATGGCAAATCTCGACGAGATCGCGGCAATGAACGCAGCAGTCATCGGGACAAGGATAAGGAGCGCGATCGTACCCGAGACGGAGGCGACCGGGATCGACACCGCCGGGAAGGTGGCGATCGAGATCGGGAGCGGGAACGCGAGCGTGAGCGCGAACGCGACAGACCCCGTCGGAGTCGATCGCGGGATGAGCGCGGTGGAGGTGGTCGCTACGGCGATCGTGACAAGGATCGCCGCTCGCGAGATCGTCGCGCCGGCAGCAAGTCGTTGCAAATGGATCGCTCGCGGGACAAGCGTCGACGCAGTCGCTCCCGCGATCAGCAGCGCAAACGGCTGAGTCCGATCCGTGAACGCAAGCGCAGCCATTCCCGCTCGAGGGACAGAAAGTAAGTTGAGATCATAGATTCCAAACCGAAACCCACCTTTGTTGGCTCCTCTTTATATAATATTCTTATTATAGTAGTCGCCGTCGGGGAACCAATTCTCCGCGACGCCGCTCACCAGCGAATGGAGCTGAACGCACCACGCCCACCGAGCTCAGTCCCGAGGAGCGGGACGCCCGCACCGTTTTCTGCATCCAGTTGTCGCAGCGAGTGCGAGCACGTGACCTGGAGGAGTTTTTCTCCAGCGTGGGCAAGGTGCGCGACGTGCGTCTAATCACGTGCAACAAGACGAAACGCTTCAAGGGCATTGCCTACATCGAGTTCGATGATCCTGAGTCCGTGGCACTGGCCCTGGGCCTCTCTGGCCAGCGGCTACTCGGCGTGCCCATCATGGTGCAGCACACGCAGGCTGAGAAGAATCGTCTTCAGAATGCAACGCCGGCATTCCAACCGAAGAGTCACACGGGTCCCATGCGCCTCTACGTGGGATCACTGCACTTCAACATTACCGAGGACATGCTGCGGGGCATATTCGAGCCCTTTGGCAAGATCGATGCCATTCAACTGATCATGGACACGGAGACGGGCCGATCCAAGGGCTACGGATTTATCACGGTGCGTTTTCGAGCTGTTGAATGAATTATACAAGGATTCAGCTGAATATTTATTTAATCATTAATCTTAACTAATTTCCTGTTTCTATTTTGCAGTACCACAATGCTGACGATGCCAAAAAGGCTCTGGAACAGCTGAACGGCTTCGAACTGGCCGGTCGGCTAATGAAAGTGGGCAATGTGACAGAGCGACTGGACATGAATACCACCTCGCTGGACACCGACGAGATGGATCGCACGGGCATCGATCTGGGTGCCACGGGACGTCTGCAGCTGATGTTCAAGCTGGCGGAAGGAGCCGGTTTGGCGGTTCCCCAGGCAGCTGCCAATGCGCTGCTGGCTACAGCACCTCAACCGGCGCCGTTGCAGCAGCAGGAGGTGGCGCCATCGATAGCCACACAGTGCTTCATACTGTCCAATATGTTTGATCCGCGTACCGAGACAAATCCTACCTGGGACGTGGAGATCCGCGACGATGTGCTGGAAGAGTGCGCCAAACACGGCGGGGTGCTGCACATCCACGTGGACACCATCTCGCACACGGGAACCGTGTACGTCAAGTGCCCGAGCACAACGACCGCAGTGCTGGCAGTGAATGCACTGCACGGACGCTGGTTTGCCGGTCGAGTGATCACGGCGGCCTACTTGCCCGTGATCAACTACCACACCATGTTTCCGGACTCCATCAACGCCGTCGATCTGGTCACGTCCACGCGCAAGAACACCGACGATTAAGCTGAATGCGTGGACAGAAATATTGTTAATATTCGTTACAAGAACTAATTTTTGGTCAAAACATTTCAATTTTTTTAAAGACTCGACGCAAGCTGAAAATTAGGGGCACATATTAAAATACAATTAAATACATTTATAAATATATATGAATTTGAAAATTTTAACACTTCTCGCTTTCAAGTAATTATGTCCGTGAACTATATTAATGTGTAGATTGCCTGAAATGCTGCAAGATCGTGTTACAAATGGTTAATGACGTAGTTTCTAGTGCTTAATTTGTAATTTGCTAGTTTGACCGTCAAAAATGTAAGGACACCGACCGATCGACCTATCGATTGTTGGCTTGCACGGAGCTTGATTTTAAAACATTGGACATTGTAACATTTCTCATACTTGTTAAGCCGTAGTTTTACTATACAGATATTTTGTAGAAAAAAGAAACGCTAATCAATAATAAATTGTAAAATCGAAAGAGTATTGAGTTTCAAGCGCCGATAACGATCGGCAGGGCAGAGCGGTTATCGGTGCTCAGCGATAGTTTCGACTGCAGCCCTGGTTCTTGCATGTGTTGGGCAGCAGCCAATCGAAATCTGGCTAAATAAAATTAGTTAAACTCTTTGCTTTGCCAGCACAAACGCACACAGTACGGTGCACGTTGCATATTTTAGACAATTAACCAATAGCAAACATTTTCCAAATACTGACGAGCGCGATGTTAAGTGCGGAATTGAGGAAAATTCCATGTGACCCCTGAATTTCGTGTGCGTGTGTGTTTGTGAAAGCAGCGCGGAGAAAAAAAAATGGCAAACACAAGCCAACTACAACAAATGTAGGTACCACACAGCAACAACAACAATTAGAGGGGCTATTATAGGGCCGAACATGAAAATTCAATAATTTGACGCCTTGGCGCAAAGGTTAGTTTTTCCAAGAGCTGTGAAAATTATTATGAAATGTGAGAAGTGCGCGCCTGTGTGTGTTTTATAATTCCCGCACACACACGCACAGCTGCGCCCCCGCAAATTTGTGTGCGTGAGTTTCATGTGTGTGTGTGGGCGAGTGTGTTCATTTTTTTGACCTCCCCCAAACAGCATCCCCCGCCCACCGCCCCACCAAGCCAGCTGATTCATGCTGCTGGTGATAAATCAATGCTTCTAATCGAAGAAAACTATAAAAAACAACCGCATGCAACATTTAACGGTGTCGTCTAATGACCCTGCCCCATTAAACAACAACAACAAGCGACGCGACGCGCTACTTATATAAGTGCAAAAGTATGTGTGTGTGTTTTCGTGCGTTTGAGTGCCAAAACAACGCAACTTTAACAAATTGCTTGGCTTTTTGGCAAGCGTTTGAGGATTGTCGTCGCTTGGAAATTAATTTTAGAGCATTATGCCATCCACGCTAGTGTTTTTGGCCTGACAATTGCGCGCTCTTTGCGTCTAAAAGAAAAAGAAAAAGAAATTTGAAAAATGCCTTCCTGTGTGTGAGTAATAGAATGCGTGAATGTGTGTGTTTGTGTTTGACAGCAGCGCAGTTGCTGCGCCGCCAAACTATTACTGTTAGCCGGCGGTTTTCATTCACGATTTTCAGTTTTGTTGTTATTTCCGTCTAAAAGCGAATTCCCCTCAGTTCTTCGATTTTCTACGTGTTATGCAATGCAAAATGCAGCCCAATGGGCGAGAAAAAAGAGCGCCATTGATTTTCTGCTGTTATCATTAGGCGGCCGTATCGCGATTTAGCGGGGAACACCTACCTTTCTTTTGGCGTCACATGCCCGCAACTCTTTGCTCTTTGTGCGTCATCGTTTAAAAGTCATTTCGAGTTGCAAATTGAAAACTCCAATTCACATTCAGCTGTTCACGATTGCTGCGTACACTGTGAGAATACTTCGTTCACATTCCATTGGCATCTTCAAAATCGTAGTAGGGGTATTCCGACTCTTTTTTTACATTCAAGTACTTATGATGGCATCATTTACCAGGTCATAAAACATCTGCGTCCACTGGTAACAAAAATCTAGGTAGAAAACTCACCCCTTTTAAAAAAACTTCACCTTTTTCAGTTTAAACATTTTGGGTCCCAATATCATATTCTATTAAAATTTTAAAAACCCGTTGATCATTAAGCTGGCTATAAATTAAACACTATTTCTTTCTGTGCTGTGTTTATTGACTAATAACACTTTTACCTCTTGTTCGCTCGTTTTTTTTGCTATTATCACCGCGGTTTTTGATGTGTGTTTCTGAGTGCAGGCGACGGGCCTCTGAGCACGTAGTCTATCTGTTCCACATGGTTATGGCCATCTCTTTGGCTCTTGGATCTGCTCTTCGAGTACTCCACATCGCCGACCTCGAAACCGTCGGTATGACTCGACAAAGCTCGCAGACTCCACTCGATCAATTGGTTGCTTTCGGGCCAAGAAGAATCAGTTAACGCCTGCGCGGCGATCAGGTCTCTCTTTGGTTTAAATACAAGTAAAATGTAGTGATATTCAGCACGCTTTATACAAAGAATATACATAGTTGTCAGCTTGTGAACGAAAATGAAAGGCATTTTGTCATTAAATGAATGATCTTTATCTACGTGAAAATCTAACAATTAAAATGCAGTGATTTCTTTCTAAAGTCAAAATTGTACCGTGTGGCAAAGGCCTAAAACGCTCATTACACAGAAGTCAGTTTGCTTTTCACAAGGCGTCTGACTTTGCGACTGCCAATTTAGTAGTTGATAAATATTAGTCGAAAATCCTTTGACGTTGCGCTAATATTTATAGTATTCATAATCATTCACATTCGCCCGCCGACTTTATCAGCCAGCAAATAGATAAGCAAAAGTCGCATACGTTCGTTCCCCTGTTCGTTTGTTAGCAATGAACTCATTCCGATGGCAAATAGCGAAAATAGAGTGGGAAAAGTCGCTTGGCAGCTGGCTTATTAGTTTCATGTGATTGCCAGCAAATTAACACAAGCCCGCCTTCTCCTCTCTACTTTCAGTTGAGCAACTAACCAGACGCGGCACATAGGAGGAGTTCCCAACCCAAGCGGTGCCCACCCCGCGAATCCCCAAAATCAAGGAGTAACAATTCCAAGACAATACTGCTAACCAGAAGCGATCACCATTTAATGCTATCCGCAACTTTGGGGGCCAATGGCGGCTCTCAGCCGCTCAGTCCCTCCGCCCAGGCGACGCTCAGCAAGCACCTGCCGCGCCTCCAGTCGAAGCGTCTCCTCCAGCAGACGCAGTTGCAGTCGCCGGCTGCCCCCAGACCACAGACCTGCGATGCCAGCTGCCTGACGGGTGAGCAAATCATTTCGATCTCGACCACAGTCCAACTACCATGAGCTAAGCTTACACAGACTGAGTACTCGTCCATTAGGCCTTTTTCTGTGGTAAATGTGAGCTTGGTAGTTGAACTGCAGGTGCACTCTAAACAAATTTCACACAATCGTGCTAATATATTATGTTGTAATATTCACAGAGCTGTGCAGCAGCGAGAATCTGCCCGAGGTGGAGATTTTTTCGCTGCTGGAGGAGCAGATTCCCAAATACAAGGTGCGCAACGATTTCCTCACAAACTTCTCGGGCTATGCGAATGAGGACTGGTTCGTTCCGGCTCCAGCGCTGCCCATTCCGCCGGAGGGTCTGGGCTTGACCAAGGAGCAGACAAGAGAGTGCCTAAACTATTTCCGTGAGTTGCATTTAATTAATATTATAAGCATATAAGAAGAATCCTGTGGAGTCAGTTGCGTTTTCCATGACTCAATCATTTGAACGAATGAGATCATCGGAAAACCTTAAATATTATTTTAAGTGCGATTTGATTCGGGCTCTGTTCATCTGTTTGACTTCATATTTGTTCGACAATAGAGTTTATTTCTTATTAGTAAAGGAATATTGCATATCTATTTCTTTTCTAAACGATATTATAATCGTATCATAACTATACAATTGCAAAAGCAAAACTGAAATATTCTTTGCTTAATATTATTCATTATCTACATATTGCAACTCATAAGAGGGTGAAGACCAAAGCCATTTATGGCTTTCCTAATATATTTGTTTTTATGGCACTGGTCGTCTCTGCCTAGCTATACAATTGCCCAATTAATACAAATTTATCAGCGGAAACTTGTGCGGTCACCCTTTGAATCATTCATATTCAGTGTGAGTTATACAATCTGTATACTATAGAAGAGTATATATATTCTGTATGAATAGGTATGATGCTTTCACTTGTCGTTGGGCTTTTCTTTTTTTAAATTTCCCAATGTTTTTATGCGTTTTTAAGTATTTTTCAAATTGTTTATCCACCGCCGCTTGACAGCAAAACGCAATTTTCTTTTATCTACGCAAGAAAGCAGATTAAAAATAAATTGCCATATATACTATATGGTGCAGTGTTCTTTTTGTATCACATGCCAATGTTTTTTGTCTCTGACATTTGTGCGAATATTATTGTTAATATTTCTTAGGCACTCACTCTTTGAAATGTCTAGTTCATGTTTATTTATGAATTTTGAGTTGACAGCCATATGGAGATTATACTAAACCAAGTATAATTATTTCCATTGTCTATAACAACTAAACAAATGCGGTTTATAATCGATATGCTGACACTTCGTTTTGTAGTGTCTTAAAACTAATCTCACCTTATTGGTTGCATTAATACTATGGGCAACAAACCATTTAAAGTTTTTTTTTTTCATATAATAATGTGCATTAAAGTATTAAAGCTACTAAATTACAATTTGCTAAGAATTTTAAAATACTGCCGATTAATCGATTTCCCGCGCTATTTCAACACTTGTTGCTCAAGACTCCAGTCAGTGTTGTGAAACGTCCGCTGTGACAGCTGTGGCCTGCCATTCACACAAGATCACTGCCACATGACAGCTACATCGGAACAGCTGAGTGGGGCCCGGCCGGCGATACGGCAACGCTGCGCGTGCTTTTGTCATTTTGCTTTTCGATTTTGTCGGACGTTTGAAATCGGTGGGGAAAGAGGAAAAGTAATGGTGCTGCGCTCCGCGTGCCCGTGTGTGCGATATTTCAAATGTCTTAGCGCCGCCGCGAAATAAATACGTAAACTGAATTGTGTGTGCCAAAACGAAATGTAAGCGGTGGTCCGTTCGCTCCGTTAATAAGTGCGAAAATTACGAAAAATCTGTGTTTTCGTTCGGCGTTGGCAGTGAAATTGTGCGTGTGCACGTCTGGCATAATTTGCCAAAAATACTCGAGAAATATGTGTGCCAAATAAAAGCAAAATGGCATAAAGGCGAGCCAATGGCACTGCCGAAAAATCATTAACGCAAAAATTATTAATAATATTGCTCATACGCGCTGTGTGCGCCAGAGCAGTTGGAATTTCTCCAAGTGCCTTTTGTTCGTGCCGTCATACGAATTGAATTTATTTTTAGGACAAATATTGCCAGTGTATGTGTGTTAGTGTGTGTGTGTGAGTGCTAAAGTTTTTTTTTGTTCCTTCTTTGCTTCATTTTTTTTGTGAATTATGAAGAGGAAAACGCTGGCTGTTGTAAACATTTAAAGGGAACGCGCGTATTAATGTATTAATGGGTGGAGGCCATGGGCAGGGCTTGTTGTCTGTCTGTCAGCTTAATTTTTTCTTGCCGTTCATTCAATGGGGTTTCTTCGCTTGCAGTTGTTGTCGTTCCGTCTCTTTACATAATCGCTTTTCCATGCCGTCTTTCGGTTTCGCTGATAAGAAGTGTTTTAATTCTATATGGCCCTCTATCGGAATTTCCGTCCATCTCTGTCGCGCATCGGCATTCCGTCTCTGTCACTTCAAAAAAAAAAAACCAGCTGTTTGCCGATGTTTGTTTGCATTGGGTGTGTGTGCGCTTTCCATTGTACATATGTACATGCATACATATATAGACATGTGCGTGGTGGACGGGCAATTTACCATTTACCGCTACACGAATTCCCGACTTCCAGTTCTTGGACGGCAGCCGGTTTACAGTGATCCCTGGGTAAACAGAAACTCCTTACAGATGCTTATTTGTATATCTGTGCTAAGAACACAAATAAACAAAGCAAAGGTCAGGCTGGAAAAAACAATCCACGTGGAAGTGATCAACTTTATGTGTAATCTCATGACGCCTGGAAATTCATGGAAATATCAATTAAATTTTCCAACAAATGATAGTAAACCCGACTTAAAAAAAGAGTATAGATATTCCAGCATTTGTATTTTTACACTGAATTTCCATGAAGATTAAGAAGTAAAGATAAATTTCCAATTAGTCATTCTACTCTTCACCTATTAAAAGTAATGATTAATAAGCATGAATCACACAGGTCAATGTATCTTGGTTATACAATCCGTTGATTACTTCGCTCATAGCCAGCTACAACTGTACTCCATTGGCGTGGCTTCTTGATCGATTGGCATTATCTTTACCCAGTAGCTCGGCTCTTCCGCATCAATCAACGGTTTATCTGGCTAAAGAACGCGTTCCGTTGGCTCATCAAGTGTTCCGCTAAAAAACCAACCGCAAAGTACAAATGTACAAATGTACAAATGTTCAAATGGCGCTTGAGCTATGGGCCACGTTAAATGGACAGTCATAATCGCCCTGGCAATTGTACTTTTATTGGTGCTAAGCCTCTGCCGCACCAAATTCCGCGCGAAAATTGGTGTCATGTTCGTGGGTCCTAAACTCGGGCAAACCAACCAGAAAAATACGAAAAAAAAAACAAAGCCGCTTATGTGCAACTGACCATGCTTCTTTTTAGTCAGCAAACAATTGGCCGAGATGGTTTACATACATATTGTGACATACTTTCATTGCGTCATTTCGCAACAGCACTGCACCTGCAGGCTATTCGTTCAATCTGTCGGCATTTGTGCCTCTTCAGCGTTTTCCTCTGTGTCACTGGCCTATTGAGGAGGACAATCACACTACTGCCCGCCGCTAATTGGTGCAAGAAAATGTGTCTCAAAACGTTTTTCGCGGTAATAACCAGTGGTTACAACTACCACTTCCCACAGGCTATCACTCAACTGCAGCGGACATCGAACTTCCTTGTCGTTGCCGTTGTTTGTTATTGATCAATACAACTATTTAAATATTAGCTGCTCTTGATGCAGATTTACGCATCTAAGATTTTAAAAAGAAATCAGCTTAGGTGAATTATTGATTAGTATTATAGTAACATTAAAGTACCAAACTCTAGAATGATTGTGACTTAAACTACCCACATAAATTGTTAAATTATAATTAAACAATTAAAAATTGTTGTTAAATTGTAATTACGTAATAAATTTACGTAACATTTTGTATCTGATCTTGAACTTATCCGTCGCATAAACACTTAATCCATTGGATTACGAAAAAAAACCTTGTACCTTGCTCATCTTGTAGTGACCATAAAAATCTGCTTAAATGCACCGAACTTTTGCCATTAATTAATTACGAACAGCATTTGTGAAAGTTGATGTGAACCAAATACATCAGAAAAACTGCAAAGCTAAAAAAAAATAGTAACAAATAACAAATAACATGCCAAATAACAACTGAGTTGGTCTTATGTTACTGCTGCCGTTTTCGCTTCATTTTCGCGTGTACGAATTGATTGGCCTTTTTGGGATGTTTTGCCTGCTTTTCCCTCGGCTATTTATTATTTATTCAGTTGTCTTTACATAATTACCAAACCCCCAGCGCCCATGAACGTCTCGATCGGCTTATATCTTCTCGCCCATTATATATCATATATATCATAACTTGATTCAATCAGCCAATCAAGTTGTATGTTGCTCGTTTTGTCATATGTCATATGGTTTATCTATGCGATAAAGTGATTTATTGGCCGTCTCCCTTCGAAAATGTTTAGGTTGCCTGAAGTTGGGAAACGTGACTCACAGGTGCATACGCGGTGTGCATGTCGATGAACCTAAAAAATAAACCTCAAGTGTAGGGATGCAAAAAAATTAATTTCAAGTTAAAAAAAAGTGGTGACTCGGATCAGTTGACTCATCTCCGCATCTGGGATTGTGGGCACCAAGGCTTTTTGTTCGACTAGCCAGCAGCAGTCAGCAGCGGCTTTATGTTGGCCATCTCATGTTGGCCGTTCATTTGGCACAACCGTTAGTAACTGAATCTAGCTCAGCATCGGCACTTTTCGCAACTGGGTTCAGCTCAATTTTCTTTCACTTCGCCCGAGTGGCCGGCCATAAAAATGATGATCGAATGGTGGCTATTGAGAGCGTGAATGGACCAACCAACTACTTGGGATGTGCACCATTTCCCACATTCTGAAGCGCAGCCCACGCGTTTTTCCTACCTGAGACGGTTCTAGTTTGGCCAGAGTTTTCCCAGCAACAACCTACGTGATCTTGGCCACGGATCAGCGCCATTCGAACGCATTCTCCCTAGGCTAACTAATTTGTAAAACTCGTTTGCGCCCAACTTTCCTCAAGTGGCAGCCACTAAATCTCCGCCATGCCCACACAATCTGTCCACTCCACTCTTCTCCTGCGCGCGGCGATGTGAAGTCGTCGCAGTTTTGAAATATTTGTGATTTATTTTTTCAACTGGCATTGTATGTAAATGCTGGGATTTATATGCGCAAACAAAATTTTGCCATTGTTGGTATTTTTGGAAAAGTGAGGCAACCATCTTCCGCAGATTGCTGGCAGCTGATGGTAACTTGCCTCATAATCCGAGTGTTAACATTCGGCAGTCGGTCGAAAGATATAGCCCATAGATAGGTGCAATTTGCGCAGTATTTTAACAAGAAATTGAACTAAGTTACTAACACACACACACGCATCAACACTCGCAATCTTTATAGGCACTGAATGCAAGCCAAATCCCAGAAAAGCTGTTAAAACTATACTCTACAAAATTTCCTGTTAGAAGTTAATTGTTCGTGTGTTCCAATACATGTTAAATCGAAATTATTAAAACTTAAAAGTTCGCGCCAAAGCCAAGCAAACGATGTACGTACAGCAAAATGCCATTCCTCAACAGTGCAACGCGAAGTAAACCGAATCAACAAGAACCAGAGCCACATCATCATGGCGTCAGGAAGCTGGACTCCCTGCCCATAATAGTCGAGCAGGAGGCGGACGACTATGGACAAACCTTCGAGCATGGCAACCAGCTGAATAGCACCTTTTCCGTGGACCGCGAAGCCGGCAGTTCGTCGACCTCGCTGGTCGAGAGCAAGTCGAGCAGCTCGCTGTGCTCCACCGCCACCTCCGAGGATTCCCTGAATGCCACCCTGATCACCAGCCAGCCGTCCAACTCCAGCAAGCATTTCGAGAACACCTACAAGCTGCTGGGTCAGCACCTGGACTTCAATTGCCAGCGCTCGGCGGATAAGCGACAGCATCTGAATGGATCTGCTAGCGATTTCGATAGCCTGTCCAGCTGCTCCTCCATGTCGGCGATCGTCAATGGGATTGAGCCGCCGCCCACGCGTCTGGAACTCGAACTGGAGGCCGTGGATCGAATGCGTTGCATTGTCCAGCAGATGAAGTCGGGGCCAAAGTCGATGGATACGCCGCTGGGCGTGTCGGCTCCTCATCTGGCGCTGCTGCACGACTTCGCCTCGAAGGGGCAGCGAAAGGTGGAGGCCAGTGTGCCGGGCACGCCGGTACCCAGTCCGATAACGGGCGCACTGGAGGCGCCGCACTTTGAGTTGCCACAGGAGCTGCTGCAGGCGGCCAGCAGCTGGGAAGTCATGTACTACGCCTCCAAGAACGTCGATGGCAAGAACTGCCTGAAGGTGGTGCGCAGTCTGCTGACGAACAAAGGTAAGAACGAGGTCTGGACGGGATGTTTCAGATGGTTCCGACTCTTCTGAACTTGTAGCCATGTCAAGTGTCTGATAATTGAGGCATTAAGATAGCATATAATCCATCGCTCTTCATGGCACAAGTGATAAGAATCACTCCAGTGATAATAGGTACACTCGAATAGTTTGCGGATTCGCTGAACCTTTTAATAACAATTGTGGTTAAAGTTCGCTATAATCATTTTATTGCATTGCTCATATTGAATTAGTAATACCTTTATCATTGGCAATCGCCTATGATATCTGCCTTATCAATATGCTTGCAAATAGACATGGCTTTACTTAGATTGGTTTGTTATTAACGTATTTTGGCAATATGGCCTCACACTTTCTTTTTTTATCGCTGAAGTGCAGGCTGCATGTCTTAGCCTTAATTTGTGCCTATCTTATCGAAAGTCTTTCCATATATTTCCTATTATTAATGAACTTTTGTGTTGTTTTCCCTGTTTATTTCTGAGTTCTTTTGTTGTGGTCGACGTGTGAGCAAACACGACAGCCATTTTTTGCACATATATGTAGGCTTGAGCAAATATTCTCCATTTACGCCCATTTATTTTCTTTTATTTCGCTGAGTGATGTTCAGACTTTGTATTTGCTTTCGATATACTATACTATATGGATCGTTATTCGGCTTGTTATTAGAGCCGAGTCTGGCATATTGATATTTGCACAACTTATGATCGCTTTTGTACGATCCTAAAATCGCCTATAGACGATTTTAGCAAGTTCATTAGAGAAAAACTATCAAGCACATGATCTCATCTTGTGGCTGGGATCTTTATTGCTAGGGCCGCCACTTATCTACGCAAGTTTTGTATTAATTTAGTTTTCCAAATGTGGAGAGGAGCTTTTTTGCCTTATCATTTGTTTGCCAGGCACACACTATCTTTGTGCGATTGATTGCGGAAAAAGCTCCAGTCATTTATTGCCATTAATGCAGGCAAAAAACCACATGACATTATTGTCTTGAAATCATCACTGAAGTTCTATTAGCGTAAAGCTGCCAAAAAAAACAATTAAGTACGTTTTTATGACTTGCACGTAAGAGGGTTTCTCTATATCTTAAAAACTAATCGAGGCACTATACTAAAGTGTTTTAAACTACTGATGCCTTTATGAGATTTTAATGTATCTAACGCACATGAATCATATGTTAATATATTTATTAAATTAATATAAAACACTTAACATTAAAGTGCGGTACAACTTTCATGTTTTTATTGCTTTATAGGGTAATTAAACTGCTAAACGCTAAACGCAGACGTAAGATAATGAGTTTTCTTCCAATTTTTATGACTGACCGACGCGTGCTGTAAATCTTTAAGTGGAACATTAGCAGGTTCACAAACTCTCTAACTAGATTTTTAATTTTTAGAGCAGAGTCCGGAAGATCGTAAATCGGCTAATCCGATCCATCGCTGATCCTAAACCATTTCGTTTTGTGCAATAGTTTTCTACCTGATTTATCTAAATGTTTTGTAATTCGTGGAAAGACGTCTCAGCAAAATAGGTACGCAGAAAATTACCCGCGTAGTTTTTCGCGCCCTAACCATGAATGGGATTAGGATTAGGCGGAAAATGGTTCCGGTTTTCAGTTGGAGTTTTCAAATTTCCCGCTGTTTACCTGAGAAATAGGAAATATGATATATTTTGAGGGGAAACAAACAATTGGCAAAGGGATTTGATGACCATGGGTCGCCTATCCGGCTCATGTGCATCGAAAGTTTCAAGTTTGTATGTAAATGAATAGAAGTTATTTATGTCGCCAGTTTTCGTTTAAATTACTGATGTTACGCAGTATCATTGAGTCGACCCTCTTACACCACTGCTATTTACCTTTTGAGAGCTGGTAACACTGTACCGCTCTCTGGCTCTCGCATTTGTGGATGCCATGGTGGTGGATGTGGACTTCGATTCCAATACAACAAACGAAATTCATTCACTCTTGGCTTCCACGCCTCGCGTTTGTCATTCTCTCGAGTATCTGCAATCTGTAAATTACACAATTTGTGCAAAATCCGAACGGAAAAGTAAAACAATTTGTGCCAAACAATTTGCCAAAGTCAAGGAGTTGCAATTTCGAATAGTGTTCATGCGGTTAAAGATTTAATGAGCAATTCGAAACGTTTGCAAACTGCGAAAAGAATATAAAAAACAGCACGCAAAAGGCGTAAGAAGAAGAGACTGTATTTGTGTGTGTGTGTACCGTCACGAGTTTGGAGCGCAGTTTTTGTCCGTCTTCTTCTTTCCATCTATATTTGAAGTTTTCGCGTTTATAAGTTTTTTGTTGTTGTTTGTGGGTTATGTCTCTAACCTTTGGACTTTTGAACTGCTATTATATATTTATTGTGAAGTGAAGTGAAACGCCGAAATATTTAGCACATGTGAGTTTACCAAAATTGTGATTTTTTTTATAGTATTTCCATTTAGAATTCCCAGCTGTAAGCGTAACTATTGCCATTTCCCTTTCACTGGAAATGTCTTGGGGGAAAACGCCTTTTACTTTAAGTGATGCTGCTGCAGTTGTTGTTGTTGTTGGTACTGCTGTTTCTATTGTTGCTGCCTGCGCTGCCGGTCCTCCTTGGTCGACGTCGACGTCGCAGCTGCCATTTGAGTGTGTGCGTTTGGCCGAGCAAGAAGTTCCACTTCCAGTTTCCAAGCTGCGCTCATGGCTATTTATAAAAACAAAAACAGAAAAGATAACATTGAGCCAGTCAAGCGAGGTTTTTTTTTGTTTTACGTTTATTTTCGGCCAAGCGAAATCTTTGAAAGAAATAAATTAACGAGCTGCAAGTGATTTTGCGCATGCTCCGCTTTTAGTGGGTGGCAGTGAAGAGAGCCAAAAGTGACTGGGAGAGAGCCTCACGATGACAGTTATTCATTTTCTCTTGTGACTCTGGACAATTCGCATTAATTTAGCAATTAGTTTTAATGTTTACATTCACCGAGCATCAAGGCAATTGAATAAAAAACTACAAAATCATGTGACCCCCGGGTGAAAACGAATAAAAAAAAACGGATAAACGGGGTGAAAACGCCGAGGGAAAAATAAAACACCCCTCTTTGTACCGCCAAACAAGCCGACAGTGCCTAGACGGAATTTGTAAAATGCTTTAAAAATTACATAATACAAATCGAAGAGGAAATTGCTTAACGAAACGATTTAAATTTAAATGTGATTAGATCTAAAGCAAGAACGCTAAGTGACTAAGAAAAGAATTTGCCAAAGAAAACGAAAGAAATCAACAAAGACAAAATGACGCACGTAAACAATGGGGAAGTAATGGCAAAGGAGATGGAGCCAACGGGAGAGCGAGAGAGAGACAGGGAGTCTGCTGCCGGCAGCGGGGTCCATCATCGATTTTTAGCCAGTGCATCGGAGCGAGATGCCAATAGCGGGAATGCATTGGAAGCTGCAGCGACAACAACAAAAACAGCCACAACGATTACCAACTTGGAAGACTTGGCCTTTGAGGCATGCCAAAATTGGTCGGATTTGCACCAAGACTTCTTCATCACGGACGATGAACTTGAGTACGAGGATGAACTTTCTTTGGGCAGCAGCATAGGTGGAAACATTGCAACAACAACGACAGCAGATACAGCAGTAGAGGGGCTTATAACGGGAGAACAGCAGAACGAACAGCTGCTGATGGAAGGTGCTTATGCTATAACTGTTAAATCGATGAATCCAGTCCAGTGTGGAGCTATTGCACTCCTTTCCAACACTGTCACAGGGAGTCTTTCAAAAAGTGCCTCCCGCTACGGTGAACTTTTTTTTTTTGTAACGAACAACTGATTACCAAAGTTTGTGAAAAGTTTCTTTAGCTGATTTGTGCTGAATTGATTTGTGAGAAACATTTGTGTACTTATTAGAAGATTGAGAATAAATATTCTTAAATTGTACAAGTAAAACTAGAATAACAATATCACAAATTTGTCACTGTCAAACAGAGCCTGTCGAACAAATTGCCATTATTTTCTACGAATGTATACAAATTTCAACATAGTTACTCCATCCATTGATTGCGTTTATGGTTCCATAATTATTTGGTTCTTGTATATTTTATAGTTCTATGCGGCAACCGCGTTAGCCAAATGACTCGGGCGTACGATGACATTGAGGCCGTGACGCGACTGCTGGAGGAGAAGGAAAAGGACCTAGAGCTGACCGTGCAGATTGGCAAGGAGCTGCTCACCCAGAACAATGCACTCGAGGCACGGGTCGCGGATCTGGAAACCGATCTCAAGGCCTCCAACGACGATCGTGCTCAGCTGGTCCACGAGCTGCACAAGAAGAACGAGCTCATCTCTGTGCTTACCAACGATGCAGACGATGGCACAGATACTGGTAAGTTAAACACAGATATCGTTATCTATATGGGTAGATAAGTGATCAAGAAATAAACTTTGTATAAGTGCGAAAGTACTTCATGACTAATTATATATAATTGTCTCTTCACAGACACTCCCACCATGTCGAAGTCTATAACTTTGGATCTGCTGCAGCGCAAAGTCAACTCTCTGCTCGACGAGAACAAGTCTCTGAAGTGCGAGGCCACCCAACTGGCCCACCAGACGGACGAGGTGGAGGAGCACGAGCGCCAGCTTATGGCCGATATCAGTGCTCAGCTAAACGATGCCAACTCGCAGTACGACAACCTCAGTTTGGAGTTGGAACGGCAGCGTGAGGAGAACCGGCTGCAACATGAGCAGATCGTGAACCTGACCGCTCGCCTGGCGGAGGCGGAAATGCGGCTACACCAACTGACGCAAGACAACGACGAACATCTCTCGCTGCTGCACGTGACGAAAGAAAACCAAAATGCTTTGGCCCTGGAACTGGTGGAGTTCAAGCAGCGCTACGAAGAGGTGCTCGCTCTGCTGCACTCTGCTCAGGATCAGCTGAAGCAGCAGCGAAAGCGGTCGCAGCCGCAGGCCAGGAGCTCCTTCCTCGGCGGCCTTGGAACAAGTGGCGCTGGCATGGGTGGTCTTTTCCCGCCGGATTCACTGCACTGTGAGCTTATGGAGTCTTCACTGTACTCAGAGAATAGCCTAGACTCTGGCATATCCGGCGACAGCCAGCGATCAGCGGACCGCATTAGCCGCATGATGATGCACATGCCGTCCGGCGGCATGAGCTCGTCGACCATGGGAGGTAGCGTGTATGCGGGAGCTGGCAACGTACCGCCTTACAAACGGGTATTCGACACAGTGCGATGTGCCGGCAAGAGCGGCAACTACATGGACAGCGGCAACGTGTCGATGACCCAACTGGGAGCTATGTCGATGAGCAGCTCTTCGGGGCCGCGCATGGCTTCGATGGCGTATCCAGCGGGCTCCTACTATCGTGGCGGTAGCAATCAATCTCTGGGAGTTAAAACTCTGTCAAGCGAGAGTCTCAACTCCCAGTCGGATGACGGTTATCCAGCCCAGCCCTCTGGTGTGCCAGGAGCGCCCGGCGCCAAGGAGCTGGAGGCGGCTCTCAAGAGGCTGACGCCGGCTGAGGTCTTGGCTCGCCGTGCTATGTTGTCCTATGCCCCGGCTGGAACCTATAACTACGACGAACCAATGGGTCACGGTACAGGTAACGTTCGAAACTCGGATCTACCGCTGGGTGTGCGCACGCCGGACAGTATCATGTCCACCGGCTCGTCGGGAATGTCGGGCTCCACGAATCACATGTCCGCCTCGATGACGCATCAGTGGCGCCTACCCGAGAAGCTGCAGATCATAAAACCCATGGAGGGATCGCAGACATTGCACCATTGGTCCCGCTTGGCCACGCCCACGCTCAGTGGACTGCTGGACGAGCGTCCCGGCGTGACGATCCGTGGTGGACGTGGTCTGGACGATCTGGGAATGCAGATCTACACGCTGTCGGACGTAGAGGAGGACGTTAGCGATGATCTGCCCGGCAAACAGTTCGAAGCACCGGGCTGCACGTTCACCTACACCAACAGCATGGTCATGCATCCGGACGATGGATTCGTAAACGATCTGTCATTCCTCTCGCAGTCGCAGATGTCGTCCCGAATGGCCTCCACGTCGACATCAAGGCAACCCAGGTTAGTATAAAATGATATGCCAGCTGCCATGTGTTTGAGACTCGTTTTCCTTCTCGTTTTTCGTTTAACGCATTATTTCTTAGCCCGAATTCTAATTTTTGTTGTGTTCTACTTTCAGTTGTCCTGCCACGCCTCGCGCTGGACTATCGCGCAAAAATTCCTGCTCCACATTTTCGGTGAACCTCGGACTCGCTGGAATGCTGAATGAGAGGGGCATCAAGGCGGTGACGCCCAGTGCCCTCAACACGCCCGCCGGTCCCAACTTTTCGCCCACGGTGACGCCATGCAACAGTCCGGAGGGATCACCTCCTCGTGCCCAGTCGCCCGAGCCGCTCTTTGGATTGCTCTCGTCTGGTGCAGATTTGATACGACGCAAAATCGTAGGCGATCAGCATCAGCAGCAGCAACAGAAGCAAAGGAGCAGCCTTAGCAAGCAGCAGCAGCAGAAGATCATGCTGTCGCACTTGGAAAGACGTGCCCTGCGATCGCTGAACCTAATTGAGAAGGTGGAGAGCATTGGACTGGAGAACATAATAAGCGCACAGAGAGGCCTTGGCTCAGGAATCGCGAACCGCAGCAGCTCGCCCCTGAGCAGTGGCAGCCTACAGAGTCTCCACACCAGCAGCAACAGCATTGTGGACGACATACACTTCGATCGGGCACAGATCAAGGGTGTCCTGCATCGAGGCCTGAAGTCGCCCACGCCCGCAACAGCATCAACATCAGCAGCTGCGGCGGCTGCAGGGCCAGGTATCTCGACGAGCAGCAGCACGAGCGCTTACAATAGCGATGACAGCGACGACCAGGGCTTGGTAATGAAGATCAAACCGTCGAAGAGCGCGACACCCACAACAACAGGAGCAGCACAAAGTCAGCCAAGCGCTGGGACGACAACCAACGGCACGGCGAGCGAAACGCGACTGAAGCAGATGCAGCGTCAGAAATCGCGCAGGCAGCTGAAGAACGGAATGGCCAACCAGAGGCCTGATCTGGGCACAATTTCTGGCGCCGGAGGAGGCGGACGGGTGCGTCCGGATCTGGGAAAGGTAGCCGACAGCGGCAGCAGCAAGCTCAGCACCAAGCGAAGTGAGGCTAAGCCTGCGGAGGAGGAAGAGGCGACACCACAGACCATCACACAGGCGTTTGTGGGTTCAGTTAGTTCCTTGCTTTTTGGCCGCAAGGGCGGTTGGCTGTAAAACAAATAGCTAATCATTCACAACCTTATTCTTACGCTTGCTGGACTATAGTTTACTTTTAAACGGCGGAAGTAACATTTTTATTTAAGCACTACGCGAGAACAAGTTGAATAACGAAACGTAATGTAATCGTGTGATGATCGTTTAGTTTAATTTTTCTGTTTAATACCCCGCATAATGCCTGTCATCGCCACCTTAAGCAACACTGGAAGAAGGTTTTAGTGTTTGTAGCTGTGATTTGTAAATACATATATAGAGAAATGTTTAAATTTAGTAGTTATTAATCGAGTACTTCGCATATTATTATTATTCTTTTTGCTTCAACCGACAACGGCAATATAAGAACAAAACGATTGCCAGTTCGTTAGAGAAACCGAGTTCCAAAGCAGCTATTTTTAATTTAAACTACATTTTGCCAATTTTGTATTTATTTTCCCTGTCTTTATTACCACTTAAACGAAAACGAAACCGAGTATATATTTAATTTTATGATTTCGTTGTGTAAAGGGTCAAAGCAGGTGCAACGTTGTACATATATAGAAAGAACAAAATGAGAGAGATCAATCTGTAACTTGAATGTGGTTAAGTAAAGAGGTGCATATATATTTTTTTACACGCGTATATAGTTTGCGTTATTCGCTTTCCACACAAGAGACGTACTCCGTAGCCCCCTTCCTCCCAAATACTGTATCACAAAGATCATAACTCAAAATGCTATTGCTTTGACTTACATCTTATTTCGGTGGTGACAACTGCGCCACCATACGAGAAATACATAAATTATAGCGAAAAACGATTATTTTTCTAGTCCTACATTGGGGTGGTGCTCGTTTGGCTATGCAGAACCGCAGAGCATAGCTTCCAAACAGAGCGCACTTAACCCGAGACACAAGAACTTAAGAGCACTGAACAAATGTGTGAAGAAATCCGTATTAGTAGGTTCATCGATAGGGAACAGCATCCAAGATCCAGTAACAAATGCACCATGGCCAACCAATCAAGCATTAGCAATAAACGGACACATGTTATCCAATCACTCGCGATCACACAACAGCTCGCAGTTAAAGTCTATTAGCAGGATTCTCAAAACTGAAGTGTAAAGTTGAAGATCAGATCAGTACTACTTTTGTTATTTTGACTTCGAAAGGTTTTTAATTTGAAGAACGAAAATATCATGGAATAAGAATATATCGATTAAGATCAAGAAGTAACATATGTTTATTGGAGTTGTACGCGTTTTTCGAGGATTTATGTTTAATAGCATTTCAACTGAACAGTTGGCATTGGAATCGAGTGCGTGCCCTAAAGCGTAAATTATACAACAATTTGGAATACAGAAAGGATTGTAAAAGTTATTAGTTTTAATTATCAATATATTTATTTATATCTGCAAAATAAAGAGAACATCGTTAAATACAAAATGATTGAAAGCGTTTTCTTTCGCATTGGCAATCAAATAGACAAAAAAACCAAAATAAAATAAACAAAATTATTTTTAATTATATGAGGATTATATTATTTATAATTAAAATTAATTGAGGACCCCCCACCTAAATTTATTTGATGTGCTTTAATAGATTTACACCATGTGTTGCATAAATATTCATGCGGCTTATCTCACCTAACAATTAATTTTTTTCAAACAATTCAAAAAACCCGCCTAACTAGATTTAACCTTTTGAAAATACCAAACCAAGCTGCTTGCAGCCAAAAGCGATACTTTGCAACACTGCCAGCCATTTCGGCACGTGCTGGGTGTGGACACACTGGCACGCAGCGAAGTAAACACAACGCAATATTTCGTCGGAATTTCACCTGGTTTTCACCTGGTCTGCCGCGCAATAAAACCGCCCAATTGCTGCCGAAATTACGGCACAGATAATGTGCGAATTAATTGGCATACGGCGCGATGAGATAATCGGTCGATTCGGGCGGCAAAAGGCAACTGCGTGTCAAGTGGAAAATCAGTGAACGGTGGGTGGAGGGTTGACGAGAAAAAAATAAGAAAACAAAAACAAAACGCGTTGCCGAAAATCGGCAACAACAAAAGCGAGTGTGAGAAAGGTGCGAGAAATTCACCTGTCCCCGCTGGCCGATTTATTGATGACGTGGAATCGGACGAAGGACGCAGGGCCACAGGACATATACATATTTTCCAGTGCACATGCACATGCATGCTGCACACGCACACACACATGCAAACACACAGTAGCGCCCATGCAGAAAACCAGTTGTTTGGCCGTTGCTGTTGTTGCTGTCACTGCTGCTGCTGCAAATGAGAAGTGCAAGTGAAGCAGCAACAAAAATCCTGCTCTTGAAGTACAAAGCGAAGAAAAGGAGAAAATAAATAAGCGGAAAAGGGCCGAGAAGAAGGTGCGACAACGACAAAAAGTTGTTTGTCAACTTGTTGCCAATGTTGCAGCCACAAAGTGGCTGGCTGTACAAACAGCAGCAACAAAAACGCAGCATTTGGCATCGGGCGAGTCCAGGCGAAAGTCCCAGGCCCACGGCAGGATAATAAGGAGCTCACAAAAGCGAAGCACGAACAGGTGGAAAAGGCCAGGATATCCTGTCACTCGGGTGAGTTTGTCCACTCCAACGGTTTCTTCAGTTTTTTTGGAACACATTACCTTATTTTTACCCCGCAGCTCCAAATCGGGAAACATCATTGAAGCTTGATGATTTCTCCTTTGGGTGATTAGAAAAGATTTAAAGTATACAAAGGATTATACACGAATTTGCTATTCTATTTGGGTAAGTTAGCAGAATTCTTGGTCTAGATTTTACTTAATTCTTCATTTCAAATTAATCTAAAACAGGCCTATAAATTTGGATAACTTGCCCAAACAATCCGCAACCCGTCCCAAAGCAAACTTGAACGAAATCAGCTTTTGGTAAGAAACTAATACTTCAAATAAAAACTACAACTACACTTTTAACATATCAATATATGAACTAAAGTTTAATCAAGTTTACTTTCATAAATGCAGTGAAGGGGCATTTATTCCATTAAATCATTTGGCAATCAGAAGAACTCCTGCCTGCAACCATGTCCACGATTACCAGAAGCGCTAGTGCGAGTCCCATGGCGCTGAACGGCGTCATCGATGCCAGCCTGTTCCCGTTGAAGTCTACGGCCGATGTTATCAATCTGTTCCGTCGCGCTCTAACCTCTGGAATCGAGCCTGATCTCACCCTGCTCTCCATCGTCGTTGGCTACATCGAGTTGTCTTTGACGACGGGAGAGGCTGCTGCGCAGGCCGCTCAAGCCGCCGCGGCCGCAGTCGCAGCAGGTGACATTAGTCAGGCGACGACAGGTGTGTACTGCACCCCGTTTATCACTCCATTTTACCTTTTACCGCTCGCGTTCACCGTTAACCAATTAGCAAAGGATGACCAGTTAAAACGGAAGCGATTGCAGACAAATTGGAAAAGTTTCTGCCTCCTTTTTGCTGGTTTACTTCAGCATTTAAAACTATTAACAACTGGTTCACTTATAATTGCAGGTGGAAATGACATCATCATGGGCAACAGCGTCCCGTTTCCAGTTGTTACCCACGAACTAATCGCCGGCCTGTATAAGAAGTTCCAGACGATCCTGTCGGTGGTCGAGAAGCCCAAGCCCCACCGCCAGGCCACACGCGAGGTGATCAAGAAGGTATCGGATGTGATCTGGAACTCGCTGATCCGCAGCAGCTACAAGGATCGGGCTCACCTGCAAAACCTCTACAGCTATCTGTCCGGCAACAAGTTGGACTGCTTCGGAGTCGCGCTGGCTGTGGTAGCGGGTTGCCAGTTGCTCGGCTACAAGGACGTGCGACTGGCCATCTCCGAGGATCATGCATGGGTGGTATTCGGGCAAAAGCGCGTGGAGACAATCGAAGTGACATGGCATGGCAAAGGAAGCGAGGATAAGCGGGGGCAGGATATTCGTCCCGGTATCGAATCCGGATCCTGGCTCTACTTGGGTAAGCTTGAATCTCTGTGGGCGTGCCACCGGTTGCGTTGTCTAACATACCTTTTCCTTACATTAAGGTGGCCTGGCTGTGGTTTGCGAGCGTGGCATGGAAGTGGCGGCCATCTGTGCCGCTCTGAATATTTCATTGACCTCGAACAGTGACTGCGTGGAGGTGGCAGAGCTCCAACAGCAGCTGCTGTGGCTACTCTACGATTTGGGCCACCTCAAACGCTATCCCATGGCCCTGGGCACTCTCGGTGAGCTGGAGGAGATTCATCGCACGCATCCCAGCATCAGTTGCGAGCAGTTATATCGCGAGGCTATAGAGTCGGCGAGGACCCACTACCGGAACCATCACGTGTATCCGTATACCTACCAAGGGAACTACTACAATCGATTGCTCAAATACCGCGACGCCTTTGCAGCATGGGCAAATGCGGCGGACGTTATTCGCTTGTATACGTATCAGTGTCGTGATGACGAGGAGATCTACAAGGAGCTGTTGGACATTGCCAACGAGCTCATACCGTACGTGATGAAAACCGAGAGCTCAGGTCATTCGGCGAGAAGTATTCTACGAGATTCTGAGGTTTTCGCCAATTTACTGCGATTCTACGACGGCATATGCCAGTGGGAGGAGGATAGCTTGACTCCCATTCTGCACATTGGTTGGGCCAAACCACTGGTGAATAATATCACCAAGTTTGATTACGACATTAGGTCACAGGTGGTCATCAAGTTGCCCGAGGATCTGGAGGCGGAGCAGGCGAAGGCGGAGCTGGCGAGGGCGGAACAGGAAGCCAAGGAGGCTAAGCAGTCGAAGGAAGCTGCAGGATCAGAGGCTTTGGAAGGCAATAACAACAGGCCGGTCACAAAGGAAGAGGTAAGCATACTCATGGGTTATAAATTTTATTTAACAATTTAGTCCAGTTGAAAATAGAAAATACATAATTCTTGAAATTCATTTGGAACGAAATTTTGCAGCCACTTTTTTCAATATTTTTTTTTCATAAGGTTAAGTATGAAAATCAAAATAGTATCCGATGGGGTAATTCTTCCACTGCCATTTAAAGTTTAGATACGTACTTTCGAGGTTTCTAAATTGGACGCTCCACCGCAACATTTGCATCGAACCTTTAGGCTTATCCTAATCTTAGTTTGCAACTTCGTATGTGCTCATCGTCTTCCGAACTTAGGCTCGTCGTATTGCAGTATTTTAACTCCTGACGAGAAAATTCCGTGCAAGACTTGAATTCTTTCGTGGTTAATCCTTCATCATTAACTGTATTCGCTTTACGAGGATGCACTCTTGCCGTTTGAGGATGGTTGTTCAATATCAATTTGTTTAAGTTCAGAACAGCTTTTGCTGGATTAAAAGCGCATTTCTTTAATATTGACTCCACACGTGACAACTTGTTGCCCAGCCTTTCCTTATCAATCTGTAAGTTTTGTAACTGTAATTGTAGTTTTTCGATGGAACCAAGATTGGATCGCCGATCCTTTGTGTCCTGCTCATAATTGTCGCATAGAGCGTATTTACGCTTTAATTGCCTGTTTTCTGGATTTGGTATTGGAATTTCCGAGGTTTTTGACGGTGCGACTGTGTCAGTCATCTCATCATTCTTACTCTTAGTGAGCATTTTCAAAAACCGATCTAGCAAATATCGTCTTCGGGCTTTTAGTTCTTCCAACTCATCTTCGCTATCCGAAGGCAGAGAAACGTGCTTGCTCTCGGCAAGGAATTGCGAGGGCTCTTCGATATTCTTTCTCTGCTGTGGCTCTGGATTCTCCCGCCGAATACTCTTAAAGATGCCCGGTCTAGATGATAGAGCATCAAGGCTGTTTTGCCTCTCGAATCTGGCGTGTTTTCTGCCATAATTAAAGACCAACGACTGACATTTGTGAATAGAATAGGTGCTGCTTCGATTGGAGAAACAGGCTACCATATGACTGTTGTCAAAACCGATTGGTGATCCTTTTCTCACCTTTTTGGCATCGTATTCGTTCCCGTTGTCGTTCGCTTCATAGAACTTGTACATCCAATTGCAGAAGACCACTTGATTTTGTCCCAAAGTTAACTCATGCACCGGCATATAAACCGTAACACTTAGTTTTTCAAAGCAATTGTTCAGTAACCGGTAATTTAACTGGAAGTCGACGATGGCGTTCGTATAAAACTTGACCTTTTGAATTTGTATCGACTCGGGGAAGAGTCTGTGCATCAGTTGGCAGTATACAGCTCCTGTTTTAAGATCCCCAATGCCCCGCAATTGGCAATCCAGTTTGGTGTTTATAAACATCAGCAGGGTCTTCACGGAGACTACATCGTATTTGCTCGCTGTTACCCTTTTCGCTATTTTGGTACACGGATTAGTGGTCTTTGGGAACGAAAGTTCCATAGTTTTTAATGTAAGTCTGTTGACAAAGCGGACTCCAGTTGTATTAACTTGGGTAAGGAAGGAAGGGTAAGGAAACAATAATGTTTATTTATGGCTAAGTTGTTTTTAAGTTCAGCTATTCTTACCGATTCTGTGTTGACTGAGGTATATTCTGAAAGGATTCCCAGATGAAAGAAAACAGGGCACAGCCTACCACGATTGTTAAAAGTTATTCGTATTATTATTATTATTCTATTTGCCAGAAATCCAAGAACTCGGAGCTGCCGACTACCTTGGCCGATTTAACTGCTGCCTGTGGCGAGAAGATTCTCAATCCGGATTTCTTGCTCCAGGGCGGAGGACACCCGTTCGCCGATCAGAAGCAACAGCCTTCTGGCGGCGAATCTGATAATGCAGAACTCCACAATAACAACAATAACAGCAACAGCAATAACAACAACAACAACCACAATGTGGAAAAAAAGGAGGCCGCAGCGACCACAACTAACCGAACAACCACAAGCAATGGCACCGGCACCTCTGTCCAGTTGCCCGCGTCTAGTGAGGCCAGCAACGCTGGCCAAGCACAATCCCAAGTTCAAATAAATGACCAACTGGGAAAACCACAGCACAAAGAAGCTAAAAAAGAGGAGACAAGCGACGACTACGATCCCTTCGAGATAATGCTCAAACGGCCAGTCATCACCTTGTACAGCCAAAAGATGAAGGGCCTGAAGGATCTGCTGCTGGCCGAGAAGCTGAACACCCACGCTATTTCCCTCCAAGTCACCGCCCAGTCGGTGGCCTCCCGAAAGGTTCGCGGAGTGGAGAAACAGTCGGCCACCATTTCAGCCACCATCACTGCAATCTCTTCCAGTTCCGGCGACAGTGTCCTGAGCGGAGTCGGTGGCGGAGGTGGCAGTGGCTCAGCAGTCACCGGTGGAGCGTTCTTGGCATCATCGTCTCTAGGAGGAGATTCAATAGCCGCATCACGCCCAAAAAGAACGCGTCGCGAGTAATTCTCATTGTTGTATATTACGTATTGGAAAACTCTTATTAATCGTATGTGCAAGCTAAGGTGGTTCGATTTTTGTTGTTCTAATATAAAGCAGAGTAAACTGTTTAGTTTTTCAGCAAATTTCGTTGAAAACACTAGAGCCAAGCTGGGAATCTGTCCATTGAGCACAATTAAGTCAAAATACACTTCAATAACTTATATTTTTAAATATACTACTACTTTTACAAATTTAAATTGTCTCGAAATTGAAAATTACATCTTATAACTTTTTTATCGGCAGAAAATTCGAACCACCTAAGTAACCATGCATATATTATATAAGCTATCATATTTTTGATGTTCGATGTGTATTTATGTAGTTCGTAAGCGCGAGATGAAACAGAAATTAAGCCGTTATAGAACGCCTAGCGTTTTAAAAAGAAATTTAAAATGTGAAACACATAACACACAGACATGTCCCAGCAAACAAACAACAAGCACACGAAACGCTAAGCTATGCTAAGTATTTATGATGTATTTTTAGCTGTTATACTTTATCCCTTATGTATTTATTGCTACAACTCTTTGTTTTCCCCTCAAGCAAGCTTAAAATCTATTTTTTTATTGTGTTTAAGCGTAACTTAATTGGTGCTCTTCTTCGAAAACGAAAGCGAAATATAGGTTCTGTGTTTGATTTGATCACACTTTAAGGCAAAAATCTTGAAAAATGTTTTTTGAACGATAACCGAATTGAAGTCCAAATGGATAGACGGACTGCTCGTATTTATGTATTTACTTTAAAGCATTTTATTGAGGCTAAGCTGATTAATTTAACTCTATTTACATATATATCCTGTAATATTTAAGAACGCAAATCCTTGTTACGAACTGTTGACTTGAAGCAACAAAACAGTTGGCAAAACCGAATGCTAAACAAAAGAATACATATTTAACACTTCCTCTATATGTGATACAACACTTTTTCTAGAAAAGCTTTCATATTATCTTATAAACTAAATAGAATTAACCACTCTCCACACACTGTAAACGATCACCACTTAAGTGGGCTGGCAGCAGCAGGACAGGCTCTTGTTCAGGGCTAATCCAGATGAATGAATGTATGTCCCGATCCCACGGATATGTGTCCCATCCAACTTGTCGCCCCCTTTACAGCTACAGCAATTACGGAAAAATCGGAGCTTGTAACAAATTGTTGAACGATGATAATAATTGCATTGAATTTAATTTGATTTGTGCGTAGAGCATCTGTGATGAATAATAATGTTTAAAAATGGATGGAGAAGGAGCGAAGTGGAGAGCCCAAAACCACACACAATACTGATCAACAATATTACTAATCAAATATAAGGTGTTTTATTCCTCGTATATAACATTAGCTGACTAAATGTAAACACAAACGAAATCAGACAAACTATTTAATTGTGTAGATTTGCAGACCGCAACAACTAAATGTTAAATGTTGAACTAGAGTTACAATTGTGAACTCTAGAAACCGAAACTAACGAAGCAACAAAGGAGTATATATTTTGGCATACAAAATTTTTACCATTAAGTCAACTAAACGGATGAATACAAATTGTGAAATATGTTTTATTTTTACTACATCTCGGACAGCACGAAAACCAGCCCAAAAATAGACAAAACTTAAAGTTCGCTATGCAATAAATCAAAAGGCAGCAATTCAAGAAAGAAAACAATATGAAAACCTATACGCATATAACATATATATTTATTAATGTTAACATATGGTACATTTTTGATCTAATTGTTTAAAATAGCCAACCAGCAGCAACAGTTAAATTAAATGTAGTTTAAAACCCAAATGCTCAATAATCCCTTTAGCTTAAAAACTAAATAGCCAGCCGTAAAAATGTTATACAAATCATTAAATGCATATAAAGCCAATTTTAAAGTCTACAACAAACCGAGAAAGTTAAGACTTTAAATGAATTACATTTTAAATATACTTCAACTTTATCCGGTTTGTAATAGCTTGCCTTTAAATTTAACTCGCAATTAATTCGGATGAAAAGCTTGAACGAAAATTACCTAATTCGTTTACTGGAAAATGAGAAATATGTCAGAAATCTGCTAACATTTTTGTCTAATTTTCTTAATGATGACTAATAATGACTTTTTCTAGCTATAAAGACACTGTCGGGTGCCAACGGTATTTTTCAAAGTATTTTTTCCAGTTCACTGTGGTATTATTTGATGGTACAGCTGCGGTCACACAATTAAAAGTGACTGGCATCATTTAGCAACAAAAAACTAGAATAGCGTCAAAAACATTGTTTAATCGCCGTTGGAATTAATAAAAGCACACAAAATGTCTGCACCAGATAAGGAAAAGGAGAAAGAGAAGGAGGAGACCAACAACAAGAGCGAAGACTTGGGCCTCCTGGAGGAGGACGACGAGTTCGAAGAGTTTCCCGCCGAAGGTTGGTCACTATAATGTGGTGGTACATCGGCATTTTCTAATGACTATCATTGTAGATTTCCGCGTTGGCGACGATGAGGAAGAGCTGAATGTGTGGGAGGACAACTGGGACGACGACAACGTGGAGGACGACTTCAGCCAGCAGTTGAAGGCCCATCTGGAGAGCAAAAAAATGGAGACGTAAACCGGCACCGACCCCTTTGTTCAGTCCTAACCATAAAAACGAGCTGAGCTGTTTTGCATTAATAGAATAAAATCAGTATATTAAGTGGAATTCATCTACCAGTTTTGGCCGAGAGCCTCATGGATTTGCTCACTTAATATGGCATATAACTGATCTTGCTCCAAATTTCGCTGGTCTAGCTCGATCAAGTGATTATTCAGATCCTCCAGACGTTTCTTGCGGTCCTCCACATCGACCTGCAGCTGTTTGAGTTCGTTTTGCAGCTTGTGATTCTCGGCATCGTTTTCCTGGTTTCTTTCTTCGTACCGCTGTTCACAAAGAGCGAGTTCCTGCTTCTTAGCCTCTGCATCCTGAAGGAGCTTCTGATAATTAACCTTCCAGGTGGGCAACTGCTTCTCCACTGCCTCCAGCTGCTTCAAGCTCTCTTTGTAATCATCCACTTTGCACTGCGAAAGCACAGCCGTGGCCTTATCCAAAGCGGTGGCTATATGTTGACTGTTTTCGATCATCCGGCGATGTTCATTCGTCACCTGTTTTTTACTGGCCAGTTCCGCCTTGCAGATCTCAACATGCGACGATGCGCTCTTAGTCTTCCTACAATGTTTAACAATAAAATAAGCGCGGAAACTAGGCTTGCCCGACAGCACTTACTCTCGCAGTTCAGTCACTTGACTGTCCTCCACCACTAGCTGCTCCCAGTGCCCGATGCGTTTGTCCAGCTCACTCTGCTGCTGCTCGATGAGTTCCATAGTGTTTTCATGCTCGCTACAGGACTTCTTCAAAGGTAGAAGCTTTGCTTGAGTATCCTGCAAATCTTTCTTGAGTTTGTTGATGGCCACTTCGCAATCCTTCGTCTTCTGACTGCATTGCTCCAGCTGTTGACTCTTGGCCTTTACCTCGGCTGTCAGCGAATCCTTTAGCTTAATGGCCTCCTCTACAGGTCCCAGCACCTTCTTTTTGAACACCTTGTAGTAGGCCAGGTGGTTGAAAAGGTAGCTCAGAGTGGCGAGCGTTTTTTTAACAGCTGATAGGCAAAGAATTGTTTAATAATAATACATTTATGTCCTTAAGACAGGCTACCGCTCACCTGGTTTAATTATGTCCATATAGGTGTAGGTCTTGTTGGGAAAGCTGATCTGGACGATGCGCTCCACTTGGCGGCACACTCGGATGAGAAAGACGCGCGCCTCCCGCGACGAGTGACCGAGTTCGGTACCAATCTTATAGGGCGGCTCCAAGCGAAAACCGAAACTCCGCAGATAGTGCACCATGATCTTGGTGACAATGGGCTCCGTGGGATTGGCCAAGTCGCTTTGGCAGATATTGATGTCGGGCATTAGGCAGTTGCCCTGGTCCATTACCCTCTCAATTTCGACTGATAACGCCATTTAATCGAGAGTTTTACGTTTTAATGGAAGTTTTTGAATGAAACGCCGCTGAGGGATCAGATTGATGTGACCAAAGTTCTCTAGCCCCAAAAAACCAATAAAATACAAACTCAGAAATTATGCGGTTTTCACACTTATAGTTTTACAGCAGATACTAATGTTATATAAAGAAATTTTAATATATTTAAAGCTTTTTGAAATAAATATATTTAAAGACATAAAAGTAATCATTTCTTAAAACTACATTAATCTGGTTTTTTTTTGAAAAGCCCTCCGGAAATGCAGCTAGAAAATACTGCACTTGTTCAGCGCAAATTGAAAAAGTAACGGAAAATTCTCCTTTCGGTGGATTTTAATTAAGTTACCTTTTTTATTGTGTGAAAACTCTGGCTTCCTCCAACGATGTAAAATATGATGTTGTTGAAAATCTGATAAGCCCGTACGGGGCTTTCTCCATAACTTGGCAAAAAAAGGTGTCATAGCTAAAATAAAGACTGCTTTATACTGCTAATAAACATAGCTAACTATCCCTATTACTATTTATATTATTTTTAAAAAATGAAATTTTAACAAATTTTCGCATTTTCGATTAGGGGTACCATCATTAAAATTTGCAAAAAATTGAAAACTCTTTGATCTTCCAGGTTTCAACACATATGGACATTCCAGTTTTGGACAACTATTCTTATTGATATAGAAGAAAAATCGTTATTTTTTTTACGAAAATGGAACAAAAAGAAATTTTGTCAAAAATCTTATATTTCCAATCGGGGTTTTTTTCATAACTTGGCCAAAAAAGGTGTCACAGCTAAAATAAAGACTGTTTTGTACTGGGGGCATTCTGGAGATAATAAATAAAATAATCATATTTTACAACCCCTATCAAAACTTTCAAAAAATGTAAGTGTAAAAATGGGCGATACATTTGATATATGTAAGCATGAACTGGATGAAACATAAAGGCGAAAGGCTTAATATGATCTGACTTAAGCACTTAAATAAATATGTAAAACATGAATAAAATATTATCTAATAAAGGTGTTCCTTACTTTTGATAACTGTGCTCTTTGATTTTGTTAAATTTGTTAATGACTCTGATGGGTCAGCGCCGTGACGCCACAGTTTTCGACTTGATGTCGTTGGGTAACCCAATCGTTTGTTATCATTTTGATTGATTTATGGTGTGTCCGTAAGACTCTGCTAATTAGCTGTTAATGTAAATTTGAGTAGGGCGCCTCAGTCATGAAGCGTTCGCCGATCAGTTGGTCACTTCTGTGGATGGGCTACACAGGCATTTACCTGCTGGCCGATAGTCCCGCCCCTGTGGAATCCCATCACATTTTGGGTCTCTTTGTCAATGTGCACCAGTCGCAGTTAATGGTCCATTTGGCGGTATGTCGCGCCCTTTTGCAGAGGGGTCACCACTTAACCCTGGTCACCACATTGCCACTGGAGGAGCAAGATATTCGGGGGAATGTGTCACACATTTACATTCCCTGGCAGCAGCCAAAAGAGGAAGTATCCTCCTCGGACCTTATTCCGCGCCTGGAACGGATGTTTAGGCGTTTGGGGCATTCTGGAGATCTACTTGATCTGCCGGAGTGGAAGATGTTTCTCAGAAATCAACCTAATACTCCCTATGATCTCCTCCTCTTGGGCTATCATTTCAACGATCATCTGCTGGGAGTGGCTGCGCATTTCAACTGTCCAGTGGCCATAGTTTCCACCCAACAGCCAACTGGATTTGTCAACAGCCTTATGGGTAATCCCGAGGAGCGTTGGTATGTTCCACAACCGTATGATGGCCAACAGAGAAGTGGAATCTCGGCCTGGGTCTTTGGAATGTGGGAAAAGTTCATGGAGGTTTTGGCGAGGAGAGTGCTGGCAAGGATCTACCGGTATGTATCTAAACACAATTGTTTAGCGATCAATTGAGAATTTCTTTTTAGCTTGCACTTTCCCGAACCTCGATATCCCAGATTTGAAACCATGCACCGGTCGGTGGTTCTGGCTTTAAGTAATCATCACATGATCAGCGAGGGTCCCATAGCTCCACTTATTCCCAGTATGGTGGATATAGGAGGTATAGTCCTAGAGCAACAGCTGGATAAGAGTCCTCTTGAAATATCAGCTGGCAATCGATCTCTCATCATCTTCAGTTTGGGCACTCGCTTCACTTGGCGGAAATCCACTGAAGAACTGGTGCGGACTTTCACAAAGGCTTTTTCTCAGTTTCCGGACTATGACGTTTACTGGACCTACGATGGTCCAAATGGTAGTGCCATCAGCTTGGATTATCCCCACCTGAAAGTCGCCAAGTGGTGGCCTCAATCGCAGATGTTGCAAAGTGGCAAGGTTCGATTGTTCATCACTCATGGAGGCAAAGGAAGTGTCTCAGAAGCTCTTTTTTACGGAGTGCCCATGCTGGGACTACCTTTAATTGGCGATCAACGAGCTAATCTTCAGAGAATGCAGTCCAAGAACTGGGGATTGACCTTATCCACCAACAATCTGACGCATTGGACACTAGCGAAGGCCATTACTAGAATGCTTAGCGATTCGAGTTATGGTGAAACTATATTGAAGGCTTCTCAATTGTATCGCGATCGTCCAGTGAGTTCCAGTGATTTGGTGACTTATTGGATTGAGTACATCGTTCGGCATAAAGGAGCTAAAAACTTGTACAATCCCGCCAGGCAACTGAATATAATCGAATATCACTCCATCGATGTTTATTTCATAGTTTATGGGCTCTTAATCCTAACGATTGCCATACTCAGAAAAGTAAATCGCGTGCTGTGACTAGACGTATTTTTTATTGGATACAAAAATATATTAAATAAGTAGCTAGGAGGTCAACTTAATCGACAATAACTTAAGTACACTCGAATGTTGTTTGTCAATACTTCTGATTGGAACTTGGGAATCTATTTAATTTATTTTTAAAGAGGACCGAAAATCACAGTTACTTAAGACCTTTTCTATGAAAGCGCTACAGTGATTTTGAGTTCGACAGATTCTTATGATTTTAATAAATAAAACACTGTAGACTTTTTCAAAAAAATGTCCGAAGCAACTAATACTTTCAGTTCCCAATGTCTGATTTTATCTAGTTTCACTGGCATCTTAAACTCAGCTTAATTAAGAGTACATTTTAAGTTTATTTTCTGTAAAGTAATCACTTGGTCCAAATATGAATTTGAATCGGTCTTTAATATTATAATATTATAACTCATAATACTAACAACCAAACATAGTATGCCTTTAGTTTGCCCGCTTATCCGAACGATCAGTTCGGATTTCTGGATTTCTTTGTTCTATGGCCATTGCGTATCTTTAAACGCAGTTTTTCTTCAATGCCATGAACTTTATAAAATGTAGATATAAGTTCAGGCTTTTCATTCTTTCAATGGGAATTTGGTTTAGCTTTTGCCATTCTGACGCCGCGACTGCAAATGCTGTTGCAGATTGGGATTCCGATTTGGAAGACCCGGGCGCGGACATCGACCGTTCTTCACATCATATGCCCCGTAGTTGCAAAACGGCGGACTGACTTCTCCACTTTGAATGCGGCTGAAACGATAAAAATGGGTGTTTTAACAAAAGTAAATGGCACTTAGAGCATTACGTAAGGATAATACTGACAAAAAATGGTTAGGAAGTGCTTATAACTTGAACTCACCGTCGCTCCATCACCGAGAATCCCTCCACGCCGTTTTTCAGCCTCTTGCATGTGTCGTCGCTGAGGTGGCAGTCGCATCGGCACCGCTGCTCCCTCCGCTCCCACAGACGCAGCTCCAGGTGCTCCTCGTTCTCCCAGTGCGCACGCGATCCCGCCCAGCTAAAGTCCTTGAAGTGCTTGGGGCATAGGCAAATGGGACTTCGTTTCCGGCGCGTTTCCACCTTCACACATCCGCATTCCGTGTGGTTCTCCATTGAGATAACGATGGGCTCGTAGGAACGGCCATCCAACTTGCCGAACACCCGATCCACCGTTTCGTTCCTCTTCATCTGGCAGGTCCAACCGGCATTGCAGCATCCGACCTTGTCGCTGCATCTGTGCAGGATCGTGGCACGGGGCGAGTATAACGTGTCCGTTTCTCTCGTGATGTGGACCACCTCCGGCCTTGGAACCCGGCAGGTACCCTCCTTTGCCATCAGCAGTCGGTGCGCCTCGAACTTTTTTTTGAGCTCCCTGGTACGATTATCTGAAAATATGTACATATAAAGCTTATAAATATAAAGCTTATTCAAACTTCAAAACCCCTGATAAGAAAGGCTGTATACATATACTTTTTGCAACAAAATATTTATCTATATATAATTATAGAAATTTCTAATTAAAAATAGTAAAAGAATTAAATATCATTGAACTACTGCTGTTAGTTTACATACGGAAGTTAAATGTAAGTGCTATGTTTAATGCTTAATTACCCAATGTGCATATATTGCATATATTGCATTTTTCCAATAGCATTCCAATCGGTTGCTATAACTCAGCTTTGAAATACTTTTTATGATCACTGCAAGCATGCAAGTCACAGCTAAAGGCACTAAAATGCATCCTGCTGCTTTGAATATAATCCCCTGAAATGTTTAATTTTTATATGCAACCTATTGACATAAACACATATATATATATGCATATGTGTGTCATTGGAATAGCCAGTCGACGGGTTTGTTACTTAATAGCCCACTAAAAAATCGGTGAGTTCAGTAAACTGCCAGAAATTCTCTTGTCGTGCGTTTTCAATGCCTTTCGCGCGCGTTTCGCGTGCGATTCGGTAGCGTTTTCAATCGCCCACTGGCTTTTTGCGATGCCAGATGCTTAAGATCATTAGCGAGATGCAATTTCTTTTATTGATCGGCTGCTGGAGATTGCCCCTTTAAGGCCATTTTGGCTGGCTTAAGTTTACCGTTGCAGGCCAGCTTTATTTATCGTCTTTTGTCACGACCATAAAAAAATAAAAAGAAAAACATCCAGAAGCGATCTTTGCATGCGGAATTAACTTTTTCTCGTCCGTCTGGCGGTCATAAAGTGCCAGACAGCAGGCGGATTGGCGGCCATCGGAGGGAGCAGCCTGCTCAAAGACCACCCAATGTTCAGTTAGCCGAGCTAATCCCCGATCCTAGTCCCAGTCCCCATTCATTCACCTAGTGGGAGAACAACTTTGCTGGCGAATCTCCTAGGGAGAATCAACGGTTGACTCCACATGTAATTTTCATAAATGCTCCATGATTGAATCATCAACATAACGAGCGCGCTGGCAGGGAATGGGTGTGTATTATTGTTGCACTGTCACAAAATACTAGGACCCATCTACACAGAGTAAGATTTGTTCCAAGAATAATATTAAACGAATAATGCTACTTTGGGGCTGCTTATACGGGAATTTGGGAACTATGATGGAATTCCAAGTAGTTCGAAATCACATTTAGCCTCAGTGCATTTGTGGTAGTCCCAGGTTGCAGTGGCGACCGGAAGGACGAGGCAGGAGGTGTTGGCCAGCCTCAGAGTTTGCTCCAGCTGCTTCAGCCACAACAGCCACATGAATAATTCAAGGGGCTCTGGCTCAACAAGCCAGGAGTACTGAAAACACAGGGCTTTCAGTGGCGCGGTGGCCTGGAAAATGGGGGGAGTGCGGGGTGTGTGGTCCACAAGGGGGGCAATGTTGCAATGTTCTTGAAAGTCTGCTTTGCTGTCTTTGAACTTGATGGCACTGCCAATGAAAATGTGGGCCAATCTCAGGACAACAAGCAAAGGCGATGAGGTTTGGGGGAAGATCCCCGAAAATACCACAGTTGTGCTAGGCCAATAAAGCCATTTTGATTGCTACAGAATGTTATACACCATATTACCGAAGGAAATCGCAAGAGAAATTCCAATCATTTAATTAAATTAAGTTTATTAAATTAGCACAAACATGTAGAAGCGTTTAATGAGCTTTAGAATCGAGTATTGCAGGGAATATATGTATGTATAAAACCTTATATATGTATTTAGATGATTTTAAGAATTGCTTTTAAAGCGTTGTCGATATCCAACGTTAATATTTGTTTAATCAACGTTATTCTTTGTAACTGCATTCCGCGGAGTTAGAGTGAATTTCCCATATGGAAGCATACTTGAGTAAATATTTGTAGGTGCAACTCAATTGCAACGAAAAATCAACAAAAATCGCTGTAGCTGCACATATCGCATGTGATAAGAAAATTGCATCATTAGGCATTTACAGCGACATCCACAGGCATTATTTCCATTGACAATTTCCCAGGCCGAGTGACACACTTTCCGCGACTTTTGCTAACGGTTTTCCCAACAACACTTTTCGCGCCCATTAAGCGACGACAATTTTCCACTCAAATGCAAAAGGCGGTGAAAATGCGGAAAGGGGGTGGAGATACAAAAATATTGAGGCAGGCCGAGCTCACATTTCATTGTCAGGGGTCTGGGTTAGCTTGTGGTTGTCTCGTAATTGCCAATACACTGGAAAAAAACAAGCAAAGAATTGGAACTAATCTAAATAATTATTGTTTTATTTAATTATTGCTTTATTTACCTGAAAGATTTTCATAAAACTCTTAGAAAGAAGTAGAGCCCTAACAAATGTTCAACTAACTTAAAGTAATAAATATTTCTCTCAGTGTCCGTGTGGATTTTGTTTAGCCTTGTGTCTTTTAATGAAGTAATTGGCTAGATCTGTGGAAGTCTCAAATTCCCTCCTCCTTAAAAAACGAAAAACAACAAACTATCAACTTAATTGCAACGAAAGTGCAGATGCATCATCACCCAAGTAACTAAAAATGGGAAAAACGCATCTTTTGGGTGATTTTTCAACTCCTTGAGGTGCAGTTTTCACTCACTTTCCTACGGTTAGAAAGTAAAGTGCGTGAGTTAAGCTCTTGCCTGAATTTCCACTCGTCCTTCTGGTGACATTTGCGCCCTGCTTTGCCATCATTCATGTGGAGAGTCACGTGCCAAAGGATAAAACAGTCATTTTCATTTCCATTGTCATAAATAACAGGAAAAACAACTGGGATTGCCTGCAGATCTAGCCACAGTTGCGGAGTGCCAAATAGTTAGTAGTTAGTAAGAAGGTTGGCATAAGAAGTTACATGCTACTTTAGAAAATATGCTAAATATTTAATTGGATGGAAATATTTGTAAGGTTAAGCAGCTTAAGAAATTGCAAGTACTATTTAAAGCATGCTCCTATTATTGCGAACACGACTGTTTGCCTCGACTTCCTTTTGCCACATCAAAGGGCATTTCATGGCATTTTGTTCGGCTTGTTTGGCCCTTTCGCCCAGAGAATCGCATAGAGTTCGTTTAGCACATTTGCTTAGCACATTTTTTTATGGCCAGAACGTGATGATCATGGGCGGGCGCCTCGGACATCTATTTGCAGCACGGATGCCGGCGGGCGAGGAGGGGATTGGTGTTCACCATTAATGGCCCCAATGAACCCCGAACGAGGCAATCTTAAAAAGGGCTAAAGGGTAGCATACTCATACTCATACTCATACTCACTGTTGTATTTGATAGTCCTCAACTTTTCAACGGAGTTCTGTTCTGCGATTCGCTCTTTCAACACTGTCAACTCGCCCGATTGATCTGATAGATAGTCATCGCTCTGTTTTGATGAAAAGAAATAAATGGAAAATTTAGAATACCATAATATTGCAAAGAGATAGGTCATAATGTTCACATAACATGTGCGAACCAACTCTTTATTTATGGTTATAGTCGGTTTTTTATTTATTTTTTTGGCTGCCCTGCGGCCACGTAACCATATTTTCCACTGAGAGAGCGAAATTTTGCTGCTTTCATTATTATTGCACAATGTGCAGTAGCTCCGCTGTTACACATGCATTTTTTCACCCATAAAGTATTAAAACATTTGTGCCATTTTTTCTAGGAGTAAAAACGTGGCGGCAAATAATATGGACCAGCTAATAAATTGGATTGTGTCATGTGACAGGCAGCATACAGGAATGTTTTTCCCATATTTACCCAATCAAGTATTATATGAAACAACATGTGGAGCATTCATTTATTCTGGAGATTTTTTTGACAAATATTTACTTGGGGGAAATATTTTTAAAGATAACTTAAATCGAGGAAGATAAACAAAAATAAGATACAAATACTTATTAAAAACAACAAACTACACTTTTAAAAATATTTTTAAATTAATTCAACATAAAGCCGCAATGTTCTGATAAATTTCTCCATACTTTTCCACAAAGGGCGAGTGCAATTAAATTGCCTTTTGATTTATGCCGGCTACTGGTGCTCACGCAGCAATTTTGATTTATTTAACTGATTTTTAACACAACTCACAGAGAGCCAAGCGAAAAGAGGGGTGAGAGGGTTGCAAGTGCAGCTGCAAAGTGAAAACTGCGTGCCACACCTGAGAGCACCTGAAAAGCTATCACTTACAGCTCAAAGAGGAACAGCAGCGGATGTGGGGAAAACTTTTACAATTTGCATTGCCACACACTCGCACGTATCGATTTTCAACAAAGGGATGCACTTGCTTTTCCCACGTTTTTCCCAGCCCCAAAAAGGCGTCCCGAATGTCATGAAAACTAACGACATGCATATAAGTGATACATAATGCGACGGGAAAATCGGAAAAGCGGGTGTGGCTGCCTTCTGGGTGTAATAAATGGAGTGTGCATGTAAGAAAAATGACACCGGCAGGAGCAGAAAGGATAAAGCAGCCAGCATACAACTCCATTCGCATTCCCAGCAGAGTCACCAAAGCGTTAAGTGAAATGGCCAGCGAAATGGGTGGAAGGGTCCATGTTCATGGCTGCAAAACTGAGCAGATCGCTGGCTAACTGAAATTGAGGGTTGTGCCGAGTCATGTCAGCTAATGGCTTGGATGCATAAGCTATACTTTTCCGGGGGCTTAATGAATGCCATGCAAGGACCTGCAAGGACATTTGGTCCTGGCAGGATCAGGCTCCCTATTAATCAATATATGTGCCCTGTAATTTGAAGTTATTTCTTTGCTTCGACAATTTGATTTAATCCATTAATTTAGACAACATAAAATGACATGTTTCTAGTTTAACTTTAATTATTTAATTGTTTATATTCAATAGGATTGCCTCGAGTGCAATGATCGTTTTGCCCATGCGCATCAAAGTCACTCGAATCGTATCTGGAATCTCTCCATCCCATTTCCTATCCAATCCCATTTCTTTTTTTTTTATACAATGTAGCCAATTCCTCAGCTCTCCTTTCTTATAACCAGTTCTACTTAAGCTTCATTACGCATGCTCAACCATGACACGACCATTTCATCCAGGCTGGCAGTTGGCGACTCCCCCGACCTATTCTGGAAACTCCTCAGTCGCCGCAGTTCCCCTCGAATTACCATCAATCTGGAGTGCCAATCCCAGGAGCAGGAACCGGAGCTGCACTACACGGTGAGAAAAACATTCCAAATACATGAACATCTATTACATTACATGTTTATTCAAAGATTCAATGAGACTATAGTTTCATTACAAGCTAGATCGCCTCAAGAATCACCTAAATGTGCATCGAAATTGGAATAGTATGTTGAGTAGTTAGTCCCTTTTCTTCTTAGTGTAAAAACCAAGTTGAGGCAGGGACACACGACTGAACAAAAAAAGCTATTAAGTGTCTGCTTGGTTGACAGGATTCGAAAACAGTGTTTTTTTTCGTTAGGCTCGCTTCGGCTTCTATAGAAAATAATAATAATAAAAAAAAAGTAAAGAGACCAAACTTCATTTGCATTTGCCCCTTGTTCTGTTTTGAGCGTTTGAAGGATGCTTTGGCCGGAGGAGCAGTTTCTTTATTATTTTTCACTTTTGTTTTTTTTTCCGCACCTTTTTTGTTTAGCCTCAATTGGGATTCCTGGCGTGGGTGTGACTTGTGTTTGGTATTTTACGAGCCAGAAGGTAACAACAACGGCAGCGACAACAATAATAAAGAGCCTGTCGTGGGTTTATTTGCAATCAAAAGAGTTATGAGCCAAATGCAAATAGCGCACCCAGTACCCTGTTTTATGATCCCCCGTCCCTTACACTCTAAAATAAAATCTACAATTGAAAACGAAAATAAAATAATATTTTTAAATTCAAGATGGTTTGTAGCATATCAATAAGATTAGCTTGTAAAATATATGGAATAAGCATTTACTTTAAATCACTATTAAAACTATTTATACTAGTGTATTCCTTTGTAGTTACAGAAATAAGCCACTGACAGCGAACTTCAGGGCTTAAAGGTGTTGTCCCTGGTCAAGATTAAATACCCCTTTCCCCCGCCGCCCACTGTGCGGATTGTAAAATGCGTGAATGAGCTAAAGATGAAAAAGAAACTGGAGAATCTTCATCAACAGTGGCAGTGGCGGCACAAAAAGTCTGTCCAACAAATTCGCCAACAACTGTGCAAATAAACAACAACAAACCAGTGGCGGTGGGTGTGAGGTAGGGGGTGCATAATGGGCCAAAAAGGGCAGGACGGTTGGGCCGGAATGCATCGTAGAGCTATAGTACAATCCAATATTTGTTCTCGCCAAAGAGAGTACAACAAACAGGGCCAACTAAATGTGCATGGCCATACTCCACTCGTTATCTTTCGTTCCAACGATTCCCCATTGAAACGCACAACTATAAATGGCCAAGTATATTCATAATGAATCGCTATAGCTAAATTAGAATTTTCACCCAGAAGGCTACAACGATTCAATGAACAATGAATCTATAAATTATATTCAGATATATCTGATTTCAGTTATAACAGACAAACATGATTTTTGGGTGTAAATTAGATTAGATCGCCCCACAGATCCCTTGAATTCATATACTTGCAATAACATATAGATATGCACATACGTTTATTTTTCAATGTAGTATTTCCGAGTTCAGTGGCTCGAGTTCATTGAATGATTACACTGCTAATCTTTCATTGAAAAGCATGAATACAATTCATTCATGTGACTACTCATAAAATGAAAGGAGAAAGAGCGGAATGTCCCATTTATTTTTCCTTTGAATTGCTATATTATCTTCTCTAGGGCATCCGCAGTTCGTGGGCAGTCAGTTTTCGAGGCCTTTCAGTTTGTGTTTTACTAATTTGCGTTGAATGCGATGCCGTGAAATGCAAATGTAGCAATAGCAATTTGACTAAAAGCTAAGCAGGGAAAATGGAAAAATGTATGAAAAAGCGCAGCGAGCAGTGTTTGTGCAAATGTCCGCCTCGAAATTCTAGTTTTTCTCTTTAGGAATACAAACATGGCCCAGACACGCACAGCACAGTAAAGCGGAAATTGCTGATGGACCACATGGCGTATGCTTAATATGACATGGGTGCTTCTCTTACTTATTGTACTGCGTTTGCTTTAGTTTTTTTTTCGTTTTTTCACAAAAGTGCCAATTAGGCGGGCACTCACCGATCTGCTTCAAAATTCAACCATTAACTTGAGTAATTAAAATCGGCCACACTTTGCGTATTTACTCGTAGTTTTTCCTTTTTTTGCATCTTAATTGAAACTACTCGCATTAAAAGCGCATACAATTTTATATTTCTTAGCGCGCCAAGTATTTAAGAGAAGCGAAAACGAAATGCGCAAAGGACTGGCTGTATAAAATGCTTTTTAATTTTTAACGAGCGAGCGTAGCCGCGAAATCTGCCGCGACTGCTAGGCTCGTTTATTATGACAATTTTATATTTGTTTGCGTTCGGCCGACTGCGAAAACGAAAGCAGGCAAAAGGAAAGCATCAAGGCTGAAAGTAGAAATCAGAAAGCAAGACGCCGCCTTTGGGACCATAAATGGCCATAATATCCATCCAATGCCAATGACAGCGAGGTGGTGTTTTGGCCACAGAACAGGCCGAACGGAGCGGTTTGAACGGCTTTCAGGGTTGCGCGCTTAAATCTAAAGGAATCAGGGTCAGGAAACTTGTAATTGTAATTATTCTTTATGCTTTGTGCTTAAACTAATAAGATAACTTAAGTGAAAAAAAGTTCATAGAAGAGGTTGCTAGGCTAAATCAAGTTCATAAAACCTATGAAAAAGAATTCTATAAAGACAACTTATATTATTTCAATAAATCCTATTACATCCCTAGTCACTTGCTGCGTTAGCGAGTCAAGAAGGCGCCTACCAATTAAATCGCCCATTCGCAACACAAAATCGCTGCAACATGTTGCAGTTGCACGGCAAATGCCGGAAATGTGAACTGATGCATCATCATCATCGTCGTCGTCGTCGTCGTCATCGTCAGGGGAATCGATCGAGAAACTGATTGCCGGTCGAGACGTCGAATCGCAGAACATGTCTGGGAAAAGTTGAGGGGATTGGACTTTGAGAGGGGCTGCGAGTGTCGGGGCTGTCTGCCTCTTCTAATTGCAACGCCCACACGCACCGATAGATTGCCGCTAGATTGCCCAAGAGATTGAAACGTAGCTGCCACACCAATACAGCAATCCAGCAATCCGTCGATCCGCCGATCTCCCGACTTGTCTGGCCTGCTCTAGATTGACTTTTCAATCTGCAATTTGTTTGAATTTATCAAAGGCGATACACTGACTGACGAAAAGGAAATATTGACTTTGTTGCGAGACTCGTGTGCAAACAAAAGATGGACAACACGGAAATCGGTGATTTATCAGTGTAGAGAAGATGGGTACTACTAAGTCCGCTGAACTTATAACAAATAATAGAGTTATTCTATATATATAGAATAAGAATTTCAAAATAAATAGTCCAAAAATGTGATTTATAAAGAAATTCTTTACAATGTCTTTCATCTTTCCCCGGATCGTGTACTTTCCCGGAAAATATGGCGAACGAAGGGAGAAATCGCCATTACATTTAGAACAAAGAAATTTATATGATTTATGTTCGCGTGGAGTGTATTAAGGCCTCGTCTTGGCCATGATTTATATTCGCTGGTGGGTCTTAATTGCGTGACTCTTGGCGCATGCCCCGTTTAATGGCCAACAAGTCGCCGTCGATCAATCAGCCAGCCGTACAGTCGCGTCCACTTAATTATGGCCGGCCGCCGAAATGCGTGAACTCTTTGCACATAATTTATTGGTCTGGCGACGAGTTTCCCTACACCTTTTCTCAAGTTGTTTTCTTTTCATTTTGGCGACTAGTTGTTCCCGTTCATTAGGCGGGCGATGTGTCGCAGACTAGAAATTAATTACATAAAACTTTATAGATTTGTCATAAATATGCAGAGAGCTTCCGCGTGAAATACCATAAATCACGTTCAGATCACTGACATACGAGTACTTTGTAGACCGCCCGAAAGCTGTTTGCTATTATGTCATAAGCCGATTTGCCCGTCATTAGTTTCTTTTCTTTTTTCAACTCTTTGAAAATATTGCTAATAAATCAGAAATCTTGTCGACATTTACATTATCCCCAAAATTCGTATTGGTGCGTGGCAACTGATTTCATCGTTCAACTCTGTGTGGCAATAGACGGAGTCAACACAGATTTGCTGGGGATAGAAATTTTATAGAATTTTATAGGGCGCAGAGAACGTTGTTGTTTATTTCTTGATGCGCCGTCGAAGTGAGAGTGAAATGATTTTATTTTCGAAGTACCCTGCGAATATACTGAAAAATCTCAGAATTGATTATAATTGATTAATTTATTGTGTTCAAATGTCAACCAAAAGAACTAATTGCTATAATTGATTGCTGTTGATTAATCAGTTGAGTATTATAGCTCTTATCACAGTAAGTTCAAGAGCAAATAGTTTTAGTGCTATCTTGTCTGCTTTCCATTCTCAGGCATTCTTTGCCAGCTATTTATTTGCCGCAGATAACCTCCTTTTATTCTAAGCCCGTGTTGATAAAGGCATTTTCTAGTCATTCAACTATGGCTATTGTACGATTGTGAGCCGTGTGCTAGCGACCAGATCAAGTTATATTAATCGCACATTTGCCTATAAATACGAGTGCAGATTTACATTTTATTGACCTTGTTCCAGCAGCAGCACATAAGTTCTTGATGATTAATCGATTCGCATTCAAGCTGTTTGCAATGCTAGAATTGTTGCTGACCCATTTGCGTGGCTTATATTAACATTTTCATACGAGCAGGGTTATTTTTACCAGGTGCCAAAAGAATATTTTGGCCAACATATAGGGCCCGTTCGCAGTTCTTAATCTCAGTGCAGTTATGCACACGGAATGCGTTGGCAAACAAACAGGCAAAGGTAAACACACAGGGAGAACTCAAATGGCATGTGGGGAGTTCGAGCTCAGAGGCAAGTGCAGCGATTTCCCAGGTCGAAAAGGCGGACGGAAAGTGGGTGTGGTCGGGGAAGTACCAAGTACAAAGTTCCAACGAGCAGATATTAAATTCCTCTTTTCAGAGGTCAAAGGATGCGGTCGGAAATGGGAGCAGGGATATCAGGGATATCAAGGTACAATCATGACCACAGACCATAAGCTATTTATGCCGCCTGAGTGGATATGCCACAAGCTTCACCCCTCCCAACCCCCCTCCCATTCCGATTGCCCATTTTCCCCATATCTCCTTATCGCACCTTTGCATGAGATTGGATCACTCATACACACACCCAGAAAAATACGATGTTGGTGACATCACTTATTCTCATGAGAAGAAACCTTCTTTGCAATCTGAGAAAGGTTCCATTTCGATCTGAGTATACTGATTCGATCTTGGCAAGATTTGGAGTTCAAAAATATTCAAATCGAAATCGTCGAGAATGATTTTTTTTATGAGTGTAGTTACATTCAAATGTGCAAGCGATAATAGTGAAAATCCAACACAGACTCTGCGTCGAGGAATAAAAGCGACGGCCTTGGGCTGATAAGCGATTAATCGCAGAATCTAAAAATGATTGTCGCCAGCTTTGGGGAAATCCAACGCTATACTTTTAAACCTTTCGCAATATTGTCGATTGTCGATTCTAGCGAATTTCACGCAAATAAAAATTAAAAAGAAAACTATTTTTTTTGCATGCCAATGATATAATAAACCAAGCATTGTAAGAGATCTCAATTATATAAAGTTCATTGGAAATGCTCATTTCTCGAACATTAATCAGCCCCTGTGTCAGTTCCAAGATTTATCAAAAGCATTGTTTTTGGGACCAACAAGTAAGCGATCTATCATTATTTCGACATAAATCAATCGAGTTATTTTTTGGCAAAACCCTTCTTCTACAAAATCGATTGACGCGTTTTTCTCAGAAATCTGTATTAATTGGTAATAAACTCATATGAGTATTGAATGACTCTTACTGCTGATGTTCGATCTCAATTACGAGTAATCAATGTAAATCAGTGAAATTGTTCCTAAACAGAGTAAATCCCATATATTTAGACACGATTGATTTCCCCTAAAGGGCGGCAGCCGTTGCAAGTTGTCAAGTCAATTAGGCCAATTAACGAGGGACCACCATAACGGAAAGTCATGTCTTTGGCATCCCAAGACCCTTTGCAACCCGTTTCATTGCCATCAACCAGCTGTCGGCCATGGAGCCGAAAAAAAACATGCAATAAAAAATGAAACAGCAGAGCGACAGGTTCTTCTGCAGATCGCCCCTTTGTCGATTTTAAACGGATCGGCACAATTACAGGCCGGAAAGTGAAACCGAAAGCGATTGTTGGGCAGAGATCTCTCTTCTGGATCGGGATCGGGATCTGGATGTGGACATAATGCTGGCTACCGTTTGCACACCGCCAAATTGGCTTATTAACCAAATTGGTGGCTCCTACCTGCCGCAACACGTTTCATAATTGACGCCGTTGTGTAACTCCTCTCGCCGAACTGGCGAACTGGCGAGCCACATGGGTGGGCTCTGCGATCCTCGATCCGCAATGGGTTAGTGGAGCGCTGGGAGATCGCAGATTGGAACGGAGCGATTGCCAGTCCCAGGGTTAGTCACCCGTCGCTGTGGGGTTCAAGGTGAGCCATCTCGTTGCGATCCGACCCATTCCGATTCTAATGCGCATCAAGCAGTTGCAGCTACTGCAGATACTTGACAAACTCATCGAGAGTCGAGTCGACCAAAGAAATCAGAAAAAAAAAATGGCTGTGACTCATTTCTGGAAATTTATTCACATATATCAGATATTCTATATTATTTTTTTCTTTTAGCTTATAAACCGATACTACATTTCGATTTCCCTTAATTTTTTAGATCCTTCAACAAGAATTACTCGTAAATTCTTTTTCTTATCGTTTTTACCTTCATATAAGTTTCTTAACATTAAAATAAAAAATAAATATTTGACCGTCTCGATACTGTCATGATGAGAAAATAGGATGGGGTGAGTAAGCAGGACTTAACTTTTATGGTTCACCCGAAGTGTTTGCCATCGTGTGGGTCCCCAGATTAGAGATACAGTACTCACCCCATCGACGGCCGCATCGGAGCTAAGATGATTGTCGTCGCCCTGGCCCCAGTGGACGCCACTGAGACTGCGGCCCTGAAGAATTACTTGCTGGGGGGCCTGATCACGTGGCACGCGCCTGCGGATCAACCGGATGAGGTACGACCTGTCCCGCTGGACCGCCCGATCCTCGGAGTACTGCTCGAAGTCAGAGGACTCCTCGTCCTCTTCCGCGTTATGCAACTCGTTTGGTGGGAGGACGTAGCGAGCGAGAGGACGATTGGTTTGTGGATGGGAGGTGGTCATGGTCATGGGCAAGGTCGAATTCCGCACGTCGAAGTAATTGCTATTTATGTCAGTTGGAAAACTGGAATAAGCGTGTGTCGTCTTCCAAAATGCAATGGCGATGAACGCCAGCACGAGATTGCGTATTCCGAGATTCATATTTAAATGTTGCATGAAATATTTTTGTATTTATTTAGATTTGTTCTAAGTTTTTTTTTTAAGTAATTGATTAGCACTCCGATCGCGATAATTCTATATTGGCATCCTCATATTCTGCTTTCTGCAAATAAGAATAATAAATACGCATTTATTAGGCACTTGGCTTCTTATTAATTTTATTCACTTTCGTAGAGTTTTTGTGTACGTTTTAAATAGCTTTACTTTTTTACAACCAACATTTTGTTTTATTCACTTTATTTTCGACTTCTATAGTTGCTTATTTGCATTGTGTTTTTTCTGCTCCGTTAATTGCACTTTGCGAGAACTTTTTTTTTTATAATTTTATGCTCCAACTTGCCAGGGAATTTTTCGAGTCTAACAAGTTGCTAAATATTTTTGGCAGCTGAATGTTTGTATTTTGGCACACGCCTTTGCTTTTAACGCGCAGCTGCGTAGAACCGGCGTTTTCTCTGATGCAAAAATATCGGAATACAAAATAAAACAACTTGTTACTCAATCGTTTTTTATTTACACTTCTCTGAGTGGCTGTCCGATTTTCAAAATGTTAGACATTGCCAGAAAGACAATAAACATTTTAAAGCCGCTGCTCAAAAACATAAAACAAGCACATCACTTGCAAAAAGGCCTTTTATTTGTTTTGTTCAATAATTTTGTACACCCAGTTGTTAATTAAAAGCCGGCTTTTAACTAACTTTAAATTACAACTAATTTCAATTACCGAATTTTACGCGAAGTTGTGAAATGCAATTAAATTTGTGCTCATCAACTTTGACAATTCATTTGTTTTCGATGAGCCTATTAATTTTTCATTTAAAAATATTAACAAAGGATTAACCTGTTGCACACTATCTCAGGGATTATTTTATAACTAATTGCACTTATTTTTTCACTAAGTTCTTAATTTTTATAAGGACGCCGTTTGGGTCTCAAAGGATTAAGCTTGAGTGCTGAATTTCACGGAGCATGCGACCGATCGCTTCGAGTTCCACCGTACAACTGTTCGGCATGGCCGTTTCACAGCCGCGCGATCCACAAAAAGCTTGCGCTCTGCTCTCTCACAGAGATTCGGAGAGTAAGCACTCATGAGATTGCCATAGTGACGTCATCCCGACATCAATGTACATTTACTTATGATCTGCATACTTATCGTTTTTATACCAATTAATGTAATTACATACATACATGTACATACCTCTAGCTCGTGGAGTAAATGATTATATTTATATTTCGGCTGTGTAGGGATCTGTAAATGTATTGAAGTATTGAAGATTGGCAGTTCCGTGTTCGTCAGGATGTACGGTTGTTCGTCCTTTTTGTCCGTAAATGTTGGTGTGGGGAAATTTCAAACGTTTCATTTAAATATGTTATGAGCAATTATAGTACCACTAACATCATTTAGCTGAGTAACTACAGGATATATGGGATATCAATTGTACACTTTACAATTTAATGACCCGAATTGCTAGTAATTTTAATTCTGACTTTGATGATTTATTGGCCGATGAATTGTGAAACAAAAATAGTATCTTACAAGAGGGAACGCTATGTTTGACTACGCGTTACGCAAAAGAAAATAAAAAGATTTTTTTAATAGTTTTTTTTTTTTATGATGTTTTAATGTTAATGGTAACAGAGATCTCAATTCCAACGTGCAATTAACACCTTATATACTTTTTCTAGCCATTGCCTATCTAGGTACACAATTTATAAATAGAAGTGATTCGCGGCGAACTTAAATGCCTCATTTGCAGGCAAATTACAAGAATGCTTATTGGTAAGACACTTTTAGCTGGGATTTATTTCGTTTTCGTATGTAAATGCACACGCAAACGATGAGATTCAGCTGGTGACGTTGCTCCGCCTGTCAACACGTTGGCCGTTGAGGACTGGAATCCTCGCGGATTCGTCTTATTTATGGCCACTGGCTGGTTCTGCTAATAGCCCATAAATCTTATTAATGATATCTGTCAAGTGAGCGTGGCAATCGAGCAGATCTGCATCCAGGCGCTGGGGTTTCATTCCTCGATTCTAAGTCGGGAATTCTCTGTTGAGACTGGGGGCATTTCTACTCCATTCTCAGTTCTCTGGTGTTGATGATGGACAACAGCTTTCAGCGCTACCGTCAATCAGTCGGGCTGACAAAAAGTTTTTACCCCTTTTTCCGATGAAACATGGTCGGACCACTACACACACACACACACTTGAATACCCTTTCGTTTTGGGTATATCAGTCTGTCCATTTAAGGCAGAACATATGAAACAAGGTGTAAGTTAAGATACATGCAACGAAGTCCAAAAAATGTTCAATAACTAAAAATTATAAGTAAAAGATCAATAAAATGTAGTGAATATATAAATTTATACATTTTAATATTTTATTAAATGGTGTATATAACTTAAGCCTATATAAAAAACTGAAATGCCGTATGTATTGTAAGTTTAAATTTCATTTTGTAATTAGTTGGCAGCTTGGCAGGATTTTGTTAGGGTATTCTGAGATCATCATCATAGGCATGCATTCCTTGTTCACACTTTGTTGTGCAACACTCAAATGCTCCCGCCCTGCCACAAGTGGGCGTGGTTCGTGGGCGTAGCTGACTTCGCACCAGGCCAATAATCTTTAATAGGTCCAAAGAATTTTTTTTGTTTTGTAGCTGTCTACTCTCTTTTCACTCAACACCAAGCGGAAATATGCGACCGTCTATGTCGCGCGGTCCTCTGCACTCACTTCCCCACTACGCCGCCCCCAAAAGCTTGGCCCTCCCCCCCTCAAAAAGTTTTCGCCGCCCCTGCCCGAATTTCGAGTTTTCTTGTAGACACCCACGATCGGGAATTTGCATATGTGTCGCCTGATCCGAATTTTTAGTTCGTCACCTCCGTCTGTGCAAACACATTTTGTTAAATTTTCATATTGCTGTTTTTGTACTTCCTGTTCTCTTACAAGATCAAACCTATCAGTGTGAGTTTTTTTTAGGTTCTTCTGATATTAATTGTATATATATATATTTATAAGTGGAAACTTAAAAGCTGCTATATTGTAACAAATATGTAGATCTGCTAATCGCGAACGTCGAGCTTATCTACATCTTGTCTTTGTCTCTGTTTCTGATGATATCACCTAATTCATTGCGCCACTAATTGGCGTACGATATTTCGTTTAATAAAATAAAAGGCACTAAATGATAGTGATTCAACCAAACCTCAGTCTTGAAATTCCCACATATGAGAAGATACTTAATCTCTGGATCATTTTGCGAGGGCGCTGACAAAAGCGATCACTTACTTATCACTCAGACCCCCATTTTCCCCCCTTTTAAGACGGCCTGTTCCAGTTTTCAGCTTGTAGTTTTCAGTTTTCAGTCTGCGGTTTTGTTTTCCTTCGATGGAGCTACAGAATTGACAATTAGTGAAAGTGAAAAATGTGTCTGGTCTGTCTTTGTGGCTGTTGTTTGTCTAGACCAAATATCTGTAAATGCCTTTTATGGCTCCATCGAGATCTTTCGACCTGGGACGTGTGAATATTTGGGAAAGCTAATCCCCATGATTTGCACTTTGCTCGCTGCACTCTGAAAAATTACAGAATATTTGCTTGATGATTTGCTTGATACATTAATGGGTATTGGTGATGCGCTTAAAGGATATATATGAAGTTATTTTCAAACCCCAGTTCATCACAGCTTTTCTCGCCAGGATTCTCCTATGTCAATCGCACTTAATCCTTTAGCAAACTTGTCTGTGATCCTGTTCATCGTATTCTCATCTTTTCACTCCGCCATGGGCCATGTTTCAGATAAAGTGACAAAACGTGGGCTTCGATTTACAAGTATGTTAATGATTTTTTTTCATTGTATTGACCATTTTAAGGGCTTAGCTTTGAATACTCTCGGTGTGCGCTCCTTTCCCCTTGAAAGCCATTAATAAAAATCGGTGTGTAAACAATAAACAAATAATCAGAGCTCCAGAGGAGCCGCGAGATTTATGCTCCACGACAGGGCTTAATAGATTGTGGCAACGACAAATTGCCTGGTTTTGCTGTTTGCTGTTTTATGCGGCCCAAAAGGTGGCGATAAAGAAGGCCAATTCGCAGCCGTTTCGGCCAGCTGGTTGTTGACTGGTTGGCCTACTGAAATCGGGAAACTGTGCCAGCGAATTTGCAAGTAAATCAAACGCAGTGTACGAATAATTTGGCAGAGAATCGAATCGAAAAACGAGACAAGACGGCGGCAGGCAGCAACCTAAAAATAAAGGCCATGACGAAGTCGATGAGACATGTGTACCCGCTATATGCGATATATATATAGGCATATACATATGTATGAAGCGCGACGGGGGCGTGGCATCGCGCCACAAGTTGCAAAGCTATTTTTTATAGCGTCTGGCAATTGGCGATGATGCAAGGCGGCGGCCGTCCCCTTTGTGGTTTATTCTTTTAACGACAACATTATTTGCCGGCCGTTCTTGCGGCCACTTTTTATGCCATTTCTGCGGTTTTCTGTGCGTGGGCTCTCATTGATATTAATTGCTCGGCTTTCTTTTTGGCAGCCAGCGCAAGTGTTTATTTGGCTTATGTCTTCCGGCCAAAAAGAAAGTATATCGCGCAGTGGCTAGAACTAATTCTTGGCGGATTTGTTAGTGTTTTCGGGTGCGAAAAGCTGGCTTTCCAGCTTTTTCATTCAAATTTTGAATACTAACATCGATCAATTTAAGCTAGTTAATGTTGCATGTTTTCATATCTTGAAGCCTCCAAGTCCATTCTTATATGGTTTTATATTGCGAATTTTAGTACTCTTCACATTTTTATAGGGCAACCAAAGTGCTATCTCTAGATGGCATCGCAAACCACATAAACTACATATTTTCTGCCACATTTTGCGGGCACTTTGGTGTCTTTTGGTTTTGCGGCATATGCTGGGGTTATAAAACATCCCGAACTGTGCTAATGTTTTTATTTTCTCATATGCATATATATATATACATATATATATATATATTTCCTTTTCTTCGGGGGCGCCAAGCCAAAGCCAATTTGGCGACAGTTGCTCGACGTCAGTTTTCCCATTTTCCTCGCCCTGGCAATTTTCCCAACAGCATTTTCTTTTGGGGGAGGCAACAAGTGTCTGCATTTTGCGTATATTTTGTGCCACCTTTTTTCTTGGCTGCTTTGCATTTGATGATTAATGCTGTTTATTTTTGCCTACTTGGCCAAGGGATTTTGCAGTTTTTAATTGGGTCAATTCGGTGATTTCGCTACTTTACAATACCCGTTACTCGTACAGTGAAAAGTATGTAACAGATAGGAGGAAGCACTTCCGACCATATAAAGTATATATATTCTTGATCAGGATCTTTTCGCCTGTCTGTCTGAGAAAGTTTAGAAAGCTTGAACACAAAAGCCCGCAGTCGAGAAATATCTTTTGAATTCATTTGTCGCACTCCCACTGGCTGTAATGGGTATCTGATAGTCGAAGAACTCGACTATAGCGCTATCTTTTGTTATTGCTTTCCATTTCTCAGCTGCAAGTTCAAAGTTCTCAAGCGATCCGATTGCAAATACATTTTCATGTGCACAAAGATTGTTTTATAGATTACTGACTCAAAGAGATCTCAAGCTACACTTTCTTTATGAGGTTTTCTGTAAATTTTTTAAAGTCTACAAGTGCATCATAGATGTATACTCATAAAATTCGAATGAAGAAATGAGATAGCTAACGTTCAAGTATTTTGTTCACTATTTTTATGTAATTCCCGTTTAATCTAATGTCTTTTGCATAAGTCCCCAAAATGTTCTTTTCCTCTCGCACAATAAAGTTCAGCTGTGTGTGACCTTTGTTTGCCATGATATGTTTGTTTGTTGTCTTCAAAAGTGGGATCCAGTAATTGTCTTTTTTTCCTCCGCCGGACGCCGCAAGATATGCTTTGATTTTGTCCGACTTTTTTCCTTATCGGAGGAGGAAAATCTTTTATTTACATTTTTCCCAACCGCAAAGTTCAAGCTCAACGCATCGTTGCGTGGGGTCTTTTGAGGACAGTAAAAAATGCCCTATACTTGTGCGGGGTATGCGTATTTTCAATGAACTTTTCATTGCAGTTTCATGAAAAAAGTTCCATAACATTTAGAAAAAAGTATCTTAAAGAGACCGAGGAATCCTCATATAGAATACATTAAACATATCACAAGCGATAAGCAAGTAAATCATGTATTTATGAAAAGAGAGGGTATTTCTTTTCTTCGCATTTATTTGAATTTTTCGATCCACTTTTTTGGTGCCTAGAATGAGTTGTTTGACTCAAAGCCAAAATCCTGAACGCTGTGCACGTGAGTCAAACAATGGTCTCATACCTCGGCCTTCAAAAGGCGTCGCTCGCCCCTCGCTTCTTCAGTCATCCGCTGATTTTCCATTGTCTCTGCGTTCCGTGTGTGTGCGGCACTCTGGCTGTTCAACTGCTGGCTACCAGCTCCTCTTGTTTGCCGACCATGCCGATAAGCACGTGTACTGTTTTTCCGGCGTGTAAATAGATGTATTCCCGGGGGAAACCACCGACTGCGATGGATATTTGGTTTTTTGCGGCCAACGCGTCGCTCGGCACGTTCAAAAATAATTTTCGGGTGAGTTCAAAAATCCGTAACTGGAAACCGAGACGAACTGCATTTTGATTGATTAAACAGACACACGACAGTTGATGACCTGCGCCAAATCCCCCCGCCCCCCCTTAATTAGTCGCGCTTGATTGTTGAGTGCGCGCGATCCAAAATTTGATGATTGCCTAACGAGATATTTGGGTGTTGGAAAATGTGTCCAAGTCGTGTAGCTTAATTGCAAGAGGTCAAGAGGGGGGTGGTGTGCTGTGACTATTACCGGTTGACCTCAGCGGTTAAATTTTCGGTTACCTCATCTGCATATGTGGCCCCCACTTTGGATTACGAAATCTCGACGGATTTTTGCATACATTTTTGTTGCCGTTGCTTTCTGCATACAAATTGTTAAGTTTTCTTTTTGTCGCCCAGGGCGTCTGTAAAAAAATTGTAAGAAAAATTTGCGAAAAAAAAAAACGGACAACTAGAAAGAAGGTACCACAGAAATACTCGTATAGCTGGAAGTAGCAGCACCAAAATATGAGTTTTATGCAAATTGCTTGCTAAATTTGTGATATTTGTGTCTGCAAGCGGTTTTTCTTTGTCCCATCCCACACACTCCACCCGTTTTCCCCTTTCCCCCAGCCACCGCCTCACCCTCCCTTAAGCTCCATGTAGCCACCAACTTTACTTGTGTTCCTCCGTTTGTGGTTGGATATTGTAAACCAATTTGCTTATGTGATTTGTCTTTCCACAGAAGAAGGGTTTTCCTCGCAACTCCTGTCTCTTTGGATCTTTAATACCCCCTGGGGCTGTGGGTTTCTGCGAAATGTGGGCGAAGGGTGGCCGGTTGGAGTGGGGTTGGGGGGCGGGATAGGTGCTCAATGGAGCTCCACCGTGATGTGTTTGCCCACAGGAAGATGTGGGGTGCAGACCCTGACATTTGACAGAATTGCGGGTACCCTTACGTCTTCTCGACTTCGGGCACAACAGTTTTATTTGCGGTTTTCATAGCTACAGCAGAAACCCCAACACTGTATCCAGTGAAACATAAAGTTTGAAATATATAAATATTAAAATATTTTGATTTGAAATATATTTTAGACATAAACAGAGTAATGATTGTTTTATTTTTTCATTCATAGTTATAGCTTTCCGTTGCTAGCAAGCTGACCTCAGCTGTGAATATGTAAAAGGGCTGGGTTTCATCTCTCAAAAGGGCAACACTTTCGTTGCCCGCTTCCGTGTGTTGAGTCATTCCAATGGATTCTTTCTTTAGGTTAGTCAAGTGCTCCTTGCTATGAGTCACAGGACCCGAATATTCCAATTTACGTTCTTGGTGAATCAATTGATCTGGGGAAATACAATAACTGTTTGTCAGGTTCACAAATGCTGAATTTTAAAATGCCGAATAATTATTTTAATAAAATGCGGCTTAAGGGGGCTTTGAACTTTCGCTTTTGACGCACTTTAGGTAATCGACCAAAAGTCTGGAGCATATTTCACATATTTAGCCAAAAATGTGGGCCAGACAAAAGGTTTTGACCTGGGATTTCATGAGACAGACATTCTGCCTGTGGGCCCACACATGCGACGAGATTCAATTAAATCTGCAACGATGCCGAATTTCAATTTCGATTTTCGATTTTTCGTCGTGTTATTTACAGGCTTTCAATTCAAATCCGATAAATGACAAGGGGCCAAAAGCGCGGAGCGCACAGATCGCAGATCGCGAGGCCAAGACACAAGCGCCAATGGCCAGGAGATTGCATCAGACAGGCACAGATCAGCCAAATGGAGGGGTCGGCCTGGGTGATGGGGGATATGGAGACTGTGGGTACTCACATTCATGACCAAATCGATGCCAAAGTCTGCTGGAAGCGAGTCTTGGCCTTTGGGGCGTTGTGCGGCTGGCAATTAAATTGCAAAATAATAATTTTTATTACCAACTTGACGACTGCGACGATTGCAGTGGAAGACTCTTCATTTGCGAATCGGTCTGTGGCCTCAAATGAAATGGAAATCAATTGCTAAGCAAAAAGACAAGAAAGATGTGATCGAATCGATTGACACCCTGGAATATCTATGTAAGTGCATTCACACCAAACCATCAGTTGTTAGTTAACACTATTTGAGCTTTCATTTGGCTTAGTAGTGAATAATTACATTTATAGTCTACGACTAATATGCATTGCTAGTCTAGGAACTTGTAGCTGTTTTAGCCAGGGTATCGAAAGGCGGGGACAAGATGGCATGTTAATTGAGCCGACTTTTGACGCTTTTGCGGGGGCGATTGGGTCGTTCGCGTTCGGTGTCGATGTTGTGGGTAGATCTTAATAATTGGCCATTGGCTTTCCCATCTAGCAGTGCTGCGATCGAAATCTGCCTACAAAACTGACTCAAAATCGTTCAATGAACCGATGATCTCCCCCTCCGCACACCGCCACCCTTCACCCGGCAGGCGATATGTGGGTGTCATGAAAAGGAAAATGGGGCGAAAGGTTGTTAAATGATTAAGAGGCGTGCCATTAGCTACAATCCTTAAGCCCCCCGATTTTCCGCCCCCTTTTTCTTGGGTGTCAGCCAGAGACGACGGTGCATTAGAAAGTTCGTGGGAAGTCTTTTCAAGTGGTTTGCCGACCCTGGGAAAAGGGGAGCAGGAGCTGGGAAAATGCTGCGCGATGGAGTGCAGAGAAGGGTTCGAGGGGCAGAGCGACCAAAGATGTCGACTGGGTCTGGCGAAGAGTTTTCGCAGTCAGTGTGAAATGGTTTTCATAAAGGAAGTAAACTGAGCACTGGCGCACATATGCAAAACTTAAAAGGTGGTAATAAAAAGCGCTAATATACATACTAACACACTAAGAGGAAAGTCTACTAAGATTGAACTTACCAAGCTGAACTGAATGCTAATTTCATATGTATCTTATAAGAAACACTTACTGCTTGAATACTAAGTGTAAGTTTATAACATATTATTATATTATTATTTTAAATTCCAGAAGCATTCTTTCTGTGTATGACTGTGTGTTTGCATATGCACATTTTATGTTAATTGAAGCAATGCGTCAATGGCAATTTCCCTGCTCCTCTCCTCCTGTTTTCCATCACCTTTTTTATTTCTTTATGCATTTTCCACCTTTCGTTATGTCAACTGTGAAAAGCGCGCCTTGAAAAGGTGGAAAATCTTGAACCATTTCGCAAGAAGAGCCGAAAACTTTTATTTCTATGAGTTGGCTAGGAAAATGTGGGCTTGGCTCAGTAGTAGAATGTAGGGTCTACATATTAAGGTGCGAAAAGAGCTGAAAGGCGGTGAAGAGTACTTCTCTGACTTATGGAATAAATGAGCCTGTAATTAAACAAATTATCAATCGCAAGAGTCTACTGAATTCAGAAAGATAGGGGAAAGATATTGAGTTTTTCAAAAGTTTACCATATAAGTATACGTTTTTATATGAACTTGTACATTTTCAGTGTATATGATTATGGTTCTATCTGCATAAAAAGTGTTCCACTTTGCAAATCACTTCTCCATCTCATTCTTCAACCAAAACACATTCGATATTTATTGCCCTGCATACTTGGTCAACATACATACTTAATACCCGCTTAAGTGTAATTGAGCCCAGCTAACATTGAACACCACGAAGCTCCCCAAGCCGCTAATCAATTATGATCAGACCAAAGGCCCAAGAGCAAACATAACCGCTGACACGCCCCCTTGACGCCCAGCGCCCCTTTGCGAAGAAGAAGAGCGCGCTGCAACGATTCCCAAGTGGAACATTATCGAGGCGATATACGAGCCAAATGGAGGCAAACAATTTCCGGGGCTAATAATAAATATCAATAAGCCAAAAATTTATTACCAACTAACCGCAGAATTCGCGAAGCCTTCTGTGCTTCTTCTGCCGAATGAACTTCATCATTGTTGCCGTCTTTCTCTCTTGGTCTCTGCCATCTCTTTCGTTTGATATCACGTCTCTCTTTTGCGCAGTTTCCTCTTTATCGCCTGCGGTGCCAACAAATCCCTTTGATTAATTCTAATAGCCTCAGATGTTCAGGCTCGACATCATTTCTTTCGTTTAATACTCAATTTGATGTTGTTCCCAGCCATCTCTTTCTCGCCGCTCTACCCTTCTCCTTCGCTCCTTTCCAAGGCGTCAAGTTGTTTGCGTTTCTGTTCTGTGACTAATATGCAAACAGGCGAGCAAAGCAGCAGCAGCAGCACAAACTTGGCCAATAACTTAACTTGGCTCAAATGCTGCCCCACCTGCCTCCTTGCTCCCCCGACATACACACACACACACATCATAAGCAGTCTGGGTTAACATTAAGGCACTCAACGACATGGAGAAATAAGAACTTGGTAGGAAGCGGATATATGAATACCCTTAAAAATACAGAGTAAAACGTATCTATAAGCATGGGTAATATTTAATTTAATAGTCTTAATAATTACATTGTAAGTTTATGAGTAATTTAAAGCAATATTTTATTTTGCTGAAGCACACAATGTTGAGTCACCAAAAAAAAACCAACAAGTCCAAATGCGCCGGTGCCAAAAAGATGAGCGCAAGATTAGCCACGTTTCCAGCCGTTGTTTGCATCTTGGAGAGTTTGATTCCGATTCCTTTGTTTTCGGATTCCACACAGCTGGCAAATTGCTGGTGCAGCGCACTGTCTATACTATATACTTAAAAATTTCGCTAACTTATGATTGGTTAATTTATTTAAGTGTACTGAATGTCCAAACAACAACTTTTCCTTCGGCTGTGTAGCATGGCTAATTTTTATGAAATTCTTTCCATATTCCAACTCAGTCAGTTTCACCTCGTTCTTACTTTTTTTCTTTGGTTCGTTCATGTCGCACATGCGTAACCCATTACAGTGCCGCATATCAAGATACATTTGTATCTTCTGCAGCTCGGGCGCATAAATGTTTTTTACGAGCCCTACGCCCATACCCCCCCTCCCCCCTCTTGCCATCGAGGAGCTGCGAGGATAATCGTCCTTTATGGAGCCTCCTCTGTGTGCGCCTTTTGATGTGTAACGCGTGCCCGGCCACTGGGGTCGATGGTATTTATGGGCCTAAGGTCGATGTGGAATAACCCGGCACGATCCCAAGTTCCTAACAATCGCCTGAGTTCGTGGAAAACACCATAAGTCAAGGTCGAGAATGCTGGAATACCAATTCAATGGTGCGAAAGTTCGGAATCCAAGAACCATATTCATTCTAGTTTGAATTAAAAATAAATTTTTAACATTCATACCTCTATTTATATTCATACCTACAAAAAATTTAACCGGAAGTTGTACTTTAAATGACTGGAACATATTTGACTGATATATATATTCACTGAATATATTAATAAAATTTTTAATTTATAATAAAAATGCCAGCATCATAAGCTTAGATATGCGTTTTAATCCAAATAGTACATAATAAATGAGTCCGCCTAAATTACCCAAAAAATAAAGTTACGATTATGAACTGCGGCCACAAACAACAATTAACCGTTATTAAAACTGCAGGATGGAAAAGTTAAAATTAGTTTCGGTTAGTTGCAATTTACCCATAGCGCTTTTTTCGTGCAATTAAAATTGGCGCATAAATTCAAATTTGAATATTGCATTAATGCTTAATGCTTTGTAAATGTTTGCACATTTCTGTTGGCCAAAATGAAACAAAATGCAATAAAAACCGGAAGACTAGGCGAAATTTGCGCATTCATAAATAAGTCCAAAACTGACCTACAGTAGCACATGTGTTTATAGACCGAATGGGTTCACAAATCTGTCGGTAAATAAAAATGGTTGAAAGGTAAAAATACCTTGTGTGAAGCCTATATTCCCTGAAATGGCGATGAACTTAGTATTTGAATATGTTCTGCTAAAGTTGAAAAAGTCATTTTTATTTTTGGTGTCATTAGACGAACCAAAACCAAAAAAAACCAAAAGCTATTGCTCTAATTTATCGAGTAATAAAAAATAATGTCATTTTTCCATTTTTCAGAGTGACTCTAGCTGATTTTTCTAATTTTAATAAAAACTGCATTGGATTTTTTCGTTGTTCTCAAAAACAAATATTTCGTATTCGCTTATAAAGTAGATATTACTGGCGCAATCGGAAAATGAGATCGAATAACTTTTTTCAAATTGTATAGTTTCCCAGAATTGGGATTTTGCATTCATAGATATTCTTACAAAATAATATGTACATATATCTTTACATGGGTACAGGGTACTATTTTTCTTACAGGGTGATACAAGAACCAAACTATGTATTTTCTATTTATTACATATATGTATTCTGCGGATGTGTATATGTTTTTCCCGTGTGGCGTGCAATCATTATGCCAGATCATATCGCGTAGAAAGTTTCAGCAGGAAATTAAATGCAATTTAGTAGTGTGGACTTAAATGCCGGACGGCTCAGTATGATAACTCCACCTGTATGTATCTGTGTATGTTTGTATCTGTGCATGTCTGTATCTGTGTGTGCGAACGGATATATCTGTGTGTGGGTGCGAGAGCTCCAATTTAAGCGCTGCTGGCATTTCCTGGTGGGAAGAAGTGGGTATGTCACCCACTTGAAACTTACAGGCAGTGTGTTTGTGTGTGTGTGTGTGGCGGGTGTGAGTGTGTATGAGGTGGGAATTAATTATGCAGGCATATCATGGCTACTCCTTTCGCTCCAGCCCTCCAACCATCCACCCGTCCCTTACCCACACACACACTCAAACAGTCGCATCCTTTCCGTGTGCGGTTTTAATTTGTGAGCCCGTGCCCGTGCATTTTGCCTGATCCTTTTCCTTTCCGCCGTTTGCCATTGCAATTTCCCCTGCCACGCCCACTTGCCACCCATCTCTTGTTGCGGGTTGGGAAATTTTTGTTGTTGTTTTCCTGCCCCAGTGTTGTTTGTAATTCCGTGTGATTTCACTTGGCCGGCAGGAATCGATGAATAACGCAATTTGGAGCAGGGAGTCCTTGAGAAAAGCACTTTGAGGTCGCGCATCCAATGGGTGCATAATCCGGGTGGCATTCCCACCATTTATTGCACTTTTAAATGATTTCATTTAGCTGGCCCATGCTGTATCAAAAAGTGCTGCCTACGGTGATTCGGCTAGTGAATCTGATAACTGCTAAATTATTAATCATATTTTTTTTCGGCGAAATTTAGAACTTAACTTAAATTAGAAAAATCAAGATAACATCAAGGTTAAGTTATTTTGACACCCATGATGATTTCTCTTCTAGAGTATCTTAATATGAGATTTTAAATAATAAGTTTCGAAACAGGAAATGGCAATTCCCATGGGTCAATCATCGATTACGACTCCAAATTTATCTGACTTACTGCTTGGTATTTCCGTTTCTTAGTCGGGAAATTACAAGATTACTTGATGCATAGAAATATAATATTCAGTTCCGATGCGAACATCGTATTCATTAAATACTGATTTACTGTATTTATTATCAAATAGCCAAAGCGACAGAACTGAAAAGTTGAAACTGAAACAAGCTTATCGCCTCTGTGGTTGCGGCGTGCGTCGGTAGATGGCGCTATCTCCTCGTTCGCCTTGCTGGCTGCACTCCACTTAAAAATTCTATAAATTTTAGATCATAATGTGACCAGCACCCATTCCGATGTGCGTCTGTGTCCGTGGGACTATTACACCTGTGCGACGGTGCAGGTGGGCGGCGGTTGGGTGGCGAGCGGGTCAAACGCAGGAGCTTCTATTTGTTATGCATTTTCATTAGTAGCAACTTTTCAGCTTAGACGCTGTAATTAGCACGAAATTGGTTTCCAAAATGGGTCCACAGGTTGCAGGCGGCAGGGGAATAAAGCGTTTTCAGCAGCCAAAGTGAACAACGGTTTTAAACATTTAAGCAAAAATAAACCTACTTTTTAAGTTGGAGTTTGGTTGCATTTAAGTTTATATTTGTGTGGTAATCCCTGTTTGTCAACCATTTGAATAAAAACATATTAAGTTGACGGCTTACACAATTACTTTCTCATTACAACTCATTAGCTGCAGTTTTCACTTTCTTCGAGTGACTTTCCCTGGCCGGTAAAACATTTGACCAAACTCCTTTAGCGCCAGACTGCTAATTATGACGACTTCGTCCATCTGGAAAACCTCCTCCGATCGTGGAAGCCATTAAGATAACATTGTTGGGCCTTTTTTGTGTTCACTTTCATATTTATTTGGATTTTCGCATAGTAATAATATGTTTTGTTTTATTAGTATTGGTTTGTTTTTCAGCTTAACGCTTACATTCATTTTTATACATTAAAATTTATGCTAAGAGTTGTAAATAAAATTATTTTGAAATGTAATCTTTCGTATATTCTGCTTGGTATCTTGTGGTAGCTTCTATTAACAATTACACAGATTTATTGAAATATTCATGTCACATTCAACGTCGCATTGAGATTGCGTTACCTATATGCGTATGCTTATTCAAATTGGGGTGCGAATTTCAATAAATATTTTAACTTGAGCAAATAGATTGCTCGATAATTATGGCGAACGTGTAATTACGCAGGGTAAATAGAAATGAGGCACAGGTCATTAAACGGCATTTGGTGTCTGGCTAAATGGTAAATAAATTCACAATAATTAAAGCCCCAAATTCCGGTTGATATTAATAATTCAGCTCATCGATTGCCATCCAGCAAATGTCATTAATATGCAAATGCGTTATGCAATGCGGGAATTATTTCTCTCATTCTGAAACAATTTGCGCCATAATTCGTGCCAAACGGATTCACATTTGGGTGCCGCTTAAATGTAGGTTTCTAAAATATATATGTACAGTGCTCGGTTGGGTGTCAGAACTATTTAAGTGACTTAAACTAAGGCATGTGCACGTGTCGAATGAAAATGAAATTGGGTGTAAAATCGGGTTTTCCCAGGATGTACTTATGCGATATTGAAGATATCCTATGTTTAGTTCAGTATTCACTATCAAATGCAGGAAAAAGCAGGAAAGTTGTGGGCTAGTTTACGTTCAATATGGTTTATACATTTATTCTGCTATATTTATGGTTAGTTTACTGTTTTTTGTTTTCCGCTTTAAATGCCGTTTGATTTGCTGAGTTCAATGGCGGAATTTCCATTCGATTAAACATTCGTGGCCGTGGAAAAAACAAAATTAAAATTTGACTAGAAATTAAATATGAAAATTTAATTTTGTTTTTGTTGCGACTTATCCAGGATGGTTTTTGTTTGAATTGTGTTAAAACTTAGCTTAAATAACATGAACAATATATTTGCTCCTATATGGGTAATTTATATATTTAAATTGTAATATTAGTGTGATTCGTTTTCGTTTGTTTGTTTTATTATAATTAAATAACTAATTAAATAACATAACATTAGTCAATTAAAACTAAAAACGCAGTCAATTTATATATTTGGAATTTCATTTAGCATACGCATAAAACACACACATAATTTATTCTGGCTTATTTGTGGATGTTGTATATTGAAACACTTAAGAACAATGCTACAAATTCATATTGGTTTATGTGTTTTTTTCTTTCTCTTAGTAAAACATGCGCAAAAAAGTCTTATTTCCATTTGCTAAGATACAGATTAATGGCTCTTCGGATTGTAGTCCTAATAAATCTACTACACAATCAGCTGAAATACTAAGTTGTATCTTTAGCTTAGGCTGGGTCGACTTTTGAAGTAGAAAATGCATAATCTGTTTTATACTTTTCCCAGTTAAAAGTTTTTTCAACTTTAATTTTGATTTAAACCTGTAGAAAATGTTACTTTTTTCTGTTTGCTGTCGAATGTTCATTTTGGTTGTTTTCCGACCCAACCCATGTATAGATTTATTTGTTCCAACCATTCTGTTCTAGACATTACAGATTTTAAGGAGGGAAAACTCCTGGAAATGCTTTCCGTATTTTAGTACGTTTGCTTCTTGCTAATCGACCCATCGTTTTACTTTCGTATTGTTTTGTATAGGATATGCAACTAAATTCACGTCTCTCATTTCGCCTTTACTCTTGTCAGAGGAGAATAATCCCTATGGATTTTCCTCCTTGTCTGGATTTGAGTTTTCCTCAGACCGAATAATACTTTTCCTGGCTTCTCGTTGGAAATCCTCCCGCTTATGACATGGCATTGTAGGATGGTTGTTCGTGTTGCTTGGGACAGCGACCGTGTTTGTCCATGTATAATCCAAACTCACACGTGGGCGGCTTGCAGCGACCTTGTTGTATGCACCTGTTTTTTTGGGGGGAAGCAGAATGTCAGGATAGGAATGGATAAAAGTCTAGGACTCCACTCACTTGCGATCGTTCATGGCAAAGTGCTCGTTGCCTCGCTTCAGCCAGTCGCAGTCGTAGTTGCCGGAGCTGCAGTCGCACCTGCATTGCCCGTCATCCTGCAGGATCTTCTCGAAGCTCTTCGGACAAGTGCAACTCAGTATGGTGGCCCGCACCACCGACTGCCCGTAGTGGGCCATGGCCGTCTCCTCGTTGTAGGTCGATCGCTCGATGCAGTGGCACTCCGTGTGGTTCACAAAGGTTCGCTTCTCGATTACGCTGCGATGCTTGCTGCTCTTCACCTGAGGGAAATCGGAAAACAGATAAATCCTTAATAAGGCGCCACAAGGAACTAAACCAAACCCCACCGCCCTACCACCCACACATTCGCTTAATTATGCCGAGCAACTATTTGCATACGGAGCTTGCATAATTGAGCCCCGAACTCCATGACGAGCTGCCATGTGGAACGCCATGTGAAAACATATATGGCATATATATCTGCTTAACTGGCAGCAGGGAGTTGACAGTTTCCTAAGCTGACTGCTCATCAAACTTGTTGTCATTGTTGCGATGTCTAGTTGTCGCTCGGTTATTGCTATAGCTCTTGTAATTCTTAAATGAGTTGTCAGTTGTCTGCGCAGGGGCTTATGTGATTGTGAATCGCTGTAAGGGGGATTTTCGACTTCAAATGCATTGTATCTGTAAAGTGTTTTATTTCAGGTAGAAATTATGTACAGATGGACATACTAATGCTTTGTAAGCACTGTTTAGTATCTGTATAATTGTAATTTAAGTGGCCTAATTTAAATGCCATTTTTGCATCCCAGTTTAATTTGACTGCACGCCACTGGCCTAGAGCCATTAACAGACCACAAAACTTCTACAGCTGCTGGTGCTTGGAATTGAATTGGTCTCGTATCGTCACTTTCGTGGCTGGCCTGTAGTCCACTTGCCACTCCTCACCTCTCCACTCCGCCCGAATCCGCTCAAAATTGTGGGTCTTGTTGCATGACAAGTGCAAAATGATGAAATGCGTATGAATTGCATAAATTAAGTTGGATTTGTTTAATTAAAATAACAAGTTGGCCATTAATCAAGTCCTGGCCAGCCACTCATCCAGCGCATAGATCTTGGTTTGCAAGGAACACTATATGGCCAGAGGGGAGCGAAGTGGCTGGAAACAACTGGGAAAATGTCGGGAAAATGTGCCAAAAAAATAAGAATGGTCTGGAGAAAATGGGGAGTGCTGTGAAGCATTTGAATTTTGATTGGACGCATCAGGGCAGAAACAACTAACAATCCCAATAAGTTGACAAAGCATAAAAAGGGAAAATTCACTGGTTCGTTTCAGGTATTTATGAAAATGCTTCAAATTGAGTTTTTAGTTGGGTTTGCTGCGGTTCGTGTTGTGTGGTTTTTACGGTTTGTGGTGTGGTTTTGGCTAATAGAAATGCAACTCAACCTGCAGCGAATTGAAAAACTTTTACGCCCCCTTCGAGGCCCAAAAAGGTTATTTCTTGTTTTTGCAGTCGGAGAGGCACAAAATTGCTTGAGAAGAGGGCGCTTTTCCTCACAAAAAGCAACAATAATTGCCGGAAACGGAAGTGCCAAGTGCTGGTGTTGTTACTTTACTTTGCCCAAACCACAATTGCGCAAAAATTGCACTAAAGTGCTCCTCCTGTTTCTTCTACTTAGCAAATATGCAAATCTCAGCGTTTACACGACTAAAAACTGAAAAGTTGCTAGTTACCCTACTATTTTTTTTAGCTTTTACTTGAAATTTTATACCTCAAATATTTTCAAACTTGAAGTGGAAAAATATAGTTTTCCGAATATCTTAAAATTTTCTTTTGTTATTCGTTTAAATAATTCCAAGTGCATTGTGATGCACAACAATATGGTTTATGAGTGCATTCAGAAGGGCTAGTGTACTTTTCAAGATGGCCTCTGTAATTGAGGTTGGGTCTTTATGCATGAAAATGCATTCAAGCCCCCCTTTTTCACTGCCCCCCACCTTTTCCCTTGAGAGTGTGCGTGTGTGTCCGTTGGTGTGCGTGTGTGTGACCCGAGCAATTAGTCAGTTATTGCTCGGTTTGCCAGGGATTTTCCGAGTAGTGGGCGGTTTGGGGGACTGGTGCGATTAAGCCAGCTCAGTGTCGTGTAAGCATAAAATGTTTTTCCTAAATTCATGCATTTTCCAGAGGCTTCCTGCGCTGTGGCTTGGACTCGATACAATGGCAAAGGACGAGAACTTAATTTAGGCGAAAAGGAGGCCAGTCTGAGTATTTACTGTGACTTAGTGTTTGCCTACTTTTGGGGCGGAATTCAAAATCATTGTTTTAAATATTGACCTGAACTACTTATGCCGCAGTGTTGTTGAATTTATGAGCACCAATTAAATTAGCCCATGGATGGAATTTAAGATTTAGCCAACTAAAATGTACACATTTATGTGGTAAATCCCTTTTAAGGCTTGTTGTTTGCAACTGTCCTGGTTCCAAGTCCATTTGCGTGCCACCTAAAGAAAATGCATATATTTTTTCAGCTAACTGCAAACTTTGGCATCCCAATCCATGACTCTATAAACTTTTGGGAAATTAGTAAATAGTTCATGTAGCTTCACCATGGCATTCCCCATTTCAGCTTCACTTCCGCCCAACATGTTAAATCCAAAGAATGCAGAACTTGCAACTGTCATCAACTGCTGGTAAAGTTTCAGCAACCAAGAAGACATCAGAAGGGGATTTAGATGGTAAACAGAAGGGTATTTCGGAAGAATAAAGGATTTGGAGATTTAGAGGTACAGAGACAAAAGTGTATTACCTGCGTGTAAAATGTAGAAATTTAATAAACATTTTTCGAGCAAGCGTAACTCCTCGGCGCAACCAATTGAAATTACTTAGGTAATTAGTTATTTATTTAATATATCGATCATACTGGAATCCATCTGAAGTGGGTATCTGAGTTCGAACCATTTCTCATCCATTTCATGGCGCCCACATCAGCGTGGCATTAGAGGAGCTTTTCCTAACTGCTGCACTGCGGGATGCTGCCGCTTGCCGCTTGCCTCTTGCACCTGTTTCCACCTGTTTACGTGCTCGCAATTTGCATTTTCCACCGCCTTTCCCCTCCACCTCGAACCCTCTGTGTGCACACGTGGGTGTCTCGTGGTGGGGCACGGGCATTTTAGCGTGGCAAAATTGCATTACGCAGTTCGAAAACTGTCACGAAAGGAGTCCTTTCTCTTTGCACCTCCCCTCCCAACCCCTCCCTCTCCATGGCTTTCATACCTATCTAAAATCCACCTTTATCGCCCGTTACCAGGCTTTCAACTCATCCCAAGCTTATTATGCACACGCCTTGAGCTGGCCACATTTTGTGGCAAATTAATTAAATCACCGAAGTTCACTTCGACTTCATATATACATGCAGGTGCCTGTGCACAGTGAGAAAAGAAAGCAGTTTACATGGATCACGGACTTAATAAGTGGTCAAATAATTATGCAAGACATACTTGGATAATCCCTTACCAAGTATTCTTTATGTTGAAGTAATCATTTTAAAGAAATTATAACTATTGATCCTTTTGTATCTATGTATCTATTTATATCCTTCAGTATCTTTCTATCAAAGATTGTGATGAGACTAATTCTTTGGACCCTTTCATAGATGAATTTAAAATCTTAGTTCACATTTTAACGACCTTAGAACTCGAGGCACCACTATTGTGATATAATATGAAAAGAATGATATTGACAATGTGGTTGAAAATTTCTTTGTATGGAGGACATGGATGACGGGTGCATGTGGATGAGGAGTTGGACATTTGCCTGACAGCCAATTGACTTTTACTTCGGCTTCGGTTTGCTAAACAAGCAAAACTTTTCCCGGGTGTGTGTGCTGGATTTTATTATTGCTGCTCGTGGGCGTTGGCTTTCACGTTTAGGAGGCCTTTGATTTCTGCCTTGGCTTGTCTAGCACCAACCCCCATCCTCCCTCTTTTTCCTTTCGACTCTTCTGCCGACCGCTCGCCACCGCGCTCCTGTCGGACTTGGGTGAAAGTGGAGGGCAGTGAACCCAAAAAAGAGAATCCAGGAGGCGAAGAAAGGAGAGGAGACTGCCTCATAAATCTCACAGCGCTTACAACATGTGCCGGAGTTTGTTATGGTGCGCTCGGTTGGCAGAGGGGGCGGCTGTGGAGGCCAATGCCCTTTGAAGACTGCCCCAGCATCCTGAGCTCCCCTCCAGGAAACCTTCCTCGAAATGCAAAAATTTGCGCAACATAAATTATGTTTTGTTAAAATGTTTACGGTTTTTATCGTGCTGCTGTTGTTGGTTGCATCCTCCGCCTGGTTATCGCTCCTTGGCGCTCTTACACTCCCACCCATTCGAACCGCTTGCTACACGGAGAAAAATGAGTGGCAACTCATGGTAGTTACATATAGAGATGATGCTTAATATGTTACTCAATAAAATATATCTTCAGCAGCATAGGATATCCTTTGAAGAAGAGAACCTACTTCTATAGAAACTTATTTTTTTTTTTTAATTTTATTTCTATTTTTTTCTGCCAGTGCAGCATCTCCTTCTTTAGCACTCCAGCTGTGTGTCTCTGCGTGTTTGCCTGCCACTTGACACCTCTCAATGACAAACCGCTGAGTTGCTCCCTCCTGGCAACTTTCTGCTGTAGCTTCCTCAACTGCAGACTGTCCTGCTTCTTCATCCTGTTGGGCTTCTTTTGCTTCTTTAGTGCCTGATATTTTTTGCACCATATATGTGTTTTTAAGCTTTAGTGCTGCCAACAGCTTTGGAAACATAGCTTCAGCTTCAGTTTCCTGGCTGGAAATATTTTTTGTGTCCCTTATGAAGGATGGTTCTGGCAAGAAGGGAACGGAAAATTGTCTGAAAATGGCATGAGAGTGAAGAGGGGAGGAGTGAAGAAGACCACAATGATGGCCACTAGAGTTCCCTGGGGGCATACACTTTGCTGCCGGCTGATTCCACCGAGCTTGTCATGGAGTTTGTTCATGCCAAAAAGGAACAAGTTTATTTTGGGGATTTCCTCGAAACTATTTGCATATTTAAACCGACTTTAAAGCTGGCTTACTACATCCGCAATTTAGGAAAATATACAAGGGTGGGGAGTTCTGTTTTCTTAAAACGATTTGTTGAAGAATCTTTAGCTCTACCACATATCAAGATTAAGCATAGCTTTAATCTGTTGAATCTGGAATTTCATATTTCAAAATCCTCAAAATAAAAGTAAGGGTTATCTGGACCCTCGTAGCTCTTCTATTAATTATAAATACTTTCCTACTTCCGCTTATCTTTCAGGGGTTTTTGCTCGACTGCCGAAAATGTTAAATTGCCCTACGATAATTTGTGTGGTCTTGCTCGCAAGTTTTATTGGATAATTAAGTGGGGCGAGTTAACTTGACTCCTCTTTCGGCCCGCTTTTTCCATACGATGAAGGCTCATGTGTGGGCGTGTTTGTCTTGTTCTTAAGCATTTTGCGGTCATATTTGCCCCAGACTTTGGTATTTCTTCTGGCTCAGAGTGTGTGAGCATAAATCTTGCAAGTGGCAACTTTTTGCGGCAAGCGCAGCATAAATATTTGAAAATTAAAAGCCATCCTCGTAGAGCGAAGTTACTGCCTCGAAGGCTCCTAATAAAAAGTTGCAACCGGAAGAGTAAAATTTATGAAATTTATGTAAAGAGTGAATGGAGGGGAAAATCAACTACCTACAAAGTCCCTTGTAATGGAAAACTAAGCAAATGCGCAGGAAACTTATAGAAAATTGATTTTGTTTACTGCCGAAATCCGTAGAAAAATATTGGAATTTTGTTTGAAATTTGTTTTTGCTGTGTTATTCAATAAGTTGTGTAACTTCTACGCTGCCTAAGCCAATTTGACGGACTTAGAGTTACTGAAATAATCCCCGATGCTTAAGCTTCTTATATGTAGTTAACCCATTTAAATCAAACGAATGCACAACTCGTTTCCGTTAATTAGCAACTATCCATCACATGGCCAACAATCCAATCTGTAGCATATTAAAATTAAGAAAAAATGGGTTTCCTCCCCCAGAGCAAAGCACAAATGCTTAATTACATTCTCGATTTCAACATGTATTGAAAGCTCGTTACGCAACAAAAAGGCAGCAGAACAATGACGGCAGCATCGAGCAACAATAATCATATCATGAGGCATAAATCACCAAACAAATTGAATTATCATTGCGTCATTAAAAAGTCATTTCAGCCGAAAGACCGCGCTGGAAAACGACGTACTTACAGCGATCAAAAATAAAATGAAAATAAAGGTGGAACGATATAATTATGTTGCAATATGGCGCCCTCAAGCATGACCTACGCCCACAACAACAACAGCAACGTCGATTACCACCGATGGTATTTTCATTAGAAAGAGACGGCAGCATGTGCATGAAAAGAGACAAGCGCGGTCCAATAAAGTGAGTCAATGAAGACTAAATTATTAACAAAATTCGGTAACGCATAAATTTCCAAGTCAGCTACTGCCTAAATATTATTTTGCTAATGAAACATATTTTATATTACTATAAACCCTCTATATGCGTAAAAATCAGTATTATTATATTCTAAACTCACGAAGAAGTGCAGCTCAACGTTGTGGGTGCTCTTGGCGGCACAAATTTGGCTTCTGCTGGGGCAACAACCACTGTCCTCGCTGCAGCGGTGCAGGATGGTGCAGTGGGGTGTGTAGATCTTGGAAGGATCCTGCTGGACCAGCTGACAGCGTTTCTGGGGGATGCGGCAGGTGGCCTCCTTCAGCACCTGGTTCATGTGGGCGTGGGCTAGAGCTGTAAATGGAGAAAGTATTAAGTTAAATGGCATTTACCATAGGCAGTCCCACAGGATTGGATTACCTCGCTCACTCTTCTGCTTCTGAGCATGGAGGCGTCTCGCTTTGATCACCGCTTCGGGGGTTCCCAACTGGTCCTCCTTTTTCTCCCCAACTTTCCCCGCAACATAATTGCGTGCGTAAATGTTCTCCACATCCTGGAAAGGAAAACAGGGTTGGGCTCATTTTAGTTATGCTAATTGATGGTTTTGTTTTGGGTTCGTTTTTATATACCCCATTTGTCTGGCCACCATATCATCACCCACATTACGCATACGCCACCGGTGCCGCTGCCATAAAAGTCACTCACATTAATAAAGCCCCCATTTGTGCCGTGTGATGACAATTTGTCACCATTTTTATTGTCCATAGAGGGCAGCAAAATGGGAAGGGTAGGCAAACACAGATTGAGGTAACATCCCGGTGTAACATTAACGAGAAGTTGGTACCCAACAATATGTTGGCCCACCTGAAGTTCATAAACTAAGAATTCATGTGCATGCAGACGGCGCAGAAAGCAACAGCAGTTACATGAATGAAACGAATGAAAGTTAAAGGGACTTAATGTCGGCTGATGAATACCCTTATGCAGTATAAAACTAAAATTATACAGAATAATTAAATCTGTCAAGAGTTAATTTCCTAATTGGTTGTTAACCAAACTTGGGCTTGGAAGTTAAGCAACTTTATTTTCTATTAAATATTTAACATTCCAAGTTGCGCTTGATAATTCATACGTTTCAAAGTACTTAAGTTGGATTGGTACAATCTAAAATTTAAGATACGAACTGAGCTATCGAATCGCTCTACCTTGACCCATAAGTGCAGAACAATGGGCACATGAAACAAATTGGCATTCAAGGCAATAAATACGACTGCGAGAACAATAGAGAAGAAATTGTCGGACATGGACATATAGCGATGCTCGGGAAAAAGGAAATCAACCTGGTCGGTCCATGGCCCAAAGCAGAACGAGCTCCAAAAAAAAAACAGGCCCAGTCAACCACGAATTGGAAGCGAGACCGAATGAAGTAAAAATGTTGACCAATGCGCACAATTGGCAATTTGTGAAGTTAAGCGAAATTAATGAGCTGGCTGCGGCCATAGCTCTTGCACACACACAAAAAAATATATATAAATATACAAAGATATATAGGCAGTGCCGGTAGGAGCGAAAAATCGTAAATTGTGCAAATGTGTGTGGGCCGAATGGCTAAATAAAAGGCCAACGTTCTGGAGTTGGAGGTATAGAGGGCCTGTTCATTAGTCACACATTGAGCATACATATATATAAGTAAGTACTATATATGTTCGGTACAAGGTGCTCAAGAGCAATTGGCATAAATCTTCGTCCATGGCATTTGTGCGTTGTATTGTGTCCAGGCCCATTCTCATTTTCATTTGTGGGCTTAGCATTTCTGGCCCATTTGCTGCTGGCCGAAAACAATGGCTCTTTGATGTTGGTCAATGATTTTTAGCGGTTTAACCTTCAGGCTTATGAATGGCTCCCCCATTAGTGTTGTTGTTTCCGATGGCTCAAGATGGGCCACAGGGGCACGAGGGGACAGGAGGAGGCGGCGGAAAGCCCCTCAAGAATGCGGCGCTAATGCCCATATCTATGACCACTTGGCCTTTGCTTTACGGCCAAGAAGACTGGGATTCTCATCTGCCTATTGGGCAGCATTAAACGTTAATGCAGCTTGATAAGGCTTGGATCAGCCCCCATGAGAATTGCAGATTTGGGTAACCGCACCATCTACAAATGTTACTTATCTTCACAAAGTTATACTCAAGTATTTTGGCGCTGGATCAATTAATTACTAGAATATCTTAATATAAGATTTATGTATATAATTTAAGAAAATTTAAAGTCCCATAAAAACATAAACACTTGGAAAATGTTTAGAAACAGAATCCCAAGTGTTCTTGCAGAAGCACCAAACACCCGACCAGCGCCTGAAATTTTATCTCATTTGGCAAATTGCACTTGCAAAAATGATTTCGCTTGACCCGTTTACTTCCGTTCTCTGCTCCTTCAAAGCCCGGTCCATTGCAATTAAATTTGTGTTTTTCCAACTTCCATTTTGCCCAGATTTTCCCGTTTTTCCGTCCAACTGCTAACGACACTTCAGTCTGCGACGTTGGCTGAGAATTTATCACCTTTCGGGTCTCTTCTCGTTTGTCAACTTTATTCAATTTTGAAAACTGCACTGGCAGCGAAAAGAGATATGGCGAAAGGGGAGATCCGTCAAGCTGCCTTCACTTTCATCAAACTTCTGGCATTTGACGCCGTACTGGCTGCTTATTAAAAACTCAAACGCCCCTAGAGGAGAGCTTCTACGCTTCTTTTTGGCCCACTCCTCGTTTTACCCGCCAGCAGACACTTGGCTGTCGAGTCGAGTGCTGAAATATTGCAGCCTCTGTGGGTGATCCCCCGATTCCCAGGCCATTCCTGTCTGGATTGCCCCGTCTGCTCCTGTTTGTCATATTCCATTCCACAGTCGAGTGGCATTTTGACGGAAAGCGTGGAGGCGAAATGGGTGCACGGGAAAAATCCAAGGATCGGGGAAACCTGCGGATTCACCCACTAAGCACATTATATAGGCAATTATATTCAAGTGATACTTATTGAAACCTAATGGTACGCACTTTGCCTAACTCAAAACAAAGTATTTGAATGTTACCTAATTTTTAAAAGTTTTGGGCTTCCGGACTTAAAATTAATCAATCAAGTATTTAAATTTATAGTCTTGCATTTAAAATACATTTATATTTGGAAGCCGTTTGCGTTCAATTCTTATCTCATGCTTTATTTGTATTGCTCGACTTAAAATTTCGTTATATTTATAAACATTTTGCTCAGTGCACTATCGTAAATTGGAGCAGAAGGAGCACACTTGATATCATATCAAAGTGGAATGCTTTTATTTATTAGCTGCATGCGAAATTGACTCGGCGAATACGGGGAAATACAGGCAAAAAATTTGCCAGTGATATGGAAATTCCAGTTAGAAGAGATTTGAAAATTGTTTGATATGAATTTTCCTGCGCATTTCGCGCTGCATACTTTCGGGGGTTTTCATGTCAAATTGCGCATACGCCTCGTGTGACGAGCGGAATTATTTTGAAAGGAATTATAGGAAAGGCAAATAAAAGTTGGCCAGATAAAACGCGCTTCGAACTCCAAAGCGGAAAGAAAAGTTTTGCATTGAAAAGTTTTTATGGTGAAAAATGCAAATACAGTACGCACTCGCATAAATGTTTGGGTTCACTTGGGTAATTGTTGTTTACTCATTGTATGCATCGTGCCGTCTCTTACTTTCGCGTAGCAGCCTTCTCTTTCTGCGGATTGTTACCTGCATTTGGCTTGACGCGTTTTGTTGCATATAAATTGTATTTGTTGAACTTTATAATGGCTATGAAGTTGATGTTTTTACGAAGCAATTTGCAACAACTTCTGTCTGTCCGCCTCCCTCTCTCTCTCTCACTCTCTCCCTCTCTCTTTCTCTTTTGTTATTTTCTTAGAGCCAAGCTCTTCGCACACGACTTTTGCCAAGTTTTCTTTTGGGGCTGGTCTCATAAATTTTTATTATGAATGCACATATTTTTCCCGGGTTCAGTTGCAATCTCTCATTGTTCTTGTCTCTTTTCCGCCGGCTATACCCGTCTCTTTCGCGCGGTGCTGTCTGTGGTGCGAATATGGGGCTCAGTTGGTGCGGTTAATATGCATTTGGCAGCTATTATGGCATTCGACCATAAATTTTGCCCCGAAAATGATAACTTGTGTGGCATAGTTTAAATGGTCAAATAGCAATGGTTTCAATTAAATTTCATAGATACAATATTTGCTTAACATTCCCGGCCTCATCGAGCATTTATAATTTAATTAAATCATTTCCGCACCTTCGATGCAGCACACATCCACGCGTAATTTCCTTTGCATATGATTTCGACCTTATTTATGTTGTGCCTGGCTCAGCATTTACGCAAATTTCCCAGGTGCCTTATTTTTCATTCATTCACAACAACAACAGCCATACTCGTAAAACCAAACAAGACGAGCGTGCCTCGAAAAAGGCAGATTAAAGTCCTTTAAGGCCAACGGCGAATGAATTATAAATGATAAACCGACTGAACGGTGGCAACCTTTAACAGTTTCACCTCACATCTTCGGGGGGCCCTGAATCGTTTGGCTGGCATATGACCCTTGAGGGGCATATATACTTTACATATGTACATATACTCGACTGCATAGTCATTCACTCCCTTGGTCATTTCCACTGAACTTATGCAGAGGGGGTTTATCGAAATCTTTCCATATAAGTATTTGCTGAGCAGAAAGGTTGTTCTTTTTAAAATTTGTGAAAGTGCAGTCATCATTTGAAATGTAAATTACAAAATAAATAACAAATTAAAATGTAAAAAATGTGTATAATTGAATTACCTCGAATTAAATTAGTTAAATGACTATAATTCATTTCTTTCCTCCCTTTTCAATATATTATGGCTTCTCTCCGCCTTTCTGCCATTAAGCATGGTAATGCTGACCACGCCCACACACATGAGCATGGGCGGAAGGTCACTGAGGCGTAAGGGGAGGTGGTGGCCCTGTCTCTCCGTCAGTTTGCTTGTCAGCTGCAGCACCAGGAAGCAACAACGAGGTGGCCCTTTTGTGGAACATCGAAGCCTGCATTACAATGAACCTGCTGGGCACGCTGCCCCTGCCCCCGCCTCCGTGCACTCTCCCTGCCACGCCCCTCATTATCAAGGCGCCCGCCCTCATTTTGCCCCGTGTACAAATGAAGTTTGGCGCACCTTGCTGCCATTTGGCTGAAACCGAGCCGCGGACAGGGATGCACATGCTGACCTCACCTCGTGCAACAATGGACACAGTGTGCCGCACCACGCCCACAATTTAATGCGGCCTTGTGGGAGGCAAAGAGCAATGGGCTGTAGGCATTCAGTTTGGAATGGGTCCATTTGTAGACTTTCACTTACGCCGAATGTCTATCTGTATCTGTCCGTTTTGACTGACAGAAATGTGTGTTTTCGGGGGTAGTCACATAGGCAAGGAATATCCTGGAAGGATATCTGATGGAAATCTGCACAGAAAAGGGCTAAATTACAGGCTGACAGCTGTCAGTCGATGGGTCCAGCGGAAGTGAACGAAAGACGTGCCAAAATCACAAACGCATGTCGCTTCATTAGCATTTATATGGAAATTCAACAGAAGCTTATTAAAATTAAGCAAAAACAAGGCCTTTTACTCTAGTGGGGTATATTTTGTTTTGCAATTATAAGTGTATCTTTATGAAAAAAGTAACTGCAGCCTACTTGAGCAGCCAGCACTTGAAACTCTCATTAATTAGCCGGCTTTTCTGTTGGCAAAGAAAGTCTCAGCAATCCCGGACAACATTATTGCTCCAGGGAGCCGCAGAGCGCCTTAATACCCCTATTCTGCCCACAACTATTTTGCAATTCAAAGTTGCGAAAAACCACAGCGGGCGCCAAAAGTTTACTTTGCATGGAGATAAAACCACAGAAATACTTGCCAACAACTGCCTGCGATCTGCTCAGACCCCCTCTCGTTTCTCGGAAAATTTCGACCTGGACATGTCCAAAGGACTCGGGGCTTTTCCAGGACACATGAGCGGAGCCGAGGGAAACTCACATGCAGCCAAAAAGTGTCAAATTTATGAACGGCTTGCTAAACAAATTTGAAACTGCAACGCCAAGGATGCAAATGGGTTGTGGTACTACCAGAATAAAAAGGGGTTGAAATCGGGGCCAAAGTTTAAAGCCAGCTTCTGGGCGAAAAAAAAAAAATAGGAGGAACCGCAAAAAGTTTCAGCCTGGTCAGCAGTGCCCGGAAAAACCGCAAACTGCAAGAGAAAGGAGTGCAGCCAAAAACCGAAAATGAATTTTCAGTGTTGCCAACTTTCTGTGGGGAGGCACCTTGTGGGCGTTGCATGGCGAGTGGGCGTGGCCGAGTTACGCATATTATTTGTGCAACGCAACTCTGGAACTCGTAAACCGAACGCCGGCGCTAAACGCTGGCCATAAATTCATTTAGTAAGGCAACATTGGTCATAAATTTCCAGGCTATCGATTGCATCGTGAACGTCCGACGTCCGAGGGCAGTGTAAAGGTTGTTGGGGCGAGGGGGGCTCCCGGGAAAAACGGCAGCAGGAAAATAAAAAACCAAAAGGCTACAAAAGCAGCCAAAGCCAAATGCCAGAGGCGATAAAATAGTTTATGCTTGCTGCTTATGTTTCTCGCAGGGAATATCTGTGCAATGGAAAATGAAGTTGTTGGTAAGGAAAAACATGGTACAGTAAAATGGGCAATACCATTTATATACCTTCAAACGTTGGAAACTCCTTAAATGTGCAATACTACAAAAAAATCAATTTATTCATGATTGTTTATACTAATCATAAATATATATTTATATGAAGAAAATAAATATATCTTTAGAATATATAAATACTGTGTTTAATTTTTCCTTGTCTCTGTTATCTAAACTTAGTTTGGCATCCTTTTCTTTCAGTTGTTTTCCTCAATAAATCACAGTTATGTTTTTCCTGCCAATCGACGTTTTTTAGACTAGGCCAAAAATCATAACAAAACCAGGTGCACAAAAAAGCAGAAATTTAAGCGGAAACGGAAGTAGACTTACATTAAAAAAGCAATAGATGGCGCTAAAACTCGTTGAAAATCCCATGCTTATAATAAATGTGGCAGCAATTAAATGCCAGCGAAATTAAAAAAAAAAAACATTGAATGTGCGACAGTTGTCTCCAATTTAAATTGCGACTTCAGGTCCCAGACTCATTATGACCTTTTTGGGTTGCTGGCAAAACTTAATATTAATGACTTGCTGGGAAATTAATTTCTTCACTTGACTTTCACTCATCGTCGGAGGGGAAAAAGGAGACGGTTTGGATGTTGCTCTGGTCTGACGTCTTCAGTTTCCCGATCCCATTTCCAAGTCCGTCTTTTTTTTCTCAACCCCAAGTGGGTCAACATTGATTTCCGTCAGTTGATGGCCAAAGAAGCTGTCCAGGCGATGGACGCAGCTCATAAATATTCCAAGCGGCACGCGCTGCCCGTTGAGCCACCTTCCCTCCTCCCTGTCAAAACCCCCCCTGCTCCAACGCCTCTGGCCCCACCCCTCCCTTAAGACCGCCCTTAAAAAGTGGCAAAACGAGGCGACAAAGTTGCTCAACATCGATATGCTGGATTGAACAGGAGCGGGGAAAATGCTTGGGGACGGCGGCACAACTGCAGAATCTGCTGCACTGATTGAAAATAAATAAATTTGTTCTGTTGATGGTCAAGATGGCCAGGAAAAAAACGAAAATCTTGAATAAGTTTACGAGGGACCAAGAAAAGGAAATGCAAGCAATCGTTCTCAAGAAATCATCTCAATAAGTTGCTCGTACTTACAACAGAAAAATCTGTATCAATTGCTCTGAATGAAATAAAGTAGAAGTTTCTTGGGAATTATAAAAGTGATCCACAGACAATTTAATATAAGATTTAATTTTGCAAAATATTGTATATTATAATAATAAATCTAAACTGACTATTAAATGCTTTCTCATTGCTGGAAACTCGCTAAATGAAAAATTACGAAGACTTTGATTATTTTGTGGGACTTCCAATCAACAACTTCAATTAAATTATGGTGTTACTAATGATTCTTAAATACTCAAAGCAAGTGCTTCTTGTGTGTGTTCAGTAAATAACATTTAATTATGTGTAATTCCTTGAAAATTATGTCCTTTTATGTGGGTGCCTCTGCTACCGCGACGTAATTTTTGATTCTCTGCTCAGTTTTTCCCATCTTACGCATTTTCTTCGAATTTCCCATTTATGTTCATGCATTTACTCGCATTTTGTGCTTTTTGGAGCACTTGCGGTTTTTCGCCGGGAATAAATGGTATAAAGTATAAACATCACTCACACTTCGAGACTCACGAACGATATTCAGTCGCAAGTGTTTGCCATGCATATTTAATGATGTTTTATGGAAGTTATCAACTTGCCTTTGAGACGTTGCAATTTATTGATTTTGCCCGTGTTTTATTTAATTTCCTACTTTTTCATCATTTTATCGGGCCATGACAGGCTTTTGGCTTGAATAAATGATGATGCTGTCGATGTTAAAGGGCTTAAAATTCACGACTGAGGGAGCATTAACATTTTGAAAGTTTCCCAAGAATTTTGCGGGCTCTTTGGGAATTTCAAATGGAAGGGGTAAGCTACAGAGTCAAACCCGATTGAGTTTGATTTTGTATTTTGGGTTCATTGGCTTTGACTTGCGCTCATCTTGTGAACTTTAAACGAATCGTTTCTTCTTGACTTTCTTCTTGCCTAAGATTTCGATCATTTTCGGTTAAGTAATTTCATTAACAACGAAAAACTTTCAATTGACAGCTGATAAGGGAATTTTCCCGATTTTTCCTCCCCTCAAATATTGTCAACTGTTTTTCAAGACCAAGCTTCTCCAGCAGCTTCTTATCAGATGAATATTGTGTCGAGAGGGAGATACAAACATACATATGTGCATATATCCCCAGTTTATCGTTCATTAAACCCTGTGAATGGTGAACAAGTGCCCGTGTCTGTTTTTCCTATCTGTTTCCCAGCACCAACACTTTGAACTCTGTCTGTGGTTTGCGCCGTGAAATTTTCTTTGAGTTTTCCCGGTTGGATTACTGCTGATGCTGTTACCCTTTCTTCCTGCTATTCACAGATTTACAATTACATGCTCCTCGTTGAATGCAGCTCGCATTCCCCATCCCCTCACCGCCCTGCCGCTTTTCCCTTGTAGTTGCCGCTTTTCCCACTCTAATGGGGGCTAATGAACTGTGGTTGCGGGCTGGGTGGGGATATTGTAGCTGGGGGCGGAACAGAACAGAACCCAGAACAGGTAGATTTGTGTGTACACTAATGTAATTAGTGAAGTGATGATGATACGTCTAATTCAATTGTGGATATATCCTCGGGATATTGAAGTCGGGGGAGGTGCAGCAATAACAATATTAATTGATGAAGTATAAAGAAAATAAGAAATAGGTTTTAAATAAGTAAAATGAAAAAATCCATTTCGGATCACACACTCGAATATTTTTCTAAGCCATTTCAAACGAACTAGCATAATATTTATTGTACAAGCAAAATAATAAATCAAAAAGCCGCTTAAAGCCTCTTTTATTGATGTTTTCGCTATTTAACAAATGCTCGCCTCAGCCAAATGAGAACTTAGAAAGGCCGTAATGGAAATTGAAATAAAGCAATTAAAATTTCGTGCTGGCAGCAATAAAATCTGCCACACATCCATAAGCATTTAATAATTAATCTTTGTTGCGCAAATGTTTGCATTAAATTAAAATGGCATGCGAATGCATAAAATTCATAGAGGCAAATCTGAACAATTGAAAGCCGAGCCGTTACGAGCTTTTTGCGGATAGCAAATTCAATTTGATGTTTGGATGTTTGGACGACATTTAAATATTTGTTCCGAATATTTTCGCTGATATTTAATTATTTTTTTGGTGCGCATTTATTGCCGCACATATTTTAAGCGTATTTATAGAATAGAACCAACAAAATCCGATTGTTTCGCGGGCTTTGGGTTTATTTTTTTTGTTGCGGGTCAAAACAAATGGCATTTACTGCCATCTATGCGTATTTAGGTTCACTGTGGTTTGTTGACGGGTCATTTGGGTCACTCTCTTTGGGAAAAACAAAGCCACAACAACACAAACATTGACCCACATTTCAATTTATTTTATTTGCTGCGGGTGTCGTTGTGGCACACTCGTGATTTGTGCGAGAAAAACACAAATGAAAGTCATAAATTTCGGCACAACATGCCAGGGGCTGGTCCCGTTTCCCTATTGCCCTTTTCCCTGCCTACATTTTCCCATTTTGCAACTATTTATCCCAAATAGATGTGGGTCACAGGGTAAGTAATGTTAGCAATCGTAGGATATGGCCCAGACCCAAAGACATTCGCCAGTCAAATCAGCGTCAAGTTCGCGAGCCAACGTTTCAATTAAACTAAGTTCGCCGCGAATGATTCAGACCATAAGACTGCCGGCAGACGGGAGCCAGACAAGTCACGTTTTCTTTTTCCAGCGCCAAGAGCTATATATGGAAATGAGTTGGTCGGGGGTACATGCATACCCTACATGGAAGCGGATTGATCGTGAATTTTCCACTGGCTTTGAGCCAGTGTTGAAGAGCGGAAGTGATGTCGAATATTTGGGGAACAAAGATGATTACCTTATCCAAAAAAAAACCTATGCTCAGTAAATTTATCTGAATAGTTTTGAATTGTAATAATTAAGCTTCTTGAAATATACCATTTGGAATTTATATTAATTTTTAATATTATTAATCTCTCGTTTCATTCTTGATCTGAAAACCCAAACTAAATATTCCCTAGCGCATACACATCTCCAGCATAAATTTTCCACCCATTTTCCGATGATTTTGCATGGCAGTCGGCGGCAGTCGACGCCAGTTTTTAATTGAATATTCAATGCACAGACTTTACATCGGCATGGCGCATATCGAATTGATGGACAGGCCTCCGGTGGGTGCGCTACTCTCGATGACAGCCATGGATTGGAGCGGTCGAGTGGGCACCGGGGAACAAATAGAGATCCGTTCTCTATTCAGTGTGTAAATATTTGCGAAACGATTGCAGATGCAGCCGGAGATGGGGATTGTGGACTGGGGATTTTTGAGCTGGCGACTGGGAACTGGGGACTGGGGATCTTGTTGTTGATGGTTGACCAACAAATTGGTCACGATCGTTAAGCAAGACGCCTATTGTAATTGTTCGGAATCGGAATCGTTTGCAGGTCATCCACCCGGTGCTCACCAGATGCATTTACGACTCCGTTCACATAGACGATCGCCACGATGATGGGGGCGTATGTGGTATATGGCAAGTTCAATGCAACGGAAGTGCCGGCAATTGTCAGGAGTGGTTGCACTGTGGTTTCGTTTCAATTTGCGTGTCTATACTGTACATGACACATAAGGACAGATCGACAGGCAGTTTTCATGCAATTCACTATATTTAAAATGAACACACAATGGCTTTGTGTTTTAATAACTATTAGTTAGGAAAACACTTGATATAACAAAACCTCAACAGTAGAAAATGCGTAACATGCTCTATGTGGGTGGGTTTTATGTTGGTGGCGGTACTTACATGGCCATCGTTGTCTTCTAATGTCTTTGCAGAACTTACCTGCAACAAAAAGAGGAGGGGAGAAAATTATTGCAGTTGCACTCGAGTTGGGTTCAGAAGTTTCGCCAGTGGGCGGATCGAAACAAAGTTGCAATTGTCTAAGTCAGAGTTCTGTAGCATTTCTGCCACTTGCTAATGTGAGGCAGCCATTCAACCATTCAGCCATTCGGGGCTGGCCAAAGTTTCCGCTCGTTTATAGGAGGTTATAAAAATAGTTACAGCCAGTAGTTAAGCCCGCAGACAAAACACTGTTGCCCAACAAGCTTTGGGGTGTGTTTTGCCAACATGATGTTTGAATTGGTGGCAGATGGAGTACGGAAATACTTGAAAAAGTGCACTCGAGACTAGGCATATTATCAAGTTCATGTGAGAAGTTCTCGAAATGAAGGCCAATCGATTGCAAGTTGCTTAATTGATGTAGGTAATAAAAATGTATTTTACCTTAGTGTACCAGCTTGAGAGCAAATTAAATAATATACATTATTAATGCTTTGGGGAAAGCATTTAACACTTGCTGCAAAAAGTATCCATTCCCATGTAATTTATTACCATTACACATCAAATTCAGCACATAAGCGGATAATCTTTTTTTTACAAAACATTACACTTGCAAGGGCTGAATGCAATTATTTCCTCTTTTTGTTATGCCTTTGAAAACTCCCCACAGACATAATCAGCTCATATGCAAACATTGCAGAAACCAAACAATAAATCGTGTGTGGGAGTGCCTTGCTAGCCGTCTCTTTCTGCACTGCTACTGCCATCTCTTTCGGTTAGTGCGTGTGCGTCGCTTCTGCAACCTGCAACTTGTTGAGTCACTTGGGTGTTTAGTATTCAAGTGTCGGCCTCCAATGGATAACGAGTCATCAATCATCGGTCGAACTACCAGCCAAAGCAGACCATCTAACAAAATCAACCGAGACTTGTCTGTCTGTCCTGCGGCAACATGTTGCCGATGGGCAGCTACAATGTTGCTGGGAGGATCGAGATGATGAATTGCAGGTCACTTAAAAACTGGACATTACTCTTGCTTAATCAGTCTAAAATATATTTAACCATCAAGTCAGGTCGCTACCTTATATTTAAAAATCATTTTGCAATGGATTGTAAATCAAACTTAATACCATACATTTTGATTGCCTTTAATAGATCGACTCCGCTGCTATCTCTGAATTTCAGTCTTATGACAAGTGAAACGGCTGAGCTGAAGTCAATGTAATGTATAATATTAAATTGGCAAAAATCCCATGGTATATATATACTTTCTGTGTTGCATGTTGCTGTGCTGCAACTTTCACGCAAACAATTCCGTCGACAAGCATTTAAACTCCTTGTTGCAAGCAAAAAAGTCAACTTTGCTGTGGGTGGTGCGCAGCCTTGCCTTAATTTAATTAGTGCAAAGAAAAGATTGCCACAGTGCGCAATTGAAATAGTTTTCAATCAACAAAAGTCAATTAATACGCTATAAACGCCACCAACACATGTCTCTCCAATTTTCGCTTGGTTTTTCCGCTAAATGATTTTTAATTGCTCAGACAATCGCGAAGCAGCTGGCAAAAAAATCCTAGACAATTGGCCAACAACGAAGTGAACAAAAAGAGCTGCATTGGCTAATTGCTAGCTCGATTTGTACCAACTTGATTTATTTTAGTTAAGATAGAGCTGCTTGTATAGCTATGCAGTCGTTTTAAAGACTTCAAGGGGGTCGGTGATTCATAAAAACATTTACATTTTCTGTGCTTAGTTTTCTTAGGCGGCAAGGCAAGAATTCTTTAACTGACATTTTAAACAATTTGTGTCAATTGCTTCTCTTATTCGATGAATAATTTAGCTGCTGCTTTAGGGGTTTTCCAACACGTTGTCTTCATAAATTTAAATTGAATGACTCCATCGTGTTTTCCCAGCTTTGGCAAATTATTCCCTCAATTTGGGAGTCATTGGTGTCAACTGCAGTTGAATAATGCTCGTATAAATTATTCAAAATTCGTTTAGAAAGTGCGTGCCTGGTAACGCCTCCAATTTGGTTTAACTGGGTGCCAAGCCCCAAAATCACCTTAAATAATTCCCTTCACACCAAACGAATTATGTAAAAGCGACAGAGCTATTACAACCACTTCACTGAACACCCTACTTCTCTGTCCCGTTTTTCTCTAGAGAAACTGTGGAAGGATTCAAGTCCCAGGCAGAGAATTGCCCCATTCCCCATTCATTTTTTTTCGATGTGGATGTGGGCACGCGACAATTAGCACTCCATTGACACATGTGCGACAAATGCGGAGAATTGGTGAAAGGGGGGAGAGAAAGAGATGGATGGAGAGCCAGCGAAAGAGACGGGCAGATAATCCCACCCTGTTTGCGTGTTGCTTACCGAGAAATGGAGCATTTTATGCTCCAATAAAAATAATTAAGTGGCGTAATTGATAATGACTTTTTTCCTCCGTTGTTTTCTGTTTGGTGTGCCTTTTATTTTTCATGTCATAATTTTGTGAATTTATGGCATCATTTTAAACAGCGTCACCAGTGTATTTTTTTGTTCACTTCTTTATTATTTTTGTGCGGCGTCAGAAGCGTGTCAATTTTATAATCGATTCGATAAGCGCGGCAAGTGAGTTTCGGGTGGAAGTGTGGATGCAAATGAGCTATCAGCTAATTATGAATGTTTGTCGCTGGCGTCGAATGAAAGTGCAAGTGATAGGGCAATTTCCAAAGTGTCAGCAAAGATCAGAGTGATGCAAATGAATTTCCAAGTGAGGAACGAGTTTTTGTTCAATTCAAATGTGGTTCGGAATGCGTGAATTCAATTAGTACACATATCTGACATGCAAATGGTTTATTTTTAAAGGCAATTAAATTATATTTCAAATTAGTATTCACATTTTAGTGTATATCGAAGCAAGCTTAAAGCAGTAAGAAACCTTTCAGTATTATCAACTATTTCAAGTTAAATGACTAAACCATACACGTAATAGCTGGGTGCATTTTATGTGGAAAATGTTTAAAGTCTCTAACTTGAAATGCGAATGCAAAGCTTGCATTGCTGCAACTCAAGTTTGTCGGCTGTTGAAATCTTTTGCAACGCACTGTGTGCCTTTAATTTATGTTGTGTTGGCCAGAAATCTTTATTTACGCTCTCAATATTGGCAACTTCAACAAGCCCATAGATCACTATAATGGCATTCGGTCTGTGCACTCCGTCTCTTTCTGCGCTATTGTGCGTCTCTCTCTCAACGGTTCTTACTTAGAGTGCTCCGTCTCTCTCCCTCTCTCTATATCTCCGCCAGTTTTAGCCATCAATGAAGGCCGCCTTTTTCACTTTGGTAGGCAGTCGTGCGGGGGCGGTGGGCGTGGCAAAAGTTCAACGGTTCGACGGAGCACTTGATACTTTTTATGTTCCCGTTGTCATTGCACGTTGCACTCTCCGCTTGTCAATGGCAGTGCTTGAACAAGTTTTTTCTTTGCCCAGCATTTTTTATCCATTATTCGATTTTTTCGAACTTGACTAGTCGGTGTGTGCACAACTGTACAACAAACAGGAATCGCGCTGGGAATTGTTGATGCACTCGAGATACTCGCACTTGCAAAAAGGAAAAGTGAATCAGGATGGCAGCCGGGCGGAAATCCAACTAAATCAATGTTGAAGTCCGATGATGAAGTCGAGCAGAACTGAGGTAAAATTGGCAAGAGGTGCTGAACTCGAATTGAGAGCAAATTTGGTAGTGAGTGTAGAGAGTTTGTAAATAAATTCGATAGCAAACCAAAAACAAATTCATTTAATTTGTTAAAATTCAATTAAAATTGAAAATTGTTCGGCTTCTTAGCACAGTTATAAGAAAATAAAGGTATTTTAGGGGACCAATTTGCAATAGGTTTTCGCACTGTTTGGCGCGATATTAAATTAAAATAAATTAGTACAGTTTCGTTTGATATTTTTCCAGTGGCAAGTAAAAAAACAAAAAATTAATTAAAAGTCTCTTTTTCCTTCCCCAATTCGTGAATCTCATTAATCGAATCGATTTAAATACCTATTAACAAACATTGCCGCTTCAAAAGGGAGAAACTGCAGCGAAGCCCACAACAAGTATCTTTGTGCTTTGAGGAGTGCCGCTAAATTTATTGAATGATTCCAATGACTGACAATAAATCTCGCTTCATTTCCCTCCCGAAACGGCAGGTCAAACGGACAAACACTAATTAGCAATGCCCACTTTCGTTTTCGATTGTATCAATGATTTCAAAATGTATCTGGCGAGTGCATAACTTTTCCAGTGCCCACTCACTGTTCGATTTCATTTTCGTTTCCACTCTCATGGGTTGTAAATACTTGTGCTCAACTCGGATTTATGACAAGTGCTGCATGTGGCACTTTTATTTCTGCACTTTGTTTATTTTTCATTAATCTTATAGTCGTTTTGAGAGGAAATCCCCTTCAATGCCGTGAAATCTACCAGTGTAACAAATATAACAAACACAGGCTGTAAAGGTCTTTTTACGACCTTTGTTTGGATTTAAGATCTTTAAAAATTGACTAATATCTAAAAAGTATTGTGTAAAGAGAATACTACATAAATAAACTTCAACAAATAAACTTTGTAAGACTCTATAATAATATTTAATATTCGTTAACCTTTAGAAAAGATCACATCAATGACAGTTGCACGCTATAAGCCCTGATCTCGTTCTTGTTTCATTGCCCATCCTATTATTATCATATCAAAAGTCAATGATATTCCACTCGATAGATGTTCATGTCCCACAGCTACTTAGACCACGAGTTCCCATCATGGGAGCAGCTGACCTCCACATATAGACATTCATCTCATCACCATAAGCCGAATCACGAACTCTGAACTCTGTCCCCTCCATTCCCATCCTTTGATCAATTAGAGGGCTTGAGACCTGCACTTGGCTCATGTCATATGCACTCTACGCACTGAGAGAAATGTTCACGTAGTGTTGTGCAAAAAGTATCTTAATTTAACTGCATTTGAACCAAACTTTTTTTTTAATCACAATCACCATTCTTTTTTCTAAGTGTGAACTAAAGTGGCGCCTTGAAATCAGAGGGGGATTGCTAGAGCGGGACAGAGAGGGAATTTCCATTAGAGACACGCAATGGGGAAAAGCGGAAAACTCTTTGCCAGCGCTGAAAGGGAGGAGCGTTTCGAGCGCCGTCTATAATTTGTTTGAAGACACTGTGTGTGACACACTTCAAGTTGTCAGCATTTGATGGCTCACGGTGGCCACTCCCATGCCCCCTTCTATGTCCCCCCTCACGGACCCAATTAAGCAATTTGTGGTCGACCATCATGTGAAACACGCACACTGACCATTGGCGTTCAGCAGACGAAAACCTCTAATCTTGGCCAGCTTTTTATTTGCCTTTAATGGCCAGGAAAAATTATATTCCAATTTAACTGGCGATAATAAACACAATTTTCACTTTGGGTCGCAACACTGGTTGACATTTTCTTTTATTTGACATTTTTTTTATGTGATCGTTTGACTTCTGTGGCTAAGCACGAAAGTGGGGTTTTTATGACCATTTATTAGATAAGTAATAGTTTTTGGATATAAATGCCTTTTATGGGTTTTGGTTATGGGGTGGGAATATGGGTCAAAGATCTTGAAAGATATGAAATTTGATAGAGCTGTAAACCGAATTTCAACTGGATGGATAATTGATTGAATAGGATTATTATTAAAAGGGGTTGGGCTTTAAGAGAGAAAGTGATTGGTAATCAAATACGTATCAATTTATAAACTAATTCAGTTTTTATTGAATATTATAGAATATATATATATTGTTTTCCCATACCTCAAATCCATTGAATTTGCACCATGTTCATTCAAAACTTTATGCGATTTCCCTGACATATATGAGTTCTTACTTAACAAAATCCACTCAGCCACTTTGGCGATTCGAGCTGAAAGCTCTAACTTGAACTCAACCTACTAGTGGCACTCAGAAGTCTGCTCGCAATTTATGGTTGGTTCTACTTAGCACAAGTCAGAAACGAAGCTGTCATAAATTTAGTCGAAATATGACCTACAAATTGCCACGGGGCGGATAATAATTTATCAGAGGGGACGGCGCGGGATGGCTTGGCCAGATGATTTAATTAGGCTGAGAATTAAAAACACGACCTAGGCGCCAAGAGCAAAAGTAGAGAAAAATGCACAAGACATGATAACAAGTTTATCCGACAGAAACAAGACAAGTAGTCAACATGTGGTGCAGAGTTCAGAGCAGGCCACCCATCAACGGCCTGTCAGCCAGTCATCTTGTGGATCATCATCACTAGCTGGTTGGTGTTTCGCCTGTGCAGCAGACATAAATTCAGTTAGCTGAGCTGCATACGAAAGTATCTGGCAGATAGTATCTTTCTTGCCCGATTCGTTAGAGGGCAACATTGTGCGGTTGACTAAACGCCCGACAGTCGGAATGAGTGTTGGAATGCCCGACTGAATGACTCAATGCGTGTGCACTTGGGCACTGCCACTTTAGGGTGTCCATCTGCAGCTCCAGCTCCGGTTATCCGAGTATCTGTGTATCTATCGGATGCAATCTGTGAATCGCCGTTGGCAACTCAAACATGGTTTCCACTCTCTCCCTTTCTCTTTCTCTATACCCATCTCTTCGACCGCCCGCATATTCAGTTTATGTCAGTCGAAAGATTTGACGAGGGCTTCGTGTTTCATTTTTCGTTTTTGTCGCTTTTCGGTAGTCAATTAAATTTCCCAGAAATTCAATAACCAAATCCAATGGTATTAAGAAAAGGGCAACTTGTCACCGAGCAATTTCGTTAGTCAGGAAAGTTTGGGGTAAAAAAAAATTAAACTTAAATTCACGGAATTCCTGGAAATCGATTTAAATGTAATTAATTCTTATTAATCATTTAAAAATGCAGATTTTCTAAAGGAAACACGATTTTGGTTTTTTTTATAAACTTTATAAAATTATTTATCAATTTTCAACTAAATGGTTTCTCATCATTTATTAACCAATAAACAAAAAACAACTTAAATATTTGGTCAATAAGCACCACGAAGATGAATTGTTTTTTCCTTTTCCATAGTCGGCAACTTTTTCCGCTCATTAATAATTTTACTTTCCAGCTCAGCTACCTTTTTCAAATTTGCATGGGCTGGCTCGGAAAATTGTTTGATTTTTCTCCGGGATGTGTCTCCTCAACCAGAAGAATCGGAGAACCCTCGGCGATGAATGATGTCTCGATTCTCGTTTGGTTCGTTTGGGTTCGTTTGGTTGCTCGACATGCACATTGTTGGGCTTCATTAACTTTTGCTGGGCGATTGAGACATTTGCACTCGATTGGAACATTCAAAGAGCCATCGTCAGCTAGGCATATTTAATAGCTTGCCAAACAATTTCCCATAGCTTTTTTTGGGTGAAGTTTTTCCTTTGGTCTTGCTCGACCTTTCAGGCTTTCCACTTTTGGTGTGGAAAAATTCTATTCTTTTTACTTGGGGTTTTTCGATTGCTTGCTCGGATTTCTTTCTAGCCATTGCTTACTCGGTCAGAATTCTTTGTTTACTATTTCCAGAGCCGTACAATTGGTTTTCACCTCGAGTGTTTATTGCAAGTAAAAAGTGGCACTTGCACTTGGAAACAGCTGCTGCAGTAACGTAAAAGTGCAGGAAGGGAAAAACGTGAGTGCAGGTGGACATTGGGTCGATGAACTTCAGTCAATGCAAATGGAACTTATTCGATTCAAGGTGGAATTTACAAATTAAGGTAAACAAGAAGGGAAAAACAACACAGATCGAATAATCATATTTATATCTGTAGGTATACATATGTACATATCTGTGTATGTATTTATAAACAAATCCTGATGATAAAGAAGTTTTGTAAGTCCTATGAATAATATAAATAAGCATTCACTGATATAGTAACATTATCACAAACCTTTAGAAATTTGCATAATATAAATGTTTACTAAATAAATATTGTTTGCCGTAATTTCCTACAAATATTAAATAAATTTTGATTAATGATTTGCTCTTTATTGTTAATTTTATTATTTAATTTGTATAATTTCTCAATTTACATGTTTTAAACTCTCCCCTTTCAAGCTGAAGAGGGGCCATTTCCATTAATCTTCTTCATTTCTAAATCCCTTTATCCGATGTCACCGCATTTGAGGTCGAACAATGGCTGTATTTATACAAAAAATTATACAATTATTTCCACCCTATCCCCCGCTATTGAACAACATTTTGATGATGTCTTAGATGTGTAAACACAAATCAATTGGTGCGGGGACCGTAACAAATTTGTGTGTGTGTTTGTTGCCAACGAAAGCAAAGAAAGGCCTACAAAGCGAGTTGCAAACGTCAAGACCACCAACATTCGAGGCGACTCCAACGTGATTAATGGCCCAATCCCGCACGGGAGAGTAAAGAAAAGCGAGTATTATATCTTTTTGGGGCAAAAATTGAAAAGCCAATCGCATTGGGGCGACTTCTCGCTGCTCGTATTGAAATTGCGGCAAAACAAAACAGCACCAAACAAATGATGTGTCAGTGGTGCCGCTCAAATTCGACAAGGCAATCAAAATGAAGTTACCTCCAATTCAGAGGAGTCATCAATCACCAGAAGTCCACGAGAGCAGAAGACGGGACACACAGTAATTGGAGTAGAAGAAAGCGGTGTAAAAAACCGAGAACAACCAAAACGATTTAAAATAAATTAATAGTAGTAGGAACTAAAGGGGATACATGGATACATTTGGAGCCATGGCGTTGAGGCACTTCCAATGTTTAATTAGTTTTGCAGAACAAAGGCCTCGGGGAGAGATATATAAGTATAACCTCCAATGGCTGTTGTTTGTCTTAACAAAGTGTCGGAAAGTTCAGTTCAGTTTAATTAAAGCCACAAGCCGACGAGATACTATGTGAGCATGGCTGACCAGAGTGAGTGTGAAGCACCAACGATGTACTCGAATGTGTTACCTAATTTGCATTTGCCTTGCAATCAATCTTTCAAATTTCATGCAATTTTCAGTGGGTATTATCGCATTATCCCAGGATGCACTGTAGTCTGCGTGTGAATCCAATGACTTTGCATTCTAAACAAAAGCAGTGCAAACAATTTTTGCCATCATTGGCTTCTGAACGTTGAGAAAATAAATAGGGAAATGCACAGTGGGCGGGGCAGGGGGCAGACTCCTTCAGGCCAGACAGTTTGAAGCCCTTCCACAATAAATACAAGCAACTCAACCGAACAGGACTTCCCCTTCTCAACTGGCAAATAATTAAAATTGTGAGCAAACCTAAAAAATACACAAAAGCGTGCCAGAAAATAAACCAACAGAATATGGCACAAAAATTGTGAGGAAAACATAAACACAAATTAAATGCAAAGCGGGCGCAGTGAGAAAAATAGCAAAAATGAATGAAAAAAAAAAAAAAAACGGGAACGCCAAATAAAATAGCGAAAAACAAAAATTTTATTCTGCTCATGCCAAGCACGAAACAAGAAAAATGAAAAACGGAAAATCAAAAAGGAAAAAGGAAATGCGGAGTCGGAGGTACGTTGCTAAGTTGCTGAGGCCGCGGGCGAAATTTTTGTGGGAAAGCGACGGTGCGGTGGGCGTGGCCGTCGCACAAATTTTTAGTTAATTAAAACTAAAAGTGAAAAAGCGCAAATTGCGGGTAATAAAAGCGCTTAAAGCGACACAAGGGACACCAGAGGGTAAAATGGAAAATTCGGTGGGGGCCAAAAAGAAGCGGGCAATGATGACAAAATACAAATAACGATATACATCCCAAGGGAAAATGGAACCGTGGGAGAAAAAAGTAAATTAGGATAGAAAATGTACTGTTTTCAACCTATTTATAGAAAAGAAAGTGTCAAATGAACTTGATTTTATTGGTTTGTATAAACACTACTTAAGTACACTTTATTTTCACAGTGCACGCAGAACGGACATCTAGTAAAATAAATAGGGAAATATGCAGGCTGCTGTAGACACAAGAAGTAAAAAGCCAAATAATGTAAAATAAAAAGGGGACAAAAAACAAATGCAATTTACAATGCTAACACACAAATTGGTTGAGGAACTGTAGGAAAAAAATTAAGGAAAAGCGCCTACGAAAGAGGAAAACAGCACTGTTGTACTAAAAAACGAACTGCATAAATGGGAAAGAAGGAGCTGCAGAGGAAAAACCTGTGCGAAACTAGTGCCATGCTAAAAAGGAAAAATGCTGGAAAATGCGTATATAGGGTATAGGGGTTGGGAAATGCGGCCTCGCTTTGTTTAGTCGCTGAAAAGCTGGACAGCTGAACACAACACAATGGTGGGGAAAAAGGGGAAAATGTGCGAAATGAGGCGCCGCAAAAAAACAAACCGACTATTTAATAAAAGGCAGAATGCAGGCAAAAAACGAAGAGGGTTCTTTGTTGTGTTTAAGGTGACAATGAATTTGCAGGACTACAATGGGATGCCGTTCCTCAAAAACAAGGGATGCTAAAACTTTCCCACTCAAAGGATGATATACGATCTGCTGAGCTTGAGAAAGAACGGGGTCTGTTTTATACAACATTAAATTCCATTCCAAAAAGTTATCCAATAAATAAATCTAATGTTAGGACTTCTATAAAGGACATATATATATAAGCACTATTATATAAACTACATGCTCATATCAAATGTTGTTTTTAAACTATTGAATGAATATTTGTTTACGACAGTCTCGCAAACAAATCCGTTTGAGATCTTTCCATCTTAGTATAGAAAATGCAAGAATACTGGAATTGTTTATATCCAAATACTTTTGGACACTGCGTCTCAGTCTCTTTCTTTGGCTTTTCCCCTTCGGGATAATCTTGACACAGGAGTGGAGTCATGCTGAATTTTCATTCATTGCTTTAGCCATGCTTTTTGCTGACCAGCTGAATGAAAATGTGAAAAGCGTGCAATGCTAACAAAATGCAGATTAAGTCAACAACTTTCGTGTTGAAAAAAATTGGGAGGGATTTTGGTGGTCGGATTTTCTTTCGTTTCCTGCACAATGGATACTATCTTGAAAGGTTTTTTTTTTCAATTGCTGGCAATTCTCCTGCCGGCTTGGAATTTTATTTTTGTTCCAGTTTTCTCATTTTCATTTTGCTTTTTTTCGCTCTCTTTTGCATGACAATTAGGTGCAAATGAGTTAAAACGCATGGCGCTTGGGAATCCATGCCACTTCATCCTAACAAATTGTTACAATGGGAATTGACCTCCTTTCTTTACTTTCATTTACACTTCAAAAATTTCCATCAAATTACCAAAAAATGGAGCAATTTTTCCGTGTTTTTCCATGTTTTTTTCAACTGCACTTGTCGGCCAAAAAAGTGTTTCTCTAAAGAAGGGGTGTCCACATAATAATTTTTCTAAAAATAAAGTATTATGGAGCAGAAAAATGAGCACTTGTAGTGGAAATTATGAAAAATGCCAAGTAAAGTGGCTGAACCGAAAAAAAAATCATCATTAAAAATTAGCTGCACTAATTTGTGTGAAAATTGGGTCACAAAGCGTGGGGAAGGGGGCGCGTGGGGGCCTGCATTTAGCAAACGGGGGCGTGGCAGGGGCGGCCAAGTCAATGAAGCCACAAACGTTTAATTGTTTTAATGCTTTGAATTAATTGAATGTGCAAGAGGCAGTGCCTTCAATTTTCCCCACAGAAGCTGCAGCTGCGTTTGTTTACGCCCGCCAAAATGTTTGAAGTGGCTCCCGAGGAAAATCCGCTGGGTGGAGCAGGGCGGGTGGAAAATCCGGGGGTGGGGGGTAGCAGTGGTGGGACGTGGGTGGGGTGGGTTGTGTGCTACCAGTGAAGCAGAACGAATTCGAGCTAATAGACTGATTGCAAAAGTTGCAGCAACCATACAGGAAAGGCGAGGGGAAACGGAAAAGTGGCAGGGAAATGGGAATACGTTGGAGAAGTGAAAGTGTTGGGAAACGATTTGAAAAGCAAATAAAACTGACTGCTGGCTGTTTAAGCCAAAGGCGCCAAATAAAAGTGGGTGGCAGAACAGGGAAAAGCGGAAAATATATAGAAGACGGAGTGAAGTACCGACGAGTATATCTATGCACTTTAGAGAGGCCAAGAAATCGAGAAGTCGGAGATAAAAGAAGTCCCATACTCGCTGTTATAATTAGATGCAATAATTGTTTATGACCCAAATGTAAGTTAGCACATCGTTAATACAGCCGGGGAAATTCAGAAAAAGAATCTAATTTAAAGTGGTAAAGCTAAGCGAACCAAAAACGATAAATTCAAAATAATATGCTGATAATTTCGATTGTATATCTCTCGAAAAATTTTACTAATTTATGGTCATGCAGTTGTCGTTGATGCAGATAATAGATTAATCATGAATTAAAATTCGGATAAAAGTAGTATATTAGGATAAATTTATTATGAGATTATAGCACCCATTTTTGTTGTTAAGATGGTACATGTTTTTAGTTCAAATTTATGTTTAAACAACAATGTTGCATAAATCATATTGTTGTGATAAATGAGAGCGTTAAATGCCATACTCTTTGCTTAAATTAAACTTAATTTGTATGCTGTTTTCAAGTTCAGTTCTTAAATATTCTAGAATCTTCGCGACTGCGAAAAATATTTTTTAAATGTTGCCATTTCTACATTTTCAACTCAATGAACATTTCGACACCTCTGAGATAATCAACATTAACTTTGTTGGGGGAGTGGAGTATGATTTCCAGATCATATGCATTTTGCAATTAATGGGCATTTAATTGGTAAAGGCTTTGCGTTGCCAGAACATTCGATCGCATAAATCTCAATTGAATCTGAACAATTACCCAGAGCAATTAATAATCACAAAAAAACAGCCTAATCGGCTCGAAAAGATCTGAAAGGAACGTGCCGAGCACTCGCAATTAAAACAAATTAATTTGTATGCCAAGTAGCAAATTCTGCGGGCACAAGTACAAAGAAAGAAAATAAGTGAAATGAAATGAGGGTGAGGAATCTCGAATTGAGGTAATCTAATTGAAATGAAAAGTGCAAACCGCTTGTCAAATTTAAAACTATTACAAATGTGCATATGTAAGTACAAATTCTTGTCAAAGCTTTTTAATGTCAATCTGATTGGTCAGCTGTCAGCAAAGCGATTTATTGCATTTGCCACTAATCAAATTATACAAAAATTGTTGTTTTATTTGCATGGACAGAGAATAAAATCATAGAAATAAAGCCGTAGTTCTGCATTGCCTAATTAGAGTTCTAATTGATTGATCTCGAACGCTGAGTTTGCAATTAATTTAAATTGAATGCACGTTGCTATCAATTAGCATTGATTTATTATAGTAGTTTTATTTAAAATATTAAATCTTATTTGTATTACATTTAACGGAACTACAATTTATAATCTTCATTTATTTAAATATGAGGAAGTAAAGGCAATAAATAGCAGAAGATGGAAGTAAAGCTTACTGGGAATTAAAATTGTGAGACCAGAAGCCCAAAACATCTGCAGTAACAAAACAAATGTACGAGAACACAAAAGATATCGGAAATTCCAAGTATGCCAAGCACACCGAGATTCCCCAGAATCTCTGGCCAAAATACTTCCTGCTCTGTGTCCAACCCATTAAATCGAATCCCCTTGGATTCACTCACATCATTATCCTCCGATTTGGCATCATTGGGTTCCGTTGTTTTCGACGTTGTTGCCATTGCCATTGCTGTTGTCGTTGTCAGCAGTTGTCGCTGCTGTTGTCGTTGCGCCAGGAACTGCAATTGATGTTGCTCCTTCTGCCGCCGATGGGCAATCTCGATTTGCTGCCACTGCCGCGGGGAGAAGGTCCCCTGATCGCCGGTTTCGATGGTGTGCAGCTCGAGATCTTCGTTATCGTACTCGTTGTAGTGTAGTCTGCGTTTCTGCACCATCTTGGCCTTGTCATCGCCGAAACTCGATGCCCGTCTAATGGGCTTCTTGGCCAGCTCCTTGGTGTGAGATTTATGCTGATGATGACGCACCGGCCGGCTCTGCTCCGACTGCTGCGATTGCTTCTCCTGCAGATGTTGCTGCAGCTGTCGCTGCAACTCCAGCTCCCACGCCATATTATGTTGCTGCAGGCGCAGATGATGCTGCTCGTGTCTCAAGCGCAAATCCTCCTGCGGATTCCGGCGCGTTCTGGCTGAACTTTTATCACGTTCTCGTCTGAAGTCATCAGGCAACACCTTCTGCCCGCCATTATTCTGAACATTAGCCTGCGCCTCCAGGCGAACAAAACTCAGGAAAATCAAGGCAAGCTGCAGGGTATTTAGCTGCATTTTGTTTAGACACTTCTCTCTTTATTAATTGCCGTATACTTTTTACCCTATTTTATACTGCGCTTTACAATTCCATTTGCTTTTAGTTCAATTTTAATTAATTAGGGGTTCTGTAATTAATTGCTGTACACTTTTTGTAATGTTTTCTATGCTTCACTTCACAAATCTTTTGAAAAATGTTGAAATATTTCCACGGAATCTCGGAGATTTTCGTGGCTTGTTTAAAACATTTTGCGGTTGTTGTTAATGTGACAAGCGTGGCATAAATCATAAGCTAACCGAAAAGTGTGTCACGCATTTTTTGTGAATGAAAAAAGCCGCTTTTTGAATCATTTGGTTTTAATAGGAGGCCAAGAGAATACCAACACACAGACGCCGAGGAAATCGGCTAGACAAACAATTGATTGCCAAATGCCAAGTCTTTTTTTTCTGGAGCAAGTTCAAGAAATTGTTGGGAAAAACTTAGAAACACGCGTGCTGCCTGTTGGCCATTTCACAATCCACAAAGATACAAAGATTCGGGTACTCGGATACAGCAGACGCACTCACGGACGCAGATACAAATACATGTGCTGATACACGCAGACACGCAAGCGACACACTTCAGATGGCGAACGAACCGACGGCCAGAGTGATAGACCGTTGAATGCTGAAAATTTTCGAAAAACGAGAAAATGCCCGCAACAATGTTGCGCCGGCCTTTACATTGGCAACATTTCCCCTCACTGTTGTGGATTGTAAACAGAAAACAGCTGACGCTCTGGGCACGTGTGTGTGTGTGGTGCAGCAGCACCTGGCAGCATGTTGCTACTGCCTCTGCAACATGCTGCTATTGCTGGAGATTCCACGCTGGAAAATTGCACTTTTGATTGTTTGTTCAACTAATTCAATTGCACCGAACTAGTTCTCTTCGGAAGATTAACATTCTTGAGCAGCGGGTTTTAATGGCTTCTGGGGAAATCTTTGATGTGCATCGCAAATTAAATTTCCCAGCGCTGTAGGTGCAACCATTAAAGTGCAATCAGCTCAACTTGCTGCACATAACACGAAACTAATTATAATATATTTACGAAATATTGACTAATGAAATGGGCTCTTGGCGATATTTTCTAAATTTTTAAATATTTAAATTTTATGTTATCCTCTTGAATAATGTGGGGGAATCTGTTACATGCCACTCACCGCACTACCAACAATTCCTAAGATATTTCGTGGCCTTTAGCACGCACCATAATTCACAGGAATTAGCTCAGACATGCCATTGTCACCCAGCATGATAGCTCCTCGTCGGGATCTTGGAACACCCAGGGGACGGGGACTTGGCTCTAGGCACTTGGCACTCCGGCTCTCGGGGATTCTGGCACCTGCCGCTTTGGCAGATGCCTGGGATTAGGTCTCGGTCACGTTGATGATGACCCACCCATTGTGTGATGCACTTTTCGCAGTTGTTGGTGTCAGCAAGTGGGCCTGCTGGATGATTGATGGACTCCGCAAGGGCATTCCAGTTGGCGAGCTGCGGGCACGCATTATAATCCTCTGAACTCACCTGCCCAACTGTCCACCCATACCCCAGGAGCATCACGATGATGACGATGTGGCCCAGGCAGAGGTGTTGCCCACTTGTACTTAATTGCATGTTTGGTCAGGCGAATCAACGCCCAGGCCAGAAAACCGCCAAAGTCAAAGCCGAAAACGCCCCTGGAATGTGCAGCCCACTATTGCCTTTTCTGATAACTTTCCGCTCATCTGCACTGAAAAAATTCTATATCATATGCATAGCCTTGAAGCGATGAAATATTTATTAAGTGCAGACTAGATTAAGGACCAAAAATTTTAATCTTGGGGTCTTTAAAAATGTCTCTTAATTTGTCTCTGAATTTTTAACATATTGGATTACTTCATGGTATCTCAATTTTTTCTCAGTGTGCCGAGGCGCCCCGCTGAGTGGCGTTGGTGGCTGGTGGGGAAATTTATGTGGCCAGTTGGCCACGGCTAGAAGAACTTTGTGCGCACGTGGCAGCGTTTCGGTGGAGGGGAGAATGGTATTACTGTTGATGCTCCGCTCCTGCAGTTGCTGCATAATTGATAAATGTTTACAAATTATTATGTTGCACATACAGCAGTGGCAGCAGCACCAGCAGCAGCAACATCGCCATGGAGCCCACCCAGGCGAGGATGCCAATCCCCATTTATACAGCGGACCTCGTGTGGCGATTTCTTGTGCTTTGGAACCTGGTGAAAGCCGGCGCATAGTTGTTATACTTTATTAATATTAAATACCCTAACCTGTTACCATTTTGAGGATAAAGATTTGAAAAACTCAAACAAAAGTAGTTTTTTTACAAAAACATTGATCGAAAACTTCTCTGATTAATCTCTTAACAATGTAAGGTGTAATTAAGAATCCTATAATCCTATAACAAAATTATTTAATTATGCCAAATTTGTAAACAATTCCTTCCCTTATTTAAATTTTAAAGAGTATTTCCGAGTTCAATGCTTTGATGTTACTTTCTCCCTTTCTGTTCTTTAGCTTTTATTTTTGCCTTAGCCGTGCTGCCGTTTTTCTCACGGCGAGGCGCCAACTGCATTTTCATTTAATGTTTGTTGTAGCCGCTAATTAAAATGAATCCACGTAGACAGGCGGGCTGAAAATTAAAGCCCATAGGAAAAAGGAGAGTCTGTTCCATTAGCAGTGGCGGACATTGTGTAATGGATCGGGGGCCGTATTTATAGCCAAATCAAATCGCTGGCGAAATCATTTTCCGCCGAAGGACGGCTCTTCCACATTGCCCTTGGCATTAGCTTTGTTTTACTCCGCTACACACTTTTTTGTATTCCGATTCACATTTACCGCATTCAATTTGCCTAAGTTGCCATTTGGATTGGGATTGCGAGGGGAATCGCAGGGACAGCAGCTGCCGAAAGAAATGAAATCGAATTCAATACAAAATGCAAATGAGGCACAGGGAACCGCAAACGAGGATAGGCATGAGAAATGAGACGCCATCGAAATCATAAAAATCAAATTTGAAATTGATAGAAAGGCAGCGCCGCGGAGAGAGAAATAACTCAATTTGAAATCGAAACCAGATCGAGAACAAAGTCATCCCCTAATTGAGAGGAGCTCCTGCTGATGGGTATAGATACGATAGAGATTCTCACTATCTGACAGCCACTTCCGGGTAATTATTGAAAATAGTTTGCCCACCAACAATGCTGATCTATGACACTTTTCCAGCATTTTCCGGGGCAGCACAACTTTTCATTGCCCTAAACCGCTTAGCTCGAAAATGATGAGGGGAAAAGCAAATTGACTCGAGATAAAACTGCCACGGCCCAAGGCCAAAAATCCTATCCAAAAAAACACAAAAGGGTATCTAACCCCAGTTAAAGAGCAACGCAATTTCCGGTTGCCCCGCGGGGGTCAAAGACAGAGATAGCAGACAACAGAGTGAGACGGATTCGTAGACAGCGAAAGGTAGGGGCCACATCCAGTCAGCATTCAAATATTTGTCATCATCAAATGACATCTGTTTGTCGTTGGCTATTCTTCTGAAGGCCGTCCGAAAGTTCATGTAGTCAAAGGTCAGTGCCTGACATATGAAAACGGTGCGTTTCAGCAGTGTAGGGTTGTTAAACACACACGTTAGAATGTCATGGTTTATTTGAAGAAGAACTCACTTGTGATAATGGCTTACTAATTCGTTACTATAAGAATGCTATGCTTATTATATTTAAATCGATGTGGCTTCCATTATTTACCCTTCTGATTAGTATTAAAGATTTGTAATAATTAAAAGAAAGTAAAAACTACATACATGCAAGCTTCCTAGAATAAATGTTTAAGCAACAAGCAACATTTATATGAATTTAAAAATGTACTCTACCATTAACAAAAGAAGACAATCGGTTGTCAGCGAAACGAAGAATTTGCATAAATTTCACGCTTGATCTGCCACGCCCATTCTCCTTATTTAGGGGCAGAGTTAGAAAGGTGAAAGGTGAGCGGAGATAAAATGGATATGGGGAGATGCAGACTTTAACGAGCTGCCACGTTCCCAAGAAGCTGCAACAATTTTCAATGGAAAATGCAGCGCCTGAAAATGTAAATAGCTAACAAGAAAATACATTAAAAGCAAACCCGAGCTGAAAGTGCAGCAGCGCACCGAGATTTTCCGATTCCCAAAAAAAAAAAAAAATAAAAAATACCAGAAGACCCAATGACATAGTTTGCATACTCCAAGAAGCAGAAAGCGTTTAAGGGGAAACCCGATGAGTGGGGGAAATCCCCAGAGCGGGGTGGCTATTAAAGCGGCATTTGCAGCGTGTTGAAAGGCGTCGAAGCTGCAATTAGCCGAGGAGATTTTCCAGTGGGTGGGGGGAAAACAAGGCGTTGGGGAGCAGGTTGCGTGTGGATCACAGAAATAGAAAAGGCAGCTATCATGGGGAAAACAGAGGAGGCAGAAGGAAACTGATGAAAAAGTTAATTTAACGCTGTCTGCCGGGTAATAGAACTCGAAGAGAACTGTAGCCAATAGTGAAGCGAAATAATGCAACTGGGGGCGTTTACTCATAATTATTTTTGGAAAGATTGTTAATTTGTTTTATAACTAAATTTAATTAAACTCATGCAAAGTAAGAAGTTTAAAATATAATCTATAATAACTCAATTTATTAAACCTAAATTCGGCAGCTTCTTCTTGCCAACAGAATCCAATAATGTAGTTGCTGATCCCACTATCTTCATCAGCCAATAATATTGTAAATTGCTAGGCAGTATAAATGCCGTTTTATGGCGCCGTAGTAGGTGAGTCCTTTTGTGTGTTTACGGTTGTTGTGGCCATAAACAATTTGAGCCAATTCCAGTTAATGGCTGGCCTAACGATGCCAACGTGCGCCGTGTTAGTCAAAGCCAAGTTTCAAGAATATTTTCGACATATTTCTATAATCAACCGACTGCAGACGTGCCAAAGCAGCGGCAATTGAAAGGCTCCCAGCCAAATGCTCCCAGTTGGCCTCCAGTTCCTCATTCTCCGGCCATCTAATTAAGTGCATCAACAAATGGCGGGCGAGATTAGACGGCTGACGTGGGCGTATTCACAAAATTCGATCCGCACGAGACCCGTGATCCCAATGCCAATACCTAGGAGCGCATCCCAAAGGGTATTGTCTAACTAATTGGATTAACGTTGATGCCTGACCTGACACAATGGACCTCTTGGCGAGCTGCTGGGTCCGGTTCTCAGGTAGGATTGCTCCTATACTATTCCTATTCCTGCCTCACAGGATACAAAGCAACAAAGGCCACAAATATATGCATTATGTACAATAGTGTGGCACTAAAACTCGTTCGTTCTCGCTTTTGTATCTCGGCCAGCAATCAATGTAAACAGCCAAACCCACAAATAACAATGCCATTTCGGCCAAGTCATTTTGGTTTTCACTGGTTCCCGAACCTTTTGGTTACCATTTTGTACTTTTACGATACGATGATTTCACGTCGGCGATAACAGAACAAAACGCTCGAGTGCTTGAAGAGAGGTCGAATATATTTTCCTAATCGTTTCGAGTGCATTTAAAATGAAATTAAACGAAACTTAAATGGAGGATCCGATCGGTCAAGCTGAGTACGTAGTTTTATAAAGTGGCAGAGATTTTAACCCTCGAGATGATTTCTAAACATAGTTAGCTGTGTTGTTTTGATTTCCTGGAAGATTTATGTGAAATAAAAATGAATTGTGGATATTCCTAAAGAAATAGTCTTATTATTTTTTCATATTTACACAAAATGTGGCCGTAATATTTTAAGTATGTTTGTTTACATTTTGAATGTAGTTTACAAGCACACCTTTAAGCAACACCTCACTGAACTTTGCATAAACAATATTAAAACTTACAAAACAAATTCTGAAAGACAAGTTTTATTTCCATTCTGGTTGATCCCGAACAACAAATGTCGGGAGCAGCAGCTGCAGAAGAATTTTGAGGTCCTTGCGAGGACTTCTTTCAATTTTTGAGTCTGCCGCAGCATTTTGCTCAACTTAATTGTGTGAAAAACTTTTCTTACGCTCAACATGAGCAGACATGAATGTGTTTTTGCTCGGTTGGGGAAACTGTACGACAGCCGTAAGAAAGTGAAAGTAAAAATTATTTAATATGATGCGAGTTGAAAGAGGAATTTTTATTCAACTTTTATACAAAGTTTGGCTTCAAATAACGCTAACAGGAACGGAAACTTAAGAAATTGGAGTTTGGATATAAGTTTTACTTGCGGACTAAGCACAATGCAAATACAGTTTACAAAACTTACAACGTGCAACTGATGCAAACCTAAATATGTGATATAAAAAAAATGGGATAATAAGTGCTTAAAACGAAGTAGTAAAACTTATTCAAACATGAACTGAAAACCACTGAAAAATTCAGCACTAAAATTTTTGGTGAGAATAGAGACACGAAGACTAGAAAAGGAAAATTGTGGGTGGCTAAATTCTGCCATGAGGCAGCGAGTCTTTACGATGACGCTTTCCATTCTGATCATGGTGATGGTGATGAAAACTAAGACACCAGTCAGATGCAAAAAAAAAAATGCACTAGAAAAAAACACGCACACACACTCGTACGTGAAAGGAATTGTTCTTGAAAAAGGACTCAATGAGGTGAACGAGGAGAAACGAGGTTAAATTGCAAGGCAAGATGAAAATTGCAAGCTGCATTTCCACAAGAGGCGAAAAAGCGGGTGCTAAAGTGTTTGTTGGGGCATAACAAAATTTAAAAAAATAAAGAAATAAAAGATGATCGGGTAAGACAGAGAAAAAACCCATAACTGAAGTGGCAATAAACCTTGTTGACGGTTTTCAACGAGACCGCGAAGCAAAAACGCGAGCGCTGCTAAAATCGCGTGTGCCTTATCTTGCGCGCGTTTTCCTAGCGTTTCCCCAACGTTTTTAATTGGAATCAACCTTAAAGGCTCCCTGCTTTTGACCAGCTGCGGTCACCATTTTCCCTAATCACTAACTAAACAATTAATCAACCAAAAACCAAAGTTTCACCAATGGCGGGTAGGTGTTGGAAATTTCCCCGCCCAAGAAAGTGACATTTTCGAGGTGCACGTCAACACGAGCAACTCCAACGCCAGTTGATTAATGAGCTGTTATGCTGGGAGACCCACCAGTGGGAAAATTGGGGAAAACCGAGAGGAAAATGGGGGACAACGGGCGCAGTGCAACTACTACAGTCCGTAACCGAAGCAGTAAGTTAAGCAGTTTTAAAAGGGAAATGTCAGCTGAAGGATTTGTTACTAGTGACTGGGGAAATGAGCGGCTTGATTACGTGAGTTCAGCTGAGCTGGGAAATGGCGGAAAAAGGAAGGAAAATGCGCATTCATAAGATGTGCCAGAGAGACGGAAGAACGAAATGAGAGCGCATCAAGGGATCTGAACTAATTAAAATGGTTTATGAATGGGGTTAGAGGATATGGCTTAGAGAACCAAGCTCTGTGAATTTAAATCAACCTATATCCAACACATAAAGACTATTGTAATAATTGTTTCCAAAAAAGAACTCTATGTATTTGGTAAATTCCACTCACACTCCCTGTTTAATTTTTCCCAGAATTTCGTCCCGAAAATAGCATCGATCCTAAAGCAAACATAGCCACATGGGCATCAATCACACATCAGATATCACCCTTCCATCCAATGGCAACATAATCAAGTCGGGAAATTCAGTTCCCCAATGTGGCGTGTGTGGCATAGGATTTTCTCGCCCAGCATGTCCCTGTTTCAGATTAAGCAGCTCCCGACTGAATAACCAATCGAAATGATAACCGGGAATGGCCGAAACCGAAAGCTGGAAAATATTTTTCCACGCTCGGGCAACAAATTGAATAAATCAAGTTACAAATCAACTTGCAATCACAACTGCAGCAACAGTCACTGCATTAAAATCACTTGCGAAATAACAACATTTCAGCTCAATTTTTCGTTCCCTCTGAAAATGTGATTGCGTTTTCAATTGCAATTTAATTTTGATACATATTTCCTAGCTGCATTTTTCCGCGTGGCTTTTCCCCCTCGACCTCCGACCACGCCCCCTTGCAGTCACCCACCACCCAGGAAAACGCTTTTCGCACAAATCGGTGCCGTTGCACATACTTTTCAAGAGCGTGTTCTATGTTTTTCAGATATCCAGCCACGAAAACCGTGGCTGGATGAGATTGAAATGTAATCAAAAATTGCGAATTCTGCGAAATCCAAACAGCAAAGTGCGACCTGCGGGTTTTTCTCGTGCGCTGTCCTATTTTTTTACGAATGCCTGCATCTGGCAATTGGTCTGTGGGTTTTTGTGGCTTCCGGATAAACTGCACGTATAAATGTCGATAAAAGGGCGAGTATCTTAAATTGGTGCCTACAAAGCCATTAAGAAATCCTTAAAAAACAATTTAAACACATTTTTCTATTTGGAATGCGTGTATATAATCCATAATTTCAACCAAACTAATTAATTGCCCAATATTCGCTACAACATTGCCCATATTAAGTGAATTCCTGAGCTACCAACAATCGGAGATTAAAAACAATCACAGGCAGCAACGCATGTAGAGGTTAATTTGGAACACTCTTTTGGGATTTCCCCCCAGCAAATGGTTTTGGAAATTAATTAAGACAAACTGAATCAAGACACGAACCGGCATTTCCACGCGGGGAAATGCACGAACACATACACTCGTGCACTGGGAGGCTGGAAAACCCCATTCTTTGGCAACGAAAGGCGAGCACAGCCGCATACTAATAAGCTGCTATGATGACTATTGTCTGTCTGTGTGTATGTGTGTGTACGGCTCCAAGCACACCTGCTCCTGCCCCTGCCCCCTCCCCTTCTTTTGCGAGTCTTCTGATCCTTTGGTCAGACACGTGCCACGCCTACAATTCGGGGCTGGGAAAAGCTGTCAAGCTGACGTCGGTACGAGCATTATGACGGCATTTACACATCAGCTCCGGCTTCCTCGGATGGTCAGCATTCGAGGATTAGATGGACCACCAAGGACCAAGGACTACGAGCACGCACTCTCGGGACACGGGAGTGCTGAGCTTATAAGCCGCAGCAAACGGCTTACGCTCCAACATCCACGGCTAGAAAATTTCAAGGATCATGTTTCTAAATCAGCCAACTAAGACATAAAAGGTCCTTAGAAAACAGAATCATGTAGTTATTTCCAAATTGGCATTGAAAACGATTTAAACAAATAATAAAATAAGAATGTACGGCATGTTCAAGTGTCCCTATTTTCCGCAGTGCCCATGCTCACAGGACTCACTCAACTTGTCGACTAAACATTCCTGTGGAAGCTTTAAAATGTTTGCGCCGGCTATGCAAATAAATCCAAGTCGTGGCCAAAAACTCAATTTCGGGCAGCCAGTGCAGCAGCTGCTACTCGAATGTGGAACTGCAGCATGCCCCTCAGGAAGACCCTACCCCTCCCCCCTTGGGCGTGTGTCAATCCCCCAGCAAGCGGAGCATATGGCGACAAACAGCGGGCGCCGCTTTCTATTTGTTTGCCTGCAAACACGCAGAGAAAAGCGAATGGAACAGAGTGAAACGGAGTGAGGTGAAGCCCCAGCGCCAAGGACGAAGGACGAGAAGGACGAAGGCTGCTCAGCATGCACTAGACCCATTTCGTGAATATATGGCAGTTCGGAATGGCAGTTGTGGAAATTGAGGTGGCAGCAGAAGTGGAGGCCAGCAACTGAATTGCACTTGGGCAAAAACAAAATCTAAGCCATGAAAATTCGCATTTCGAAAAGCATGCGAAGAGTCGGATTCCCTTGAATTAAATGGAATAGAATTCTTAGAACTATAAGAATAAAATAGACTTTAAAATATGCATTCTATGTTTCTTTGTAGCTATAAGCAATTCTGGTCTTTTAATATTCCATATCTACATATTTGTATAATTAGTTTTGCTGCATTCAAACAACAATCAGGGGAAGGACCCCTTACAACCATCGTATGCAATGTAGATGGACACCAGTTCCAGGGGGTTAATCACTGCTCTAACTTGAACAGACATCAAACGAAATGGCAAAAAATGCGAAATATATACTAGTTTCTTCAGTCCAGTTTCCATCAGAACTCAATCCTCTTGATAAAGTCATCATACTCTGGTCCGACAAACCCACAAAAAATAACGCACACAACGTGAGGAAGCTGCGATTCTGAATTTCTAAGAGGTTGAGGGCGAAAATTCCCCCACAAAAAATTTGGACAAAACTGCCACCCCAAAAGTCTCACCCTCATATTTTTGTTTTTTTTTTCGGCTTCTGACGGAATATTTGCCCGAAATTCGTTTTTCTGCACTCTGCGCACGCTTTTCTGCATTGGGATAGGTCCAGGAATCAGAAAAAAAAGGATAAAAGGATGGCAGTTCCGGGTTTTCGGTTGGTTTGGCCGGCTGCGCGCCCTAAATGGATTTAGCTTGTTCCGATCTCGAATCTCGCCCGTGGTTTGTTTTTCTGCGACGTCGCAAATGGGAAATGTGCTCGTTTGCATGTGCCACATGTGTCCCGGAGCTGTGTGTGCATAAGCTGCAATGGAAACTCGAAACTGCGAAACTGGCGTGGCGTTAATACGCAAATTCAATTGTCAAATCAATGGCAAGTGGCAAATAAATTAAATTCTCTTAACGCCCCAGCTGACAATAAAGAACCATCTGATGAATCAGAGGCGCATAAAATACGACCTGTCACGTCCCATTACAATATATACATATATATTTGCACCAAGGTGTCTGAACGCAGACAGAACCAGCGACGCGGCCTGCAGGTGGACACAAAGGTTGGCAGTGCACTGGGAGAAATTATATACCAATTTATAATATAGATGTTCTTGGGCTAGCCACTTACCCGGAAACAACAAATATCTCCATACTATATCTATATCCATACTATATCTTTATCTTTTTCTACAAAAGTATTTGTTTAGGATTGAGTTACTTCCTATTTTTTAAATAAATTTGTAAATTAGTTAGCCTTTTTCTAAGTGTGAACGGAAGTAAGGCGAGTAGCCGGAAAACCAGACGGATATTTCTGGTCAGGCCAAATTTCTGTGCAGTCGCACAGTGTTGGCAGCATTTGCGGTCACTTGACGGACGGTCTATGCACATTTGGTCTGCTTTTTGCCTACCGCCGCAAAAGTGCCCGGAATGAAGGACGGCAGGCAGCAGAGGGTTAAGTGGGTGGTTGGGTCAGATAGGGGCGAAAGTGGCCGCAAGTTCGTCAACATGGGCAAATATTTGCAGATATCCAAACGATGTCGCACGTCTGTTGATGTTGCTGCTGCTGTTGCTGCTGCTGTTGCTGCTGCTGTTGCTGCTGCTGCAACTGCTGCTGTGGATGTTGATTGTTGGTCAAGTGACCGAAAGCCAACAATTGGTCACGATCACTTTGCCTTTATTGTTTTCGTTACTAGTGCTCTGTCCTCCCGTTTTTATTGGTTTTTTCCGGGCGATGTCTCTCCTTTGTTTTCGCACTTGCGGCTGTTCGTGTCGCTGATTTGACGTGACTAATGGGTCGTTAGGCATATGTCCACTCAGCTGAAGGAGCAAACAGGTGGAGGGGTTGGGGTTGGAGCGGGGGAAAAGTCATGCTCGAACTGAGTTTTCCCCTTTTCCACTTCTTAACAAGTTACAAATTGCATAGCTCGCTTCACTGCCAACCTCTACTGGCAAATGGCAATGGTGCAAGACCCAAGTTGATTGCAATGCAAGCCTTGAGGGAGGTCGAGGATGTAGGATACATAGAATCACTACTTTGTTTCATATAAGATAGATTCAGAAATCCTAATTATATATTTGATAAAATGCACACAAGTATTTATATTTGCCTATCTTAGCAGCAATCCGTTAATCCGAGATAATCTTTTGTTCACTTAAGTTACCATATGCCACATTCAAATCATTAGGCATACCCAAAAATCAATCTCGAAAGTGTCACAGACAGAACTCACCTGCAAAGAGATTCGAAAAATGCGATAAGAATTAGTCAAATATTTTGCATAAATCACTGGCAAACAATTGGCAACAACATTCCGATCGCGGGAACATAATCAACAGCCATATCCATCACCATTAGCATCACCTTTGTCATTTCCATGCCCCGGCCGAGATTAGCTACGAAAATTTGGCATCTGTCGGTGGCTTTTCGTTATGGCATTTTTTTTTTATTTGCATATGACATCATCAAAGTGGCAACAGCAGCCAAAGATTTGTGCAAAACAAACAAACGCGCCAGCGGAATGCAAAAGCCAACAAAAAGCGAAGCCAGAGCGAAAATCTTGTTGCAGCCACCGCCTGTCAAATGATTTGCAACTTTGTGCAAATTCGTTTGCCAGTCGAAGCCCCTTGGCCCACCATTTTCCCCCCGGGCCTTTGGCAATTATTAGTTGGCAACCGCCGTCTGTCTGCCAACCACGAACCAACCTCGAGCCACGTAGCACTGAGATTTTAACTAGAAGATGCAGATGCAGATGAAGGCGAAGTCGAAGACCACGGACTTCAGAGCACGGTCTGGAGTGCACGGAGTGCGGACTGAAGACTCCAGACTGCCAGGCAGTTGCAAACTGCCCCGCGGTGGACACGAAGGCCACGACCAGCAAGTGAAAAAGCCAAGAGAAGCTGCCAAGGCAACTGGAATAACTAATACTCTTTCTTCAGAAAAAATATGTATAAATAGGAAATTATATGGTTAATGTGAAATAAAAAACTTGGGAATTTTATACTTTAAATTAAATTCAAAGGCAAATATCTGATTTTTGGCAATGCAAAATCATAGGACATTTCATAGCACCCTCAGTTAGGGTATAGATAAAAAAATGATTTTGATGACTACGAGATTTGTTTGCCATCGACTCTAGAATCCATTTACCCGCCTCCCGTTGCTCACCACCAATCCATTCTGGTTGATTTGCTGGCGATTTGGACGTTGATGAAGTGATTAACCCAGCCAGCAAGCGTTTGGCTTTTTGATAGCGTTTAGTTTATGAGCTGACCTCGAGGGTCTCGGCGCAATGTTCCAGCCATTTGCGATGGCCGATTTGCGGTTGATGAAGCGCTCGACGGTGAGCAGCAGGTGCAGAGCACCGCCGTTGAGATTCCAAACGGGGGCTGCCAACAAAGGTAGCTGCTGGATATGCAGTGGGATGCATTAGGATGCAGTATGCAAATTGTGGCTTCGCAAGAGCCAGGCGGGCTGATTTAATGACTGATGAAAGACCGATTGATTTATGGACAGCTGTTCTGGGAACTAAACCTAATCAAACTAAAGCTCATCTAGCTGATTTCTTGAATTATTAGCTCAAAATCTTTACTGCTCAGCAAGGATTAGATTTGGGAAAAACTTGATTAACCAATTATATATGTTAAGAGGCTTTAATCGTATTATTCATGCTAAAAAGGAAATCATTAAATTTTCAAATTTTCAAAGCATTTGAATACTACGACACAATCATTTTACGCAATAATTATGAATCACTCATAATGTTTATTATCTTGCACAACATATATTCACAAAATGCTTCTAATTATTTTTAGTCTACCCATTAACCTTGACTTTGTTCCGCCAGAAATAAAAGTCTAGAAATTTGAAATGAAATCAAAAGCAATAAATTAATTTGGATTAGCTGGGGTGGGGTTTTTGAAAATACTCAAGCGTTCTGCTTTATGGAATCAAAGCCTCTTTGAGATTTCCAAACAAATCGAATTAGGGATTTGGTTTTATTGAAGAGCGAAAGTGTTAAAGTGTCTGTCAGTCCGAAAAGGGAAAACCCCACCCATGTGGAAAGCCAGTTATAAGCCCTGGTACATAAAACACCTTCCGAGTGCGAAGTTAATGGTCGTGATGCTCGTTTTAAGACCTCACGAGTGCATTGTTCCCAATCGGAATCCAATAAAATCGAAAAAAAATTGTGTAATAAAAGGAAATCGCTTATAAATGCCGAAAATGAAATATTGATGAAACGCACTGAAGCACTGTCAGCATGTCAAGCGAACAAACCGAGCGAACTGAAGACACCGACACTGAACCTCGTTTCTCATGCATAATGCAAACGGAGTGCAACTGGAGACGTTGGAAATTTCTAACGATTTCACAGACGAGAAAAAATCGAAGAAATTAATCATATATGGGGGATACCAGGGGGTCTGCTACTGGGCTTTTCAATCCACCATATGCCAATCGAAACAATTAGACAATTTATTGACGATAGCCTGGCATTGGCATTCAATTTACCGTCTTCGATGTCTCTCAACAATTCAACAATTTCGAATGTCATAAATTGTGACGCGCCTGTAAAAGAGATTTACGTGGTGTCAAACGCGCACAATGGGTTAATGTCCAGTCACAAAACTGAAGCCCCAACGATCAATCGCATACCTAAATGCGACCAGAAATTGAGTCATCCCCATCGTCATCATCAATGGCCGCGGACATTAATTAAATCGCATTCAAATGCAGATTTTTTTCAACCTGCCAACTGACAGAAAGAGTGAACTGACCCCCCATCATGAATATTACGCTGCATTATTTGATATTCTGAGTGCAGCGGAACCCAATGCTGGCGTGGTCCAAAATTATGCTTATTGATTTAACTGTCAAAAAGTGCATGACAATTTTCGGTTTCTTTTTCCAAACTTGGCTATTTTTATGTGCCACTCGCTGTTGAACAGACAACTTTTGTAATGCCAAATGAGTTGAGATGCACAGTGGTCTTGAATTCGTTTCCAATACAATACCCGCACATTAATCACATTGATGTGCAAATGACTGTATAAATTTCATGGGTTTTTAAACTGACAACCTAACTAATGTTTAAGCACTGTGCCATGATGTTTATTTAGCCATCAAATTAAATTTAGATATATTTATTTACATTATGCTCAATTTGATTAAAGACGCTTTTTTTTTGAAGCAATTCAAATTATCAATTTTAAATAGGATTTATTTCTATGCATTTATTAACAGATGTATTATTATATTGCCTTGTTTTTTAAGATTCTGTCCCACTGTGCAGCGCAAGAAAACTCTGTGACACTTGTCATTGAAAAACACACACACCTCGAGCACATTTTGGGTGGGTGTGTTCTTGTTCGCCGGAGTTTTTCCCTTGGCTTGGCCTGTAATCGTGGCTCTTATACTTTATACATGTGGGTAATGGGTTTGCAATTTTCAGCGACTTTTGACACACATACCACGCGCGATCCCAAACACATATACATGCAGAGATACTAAAGCACACATTCACACGGCTGAAGGGTCGCCAGAGTGGCATGACTGACTGAAAAGATTTATGTTTAATTTTTAATGACCAGCCGGGCAATGCATCAACTTCCACATATACTTCGAATAAAGACATTTGCGAGGCCATCTTTGACCTTTGTGGACTCGATTTACGAGTGTGTGCGTGCGTGGGAGCGATTACATCAAGCAGATGATGCATTTACATCAGGCTCAGGTGGGACAATGCAGCACAGCAGGTGACAGCGAGCGGGTTCTAGATCCTAAAAACCCGAACTTTATTTCCCTTTTAGAGTCCGCTTTGATTTATATGTGTTCAATTGATGAATTAGAATGCACAACTCACGCCGACACACACATAAATAGGTTTCAGATACTTTTGGTCTCACAATCGCAGAAGTACAGTCACACTTCACTAAAGCGAGCCATCACGAATATACAAATAAAAAGATTTAAGGGTTGGTTTTTAGTTGGTAAATTAGAAATGGTTATGAATTTTTAAGTAAAATCACTTAGTTGCTAACAAAATTTTCAAATTCATGTTGATCAACAGAGGCTTTACCGTACATGGCACAGAAAAGATGAACTTTTTTGTTTTGGGTCATTTTTCTATGTTGCATTTTTTCGGTGTATTTTAGTTTTCTGTTTACAGTTCAATAGTTCAGTTTAGTTACAGTTTTTTATTTATTTCAATGGGCTGTGAATAACAGGCGTGACCGTGACTCTTTCCTCTCTGCCGGGTAACCCCTCTTTTTTCAAAAAGCGGCTTACACGACTTTCAATTTGTCTTTTGCGGCTTTTATTTAGTTATTTATTTTTCTTTTTTTTTTTTTTTGGTTAGAAAAGGGGAAACTGGCGGTTACGTGGAGGCGGAAATTGTAGGGCAAGCATTTCGCAATGGACTTGCAACAAACGCGTCAAAAAAAATATTTTCGTTTGCTGGTCATGATTTATCGTCAACGCGACTCTTTGACAAGCGTGTTATTTTCAGCATTTTTTATTTTGTCACTTGCAAGTGTTGCGTGAAATAAAATCTAATTCCACGTTCGGGTGGGGTTTTTTGTGGCTATAATATTACCAGAATAACATGGCTTGATTTAAAGCTGTTCCTGCTCATAAAGAATAACATTTTAATAAAAATGTGAATACAACAATTTGAGGTGACAAAAATCCGGATCATTAATCAGCTGGGAATGAAAGGAGTGTCAGCGACAGGATAAATGAAATATAGAAATGTGATTGCCCAAATGTCAACATTTTAAGTAAATAAATAATTATTAGGCAGATTTATGATGGTGAGTTATGGGGCAGTGATTCAATTAAGGACATTAGCGTTAATAAGCTTATACAATAAATCTTTTTAAAATGACAACCAATAATCAATTGAAATTGAAAAATTTAGAAGCAAACATAAATAAGGGTTACAAATCATAAATTCATCTAATAAAATTAAATTACTTTCAAAACTTTTTGGAATGCATTTTCCAATTACTTACATTCCACTTTATGTAGATATACCAACTTCATTACACATTCCACATATTCTTGATGTTCAACGAAATTCTCTCAATTTACCACTTCAATAAAGTCTATTTTTGACACTTCGATTTGGGTCAGACTTATAAAGTTATATGGCAATTGCAGCTAGCGCAACTCCATCCATATAAACACTGGCATTAACCATAAACTAAAAGTCCCAAGAACTGTCCAGAACTTCTTGTCACGTAATAAAGAATTTATGCCTTTGCTCGCAGCTTAAATCATGCCAAACGTGATCGCGGATCGTAATAGGGTTCCTCTAACTGTAAACGCACCAAGCGAATCCATCCACCTTGACCCCAAAAACAACCCATGGGTTAAAGCGGCTGCTCAGCCTTGCATTTCAATGAACTACAATGAATTCTTCGTCGAGCTCATCATCGAAATCAATCACAAAGTCGGCATCTCATCACATGTGTCTTTGGTTAGCAACTAAAAAGCCCACTGACACACCGAAAGAGATGGGGCTACGCGCGGAGAAAGAGACGGAGGCAAACGGCGAATGCATTCAACAGATTCAAAGATACATATCGTTCTGCCACTGACAAACCGTTTTCTGTCAGATTAACTAACAAACTGCTTTTGTCGCTCCCTAAATTGCCCTTCTCCCCCTACTCTACATGTATGAATATTTACAGATGCGGTGGGCATACTAGCAATTATACACAATAAAAAAAACAGGAAATATATAAAAAAAATTGTTTAAAAATAAATTTTTTAATTTTATTTTACTTACATTAATTCCAGTTTAAAAGTATTATAAATAAAATGCTAAGTATATACTAATATTTTGGCCCATGTTGTAAGTGTGCTACGCATGATTTATAAAGTGACGAAGCCGCTTAAAGATTTCGCGGCATTCTAAGAATTTCCAGCGCAGCATGTGTGGCACAATGGAAACATTTAAACCAGAAAGAAAAAGAAAATAGATGGGGAAGTGGAGAAGAAAAGCATAAGGCCCCAGCACATATGTAATCTTAACAGTGTAATAAAGTCATTGGAACTCGCAACTTCGCACAAGCCACCCGGCAAAAAGACAACAGCACCATTGCCAATTAGTTGGGAGAATTTATATTGCTTTTTTCGGTTTCCCGAAGAGAGTGGGGAAATAATTTCTTGAAATTTATATTAGAAGCTGCTATAAATTATGGTGAGAGCAGAGCAAGCCAAGACCCTTGCTGGCTTAAAAGGCTGGCAAGAGCCGCCAAAAATCCCAAATACGAAGCAATCTGGAGACAATAAGCACAAGTTGTGCAATGGAAAATGTCCAAAGAACGGGCGATACTTTAATGACCAAAAGGGGCTGGAAGGCAGTCAAGTATTTTCTTTGTGAAAAGCTAAGAATTCCCCCCCAAATGATATACTCACAACTCCTCCAGTAAGAAAGCAACTAATGAATGCCCCTGGCATGAGCAAAAACAGCAGCAGCAAAAATATAAAACATCACAAAATGCGATACAGAGAGGTGGAAATAAATTGCACTGCCAATAACAGGCCAAAAAGGAAAATGTATAAATTGGGAGTGGAAATTAGCTGAAAAATGTCATCGGCAGTAACAGCCAGCAGAAATAAATACAAAAAAATTCAAGAACCTTCTAATACAACCAAGAAAATGTAATTAGTAACGAAAAATATACAATAATACATTATTTTATTTATTCATTATTTTATTTTTCGAAGCAAATTGAAACACAATTTTTTTTAAAAAAGCATTTGACAGAAAAATCTGACATGTCTGTCCAAATTTATGTTCCAACTTGCATTTCCAACATTTTCTTATTGGTAAGGAATTAATTGCCAACATGAGTTAAATTTGACTTTTCCTTTGTCAGCAACTGCAATTCAAGATGGCAATGTAAATATGGATTCCTTGAGCCTAATGAGTATAAATATTTCTTGTTTGATTTCAGCTGATAACTGGATGTGCTTGTGTGTGCACTGAAAGAAATAGTCGTACTAAGTCAACATAGTTCAACATAACATTTTGATAAATCCAAATTTTTCTATCTGATGCTATCTAATGTTTTTAGATAGTATTTCAGTTAGTATTAACTGAGTATTTAAGTTAGTTTAAAAGTATTAGTTCAGTAACTGCCTTGGTTGACTACTCTTCGAAAGCCCTGTCTCCATAGTAGTTACCACTTTTATGGGCCTCCCGCTGCTTTCGAACTTCAAGGTCGTTGCAACCGCAGCAGTTGCTTCAGTCGAGTCGGCGGGTGGCGAACGTGGACAATGGGGCTTCACTGTACGTGTGTGGTTTTAGATGTCACTCCTTAACCGCTTCTGACAATTCGCCGCACAAAGGCCAAGCTCGCTGTGGATTCTTCTTGGAAATGCTAAGAGAAAGGACGGAAGCAGCAGCAACAGGAAGAAAAACAGGCCGGCAATATAGGATAGAACGCCCACGAAAGACGGCTAAAAGCTTACAAACAGAAAATGCTACAACAGCAGATGGAAAAGCTGGAAAAGTAGTGACAGCATTTGTGGCTCTGACAGCTTTTCGGAAAGTGGGTGGTAAAATAGAGGGCGGTCCAAATGAGGGATGTGCATTTGGGCTTGGGAAAAGTTTTGGGCCAAAAACCAAAAGGAAAAGAGCGAAGGGAAAATCTTTCAAGGCCTCTGAAATCTTTCGTTTTTTGCAACAACACAGGAAACCTTTCAGCAGCATCAAACAAAGGCCTACAAAAATTGCATTGCACATTGCAAAATTTAATCTGTTTCAACGTCAAAACAAACTGCAAACCGAAACTGAAAGGATAACATTTTATTTGGATTGGAAATCCTTTTTGCTCTACTCTCATTTTGCATTTGCAACAAACGGAACTGGTTTAAGGGATTACAAGGATTTCAGGTTTGAAAAGAATTTTTTATTCTCTAGTCATATCATAAGTGCTTAAATGCCTTGATCTAGTGAGAAAGAGCATTAAGAATTGGGTTTGCAAACTTTAAAATGCATGGCCACTGAAAGTAAGAAATCCACTTTCATATTGATTTTCCTTTGCCCAGAAACAAGTAGTGTAATTTTTAAGCAAATTGCTTTCATTTTCTGCAATATTCGTGTTAATTAACAATTATACGAAAAGGTATCATTGAAGAACTCATTAGTGAGCACTGAGACCGGAAATAAAAAGTATTTCGAATAAAATAAAAACCACAAAAGCGCTGCCAATTAAATGTGGGGGTAAGTTGAGCAAATTGTAAATTGGATTGAGTCTGTGGCATGTTAACACGGTAGGTGGACTCCGGGTTTATTGGGTGGCATGCCAGAAAGCTCCCATTTAACATGTCATGGGGCGAAAAAACATAAGTAGGAAGGAAGGAAGGATGCAGTGCATCCGGCTGCTGGGGGGGAATGCCAAAAAAAAAAAAAAATGCCAAAGGTAAATGGAACACACCAGCTATGGTGTTGCCGTCGTCATCCGCAGACATGTGTTAATTGTATTGTTCCAAAGAGAGCCGGAAAATTGGGTGGGGAAAAGCGGGGCGGTGGCGCCTTGTTATTTTGATGTGCCAACGCCAATTCACCTGTCGCCCCCACCCCTCTCCTACCCACGAAAGGAAAACCTCCAACCCTTGTGTTTTTCTGTTGTTTAACACGCAGCTGCGCATTGTTGTTGGGCTTTGTAATTATTGTTGCTCTTATTAAGCGCGTTGTTTTAGCCAAGTGTTTATTTAGCTGTTAACAATATTTCGAGTGCAGTCCGCATTTACACTTTAAGCACACACAATAGTCAACGCATGTTGCGTACTTAATTCATATTTAAGTTTTCAACAATGCTTTAAATAAAATTTTATCGGCGGTGGATTAATTTCGACGGAGCATCGAATTTATGGTGAAGGATTTAAGAACATAAATTAAGCCGCAAAATTATTTTTATTGCACTGGATTATAGCTCTTATTTATTATGCCTTGGAAAATTGGCATTTTCGCACAAAATAATTTGATATTCATATTTGATACAAAAACTAGTTTATATAATTAAATTCTCACCTAAGGTTTGCAATAAATTTCTGAGACTCACTGAATTTACTTTCCTTAATATAAAGTTAAGGACATCGATGCCTCAAGGACCTTAGCATGAAAACTCACCTCAATGACAACTAAACTCAAATGTCCCCTGCAGTAAAGTCGAAATTCTGGTCCAATAAAAATAAACAGGAAACACTAAAAACAAACTAAAGCAGACGGACTCCGGGTATTTTCATTTGCCCCGTCAGATCGACGAACATTATTTGCTTTGGGCCAATTTAATTGGTTCTTTTTAAGGTAATTACACCAAGTCGGGTGGCACGGACACACAGTGACCTCTGGGTCGTGGGATCAAAGGGACGCATGAAAATGCAATTAAGGGGGGCAATACTAAAATCTAGAACCTCTGTCAACAACCCACTCAAAGCAAACATAATGGAATGGCATCCAAAAAGTGCAAATCAAATGCAACAAATTAATTGTTATTGTTGCTGCATTTTGTTGATTTTCTTTGCCGTTCTGACTGGTTTCAATTAGCCAGGCCGCCATGGTGAATAGCGAGCGGTCAGCCAAAAAGTGCAGAATTGGCAAAAGCCAGCTGCTATCCTTTCCCCTCCTCCTTCACCATCCCTCCCCCCCTCAACACTCAACCCCCTTAACCTTTGCCGCATTGTGTAAACATTTGCCATGAGCACCAAAACACAAAGTAAAGCTACATGTTTTTGTTGTAAGCCAAAATGCAAACGGCATTAGCCATGGTCAGTGCGTTATGTCGAGGTGAGTAATGGCAGTACACTGCGAGAATTTTCTAGGTACGAAATGAAAGGGAGAGTTCTGGAATAATGCAACACAACTTAGAATGTAACCCATTCTGATTCAGATATTTAGATACTTCTTATTTGGAGACAATCTTGATAGCATAGATACCATACCTCAGTGCACTTGAACATCTATTTGTTTACTGACGGATTTTCGGCGTGACTAACCATCAGCAACAAATGAAAATCATACGTGAAACCGAAACCCAAACCGAAACCAGAATCACAGTCTGGCCCCAAAAGACTGTTGGTCATTTGTGGCCACAATCACTATCGCTGGCTGTTTATGAACGGAATCTCTTATCAGGGGCTCCCCACAGTCCCCCCGCACCTACACGGCCAAATCCCACATAATGGAGCAATGTCAGAGCAACAACAATGGCTAATGACATCATGAAATCGGCGGGATGCCGCAGACTTATCAGTGAATTGAGAACAATGGGCGCAATGCCAGACTCACCTCATTCTCAATGTTCCTTATGAGAGGGGTATTCCTGCTCTTCTCGCGCATCGCCAGCAGTTCCTTCTGGTGTTTCTGCTGCCTGAGATGGTGTTCGTGCTCAATTTTGTTCCACTGTTCGTTGGAGAAGCCCTCCTCCGACTCTGAGTCCGAATCCTCACTGGAGTAGTCCTCTTCGCCACCGCCATTCTTTAGATTCGCATCAATCAACTGCAGTTTTGGCCTTTCGGTGCGCATTATTGTGGGCTTTACTGTGGTGGTTGTTGAGGTTGTTGTGGTCGTTGAAGTAGTTGTGATGTGTGGCTTCTTAACAGCCTCTTTTTCTCTATCATGTTTGAACAGCCAATCGAATATATTGCGCTTGCCAGCGGACTTGTCGTGCGGATTGGCCACGCTGGGATACTTGTTGCTGTTGTGATTACTACTCGAAACTATGTCCAGTTCATCCGACTGGTCGTAGGCATTGTAATCGGGTTCCTTCATATCGATGTGTGGCAACTTCTGTGTGAATAGTGAGTATCTAGGCATTTGTCGGGCCAGTTCCTCGTCAACGCCATTCGAGTTATCGGAGTCCTCATCATACTCATCGTAGTCATCTTCGTCGTCCTCATCGCTGTCCTCGTCGGAATCACTCGAGTCCACCTCCTGTCGCCAGTTGGGTCCTCTGGTGGTTCGGGGCTCAGCCCAGGATGGAAAGATGCCGTCCCTGTCGAAATAGCGACTGTGATTGGAGATCAGGCCATGGTGTACGGTTGTGGGTGCCTCGGTGGTCATTAGGTTCTTGGCCGTGCTCGGTCCGATGGACAATCGGTGCTGCTGATGACGCAGCGAGGGAAACACCCGCTGCTCCCAGCTCGCATGATGACGATTGTGATGACGCAAGTGGTGCTGCTGCATGGGCAATTGGGGATCGAGGAAGGCCTTCTTCTCGAGATCCTCGATCGGCGGCTGGTGGTTCCCCTCCAACTCGGCCCGCAGATGCTGTTCGTGCCGCAAATGATGATGGTGCTGCTGATGGGCCTCCAGTTGCTGCGCCTCCTGCAATTGCTGCAATCTCTGCTGTTGATGGGGACTTCGATGACCCCCATTGGGTGCTACTGTGGTCATCACAGGTGCTCCCTTTAGATCACTGCTGTTGGCCCACACGAGGGGCACTAGTATCAGAACTAGCCAATGCATTTTGAAGATCGTTGCGTTTCGCCGCGGGGATTTTATTGTTTTATGTTGGCCTTTTTGCTGGAAATACTCTGCTCTTTGTATCGATATTTTTCACACGCGTTTGTTGGCACTTGCCTTTGTCGTTTGTCTTGTTTAAATCATTTCCCTTTGTCCCACAATACGCAATTAATATTGCCACTTTTTGTTTTGACACTTGTTGAAAGTTAAAATAATTCGTTATTACCGGCTTAAAATGGAATATTAATTGTTCACAGTTGGAATTAAGACGTTAATTTTTTGTAAATGGAATTTTAATTGTTCTCGTAAAAAATGTTTTACTGTAAGTAATGTTTTAATATCATTAAAATATTACTCGGGGTCTTTGTTTATTATACCATTGCATTTATAGCTTTATTTATGCGCTGTGTGAGATTCCTTGAAACTTATATTCATTTAAGTATTAATATTTTTTTAATTTTAATATGTATGTCAATATACCGCGACGTCAATTTATTTATTATTTATCTTTTTTTTATTGTCGTATTCAATTGTATTTCAAAATACAAGCACTTCATAACTAATCATAATATTCTTTATTCTTTTTCCTTTGATCTTTTTCCAATTTGTTCACACACTCAATGATTTAATGGTTATTAAATTCTTAGCTTTAACCAATTACCGCGGTCATAAATCCGCCGCAGAATCCGCGCGCGACTTTTGACGCGGTGCCAAGAGGCAAGAAAAACACACCCACCAATCCACTCACGCACATCCGAGTATATATCTCCGGAGTATATATCTGTATGTGCAATGCTTTAGCGCTTGTTTGTGCAATGATTTGTTTGTTTTGATTTCCAGTGCCAGATGGCGAAGTTCCATAGGAATATACAGAGATATGGCACTTCCGCTTGGCTCCGGTAAATGTTAGTTTCAGATCGCGAGGCTCCACGGAGGGGCGTACAAATCCACAGTTCCCGACGTTCAGATAACGACTGACACACGGATTCCGTATGGATTTCAGTCGCGGCAGATGCGCATTGGCAACACATGTTGCGATCCACAAAAGAGCATCTAGTCGCAACATGAGGCCAGCAACATGAGGCGACAGCGGGAAACTGAAAACTGCGACAAAATCTATTACCAATCCGACTGATCAGACTGGAAATTCGTTAGTCTAACCAGTTTAAGAGGCAGAATATAATTTCAGTCGACATTGTGCATGTAGCGTCATAAAATAAAATGTCAGCAATCTCCCACACAATCTGGAACTTCTGTAAGGAGTACACTTCTACAAAATGAAAAGGATACTTTAAGAATAATGAACACAAATATCTTAAGATCAACCCTAAAAATATTTAACAAAAATTTTACTACCTTACTACCTACCTTCAAATAACTGGCTAGTTAATTTAACTGCAATGTGCAGTTTTTACTAAAAAGTATAATGTAATATATTTTTCCTTAGTGAATAATGAACACAAATATCTTGAGATCAACCCTAAAAATATTTAACAAAAATTTTACTACCTTACTACCTACCTTCAAATAACTGGCTAGTTAATTTAACTGCAATGTGCAGTTTTTACTAAAAAGTATAATGTAATATATTTTTCCTTAGTGCAGCAATCATCTTCATCTGAAGCGTATCAGCAGCTTTGACTGTACGCCCATGTCTTCTACTTTCCCTGAGTCGTCTGAGAACTTCTTCTGAAGTTGTTTAATTCTCAAGATTGTTGTGCGTTGGCTGCTGATTTTTGCTCCTCGTGTGGGCAGTGGGCACATACATTCATTACATAATAATAATAATGAGATGAATTTTTATTTCCACCTCCAACACAGTTCTTCTGTTGGTTTTACCGAACCACAGAATGTGTGATTTCCAAGAACTCTAGACTTTAATATCCTTGAACGGCGGACAAGTCGCATTGAAGAACAAATTTTCCAACTAATTGCCATTAAACGAAATGTGTATAAAAACGAAAAGGTTTCCACCCGTGAGTCACCGATTTTAGAACGAGTAAACTTCTTAGCATGATCATAAAAAAGTGGCCCGTCCTAAGACTGATCGATGATAAAAGAGTCGAGGAAAAAGAAGGGTTGAGTTCTGAAATGAAGACTTAAAGAACATTTTATTATTCTCTTAACCATATTTTCGAGCTGGAAAATTGATTTTCAACGCTGGGCGTGCAAATAGGATTTGTCAGGCGATCAATAAAAGATATGTGAGGTTCCCACTAAATCAAAGATGGTACGATAGCTGATTATAGCGAATTATCGTTGATAGATAGTCGCAGTGAATTAGTTCTTTAGGTTCTTTTAAGTTATGTTCTCTCCCTTTGTAGATCTTTAAATTCTTCCCCGCCCAAACATTTTCTTATGGCCTTTCTTGTTTGATTTTTGTAAGCTCCAAGGCAAACAAGTTTCGTTTTCTTTCGTTTGAAGATTGTAAAGATTGTTATATCATTGTTGGATGTGTGTGCATTGTGTTTGTATTGAGATGAGTTTCGGTAGGTGATAAGCTATAAAGCCACATGTGCGGTTTGCTTATAAAAGCCTATAGAGTGTGTTGAATCTAACGCTCAATTTGGTTACTCATGAGTTCAGACAATGAGGCATGGAATCATGTATTGAGTCTAAAAGAACAAAATTAGTTTGCCCACAAATATACTTAAACCTAATCTTATTCCATATATATGTTTCATTAAAGCGAATTCAGCATTGATTATTATAGCAGTACTGTTTTGTTAAACTCAAATACAATCATGCACAACATTATCAAAAATATTAGGCACCACATATGCACCCACAACCCATTTTTCGGGGTTAAGCCCCTAAGCCAAGGTAAGTCAACTAATTTGCAACATTCTCAACTTCTCAACAAGTTTTCAACGACGACTCCCCGAAAACTAAGTCCGTGCAGCAGTAAGAGGCAATTTAATAATCATGAGGCAATTTAAATTGCACTTCACTTCAGTTGAGCGCGTTCCCAACTTCGACCGTTTTCCAACCCTTTTCCCACAGCTAATGAAATCATTAACAGTGCTCGATAGGGCGGTAAAAATCATCAAGTTGCTAATTAGGTTGACTAAAATCTTCAGCAAACTCAGCGACTCAAACTTTGTGGTATGACGATAGCGGGTTAAGGCATTAAAAGCCGTCTTCTCTTTAACCCATGCGAAACTTTTTTATCTTCTGATTTCTGTTATTCGGGGTAGACGGTTATAAAAAAATTGTTTGTAATATGTGTTTCTTATTATAAAATTATACAAAAAATATATTAAATTTATCATGCTGACTAATAATGCGGCACTTTTTGGCACAGCAAAATTAGAAAAATTTAATCTCTTATGCCAAGGGGAAAATTTCCTTGCCCTTTGGGGCCAGACAGTAATTAGCATTTCCCGATCGACCTAATCAATCAGGAAGGGGCGGGGGAAAAGGGGCGGGCCTGCAGGTTAAATGCCAATAAACTTCCAGGAAAAACAATAACAGAGCAAAAAACCCAGCAAAGTCAAGAGCGATAAACCAAGTGAAGTGAAGGAAGGGGGAAAGTGGGTGGAGGTGAGTGGGTGTGGCAACTTTTGGCTCAAATTGTTTTGGCCGTTGTTGCTGTGATTGTAATGGATGAATTTCCTTGGCTTAGCTGCTGGGCAATCTATAAGATACAGATACAAACCTGGGAGTCGGGCCAAGAAGAACATGGAGTTATTTTCTTGGGGGCGTCGTGTTTTGGGGGCGTGTCTCCGACAATTTTCAAGTTGATATCTTCACCAAGTGGGCCAGTGTGTGCAGGAATCCGGCAAAGGAGAGTCATGAACAAACAGACTAAGTAAGCGATTGCCAGGGGAATAAAATGGCCAAGAAACTAAAGGCAACCGAAATGAGGAAAAACCGGGATGGCAAAGGGGTTACAAAATACTTTGTGCTCCGGCTAACTAGGTAAACTAAAAAGGAATTTGTAAGTTAGATGGCCACTTCAACTTAATAACATCAATTTGCCAGTAGCAGTTTTTCAGGTGTGATGTGTTTTTGGGGATCGATTGGGCAAGGCAGTTAATGTTTTACAACTAACTTAACTAAATCACTACTATATTTGTCTATAAAATATTTCTTATCTTGAAGTATTTTTTCCCAAAGTATATCTGCAGTTCTAAAGCGAAGGAAACCTTCTTCGTTCAATAATTCAGCGTAGCGCGATTTAAAGGGGTAAACCATTGTCTTGTTTTCCCTACTTCCCATCAGTCTTCACCTGGCACACTTTGTAGCAATTTTTTATGACAAATATAACCCCAAAAGAATACCAGAGCGCACAATGTTGCGCCAATCGCCCCACAGCCACGCCCCCTTTGAACCACCCACCCACGCGACTCGGAACTGGAAAACATACATACATATGTAGGTGCTTTGTATGTATAAATATACGTGTGATATTCCTCCTAGAAGAGGGCGAGAAACAAATGCCTTTGCCATTGAAGACGAGTTGCCATCATCGGCGGTGTTTGCATCCCCCGTGTCTCCTTTGCCTCGTTAAAATCTGTGAAAAAATATGTCTGGCTTTCCTGTATAACGGGCGATATCTGTAGGGTTAAAATTTCCTTTCTTTTTTTAGTGCTGCTGTTGCAATGCCTCTGGTTGTTGCTGTTGTTGGCTTGTTAACAACACCAGGAGGCAGACACTTCCTTCAGCTTCCGCAGCTTCTTCTTAGGCACTGAGAAAAATGTTACTGATTTATATAAAAAAAAAAAACCAAAGAGAAGGGTAAAGACATCGCTGCCATTGAAAAGAATCTTTCGTGGTGCACAGAACGTTTTCTTGCTAATATCTGGATTTTCTTGCGGCGTAAGTTTAACGCTTTTCCTTTGCCCCATTGTCTTGTCGCGTGTTTGGAAGCTATCCTCCCCTTCTTGCCGTGTTCTATTACTATTCTTCTTTTTTCGCGTTACTTTCTGGGTTATAGGCCCCTTTTGTTTGCCCAGAAAAGAAGGCGCCGCTTTGTGTCTGCTAAAATGTTTTCCTCTTTTTATCCCCCGGCTTAAGCAGAGATGTTTAAGGCGAGTGGTGGCGGATAGCATAGACCATACAATATGCTGCCATTGATGGTGATGATGGAGCAGCTGAATGGAGACGAGGAAGGTGACCCAAACTAAACGGAAGTGCTGGCCACCGAGGCAAACAGTTGTGAACTTTTTGGATGGATCGCAAAAGGTGCAAATAACAGGCCTGGGAAACTTGGGGAAAATGTTAAATATTATCAGTTTACTGCAGTCAAAGGGTCATCAAGCAGGTGAGTCACTAAGGAAACAAGACATAAAAATCTGTGTTCTTGTAGAAAATATCCGATAAATAACCTTGAGGTATTAAGCGAACTTCTTCCCAAAGTTCAAGCTGAAATACCCATATGAACGAAATAATTTAGAGCTGCATTAAATAACTTAAACTCTGTAAGGAAACCCATCAATGACAAATTTTGCACAAATCAGAGTTTGTAAGCTTTTAAGCCGAATACTTTGCGATGGCGGAAAATTGAGCCTTGAAATAAATGCCCAAGTCTTTCCATGGCAACTTTCGAGTTTGGACTCCGACACACTTGTTGCCACAGCTATATTAAGATTTTGGATGGGAGGATTGTGGAGATTTTTAGAGAAGGCCTAGTCACGTTGGTGGCAACAAATAACCGCCAGCCATAAACAACCCAGAAAAGAACATAATAAAAACCGAAGAAATCGCTCAAATGGGCACACACAGAACCCCGAAGTTCTGCCATCTTACGGAATATTTAAACAGTGTGGCAGGGCAGAGAGCTCCAAACAGTCAGGATGTCTGGTTGGCTCAGCTGTGTGCCATATCTCAAGGTCAAAACACACACGCCCATGTGGGTGGGAAAAGGAAGTGAAAGGTTGGATCTCAAAAAGAAAAGAAAATATATGGTGGATAACAGAAAGCCGGTTCAGCTTTTCGGGGCCTTTTCACTTGTTTGTGCATGCAAATAAATATAAAATTTTTATGAATGAACACGTATGATGAAAAAACGACGAAACAACACACTCGACCTGCAATGGGCACAATCAATAAACACAGGCAACCGGTTGTTCGAAAATATTGTTCTAGAGCCAGAGAAATAAATAAACATATGGGATCTAAAGAAGCTGCAGAACATTTAAGAAGTAGAACGTATTTTTTTAATATTTAGTTCTTAAGATATTTTGTTCACTTCTACTACTTCTGTTTTCTTGCTTGGTATTTAATAGTGTTTTTTTGAGCTGCGCCAAAGGCTTGCAAATAATTTTCTACCATCTCTGCTATTTGAATTCTTCCACAGTGCTGGGCGTTTTCCGGCGGAGCAGGAAAACCAGCCACCCCTTGACCGACCAACAGGCAACTAGCTCCCTGGAGGCCACCTCAGTACTGACACGGTTTCGTTTAACCAGGCCAAAACAGAAAATCTGTTAAAGGTAGCAGCGGCAAAACCAAACGAAACCCAGCCGAAACTGAAACTGAAACCCAGCGAAACGAAAGCAGAGGGGTCGTTAAAAATAAAGGCGAAAGGGGTAAAAGGACTATTGCAAATACTTGTACAAGTTGGCGTGTTCCCTACGTGCTCGCGTTTCGCCAGTAAAATGTTTCTATTTTTATCACCATTAGGAGATGGAAATCATCCCCCGTCCCCTCCCCCAACACCATCAGCAAGGATTTCCCAGCTTGATCTTCTCCCCATCGCCCCGCCCCCTTTTTTCACCGCCCACCCCGCCCTTTGACTGCATTTGCATGTGAAACAAGCAGATAAATTCAGACATGCAAACGCCATAAATTTCTGCGAGGCGAGTAGCACAGGAGCAGTAGCTCACTAAAGCAGTAGAGTACTTAGAACAAATTTGAGTACTATATAATTTATAGCTTAGCATTTTTATAATAATTGAAATGAAAACCATCAACTTTAAACTGTTTTGAAAGAGCATATAAGAAGTTTTCTATAAGTATATATTAGGAATCATAAAAACTAATTCTTAAATACTATTGTACAAAATACAATATAGTTCACTGTTTTTAAAGCATACATAATTTTCTGCCAGTACAGCAGAGAAGACCGCTGCAGCGACGTCATTTAAAATCGAAAATTTCACATATTTTTGCATGAAATTTGCATGCAACAGCGCCAGAGGAAACAGGAAGAGGTTGGAGATGCAGCGCCAAAGATGCAGTTTCAGATGCATCTCCATTTTTCGTGTCCACATTGCGATACAGTAGCAGATACACACTCATATAGGGCCGGCAATATGTAGATGGCGGCGCCATACAACTTGTTTCTGAAAATGCTGACTTAAATTTTGCGGGCGAGATCTTTTCGGCTTTTTGCTGGAAAATTGAAAAAGTTTCGAGAACCGAAAAGGGGGCGTACAAAACCGAAATGCCAGGACGAAACATGACAGCATGTGGCAGGAAAGGTGGTCCTGAGGGGCAACTGATGCCTGTGATTAGACCCGAGGCACGTTCCCCGGGAAAAACGGAGCTGCAGACCGCCAACGTGGACAAGATTTATGGCCTCCGATTGGGTTCCAGTTATTAGTGGAAGAAATAGAAGTAGTCCACAGAGTTGCCGTTGCATAAATCAAATTCATTTGCCAACTGTTTTCACTGCAAGCCAAATGCGGCTTTGGCTGACTGCAACCAGCGCTCAGAAGCCATGGCAAATGGAGCAGTCAGGTGATTAGCAATCATCATTGGCCAACAGGTAACAGGCGGCAGCCACAGCCAGTGGCTTGATTGAAATGTCCAACTGCCAGTGGTCGGCATGTTGTATCTGTCACTTTTCCCCTATTCTATTAACCGTAGACACTGCACGTTAGCTGGCTTTTGAATCTCAGTTCTCAACTCATCAAGGTGAATGCAAAGATATCCAGATTCTGAGGCATTTCTGAAAATTGATGAATTTCTCTTTAAATGGACTCAAAGTCCGATTGAAAGGCTACATGGTGCGATCTCTTAACATTTAATAGCCTTATATACATTATAGCCTAACTTTTATATGCAACCCCTTATATGATTATCTTCTCTAGGAATTCATAGCAATGTAAATTTAGTTTATTAATCAGGCATATATTTTACGCTTAGTTACTGTAGGCTATATCTTAGGTCAGTTACCGCATTCAAGCGGATTGAGTCATCAAACAAAAAAGCCAAGGAATCACCAAGGCTGTTCACTGCCAGAAACCCCATTAAGCGCCATTAGAAAAGAGTTTTATGTTACCAGTTGAGAGCTAAAAGCATTTGAATCTGGGGAAATAGAGAACAGAAGGAGAAACCAACATGAACCTGCCTCAATGCAGTGCTCAAGTGAAATGCAAATGAAACCACAAAGGAAGAAAAATATAAAAAAAGGGATGAAACTGAAAATGGAATTGAAAACGAAAATTAAGAGAAATAGGACTACGGGAAATCCGATTGAGATTCCACATCTGGGAGGCGGTGGCCTATCGAAATCGGTAGGCATTTGAATAATTGAAGTGTTTGGGCAAAGGACAAAGGATCCCCCAGATACAAAGATACATTTCCAGATACTCAACAAGTTTTTCGCCTCCTGTTTGGAGAATTGCCAATTGTCGATGTGCTTGACATTGTCGGCCCATAAAAAAGGGAGTGACAAATTGTTTTGGTTTTTGTTTTTTAAGAAAGGAAAACGAGGCCACAAGAACAATATAACTGGAGTGACAAACGCGTACAAATTCCGAAAGGAATGGAGTCCGAAACTTACTCAATTTTTTTTCTTTCTCCTCTTTATTCTTAGGGAAATTTTTCAGCAGCAGATTTTTCTCGGCAGCCCTAACAACGAAAATAAACAAGAGGCGGTTGGCAAACAAACAATCTACAAGTATCCAAAAGATGCACCTGAAGCGCATCTCACAGATACAATTCGCTTTCTGATCGCCCGGCACTTCCACTTGTTTGCTTATCTAAGGTAGCTTTAAATACTCTCCGGTCTGCCAAAAATAAGGTGAGCATTTTGTTGGGCCACAGAATAGTTCCAAGTTGAAACTTTTCTTTCTATCTGCCAGTTGCATCTTACGAGTTGTGCGAACTGTCGCACATCATTTCCCATTACAGCATTTCTACGTGAAACCAATCGAGAGATGGGAAAGACGCACTAAAAAATACCCTTTTCAAAGCGTATTTCTTTAATATAAGTATTTCAAGATAGAAAAACTATTTGAAGCAAAGTGATTACGCCAACTTACCCCGCGGGAAAACCAACTCCTACAACTCCGAGTATTTTCCTTCATCGACATCACATACAAAAATTCAATGCTAATAAATCAAGCAAATATTTGGGTCACGCTTCCGCGGCTTTGTGGCATACTGTCTGCCTGCAGAGTGCCCACTGTAATGGCAGTGGTGGGGGAGGTGCAAATGGACATCGATAGTGTCTAGTAAAAAGAAAAATATTTGCTTGAAAATTGCCTGTAAATATTTGAGTCGGTCGTGTGGTCGGTATGGTTCTCGTTTTTCGGTTTCGGTTGATTTATGCGCGGTCAGCCACACTTGACCCAAACTGGGATGTGGCCAAGAGGCGGACTTCTCTGGCCCGGACTGATTCCACATGGTTACGCACACATATCTTGGCTATAATTCAATGAATGTGTCAACAGGGCAGCATAAGCTAAACGAATCAGCTCGAACTCAATCAATTCCGGCCAAATAATAATAAACAATTTCCTAAGCCAAGTTTCTCTTTTTCCCTTAGCCAAGACTACGTGACCGTACGCAGATCTTGATGGTAATTTTTTGATCTAAAAATTTACTAAAGAAAATAGATGCAAAACCTTTTTTTACCCATTCTTAACATTCGTAAATCAAGTTGTAGTCCACAGAGTTGACTGACTTATGAGCATTGTAAACGGTAATATTTTGTGGGGTATGTCTTTGCAAATATATTAAAAAGCAGGCAAACTAATATGATACACTAAATCAGTTTCTCCACAAACCTAAAAGGGAAACGCTGTATCCGCGCACAAGATAGCTTGACTTTAAGCAGGCTTTTAAAGTCGCTAAATGTCAACTTGTGGTGATGGTGAAATGGGAAATGCACTTTTCCACACACGCACTCACTCACACACACACACCAGCGCAGCGAAAGGCAGACAGAGAGGCACACACATCCGGTGGCCATTTGTCGGAATGAACTGGCAGGATTGCGGGCAGGGTCACGACACATGGCGGCCCAAACCGATTTGACCAGGCCAAGACCAAGCCGTCAGACAAACAACTGTGAAATGCATTTCGACATGTCCAAAGCAAGACGAAAAAAAAAACATTGGAAAAACAACCTAGTACGGGACAGACCAAGGGATCTTTTCTTGCCCTGCACTGCCATAAAAGTAAATGGAACATGTACAAGTGTCTTACTACACATCCAAATATAAGTACACTCAGCGAAAATATTACTAATTTAATAAAAAAAATCAACCGAAAGCAAATAGAATTTTATGGACACCTTAACAACTACTTATTTGACAACTTCAATAATAGTTGTAATGAATTAAGTAAATACAAAATATATACTAAATATATAAATATTTAAATATTTATTTTATTCTGAAATCTTGTAAAATATTGAATATTATTAAATCGATTTTTTCGGTGCATGAATAAGTGTGTATGTTTGAAATTGCCAGCAACTGCTGCAAACTGTCTGCTAACTTTTAAAGCTAAAAATGTTTATAGAAAACTCGTTACACAAATCGAATAGAAATTCTCGACTCTTCTTTGCAGTAACCTCATTTCATGAGAGGGAGGGAGTACGTACAGATGACCCTGACAACCCTGGGGAAACTCACTAATTTTCCATCGTAAAAACTTCAATTTCCCTTGTCGATGGCGCTGTAATTTCAAATGCAATAGGTGGCTAAAAGGGAGAGAGAAAACGCTGATGATGGACCCGCCACATAAAGAGCATGTTTAAGTCCACAAGTTGCAATCTGTAATTGCTTAACTTTAATTTCAACACTGCACCAGTGAATTTATATCTGTTTCCAAATTGCAGCGTTGATTTTATTTTTAGGAGTTTTGGAGTACACATCTTAAGCTAATCAATGTTGTTAATTAATACATTAAGAAAGTGTTAAGGTTTGGTCCTTTGAAAGTTGTCAAGATCGATTTTCCTAAAAATCAAGGCCCGTATAAGCAATTAGTTAACTTACCAAACAATTTGGCCTCCAAAGGAAAATCGCTTCAGGCCAACCCTAATCATCTGCAATTTAACCGCCTTTATCGAGGAGACTTTGTCCAAAGCATTTACCACAATCCACAAACAATTTACCAGAAAAACAAAAAAGAGTAGAACACTTCGACTTTGACTCCTCTCATCTATTTGTCTACCAATTAAAAAAGTATAAGACCAGCAAATTAAATGCGCCAACTGTTGGACCAAGTTTTTTTATTTTTTTCAAATTCTATTTTCAGCGCACAATTTTTTCAGCTGCTTTGCAAACTTTTTGCAGAGCCAAAACAAAAAAAACAAAAAAAAACGAACCAACAGGCGTCGCGTCGCCGCACTTAATTAAATTAGAAGGGGATTTTCCTTCGCCGCACAGTGGCACTAAAACGCTGCGAAAAGTCAACAATAACAAACCAGGGAACAAGAGGAAAATTGAGCAAAATTTTAGCCAAACAGACGGCGACAGTCGCGGGAAATCAGCAAAACTAATGCCGAAACTTTTTTTTTGGAAGGGAGTAGCCGTTTTCCCCCACGAAAAAGGGGGTGGTGGTGCGTGGGAAAATGGGTGGTGGGCGGAGGGCGGTCGGTTTTTGGGTGGTTAGTGGGCGACAGCTGCCTTTGGTGGTCGGACAAGTCGGATGGGCGTGGCACGTCACCGAGCTCACTGCGCCGTGAAATGGCCGACAACTTTTATCTGCCAAGAGGAATTTAGTGTGCTGATTTCAACATAAGTGGGGAGTATTTATTTGACTGTAATGGAGCTTACGAGCGAATTATTGTTAGAAGACTGATTTTTAGCTTTCAAAATAAGTAAAACACATAGCAATAGTCTTCAATCTTTATATAATATATTTACTTTATTTTAGCATATAACATAATATAAGAATAAAAATATGAGTTTTATTTTTTATGTAATAGTCAGATATTATTATTTTTTTGTAAAATTGGAGGAATTCCCCATAATAATTGAAACCGGAACTGAGCATTGACTTTCCCTTTAAGCCCACGCTGCTTTTTTTCACGGATGGGCGGCACAAAGTTTATCAACTTAATTAGAGGCTTGATTACGACGACTGTCGTCCATCTCCACAGGCATTAAAATTTAACGCGTTTGGAATGGAAAGGAGGCTATAACGGAGACCGGAGACGGAGCCAGATTTCCGGAGACAAAATCCGGATACGGTGGCAGCACTTTGACATTTTAAAGCCGCCGCCAGACGGCGTGGCTCTTATCGCAGCACCTCTATAGCACCACCACCACCACCCACTGCTCCACCCACATTTTGCCACCCACTTTATACACAGTCTGTTATCAGCTTATGGCTCCCATTTGGTTAGCAGCCCTTTAACTGCTTGCCATTTATCGTAGATTTGATTTATGGCGCAATTAAAAACTGCCCCAGATGAAAAGTGGGCGGAGGTTTTTCGGCTCCAAAGGTTAGTAGCGGGAGGGGCGGGGCGCGAAAAGTCCACATCTAAGGCGTGGCCAGCTCACACGTCCTTCTGCCGCGTCCTTTTGCCAGCGGCAGCTACGAAGCGAAGCCAAATTTATGGAAACAAATTTATTGGCAACGAGTAGCGACAAAAAAGAACACGGAAATTTAAATAGATTTTCCGCTTCCTTAAAAAGTGACAAACGGTGAAGGGAAAAGCGGAAAAGCGAGATGCTAAATCCCCACCAAGCTACAAAAAAATGGCAATGCAGATTTCATTGAGTACATGTGAGTACATCCGGATTTGGATAAAAAGGTATTTAAACTAAAGTAACTTACATTTTGTTTATATTTAAATGTAAGAATGTAAGGATTAATGAGATTGCCGAACTCAGTAGAGTTTTGGTTTCATTAAAATTAATGGAAATAATGATAGAATATGTATTGATTCTGCAGAAGACCTCTTGCTACCCTTGCATCCTCTCTTCGTCATCTTGAGTTCCTCCTCCATGGCTCCTCCATGGATTTTATGTTTTATCCTCCAACTTGGAGGAGCTGTTTCCACCAGCTGTTTGCCTGCACTTTGAGTTATGCATTGTCGACCGATTTAGCCTTTTTGGACTGGTGTCAAACATATATACCACAACCCTAAATACATATAGCCAAAGCTATATGTAGCTTTTGGTACGCAGCATAGGCAGAAGTCAGTGCAACATGTTGCCGCAACCATGAAATGTAAATAAATTTCTCATGCGGCCTAGCATGTCGTAATACACGAGGTTAATGTGGTAAAAGCCGGCTAGACATCTGATACAAAGGGAGGGGTAAGGGGGACCTCGCAAAATGGGGCAACATATTGTTGCCTAAGCAAACTATTAAGGACAGTAAGTGGCATTTAATAGAGTTTCCTCGTGGATGGGAAATGCAGTCGCATATTTCATTGCCAGCTTTGGGGCGCCCAAGAAGGTTTATGGGTTAGAAAGAAGGGAGAAGAAAGCAGCGAAAGCCACAAATCTGGACCAGTTACGCAAGTTAACGCAGTCAAACTTCCTTGAGTTATGTCTTTGAAGGTCCGTCTATAATTAAGCTAGAAAATAATAAACAACAAAATTTAATTGTAACATTTTCTATGCATTTACATACAATGCGGTCAGCATAAACTGATTTCCTTTATAATATTAATAACAATATATTTATTTTAAATTCGAAAATATTTAATTTTGTTTCTTCATTTGTATACAGTCTTAAACTCTCCTTAATTCAAGTGCGAGAAATATTTGCCCACGAGGCGCCCCAAAGTATGCAGCATTTGTTGAGGATTAGTGCGGTCGTGTCTGAGATTTACTTAAGCTCCTACAACCTCTTGACCTAACCCTTTGAGGGTCCTTTGGCCAAGAGCAAGTCACGCAGTCAATTATTACAAAATGACAAAACTGCTAAGGTAACAAATTTTGGAGCTCAGGCTGGAAAACCGTCGGAATGTCTATTTAATTAACACGCACACACACACACAGACAAGCCGAAAAAAATTGAGTTAAAACTTTTTTTGGTTGCGGACAAGGGGTTGGGCGTCGGTGGAAAATTAATTTGGCGCCCTTTTGCCCGCCGCTCTAACTCGCACATAAACTTCTAATTGGCAGCACATTCCGCATACGCCACGTTGGCCCATGGAAAAACTTTTCCACCCAGAATGCCTGCCTGGCGATGAGCCCTAAAAACGAGGACGAAAACTTTGACGTTTTGTGTGCGCAAAGTTATAATAGATTTTTAGTTTCACTCATTTAGTCGGAATATTTTCAGAGGGCTGAGGATCCGCCTCTCGACCAGAAAAACTAATCATTTGTAGTTATGGACTAAGTTGACTTTTCCTCCACAATATTCACAGATTGAATTGAATTGTTTTGGACAAGAAGGTCACTCAATTTGCATTCAATGGGAGTTTGAAAAATAATAGTTGTGGAATGGTCTGTGTAATCAAGTATTGAGTAAATGAGAGGAAAGAAAAAGGCACATTTTAAATGAAAATAAACTTTTTTCTTTGAACTTTGAATGTGGTTTTTTTTTGGAAACATATTTGGGAATAATATAAAATTTGATTAGAATGCATAGAACATATGTAAGTACTGTAGGAAAATGTAACTTTAAATGCATTTTCCATTACTCATTTGCTCATTTGCATCCCAAGTAGATTTAACTCTGTTAGTTCCGTTGTCTAAAACTCAATTATATTTGTATATTCATTCCCAAAACTAATCCCGCTGTTTAATGTGCTAAACTTGGCCAGCAAACGAATATATCTTGGCCAGAATTCCGCCCAAGAAAACTTCGTTGTTCCTGTCTCTGGTCCTGGATCTTTTGGCTTTTCCCGCCCGCTTTCCATCCTCGCCTGTCTCGGAAAACTTTCCCCTGGGCGTCATGCTGTCTGAGCTTGTGGCTTTGCGCTGCCAGTTATATGGTCAACATTTTCCCACCCACGGTCCCCAGCTGCTCTCGAGTTTGGCTTCTCGGTTCATATATCTTTAATTTTTTATGCCCGCCGTTATGTCAGCACATTTTCCAAGCCACACTTTTCACCAGCCGCACAACTTGAGTTGCTGTCATTAGCGGGATAGATTCTAAGGATAATGCACTTGAACAAAATATGACAACATATCCTTACCTTTAAAATTCAAATAAGTTATAAGTAATAAGTAGACTTTTAACATTAAATATTAATTAAATATTTCAGATTCTTCATTTGAATTATATATGTATATATTAACATACATTATTATTATTTCAGGTGTATCTCTTTAGATTTTATTTGTGTGTGCTGACTGTTTTGTGGCCCATAACTGGGTCAACAATGGGAGTTCTTTGAGGTTCTTGCCTTCTTCGGTTGCCCACCCCGCCCGCCCTCCATTCTCTTAGCCCTCCTGGCGTCTGCTTTGTGGTTATCCTGGTTTGTTGCTTTTGGCCATTGTTGGGGCCATCGCCCGTTTACAAGTCAAGTGGCGCGCGTAACACCAAAAAATTGTGTAACGAAAACAATTTATTCTGCTGTAGAACCTGACGTTTCACTGCTGCTTTCACTGGTGGCTCTACATCCTGTCATTGTCAGCTAGCCAGATTTGACATCCAGATTCCGACAGGCAGCCATTGTTTTTGTGCTCTTCTATGTTTAACGATACGCATTTTACCATGCTGTTTTTACCCCATTTGTTTTGCCATTGCGGAATTTAAATGTCAGTTCTGATTTCGCTTATTTACTACATAATTTGAAGTTTTAATTAAATTAAATTCAACTTTCGGCTGAAATAATATGAATTTGTTAATCACATTTTCATTTTCATTGGCATAAGTATGCATTTAATATTTGACACTCGCGTCAAGAGTGTTTGAGTATTTGCCATTAATGTTGGGGCAAAACTGCAAATCAAATATTTACGCCACGCTGCACTTGGAGATAGCCAAAGTGAGTTGAATAATAAAAGTACTAGATACAAAAACATTTGCAAAAATTATTAAAATTTGAATAAAAATTTAAACTTACTTTTCAATGAATCTAGTAAACCTTTTAACTCAACGAAAAAGGTATAAAAGGTTGCGAAATTCTTTTAGTTAATAATTACTCGTATCACACGTCTTTGAGATTATAATTCACAAACAGTTTTACCTATTTTAGGCTAAATAAGCATGTTTAATATGTATTTACCAAAAGTTTGTGAAAATTAGACCTGTAGCCAAGTGCATCTGGCAAAGACTTTAGCCCGTTCCATCGACCCACTGACCAAAACGTGACAACTTTGGACAAACACTAAACGCAATCGCAAACATTGCAGGCACCCAGAATTGGCCAAAAGCACTTGGCCATGTGTGCGGGCCCAGCTGCTCACTGTTCACTTATTGTCAGTCGGTTGGCTTACAGCGGCTGATGCCGCAGCTTAGTATTTGCATACAAATTCGATTTGGCGATGAGGAGGGAAGAGCGCAGTGGATAGAAAAATAAAAAAAATAAGCCAGAAGTAAAGTGCCAGAAGGGAAAAATTTACCAAATGGCCCAATCTCTTAGTTTAAATACTTAATGAAAATTCAATTGGTTTTGGTTTTTTATGACCAATTTGTTTTTAAACGAATTTTATTTATAAAATAACTTAAAAATTAAAAATACATCATTGCATAAAGCCAAAAGGCAAAACTATCGATTGCACCAGACAAATATTATGAATGCACTTAGGGCAATTAAAAACTGAGAAAAAATATTTACAAAAAAGGCGGAAATCGCTTGACCGCCTGGAGAGACCAATGGAAGCTATGTGAAAAACTTGGCCAAATCAGCGACGAAAAATGAAAGGCCAAATGGACTGAGTGCAGAAGATAAGCCTAATGAAGATTGCAATTGGCCAATTGTTGCCACTGCAGCCGAGATTTGCTTTTTGCCTTTTAGGCAATGCTGAAAATTAGCAGCAATTAAAGGAAATTCGCAACGAAATGCGATAAGTGCGGCCGATATAAATGTGTTTGAAGTTTCGCATTTGGGGGAAGGTGAAGTCAAAGTCGATTTCCACTTCGACTTGGCCGTCGTTATGGTCGGCAAAATTGGCCAATGAAATGTGCAGCCATTGGAAAAAGTGGCCATAAGTGGGTCAAATTGATTCTGATAAATGGCCAAAATGCTTGCGTTTGCGACTTAAAGAACTTTTCCCAATCTGTTTCCTTAATGAGTTTTTTTTTTAATGCCATTTATACATTTATTTATTGGTGAACTTGGCTCTTAAATGCAATGTGCCAAACTCAAATGGATTGTGCTTTGTTTGTCCAATTGTGGGTTTCTTTAAAGATTTTTGATAAGCTTCTTGTGAAATTTATACTTTTTGGCTTGCAAATACGTATAAATATTTTGATAATTCTCCAATAAAAATTCAATACAAGTTTTAGGCAAATTACAAAGGTATTAAGTGTTTATATGCCACGACATATTTTTCAGTTGCTTCTAAGAAATTTAATTTTACAGAAATAGACAAACCCCAATTAAAGTGCCATCATTCCCACACTCGCTCCATAAAGTTGTCGTACATCATGTCAAAATATTTTGACAACTTGCTGTCAGTTTCAAGATAATCATGCCCTTAATGAGATGCAAGACGAATGGGGTCCGCATTTTTTTGATAAATTGATAAGGTCTTCGGTTGGTACAAATTACAGGCCAGCAAAGGTTGCCCCCGGTACTTCGGCCATCCAATTAAATCGGCATATGCATAATCAAAATCAGAAAAACACGTAAACTTGTTGTGCATCTTGTGAATGAGCATTGGATACGCAGCTGAATCGAAGCAGAAAACTTCACAGAAGCAGTCGCATCTTCAAGGGCGTTCAATAAACGCAAAACGGGTTTTCGAATACCATCTGGAAAATAGGGGACCGAGGGGCGTTGTAGGTGTCAAAGGCATCGACATCGGCATTTCGATGAGTCAGTTTTTGTTTCAGTAGTGCTCTTGCTACTTAATGGTCAAGGTCAATTCGCAGCGCACGATCTGACAAATTGAGTTAATTTAAATATTTGGAGTAAGGGTAGATATGGGTTGATTTATTATAATGTTAGTCGCCCACAAGAGTTCCAATTCCACTGTCACTTCAAATTTTGGTACGGAAGTGAGGCACATTTTACATATAAGGTTAAAAGGTTACCTGCATATTAGGTTTTGGCAATTTACTCAAAATAAATATTCTATGATATGACGTCTTAACATATTTTGCTCAATTGAAGTCAATTAAATAAACTAAATTATTCATTTTCATAAATACAATATTTCTTCGTAGATTACTTTTTAATAATTAAAATGTCTTTGCAAAAAAATACAAATTTTTTAAGGATATTTCTTTATAGTTTCATAATTGATCAGCCGTCGTAATTCCCAACAACTGCCTGCCTGTTCGTTAATATTAAAACAAATATAATATTAAAATACATACGTCGGATTTATAAAAAGCAAATACAATAATTGCCATAATATTGTATAAAGGCGCACGCATTATGTGCAATCTGCAACAACGATGCAATTGCCATCAATTAAATGAAAAGCCTCAGCAATTTGCATGGCCATGCAAATTATGCTCAACAGGCGAGAAAAAAGCTGATGGCGAGATGGAACAAAGGAGAAAGAAAATAAAACATGTAAAGTAAGGTAAAATGAAATGAAAACTTCAGTTGCATAAAAATTGACGTAACTCGCATTTAATTTGCCGGCGAAAGGTTGGTATGGAAAACAGACGTCCAGCCACTTTCTAAAATCGAAATCGAAAGTTGTCAGATGACGAAAAGGAAATTACTCCTGCACATTTAAACATTAAAATGAAGCAGTCATAAAAACCTACAACTAGATTATTTAGCAGAAATTAATTGCCTGTAAAAATTGGCATCACCAAGAAATCTATGTTTGCAAGGAGAGGGAGTTTGAAGATAGTTGGGTAAATATATATATTTAAATATATAATTTCAAAGGATGAGAAATTACCCTGTAATACTTCAAACTTTTTAATTAAGACTGATAATTTCGCATTTGTTAATGCCAAATTGCCAAAACAACTGGATAGCTTAATGAAACCAGATCCCAACCAACTAATGGCATCTATAGCTCACAGAAAGGCAGATTCAGGAAGGATTCCCGTTTCTTGCACCAATTACACACAGAAAAATTGGAGGTCTAAAAAAATGAGATAGGAACACAAATGAGACCAAAGTTACTTTCAATCTAAAAATGGTTCGATATCGATCTCAGCACGATTCGATCCTGGCTAGATTTTGAGATTGAAATTCTCAAATCGAGAACCTTGAGAGCGGTTTTTTCTATAAGTGTAGACCCCAATGAGATGCGACTTCTCCGGGCTTTTGTTCGCCGAAGGCAAGTAATCGCTTTCGAAGAACCCCCATAGTCATTCGCCCAGTTTGGAGTGAATGCGATTCAAGTGCGTTCAATTTCCTTTGGGAGGACACAAGGGTTCAGCTGCAGGACGACCTCATCAATATAAATCACAACAAAGGGCCCTTGGCCAACTGGCTTTTGACATTGTTTACCTCATCAGCTCGGGGTGCTCTGAAAGCCGAAAGCCTGGAACCAGCACATATTTTTGACTGATGTTCCCTGGATTGTGTGCCTTTGTTTTTGGGCCCGCTGGAAGCTTCTGTTCCTGCTTTTTGATAGATGCGCTGCAGCAGCTGTTGTTGGCCAACAATCCAGCCGGATGAAGCGGAATACGACCAGTGATGCATTATCTAGATGGACACTCAAGTTCATATTTCCGGGCTTTATCAACTTGCCCGGCCAATGGCTTTAAGGCGTACTATAATGCATGAAAGTTGGAATAAAATAGAGTTCTCAAACATGCTTTGAACTAGTTAATTGATGGAATAAAGAGTTAAGTTAGGGTACAATTAAAATAACACAATTACAAGATTAATATCATAACGTTTAATGGATATATTGATTACAAATGGTATAAGTGTCGAACAGTTTGTTCATGCCACTCCAAAGTTTCCTTGTCAATCTGTGACATTAAGCTCAATTTCTGATACTCGCTTATCGTATTGGCCACATCTTGTTCGCAGCTTTGCATCGCGATACTGAAAAATCCATCGAGGTTGGCAATTTGAATTGCAAAACGAATCCAAGAGCGAAACTTATCGCACAGCATTTATCTCGACAGTAGCAGAGCATGCAAATATTGTCCAACCTATAAACACTATTTATCTATCAGTACGTATCTGATTCTGTATCTACTGCCTGAGTTCCATTCTCTGGCCAAAACAGCTATGGGCAAAATATAAATATATGCAATCTTTGGTGCTGCTATATGCAAATTATTATTGCAATTTTACACAGATTTTGCTTTTATTGCGAATATAAAACTTATCTTTCCTTAGTCAAGCATAATTAAGATACGGCTTAATTCATTGACTTATTTTCGTTTGAGTTTAATATCACCGGCTTGTATTTTGCAATCGAGTTATATTTGATGTTAATTAATGTTATTATTAAGGTACAACAAGAACTTACATATTAACCTGATATTGACATCGGATACTCATTTAATATTGATAAATTTAAAGCTCGTAATAAATGCTAAATATGCGAAAATGTATAATGTTTTATGTTAAATGGAAAAATACAGGATTAAGCAGATTACCAGAATTGGTATAAATAACATAAATAATGACAAAAACAAGTAAACGAATTTTCATTCCACAAATGCGCTAAACTTAAAAAATTTTTAATCTTTTAAGTCCAACATAAATGTTGCAATTTAAAATTAGTCTTTTTATTATTATTTATATGACACTTTATATTTTGCCATTAAACTGCAATTTTTTATGGCATAACCAGTTAAAGGACAGTCAACAAAAAAACACAGGGGAAACCCCGCCATTTTTGTATTTTGTTTGACAGGAACAATGGCGTTCGCACACACATTTCTTTAGTCATCATATAATTTGCAATACCCCCTCCAGTACAGTTAGCCTTTTCCCATCGTGGAAAGCGTTTTCCTTTTATTGTTTTCAGCATTTTCATTTGACTTTTTTTCCCATTTTTTGAAGTTCCGTTCGCCGGGCCAACAACAATGGATGGGCAATCCAAAAACGAGCATCCATTTTCGATTTTTCATCATCAATGGCGGGGCACTTCTTCCTTTTTGCCTTGACTTATTTCTTTGGCTCTGGGTTTTTTATTGGGGTTTCAGCTCTTTTCGTTATTGTTCGCTGCATTTTTATTGGAACGCTTTCGGTTATTTTCGGTGGAAGGGGGGAAACGGTGGAGTCTGTGCCTTTTTGCGCCGGGTCGCTGGCCATTGTTTACTTCCGTTTCCGGTTGAAAAAAGGAGAGTTTCGGGGGTTTGAGCGTATGCAAATATTTTCAGCGTGATTGCATATTTCTCTTTTGATTTCTTGCCTTTGTGACGTTTTATTGTTAATCGAATTGATGAAATTAAAAATATATCGCCATTCCTGACCATAACGAAGTTAAAGATTAAATGTTAACTTGTTTTAAAGCGGGCGAGACTTTAAATGTTATACATTACATCTTATCTCATTTTCAACGCTTCTCTAAGAAAAACACACACTTGTGTGGTCTTAATGGAATGCTTATGTTTATTTTACAAAATGAGCTTGGCACTTTTCACGCGCTTTTGGGCAAATTTGCAGCTTTCTTTGTGTTTTTGGTGCGGCCCAATTAAGTAAAAATATTTACACAAGCCACATGTCCTCAACCCATATTAACTTTGCATTTTAAACGCCCCCAAAATGCTTGGCTCCTGCTCTCAGGTGATTTTCATTTTATGCCCTGTAAAAACAAATTAAAACGCGCTCACTTTTCGCCCACAAATTTTTGTTTTTTTTTTTTTTTGAACAACTTTTTAAGCGACTCTTTGTTGCGCGTGTTTAATTTTTAAAGACTTTGGCGGTTGGGTGTTTGGAAGACAGTTGCGCAACTAAAGAGGTTTACCTTTTTGGTCTACCTGTTAAGTAAACAGGTAACAAAAATTAAAAGCTATTAACATATTTTAAGAAAGACTTTAAGTATTGCAATATTAGTATTAGGACTTAAGCACTTGCTCAACTACGAACATTTAAAGGTTTAATCAGTTACAAACTACAAAATATCCTTCCTCATCGATTTAATCACATGTTGTTTAGCTGTCAAATAAAGTTGGCTTATCAAGTCGCCTAAGTGACAACTGCAAATCGCTGTGAATTGGACATGAAACAAACTAATAATGTATGCCGAGCAATATGTTGCGAGAAATAAGAGCTTCTGGTTGGGAAAAAGAGCCAATCAATAAATGCATGTGCAGGAAAGAATGCAAAGGTTGGAAGTTTATCGGCCAGCAAGGACAAAGCAAACGAAATGGGGATGGTAAAGGCTAAGACCGACCGAAAGGGACAGCGCACTAAATCAGAAAGAGATCCCACTACAAAATCGAAAGAGATGGCCAGAAGGTAAGTTGACTTACTACCCAATTGGTATTGGCATATTGGCCAACGTTTTCAGTCGCCAAAGTGGATTGCCTCTTGATTAATTAAAAGCTCTTTGATGCTCCTCCTTGTGTGCGTGTGCTCACCTTTTACTCCTGGATATTCAGTCCTGCATCCTTTTCCAGTTCTGTGTGGGATAACCATTGACAAAAGTCTTTGGCTCCAGTCAATGAGGGTTCAAAGGGTTATGTTACAACTGGGGCTGAAATAAGATAGCCATGGTAGCCAACAAGCATATTTAACGTTTAAAAATAACTTGCTTGCGAAGGGCATTTCTTTATGCAATCAATCATTAATCATTTAAGAAATTCCCTTTTAAAACACACATGTACCTATTGTACTGACCTTAGCTGTAATCGCATAAGGCTGACTAACTCGGCTTCCACAAAGTGTCCTCTAAGTCCCATGCAAAATGTGTGCCAATTTGTGTGTTTGTACGTTGAGTCCTTTGCTAATGGTTTGTCTGCTGTTTCTACATCCACAGCTCCTCCTCTAGAATTTGCCTAGCAAAGCGTAAATCAATTGCTTGCCAAAAGGAGCAAAGGAGCAACGGATGCAGCCAAAGGAACGCTTTCAACACAAGAAAACAACTAAGGCTAATTGCACAGGCGTAAATTCACCACCCCAAATCGGAAGTTCGGCGGCAAATTTAAGGTCTTATTTATAACTAATAACACGCAAGTGATAATCAATTGACCGAGAAGTACAGTTGGTAAACGCAATTGAAGTAAATTTAGCAATAAGATGGCGTGACCAATTCTCGCATGAGAATCCATATCAGCACGAACATGAATGGCAACCAAGTGAGCTTAAAGCGAACATACATGAACTCGATACATGGAACTTACTGTGGAAGTGCTGAAACATGAGGCCAGACTAGGTTTATTAGTTAATTTAATCAATTTTTTTGTTGATAACAAGAAAATAGGGATCAAGAAAGTAGGAAATATCTTGCTCTGTTGAAGCTGAACTAAGTATTATGTTAGTTATTTTGTCAATAAAACAATTCCGCACTAATAGGCATCACTATTGTATTAAAATAACACCAATATCTGAAATAATCAGTGACGCACATAAAATCCACTTAAAGTTCTAGGAAGATGCTCCAACTCATTTTAGCTCCTATCAATTCAAGACATTCCCCAACCAAACAAAAAGATTCACACACAGTCCTCGACAAAATTAACATGAGCAAAGCCGACGACTAGATATAAAGACCTGTTGTCCTCTAAGGATGCACTACAAAAAACATACTTTAAATATAATAATATAAGTATATCCTGCAAATAGTAGGATATTATAATACTTAAACTAATACACATAGTGACGAAGCGCACCCAGTGTGCCTAATTAGTCAAGTTCATAAATGAATAAATGAATGAATCAGAATTATCTAGTTTTGGAGTTATATATATATTTAGACATTTATATTTTTAGTGCACGATGCAGAATGTGTGTGGAAGTGCAAAACCGGTTAATTGGCTGGGAGAACTGACCGCGTGGACAGGCCGATATGGAGGCCTAATGGCGCCAACGACGATTACTGAAAACATAGACATTAAATGCAGAGGAAGTGACATTAATTGCATTGATTTAGCAGGCCCTACAGCCCGGCTAACTAATAAAAGTTGGCCACGTCTGGCTCCATTATTGGGTTGCCCCCAAAGGCCAATCGACAAACAATTTCCGGAGCATGGACTTCATGGGGAAGCCTTGGAACGGGCATGCTGGCCATTTAGCTGGCATGGTCATTACGCACTCATTGCGTATGCACTTCCAATTATTTGAAATTGTTGCTAATGAGAAATTAATTTGCAAAATGCTAATCAAGCGGTGCCAGTTGCTCGTTGGTCAGGTCTCCATTCTAATTCCAACAAATTGCAAATGAAGTATTGCGAATGGATCGAAGTGATTTAATTAAGACGGCCAGCCAGTCGCCCGAGTTTCGGAATTTTACCATTGAATCGTGTCCGACTAATGCGGATTTAATTGTTTCAATTCGGACCGGGCAAATTAAACCGAGTTGTAATGAGAGCAAATCCTAGTCAGCAATTTACGCAAAAGCTAAAAGTATCATTTTGTATGTTGAAGGTGCGTTCGTCACTAGACGCTTAGATCATCCAAACGGAAGTGGCTTGCAACATGTTGATTCAAACAGTATTATTAGCACTGGTGGCGAAAAGCGATAAATAACTAGCGCTCAATAAATACGTCAGCCACTCAGACAATTGGGGCTTGTGCCACATTAATCAAAACCTCAGGTGGATGCATTCTCACCTGCAACAAGCCTCCCATTTTCTTCCGCCTCCTATTCTGGTTTTTCCCCAATTTTGTTGTGCTTCGGTTGCATTTGGATTTTCAATTGGTGCACGCAGTGGCCAAATGCAATGAAAATCTTTATTTCAGCGAGCGTGTGTGCAATTAAGCTGCCTGATTGATACATTTTGATTGATTAATGGGATTTAAAGTACGTGCGTGCCGTCTAAGCAATCAGCCGACACTTCGCACGGTAAAATACGGAGCTGCGATTCTATAAGGTAAACAATTCGATGGAGGCGGTAAATATCGCAAATTTTGTACCGTTTTTCAACAGATTTCGAGGAAACGATCTTTAATCGCTTACTACAAGAAATTTGGAATATGTTTTTCTCAGGAAACTATAGCGCTTATCATATTTATACAAATAAAAAAATGTAAACAAATAAGAATAACAAACCTTAACTTTCAACAGCTGATTACGGAAATGAACAAAAGCTGAAAGATGTGCAACGCAAAAATACCATAAATTCGGTATTTTCCGGTTCGTGCACAATTCAACTCTTGCTCTTTAACCAAGCAGATGTAACATAATTTATTTAAATATATGTATTTTATACAATCGATTAACATTTGTTAAATTAATATTTTTGTTTGCCTAATGTGTGGCATGTGGACAGAGTGCAGTGCAAAATGTTCAAAAACACCTGACATCAAAAGTAAACACAACACCGCAAGTTGGTATTTTCCAGATGTACGAATACGGCAACACTAACGTATTTGCCAAAAAATGCGCATAAATATCGAAGTGAATTTGATAATTTAGAAAAACCAAGTTAAATACGCTATCGAACATGTCTGTGGTGCGATTCCTGGTGACGCGCCAGGCCTTGGCTGCCTTAACCAGACCAAGAACCTTCAATATTATCCAAAATCCAGCGCAAATCGCCTTCGCCTCCACTTTGTGCAACCAAAATAGCAATCATAATGCCCAAGATCTGACCAATTCGAGTGCCAATTTAAGTCTGATGCAAACTAGGGGCCATAAACGCTTTGGTCATCAGGAGGAGAAGACGCCCAATGTGACAAAGTACTTCCACTTGTTCATCCTCAGTTTATTCTTCATTTCGGTACTGGACTGGGGCAAGTGAGTGGTGAACTAACCAATAAAGTATTTTCAATCAAGTCCAAACTATTAAATTGGAATCTATTTTTAGAGTGAAGCGCCTGTTGCTGCCAAAGGTGGACGCAGATGCTGGACAACGTCCGTCATCGGCGGCCGGCGTCAATGGCGAGGATAAGTCATCCGAATCCGAATCGGAGGATAGCGACGACGAGGATGCAGGATCCGATATGCACCTGCACGAGGGCAAGAAGATCCGCGAGAAAGTCGGTTTTCGCGAGAGGAAGGTATAAAGCTGCTTGACGATGCTATAACTCTCTGCTTCTATAACTCTGTAAAAAGTTCCATTATATTTTGCTTAAATTCCGGTTTTCACAATTTTTGCCATGGTTGGTTATGTTCCTAGTTGTAAGAACCGGAAAAATCTTAACTTTTCTTTTAATATATTTTAAACTTTCGTATATTATGTTAAACCAAAATCTTTGATTTTTACTGTTTCTTTTATGTTTGTGACGTCTTGTTTTTGACCCACCATCAAACACATTACACACACCGCGAAGATCATCGAGTACGAGAACCGAATCAGGCAGTTCTCCACCCCCGACAAGATTTTTCGTTATTTTGCCACCGTAAGACTGCAGGATGCGACCCAAACGATTGTCTGCATGACTCCCGAGGATTTCCTTCGCTCCATTTATCCGGGAATCAAGCAGCCAGATGGTAAATCATTCAGATGAGCATACGTAGTTATTTATTTAGTTATTGGATTAACTTGGTTAAGGATATTTTTTTACTATTGTTAGTTGTTTTGGTTGGCATAACTTACTATTCATAATTTTATTTGATGCTCATAATTCTTGCCTTTTCGTAAGCTAAACTCACGTTGTTTGCCTTAGATAATTGAGTATGAGAACCGCATCCGGCAGTTCTCCACGCCGGACAAAGTGTTTCGCTACTTTGCCACCATACAGGTGCCCGTGGCGGATGATCGTCATGAGGTCTACATGACTCCGACCGACTTTCTAACAAGCATGACGCCCGGCATGAAGCAGCCAGATGGTATGTGCAAGAAAAACCCAGGGAAAAGCTTTAGAAAGCCACTAGTTGTAGCACTTACTAACTGACGATATGTTTAGAGAGCTCCTGCAATAATAGCTATATCTTTTAGGATTGGGCCTGGACCAATATCGTCGCTATGATCCCAAGGTGAGTCTTTAAATGCATTTGTAATATAAGTTAATAAATCCGACTTTCTCCTTCTAGTCAGTTGGCGAGCAGCTCAATTTGCATCTGGAGAAGAACAGTATTTTTTACAAACTAGGCTCTTACGGACTGATCACATTCTCAGACTACATCTTCCTGCTCACAGTTCTCTCAAGTAAGTGATAAGTATTCCCATTGAATTCATTGCAATAACAACGTTTTCTTTAAAGTTTCCCGACGCCACTTTGAGATTGCCTTCCGCATGTTTGACTTGAACGGGGATGGTGACGTGGACTGCGAGGAATTCGAGATGGTGGCCACCTTGGTGAGACAGCAAACCAGCATGGGAACCCGACACCGCGATCACGCCAATACAGGGAACACTTTTAAGGTAATGAAACTCATTTGACCCAGATGTTAATCAATAAGAGTACCTCGAGCCGTACTAAATACGATATTCCTTGTGTATTTTTGTATATTCTCTGTCTTTTCGCTTTGACCCTATATATTGAACGCGTGTCTAAACTGTGTACATATCATATCTTAACTTCCCTCTGTTTTTGACGTACTTACAGTCCTTGAAGGTACTTTGTGTGATAATGCTTATTGACTTATTTTGGCTTTTCAAATTTTATTTCGAAAACACCCAAACACTCAACACTCAACAATTGCACTCAAGTTAAACTAAATCACATTTCACGTAGTTATTTCCACGATGCACCTGCTCCCATGTACACAATTTACTCCTCTTTATATCCAACTCTCTGATTCTTTGGAAGTATTAATTGCTTAATTTTAAATTGTTTTCTCAGGGTGTGAACTCGGCTTTGATCACATATTTCTTTGGACCCAATATGGATGAAAAGCTAACGATTGAAAAGTTCCTGGATTTCCAGGAGCAACTGCAGAAGGAGATCTTGTCACTCGAATTCGAAAGAAAAGAACCCAATGATGAGGGGAATATAACAGAAGCGGATTTTGCAGAACTCCTACTGGCCTACGCTGGATATCCTTTAAAAAAGAAACAAAAGAAATTGAAAAGGGTTAAGAGGAGGTTTAGGGACCATGGCAAAGGCATTTCCAAACAGGACTATCTGGATTTCTTCCATTTTCTGAACAACATCAATGACGTGGATACTGCCCTGACTTTCTACCACATTGCCGGTGCCTCGATTGATCAACAAACATTGCAGCATGTGGCCAAAACGGTGGCCATGGTCAATCTTTCGGATCATGTGGTGGATGTGGTCTTTACCATCTTTGATGAGAATAGTAAGTTCGTAATTGAGTTTAATTAGAAGAACCATCTAAAATCATTCGGTTAACCTTTTTCAGATGACAACCAACTCAGCAACAAGGAGTTTATTTCGGTTATGAAGAATCGCGTGCAGCGCGGATTGGAGAAACCCAAAGACACAGGATTCCTGAAGATGATGCGATCGGTGTTTAAGTGCGCCAAGGAAACCAAGCCTGTGCTGCTGGACATCTAGAGATTGTCACTCCGTGAATTCTCCCGCTTCAAGCGCCCCAATCTTAGTCATTTTTTCCTACGCTTACGCTTTGTACTATTTATTTTTGTAGTTAACGTTTACATAAATCGATTTTAGCTCAATCTTTGTAATTGTTCGACCCCCGGCAGGTTGACAACTTGCTTCTGTATATTTCACCGACTCTTGTGCACTTAACTCGTTTATTTTTTAATAAAAATATCATATTTATAAATAAGTACATCTTTAGGATTTTTCTGTAGCTCATCATTCAATTCTTGGATTATGGCGCACGTTACATTTTACATTTTAATAGTGTATTATGCTTAAAAAGGATATGAATGAATAAATTGATAGTGATAAAAAACACTTTAAATAGATATAAATATATTAATAAGGAATGTTTTAATGATCCTTAATAGCTAATTTATATGGGATATGGGATTTTCAATCCTCTTTATGCATTAAAAGAATCACCGAGAGTTTACAACTCCTGCTCAGTTAATATTAATTGTGGGTTCTATGCCACATCTACGTCATCCTGCTCCTCGTCCACCACATCATCAATGCTCATTCCGTACAACTCCAAGTCGTGCTTTTTAAGATGGGCCGTATAAGCATCCAACTCGGTGAATCGTTGCTGGCACTCGCAACATTCTAGGCAATCTTCCACAGAACTGTCGCCATCATCGTCGCTCTCGTAAATGGACGATTTGCGGCTACTGAGCTGATCCTGATGATTGTTCTTGTGATCCGAGTACTCCAGATAGTCCCTGAACTTGGAGGGACACCTCAGGCACTTGTACCAGCGATCCCTGACATGGGTGACCATGTGTTTCTTGAGCGTGGAGCACTCCCTGAAGGGTTTCCTGCATTTTGAGCAGCTAAACGGCTTCTCGCCAGTATGGATCATATAGTGGCGTTTAAGATTATGACGAGTTCCGAAAGGACGATGACACAAAGGACATGGATAAGATCTGCGAGTGCGATTCATGGACTTTCCAGCTAAATTTCCATCGTTGCTCAAGGAAGATGAGGAGTTGGCACTGCTGCAGCTGCGAGGAAGTGGTGGGCGACTTGGCTGCGTGTGTGAAGGAACCTTTTCTGGCGGAGATTGAATAGGTGGTATTAAAGTAACCATTAAACTGGGCTGTGTTGCTACTTGTGGCTTCTCTGCTTCTAGTGCCGCTTCCTCTATTTCGTCATCCTCCTCTTCCATCTCATCCGAATGTTCCTCCGCTGTTTTATCGCCCAGTTCCTCCGGTTGAGGTTTTACCATAAGATTCTTGCTTTCACAATCCGCACACCTTGTAGAGTCCTGCTCCAAAGGTGCACCCAAGTGACAGATCATGCAAATAAATTGTGGATCGTGTGAGTGCCTTCGTCGATGCTTTTTAAGGTCGCTGAACTCACGAAAACGTCGCTCACACAGATCACATGGGAATGGTCTTTCACCTGGGGAAAATGTAGTAGAAAGTGATCAGTGGATATATTGGAATATCTGACTTGAAGTTTCATACCTGTGTGGATCATCATATGACGTCTTAGATTGTAATTAGATTGCACTTTCTTCCCGCAGTCAGGGCACTCGTACATATGCCTTCCCCTTCTGTTGGCACCTGGACGCCTCTTCACTAATCTCCTCGATCCGGAAGATTTCCTTTTGATGACATTGCTTGTCTTCTGTTCCTCCTCCTGGTCGGAGGGCACGATGATCACCAGTTCCTGTGGTATCTGGTTCTGGGCTTCCTCATGTCTCTGCTCATTCAGGACGCAGGTTACAGCGTTTGATGGAAGACTTACATCCTCCTCTACTTCACTATCTTCATCGTGATCACTATCACTCAGTTCGATTTCTGCGACAACCCTGTGCATCTGTCTGGGAATCAGTTCGATATCTGGAGTTACCCTTCTAATGGATGAATTCCAATGGGCTAGACTCCTGGCTGCGCTGATTATCAGACCACGAGGAGATTGAGCCTCCTCCTCATCCAATTCGATTACCACTTGGTCTCTTCGCTTTTCGGCCTCCTGTCTTTCCTTTTCTCTTTTCTCCCTTCTCTCCAGTTCCTTCATCCTTTTGATTTCCAACTCTTTTTCCCTCTGCTGCTGACCTATTTGCCAAAGGAAACTCTTGATTTTCGCATCCTCTATGGATATGAAGTTCTCCTCGGGCTCCTGGTACTCATATCTGACTGGATCGGGCGGTATTAACCCGCAGGCGGCGTCGCAGCAGGCGGAGGCAGAACAGCAGGGCAGCAGAGTGCAGTCCTTGCAGCAGTCCACGCAGGACGATGGTTTATTCAGAGCTAGCTCCATCAAATCTACAATGTTACAATAAACCATTTATAAAAATTTTAGAAAGGAACGTAAGACTTGCACTATCATTGTCCTATCACCAAAAAACATTGCATACATGTAGGCGTGTTTTATATCAATCACATTCTTCTATGGATAAATCGGAACTTATCAGTATTTAGAATTTAAAATATCTCAACTCCAAGAAGCGTACATGCTAGTATCGATAAGCACAACAAAGACTTTCCAACCATAAAATAACAATATATTATATGGCACTATATTTCTATCGATCACATGGAATAGCCATCGGTTAATATGAATCCTGGACAAGTCGCATACGAACCATTGATAACCCAGGAGATTCCGATCGAATGAATTCTGCGATTGCACACCCCTCTCTCCTCTCTCTCTCTCTTCACGAAGCTTCGCTCCTTTCTTTCGTTTTTTATCCGCAATTTGTGCGCTCGGCGCTGCGTCTGCCGTGCGAAGAAGTGAAGAAGAAACTGGATTCGCGATTCGCGATTTGCGGCTTGCCGAGCAGCAACCTCTCGGCAAAAACAACAAAACGCCGCAAAAGTCGAGCTTCGAGTTGACGCCGACTGCGCTGCTCGGCTTGTGAATCAGCGAAGCGAGCAGAGCAGCAGCAGCAACAACAACAACAACCATGTGAGCAGCGCTTAAGGCTTTTTTTGTGTGCACGAACGTGAGCCTTTAGCCCCCCTTTCCCACCACTTCCCCTTGGCCATTGGCGTGTTAACTTGATTTTTCTTCGGGCCACGCAAGAGCGAAATACGAAAAACAAAGAAAATGCCCCACAACAACAACAAGGGCAACAACAAAAACAATGCAATTACAGCCGGAGCAACAGGCGCAGCAGCAACAACAACAGCTCACGATTTTTAAGATTGCTCACAAGAGCAGGGGCGTAGGCAGGACACGAGAAGGGGGTCAGGCTACCAGGAGTGGAAGTAATTCTTTACTAGTATGCGAAAAAGTATGGCATTCTCAACTATGTTGCTTATCATATTTATATAAAAACGATCTTATCTTCAATAAAATGCCAAAAAATAAAATAATTAGCTTTTTGTTAAATAGGAACGATAATGTAGGATTCAAAATTTAATGTGTTTATTGTGGTTGGGGCAAATAATCCCCCTTCGACGCAAATACTTACGCCCGTGCACAGAGGCGAAAAGAGAGCTGGAGAGTAATATGAAGGGGGAGGTGGTCGAGAGAGTGGGCGAGTGGGAGTACGGAAGCGTGGAGAGAGCGGGGTGGGAGGCGGTAGGTGGAGCGTCGAAAAGGGAGCAGCGTGACCAAAGCGTAAAAGGCAACAACAACGGCGTAGACAGCGCCAACGCCGCTGCCAACGTCGACGTCGAAAAAAAAAAGTTATTGACGTCCGAGCAGCAGCGCTAAAGTAAAACCGTGCGCCTTCAACTTTTTTCATTCGCAGTTGCTTTTCTTCTTATTTTTAGCTTTTTGTTGTTGGTTTCCTTTTTATGCATGTACATAGTATATATGTACCTTTGTACATACATATATTTTAGTAATTGACTTTAATTATTGGCCGTTTCTTTGGAAATTTTCCATTTTCAGGGCGATCTTCGGTAAAGTGCTCAATAAATGCCTGAAAAACCCGCGATCGTTTTTTATGGAGTGTTAAAAAATGGCTTACAGGTGGAAAATTACCAATATTCGCGTTTTGTTTGGCATAAGCCTACTAGAAGTTTTCGATTTTGAAAAACGTACGTTTTCTAAGTTTAATTCCTTTGTAAATAGGTTTCTCAGCCTTCATCCTGTGATTTAAGTAATTATTAAGTTCTTATAACAATTAAAAGATAATCTTATATTTAAACTGGTTTATTATTGTACGTAAATTGGGGACATTCATATTCGAAATAACTAACCATATTTAAACAGGAAGAGACAAACTCACCTCTATATATTATCGCATCCGACTTATGTACATATTCACATACATATGTCATGTATATAATCACTTTTGCGTCACTTTGGGTGCCTAGGATAGCGTGTTTTCTTCTAATTGGTATTCCATTGTCGTGGGTAGCGAGGTTCTGCCCCTGTGATATATGGAGCCAGGTCCCCAGATCCGCTTCGAATGCTTTGGGCTAGGCTCCCGATTGCTTTGGTCTCTCGGTCTCGGAATATTGGCGATCGTGACTGCAGCGCTTAGTTATCTTATTTTTTTTCTTTTTTTTTTTTTTGCTATAAAACTCGTTTGTATCGGATCCACTCACACGTTCACAGACGCCCACTCGACTTGGTCCGTGTGGAATCGGCCTGGTTTATCGGTCTCGGTCGGTCTCGGTCCCTGGCTTCTATCTTCTGGTCTGCGGGATTGCTTGGTCCGTGTTCGAGGCACGAGCATCTGGCCATGTGCATTGTGTCCTATCTGTGTGGGGAAACCAGTATGTCGCTGTTTGCGAATGGGGATTGGGGATTGGGGAGCAATGCTCGGCTTCTCATTCCCCAGGTGTTCGAACTTTTCGGTGCGTGTGTGTGCATATCGTATGTGTGGATACTTAATCGAGCTTGCAGGTGCTTCATGTGACTGGCACGATATCACGCTGGGCGACGTTATTCTAGTTGTGTATATTATTAGTTCTATATGTAATAATATATAATAAATGTATAAAGTAAAGAATAATAGAAGGATATGAATTATACTGATTTGAATAGGCACTGTTATTGCTTTAGGTTAGTATCTTACATATAAAACTAAAAAAAGGTCAAGTTCACTGCCCCTGAGATACTTTTTACGTATGTCGCTATTTACAATCTAGTTAATCTGTTTACCTTATTTATTTACAAATTAGTTGCAATGCAATCCTTTAAACCAACCAATGAAAACAAACAATTTGCTCAATTGAAAAAATGTGTAATATGCAATTCTTTTGTTTTGGATCCTTTTTAAGTATAACTTTTTTCCACAAACTATGTAAATTCGCTTAAGATAATTAGAATCGGATCGTAAATCTATATAATATATGCGTTACTATATCAGTAGGGTTTTGGGGGATACGCGCAGATATCCGCTCTAAATTGGATCACATTATAGGCAATATAATGCTGGATATATTATTACACATAAGCATAGAGGAAACATATTTGGCAAAATTGGGGTTTTGTTCCTAAAATCTAGGGTGAGGTGGCGACTAAAAACAAAACTAATGTACGTCGATTATTAACCGAAACATTGGAAATGGAAAACATTATATAACACAAAGATCGGGCAAATAAACTCTGGCTATATATAGTATAGTGAAACTTAGGCTAACATATTAAAACCGATTGTTTCTAGGTGTGAGGGGAAGTGTGCTGCGTTAAATGATATGCAAGATGGTTTAGAACTTCAGACAAACAACTTAACTATGTACAACAAAGCTACGATCTAAAGTTAAGCAAGTCGGTGGCTCTTTTGAAACCCCCAACTTAAGCGTGTTTGTAATTGGTTATTTCGGGTCGATTTTCTTAAACAAAAATCAAAGTACCACAAATTTATCTGTTGTCTTCCAGGAAGATTTGCTTTGAACACTATGGGAAATATACATTTTAAACCATTTATAACCCTTTACATATTACACCAAAGGTATTCTTAATTCAATTTTCTTTGTACAAAATATTGCTTGTGGTTTTTATAACAAAACCTTTGGTTGAGTTCTAGAACTTAAAAATGATCAAGCTATGCAAGATTATTGGAAAATATTTTCTAAAGCATTCAAAACAAATCAGCTAAAGTGCAGCAAGGATTAACTTTTGGCTCCTGAGATTATAAGTATTTCTTAGCATTTCCTAAAATCGACCCCTAAGCTAAGTTAATCTGTGTATGGTTTTAAAGCTTTTGCGGCACATCTTTGCTGACGGCTCCCGTTCGCTCGTGATTGACCACAAACTTCTTGGCGCCCGACAATCCCTGCTTGTTGATGTAGAAGCTCTTTTGGGCCAGCGGCGAACCACCGCCATCGGAATCGACCACCAGGCGATTCAGGAAAGTGGCAGCCGTCTTGGCACCACTGTCGCAGGAGGATGACTCTATGCTAATGGTGGAGCATCCACCGATCGATGAGGTCTCACTTTTGGCATCGTCCATCAGAGTGGCATCATCCACCAGGTCGTTGACCAGCACCTGTGTACTGGACGATGTAGTGGACAGTATGGAAGAGGTGCGACTGCGGCAGGAGTGCGTCTCGGATTCGGGAATCGAGATGCCCTCGTCGATGCTTTGGCTCTGACTACCGCCGGAAACGAGGCACATCGCTGCCTCCAGATTGGGACCGCTGCCCACTCCGCCGGGCGAGGCGGAAACGGGCGACGGACATCCCGAGCTGCTGCTATTGTTATTTATTCCACTTCCGCTCACCGAATTGCTTGTGCACAGCTTCGAGATGAACAACTTGGGCGTGAGGCGGCCGTCAAAGGTTCCGGAATCGGGACTGGGACACACAGACGAGGGCGATTGGCACACCGGTGAGGAGCCGCGACTGAAATGATAAGGGAAAGTGATGGATAAGCTTGAAAACATAGATAAATTTTCGTACTAGCATCTATATTTACCCTTAGTCTAATCATTCAGCAAGTAACACACATGCACATATACTATGGCCTATCTAATATAATTAAATTAATGCTACTCGTACCACAAAGCTATTATTTATAGCCGCTTCAACAACTGCAACTTGGCCGAAAATATCTAAATTTAAATTTTACAAGAGGCCCAAAGTAATATAATTTTAGACTTCAAGCAAATTCGATCTAAAATACTATTAAAACTGATGTTTTAGGTGCAATAAAGCTTATTTCACTGAGTACAAATGGTTTAGGTGACTACTTTTCCCAAATCAACCCACTAAGGGCTAGTTACTTAAATTGAGACCATCCAGAATTACTTAGGTTCTTACCTTTCCGTGAACATCTTCTTCACAGGCGGAGGGGAGTACACGCTCCAGTTGCTGCCCTGAGTGGGATTATCGTCCAGCTCAAATTTTCTCTTCACGGGTCCCAGCTGGGATGGCCTCATGGCAATGGGAGACATCGACCGCCTGGTGGCGAAAGTGCGTCTCGTGGGCGACGGGGAGTATGGTAATCTCATGCCCGCGCGATTGTTTGTGGGACTGGGACTGGAGCAGCTGGTGGTGCCGGTGGGTGGCAGGCTGACCTGCAGGGGATTGGAGAACTCGTCCGATTTGCACGACCAGTTCTCGGCCACCAGTGTGAGATCCTCCCAACTCTGCGAGATTTGTATTTCCCGATGAACTTCCCGCTCATGGTTGACCTCCCGGCTGTTCAGGTCTGCGCACTCCTCCTGCCGCAGCTGCGAAACTCGCGGCGTGAGGCAGAGAGTGGCTCCATTGGCTGCCGTGGTCAGTGGACTATAGCTGGCCGAATACCTTCTGGCTCGAGGTGTGAATATATTGAAGACGGGAGCCGGTGAAACCTCCCTGGAATTGGGCTGCGATCGTATGTGTATGTTCTTGCCGAAGCAATCGATGGATGGGGCATTCGGCATCTGGATATCCACCACCTGTTGGCTCTTCTTGGGCGTCTGCTCGTGCTCCTTGGCCGCCAGAGCAGCCGCTGCGGCTGCGCGTGTGGTCATCGGGGTCTTTCCCGATTTGCCCGCCGGCGGAGTCCGGATTATTGGCACACTGAGGCAGCGTTTGAGGGTCTTGGAGCTGCCACTCGGTGGCGGCGGATCCAGCGTGTCCATGGGCACTGTCGAGGGATTCTCCTGCTGCTTCTCCTCGGCGCTCGCTTTCGTCTCCGATTCCATTGGCGTGTATCTAAAAATAGCAAGTGTTTACTTCTTGGTTCCCAGGGTTATTTTTATACCCTTGCTGAGGGTATGGCTAAATTGGGTAGCAGCTGTAATGCAGTATCAAGTGTTTACTGGGTGCATCTGCAGTCAGATGTCTTTGATCTTTCGCAGCCTTTCGGTTTTGAAACTCTGGATTTGGGGTATCTAAATGAATATGTGGTTGCTTAAGTCTGGAATGTTTACGTGGGACATGGGTAAATGTATGTATATAGGTATGTATATAGTGTTTGTTTGATTAGGAACACTTTATTTATATACATTTTAAACTATACTGTTGTATAGAAAATGTAAGTTGTGTACCCTAAAAACGGTAAGTAATCTTTGATGATGCGTAATACACGTGTCTATTTGGCATTCATATTCGCAATGGTAAATTTCGAAATATTAAGTTCTTATTTATGATTAGTGTCACTCAAAATTATTATAAATAATTCTTTCCGGTTTGATTACAAATTGCAGATCTACCATAAGCTGCGATCATACCAAACGGTAATCTCCTGGTTGAATTCAAAAAAGTATTTCATGAGTTTGGAAAAGAATCTAATGGTTTTCCATGGACTTATAATTCAAATGCATCACTATATCCTTTCGCTCCAAAAGGAAAGATCGGTCATCAAGACAGTTCCAAGATCCGGCGTGTCAAGAAAACATTCCCTAGCATTTTTCCATAATAATTTCGAAGATTCTTAAGGTGCCTGAGAATTTCCCGATTTTCCGCAGGACTTCGAGGCGCAGCGGCAGCGCAGCCGGCATCGCTGCCGCCGCGGGCAGTGCGACTGTCAATTTTTTTTCACCCACGAAGTGCGTTTGCAACTTTTGGCAGCCACTTTTCACGCGTTAAATGCCACTTGCCCTTTCAAATTACTGCAGATTTAGCTTCGCCAAATCGTGAAGAACACTTGGCACTACCTTAAGTTGGCCAGAAAGAGTTGCAATAGGCCTAAAATACTTACAAAATTATGTCCTGTGATTGTAATTTTCAGCTACCAGTTTAGTTTTTTTATAGTGTTGACAAGCGAAAAAATGCGAGTGACCGCATACACGATTCGGCAGTATGACACACGAGCAATGACTGAAATATTGAATTTATTTAAAAATCAACCAGTTCAACGACTACTTATACATTCACAAAAAACGTATTATTCAAAGAAAGTTCAAATTCTAGTGCCAATGATAGAGATTACTTGATTTTTCTCTAATCAGCTGCTATTTGGCCTGCGGCATTTCAGTTGCCTCATGCGGCGCTCGTCGTGCATCTCTGTGTGCGTACGCTGTGCAACACTAAGCGCGCGCAATTTAAATTTACTCGCTGCTAAAGCAAAGTGGAAGTTACGTTTTGATAAATTCAAAAAACTTTGCGTTGCTGATTTTAATAAATTAATATGTACTCAAATGCTAAATTTTTATGATTATCCATTTTATTGTTTACTTGTGCGGTTATAAGAACCTCACAATGAAATATTTTTAAAAACAATTTTACTAAAATCGATTCTTACCCATTGAACTACAACCAAAATCAGTAAAAATGCTATAATAGACACATGTTACATTTATTTATTATGCGTAGCTTAGAATGAAAGTGCGAAGTTCGAGGAACACACTTATGTTTACAAGCTGATGTTGTAATTTGGTTTCTTCACGGTTTGTTTAAATTCAACAAAAATCACAACAAATTATAACACAGTCGAACCAAGATATCAGACTAATTGATTCTGTAAATCTTATATAACTTAATATGCGCTAGGCGAAGGAAATTATAGTGGAAAAGTGGTGTTCATCGTACTTGTTTTTTTGTTCAGGTTCAACTAATAATACTTCAATATCCATTTTGTATTCGGCGAAACTTCCTATTTACTGATGACTACGAGCTAGAGTTACATTTTAAGCAAATTTGTTGCTTGATGCGCGTTTTTGGTTCCATTTATTTGCGTGTTTTGTTTTTTCTTGTTGTTTGTTTCTTGGAGTTCGTCTTGTTGCTTTGGATGGTTTGCAATTGAAATCGTTCGTTACTTGACAAGTAGATGAAACTTATAGAGAGTATAAAGATGGATATAGATGTCTTGATGTATTAATATGAGCTGGGTGGATATTAAATTGCATTGGTTGTGTTGGCAAACGCAGAGCATCTGAGCAGGGTTTCCTTGCGGTGCGAAAGCGCCGCTTATCCATCGGACAGGGCGGGCGTCACCCATCCGTACTTCTCGTGCGTCTTCACCAGCGAACGGAACGACTCCTCTGCCTGGCGACTGTGGAGGGATCACACAGTTCAATCACAAATGACATTGACATAATGTTTCGATTCTCTTACCGAGTGAACTCCTTTGTACTCTTTGGCTTGCGCGTGATCCTGCCTTGGCCCTTGACCACGCTGGCTGCGAACTGCATGATGACCGCCTCCACTGTATAGGCACTGGCCCATCCGCGCGGTGTTAATAGCTCCATGCAGATGGCGCCACCCTCCATCACGTAACCCTTCTCGATGTGCGGCTCCACCACGCGCATGAAGGGCGGAGCGAAGGGGAAGTTGTCGGGGAAACTCAGGTGCAACAGTATGGCCGGCACACCCATCTCGGCCATATCTCTGGCCAGCGGCGAGTCCGGATCAATCACGTGCAGGCGTACGTGCCACTCGAACAGGGTATCGTTGACGAGTTCCACCTGGAAAGGAAAAGGGTAAGCAGTTAGTAATTGTTGCATTAAGAATGGTTTTCCTTACCGTGAAGACAGCATCGTTCTTGGCCTGCAGTCGCTCCATTTCGCGGTATTCTTTCATCAGGCGACGGGTTCGAATCGTGTGATCCGGAGCCGCCACCAATTGGCGTTCCGTCGTCGGCGCCACCCTGGAAGATTGAACGAAAGTCCCGAGATCAGCTTACCGAATACAATATGACTTTTTCGTTTTTTCAAACATTTACTTGTGATCTTGTCGTCGCCGCTTGCCTGGGGAATCCCAGATAGCTTGCTCGGCAGCCATTCGAACTACGGCATTCTTGGCGGCACCGGATGATCCCGACGATCCTACTGCTCCACCGCCCATGGCGACGCCTCCGGCCGAAGAGGCGGCTGCTGCTCCATCGTGATTATTGTTATTAATTTTATTATTGTTGTTTATATTCGGACCGCTGCCAGTGGCGGCATCAACCTTGTCATTGTTGTTATTATTATTTATGTTATTATTAAGGTTGTTGTTATTATTGTTATTGCTGGACTTGTGGAAGATTTTGCGGAATGCAGTGACTACTCTCTCCTTGGAACGCGACGACATCTTGGCTGGGATTGGCTTGGTATCCCTTGGTCTCTCGAACGAGTGGATTTGCTGAATGCTGGATTTTGATTGTGTGCTTCTGAGTTACTTTGATTCAGTAGTTTACAAGTACTTTGTGGGCGTGGTTGTTCAGTCTTCTTCTTTAAATGGTTCCTGGTGCAATGTGTGCGTGGAAATTGGATCTGAAATAATACAAAAACTGTTTCAGTTTTTGCAAACTTGTAAATGGCATATGCCATTTATGATGTCGACATCAAGATTTTCTCGGGTCGAGCTTATAAAATTAACATACTTGTGCATGCTAAGGATGCCATTACTTGGAATTTGATTCGCTGCGAGCCATTTTCATATTTCAGCAGACCCCCACCAGCACAATTATGCGACCTTGAACTAGCGCCCGCATTTGTAAACCACACCACAACAATAACCGGAGATACTTTACCATGTCTGGCAGTCGTAAGCACAAACACGCATCCTTGGCGAACTTTTCAAGTGAATACCAAGACCGCCAGCGAAATATGTTAAATACTCCCCCCCTTAGCGAAAACAAAACGACTCACAAAGGCGGCTCTTCGAAAAAAAAGACGAAAATATAATGTATTTTGTCGCAGCTTTTTAGAGGATGAAGAAAGCCTTAAAGCAAGGATAACAATATTTACTAAAAAACAGATATGAACTGTGAGCGGGAAAAGAGCTTGAAGAGCATTATAAACAGACCTTTTATTAAAAAATAATATATATATTCTAGAATGTATATAATCTTTACATAAATCCGCCAGAAATGGTTTTCTTTTCGTTTCTAATTTCGGTGCCACCCGAGGGTTCCAAGTTGTGTACTAAAATTTCACACAGCCTCTAAAGGGACTTTTCTCCGTCTGATTTCTTTTATTTTCTGAGCTGCAGATGCCGTGCTAAACACCAACTCCTCCTCCTTTTATCACCGCCCTGAATTGTCCGAGGTGTTGACGTGGACTTGCCAAATTGTTTGCCTTTCGCATAATTAGCTTTCACCCCAGTGCACGAGTCCTCAAAGGGGATTTCTTGTGTCACCGCCCACCTCCTGGACGAACGCCAAGTCCTGAAACTCTGCGACCAAGGACAACAGATGTGGGCGTTACATTTTAATGGTCGTGGTTGGGTCGATGGGAGGACTATTATTATTATAAGAGCACAGATAAGTGTGAACTGAGTGCCAGGAGATCAGATAGAATTGCTTTGAGGAGGCAAGCGAAGGAGCTACCAAGTATTTGGAGGCGGAGGATAACTCAATGCATTCAGGTTATAATATATATAATATAATATCTTTGACTTCAGTCCAAATATCCAAAGTTACCATTAACATTCGTATTTTATTCAGTTTCCAGCCCAAAGAAAGTTTCGTTTGCAAGTTTATTTTGTAGTCTTTGCAAGTTTACAAATGATGAATAATTGATTGATTAATGAACGTGGCTGGAAAAGGGGCGAATCTACTTCGTTAGGCTGACTCCTGAACTCATTAAGAGTTCATCAAAGCTCAAACTATTCGAGACCACTCCCATATTTTCCTACTTCCTCCCTTTTTCCGCCCATTTATGGGCCATTTCCTTTCTGCATCTACTTGCTCCCCGGCTATGAGTATTTTTAGAGAAAACTTTTTGCACTTTTGCTTTCAGTCAGGGCCACTAAACGGAAAAATAAACACTGACCGAGGCGCCACAGGAATCTTCAAACAAAAAAAAAAAGTCCACAAACATTGGTGAAGTCACGTAGGAAATTCTATCTGGTTCCCAGCACACATTTCTGGAGTTTTTCGCCATTTATTTAACCAAATAAATGTCAACAATATTTGACATATTTTTTGGCCTTAAGTGAAGGCAAACTCTATCAAAAGCAGGGTGACACAAATCATAACTGCATTTTAACTGCAGGTTTAAAGGTAAAAGTTCATTTAGAAGGAATATAAATTTAATATAATATAAATATAATATAAATTTCAACTAAATGTTTGAATATATTTCGTACTGGTAACGACACACCCTAATGCACTTCTATACATTTGGCGACAAATTGACTGCGTCCATCGAAATTGCTCCATTCACACAGATATACAGTATATAGTATCTTATCTGGCGCCACAAAAATCGATATGAGCAGACCAAAAGCAACACCTCTCCTCATAAACCCACAATCCCCCTTTTATCATTTAACCCAATCTATAACTGACCTACCCCGCACAAATATTTAATAATAGCCCGCGGGACTGGCTATCGCCATCAATGATATTTGCAAATCCGAATATAGATAGCTGCCAAGTGTCGTTAAATCAAGTGGTAAACACTGTATCCAGTTCTCTTTTGTGCTCCGCAGTTAATTGGTTTTTAATTGAGTTTCCCGATGGAAACAAGTTTTTTAGTATGGTAGTTAAGTTGAATTCTTATCTACTATATTTGTTCATATTATTCAATATCTGCTTGTAAGTAACTTACTTTTCAAATAAGTATAGATGCATTTAACATAAAACATATTTGTTTGAGGATTTAAATGCGTGGGAAAATAAACAGTGGCCACAAAGTTAAATAAACAATTGACTGATTTTTTATAGCATATAAAAAATAAATATATATGAGAATATATTATATTCGCTGGGTGTACAAATAACTAGGGTCATGTTTATTGTTGTTTCATTTCATGCAAATTTTCCCGGCTGTCGCATGCAAAATTTCAGAATGCAGACACGAAAGTAAAAGGAAAGCCAACAACACAAACTGGGAGAAATGCAAAAATGTTTAAATTAAGAAAGAAAAAAAAAAACAGAAATATAGAACTGTGTCAGCTTTAAATTATTCGGTTGGTTGTTATTCTTTTTTAGCGCTTATTTATTGATTTTTGTGCCTGACGACATTTTTGCCGTGCAATTCGAAGTGAAATGCATTAAGAAGAAAGGAATACATTTAAATACACAACAAAAAATAATTCTAAATCTAGTTTTTGAATTTAGCATATTATTTTTAAATATCTAATTCAAATTCTAACAGATCATCTTTTAAACAAATTAACGTCTGATTGTGATTTCCCTTTTCTATGATTTATCTTGTATTTGAATATATTAAAGAATTTCTTCAAGTGCTTAAAGCTTGTGAGAGAGAGGTCGTTAATCAACTGTTTGGTGCAAGCAGCAGAACAATGCGGAAATATTTGCACAGGGGAAATGAGGAAGGCGGGAAGACAGCCGAGAGAAAGAGAGAGGGAGAAAAAGAGGGAGAGCGAGATGCTGACTAATGGCCCCTGCAACAGTTCTTTGTTCCCAGCCATTTGCGAACACCTACTATGGCACACACCCACACCCAAATCCACATCCACCGAGAATTAATCCCCCCGTTTCTTGACCATCGAGTGTGGTTGCCATGGCATTCGACTGAAGGTCCCTCCCCCCTCCACCACTGGTTTTCTGCCACAACACTTGCACTTATCCTATCGCCAGTGTTGGCAAGGCAGCGTGAAAAGTAGCTAAGTTTATCAGAAGAAAAGCTAAAATAGCTTTAAATTAAGTAAACATAATGTAAAATATTATAACTACTTATGATAACTCTTTCAAAACAGTTCCCAGTGGTTCTTTATAAGTTTTAGAAATATTTAACTAATAACCAGATTTAAATACTGATAAAAATTTCACATAAAGTTAGTTTCGCATTAATTTTAGCTATTTCATAATTCGAATACGGAAAACATATTAAAAACTTGAATGAAATTTAACTGCTTAGTTTAGTTGTTGTTCTCATATATTTTTTTTTGCCAGCACCAATGGTCATCCTTTTACCTCCCACTTTGGCGCCCCTGCTACAGCTGCTCTCGATACTGAGGATGGCATTGTTCTAGATGGAAGGCCGAGGGTCACCGCTTGTTACGGCTTTGTTAATTTATTTATAAACAATTCCTCGCTCGGACTCTGGTGCACATGCAAATTGAATTAAGTCCGGATTGCTTTTCTCTTTTCGTATTTTTTTCCCCGACATAGGAAGCTTTTAAATATGCATTCATACGTTAATCAAGGCCAGGCGTCAGCATCACAGTCGGTCTCCTTTATTTCCGGGTCGTTCATGCTAACCAAATCGCAGGGCTTTGTCACCCGACGAGGGTCGACGAACTCTTTCCACGCCCAATAATGTCCGTTAACTGACTAACGGACAGTGAGCGATGTCGATGGCTTGACCCCGTTGTTATGGTATACCCAAAAAGATACATAACGAAGCGCAGCTCGCCCCATCTGACCTTGGAAATGTCTCTGTTAGTCTGTTTATCAATATCATGTGGCGCCATAACACATGCCACACACGAAGCGAAAATAGCAACAAGAATCTTGGCAATCGCACAAATGGTCGAACTATGGAATACCCTATATGTTCGGTATATGTAGCTTTTAATAATATAGTGACCTGATTCGTAGTAGATTTGATAAGCTTCCTTTGTCATTCAAATATTTGTAGATCCTAGAAACCTTGGATACCTCTATCCTTTTAACCTGAAAACATTCGGTTTAAAATTAAGACTTCGCCAGGCACATCCAGCACGTAGATACGAAACAGAGGTCTCCTAGACACCCGAGATGGAAAGCCTGGGCTTAAGCACTCCTTTTGCTCTCTACTCCGGAATGGTTTTTGCCCGGTTCACTGATGGCGCGTGTTTCATTCGAACGGAAGCCATTTATGAAATTGATTGCGACAAGAGAGCAACAAAAGCAAAAGCATCAGAAGCCACAACAATAACCACATCTCACGGGTTAAAAGTAGACTTTGATACGGACACATCGGAAAAGGGATATACGCGTCAGTTGATGACGCTGGCAAGTGAATTGCGGCTCAGTCTGGCGGGTGTCCAAGGAAATGCACAGGGAAAAATCAGCAGAAAAAACACCATTGCAATAGATAAATGTAGAAAGTCATAGAACCTTCCGACTGAAGAATTCGCATTCCCAACGCACCTGTACTGCATGAACTTTAGCTTATAACTGCAGTGCAAACATTCCTTTTGAAATCTTGCACATTTTTTTCAGTGCATCTGCGTCTATCTCGATAGCTCGTGTATGAAACGACCTGTCAATTTGGCTTTTGTCGGGTGTCAAAGTTAAGCACTTTGGATAGTGGTTATTGCATGCGAGATAAGCTTCAAGTGTTTAATACGCAGGGTATTCACGTTTTGATCAACCATCGTTTGACAAATACCCTGCACCCTATCAAAAACTAGTACAATAGTAGACTAGTAAATATTTACAATCAAATCTTCAAATCCCAAGAAGTATAACTCCACAGGGGAGCTAAGCCCGCTGACGTCAGTGGCCAGAGTCCCGGGGGCAAAATAAAGTATAGACGGACATGGCGGTAAGTGCTACCTGCCACATTGTTTATGCTCGGTGAAATTGTTTATCACCTGCCACGGGCACTCCCACTCATGTAAAATGCATAAATTCATGCGATGGCAGGAAAGTTCATCTAATTGCCGCTCTATTTATAGAGTTCCCGGGAGTATCCTTGAGTCCCCCCCTTCTCCACACCGAGTGCCACTTTCATGGGTATGCATAATCAATTTATGCGTGTGCCAGGGTATATCTATAAATTAATTCAGGCGTAAAAATAAAATGCCTACTCGGCGGGTCCATAAAAAGTTGATGTGCCAAAGTGCACACACAACCGAGCCTAGCTCCGCTGATCAAGTGCGATTTAGATGCACAACATGTTGGGGGTTGGCGCAGGATAACAAATACAGTGGGCACCCAATAAGGGCTAAAAAAAATTTAAGGCACTCAAATCACCTTTTAAATCAACCTTATACTGTTATAAATGTTTTTTTTTTTTTGACATGCTGATGATTTTATAACATGAGTCAATTAACATTTATTTAACTTCATTAACTTATACAAAAAAGTTTAATGAAAATATAACAATTTAAAACGAAAAAAATTTTATTCATCACTCAATTCGTAGTGTCTACTGTAAAATAGGATGCAAAGCGCAATGGCGCCTGTCTAACTGAGTTTAAGCAGAAACTGGAGATAGAGGAATGAGATAAGATAGAGCGGGCAGGGAATATAATCTATCGGCAAAGCTTATCCTCTCTCCCTTCCGCTCGTGGCAGCATGGCGCTCTGATTTCATTCATGAATACCAAATAATGTGGAGAAGCCTTTCCGACTTCTTGGCCCCTACTCCATGTACACACTTACATATGCATGTATGTATTTTTATATATAAATATGTTTGTATGTGGGTGGGCGTGAAAATGTCGGCAGTAAATACCATTTGAGCATTTTCCGTTGTGGAGCTCCCATACATTTGCTTAGATTTATTTCCACAATCTCTCGTTACCCAGCTTTTCGGCGTTTTTTTTCATCTTAGTTGTCCCAGGCAATAAAGGCAAATAAGTCAAGGAACAACAAGTAAAAAAAATAATATTAAATAACCAACAAAACAAGAAAAGTTTTCCTTGTTCTTTTTCGCGACCCATTTCGTCTTTAGGAGGGATTTTTTACACTCTTTTCATTTTTGGGGGTTATGTACCAGTTAAATCACTTTAAAAAGATAACCATCCAAATTATTTTTTTATTTATACTAAGAAACGTCAAAGCATTTTGTCAATGTTTCAGAAAATAGTTCGTAATAATATTATGACTAGATAAATTAAACAGGATTAATGAATATAAATAAGACTCAAAATGTACAAATATTTCTGAAGCATTATTTGAGGCCATCTTAAATTAAGAACTTGACCATGACTGCAGCCTTGGAAAGTGACTTGCACTGCAAAAAACAGCGTTGACAAAAGAACTCTTGAGAATGTTCAGTATCAAGTTCAATGAAAATCTGGCATTGGCAGAGCGAGACACAGGCAGCAGCCCTCCCTTTCGCACTTGCGAAAAGATACCAATTTCGAGCAATGTCAAAAGCTAGAGTGCAATGAATAGGACAAGCACAATCATGTGGACAAACCACGTTTATTTGACAGGCCTGTTTGCTAGTGTCATGCTTCAATTGAAAATCGAAGGGGAGGAAGAGAGACGGAGAGACAGGGGTAGCATGTGTAACGCACTACGTTCTATTTGTAAGAGAGAGAGGTCAAGAGCTTTTAATTGGCAAATTGTTGTAATATATAAAAAGGCAAAAAGGGATATGGAATAAAGGAGAAGAGAAGCAAGAAGAGGTAACAACAAACACGCTCACTCACTTGCCAAGTGCAAAATGCAATTCGCTGTTCTTCTGTTTTCTTTCCACGACTCGTGCTTATCAGCGTTCCGTTTTATTCCCGATTTTCGTTTTCGTTTCCTTCGCCACTCGCACAGAGAAACAAATAATAGCAACGGGAATAACAATCTTGAATGCAGTTCTTCCCAACAATTATATCTTTTATTGCGCGCTAGCAAAAAGCAATAACGTTTGCCGTTTCCACGCGACTTTTGAATTATTTCCTGGTCTGAACACTGAAACACGAACTTTTCGACGCACTGCACTTTTTTCGCCCGCGGCAGCGGTAGAGATGTAAAATAACATTTTAGCATCGACTACCGATGATACTTGGCGATAGTTATCGATTCGCCTTTTGCTATCGAAGTTATGCGATGCATCGACTGATGTCTACATTCTACAAAATCTGCAGTCACTCATGTTAGCAAATACAACAACCCAAAATCCCGCGCGGTATTCAAAATAAATTTTTAAATATATACGAAATTACCCGTATCGAAGCTTTCTCTTACGTATTACGTTTAATTTTAGCTCGCAGAACCCGCATAGCCCCTTTAATAAGCTAAATACTGTTTGGTATCGCATAGTTTACGTTTATTTTGTTTGAGAAATGTCTAGAACACCAATAAAGTAAATTCAGTAGCAAACAAGTGGGGTTAGTATTATTAAATATCCACTTGTCGTTCGCATTTATTGCTTCTTATGGCCTTCCTGGACTTAAGAGTATATCTATATAAATACCAGTAATATGAGTATATTAACCATTTCGGTTATGAAAAAGATTCTACAATCCAAATGCCCTTCATATAACGTTTGTAATTGATTATGAGTATTTGCCTCCATTTCATTGTTAGTAAGTAATTCGTTACAGTTTAATAATGGCTTTACAAAGAATATAATACTGCGCATCTGCAACAGATTTGTTATTATTATGTTGCTACATTAGCTAACACCATAGGAAAACAATCAAAAATAGCTGCTACATACTAATCAACAAATATTATCTTCCCATCCATTGGGTAATTGTAGTTTTTAAATATTTCTTAAATATTCTTAAGCACTTTGAATAAATATTTACGTGGCTTAAAAATAATTCAATTTTCATATTTATCTTGTGTAAACGTTTTCAACGGAATCTCAAAATTGCAAGGAAGATGTTTGTTTGCTTAGTAGTTTTTATACGTTATATCTAGAATAATATAGCTAAGGATTAGGACGTGTGCCATTTGAAAGAATATAAAATGTAAATTAGGAAAATCAAAACAAAAGGAAATCATAAATTTGCTTGGGTTTCGTTTATTTTCGTATAATTTTTATAGATCTTAGCTAATAAATTCTGCTAGGAAATTATACAATTAAAAAATTCTTTAAAGAATAATATCGAGATTAAAGTTTGATTTTGTTGATATTAATACAAATTGAACTTACAGGACTACAAAATTAATTTGACTAACGACGTACGAAAAACAATGACGATTTATAAAGTTAAATCTAAACAAGGTTCAAGGCCCGAGCTGAGGGAAGTTTTCTTGGCGAGAAATTTGCACAATGTGGATATGTCTCTGCGTGGATTCTGGAAAACTTGAAGGCTGTGTCAACTCTGGCTTGGTCCCTTCCCCAGCTGAAACCCTTTTCTTTAAATTCACATTGTCCGAAACTAAATGTTTAAAACTAGTTTACATTGTAAGCTAATTCTTGTAGCTGCATCTCACATAAAAAGTAATGTACATTGGTTTTATGTTCTAGTGTGTATAAACTAGTTCTGCCTTTTCTACATCCTCATCTTGGTTTTTGTTACCCCCGAATAACAACAAATTGAACAGCTTTATGAATTTTGGTTTTCGTTATACCAATCCTTAGATTTCCACGAGTTTTGGTGTTATGTATTATGTATTATCCCATTTTACTAATGAAGTTTAACCTTGACTTTTATACGGTTTCGCACTGTATAAGAGTGTAAGGTGCAGAGGTATGTTTGCATGAGTTATAAGATGATCTCCGTCGAGCTCTGCTGCAGTGGATCGCACTGGTAGGCCTCGGAGTTTGGTACCGGCGAGTACTTGGTGTTCTTCTTGCTGGAAGCTGCAAGATTCAAGGGCGCAGCCGTGGTGGTGGTGTAGCTATAGGTGGTTCCACATCCATTCAAACTGGTGACAGTGCTGACTAGTCCAGTTCCTGGAAATTTGGCTACCGTCACAACACTGGCTGTTAGTGTGGCCGTGGAGGAGTCATTACTTCCCGCGGTTCCCGAACCCCGTTTGGCAGTGGTTTTCCTGCGTACTGGCGTCTCCTGCAGCACGGCTGATTTCCTTATGGTCTGCTGCAGCAAGGCATTCACGTCGATTGCTGGCCAAGCGACCAGCGAGACACTTCGTCATAAGGAGTTGTCCACTGGTGAAGATCCGCGTTTATGCTTGCCATGGGAATTGCGATTCCAGGGCTTGCAGGACGGTTGCTCCACTTCCTTCTCTCTGAAATCCTTCGTCTCCTTGATCTCCAGCTTATCCATTTTATCTTCTTCTTTGGTGGGAAAAGAAGTACCGCCTCCAGCGGCGGACGACAGCGAGAAGTACTCCGCTGATTGGCTCAATGAAGAGGCATCCGCATCGGTTATGTTGCCTCCGCCGATATCACTCCTCATGGTGTGATCGCCATGATCCTGGTCCATAAACGAAGACCTGTGGGTGCTGAGGGGTGTCAGTGTACTGCTATGCATATCCTCACCCTCTTGCGAGGGAGTTATGGTATGGTCTGCAGCTGTACAAAAACTTTCCCTTTGTCCCGTGGTCTCGTCGTCCTCGTCATCCGCTTCCTCCTCCTCCTCATCTTCCTGGGAACACGAGCCACAACAGCAGCTGGAATTCTGGCAAGAGCAGAGACTTGCTCTACGAGAACCGGGAATGCATTGGTGACACTCCGCAGCCACAGTCATTTCATGATGTGCCTCTAGATCCTCATCCAAGCTGCTGCAGGAGCAGGAACTTGAGCAACTGCTGCAGTAATCTTGTCCAGCCTCAGCTATAAACCTTTTTCTCTTGATCCGAACACACTCATTTCGCGCTGGAGCGGAGGCAGGATTTCCCCTCTTTGTGGAGCTGCTGGAACTATTCGTAACTGCTGGCTGAGTTAGTTGGGTCTCATCTTCTGGTAAATGGTGGGAACACATCCGCACGTCGTCGTCATCTTCATCGCGAGACAGTTCATCGGTTTCAATTGTGGTATTGGAATTCAAGGAACCTCTCCTGTGACGATGTTGTTCTCGCAGCGGAGCCATTATAATGGGTTTTACACCCTCACTGGCCACCTTATACGGAAAATTCGAGGTGGCCGTGCTGCTGTTGTTTTCCTCTCCGTCCTCGCTCATCGTTGCTGCATCGATTTCTATGGCAATGGCCTGATGATGCATTGCCTCATCACTAGAGTCCAAGGAAGACTTGTTGTTGTTGTTAGATGGAAGCATTTGTTTGTGATTCGCCTGCTTAATTGGCTGATGCTTCTGATGGTGGTGACTCCTTTTCTGATGCAGCAGAGCTCGCCTCTTTGCGCTCCTGTAGTGACAATGATGATGGTGGTGATGATGCCTATGGTGATTGCAGTGGCAGTGGTGATGGTGGGTGGTGATCACACAGCAGCAGCTTCCACCCTCTAATTTAGTTTGGGTGGCATTATTTCTCTTCCTGCGGCAGCAGCCACTCTCCTCCTGAGCACCAATCAGTCTCTGCTCTTTGGATGCCGGGGAATGGACAATGACGACCTCCAAGGCAGCTGCCATGCTGCTATCATCCTTGCTCTTGCCACTGCCTCCTGGTCTGGGCAACATCTTGTTATTATTGTGATATTGAAACGCACGATTATCGTGGCACTGACCAAAGTCCAGCACCTTAAAGTGCTCGTCATCCGCTCGAGCCGTCAGCAGATGATCGTCTCCACTGCTGCTCACTGTGACGGGCAGCGATAGCTGATGCTCCTCGGAATGGGATGTATGTAAGTCGTGGTGATGGATGTGCTGTGGCTGTTCTTCGGGGGCAAACTGCTAATCGCCGCGGCGCAGGTCGCGCGGCTTGGAATTCTTACGGTAGAACCACACCTGTGACAGGATCGCTATGTCCAAGCTGACCTAAAATTCCACAAATATAGTACATCGTTAGAATTCTGAGAGCATAAATATTTGCAAATTTAGAAAATACTTGCCTGAAGCGTGCCACAGATCCAAAATTGCGATGGGGCTTTCCTAACAATAAAGTAACCAGTCTTAAACATATCACCGAGCGTCCACATGATCACCATGTGTATGCTCATTCCATATGTTGATTTATTCTTAAAGTTGCGCAGAAATTGTGGCGCCCCTACAAGCAAAGGAAATAAATACATTTGAAGATAGATATATATGGCAACATCATTTCGAATAGCTCGAACTTACCCAACATGGCTTCTGTGAAGACGGCCACAAAACCCATGGATTCCATAAACCAGAGTACGGACAACATTAGATATGTTATGGCAGCACCTACGGCCCACACGATTAGCATGAAGTCCAGATACGATTGGAAGTCTGTCCAGTTCCAAAAGTATTTGAAGTCCAGGTCTGTAAGAGCAAAAAAAGGAATAAAATAATGATTGAATATTATTAGTAATAACCAATGAATCAGTTTACCCAGGAAGTGAAGTAGGTAACTTTCATCTTACATGCATTGCATGTACTTTTACTTAGCTACAGTAGGAAAGCAAAAGGTCATGACCCCTCCCCCCAACAGTTTACTACTCTATAAATCGTTCACAGCCAGAAGCAGGCGAGGCTATACCAGGCGAACTGCAGATGGGAAGCCAGTTGGAAATCAATTTCCATTATCTCTGCCAGCTTTTAGGCGCTGCACAATTTACGACGAGCCATGTAGAAAGAAGCCCAAGGCGTGCCAATATAATTAGCTCATGTCGGTGTGGGTGTATATTGGTTCTGTGCTCCCTGCTTCGTTGATCAATTTGCCGCCTGGAACCAACCGTGCCTCCTAACCCAGTTTCATGTTTGTCTAGTTTCTCTGATAAGAAGTAACAAGGGAGAAGAAATAAATGCGAACAGCCATAAAGATATGGTATGATATCAACAGCAGAAGGTACTTTGCTAATGGAATTACAATACCCTAGCTTCCCATTTGATTTTATTTCAATCTGTTCAGCAAACTGACACAGGAAACGGCAGTCAATTGAGCGAAAAGTTGTTATGCTAAAATCTTGATGCGGAAATCAATGTTAGTATGCAGACTCTCCTTTCTTTGTCAATCAATAAACGAAGACATATCCAGACCCTTTAATACACCCCGGAATCAGCTGACTCACCATTGAGATAGTGCCGGGAGCGAACTCGCTTCAGGACGCTTCCGCCCGCTTCTGTGGATACAGAGGCGCCCGTATCCGTGTCCGTCATCACTTTGGGCAAATGCAGTTCATCGCCTGGAAGGAGGGAGCGCAAGTTGACATGTTTATCCTCAGGGTGACAGGTTTTAAACGCCTGATGGGACTCACCTCGCAGGGCGTGCTCGCGGTTATTGGCGTTAACCCGCTTCACCTTCACGCACAGATGGATCATCAGGAACATGGTCACGTTCATCACGACACTCTGCACCAGCAGTGGAAGCTCATAGCGGCTGGAGAACCTGCAAGCCAGAGGGAAATTGGGTAAAGGTCAATCGGAAAGGTCAACTCAAAATGACATTTTAATTGACTGCCCTATCGAGATGCGGTTATGTCCTTGGCTGTAATTCATTTCGAGGCACTTATAATTAGAATGTGTCCTTCAGGGAATTTATTTCAAACTTTGTAAACTTCCCAACACTAATTGAAATTGCATTTGGAGTGGCATTTATTTAAACAGTTTGTCGGTTACAGCATTAATTTTTTTAATGATTGATGATTGGAGACCCATTGAAGACAAATACAGAACATTATCTCAAAATAGTATCTATTTATAAGCCGCAATGGTCATACGCTGACAGAAAGACATTCCCCAGGAACATAAATAATTAAGTATAAATATTATTTATCGCCCCAAAGTTGACAAGTGTATGCTGCACAATGTAGTGTTGATTACAGCTAATTGACAGGTGCTTAGGTGGCGCCCGAACAGGGACAACAAGTGATTGATGTGCGCCCAAGAGCATAAATTACTCCCGAATCAAATCGATTATAGGGCTGCAGTCCTTATAGAGCTTAATGTGCACATATTTCCCACGCGTAGTAGGTGGGCTTGGAAAACTCCCAGCACTGTGTCAAGCGGCACTGTCATAAATCTGACAGATGCCAAGTGGGTGAAAAAGGGTCCCCGAGCACAAACAACAAACAATGGGTGAAACGTGTTGGGCATTTGGCACGGCACCAAACAAATGCCGAGCAAACCAAAGGCAAGTCCTCAGATTTGCTGGGGATTTGTTGTGATGAAAGTCCTGATGTCCAAACGAAAGTCAGCCCCAAATGTTATTAAAAAAAATATCCGACAATTTGTCGGCATTTTGCTGGTGTTGGATTAGTGGACCCAACTGTTTTACTTAAGCCACAGCTGTCGCTCGCAATCACAACAGCAGATAGCATACATTTCCGCGTTTCTTCCGATTAACAGATAGTCAAGTGCGGAAAAAGCGGAAATTGTGCCACGGTGGCTATTTACGCCCACTTACATTAGCAAGTCGCTCTGGCGGGGCATCGAAATTCAATTACCAGTTGGGCCACGCCAATGCCATTCCACGGCTTCAACTGAATCACCATAAAATACATTTTACATTTCGATTGGACTAGAGCATTTCAAGAGATTTGCGGGTTTATTTTTAGTTGGCAAAATAGGTTTACTCTAGTTACAGTGACTAATAAAAAGGAAATTCTATCCTAAGTTCTTTCCCGCGAAAACAGAAAATCATAGGAATAAAGAGCACGCTCTTTGAGTTTGTATAACAACAGCAATTTTCTGAAATGCTAATATTTTCCGTGCAAACACTCCAATTTGGACTAGGGAACTAACACCCGAAAACATCGCAGTTACTTCGTCACTAGTCCAATTGGTTGGCTTTGCCTTTTAAATTGGCAAAAGCTGAAAAAACACGGGCACCTCCTCCTTCCACCCACGGGCATGGCATTTGCACGCTTCAGCGTGTAAAAAATGTCGTAAAAAATCGATAAAATCGTATACGTGCATTACAAACAGGCATGAATACATATGGATGTACATATACATGTAGCATGCCGCATTTGGCGGCGTGCCTGAGCCTGCAATGTAAACAATTTTCCAACACCACCCACTCCATTCACCTGCATTTTCAGGCTCACTTTCACTGGCAATTTGCTCGAATAGCCGCAACAATTTGACTAAATAGGCGAGTCCCGAAAATGTCACTTAGGCTTGATGAAAGTTTTATTGATAGAATTTGTCGGCGGGGCTGGGAAATTAAGTCACCAACATGGAGGCCAGCAATTTGAAAGTTTCTATATGTATGGACACGTGTGTGGGGCTTTGTTCAGCAGCAAGCAACCTTTAGTGTCTGTTCTAGCCATAATTAAAATTCCGCGTTGCCTTCGGCGCGATGTTTACTCAAGTGTGGGTGCGTTTTGTCTGCCTGAATTACAGTTGTTGCCACTAGGCTATAACTAACTATAACCTCAATCTTGCCAAAATTAATCTTTATATGTCAGTAGAAGGATTATTTACCACATATAGAAGATATTCTATTTAATGCGACTAAAAGTTTGTTATTTCTCTAGAAATCTCTCCCAGCTATTGTCCTATGATTTTGACCATGGCTAAGCCAAGGCTGGCACAGTGCGCTTAACACAAATTTCATTTGGCCTAACTGGTGTGGACGCCTGTAAGTAGGCTACACTCGTCGTGGGCCGAAGTCCTCATCATTGTCTCACCGCTGAAGGGCTCCTAACTAACGGAACCGAAAGCACTTAAGGCCATGCATTCCGGCTATTTCGGAACCACTGAACAAGAGTGTTGGCCACGTTAGTAGGTTGCCTACTTCGAGATTTGTGTAAACACACAAGCTGCCGCCTGATGATGAGCACTGGGAAATGAGAACCTACAGCCATAGCACAATTTTTCCACCAAACCATTGAGCAAATGAATGTATAGAAAGGATTGCCAGCCGCTGATGATGATGAATGGCCATAACTGGGTCGATCTACAGTCTAGATGGATTTACTAGTATGCCGAGCTAAGCTGTTCGAAATGACCTTGTTGGGGGGATAAAGGATGCAGTGACGATGAACTAGAGCGCAGATGAATAGTGATTGCCAATGAACTGAACAGTATGTGAGTTAAGTGTTGAAAACCGAAACCGATGAACTAGAGCGCAGATGAATAGCGATTGCCAATGAACTGAACAGCGTGTGAGTTAAGTGTTGGAAACCGAAATTTAAACGTTGAATTCAAAGAACAAAACAGTACGAATTATTTACTTATCTAGAATAAACTCTTAGATTGTAGAATAAAACAAAAACTCCTATAAGATCAACAATAGCTTATATGTACTCCCAAAATAACAAAGTAAATGGAAAAATAAATATTTTATTACATCACTTGATTTGCTCAATGAAAATTAATGCGAGCTGAGCCCACCCACATGGCACTAAGCCCATAAAACACCAAACCGAAGCACAAACAAAAGATTCTAGTCACCCAGATGTGTGTGACTTTTGTTCGGGAAAACACTTCAATTTACGCCCACCCGGAAAATTTGTAGGCGCGCTGGTGGAATTGGAAATGGAGTCTGGAACACAGCTGGCAAAAAAAAACAATTCTTAGGACAAAAGAAGGGAAAAGGAACACAGACAATGCCGCAATTGAAAAAGGAAAAATAAAAGGAAGCCGATTTGTAGCCAACTCGATGGCAGATAAGCATGAATACCAGCAAGTGTATTTCCCTGCAGATAGAAAGTAAAGAGCTGACTAAGTTACATTCCGATTTCCATATCATTTCGTCTTGGGGACTACCCCAATTTTATTCCTGCTGCTGCATAAGTCACTTGGCTTATCAAAACTTTAAAAGTCATGCGCCTTAAAGGCTTCTTAAAATGTGTCAATGACGTTTGCTGCTTTTTAAACACAAATCAAGCGTGATAATGCTGTTTCAAACTTTTTATAAGGTTTTTTTTTTTTTTAACTGAGCACATTGTCAAATAATCGATACAAAGTTGTGAAAGACCTTGGTGTGTATTTTTGAAAAGTTAACTTATAATTCTTTCACAAATCTTCCAAATCTTCACTGAGCTCAATAGCCACCAAACGTAGCTTTCAGGCCGCATTAAACATTAAAGCAATTTAATAAAATTGAATATTCCCTTAGTTTGTCCACGCAGATTATCTCTGCTTCTGCCCAAAAATCTATTCTAATTGAGAAATTTAAATCTCTGTCCGTTGGCTGCGTGCAAACATTTGCGTCAGCCAACGTCGCACATTTCTCGCATGCAAAGAAGCCCCATCCATGATTGTGATGGTTCATTCCAGCAGCGGGCCAAAGCCAAAGCCGTAAACAAACCAGCGATTTGGATTAGTTGTGCTTGCCATCTGAATTTTCCATCAATGCCACTGAATTTCGAGTCTTGCTAGAGCCAAGGTTTGCTGTAAAGTAACAACCTGACTTTGGCTTGGCATTAAAATTCAATTAGGCCATAAAACAGAACCAAGACCAAAGATTAACGTTGGAGTGGAGTGCTCCCTTTCAGAAGCAGTGACGTAGGATTTAAGGGATTGTCCACGGCACGGAATGTGACGTGTAGCGCTTTCGGCGCAGCTCTCTTTTTAATTACGTTAAAAATCTTGAAACACAAATAAAATTAATTTCGCGTGGCACTGTGGGCAGATAAGACTGCGCTCGTTGGCCTTTGGCTGTAACCGCACCCTGGTTATCAGCATTAAAAGCAATACTTTCGTGCTCCAAACGGAACAAATGCGATTGAGATAGTGCCAATCGGCTCAAGATGGTGCCTCTACACGGAAAATGAGCTCTCAAAACTATGTAAAGTGCCAGATAATCCCTGGGTTCATCCATTCGAATGGGAGAGGCCGGCAGAAACTGATAATTGACACAATTAGGTAGCTCGTTTTGGGTGCCTTGATGAGCTCACAATTAGAACTGCTGGTCTACATATAGTTGAGCAAAACAAAAGGCCCTAACACTTAAATTATCTCTGCTTGGTAACTATTTAAACTTGAGTGCTTAAGCGAGGCAATTAACGGATTTGCAGCACGCTAAATCCAAGGCAAACGTTAGTCTTTGTATTAAAAACAAGACAAAAATTTTGGAAAAACAGAAAATATATGTACAATGCAGGAATTAATAACTCAGAAAAACATATAAACCCCTTCAGAAAATTATTGCATAAACTTCATAGCTAACTCATCAAGTGCACAGCAAATTCAACTTGAATTTCAAGTGCCTTCTAAAAAACTTGATAAAGTAACTCGTGCCGTGGCAACTTCAACATCGAAGTTATAAATCTTTCACAGATGCTATAACCACAGTTAAGTTTTGTGAACCACCCAGGCAAAACAAGTGCTTCGTTTGCAAAAATGGTATTGGGTTTTATCGCTGATAAATAACCAGAACCCCTCGAACAACATCATTATTAACTACAATGTCGACGGACCGGTTTAGAAATTTAAAATCCAATTTGCTTGGGATGCGAAACAAAAAAACAGCGACACAGACCAAAAGCCATAAACATTTATGGACCATACGCAAGGTTTCCTGGTCAGCAAATTTGTCCCCAAAAAAAATAATTGGTTTGAAGGACTTTACCACAAAAAATCCACCCGCTTGCCACCCACAAACCTTGACCTTCCACGAAGAAATGTCCAATAAAGTTGTTTGCCTTTGGAAAAAAAATGTTCCATTCATGTTTTTTCCATTCGGTGAGTCGTATGCATTAATAATAAATAAACAAGGAAAGTGGGCCAAAGGTTGTATAAATAAAGGTGAATGAAAGTTGGGAGTGCTTAATAAATTATGAAAATTGCTAGATTAGATTTAAAATGTCTTCATTTCAGTTCAATCGAACTTTTGTTGATAAGCAAATTATAAAATACCAAATAATTCGACACAATCGTGTGACATTCGTAGATAAACACAATAATATCTATTATATGGCATTATCTTGCAGGCATATAATTAGCTTACGTATCGGGAAGCGCCTTATTTCGATAAGTGTTTACGTAAGCAAATTAATTGGTTGGAGTAGACACAATTATCGCCTGATGTCGAGACTGGGCTTATCTTCGTACACACATTTTCCTTTGTACAATAGTGATAAGAAGGAGCTCTTTGAGGATCCTTAAGTTAGCTTGCTTTACACAAATATAATAAACATGCAGTGTGAAACTGAACGTTTCCATCTAGAATAGAGTAATCTGTGTTCAGAGTTCTTCTTATCAAAAGCGGATGTTTTGAAATAACTAGATTTTCTTACAATATCTAAATCAAGTAAGTACTTGTATATACTATAAATACTCTAATTTAATCCCCATTCAAAAAGTAGAGCCCAATTAGTCAGCAAATCTTCCTGATTGCTCAAGTTTTAAAGACCCCCTTACATGTTGCTCGTAAAATTGCTGAAATAGGTTCAATGAACTCCGAAGTTCTCAGGTTTAACCCTTCACTTTTTCGCCAGATTGAGCTATGAGTTGTATAATATAAATAGCTGGCAAATTTTTTTTAAAGTCATTTGGCCTGCCAAGTTTTGCAACATTTTAAGTTAGCTTATAGCTGCATTTTTATAGTCAATTTCAAATATGAATATTTAGATGTATATACTATGCAAATTTCTGTCGAACGTTGCCTCACATTTGAGATTGAATTTAAAATGTGAATATTTGTATTTTTAATTGCAGCTGAATTTGATAGCTTGTTAAGTGTGAACAGCTCGCGTTTTCAGGCGGGCTGACAAATTGTGAAAATATTTAAGCAGATACACGAAAATTACAAATATAGAAATGACTGTTCATGCGCCGAGCTAACCGTTCGCATACTATACTTACACCTATTGTTATATGCCTGGAATGAAAGTGTAAATTATATTGCAGACTTGTGTAGTCACGCCCCACTGACCTGACCAACTTATTGAGTCATAATGGTAGCGTTTTTTTTTTTGCGCGAGAAAACCTTTTTACGAAATCTAACTCCGCTTTGTTGACTTTTGCCATAAAGCAAACTTTAGTTAGTTGAATATGTATGCATATATATTCTATATACCCAGTCTGATTCACTAGTAAACTGGAAAAACGCCCACATCGCAAAATATTTTATTGACTGAAAGTTGAATGAATAACTACTTAATAAAATATAGCCAACGATTTGTTACAAAAAAAATATATTTAGTAGTAGTGATATAATGTAATGAACTGCACCTATAGATGACAAATTTTACAGATAAGATAAAAACGACTTTACTTCCTACATCAAAACTGAAAAAATTCCAAATATCTTATCTCAAGTGTAAGCTCTATTCGCATTATCTAAACCACAATTCTAATCTCGATTTTACAATAATTAATCAGCGATGATTTCAAGCAATGAGCTCATGCAAAAAGAGCAGAAAATGTTTCCAATTATTATATTTACTTTTAGTCGTGCCACTGTGCGAGTTTTATGATTAATTCCTTGTTTAATATACATATTTACGATCAACAAAGGCAGCTACGTTGTCAATTCTTACAATAAACTCAACGGATGTGTCATCATAATCTGCTTCCCTTTGTTGGGAATTATTTTTCTGAAAGTCACATATGTGAAATCACGTGATCACGTGAACTAATTAATTGTAATTGCCTGCAATTTATGGTAAATTCACCAAATAACTTTTAATAGTTGGAGTGTTTCGTGCATTTTGTTGTCCACAAATTGCCAGTTGCACTCAACTATTTCAACTATCTCAACTTATTCAGTCGGAATAATAATAATTACGGCGTACGGAAAACAAAAAGTCGTGCATAAATTAAAAGCTACTTCCTATCATTGTTGTAGCCCCAAAACATTCCTATTGCACTATTACTTAGCCTCCAGACTGACTGACTTTATTCATAAAACCCAATGAAACTGATCGCGTGTCTGGAAAAAATGTCTTGCCACAAGGAATCGTAAACATCTATATATAAAGTATACATATTGTATTGGGATTATTCGGCCCAAAGCCTCGTTGCACAGCTGATTCAACTTTGCTCGCCGGCAACAGTTTCCAGCTAAATAATTCATTTATTGATTGCCACCCAGGCCAGACAAATTGACGGCGTCGATGAGGGCCACCAGTTGCTCCTATTCTTTTTTTGCATTCACGTTTCACTTGGCTTGTTAATAAATTATTAGTAGGAAGCGATGGGTCTCGAAAACCCACAACAGCAGCAGCTTTAAACGGGCTAAACAACCTGAAAAGCCACACAGAAACCAGCTGGACAAAAGTAGTTGGCCGTGTTGTTAAAGGCCAAGCTAAGTTGCTGGCCTAAAAATCCGTTTATTCTGTTCATTCAAAATGACAAATATATATTTTGAACTAAATATCGAAGTATGTTCTGAATAAACAATAGCGCAAATTCAATTATGTCTTTTTGTTTGCTGGCTCTGTGTCAGTTTCAACTGGTTTCAATGGCATTGTCACATTTTGAAAGCTGCTTTGCACACTCATTCAAATTGAATTAAAAATTTATTTTATTAATTTTGATTTATATGTTTCGCTCTGCAAAACGATGAATCAACTTCAAGGGAAGCTGTATGAATCCATTCTAGAATCGAAAGTTCAGTTCAGACTGTCAACATTTTTAAGTCACCTAAATATTCTCAAAAACTGCTGAGTTGCAAATATTACGAAATAGTTGTTTTGACTTCTAATAAACTAGTTGCGATTGTATGAAGTTGAGTGTAACAATCTTATCAAACATCCCACAAATATTTTACCAAATCAGCATGAAAGCTGATAAATCTTCCATTAATTGTCATAAAGCCCAGCGAAAATAGCGATTATCGATTACCGCTGGGAGTACAATAAAGATAAAACCAGTTCGCCGGTCCTTGGACAAATTGTGGAAGTCGTCTATCGTCTATGGTAACAGATAGGAAGGGGTTCTGGTCTCAAGTACTCCAAACCGTAAATTGTCGCGACGGACCACGAGAGAATTTCGCGTGATAAGCGGTTTGAATTGCCCCCCAGATAAGCCGAGATACCAGGTATTTGCCGAGTGGGTTTAGTCATCCCACTGTGGGCGAGATAAAAGTGGACAGGGGTTTACTTAGAGAGGTTCAGGTACCTTAAGTTTTCATCCCAGGGGTGCCAGAGGATTCGAAACTACATCGATTGTAGAGAGATCTTCGAGAAACCTTGGTGAACAAAACCGATTTTGGAATGTAAGGTAGATTTCTAATACAAAGAAGTGCCATAACAGTCATTGCCTAGAGATTTTTTTAAAAGAATTTTAATGTATTTCAATTATATTCTCAACCCAAATCAGAAGAAGAAAAAACGACAGAATTTGCAGGTGTTTATTTTCATTTGAATACGCAGCGTTCAAAAGTGATTTGTGTTATTTTCGAGTGCTGTACAGTCAAAAAATAAATATCAGCGCGTGCAGTAAAAGTTCGTTTTGCCTTTCATGATGGATTTATTGCTGAAAAATGGCATATTTTGTATATGAAATGGTCATAATTATTTGCAAAATTTTGAGCTTTCACATTTAAGCACTTTCGTTAACATTATGGACCATTAGGGAATGAATTTAATGAGTTTCGTATGGATGCTAGTAATATTTTAGTGCCCTCTGTACCTATTATCTATCTAGTTTCTAGTATCTAGTGAAGTCTTACCAGAAGAGTATTCTCAGCGAGTTGGCCACCAGCAGCGCCAGGCACACGTACAGGGAGAATCCCTCCGCGTCCTGCGTCTTCTTGATCTCGATGTATTGGGGCACGTAGGGGATAACGCCCCCAATCACCATCGCGGAGGCGGCGGCCCAGCCCACCACGTGACCGACCGTCAGGCCCATCTCGTCGTTGATGATCCAATCCATTGTGAGCTATCTCTGTTTACTGGGAATTTGGTTCTATTTTGTTTATTCGTTTACTTTGTTGCTTGGAATTTATATTTTGTTTTGGGTTTTGTCGTTCAGCGGATGGATATGTGTGTAGTTTGTGTTATTGATTTAATTTGATTTGATTTTTTGACTAGTTTAAAAGCCGGCGATTGGAAGTAGTCGTTGTTGTAGTTGCTGGATTTCGCATCGTTTGCGGTTATAACTATTGTTTGTTGAACAGTGTAATGCAGGAAGGAAAGAGAGGAAGTCAGCTGTGTGTTGTTGTTGCTGTGGTTGTTTTTCGTCGTTTCGCTTTGATCTTCTACTTTTGCACACACACACACACACTGACGCACACCCACACGCAGGCAGCGAAGATATTTATTTTCTATTTCCCTCTTGCTCTCGCACTCTCTCCCTCTTTGTCGCTCTTTTAATTTTTCCTGTGTTTTCTTTTTCCGCGTTTTTGTATTGAATTTTCACCGAATTTTCTATGCCCCTTTTTTCACGAATCGTCACCGATTTTCCTGCGCACACTTTTCTGGCAGCGGAAAACACTAGGCGAGCAAAGCGCTGCAATCACAAATCGCTCCATTTCCACGCAAACACATCAGCACACTTCATAAATGCTCTCGGCATTTCAATTGCATTTTCCCCCGTTCGCCTTTTCCGTTAATTGAGTTAAATTTTTGTTGTGGCTGCAGCCGTTGTTGTTGTTGTTGCTGTTGCTATTATTATTGTTCCGTAAAATCGTACTTATTCACTCGCTAATTCGCTAATTGCTGTCGCTTGTTGTTGTTTCAATTTTCGTTCTTCTTCGCACTTTCGGTGGTCAGTTTTCCTTTCACCTCGCTACAGTTTGCATTTCCTCTGCGACTTTGCGGAAAAACTGTCCGCGGATCAACCGCACGCAAGCAAAAACAACAACACAAACAAACGTACACAAGTTTCGTGGCTAGTGTTACCAGTCAGCGAAATCCCAAAACTCACATTCCCAAACGCATCGAGCAGATGACCAATATGGTCACATTATTATTCGATAATATTTGTGTTATACCCGTTTTCGACCGGTTTAACGGTAAGGTACCTCGGAGCACCAATCGGTACCTATTTCCGTACCTAGTGTTATATAGGTACAACATAGTAAATGTGCCGCCCACAAAAGCGTTTCATATATTAGTAAGTTATTTGTATTAATTTAAATATATATTCAATTTTCAACTGATGCCAACAAGTTATGATACATAAAGCATTACAATTTTTATTTAATCTTGTTTTATTATACAAATAACTGTACACTTCGCATTTATCACAGTGAAAACTGAAAATTGTTGTATGAAATAAAATTTAACTAAGCAAATATAGGGGTGACACAATAACATTTTGATTTGATAGAGATGGTAGTTAAAAATAGATTAAGTTAAAACCTAGTTCTTCTTTTTCTTCTTGTCGGGTTGGGCCAATCCCTGCGACTCCTGGTATTGGCGCACGATCTGATCCTGAACATCTGGGAGACAAGGCGAGTATCTGGAGTACTCCATGGTGAATTCACCCTTTCCCTGGGTACTCGATCTGAAAATAAAGATGAGATAAATTTAGATACCTATCAAACCATATTCAATGCGTACTGAACTTACCTCAGCTCTCCCGCATAGCCAAACATGTCGTTCAGCGGGACCTCCGCGTAGACAGTGAACCAACCCTCGGTGCCCTCAGTTCCGGTGATGATGCCATGCCGTTTGCTCAAGTGACCCATTACAGCACCCTGGAATTCCTCTGGTGCAGTGACCTCGACCAGCATAATGGGCTCTAGGATTTGCCAGCTGCCGTTCTGGAAGACCTCTTTGATGGCACCATGGGCAGCCAACATGAAGGCCAGTTCGCTGGAGTCCACGATGTGGTGTCCACCATCTTGCAGGCGGAATCGAATGCCGGACAACTTGTGCCCGGAGAGCATTCCCTTCTCAGCCATCTCCCTGTAGCCTAAGCAAATAAAATATTAATAACGGAACATTGAGGAATGTTATTTTAGTTACCCTTTTCGACTCCAGGAACAAATTGTTTTGGTACATTCGTGCCCACTGTTTCGTCCACGAATTCCAGCAGGGTGTTTTGGTTTGGCGGCAGTGGTTCCATGACTCCAATAATCCTGGCATATTGACCCGATCCTCCCGATTGTTTCTTGTGCAGGTAATCAAACTCACACGGCCCCACCAAGGTTTCCCTAAATGCTACTTTTGGCTTTCCCAGCGTCACTGGGCAACCGTATTCCCTCTCCATTCTCTGGGCATAGATCTCCAAATGCAGTTCACCCATTCCCGAGACAAGAGTCTCCTTTACATCGTTGTCGAAAAAGAAGTGGAATGTGGGATCCTCTTTGGTGAATCTCGCAATAGCCTTTGAGAAATTATCCCTATCCTTGGTATTATTTGGCTTAATGGCCATTGAGACCACGGGCTCGGGTACAAAGATGGATTCCATAGACAGATTGTTCTTTGGATTGGTTGTGAACGTGTCTCCAGAGGCGCAATCAACTCCGAACAGTGCGAATATATCACCGGCATAAACCTCGTTTACATCCTCCATTTGATTTGAGTGCAGTCGAACCAAGCGAGCAATTCTTACTTTCTTGTTGGTGCGGGCATTGAAGATGTTGTCACCCTTCCGTAGGACACCTTGGTAGCATCGGAGGTAGGTTAGTTGGCCAAAGCGACCAGCTTCCAGCTTGAACGCCAAGCCAACAAAGGGATCCTTGCCATCGCGGGCGGGATTTAAAACTACTTTTTCTGGGTCTTGTCCTTCCTTCTCGATGAAGCCCAGGTTCTCCACCTCTCCAGGATTGGGCAGGTAGTCAAGTACTGCATCTAGCAATGGCTGGACACCTTTGTTCTTCAGTGCTGTGCCCACCAATACAGGTGTGAAGGTTCTATTGATGCAGGTTCTCCTTAAGGCCGCCTTGATATCGTCTTCTGTGAAGGGCTTCTCTTCCAGGAAAAGTTCTCCAAGCGTTTCGTCTGCATTGGACAAGTGTTCGATAAGCTCCTGCCTTCTCTCCAGGCTCTCCACCCTCATATCCTGCGGTATTTCGTCCAGCCTGATGTCCATTCCGTGCTCGCCCTCAAAGTATATTGCTTTTTCTCGCACCAAATCCACGATGCCCTTGCAATTGCTCTCCACTCCAATAGGCAGCTGAATGAAAGCAGCGTTGTGGTTCATTTTGGACCTCATCTGGGATAGAACTCTGTAGGGATTCGACCCCAAGCGATCTAGTTTGTTGATAAAGGCCAGGCAGGGCACATTGTAGCGCTTCATCTGCCGGTTAACCGTTAGGGTCTGACTCTGTACTCCGCCCACTGCGCACAAAACCAAAACGGCACCATCCAGAACTCGGAGTGCGCGCTCCACCTCCACGGTGAAGTCCACATGTCCGGGTGTATCGATAATATTGATATTGGTGTCCTTCCACAGGGTGTAGGTGGCTGCCGATTGGATGGTAATGCCCCGCTGCCTCTCCAGCTCCATGCTGTCCATGGTGGCACCCACGTTATCCTTTCCTCGCACCTCGTGCATCTCCGCAATCCTGCCGGTGTAGAACAGAATCCTCTCCGTCAAGGTCGTCTTTCCACTGTCTATATGCGCCGAGATTCCAATGTTCCGGATCCTCTCGATGGGCTTGTGCTCCGAGAACTTTGCATGCGAACTGTAGCCGGCCTAAAAAGTTATATGTACCATTAAGCTACATTTCTTACAGCGCTTACATAACTAGCCGATGGAATTTGGTCTATTTCTCAGATTCCAACCAACCTTTCCCAGTGATTCCAATGCCCGGAGGCGCAGGGTGTTGTTCCCGGTCAGCAAACGTGTAATAAGCGACATCCTGACCTGGTTTTAATTAATAACTACGAAGTTAACCGGAAAACACGCGCTCGTGGAAAACCAAAACAAGACTGCTATCGATATGCGGAGGCGGTTTCTCTGCAAACCTATCGATTACTATCGGACAAGTAATCTAGTAAGACCGTGGCTTGGAACCAAAAAAACCCTTTCAAAAAATGTTATTAAATAAAAGAACCATGACTAAAAAAAATGTTTGAATTCTTTGAGAAAAAATGTTAAAATAAACTAATAAACGGGATAAAATATATGTTTATATTTTAAACTTTTAAAATCCCAATTTTTTGCCTTAAAAATCCAAAATTTTAAAAATACAACATTTCTGAGTCCAAAATATGTAACTTTATTTTATACATTTATTTCAACAAATTCCTTTACTGTGGATTGTATACCATTGGTTTCCGAATAGTCGCATGATATGTTGCCAGACAATTAGTTTGTGCCAAATCGCACAAATGGGGGTATATATTCGCAAAAGGGACGGTAGGTGGTGGTACATATACATCATAAGTATTAGGACTGATTATAGACACGTAATTGATTTACAGGTACACAGATATACGATAAAATGAATTAAATCATTGACTCAAACGGATGTTTCTGTTGGTGTAAGATATCCACGCCACAATTGCTTCGACGTATTAAATTTTGGGTTCTGCAATAACGAAATTCGAAATTAATAACCGTGTTCTATGGGTGGGAGTACCAGGTATAATCTAGAATGGGTTCATCTATTTATGTACACATTTACTATATGGGATTGAGAATGCACATACAGACATCAAACACGATGCTAATGGAGCTTTGATGGTCTGATGGAAAAAGAGTTTGAAGATGATCGGAACTTTAACTCTTTAAGTTTGTGAATTTTCAAGTTAAGGAAGGGGTTAATCCACAAACTCTGATTCTTAGTATGATTTTCTGATTTAATGGAGGACAGGCAGAGCTCGATCATGTGCTAGAAATGAGTGTTCAGAGATATAGATTTTGGGAGCAGAGGTGCCACACTCAAGACTCACAACTATGCACAAAATACACTGAAAACGAACGATGCATACCAAAAGTAACGAAATGAAAGATACATTTTTGTTTAAGCAGTTTGCTTGTGGCTAGTTAATGGTTTGCCACTTTTATTCAATATTTATAGCTGTCTATATGTTATTATATATATATTTTTTTTTTTGGGTGTTTCAGATAGGATGCGAGTGTCTTTGTATTTAACTTAGTGTGAGCCATAAAATATAGTACAATTGTTTACAGCTTTGTCTTGGCTAGACCAAATGATACACACCTTACATAACCCATCCCCAAGATATACCCATCAGATCACAGTTCGTTAAAAAAACCCCGTGTAACGCACAATTCGCTTTAGCTAACCAAGTCAAAGTGGTGAAATACGTTAGGAAAGTTGGACAAACATCGGACCACCGATGGTTTACTGTTTGGTGTTTGTTCTGTGGCTTTGGCGTCCCTATTTTCGCATCCTAATCTGTGAAATTGACTCGTTAAAATTCGTTTCGAAAGTGTATATTTGGAATGCTTTTCACGTCTACGGAATATCGTATTTTGTTTTACCATATATGTAGTTAATACTTGTATATCTTGTACCTGAGCCCCAAATCAAAGATTTACCCCTCTACTGGCACAGCTAAAAATCGTTACCAAAAATCGATCCCTGGGCTAACTACTGCGTTAAATGTTTAGTAAATAGAGATTATGATGATACGGCTGTGGATGACCAACTAGATATACATAGATGTGTCTTTGTGGGTTCTTTGTGCGTTTTTCGTTCTAAAATCCATATGTTTCTCGGGTTCTCTAGACGGGTGTTATGTTGGCCGGACCGATCTGACTGTTGTTTGAGCAGGATCCATCCAGTTTGGCAGCCTCCTTGCAATTGTTGATCTGCTGTTGCTGCTGCTGCTGATTGCCCGCCGGATGTGCCGGACTGTTGGTCGGAGCTTCACTGTACTCATCCGCCTCGTGCATGGGCGAAAGACGTGGCGAGAGGGTGGCGCTCGAGGGGGCACTGCAGAGAGGGGAGGCACGGGGGGAATGCGAAGACGAGCATGAATGAATATGCTCCAAAGTAAGATTAGCTATAATCTGCCATATTCTTTGCTCATAATAAATAATAAAAAATCAAAACGTTACTTGTTTAAATTATTAGAAAAAATGCTGATACCAGCAGTGAGCCAACTCTTATGACAAATATATGTAAACTTTATCTTATATGATTAAGTTATTTGTTTTTAACTAACTTCGTAACTTTTTCAATAGTAACTACTGCACTTTTTTTCCAGTTTTTAATTGGTATTATTATAGAAGCTTCTTTGTACTTTCAAATATTATATATATTATTATATATTTAACTATAATTTTGTTTCCCTGTAAATATCTCTTGCTCTATAAATGCGTGTGGAAAAATAGAGGCAAATTATTTACAAGAAAGCGAGCAAAAGAACTAGCAGCTCATGAGGGGAAAAGTGTGGGATCTGATTCGATCTCTGGCTCTGGACAGGACGCCATTGGGAACACTTACTGGTTGCCATTGATCTGGCGGACTTTAAGGGTGACGGGTATGATCAGTTGCTCCGAGATCCCGTTGCCATCCTTGTTGATCTGCTGCCAGACTGTGGTGCGATTCACAGCCTCCTGGGGAATGTTCACTGTGGGTCCATTGGTGCCGGGTTTGTTGCCGGAGAGCGGAATGTGTATGGTGGTGGGACCCGACTTATCGGCATTGTAGTTGGCCCCCGCCCCAGATCCTGGGGGGTGCTGATGATGATTGTCCTTCAATATAAAATTGGCATATTTGCATAGTTTTGGGAGCAAAAAAGTCGCTCGAAATGTGGAGCAAAGGGTGGATAGGAAAGAAAGTATAGGAAATCTGGCCCAAAGTTGCGCAAGTGAAAGGCGAAGTAGAAAGAGATCTCAGAATAAAAGCGTGACTGTTCTAGGTCTAAATCGGTGATGATCTGGTGTCAAAGCCAATTCGGTGGAGTGTGTTCAATTTTGCATATATGCCAAATTTTTGTTGTTTTATTTTCATAGGTTTAGTTTTTTTGTGTGTTGAATTTTGGATTTTTACATCAATTTTTGCTACAATTACGCGTGGGCTCATGTCGCTGGTTAGTTACTGGAACTCTCGACCCGATGACTATAAAATAACATAACAGGTTCCATTTAATACATTTAGGTACTTGTTGTACGGTGTAAACGATTGACTAATTATGACTTAGGCTAGAATTTCATTTACATTTATAAATATCATATTTGTGTAGGTATATATAGTATAGGAGTAGTTTTAGAGTAGGTTTGGATAGATAACACATAATTTCTTGTTTTTTTTTGTCTTGTAATTTTGGCATTTACAGGTGGTTTAAAAGCGATTTTCTTTAGCATAGAATCAAAAAGAAGTTAAATCAAATCGTACATATAAAAACAAAATGCAAAGTAGCTGCATGCCATATTATTAACTTAAAATGAGTAGAGGGGGAAAACATTTACAAAATACTGTTAAAGACATGATAAAAACGTATATAACAGGGAATAGGGCATACGTATGGATAGATAACTAGTTCAATAAAATGTATCAAGGCAGACAAAATGCAAATTAATCAAAAAATCTATAAATAATTGAGTTTATCGTTGGTTTTGTGCCGTGGACTGGGCAGCACTGCAAACGCAAATGAAATGGGCAGCACTGGTTCGTGGGATTTTCTTTTTTCTTTTGTTTGGGCTGCGGCATTGGTGTTGGTGTGTTTGTGGTTGTGTTTATGGTTGGTGGTGTGCTTGTCTAGGTGTGTGCGTGTGTGCCTGGCAGGTGTTCAGTGCCATCTACTTCTTGAGCAGACTGCTCTGTGCCTCGAACTCCTTCTCATTTGCATTTGAGGTGGTGCAAGTGATGAGTCCAGCGCCAACGGCACCACCAGACCCAACGATTCCATCATCGAGGCCCGGCGGCTTGGTCACCACCCTGCCCCGGCTGCCTTTTCCCCATGGGAAAATGCGCGCCAATAAGCCCACCTCAGCGTCCAGTTTATGCAGATCATCCGCCGCCGCCCGCTTCGTCATCTCCGGCATTATGTCGTCCAGGATCTTCAGCTCGCGCCGGGTGAACACCAGATCCAGGGCCTTTCTGATGCCGATCATTACCACCAGCATCAGGGGAAACAGAATGGAGGTCTGCGAGAAGGACTTGATCAGCCAGAGAATTATGAGGCAGGCCAGTTGGATCATGGTGAACAGGTGGACACGTTTAATGGGAACCTGTAATATAAGCCATTGTGGAACAGTTATTAAGGGTTATCAATGGTATGCTCCTCAATTACAATAAACCTATGTTAAAAGAATTATTAAGCTTTGTTACTTTGAGCTAGAAAAAGATAGTAGTTTGTGGAAATGGATTAGAATTCCTTTACGTTTATATTTAGAAACATTATATAAGTAAGCTATAATGATAAGGCTGTAACTACACAAGTCTTATACTTATTGATCAGTTTGTAACGCAGAATGCGTGCATCCGGCGGATGAGTATTTCTCTTTTAATTCGATAAAGCTGTTCTCAGAGCCGAGGATGTTAATGCAAAAAGAACTGAATCGTTTTCCACAGTCTTACTTTAGTTCTGCTGGATGAAACTTCAAATTTGTGGAAGAAATGCTACAAATCCTTATTGTTTTACTCGGTATTGTTTTACAAACTGCCGATGTAGCAAGTGTACACGTGAGTGATTAGAGGGATTTTATATTAGTTCTCCGAAGACACATGCTTTTTTCTTAGATTTCTATTTGCAATCAAAATGGATCCCCTAATGTGGAGAGCCGACTGAACGCATTTGGTGACATTCTGAATGAAAAATTGGGAATCATTGAACAGCGAGTGAAGCAATTGGAAATTCAGCAAAACACATTTCTTGAAACTTTAAATGCGAGATTGGAAAATAAACCTATACATAAATCAAAAGGTCAAAACGAAGGTGCGCAGTCTTTGGATAAGAGAACGAAGGAATGGAATTTAAGCCCATCTTACACTGAGGTGGTGGATCGACTAGAAGCTTATGAAAGTACTACGGATACCAAAACTTTTGTAACCGAAAAGTCTGTCGAAGATCCTGTGAATTTTGATTGGAAAACGCCAAACATTTCTCTATTAAAGTTTATAAACATGTATTTGGCGAGAATGAAACAACTTAACCAGGGAAGTACTACTGAACGTACTACTGAAAGTACTACTAAAAGTACTACTGAAAGTACTACTGAAAGTACTATTGAAAGTGTTATTGAAAGTACTACTGAAAGTACCTCTACCATCGAATCGGAATCAACAGATGCAACCGAAGAACCACCGCAGTTTGATGGTAGCTCTCCATATGAATTTATGATAGATTACATGTTAAGGGAACTTAAAGACGTGGAGGAAAGTGATCTACCAAATAGCAAATCTTCTCTGCAGGAATTCGTTAATAAGGCAATAGAGGATTATAAAAAGTGGATGAAATTAGGAGTTAATTAATAGATAAGAATCTGGGATATGCGATGGCACCAATGAGGAAATTAAGGTCTTACCCGATACTTTTGATAAATAGCCAACTAGGAATTTATATACAGCAATACATGAAAACATAATACATACTTGACATAAACTAAATGCCCGATTATGATTAATACAATAAATAAATACATCAGCATGTTGTTTTAATCCATTTTTTCGACTCACCTGGCGCAGGAACATATAGTCTGGCTGGTACTTCGCCGGCATGAACATAATCAGTATGCGATCGAAGAACTGTAAGCCCTTGAGTGAGGCCACGCCCATATACAGAAAGACACCGAAAAGAACCGGCATGGGAATGTTACCGAGCAGCGGGGTCAACAGCACGGATACACCGATGGTCAGGAAAATCAGGATGTGGGTCACCCGCTGCTCGCGCACTCCCAGGAACTGTGGCTTCTCACCAGGGGCCGAGCACTCCGACTCCAGTTTCAGCGAGTTTACGTGGTTGATGCTCAGCACGGTGGCGGCCACGAACCTGAGGATTCCAAAAGCAATAGTATTATAGCAAATAATCTACCTTTGAATAGACGATATGAAACATAGAGGAAAGACTCACCAAGGCAGACCCATCATGCTGCAGATGGCAATCAGAATGGAGAGAATGAACAGATCCAGATGGTAGCCACAGCCCTTCTTCAGTTTGTTCTCCTTGCGGTTCACGATAACGGCCGTGATCTGCTGGTCCATGAAGATCAGGATGGTTCCGAGGAGGGCAGGGAATACGGCAATGATCGCCGACCACCAGGGATTCTTCTCGGCGAACGGCGGGATGAGCCAGCCTCTGGTGCTCAGCGTTGGCTTCAGCTCGTTGGGTACCTCCAGTTTCTGGGTGGGAACTCCCAGCGAATAGTCGAAGAAACTCATGGCGAATATCGCGATGAGTACGGAGAAATCGCTGATGTACTGGCGGACAATCGAGGGGAAGAATAGGGCGTTCTTGAACTCTTTCAGCACGGTGGAGATGAGGAAGGTGCCGGCGCAGAGGACCAAAGACATGAGGAAAACGTTTTCGGTGGGCGGTTTTCCGCAATCTCCACCAACCAAGGTGCCATTGTAGGACTGGAAAATCCGAATATTATTATTCAGTCTCTAAAGCCTAAAATTAAATTTGAAGATTCCTTACCTCACAAGAGTTCCAATTGTACTTGGCATAATCGATCACACTGGCATTGCTCCCAATTGGCGGTGTACAGACGCAGTCGTATATGCCCTGATTGACCGGGAAGTTCTTTCCGATGACCATCACGTTCTCAATGGCCTTGTAGATGAAGATGAAAGCGATCAGGGTGGCGAAGTTCTCCTCGGTGAAGCGGGTGATGTAGCAGACGAGGGCACTGGCATCAATCGCGGTCAGGACGATGCAAATACCGGCGACCCACATGCCGATCCAGAACCGGAAAGTCATATATTCCCAGCCCATCTTCTGACAGAACTCGTAGATAATTGACTCAAAGACCAGGACTGGACCGGTGGACCCGAGAATTGTCAGCGGCTGACCCGAAAACAAGCCATAGCCCATGCCACAAACGAACCCAGAGACCAAGGACTCCATCGCAGCCATGTGCTTGCCAGTGGCCTCCGCCAGGAGTCCTCCGAACGTGATGATCGGCGACAGACAGGCGAAGTACAAAAAGATCCACGATGCCACGCACTGCATGGATAGGGCGTCCTTGTAATCGCTTATGTACCAGGGCGCCTTCCTCTTGATGTCGTTGATGAGGCCTCCGAAAAGCCTTCCCGTCCTGGACAGTCCGTTCTCCTCGCGGAGACGCGCCTCCTCCTCCTCCTCGTCCACCTCCTCCTTGGGCAACTCTGGCGGACGCTTCCTGATTTCCTGCGAGGGAATCGCCGCTGGTGGCTCAATTCGTATGGTAGGATCCCATTCTCCTGGCGGCAGTACGGTCACCGCATCGAGGAACTCATCCACTCCGGAGAGCAGATGATCCCGCTTGCGCGCACGGTACGCCACCTCGTGGAAGATCTCGTCGGACATCAGGGTGGCCATCGCGCGGCCAATCTCGTGGAAGTTGCTCTGACTGCCAGGCGGGCCAAGCAGGATGAAGACGAATCTGTGAAAGAAGAAAGAATCTATTTAAACAAATATGATCATTATTTAAAAGTTATCAATTGATTTTATGGCAGTGGCATAAAATGTGTGATAACTGATCAATAAACATATATATATTTCTATATTTATTGTTTTTATGGCAATCGCAAGAGCATAAAAGACTTCTTCTGTTTTCGTCACATTTTCAAATAATAAAATTTTATAGCGCCTTATTGGAATTATCAAATTTTGAGAAATGAGTTCACTGGAAGTTTGTTATCATCAATTTTAAAGATTATTGTTAACTAGTTTAAAAACCGCTGAAAGCGATGGACTGTTTGTCTTGAACCTACCTTGTGGGCACTGGCACCTCGGTGAGATCGCCCAGGACGACCGCCTGGCTCAGGCGGATGAAGCAGGACAGGGTGCGTTCCAGGAAGTCCACCTCGCCCACGAGAATGTTGCTGGCCTCGGCGCCCGGCGGGATCTTCCTCATGAAGTGGGTGTTGCCCTTGTGCTGCTGCTCGCTGAGCTCCGTTCCGCTTCCTGGCCTGGCCATCGACTGGTTACTGGGACTCTTGACCATGTCCTCTGTGATCGATGGCAGGTTTTGTGCGGGTCGCGAGTGTTTAGAATTAGATTTTTTCTCTGCATTAGTCGCGGGTTTTTTCGTTCGGTAGACGGGGTGCAGGTGTTTTGTTGGTGTCGTGTTTACATATTTGCATATACAGTTTTTATTGGGATACGTGCGTTGACAGGTATTACAATAATAATAACAACAACAACAACATGTAGATCAACACGTTACAACGGAACAACATAAAAACATACGAAAAAAGAAGTGCAAGAAAGAGACATTGGATTAAATTCGGATTCGGCTAAGAGTGCTGAAAGAGACTTCAGATTGATTTAGATTCAGATACAGATACAGATGAAGCATGCAAAGTATAATGGGAAATATTTTTTTTTGAGAAAGTATGTCAGGATGTGGGTAAGCGTGCAGATGTGTGTTGATCCTTTTGCTTATATTAGTTTTCTAACAGAACTATATTCCGCTTTTCCAATTCTGCGCAATACGACCTCCATGCAAATTTCGGCACTTTCGCATATCCTTTGCTCAACCAATCGTATTTACAAAACTGCGAACTACCAAACAAATATTCGATGTATGTTTTCCAGAATTATTTAAACAATTAACAGACACGAAAACTCAAACGGCAAACTAGAACAAAAACAATCACTTCTTCTTTGGGCTTGCTTGGTAATGGATTCTTGTAGTTTGGTTCTTTACCGAGCGTTCTGTTGCTGGGTTTTCCACTGGGCACCGTTAGAAAACGCCCCATGGCGCCGGCAGCGGTGCTCAGGCTTGAATTTCCATTGGATCCGGGCGGTCCCGGTTCGCTGGCCGTTAGGGATATTGGCGTTGTGGCGCCCAAAATGCTGGCAGAGTGCTCTTCAACTGTAAATGCGGGGGGTTTTCATGTTATCATTATAACCCAAAGTGGTCAAGTTCAATTAAACTTCACTGGAAGTTAATAATACACCAATTTTTTAGTTTGTTTCCCAATGTTGCCAAACCCACTCTTTTAAAAAATGTTTTGATTTTTCTTCGTATACCACGCACACACCCACAAAACGCCCGAAACGCTCACGCCCTCACTATTGAACAATTTCTAAATTTTTTCTCATTTTATTCCCCAATATCTATCGAAAAATTATGAAATTTAGCTTTCGCATATTCACAAGCTGTGTAACGGGTATCCGTTATTTAACAATAAATTACGTAACTTCTTTTTTTTTTCATTTTTCAAATCGTACAGTAATCTTGGAATCTTCAAAAGCAGCTGGAATCGTGTCGATATCTTTTGCACTTCCGCGTTACCGACTATATAAAGTATATATATATTTGATCAGGGTGAATATCCGAGTCGATCTGTCCCTGTCCGTCATGAATTTCGCGTTCTCACTTCCACTAGCTGAGTAACGGGTATCTGATAGTCCGGTAACTCGACTATAACATTCTCTCTTAGTAAAATGGATCCCAATAGTTAAAAACATTCGATGTCTTTTCATTTCTAGCATTTCAATGTGATTTTGCCAGTAAGTACATTTTTTATCCAGTGTATAAAAGTATTGGTATTTTATCTTATTATAGAAATGGGAAATTTAAAATGAGAAATGAAAACGTGTTTTAAAGAATGGAAAACAAATCAATTAAGATTTAGAGATATAACGAAGATTTTGAGAGTAAAATAGAGGTTTTTAATTTTTTGGTTTGACTGTTTTCTTAAATATAAAGATAAATTGCTAAATTGTTTGGGTAGACAGTACAACAAATTGGGTATTTCATCATAGTAAGGGCTAACGAAATTTTGAAGGTTTAAGTTGCATATATAGTGAGTAGAATGGGAGTAGAGAAAATACAAGAGTCTATGGCAAGAGATAATTATCGAAAAACACAGCGTGCTCTTGATAGGTACGGCAAAGTACAGTGAAAATCATTGAAGGGCTATTACTTGGTATTGCTTGTGACTGCGGTCGTCCTTGATTATGAGCATGATTCTGTGCCTGATGTTGGGGCGAGGCCCCAGCATGGAACCAGGTGGTGACCCCGATGGCCCCCAGATGCGTTGAAGTGTCAGCTTATTGGGTAAACGAATAACGCGAGTTTATTTCATGATTCTTTAGCGGCTTCCGCAATTCAATTGCTAATGGGTATGAGTGATTTATGAGTGAGCAAATGTGCGATTTTTTTTTAAAAAAGTTACAAGATTCTTAATAAGGTTTTGGAGCTTTTGACTATTTCAACCTGATTATAAAACCTTATTCTTTATCGGTTCTACGAGCTTCTAAGTTTTAAAGTAACCGTAGTTTAAAGTTTACTTAGCTCCTAAATTTGATTGCTTCTGGGTGCTTTTTGTAGGTGCAAGGCAACTAAAAATTATTTCAACTTGGCTTCTCAGCTGTACAGAGATTGCATAAGGTAGAGTGGTGACGGGATTTCGCTAGTTCTAGGGCTATACCTGTGGGAACAGCGAGATAACAACCACGCTGATCCTTACTCGACACATAGAGGGGTGTCTGGTCCGGTCTGGTTCCGGTCAGATCCAGGCCAGCTGCTGAGCCATGCAGTGAGTGCAGTGGAGTGCTCTTGCCCAGGTCTGAGTTGTTAGTATTGGTTCGTATCGGATCGGATGAGAGTTTTAGACACACTTCACAAAATGATCCTAAATGAGTTCTGAACTGAGTGATGGCTTTGAGCTCGCAGATGGATCATAGATTCACACCAAACGAACGAGATGAGCGTAGAGTTACCTAGCGATCGTGAACACCCCATACTCACTTTTTGATGACGAGTGATTGCGCATATCGGCCAGGGATCGAATAATTGGCAGTCGCGTCTTTTTGGCATACTCGTGCTGATGCCGATGGCGTCGCAGGAGCGCGTCCTTGACCTTATCCTTGACCCCGGGCGGCAACGTTCCCGCACTGACCATGTGATCGCACACCAGATCGGCCATCACCTCCAGATTTTGGGCCTCCATGTCCAGCATCACGCTGCCATTGACGAGCAGGCGACGCAGCTCGAACAGGGAGTGCAGGGAGAGCGTGGCCACGTGGGGCTTCGACCATCGATTGCCACCCTCCTCCACATCCTCCTCGAATTTGATCCATCGCGCTGTCTCCTTCCACTCGATCTCGTCGCCCTCCTTCACCAGCATCCCCATTTCCGAAAACAGGGGATGCGATACATGTGTGCCATCGTCCACATCCTCGCCGAGTATGAATTGAACTCGCTGTGCCGGCGGAGTCACTATAAGTTCAAGAATACTTTATGAGAAAAGGAGCTCTATACATGGGTAAAAAATAATGCAAGCTATGTAAATATATAAAACGAAAGCATAATAAGGTTAACTAAACTAAACTACAAAATAAAATAAACATTTACAACATTTAATTTATGTGCAGCCTTTTCTTCCTGTGCAAACCTTCATGAGCTTAATCAGCATTTATGACTTGGGAGCAACATCATCATGCCAGTGCCACCCCGTTCATAACAATGATTGCACCGCATCCTTGGGCTTCCGGCGAATGCGTGCCAAAGTTAATTGGTGAAAATAATTTGGCCTGATCTGTGCTAGGAATTGGTCCCTGACCGTTGTCCACCATATGTCCTGTTTAGACCAATTTGAGTTTGTTGCTGTTTATGTTGGGTTTGCGTGATATTGTTTTGAGTGCTACTAAGGATGTTCACGGTTTGGCAATGAATTTAACTGCCTACAAAACACTAAATATGGAATTTGTTACGATCTTAAATGGATTATATGAAGTTTAGAACATAAATATTCCAAATAATTAATTGATAAAGATTATAGTCTGTGTAAACGTAAGAACATGTAGTTACAATAAAACAAATATTGGGATATATGAGTAGCAGTAACACAAGTATTAAGCAGAATAATGGTGGAAATAGGCGCATTAATTTATAAATTTTAAACTAAATCCTATTAATGAAAGCATTGTGATTGCTTGTGTGCTGTTGTGTCTGATTAGATTGCAAAAAATAAACTCAATCCAAGTTCAAGTAGCTCCCCTCCTTTCAGTCGACTGAAGGTAATTCGATTATCCTAATTCAATGACACCCATTAGTCCGCAACCCCCCATTACAATCAAAACTTCTTCTGTCGTTTTGATTAGCCGTCTGACGAGCGAAATGTCTCAGAATATGACTGTTATTTCAGAAATTCTCCTCGCACTTTGGGTTCCTGTAATTTGCCTCAATTCTCGACCTCGCCAAAACTGATTGGCCACATTTACTGGCATTCCACTCTGCGCAGCCACCACATTGCAATTATATCTGCACAGGGAAACCCGAGGCTGCAATAAAGCGAGACACCTGACGCACCTGGTCGCTCCACTTCCTGTTGCTTCTCGCTGACGTTGTCCTTGCCCGCACCACCGCCCACACTTCCGGATCCGCCGATGGAGCCGCCTCCACCTCCGCCACCGCCACCCCCTCCGGGGCCGCTGTGGTGGTGCTTCCGGCGGCGCTGCGAGTGGCGTCGTCCTCCTGGCACATGGACGCCCACATAAACGGTGTGGGCCCGATGTCCTGCAGGAAAAATGCGGGTAAAAATTCAGCTGGATTCGGATGGGGAGAGGGAGTGAGAGGGTCCGCAGTGTAGGTCCAAATTGAGTGCGACGTTGTTTACTAATTGCAATTGAGTTACATAATTCTATTCGCTTCGTTTCCATTTGTGTTATTACTTGCCACATTGGATGTGTTTCTGAAATTGACATCAGCTTTCTTTCTTCTCGTTTTCAATTAAATTCTAAATATATTTATTTTCTGAAAGACGCTGCAATATAATTTCAGCCAGACAAACAATAGATGTAACTTTTTTAGTTTGGTTTTGAAACCTCTGAACATTCAGAAACACACTCAATGGCATTTTATTAAAACGTATTTGGGCCCGACATCATTTTCAATCTAACAATCAGAGGCTCAGAGTTCAGCTTAAATTTAGTTTAGAATCTAGTGATAAGATTCGTCCATAACTTTTGTCTGCCATCAGACAATCATGTATACGCAACGTTGAATCATCTACGAACCCAAATCCAATTTAATCTTAGATGCAGTACCGTCTTAATCAAATTCCCGGCTCTGTTCGTTGTTTTCTGAGTGACTACAAATAAATTTATGTTAATTACTATTTCCCTGAATTTTGATGTCCGCTTTAAAGCAAGACCCTGGCTATATTTTCAAAGCCTTTGTTGAACTTGCGCTCTGTCAGTTGACTAATTGTGATATCATCTGCCAAGTACTTGCATCGGTAGTTTTTCATAAATTTAAATTAATTATACAGAGCACATCTTCTAATTTGTTTCCACTTTCGCCGAGTCACGCGATTAGGTCTCATAAGCATTGAAATTGTGGGCGTTGCAATTAGGGAAGGAAAAGTTGTTTGGTAAATGCACTTTTATTATACAGTATATAATAAATTATTCGTAGATGTTGTTTTGCCATTAAAATGTACACTAATTAAGCGTAAAGATGTTATTTTCAGTGATGTAAGCTCAAAGAAGACCACAACCGGAAGATATGCAAGATGAGACTTAAATTAAATTTTTAAACGCACAGACTAATTTGTATGACCCCCATATACAGTTTAGAATTCTAGTTAAAACTAGTTTTTCATATCTTTAATTTCTATGAAGAATTTATAGTCCATATTGGCATTAATTTTGGTTACGCGCCTATAGTTGTCAACCTGCAATTAACACGACGCCAATTTCTTGTTTGTCTATCGACTTGTCACTTGGCTGGTTTTACAAGTCAGCTTTAATTTTGGTACATTGGTGGTTTTAACTTTTATATTCCGGTTTTTCTTTTCAGTTTTCGGTAAGCATTAAAAAATGGGGCTTTAAAAAGTGGAGCTCGACTCACCCTCGAAATCATTCTCTGTAAATTGTTGCGTAAAATCCTCGCCGCCAGTGCGCGGATCCTTCGGCGCCTCGTCATCGCCGCTGGAGGAGTTCATGGTCCAAGGTCTGAAAAGAAGAGCGGAATTTAATATATATTTTTTCCGAGATAATTAAGCACTGGTGATGAACAAACATTTATAATGCCTGTGTGCTCTTATAAAACTGGTTGAGTAAGCCCTTATTTCAGTTTTGCATCAGTTTCTTATCGCTAATTTAAACCTTCATTGCGACTACCTCAGCTAAATTAACCTCAGTTTCAGTGGCAGGCCTAGAAAATATTAACTCGTGCCTGAGTTGCAATTTAAAATGCGTTGTCAATCGCCTAATTGAAATGTGCGTTTGCTAGAGAATCAGATACACCCACACAAGCCGTTCAACCAACGTAGAAAAATTGACATAAATTAAGGGAAATCGAGAGTGATACAAATGGTGAAAAGAGTATACTCTATTATCATTTAAATTATAGAGTAGATTTTATAAAGCGTAAAAGGGTATGCTGCCTAGTATTGCAGTTCGGCAGAATTTGACAGAAATAATGATTAATAAAAGTTTTAAACATGGTTATCAAGAAGTTAGGAACGTGCATCATTATTTGGCTTATAATATAGTTTAAACTACTTTAACATAAGAAAATAGAGACGAAATGTCAATCATTTCAATTTGAATGTCAATAATAAATATACCGATTGCCACAGTTGCCGTGACACTCATGGAAAAATTGCCATCTACAGCTCGAGAATTTTTAACTGCAATTACCAGTTGGTGAATTGCTCGTCTGCTGATGGGTTTTAATTTCATGCAAATTTTGAATTTAAATGGACTTTAAACAGTGAGTTGTTTTCACTTTTAATATGTTTTCCGTTCTCCGCTCTATTCGCTTTCATAAATAAAAAAGCTTTAATTTTAAAACTGTCGTATAAATATTTCGAGTATTAACAGCATTTAGCCAATGTTTATTGCAAATAAATTCATTATTAGTTATTGTTATTGACTGTTTGCATTTGTATTTAGTTTGCTTCTTAGCGAACATATCTTTTAATAAGAAAATGTATATGGTATTGTCAATTCACATGCTTTTTTCAAACTATAAGGTGTGACTAAAGAACATGTTTAGTGAACTAAAGTATAAATACATTGAGATTCGTTAATTCCGTTAGTTATTCGAAACTTTTTTGCAAAAGATGATAAAGTATAAGATTTATAGATATTTAGAGTTTTATTTTAATGCTTAAAAATTACAGGGACATACCTAACCATTTCCAAGAGCAGCCATCAATTAAAACCTAATATATGTATGGGTACAAACTATTTATAAAATATACGGGATGGAACGAATACAATACAGTTTTATTATGTATCAAAGAAAAAGATATGTATTTTGTTGTTTGCACGAGCCGGGTAATTTTAGTTATTTCCAAAATCCGACCATATTGTGGTGGAAAATTTGCATTGCATAAAGTTTTATTCCTATATAGCCTATCATCTTGAGTCTTTGTCGCCGCTCGTTTTCTTATCAGCCAGTGAAATTTATAATCTATATGGTACTTGAATATATAGACAACACGAAAGTGACAGCCCAGAGGACGGACATCCCAGCCTGTCTGCAAATTGCCGGTCTAAACTGGGTCTGGCCAGGGTTTACTGAATATGGTACCCATATACCCTCTCGATTTCATGCATTTCGATGGGCTTATCAGCACCTGAGTCACAACAACAAACAATAATTTGGGGCCCGATATTAACTTAATAGCCGATGTTGTATTCTGTGTCAACAACACCACGAATTGCCAGACAATCTGCACTTGACTTTGTTTAATTAGGCGCTCGTTCGGCGTTAAATCAAATAAACGGGGTGGACTGCAGCCGAAAGCCAAAATTCTCGTAGACATGAAGGCTTATCTAGTTGATATAGCAGGTACTGTTGTTTATTTCATTAATAAATTTATTGACGAAGTACTGTGGAACTACGAAAATAATTTATAGCTGAGTAATTTTTAAAGGCCGTTTGTTTAACTATGATTGGATGATGAGTAACACATTTGCTTAAATCTTTTAAAAGCTGTCTTAAGAAAAAGATCACAAAGGCAGAGGTGCGAGATTAAACTAAAATAGTTTTCCTTTTTATATTTAAATTCTAATATTTTCAGAATGCACGTCTCTTAAGAGTTAGAGCCTTTAATCGGTCGACCTTACTCCCTTTTTTTTGGTGCCCTTGGGCGGAGAAGATAAACCAACAAGAATAACAACTTGTACAGCGCTCAATCGAAAGCCGCGTGATAAGCTTGGCTGAAAAGTGCGTATCAAACTTTGGACTTTCGTTTTCTGTTTTTTCCTGCGACACTTTTCAGCAATCAACGTTGATGAATCACACCGTCTACTTACAATTCTATGTACTCATTCTTTTCGGCCATCACCTTATCGCCCCACAAAATAGCGATCGAAGAACTGAAGTTATATTTTTTTTCCTGTTTGCACGAAAATTTCACACACGCACCTCGCGATTATCAGCCGAAAAAAATTATTGGATTTTAATCGCTCGGATTTTCGGATCGGTAGAATTTGTGCTTTTCGAATTCGTTTGAAAACGCGATCCGACGACTCGACTGCGAGTCCCGGCGATTGCAGACTAACTAACTTTGCCGATCTTTAAACTGAAGCACTCGCTTAACCCTCTGCTGCCGATTATGCCGATTCTGCCGGCGTCGCAGTCGGGGAATTAAACGGAGAGAGATAGCGATAGACAGACACTTGTGTAGCGGCACAAAATGTGTTTTTAAACGCCAATTTTGCCTACTTAACTTTATCGATAGTTTCGCCTTTAAATGGGCTTCCTTATCGCTCGAGCTCTGTTATCAAAGGGGCTGGCGAAAAACTGTTTACTTTGTGGAAAGTGAATTTTAATGGTCCGTTACAAGATCGGGCTATTGGCATATATATTGGCAAATCCAGTTAAAACCGCTGGTCGCCGAAGTAGAATATAGTATTGTATATATAGTACTTTTTTTTGGCACTAACTAATATCAACAAGTGTTCACGGTTTGATTTTTTTTTAGATACTCAGTTTCTGTTTTGTCATCTAATGAATATCCAAACACATTTTTCGTCTCCGCCTGTGTGAATGATATATGTATGTATGTATTTTTATTATGTGTATAATTTTATCTGTTTTGTTGTGGCTTTTCTCGATGACAAAAACAAACAACAGCGAATTACCTTATATCGGTTGGAGCCCTTGAAAAAAAACGAATGTGGGCCACTAGATGCCAACAAACCCAAATATATTTTGTGAAATGCAAATAGTAGGAAGTAATTCCACTTGAAATATATTTGATAAGCAGTCGGACCACTTATTTATATGCCTTGATTTTCTGTTAATACTTTAGGTATTGTATTTTTTGAATGTAGGTGTGCACAGTCTATATGTATGTGTTTTACTGTACTGCATATATTTTATAATCCCCACCTAATATAGAATTTATTTCATTATATTTCTATCTAATAAATAAATAAAATGGAACCAATAAATATTTTGAATTAATATTTTTGTTGTTAAAAGTAATATTAAGAGAGAGTACAAAATTTAAATTCCCTTTGTTAAATGTGTTTGTTTGGCGTTGGAAGACGAGACACACCTCCACAACTTGATTCTCCGTAATTCCGAATATGGTATTCAAATTTATTCGGTGAGAGAGCAAAGTAAACTGTTTTTGAACAAAGCTCGAAATCAAAACAAATCTCGAAAAATACCAAGAAAAATAGCCAGCCGATGATATTAAGACGTCTTGCGTGGCAGCAAAACTAGAAATAATTTTAATTCATTTTGCACTGACTTGTTGTGGATGCGGCTTTGTTTGTTGACTGGTTTGTTGGTAGTGAGTGGATTGTGGATTGTGGTAACAACTGCGATGCAAGGCGAATCGTACCGGTTAGAACCGGTAAAAGGGAAACGGTTCAGGTTTCACTGACAGCCAGAGTAGAATGAGATGGGGCGATATTGGATTGGAGGAGAGATGTTTTTGATAAAGGGGGTCTTTTAATATTTGTTTCTTGCCTTCATTTGATTTTATCTTTTGTGAATCACCCATCTTAGCCATCTTAACCCATCTTAAGTGTCGCAATGACGAAAACATCCCGAATAATTAAATTATTTTTTGTTTGCTCGAGTGTTAAGATTTGAATGCGCATTCCGCCGAATTCAGTTGGCTGAAACTGAGTCTGGTCGATTCGATTCGGATTTCATTGTTAATAAATCTATTTTCTCGCCTTAGCCATAATTAATAACAATTAGCGCGATAATTCAACCTAACTCTGATTGAATCCAGAATCAAAGGTGTGCTAATCAAGTTTACGTCGGTTGACAAGGCCAAAAATAACAGAAGTCCGATGAGATCAGCTTAAATTCAGATCAGACATCACGATTGCGTTGATCTCTTTTACTTTGACGTCAATTTGGGGTACATGCTTTCATCTTATCTCATTGACTATGATGCACTTGAAAATAGCGAATTAATCATCGTCAACGGAACGTCATGGGCAAGATGTGGTCCTATTTTTCTGGGTTCCGTCTTATCGCAAACCACTCGAGACCACCCTGACAACGAAATGGTTTAATAAACGTAACTCTTGTTGATAAACTTCGATTCCCATCGACAACGAAAGCCAGCCCTCACGTCACTTCAACCACTTGAAAACCCACTCTGTGCCAATTTGAATTGGCAACACACCTTATCGCCAGTCAATATTCTTGTCATATATAGACATATATGGCCGATTCTTATTTACTTGATGGTTTTATGATTAGACGAATTTTTGTTGACACCTTTCCGACAAGATTTTTATGGTCCCTCAATACGCTGTTATATATCGCTCTCTTGAAAACAATTTGAATTTAACACATTTAGTTTGTTAAACTTCTGCAGCTGTATGTTTGCTTTGTTCATTAGAGAAGTTTATGGCAGCAAAACAAATTTCTTTTTTTTTTTTGACTTCGGTATGATTTTCCTGGCTCTGTGGCTTAATGGTTATCTTTCTCTTGTTCCTATTTTTTACCATGACCTTCATCAGCTCATTCTTCAACCCCCAAAAACCGTCAACAAATCAAGGTCAACAGAGTTATAAATTCCTTCTGGCTGAAATATTGTTCAGTTCCCACTTGGCTTAGGGCATGGGTACCATTCCTATCTTTGTGGGTGTCACAGACGCTTTTAGTGTGGTATCTTATTTTACAACCCCCCCAATTAGAACAAAGAATAGGGTTCTCAGATGGCCATGCGTCGTGTGAAAATGCTTTGGCCATAGTTTGCCATTCGTCTGATGTCATTCTTGGCCATTTGATTCTGCTTTTATTGTCTTCTATGGACAAGTTGGATGTGTTGAAAAAGATGACTGCAAAGTGAGATATTGCAGTTAAACAAACATTGGATAAATACACAGGAGGAAAAAGTGGAGTGTAAAATGGTAAAAGAAGGATGTCTTAAAGGAAGGATGCATATATTTGTGTCACTTTAACTTGAATCTTAAAGAATAACTATAATATATTCAAAACCATTCCAATTTTGATGTATTGCAAGTCTACAAATGTTTTTCTTACAGTGCGCAAAATGGTTTTCACAAACAAATACGAGTAGTGATATTTGCCAAAGAAATTTGCAATAAGTTGGGAAAATGTTAAATGCTGGATAAAGGCGCAAAGCAAAAGGGGCGGGGCACAGGTGCGATTTGGCACCAGAGGCAACATGGCGTGTGCCATTTTGAGAAACATCCGCTGCATGCGGAAGTGACACACATAACAGGAGTAGAGGTTGGGTTAAAAAAGGGTTCGGAGGGTGCGGAAAATTGGGGCTTCTGGGGTAAATGGGAGCAATGTCCCCCAATGAAGCGAGAAAGAGGCAAGCAAAACAGAGAATCCTGAGCGGGAAATGGAAAAGCCAAAGAGTCAGCCGAAGAGTCGCAACTCCGGGAGTTCAAATTCTCTTCTAAACTCTCACCGCCCTCTTTCTCCGCTTCTCTTTGTTGTTTGTTGTATGTATATTGTTTGCTTATCGAACGCCTGCCTCGCTTATCACAACTGACAAAGAAAACACACAGGCACCACACAATGGGGGAGCATCTACGCATATATGGCCTCCTACTTTTTTTTTTAACCCAACACCCCTTCAATTTGCTATTCAACCCCGCTCCTTGCACTTGACATGTTGTTGACCCAGTCTCTAGAAAAAGACAGACAGACAACACAAGTCATCATCAACAAACCGCAACAAACAGAATAGAAAGTATCTATATCAGCCAGATACCAAAGTTCTACAGCCTTTGCTGTGTGATTTTGTGTTCAGTTCTACGATAACAAACCGAAAAACTGGAATCAGCGGATTAATCTGTTTTTCAATTAGTGGAGCCATTAATTGTATATTTAACGGACAATATTTAAACAATTTATAAGCTAAATACATTGTGCATATAATGATAAAGCTCCTCGTTTGAAGCAATTAAAGATACAAATCATTTTGACTGAGAATATGCCTCTTTCACCACCCACATACAAACTAACAGACTCTTTTAGGGATTTAAGCACTACGTATATATAGAGATTGCATATTTAGATAGCGGATTCTATCTATAGATCTGAGATGTGCGTGCATGGAAATCGTCTACAGAATTAAAATTGCCTATGGGCATAACCAACCTCCATTGTCACTTAATTGGGGGCAGTAATAGCGTCTTTAAGTTGATTTTCCTAGCTATTACAATCTGAACAGATCGTTAAAGTGGCTAGTGATTTAATTTGTGATATCTCAATTTTGCAGATTTAATGTTTATAGCACAATATAAATAACAGATATAAAATTCTTTACGATATAGCTAAGTTGCTATTGAGTTTTAATTTGTTTGCCCTTTCATATAGTCATTGTGAAAGGTTATTCAGAATATTAAAACATTGTGTTTGCAATTTGTGACAAGTACGGTATCACTCTTTCATTCTTATCAAAAAATTCGGACTTCACTGCAACATGGCAACCATTAACAAAGGTCTTTGTTCCTTTGTGGGCTCGAATTCATACGCCCTGTTGTCCGCCATTCCTTTGAATATTTACTCAATTGAATTCTGATTCCGCCGAATCAAAGGACATGCCTCCCATTTACCTGCTGCTATCAGTGGCTATCACTCTCGGCAATCGGCCATGTCCGTGGATGTGTTTCAGCTGCGCCTGCTGTGGCATCCTGAATCCTTGATTTCAGTTGTGATCTCCCCCCTGGAAAGTACGCCCGAAAATCCTGTCAAATTGCTTTGTTTTCGTTTGTTTCGGGCGGTTGGGTGTGGTAAACAAAGACGAATTTAGACGGCACAGCGGGAAAGGGTTAATGACACCGAAAATCAAAACAGCAACCGAAACGATAGGGGATTTATGGGAAGCCTTTTACTTGACAACTGAAAGTTAACTTTTTGGCAGTACTCGTGATATGTATAGATTTTCAGGAATGTATTTTGGTGTATTTAAATTCTCTGAAATATTTTTCCGGAATTTTGGGGATATCCGTTACCGTTTGAGTCGCGCGGCAGACTAATCCGGCCGGCTGGTTTTCGAGAAGTTGAGAGCTCTGTGCCCGAGGTTTTCCCGCTGCATCTTCGGACTTTCCACTCTCTCGATTTTCCTCTCTAAGTCTCTCTTTTCGCTGCACTTTCCGGCCAAAGAGTGCACTCTCTTTCGGCCCGATTTGATTTCTCTCCGGACTGCTTAACACGTTTGCATTTGCGGCTTTTCTTGTTATTATCTTATTATGAGCACGTTGCATGTTTGATGATGGCGGGCTAAGACCGAAAGCCAGATTCTGCGATGGGGTGGAAAATCAAGGGGAGGGAACTCGGCCATGTCAATTTAATTCTGTGGAAATTCACTTTCGACGCACTGAATCAAGTTAATGTGTAAAGGCTTTCCGGTGACGGCACGGAGCGGAAGCTACTGAACAGAAGAGTGCGGACTTATTTTGGTTTTTGCCAGACTGCAATTCAATTACTTTTGAACGGTGACAGGTTGATATTAAATTCCATTACCGTAATCTATACGAATTAGTTTATTTATCAAACTGAAAACGGATTCTTTAAACCGTTTTTGCATAAATTGGATACTTTGGACCAACGTTTAAAGCTTTATTTAATCCATCCTTTATGAAATTTGTGGCAGTATTACCGTGCCTATCGGATATGCAAAACTGTTACCATTTTGTTGCCAAACACGTGCATTCTGCTTTTAAAAAGAAAAAATGACATGAAAGAGGGAAATAGTGGGTGGTGCTGGTGGGGAAAACTGGGGTAAAAGGGGAAGAGGAGACTCGTGTCAAGTGTAAATGAAATTTCCAATTTTGCCGTGTGTGCAAAAATCAGCAAAATGTGGCAGTTGTTGTTGTCCGTATTGATTTTTTGTTCCCTGCTTATGTGGTTAAATAGTGTCATACGAGAGGAGGCTTTCAAAAGGCGCTCGGGGAGGCGCAGCTTGTGGATGAGGTCGCGATAAAAGTGTTGCGAAATGGATGTCAACAGACGAGCGTGAAACTTGCTCAGGCTGCAAGTTTCAGCACATTTCTGAGATGATATTAACTTTAGTTTGTGCGGATAAGAAAAGTTAACTTTAAAGGTAAAAAAATTATAATTTACCATATTTAAATCATGTTGAAAACTATCGAAACGTAGAACATTATTGCAGTTTTTGAGCAATCAAAGATAAATTTCGAAGCAAGGTACAAGACTATAAATAGGGAAACATAGATGTATAACAAAGATACTCAGGCACACAGTTTTCTAGTAGGCTTTTAAGCCCGATATTGTATAAATATACCCAAGGACTTTGCCGCAAGAACCGAGTTGACTGGAATGATGTATGCAAGCTGCTGAAGTATTTCCTAGGGACTATATTGATGAGTGATTTTTGTGGCTATTCCCAACACTACACATCTTGAATTTTGCCATTCGCCCCTAGCTCCGTTTATTGAAACGGTACAAATTGATTGAGTTTCAATGAGGAGGACAGGTGGCCCACAAGGATAATGCAAATATTATTTGGTTCGACATGCTTGAAAATCCTCGGTGACATAGGGCAATTCAATTGAACCTTATTTACATATTTATGTCGCCGGCAAACAAATGTAAATTGCATTGGCATATGGCAAAGTAAAGTACAGTCGAGGGCTTTCTCAACCCAGGTTGAAAAATAATGACTATGCATAAAAGGCTTATATTAAGACCTTGTTCTCGTAAACAAATAGTGATGCTTTGAAATCTAAATACTTTATTACTTATTTTTCTCTTGTTTTAAATACAGCTTACTTTACTACCTGCTAACTTTTTTAATAGAACAACATCAAACAGGAACATTCGGTAGGTTCTTCAAATTGACCTTCTTTTGTGGCCTAAAAACTTATGCAGATTTACATGTTTACGTTGGAAAAGTTTCCTAACGAGTTCTAGTTTCTAAAGGATAAGTGTTGGGTTACACTTAATTAGATCTCCTTAAACACATGGCGAGATGTTAATGGTTAATCCATCATGCTGTTAAGAGCAAAAGTGTTATTAATCCGCCATAAAAAGACCAGCCAATGCAGGTATACCAAAATGTTTTGGTTATGTCAAGAAAGGTGTTCCCTACCTTTGCGCCTTTGCTCCCTGGGATTTCCATATCCATTAGCCATCAGCAGGATGTACTTAAGGACACACGCAGTCACTTGACATACCTGCCCGCGTGTAATTGTACTCATTCCTGAGCTCAGTTTTAGCAGGATATTAAGTATCCATTGCCACCCGAGAGCCACCTACTCGTGCCAATTATAAGACTGGGGTTCGTAGGCTTAAGGGGGTTTACATCCTAAATGAATGGAATTAGTAGTAGCCAGCATCTTGGGGGTCTCACTTTTCAATCGATTCCCGCGAAGGTTGGGCTATCGATATGCCAAGAAAGATAGGAACACTCTTGATGTGGGTACTGGCCATGAATGTATTCATCGATTATGTGACAACATTTGGGGCTTTTATTTAACGACAATGTTCTCTGGGCTTTCCTTTGCCCTTCGATTCCCTTTGTTTGTAATCTATTGAACATTTCTCGCTATTTGTCGTTGAATTCGCTATTATGTAAAATAGTGACACAAACGCCAGACACAGGTGGGGATATAGAAAGAGGCCCAGCAAATGGTCATTAGCTCACATGTTTGGGTTGCCACTCGGCGGTAGCAATACAACATTGGCAGTGACTTGCTTGCTTAGTTGGCCGGCAAGAGTAGTTAAAAGGAAGGCTATATTATATTGGTGGGGTGTGCTCGATCTATCCGAGGTTTGCATAGTGGCTAATTTAATGGCTTTCGATTGTCCGGAATAATCCCTGAGTCACTTGCAAAGTTGTCGGCTTGCTTCTATTTGGCTCCAAAGGTGGAGTATTCTCTATTTGTTGATCAATATTTGAAGATAGCGCTGTTGAGGTATTATCAATCAATTCCATTCGTGGAAAGGGCATTACTATTTTTTCACACAAGGCAAATAGCATTGAAGCCTACAGAGTTTTGTTTATTTCTTAACTTTTTTGTAATTATTTTTAACTTTAATATTTTAATAAAATCCGCTGTCTTTGCTCTCACACATTTGCCATTGCTAACATAAAAACCCATTAAAGCGGTCCAAAATGCTGCCTGTCCACTTTGGGGACCTACTGACCCGCTTTTTTCTTGGCACTTACTGTACAGCCTGGTCCAACAAAAGCTAATCAGTGCCAACAGACTATTTTCCCATAGTTCCCCTCCTCTTCATTGCGATCAAAATTTAAATTGGCTTTTTAAATCCTTTTAAGCCGAAGACTTTGGCAGCCTGAAGGATTCAGAGAAAATCTAAATCTTACTACTAGGGGGTGCCAAGAGTAGAGTACTTACCACACCGGAAGGATGGGGGCCAAGAAGGATGCGAGAGGTGGATGAGGAAGCCCTCGATGGGGGGCGTTACTTCGGCTCTGCCTACTGACCCAGTTACCGCTAGTAACTGTTGTGACCTCTTAAATGCTCGTTAGCGGTTATTTTCGAGTGTCGTTATCTTTAGGCGGGTTACTTTTTTGAAATAGATGGGTTCACATTGGCAGTGTTTGGTTGTGGAAATTTGCCGAGATTGATTGATTTATTTTTAAATTTCGTATCGATTTAATCGTGTCGTATTGCTCCTCAGCGTACGGGTAAAACAAGCTTTGTCTTTAAAGTTGGATTTCTTTGTAGAGCTAAATATACGTGTTTCGTATGGTTATTTATGACTTAAATGCACGTTTAGAGTGTTTAACAAGTTTCACTATTTTTCGTTTTAGGTGGTTTAACAATTGATTTCCATATTTTTGAATTAATTGGCTTGGTTATGGTTTGGCTTTTGGTTTTCTTCTCATTATTTATATTTTTTGGATTTTTCCGTTCTGCAGTTTTCGGCCGCAGAAAGCGCGTGAAAAGCGAAGGAAAGCGAGAAAAACACGTCCGCACTGGGCGAATGGCCAGGAGAACCTGAAAATCAGTACCCACCAAGCGGGCGAATTTCGGAATCACCCCCGCTCCCACGATACACTTTCGCTCTTGCCGCACATTGCACACGCTCTCGCACCACTTTCGCCCGCTCTCGCCGCACTCTCTCTGAGCGCCGCCGCCTTTCATGTCCTGCCTGTGACATTTACAATGTCAGCCTCCAATTGGGATACCAATTCGCCGCGGCTAAGAGAGCGTTATAGAGGGAGACGCGGCAACTAATTTGTTTTTGCATTGTTTTTTCGCCGGGAAACTCCTGTGGGCCCCAAAAACGCTCTTTTGATTTGGCATTTTGTCGTGTTGGGCTTTTCCGACAGTCATATGTTAGCCACTCACCTACGATTCCGAGTGCAGGGGACATAGGTTATATAGAATTAGAATATTTTTATTTTCTAATACATCTTGTTTGCGCTGAGAACTATTAAAACTGTGTAAAATAATTCATATTAATGTATTAGATCATAGTTGTTCAACTGGAATGGACAGCTTGAAAATTTAAGGAAGCTAAGTATTACCTACAAAAATAATATATATTTTTTAGAAATAACGCACAAATTGCCATACTGAATTTTGAAGTCCCTGAAAAAATCGATTTTCAATTTTCATATTAAAGTTTGAGCGGCTTTTCGGGATAATTGTGAAGCTCTGGAAAAGTTTTCTGTTAAATCGAAACAATTAAAAGCTTTCTCCATTCAATCTATTTATGTGTGAGCTGTGATTATGAACTGAAAAAAGAGACTTTTGAGGAGTAGAGAGTAATTAAGGAAATAGTATTCCAAAAGGGCGCCCAACCCATCACGATGGGGTTGAGTGCTTGGCCACCTCAAAGTACCCTTTCGGGGCCATCAGGTGGTGGCCATGGCTGGCTCATGGGTTTGTCATTATGGGCGCGTGCCTTTTGGCCAGCGAATGGAGCCTCGGCTTTGGACTGATAAGTGGCTATTCACTCGGCACTCAGCCCATGTCCCTCTTCTGACCGCCAACTGAAAGGCAATTGCTTTATAATTCAATTGCTGGCGTCGACTTCCTCCAAGATCAAAGACCTCCCCTAATTATCCGGCTGGACTTCGCTTGATTGATGGTCTGTTTTGGCATTTGCTTGGTGGTGCACTTATTTATTTTTGATGGTTAACTGGTTACTGGGTGCTCTGTGTGCTGCTTAGCTAAGTTATAAGATTAGGTTAATTATGTGAAAAAGTGCGAGGATATAGGTGGTAGGGGATAGTTTGCAAGATGATCTGTTTGCTGGTGCTGTGGTCTCTGGCGAAAAAGGACATGATCGTGTTCCTGCTGGCAGGGATCCAAGCTGGGAGTTGGCGACGCAAGTGGGACATCCTCATGAAATACTTCATCTTCCGGATAATGGTGGTACTGCGGCCGTGGTTCAGGATCCCTTTCCATCATATACTGTCTCTCCTCCATTTCCTCTGAACTTCTTGGATAGATGGGCTTTCTCTGAATTGGAACTGGTGCAAAACTTTTCATATTTCTCTCCGGTTTTTGCCTTATCAAGCCCTGATTCCGCGGTAGGAAGCCTACAGGTTTCACACCCCAAAATCTCTTTGGTGGATTGGGGGTCCTTGGGGGATTCTGACCAACTTCATCGCTGCAATCCAAGCCCCTTACAATGTTATTCATGTAAATAGAGGGCGGTATACGTTTCCTGTACTTGGGTCTTGGTCTGGGAACTATTTGTTTATTAGACACAAAATAGTCCCTCTGCTGTGGTCCCACTGGTGTCATTTGTTGAATTGGCTTGGCAAAATCTCGCTCGTACAAAATGGGCTCCACATAGTTTTTAACGGGCTTTCGAAAACGATATGATGGAGGTGGTCTTGGACTTGCTGCTGGGTGTTAAGAAATTCATTTAAGTATTATTTAAGGGGCATTTGAGCATAGTAATTATTTGCATTCTATACTTACATGGCCCTTGGGTGGGCATAAACTGTGGACACAGATTAGTATCCTGCTCTTCGGTGTCCTCACATGGTTCCTCAGTGATGGGAGTAGCTCCATTTTCAAACACTTTATAATCTTTAGGATTAAAAATTCTGGTTAAACTACGTTTAAAGTTACTTGAATTTACCTTTACCTTCGTCATCATCACATCCTGAGAACTCCGACACCGTGATGCTTTTCACTTCTTCGTCGCAACTTTCTGATGTGGTGATTTCCGGATTGGAAGTTGAAGTAGAAACAGTAGTCGGCGGCACGACCGTTGTGGTGGTGGTGTTAACTTCCGGTTGAAGCTTCAATTCGGCAGGTTCGGTGGTCATGATCACCTGAATAACCTCGCTGGGTTGGCTGGCATTATCGAGCTTGATCTGCGGGGGATCGGGTACTTTCGGTGACTTTGCCCTGGAATTCTTTTTCCTGTTCCTTAAAGCCCTCAATCGCTTTAATTGGTTTTCTGTAAAAGGTGGTTGTGTAGTCGAGGTTGTAGAGCTAGTTGTTGTAGTTGGAGCTGCAGACGTTTCCTGTTCAGTTGTTGTTTCCGGTGACACTTCTGTGGTGCTGGTTTCCCCTGGAGATGTGCTCTCTTCTAGAGTTGTTGTTTCCAATGTTGAGGTGCTTCTTGATGTTGTGGTATTTGTTTTGATCTTTGGTACTAACTTTCTTATTTTTATGATTTTTGAATCGGTTGTTGTTTCAGTTGTTGAACTCAATGGTGTGCTTGTGGTTGAATTTATTGTACCATTATTGGGTAGTGCCAGTAGCTCATTTCGTGCGGCACTTTTAATGGCTTTACGTCTTGGATCGCATTTCTTGGTTTTAGGTTTCACTGTGGTACTTGGCCTTTCAGTTACCAGGGTGAAATTGGCGCAGGGATCCTCCTTGAGCAGCGGTGTTCTTAGCAGGAGTAATCTAACGAAACACGGATGTTCAATGGGTAGACCTTCCTCGAAAGTTGATTCACAGGGTGGCAAAAAGTCCATGCACTCCTCCTTGCTCTCCTCATAGTCATCGAAAATGTGGCTAAATGGGTCCTGTGCCTCACCGCTGTCATCGCAACCTATCGGAGCTGCTGGCAAAACAGAAATATCTCTCTGATCGCGACCATTGCTAGGATAGTCCTCCGCCTCGCGCAGCATCATATCCAAAAGTTGCATCTCCAAAGGCGAACTAAAGGGGAATAAAAATATAAAACCTATTTAATTTTTTCCCCCAGCTTATTACAACTTACCCAAAAACTGAAGGTCCAACAAATAGCACCCAAAGTAGCGGCAGCATCATCATGATTCGAGTGTTTGGGTCGATGGTTTCCATGGAAATGTTGCCCCAACCCGAGCGACATTTGGCTTTTGTTGAGTTCACGTATCTGTCGGATGCAGTGCGCTGCACTCTCACTTTCTGTCAATTGAGACATCGTTCTTTCCGATCTGTAAGTCACCCGTGTCACCTCCACCTCCCCCCAATTCGAAATAATAGTTTTGTGGTCAGCTTTCTCATTAGACTCTAGTGTCATCCGTCTGGGCGCCGTCTTCGTTGCTCTGGTCTTGTTTTCATTTGTGTTCTCTACGTGACCTGTGCTGAGATCGGCGATTTGTGGCTTTTACTTTCCACTACGTTAATTTTTCGTTCTAGTCTGGGATACTGTATACAGCAATGTTCGATAAGAATATTCAAATATAGATATGTGTATCTACATATAAAAATTAATGAATTAAATAATTAAAAATAAAAGACATTAGCTGCAATAAAATTTTGATTGTAAGATTCTCAAATTTTAAAACATTAATATTTTAAATAAGACGACAGCAAAATTAATATAATTATCATAGTGTATTCCGCTCTCTGTTTGCCGCTTTCATTTTTCACGTGTATTTGCTATTTGCTTAATTTATTTAATTTATTATTGTAACGTTTGATTCAACGTCTTATTCGCCTTGTTTCCGTTTTATGGAAATTACTTTTATTGCCACCATCGCGTGGGCCAAAAGAGGGTGGAGGTCCGTGGGTTCTACTACCCAGTAATTAATAGCCATCGAATGCTTGTGGTTTTCACGAAAAGCAAACAATTGGCTGCCATTCTTGGTTCAATTGGCCTTCTGAAAACATCTGAATACTTTGAAAAGCAGTTGTTAAGCGGCTGGTTAAGACGGCATGGTACAGAAAGTATAAAAAGCTGTGGCCGCTAATTTGCTCTATTAAATTGTTGTGTACTGAATTACCAGTTGTTTTTATAGTTCGTGACATTTTTTAGGAAACAGTGGAAGTTAGAAAGTGCTGATAATTAGCAAACACTTTCGCTTGCTGATGTATTTAGAAACAAACAAGGAAATGATTTTCATAAATTGTAAATAATATGTTAAGCATCATGACAATAATAGACTCGGTAAATTATATTTACAAACTGCTAGCATTCTCTTTAGGGATCACTTTATTTAATTGCCGAAAATCTGCCTTACTCTCCCACTGGCTTTTTGACCTTGTGCCTGCCACATTCCCAAATGTCAGCTGGCGAAAAATGCGTGTTTGGAAATGAGCTTGGGACGTCCTGTCATTACCAAATGGCATTCGCGTGTAATTTGTCTTGTCTTTCTGGAGGAATCTTTACGACTTTCCAGCTGTTTAATGTAAAAATCTTTACTTGCTCGCGGCGTTTGTTCTCAATCAATATTTGCCCGCCAGCCAAATATTTTCCAATCAAATGGAGACCACAAGGACTACAGTTTACATAGAAAATATTGTGTTTAAGGCGCATATTAAATGAAAATCGCTCGGCTGGTATCTGAAAAAGGTTTGCCCTTTTCCCTGTTATCTCTGGTATCCTTGTTATGCGGAACATGCAACATTTTTTGGGGCCTCAGCACGCAACACTCACTGAATTATGTTGACAGAAGCGTATCAATGTCACGGCTGAAAGGGGAAAAGAGTGAGGTTACGGGACTTGAGACATGACAGATGGCTCGAATGCCATTAAGGCGACAAAATAACACATCAGGAGAGTACAGTGGAGGCGCCCTAAATCTAACACCCATATATGTACATATGTCCTTCTAGAGCTAAGAATGTTGATATATTAAATTTAGTAGAAAATAAATTCAACAGCTGAAACTAAAATGTTTCCACAATTTTTGTAAGAAATTAAATATTGATTTAAGTATTTTCTTTTCTATATTGTTACATATTACAAAAAAACTTTAACAAAACTTAATAATGACAAAAATATTTTTAAATCATAGCAAGGCCAAGAACTTTAGAGCCATGTAAATAAATAAATACACCCAAGTGTATGCAATGTAAAATGGCTTCAGTATGTAAAGTAATCAACAGATGTCGCTCGTCTCATACTTAGACATTTTTGACATATAAAGAAGTTCTGCTGGTTATTCTCTTACAAAACATATTCATATCGGTTTGCTTTAAGTAAGCTTTACTGTTCCTTGAAGAACTACTAGAAATCTGAGATCACCGGAAGTTTACACAGGTGCGTTTTTGGGGTTAGGCGAGTGTGGTATGGTCTTGCGCTGAGTCTCGTGTTAAGCGATGTCGCGTGGACATCGTGAGGTTCGGCGGTTCACACTTCGGTTTGGTCGAGTTTGAAGCTGTTGAAACGGCCTCGAGTGGCGGCCCACTGCCACTGACACTGATATCTACTGGCGATCAATGTAACCGACCGAAAGTTGATAAGAGTTCGCCGCTTCATCGTTGGCCAAGTCACCTGAAGTAACGTGATGGATCGAATTTTTATAGCGACAGTACGCTAATTGCTGAAAAGTTTGCACGGCTGCACATCACTGTTGAGTGGCGAACGAAAATTTAATTAAAAGTTTATTTTTAAGTCAGCTCTGATTTTCGCAAGAACTTATATTGATACTTTAGTTTCTACCTATAAAGTTAGTCTCTAACTTAAGTTAAACACGCCCGCAATAAAACATCATATGAGTAGTTATTTTTATGTGAAACTTTATATTTCATTTCAGTTTTGTATTTTTTTTGGTTTGTTTTGTATGTTTAAATACTTATTAAAATTGTTTTTGTTTTTTGTTTTTATTTTTCGTTTTTGTTGCTGTGTGTTTTGTTAGCTTCTGCTTTTCTGTTGTTCTTTGTGTGTGTGTCCGTGTTTTTTTGTTGGTTTTCCGTTTTGCTAAATAAAGTTTTGCGATTTTTTTGAGATTTTTTCTTTGCGACGGTAGCTAATGTTTACTATATATTATATAGTAATTAAATAGATAGATGCATGTATGCGCTTGTGTGTGTCTGTGTGACTGTGTGTGTCTATGCATTTGAGTATGTGTGTGTGTGAGCTGGTGAGTTTGGCCTTTAGCTAAGCCTTAGCTTTCTGATCGATCTCTATCGTTCTGCATTCGTTCTTTTTGCTTATCATTTTAGTAATATTTGTTAGGAATGGAAAAAAATTACAAGCCATAAAGGTAGAAAAAAACTTTACAAATTACATTTTCAAAGAGCACAGTAGAGGGGTAGAAAGTGACGGAGACGGGGCGAAGAAAGTCGGCGAGAGATGGCACCCCGTCTATTTACAAAAGTATTTGTTCTCCAGCCGCTGGCAGTAGTCGCAGATCAGCTGGCAGCACCGCCCATTGTTGAACCGGCACCGGCATTTCTCCACCTGCTTAACCACCTGGGTGGTGTAGCCACGCCCACAGCACAGGGTGCCACAGTTGTCCGGATGCAGGCACTGCCGATCCTTGGTGACCGCGCAGTAGGAGGGCGAGGTCTCCAGATAGTACAGCGTGGTGTATTGCGATTGTTGGGGCTGTAAAGGGCAATTATTTATTAGTTTTTAGTTGGTTTAGTTGAAGTTTTAAAATATTAACAAAGTCTCTTGTTGTTAAAGCCTGTTTAGTGAACAAAAAGAAGGACTACCTCGACTATCAGATACCCTTTGCTCCATAGGAACCAATTCCCATTATAGATCTACCTTTTCAATTGTATTCTACATCTATTTCTACATGTACTCTACTTTTCTTTGAAGAACTTACTTTCTTGCGTCGCTGCTTTGGCTTTTTCATGCGACTCGAGGACACCTGGCGCATTGATCGCTGGTTTGGCGCCTTGCGAATGGCCTCGTTGTACTTTTGCCTCAAGAGCGTGGCTGTAGCATTGAAGTCGGCCATCTTCTTCCAGCAAGTTTTCATCGAACAGGAGCCGGATACGCCGTGGCACTTGCACTTGTCCATCATTTGCGAGGAGACAGCTTCGATGCCGACCTGAACAAAAAGTTAAGTTAGCACAGGTATACTATAAAATATATCCTTCTGCTCCTTAAAATATATCACTTTACCTCTGAGTCATGTCGCAATATCTCGCTGACCTCGTCTCCATCTCCACCGCGCAAGTCCAGGAAGCTGCGTGTCACCCGCTTGCCGTGCTTCAGATTGTCATTGCAGCCGCCCCACTGGAAGTCCTGCGCCTCCCTGTTGTGCTTTTTGGGCCCGCAGCTGCACTTGGTCATCCGGCCCTCGGCACAGGCCCTGGCTATCGAGTGGGTCATAGCGGCCGCCGTGAGCGCGTGGACGAAGGCCGTCTCCTTGTAGAGCTTCTTGAAGATGTTCCGCTTGCCGCGCGTCTCGATCGAGCAGTTCCAGCGGTCGTAGCGGAACTGTTCCTCGCAGTGGGTGGTGGCCAGACGGCGGGCCTCGCTAAGGGTTCCCGGCAGTCCCGTCTCCTTGCGACACTGGTGGTTCTGACGCCGCGTGGCAGGCATGTATCTGCAGGGTCCGCCCACTTGGCCCTGCGAAGTGAACACCGCCATCACCGTGTGCTCCGAAATGAAGTGTTCGCTGGCAGACATAAAGTATTCGAAATTTCTCATTAGAAAAAGATAGAGGTATTTTTTAAAGTTATTTTTTGAGCTACATCACAATTAAATTAAGTTTTTATTATAAACAGGAGAGAATTCTATAGTCGAGTTCCCCGAGTGGGCGTGGCAACAGACAGACGGACAGGGCCAGATCGACTGGGCCATTGATCCTGATCAAGAATATATATACTCTATATGGTCGGAAACGGATCTTCCTACCTGTTACATAGTTTTCAACGAATCTAGTATGCCATACTCGTAGAGTCAGAGTAAGGAAAAATTTGTGTTGAGTGTCAAGTCGAAATAGACCATACAGTCAGTCAACTTATATAGTGCGGCAAGTGAGGTTCGATCTTAAACAAAAATTATTTTCTGATTTTAAACAAAATAAGATTTTTGGTACGTATGAACACACCATTGGTATGAACATTGACCATTGGTTTACCTAAGCTCATATCATTGCCAGACAACAAGGTGCTGCCACCATCCGCAACAAAAAGATGGAACCCTCGTTATCCAATACTAACAAATCGGAACTTCTCGACGAACTACGAGCGGAGAGAGCTCTGCAAGATAAATATTTAAAAGACTTCTGCTCAATGGCGGATAAGCTAAGACACTTAGTTGATGGCACTGTTCCCAGCAAAATTGAGACCTATGAATATTTGGAAAGTTCCGACGGTGACAGCAATCGTTCTCTCGAAGAAGAGAAAAAGCTAACTATTTTTTTCTATAAAATGCGGTGCGATCTAGAAAAAAATTTAAGAGAGGTTCAAGAGAACCTCAAATATTTAGACGAAGTCAGGGAGTTGGGAGTTATCTGGGACAATATACAATATATATGGTAGATTAAATGGATGAAGGAAGTGCAAAAGATATACGATAGACACGATAGCTGCTCCTTGTGAAGATTCGATGAAGATGCTAATTTGACTGACAAGTGCGATTCGAAAAATGTAAAACAATTCGAGTGTTACTTTATTTATGGTTAAATTATAAAAAAACTCAGCTTGTGGAAATGCGAAAGATACATTTCAAAATTTTCTGGGATATCGAAAGATATTGGGGAATAAAATCAGAAAAATATTTACAAATTAAAACAGGTATACAAATTGCAACTATTGTTTAGTTTAAAAAATGTGTGAGATTCGGTTTTCTAACTATGTATATATTTTGTGTTTAGCACATTTTTGGATATTAACGCGACACCTATATTTGGTTCGCAGAACTATGTACATGAATTTTACACAAATTGTAGCGCCCAATGCTTCCAATTGTAGCGGAACTTGTATGAAGCCTTGTGTCCGAGCAATCGGTAAAAATACCGTTTCAAAGAGAATTTTAATGTTGTGCGCGTACTTACTTAAATCAATAAGTTATTTGAACACTGAATAATTTAATTTAATCAATTAGCAACGATCAACCTTAGTATTGCACAATCGAAATTCTGAACTACGAAGTTTTTACTGCTAATAATAAACCGGCACATGAGAAACTTTTATTTGATTTATCAAAAGTTACAACACGCATGCTAGTATGGCCTTCTTTTATCAGTTTTCTAGAAATAGCAGAAGGAATTTCCTTGAATTGGTTTCTCATACCATATCTGTTTCTTAGTATTTCGGAGCTTATTATGAGAATGCAAGTATCTTTGAATTATTTCAAAAGGAAGCCGCCGCTGCACCTTACCCGCTTCCTGGCCAGCGTCGGTTATCATTTTGTGGCATCCACTCCGCCGCGGGACTGTAGAGTATGCTGATTTGCAGGAAATCTTAAATTCTCATAAAACTTAAGTGCATCGTAAATTGGCGTATGAGTAACGAGCTCAGCATATCTGCGGCTATCGGGCTATCTGGCTATCCGACTATTTCCGTCTCCGTCTGCGCCTCGAGGCACCGATTTTCCCCACATTTCCCCTTTCCTTTCCTTCTCCGGTTGATTTGCCCCAACTGCCCCCCAATTCGATCCAAACTTTCGCCACTAAAAGTCTGTTGATAATATTCCATTGAGATTTGTACTTCATTTTCCGCTAGCTCACTTTTTATGTGAAATTAATTTGCCACATTTTCGCAATTAATTAATTAATTGAATGTTTGAAATGTTTACAAGATGTTTCGACTACACTTGTGGCATTTGTTTGGATCCACAAATTCGCCGCTGCGGCTGGCCAATTTTTATCTATTTATCTCCCGCTGTTTTATTTCGATATTTGACGTAGTTTTCGGCTTGATTAAAATATCATTTGACGATTGACGAAAACTAGTATGAATTGGAATTTAATTGGGTGGTCTGGTGGGGGAAAGTTTTTATTTTTTGGTTTTTGGCCTAGAACTTAAGACAATAAAACAGATTTTTTATCATTACACAGATTGATTCGTCTTATACTTTATCTATAGTCATAAGAAGTACACAAAATGTTTATTTGAATTGTCATGTGTCGATCAGAAGATCTTTAATCCATGAGACCTATTGTGAGTTTGTACTGCCCCGTCCAACACCCTTGGGGTCTTCAATTACAGCTCAAAGCCCATGTAAGTCGTCATGTAAGCTTTGCATTGTTATCACATCCGATTTGGTTGTTGCAAGTGTAGTGCAAAGCGCATTAGGCAAAGCCCCAACCAATGACTCCCCTTTTACCCATTTCAAGTTTGGATAATGTGTGTCGCCTTAGCCATTGAAAACATTGAGGAATTACAAGCCATAAGCTTGGGTAGTGGGAACGGGTGGAAGCTTGGAGCTAATCCTTTTGACAAAACGTTTACGGGCCAAAATGCCAGACAATTAGCTCAGGCAACTGGCTAAAACAATTAGACAGGCATCTTAGGAGCCACTTTAATATCACAAATTTCAGCCCCCGGCCAAATACTGCGGAGCACATAGATATAGATGCGTATCTCGCAGATACAAAGTAGTCGAAACCTATTAAAAAGGCCACAGAGCAAAACAAACTGTGAAGAGTTGGTGGTTAGGCCAAACAACAAATTGATGGACAGACGGACGGATGTGTGCCAGCAAACATGCGGGGGAGTGTGGAGGGGGGGAGGGAGGAAGATAGCGCCGTAAAACAAAAGTGTTGATGGATATTTTCCTCGTGCGATGATGACGCTGAAGTTGTGTGCTTTGAGTGCTCTTTTTACTCGCTTTTCCCTCATTTTCCCCTCTGCATTTGTGGAGATTCATCAAATTTTCAGAAACGTAAAATATTCAACACACACAGGTGCACTGGCAAAGCACATGTATAAATCCCTTTGTGCTGCGGCAAAAGCATTTTATGGACTTTACAGTTTTTAGTTGCTTCTGCTGCTGATGCTGCCCCAAACAGCATAGCAAATGCGCAACAGCAACAGGAGGCAGAGGTAGCAACTGCAGCAGTCAGCTATTGAAAGCAGTTCGAGAAACACCAAAAAAGAAAAACTGAGCAAAATGGGTACTTCAATAAAAATCATTAACATTTGATATTATTTTTAATCCAATTGATACAATTTTTGAAAGGTATAGATTAACTTTACAGTGCTAACAAAACAATGATGAGATACTCTAGAAATGCTTCCAATCCATATGCCCACTTCTCCCTGTGTAGATACCGATAAAAACGGAAATCAACCCAGGCGTGCATCCATAAAATCTTTTTTAAAGTAGCATAAGCATATCGAAAGCTGAAAATGCTCTCTCGACTTGAACTTTTTTATGGACTTTTTACCATTTGCATTTTATTGCCAAAACATAAATGCAGCTGCTAGCCACGCACCGTTCGGCTTCTTCCCGTACCGAAATGGATTGCTTATTTTTAAAACATTTGACTTGCATTGGGCTACCAGCTGTCCAGTCGATTTCTTTTCTGGGTGGCGGCAAAATGTTTGTTTGTTTGCTGGCCGCTTGTTTTGGTTTCCTCTGTTTGCTTTTGGCGTAGCTGTCGCATAATTCACCCCGGCCCGAAACGTTCAATTAAAACGCAAGTGCAAATACTGTAACCCAATCGGATCGGAAAATTGATGAACTTAAGCAAAACGCGACGCGGTCGGTTGGCTTTAATTGATAGCTGGCAAATGAAGCAGAAGGCGCTGCTTCTGGGTTTCTCAGATTTTCCGACTTCTGTGCTTGTGCTTGTGCTTTTTGCTTAGCAGCTTGCTTGCTTGCCTAGCAAGAATGGGGCCAATGAGGCGTCATTTCTATGGGCAATTTGCTGAGAGACAAGCAGTTTTCTCAAATACTATATGGACACAAACAGTCGTTAATAGTGGCGATCATTAGGCCGACCCGCCTCATGAAGATTCGAGGAATATCTTTTTTCATTAAATGATTCAGTTGCTGGAGTACTAACTTATGTTACAAAACTAAAGATTAGTATAAAATCGTTTATATTTTACCGTTTTGAGATGCATTACTCATAATGAAACCTCTTCTTCCTGTGTAGCAGTTTCTGAGTCTCCAAAGAGGCTTTTAAAATTGTACCCATTAATTGCCATAACTCTTTTTCAATAATTCATGCAGACCCCATTTGTTTGGCTTTACAGCTTAACAGAGTCGTCTCCTTTTGTCATTTGTTGGATCTTTTTAAATCTTGCGCTGAGTCCGCTTCCTGCACCTGTCGGCTTATTTATTCATTCGTTTTATGGCACACGAAACACACTTCAAAATGCGTTGTAAATATTGCGCTTAAGCCGCTAAATTGCAAGCGGTAAAGGCGGTAAAAGCAGCCAGCAGCAACAATTGCTGTCAGCAAAAAAGGAAAAAACGGGGAAGGGAGGGAGCCAAATTGCAAGCGCGAAAACCGCAAGACAAACGTCCGCCCCGTTGGGGGGAAGTCCCCTTTCCATTTGTTTTTCCAGGACGAGGGGTCTCTAAATGCTGATGTATGAGATGTTGTTGTTGCTGCCCAATTTCGGCAGCGTTAAAACATAAAATATGCTTCCGCTCCCGCTTCTTTCGAACCCCCCATGAATAATGTTGTTGCAACAAGGGAAGGGAGAGCGCTGGTGCACTGAGAGAAACTATGGCTTACATTCAACATGATGCAAAACGGAAATATATGTTTACCATTCTTAGTTTATTGGTCTTAATGCAGTATCAAATAACACATTATTTTTTGGTCAGTATTTCAATCAGTATTATTTTAGATGTCCCATTTAATCTTGACGACTTTCTTGATTTTTTTTTCAGTGCTTGTGGGTGGTGGTTAGTGTGGGGCAGCAATAGTCGGTGGTTGTTTTTCGGCTGCAACTCGGCGCTTCATCATAAAAAGCGCATCCTTTTGCCCAGCTCCCTGTGCCGAAGATTATGGTCATCAATTTTGGCATCATCCAACAAACAGTTGTAGCCGTAAACAATGTCGCTTCCCCTCGGCAACTTCAGCGCAGCAGCAACAAATGTGCCCCCCGAGAGTTTGGCACAAAATTACAAAAAAAAAAAAAAGAAAACCCAAATCCAAAAAACAAAAACGGAGAACGGTAAAAGGCATTTTTATGGGCTGGCTCATAAAATTTGTGCATGGGATTTTGGACTCGAGCAGTAAGTAGACAATAAAATGACGTCGCTACTTTTTTGGATTTTTAATAAAACGTTGCGGCAAATGATTAAAAACAAAAAGCCATCCACTGCGTAGTAGCAACAACGGCAGCAGAAGTAGCAGCAGCAATCAATTTAGTTGCCCACCCAGAAAGCGAGGGTCGCTCGGCCACTTGCTCTTCCGCACTGGATCGCTATTTTAGTTTTAAAAGCATTTTAACGGCTTACTTAGGCTCATGTTGCCGGCGAGGCTGATGCTGATGCTGCCGCTGCGGTTTATTTACTCAAAACCGATTTCTGTGGCAAGCACGGAATCGGAAAATGCAAAAGCATGTGACGCCCCCTTTGGAATAGGGGCGGACCACCTTTATTCCTAATTTGTTTGCGTTAAAGTTTATCCGTAAGCAGGGGAAGCCTACCAAAAATGCCATGATGCTGCTGTTGCTGCTACACTCGAAAGAAATCCTTGCACTTCTGGCTTGATTACGCTGCATTTGGACTTAAGAGGGAGTCAAGTTGGTAATAAGCATATGTTGTTTAAATTGGAGTTTTTTTCTGAGTGCAGCGGAAGCTGATGTTGCTGATGCTGCTGCTGCGTGTGCGCCATAAAAATGCAATAAAAATCTTTACGACACATTTCGCCTGCAACCCTCACATTGGGGCAGAAACACAGCCTTACATATATTTACCCCATATATGTTTATATATATGTATAGGTGTAATCGTAGCGTACGGCACACTTCACACCTAGCATCTTCCGTTCTTGCCCCATGTTGCTACCGTACTGCACCGATGTTGCTACCTTAATGCATTGGCTGCAAGCCATTTTACGCCTAAGCAGTAAGCGCGATTACCTTCACCACGCCCCAAATATTAACTTAACTTAAAAATAAACTTCATTAACAATTACATATAACAACTCTAGGCAACAAGATCTTGTCGCTGTAAATACGATTTTGTTATCTTTGTTATTGAATTCAGATCTTTTAGTTGTGATAAGGTAAAACTATTTCTTTGGCACGTTAAGGATTGCCGATAACAATTTTGGCTTGGCTTTTGAATCTCCAAACAGAGTTTGTGACACGCCAATTTGAGCCTTAAGATGCCATATAGGTGAAATGGAATTCTAGATTAAAAATCCTCAAAGGGTGCGGTTGCACTCCAGTTGTGTGCGCCAAGCCTTTGTTTCTGCCACTGACTGCAGACGAATCGTGCAACATTTTAGCCCAACCATTGCATTTGACACTTATCATCCTTCAAGAACGGCAAATCTGCTTCGTTAACCATCAAAAAACTCCTCCTTCTGGCACTCAATCTTCAACTGCTTGGCATTGCAGCTTCCGCTTGTTGTTGCAGTTGCAACAGCAACATGCAGTGCACACAGCTCTCCCTTTCATTGAATACATTGCCAAACTATTTTTCAGCTAATATTAGATGATTTTGTTGTTGCTGCCGTTGCTGCCACTGCCGCGTTTATGGCTGGTATTTTCTCGTTTATGCTTGAACGGCATTCCAGCAATTTGTCTGCATTTCTTTTCATTTTTGTTAGCCGCTATAATTTCTCCAGCATTTTACAGAGATTTGTTGTTGCAGAGGTAATTTTGTGTAAAGACCGAAAATACTCCGCCAAATATAGACATCTTGTTACTGATTTATAAGATAGCCTTTGCATTTCAGAAATCAACTTCCAATTCCCTCTAAATTGAGACTTATTTATGGAATTGTCATAACATTATCTCTTCTCCGCCGGGCAATTAAAATTAATTGCTGGCATTTCGGTCCTCGGTTTTCCCGCTCTTCTCCAAAGTTTTCCCATAAAAATTGCCAGCGAATAGATTTAAATTAATTTTCCTGGCAATTTTCCTTTTAGCTCCAAGGCAACGACCACCAGCGGGGAAACAAAGCTTAAGCTTAGCTATTAATGATTAATTTTGCGACTTGGCTTGACTGTTTTTTATACACTAAGAGAAATGTTCGAAAATCATGATAATTATAATTACATTCATTAAAATCCAAATAACAGTAGATTTTATAGAAATCTTTGACTTTCTGTGAGATTTTAAACAATTATTTAAGCTTATAAGTTAATATAAACTTAAATATTTTCCTAAGTGCATGTGGAAGAATAGGTGGTGGAGTAAGAGCTTTGAATAAGAGACTCGCATAAAAATTAAACATCAACGCGAAACGCAATCAACATTAAAAGTTTGCGAGGGAGCTCTTGGCTTACATTTTATTTACTTTCCCATAAAAGAGAAACGCACGGGTATAAACCGATAAGAACCCGCATCCACGCCCAGAATTCTGGCTCAAACCGAGAGCCATGGACTCCAGACTCACTTGCTCTGTGGGATCCGGATCCACTCAAATGCGTTTCGCATAAAATGCGTTTTTATGACCATGACGAAAAAACGATCCTGATATCACACCCCGAGCAGGCCACAGCGAAGCTAAGAAGGAAACCCCCCGGCATCGCTTTCCACGCCATCATCAGCTCATTTCCCTCGGAAAACGAGAAACCTTTTGCGGGGGTGAAAGCGTGGCTAACATGGCCGCAATGATGTATTAATGGACGGTCACGTAAAGCTCGTAAGATTTTTACAAGCAACCTTCGCTTCGCGCTGGCCTGGCTCACAAAATGGCCTTGGAGGTGGTGTTTTCCTATATGCACTATAGGTTTTGTATGGGCGGGATTGAAGTACCATCGCACACATTCCTCGACTCTTTCCCAGCTCTCCAAGTTGTTCATTGAGTGCTAATTAAGCAAAAATCCCGCCCCACAAACGAGGCCAAGTTGGCGCCATATACACAAAAAAGATGCCACAACCAACAGGCAACATCCACGCATAGATTCAGATTCAGATACGGACACAGATACACATACAGATACAGAGACAGATACAGATACACGTACTTGTACCAGATAGAGATACAGAAAGGTCTGTGCTTTATTCTCTAAACAAATCAAATGCTGCCACGAAGGCATTCAATCAGTTGAGTTCACTTGCTGGCACTGTTGTTGTTATGAGGTGATAAAACAAGTTCATGTTGCACGGATCTCTTGCCTTCTGGCATCTTCTGGTCTGCTTTCGATTTGTAAACTTTACAAATTCGATTATTGGCCTATTAGTCGAGAGTAGTTTCCTCCAGAGCTTGGCAAGATCGATTGTAAATGTATCATTCCAGTTAATGAATATTGATGCCAGCATAACAAAACGCATAAACATTGGAAAACAAACTAGAAGCAACAAATCAAATGCATTTTTAAACATAAGCGTAATGGAGGAAGTGTTTTAAGAAAATGGTACAATCTTTCAGGGAATGTCGCACTCTGTTAAGATTCTCTAAAAATACTGTTATGAAAATATTTTTCCTAAACTCAATTTTGCCACTCCATATTCCCAATTTGTTGGCCGCTTCCGTTCGTTGTTTCCACTCAACACTCTAACAAATTTAAGCCAAACAAATGACCAAACACAAACGAAAAATTCAGAGGAACAGATGCACAGAAAGAAAAAAAGCCAAAATTCCTTAAAAAAGTCATTTGATTTTTAAATTCTTAAGAAAAGGTTTTTCAAAAATTATTAAGACATCATTCGCTACGATTTTCAAACTCATCGTTTTAATCTTTGCTTTTGGAAGTTCTTTTGAATATTTTCTTGAGTGCATTTGATTTAGAAAAACCGAGGGGCTGCCGATTTCGGAATTGAAAAAAACTTTTGCTGTGACCACACAAAATTCGCTGGTCTTCTCGTCGCATTTTGCCAGCCGGCTGTCAACGCCAAGAAGCGCTTAAGCATTATTAATCGTTTTCGAAATGAACTGTGCGCCATGATAATGAGCGGCGAAATATGCAATGCAAATGCACTTGCCGCGAAAAAGAGTTTGACAATCCGATGGATGTGGCGGGGAAAGTTGCAGCAGCAGATCGCCAGTCACATCCATTGGCATCTGCTGTATAGCTGCTGCTCTGTTGGCCAGAAAGGCAATTTTGCATAATTTCCGAAACACATGTTGCCTTCAATCATGCGAGAAAGAGCAGCAAGGGCTGGCAATGGGAAAGGGTATGGGTATGGCTTGTAGGGAATATGGGATATGGTAAAGCGCCCCGAGGGCACATAGACAAATTGACTGACTGACTAACTGCTTGACTGCATTTGAATACATCTGACTGCCTGAGTGCCTGCTGAATGCTGCCTGTTGAATTTTACCCGGGAATCGCAATGCGACTGGCAGTCAGTCGGGAAGCAAGTGAAAACGTAGCGGAAAGCATTTTAATACTAATTACAAAGAATTTGTGCCGCCGCCACTTTTACTTTTTGCCCTCTTTTGCCCAGATACTCTAACTGAAAGAGCGCAACCCCATTGCGATATCTTTTATAGTTCGGATTGTAAATTATTTTGCCCTCAATTCTCAGAAAATATTTATTTGGACAGTTACAAAAGATATGTAGTATTGAGAAACCTGAATATTTTGTACAAAATTTGCTAGTCTGTTCAATTGGTTTTTATATCCTTTTTGTAAAAGCGCATCAAATATTCATTGGTAAACTGCACTTTTCCCACAACTCACTCTCACTTTCCAGTGGGTCATCGCTCGTAGCCTGGCTCTACTTTTTTCTGGCTCGAACTCTTTGAATTTTTTCGATTTCCGAAAATAAATGTTAGCGCATCGCCTGCGGCACAGGACTGCGTTTTAATTGGAAAACACGGAGAGCAAAGTGGAGTTCCCAGCTCCATCTCCAGCTCCAGCTGTTGGCGTTCGTATCTTTATTTCGTTTTTATTTTTGAGACCTCGAAGGCGGCGGTAAAATCACTTTAATCAAATCGTTTTATGACAGCGCGCTCACTCGTTGCGGAAAAAAGGCAGGAAAGTCAGAAAAAGCCGACAAATGACACACGCAGACGGTCACAAAAGACACATGAACGTCATTAAGTAAACAATTGGCTGGGAAATCGTGTGTATTTGTTTGTGTGGAACACGGGTGGGTGGCAGGTGAGTTTTCCCAGTTTGACATTAAACGCGTGTTAATTTCATTTAATTTGGGCCGTGATTCGCCCAAAGGGGAAAATGGGCTGCGGAGCAAGGGGGGCTTCAGACATTCACGGTAAACGACCCGTCCGTACTTCTGTTCATCCATCAACGCCCCGATCGCTCAACTCGCTGTGAATTTTCCCCCAACTGCATTTGTCAATCAGCGTTTTTCCTCTCAGTCTGTGGCATTTTCCTCTCATTTTCCTTTTTTTCTTCGACTGCCATTCAAGGTCCATCATCTCTGTTCCTCGCTCTGCTATTTTGCTCTTGAATTTCGCCTGTGCAAAGTGAAATTTACTGGAGGGATCCAGAGGGAGATATTCTATATGGTTTGTGTCTGGGCGATCACACAACGTTTTGTCAAGTGGATATTTATGTTCCGGGCTATGATCTACAAAACTTGAGATGTCAAGTGGGTGGTGCGGTTTATTGATGTGGTGTGGTTGGGGGCCAAAAGTGATACCAGCTAATAGGAAAGTTCTTGGGGTCTGAGTGGGCTGCGATATGGGGCAAGAGGGTGGACTGATTTGGGGACCTATCAGGTTCGCTTAAATATTAGCCAGCTAAATTAATTCATTTTGGAAATACTTTTGACATTTATTTCGTTACGAAATCTTCATAAATTGTGGTACAAATAAAGGAGACATATTTAAACCAATTTTTATATCACAGTGCGGCGGATTTATTTTTTTATAAGTCATTTACTGCTGTATCAGTAAACTATGGTAATTTACTTATTAGATGACACTTAATAATGCTGATGTTAAATCATTAAAATGAAATTTTATTTTAGATTCCTATACAAACCTCTTTCCACAGAAATTACTAATTTTCCATTTCCTTAAGCTTGCTGACTAAACATCTTTCTTTCCAGATTCAGTCACATTACTCCCCAACCTCAAACCGAGCATATCCATTTCATTTTACCCCTCGACATGCCCACAAATTGAATTAAAATACCCAGCATGTTTGTTTTTTTCGGGGTAGCATTCAATGATGATGTCGTGCTGTCGGCTACTTCTTAACTAAGCTCCTGTTTTTTTTTTATTCTTTTTTGAGAATCTTTTTTTATTCCTCATTTCCATAACTGTTTTCGGTTGTCTGATTGGCTTGGAAAATTCGGAGATGCTTGGCTTTTATTTGGTTTTTATGTCGCCGCCGTTGTCGCGTCTTTTGTTCAGGGTCAAATTGGCCATATATATCGATCTGAGGAGTGATTCCATCCCACAAAGAAATGCACATTAGCACCTACGACACTCGACGACAAGTGCATCAAGCGGTGCCATCTTGGTAACACCTCTGAAGCAGGCGAGATGAAAGCAAATGAATCCGGAGAGGCGGCTTAGACCATTAGGCTTCAAGCCTGAGCATCAATTAGGCTTAAAGACCCCGCCAACGATGTTTGACGGCATGCCATGACTCTTGTCGCTAATTTGCGCAAATTATGTGCCGGGCCTCTTAAAGTACCGCAAAGTGAGTGCCAACAGCCCAGCCAACCCAACAGCCCAGCAATCCCGGCCAGGAACCAACCATCCAAAACTCCAATTATGTCAACAGCAACCGCGGCAGGCGCAACATCAAAGCCCAGCCAGGCGGCCTGTCTTGCGGCTCCTCACCTCTTAGAGACAGCACAAAGCCGGGAAAGCGGGGAAAAGCAGGGCAAAAGCCGGGAAAAAGTGCATGGGATGCCGCCACGCGGACAACATGTTGCTGCGGGACAGGTTGCAGCAGCATTTCTTCGGCGACAATCCGTGGCAGACAAGATCAATTGAGTCTTGAAGGGCGCAAAAGATATACTCTTAAAAAAAAAGAATAGAATTCACTTATGGCAAGTCAAAATAATTTATAATTAGCAAAGAATAAAATTGCTTTAAGTTTTCTATAAAAATAGTTAAGGCTGCATCTAAATATTCTAGGAAAGTGTTATAATCATTATAGAATTACAAATAAAGTCAATTAATTGACTAGCTCGTTGACGTAAGAGTTTGTTTTCATAACTATCTCCCATGTCAAAACTCCAAGCATTCTGCAATAGATATTTTCCAAAGAAAACAAAAATACCCACAAACGCCAATCGCTTGCGAAAGTTATCATAACCCGAGCAAAGGGTTAAGTAAACAGGAACGTCAACGCTTTGTAGGTTAAACCGTTTAGACAGGATGTACGAGTATGTGAGTGGAGAATGGGAAATGGTGGGGGGTATTTGGGGCTTGTGACTGCAATTGGGAGTCGCAAACTGCGTGTGGCAAAACGCTTAGGCCCCCTCTTTGATCTCGCCCTCTGACGCTTTGATGTGCGGTGCGTGCCTCAAGGTCCACAAAACTTCAAGGTCCCAACTGCGGGTGTATCTGTATCTATGCCTTGTATCTGTATCCACATGTGTGTGGAGCAACTCGTTGTTTGTCTTTGATGCAACTTCCTCAATGCGCTGCCAAACTGGCAAACTGGGAAAACTTTGGTCCAGAGACAGAGACAGTTAAAAAGATGGATGATGAAACGGTGGGGCGGGGGCGAGGGATTGCTCCGCGGCAGATGAGATCAAAGGCAACTCGAAAAGCCATCACGCTTTTAGACACACGACCAAAACACGGCAAACTCCAAGAAATGAAATAAAACAGAATCAACCGCATCTTGCACTTGGCTGCCACCTAAGACAGCATTTGTAGGTGCACTAAGAAAAATATTTCAACTCAAAAGAATTTAGAATTATAATAAAACGAAGCCAAATGCATCTTATTATTAAAGAAGAAAATTGGCTCAGGGGTATCTGCTAAATGAAATCAAGATAGAATTTTTGGTTTATAAAAATAATATATTTTTCCAAGTGTGCAACTGCATTTGGATCTTTAATCTGTTTCTGCATCTGCTCCTCGAAGTTTGTCTTACTTTTTACACCTTTCAATATGTGTGTTTTGTTGTCTGATTTTAGGCTTCACGCTTGAATCGCTTTGGAATCCGGCTTCGAGCTGCCTGATGATTTGTTTAAGTCATTTGGACGATTTTCTTTACGCACTTTCCGATGATTACATGAAAATGCATTTTATGTCATGGGAACGCTGCGCTGAGGCAGCCGAATGCATTCTATTGTTGTTGTGGCAGTTGCAACCCTCGGAAATGCAGTTTCTTTTCGGTGCTCCGGAGTTGTTCGCCATCAGCAGCATCGACACAGAATCATCGGCATTTCTGTGCTGGCATTTTTATTGGGTTTCATCATGGCCAATTTATGACTCCGATCTCGCTTTTGTGTGCTGCTCCCTCGTCTGGCAGCTGCTTTTTGTTTAAACTTTTATGGCGCAGCTTTAGCTTTTTCTTTTGCCCGCCTTTCATTTCAACAAAAGGACATTCGGCATAAAGGAATTTACCCAAAACGGGAAAAACTTATTCACAAAAAAGTCCAAAACGAAGACGGAGTAGAACCCCAGTTTATCATTAAGAGACAAAAACCTCAGCAACGGAAATGCCATCAGGAGTTGGAGGAATAAAAAGATGTCGAGAAGCAGTCCAAGTTGAGAGACAACGGCCTCATAAAACGCAGCCATCAAAAACGACAAAATTAAAAAGTTCAAATGGCAAATGGCAGGCAAATTGTTGGCCGTAAAATCACTAGAAAAAGCTATGGAAAACATTTTCCATAAACAACGACGAAGTGCTAATACTTTAACCGACTTGAAAGATAGGAATATTCCAGAGTCGAATAATCGCTAATTTATTAGCATAATGATGTGAAATTCCTCGCATGCTGATCCTCAATTGGGTAGCTAATATATGGGTTTTATAAGAGATGGAAAAATGCAAAATAAAAATATCAGCTAAATTTATATTTAGTGGAAATTAGGTTAAGGTGTTGGTGGTATGCGATCAGGCTAAAAATCAGTTAATAATGTTTGCATATAAATTCGCTTATTCATACTAATCAAACCAAAGTGAACCTACTGTCAGCAGAAAATGAAGTAGTACAAGAAAACAAGAACTGCCTGAAATTACATTTTTCAGTAACAAGTACAGGGTTCATAAGTCGTCCAGCTGCTGCCCCTCATCCTGTTGTTACGCCCCATTACCAAATCTGAACCTCAAGACCCGCCGACATTTTCATTGTCGTCTTATTGAGACAAATAAATTTCGGGTGGTGCCACATGGCGATGCCAACTGCAGTCGTCGCAGAATTTGCCTGGATATTTTTTTTTAATTTTGCGGCGAGAGTAAGAAACAAAACTTTGCACATAATCGTTATCGTCGATGTTGAAAGGAAAAGCCCTGGGAAAATCCCACAGGAAAACCCCTCGACTTGACCATAATTTGCGGCCAAAACAAAGGCTTTTCTTGTGTCTTGGAAATTAGCATTTTTATGCTTCCGCCAGGGTTACACACAACCCACACTCGACTCGACTCAACTAAGATGATATAGTCGAAAAGTTTTTATCCACAACAATGGAAACTTGCACCCATAGTTGGCATACAGACATCCAATGAGGTAAGGACATGAAAGCAAGGACATAAAGGCCGGGTGAGGCAACCAAGGAAACGGTAAGTAAGTTTTAATTACTCTTTGACAAATATTGAAGTTCGGGAGTTGCCAAAGAAGCGCAGGGAAGGGACCTTGTCTTACGCACAATTAAACAGATTTTTGCCGCTTATAAGGCCAATGAAATCACGGAAGGGCACAAAGACAGTCTGGGATACAGCAGATACGGATACGGATTCGAAACTCAGATCCGTTGGGGTTGTAACAACATAATTCTGCGCCGTATAATGTCATAAATGCCTGTTAACAAAACAACAGACGACGGAGAACGGTGACGCAGACTGTCAAACATTATTACATTATTTGCCTTTTGCCTTTGGGTCCGTCAAAAGGCTGAATCTGAAACTGAAACCAACCCCGTGGCTTCTATTTTAGCATCTTTGGGATTTCTGGTTCTTAGACTAGCAACACTCATTGCCAGATCAACCCTGACATGGGAGATTAATTGCGCCAGTCTTTTACAACTCAGAGTTTTGTGTTCCGGCAACCGGAGGGAACTTCATCATCATCGAGAGTGCCCCCTGACAGCAATTATTAAATTTTCATTACATCCCCTAATCAGCATTTTGTGCATATTGATTGTGTAAACAGGCGTCACGCAGTCGCTCCAGAATCTCGTTCACATTTTGATTTCGAGCTCGGGCACGGGGAAATTGATTTCAAAGTCGAGTTATTTGGCAAAGGGTTAGTGCTGTGATTTGCTGGGCTGGCAAAATGGTTTAGGCAGGTGTTGAAGTGGCCAGCTCAAGGGGAATGGCTTTTTAATGGGCTCAATTGATTGAGGACCTAAATGGAATAATTATCAAATGGATAAAGGGGTTATTAAAAGGGTTGCCTACTTTTTTTCCTAAAGTCTTTGGCCTGTAGTCCGAGTATCTCACTGGCTAAATCCAACAATCATTGCCTAAACCAACTTCATTAAGGCACAAATGCAATCTGCTTCAAAACCAAACCCTTGCAAATCACATCGTGTGTCTTGGGCAACTTTGAGTGTTGATTTGACTTTTACGATTCGTGCTGACATTTCGAATCAATAAAGTCGCACTTTGCACTGCCACTGCCACCTGATCGCAATTACGGCGAATTTGGTGGGTCGGCAAGTGGGGGAAGCACACACACGCACACATAAACCAGTATTACCATCCAGTTTAATGGCCAACAGCAAACGATGTCTTGCTCAAATAAGCCGATTAATTGTAATCAAGCAGCGCGTCTAAATGGACACCGACTTCGTATTCAGCTGGGCCCGGAATCGAGCGGAACTGGACGTACTTTCTGGATGGGATCCCCTGTCTATCGATTTCTGTCGTCTGGCCGCTTGGGTCAATGCATGTGCTCGCAAGGAAATAAACAAATACAAAGAAAAAAACAGAAAATAACAAAATTACAAAGCAAAATAAGTGAAACACTTTCTACCCCACGAGGAGCCTTTTCCCCACCAGGAGTATTGTGTAATAAACAGAATGGCCAATTGCGAGAAAGGCTTCAAGCTTATACGCACAGAAAAATATTTGTTAATATTGTCTCTCTGTTACCACCAATGTTAACTAAGGATTTATATAAGTTTTTACGTACAGTTTAAACTAAAATCCTCTAGATTTTTAACCAATCTTTACAATGTCTCTTTGGTAGAAAAAACATAACTTCTATTATGGTTTAAGGTAAAAAAAAAATAATAATAAAATAAACAAAATTTTCCAAAAGAAAATGCTGACAAGTTTTTAAAATATTCATAAGCACACCTATGACTCAGAAAGAGCCGCGCAGTGCAGAATCTCATCCCTCCAGTTGCAGAAACATTATGGGATTTTCCCCTTTTGTTGGGTGGTTTTGTAATGACAAATAATAACTGGTGGTCCTGCCCGTTGGCCCCCACCCATGGCTGCCCTGTCAGTGGGCAAATTAATGGTGAAGTGTAAGTAAAATTTACGCTCTGCCACCGCAGCTGCCCCATCCCTGCCCCATTCCCGTACCCACTTGCCACTTGCCACCTTGCCACTCCACTGCTGTTCGCATCTGCTAATAATCATAAAAAAGGCGGCTAGCAGCATTTTGACAACCGACAACCCCCCACAATTGCAGCACCCCCTTGTCAGAAGGTTTCGGCTGACAGCCGCTGAATGAGCACCAGCCGCAAGCTAAACAAATATAAATAATTTTACTTTATTGTTTAAACCCAACTCGGACCCCATCCCTCCCCTCTGCCATTCCGAGTGTCTGAGTGCGGTTTCTACTTATGTTGCATTGCAACTGATTAGCAAATCGGGAATATCGCAGAGTCCAAACTGAAAAGGGCTTGAAGTTCGATTCGTATGCCGACTGCTGCAATTTTCGCGTTATTTTATTTATTTGACTTGGCAAGTAAATTGCCAGATCAAAAGAGCGCTGAAGATATACAGAAGTGTCTGGGGGATCAGGAAGCGATTATTATAAACTTTTCAGAATTATAAAGGCATTTGAGGACGGGCAGATAGTTTTAGGCAAACAGGAAATCAATATTTTCGATTTCTAGAATTTTGTCCGAGTTCTTAGAATTATTTTATTTTGCATCCCGCACTTCATTGCTTATGGTAAGTTAGGTAGAACTTTTATTTGTCAAACCTAGAACTGAACATCAACAAATTCTGAAAATAATTTCCTCGAATAACAAGAGCTTTTGACCTTGTATTAATCTAATTATGTTTTAATTTAAGAACCCCTCAACTTGTGCTTTCCATTCACCTAGTTACCGCGATCTGACTTGCTCTAGCCATAAATTGTCGATTTTAAGTAATCAAAGTTCACCGAGGGCTGTTCAGTTAAGAAATCAGAATCCCAAGCAAACCAGAGTTCACAAGATGGGTTAAACTTGAACATGTGGGCATGTTTTAATAATTGCGGACACAGAAAATAATTGTAAACGTTGATTGCCCAACTGGAGTTGGGGCCACAAAAAGCGGCATAAAAAAGCGCCCATAAAATGCGGCGACTGCAGAAATGCTCGTAGGACAAAACAATTTGATGGCCGAGTGAAAGATCTCCATCAATTTATAAGATTTCAGTTCAATTAAGATGGGGAGTAGCTCTAGATTGACTCACTTGTAAAGGCCTTGCTGCATATCCATGTTATTAGTGCTGGAGCCGATTCCTAGGCCCATTCCGGCAGCACCTCCAACTCCTCCGCTGTTCAGCATGGTCCCGCCGTATCCCAGATTCCCAGGTAATCCTTGGCCGCCCGGCACTATGATGCCCAACTTGGCCAGTCCAGCCAGAGCGTGTCCATGCGGATGGGAGCCCATGTTGCCGCCGAGACCGTGGCTCGATGGTAGCCCCATTCCGTTGCCAGGAACTCCGAGTCCGACTGCCGAATGCCAGGGGTTTCCCAAGGACCCCACGCCGCCTCCAATCACCGAGGGCACACTCGATGTACTGCTGCCCAATTGGTTGATCATGGATCCGCCGCCACCCGGGGAACTGTTCACCACCTGACCAGCATTGTTTCCCATCAGGGTATTCAGTAACGTGCTGTTCATGTTCCCGTTGTTCAGATTGTGATTGCTCTGGTGCTGCTGATGCTGCTGGTGTTGTTGGTGCTGTTGGTGTTGCTGGTGGTGAATCGCAGGATTGCTGCTGTCGAGATCGCCATTCTGGCCAACCATCAGCAGCTGGTCCTCGTTTCGCACCTGGCCCAAACCGAAACTCAGGTGGGTGAGGATCATTAGCACAAAGACTCCCGTTGGCGATGTCATTTTACTGATTTATTGGACTTTTTATTATTTATTGTTGATTATCGAAGCGGTTGTTGGTGAATTGTGGGTTTTGCTAAATGCGGTTTCTATAGTCTACTTTTTGGCGTGATATATTGTGGATGCTTTTGTGGTAAGTACTTTAGTTAATAAATTACTAGATGCTAGGGTTCTACGTTATTTAATATTTATTTCTTTAGCGTTATTATTAAATTTACGTTTTGTATGTTTGTCAAAATGATTTCGATTAATATAAAATTGTTAAGTGGCCGTATAAAAATTGTTTAATATTCTATTCGATGCGATTTTGTTTTGAGATTATGTGCTTTGATAGTTGCGTGAATTTTGTTTTATTTTTGTGTAACTTATTTTGGACTGCTTAATACTTTTCGTTTGATTTCCACTTGCTTGTTTCAGATAGCTACATTTTTGTTTTTCCTGCTTGTTAGCGGACAGTATAAACTTTTAACTTTTCACATTGGCACTTCAAACGTTTTTCTCTTGTGATTTCGAACGGCAAAAGATGATTTATTTGCTTAAGCTATGTGCGTTTTTCCCGAGTGGTATTTTCCTTTGCGCTTCCTGGGAAATCGAAATCTCTCCGATCGCAGAGCGCTAGATCAAAAGGCGCACTTTTCCCCCCACCCAAGACGATCGGGCGTATCAAAACGCGGGGAAACCCGTTTCGAAGGTGTTGCTGCTGATGCAGTTGGAAAGAGTGTTGCTGACCGCCAGCGACGCCGTCGCCAGTGCTTCTTTATACCGCCGATCCATCCATCTGGGCAGTCTGGGCTCGAGGGTTTTCCGCAGCACATGAAAAGTCGCCGCCACGCATTTGGAGAATTTTCTTGGGGCCGGCCGGCCGGCCACTCGCCATACGCACAGCAGCTAAAAGATCACAGAAGTTATCACACACCGGGGATCCACTAGAATTTCGGAGTTTTTTCTTTTTGTTTTTCTTTTTCCGGATGCCAGCAGTTTTCACGCTTTCCCAACACTTTTGATGCGTGCGAGTTTCGCTTTCGACGGTACTGTCTGTTTGCTTGAATCTGATTTCGGGATTTTTGCTTGGAATTTTTTCAACCACCGCGCCACACGTGCGTCCATCAGCTCGTTCGGCACTCGACTGAATCTGAATCATCGACAGCCGACCGTCGTGTGTTGCCGTTGCCGATGGTGTTGCTGCTGCTGCTGCTTCTGCTGTTGGTGTTGCTGCTTTGGCTGTTGCTGTTGCTGCTGCTGTTGCTGGTGGTGTTGCAGCCGTGCCTGGCCGTCTTTAGTGGCCGTTCTGATAGGCAAATGCGTGTGCGTGCGCAGCCAGTGACAAACTTGAAACATGTTGCTCGCCAATTGATCGCCGTCACAATATGTGGACATCACTTCATTAATTATGGCGACAACTTGTCAGCCGTAATTGCTCCGTGGCTAATTGGCAGGCAAGTGTCTCTGGGTTAGTCACTTGTACCAGCTACCGCGCATTTTCCGGCCACTACGTTTATCTTCTTTACCCAGATAAACCGGGGTTTGGTTTGCCGAGGTTTTTCCATGTTTGCTTGCCCAGTCCATCCATCAGGCAGTCTTTCAATCTCTAAGACACTTTTCTCCTCAGGCTTATCCATCCGGTATTACTGTAAAAAATTCTGGAAAATCTGTAATGTATTTTGATATATCCTAGAAGTATAAAAGATACGAGTATTTTGGAAGTCTTAAGAATAATAAATTTTCTTATTGCGATTGAACATCAGCTTTCGTTTTTTTTGTTTACCAGAAGAAAATTGAAGATATTTTGAGCTAAATTCAATTGACAGGTGACTTTTACAATAAGTTGAATACATTTCTCCCTGTGCATGCAACTCACCTTTCCACTTGTCTTCAACTTTAGCTGTTTGTTATTTACCTTTTTTCTCTCACTCACCAAGACTCTACGCACATTCCCGAAAGGGCAAGGCACTCGGCAAAAATATTTTAGCTACACTTTTTGACCCAAAACCCTACGATACCACAGATACTCTTACCTGACCAGTACCCAATATTTGCACAAGTTAATTACAAAAACAACAACGGGGGAAAAATCATCGCTTGGTTTTTCTATTTGTCCAAACATTTGTCGATTTCATTGAGCTCTGACCAGGCATATTTCCTGCACCATCGATCGAAGGGGCGGCAAACCGACTTTGATCGTCCATCGCCGTCGTCTTTTTTGGTTCAATTAAGATTCATTTTAACGCTCCAAGAAAGGCCAGTAAATATACTGTATGGCATGATTGTTCGTTCTCGGCGTTTATCTAATTTACTTTTACTTACACTTACACTCCCAACTACAAGCGCCCCCCAGTCCCCAAAAAAGATAAGTGTCTGTCCGATGGGAATCGGAATGGGAACGGGATCGGGACTGGAATTGGGCATGGGCATGAGTATGGGACAAAAAGTCGAGACTTGAGACTCGAGAATCGGAGCTGACCAGTTTTATTGGCTTGACAATGGGCCCGTGTCTTTGGGCGAGAAAAGGTGAGGGAATTGCTGTTCAAGTGCCTTTTCATTGCGGCACTTTGAGATCCCATCCCATCCAGATCCCGGAGAAAAGAAGGAGAGAACGAGACGCCGTCTAATCTCTGCCCCGGGCCTTCATTCTAATGGTTTCTAATGAACTACTTAAGCTGCTGATATGGAAGTGATTGACGATGATTCGGCGGAGGCATGATCGGTTAATCTCATCGCTGAAGTGCTGTCAATACACGAATCGATAGCGAAGGGGCTTGAAAAATATTAGCCATCCCCAAGGGTTTATCTACAGAATGAGTCCGTTGAGGACCTGCACAAGTATCTAAAGAAAACATTAGATACTCCTTGGTGTCATATGTGTTATAATTACCTTGAAGAAATCGTGAAAAGCTTGGTTATAGTAAAGCTGCAGTTTTTAAAAGAAATGCAATTTTACCCGTTAGCCACCTATTAGGTAATGAAGCAAGAGAGCTATATAGAAAAATGTAATATTCGGCGGCAAATCAAACACCATTTTATTTCAGAGTAATTAAGCCTAAAAAACATAACCCCTTTATGGCAAGAAAAGGTTCAGTGACTGTGTGCCATTGGGAATGCTTAATGTAGCGTAAAATTGCAAATGTCAAAACATTTTGTGCAAATCAAACGCCCCCAAATGTCCAAAAACTCCCCTCTTTCAGCCCCATCTAATGTGACAATGGCATGACTGAGATCCGTTTAAAGGTTCGGCTAATTGTCGCCGAAAAAGGCACTTTAAAGTGGCAACTTCACTTTAAACTGTTGTAAACCATTTCCTGTGTTTTTCCACCTGCGAGAGAAAATTCCATTTCTCTCGAAGTTGTTTATGAAAAACAAATTTCGTGTGGAGGAGAAAACATACACAGGTAAATCAAACACTTGCCAAGCTTTTTGGGCAGAAGTCTAAACATTTTTACAGGCACCTGCCACAAAATGACGTCTTGTTTTTCGCCGTTGGCCCAAATCGCTCAATCATCTCAAGTGGTCAGCGATCTCGATCGAGATGCTCCCTAAAATCCTCCTAATTGGCCAAAGGGCGCCACCCGATGCAGTTATTATGATTATGACTAGCAGCACTTCAAAGAGCCAACGACTTCAAAGAGTGCGCCAGGTAAACGACACTCTAAATGCTATATGCCACACAAGTTGGGAGGAAGAAAAGCGAAGACCAGGTGGAAAGGGGAGGAAGGGAAAGGGGACCGCTTCCTTCATTTTGCGGCTGCACGCGACATTAATTTCAGTTCCTGCCTCGGAGACTGCAACTAACAGCTTCTGTCCTCCACTAAAATTAATTTCATAGCCAATTGCTCCGTCGTAAAATATACTTTTACTTGGACGACCTCTGTTCGCCTTCGGTTTCGGTTTCGGTTTGGTTCGGCTTGGTTTTATGGTTCCCCAATTGAGGGAGGCCAAGTACCGCCCGGGAATTCTTTAACTCGCTGCAATTAGTGCGTCATTATTATTTGCAATTCAAAACTATGTGGGAATTATCAAAAGATGAAGACGAGCTCCCCGCATTCGGATATATGCGGTTATAATGGACCCGCATGCCAGTTCGCCTGTCAAATTTATGACAAGTTATGAGCGGCAGCAGCATAAACAAAAGCGAAAAGAAATCATACAATAAACCCATCATCATTAAAATTGAAAGCGATCTCGCAGGGCCCAGACGGAAATCGAAACTAAAACTTTTTCATTGCCTCGAGCTTCGTTGGCTGCTAAACATGCGATAAGTTGGTGTAACCTCTTTAAGCCGCTTAAAGGATAAGTCCGGGACTTATGCGTAGAAATCGAAATATGCAAGGCGTACACTGAGAAAAAGAATCATTGTAGTAACAGACTGCTATGCTATCATTTGTATCAAATAATTAAAATACTAAAGTTATAGCACATAGTTCAAAAATGAATAAGACTGATAATGGCACTCAATAAAAATAGCCAAGTTCGGCTTCAATTTCGTTAGTTTCTCGAGTGTATCTGTGAAATAAGAAAACTGCTCCTTAAAGCTTTCAACGCAGCAGCTCCATTCTCAGTCCTTTGGGTGAACTTGTTTATGCGACAAATATCCATAAATAGTTTTACGCTCTTACGGGTTCGAGTACTCGAAAGGCGAAAGGGCTCGGCCCAAGGATATACGATAGGCAGCTCCTGCTGCCACTTAAGGTAACCAACTGGAGAGCCGGGAAAGGGCCGAGGGCTAGACACATTTGGGCCAAAAAAAAGGAGGAAAAATATCGCCAGCTATTGAAAAAGGTGAACGGGAACAAAGGCGGCGACCAAAACGAAGACGCCGTCATCATCCTCATCGTCTGAAGTAAGTAGCAATTTAATCAGCTCGAAAAGTGGAGCATGGTGATGATGTTGTCAAATGGTTACTTTTATCCCAAACCCCCGTTTGTGTTTAATGTGGCGCAAGAAAATCCGAAAGGGAGCAGCGGAAATATATACATACTTTGGCCACTCGGCCGCTTCCTCCTGCAGCAGCGGAATTCGAAATATTGTTTAAATGCTGTTCAGTTTTCGTTTTTGATTCAATTAAAGCGCGTTTCGTCCGATTTTGCTTACAGTTAATTAGCACAAGTCAAGAGCCTGCGGGCCCTGAAAAAAAGGGGTCGATGGCAACGGTGGGCCGTGAGCCAATGGTAACAAAAACGAGAAATATAATGCGTTCCAATCCAGTCCCAACAAACCTGCCAACCTGCAGTACGGAACACCCAGCCACATGTTGCCCCAAACCAAAATGGGTGCGCTGAAGAAGTGGCGCGTGCTGGTTTCCGATTTGGGTTGCGAATACGAGACGAGGAGTTATTTCTATAGACAGCCCACAATCAATTATCAAGTGAGAGTGGCTGATGCAGATGGATTGAAAACTTTAAAGAGGACGTTGGGATAGAAATTCTCCATTTATGGTTTGAAGTACGAGAAATTATCTTTAATAAAATAAGCGAAATGAATTACTCTAACTCAGGTCAGTTTTCGGGAATAACTACTTACAAAATACTAAAATTACAATTTTTCCCCACTTTATTTATTTATTTTATAAGAGTTTTCTAAGTGTTCCCTGTAGTGGCGACACCTTTCGCTTTAAAAGGTTACTAAAAATGAACAGCGCCCCGCGTTGGCAAGAATTGTGATTAGCCAAGAACTGCACCAATTCTGGGCATATGTAGAAATGCGTGTAGAGAACAGGTAAATTATGCGTAAGTATCAGTAGGTTAACGGATTTCACTGGCAAAATATGTTGTATAATATAAGAATTTAAATAACGTACTTGAGACTTTTCTATCTATTTACAAGTTTGCATGGTAATTGATAATTGCAATTATTGATAATTGGAAATATACTGTAAAGTAATGTGTAGTATAATAGAATTCTTTTAATTATTAAAGCAAAAAATAAGCTGCTTTTAAGTATTTGCTTTAAATCTTAAAGTTGCTCTTACACAATTTTAGTCTTTTTATTTGACTGAATTGCAGTTTTAATTCAAATATTCCCGTGTGGTTATGCATCAGCAGATATTATGCACCTGGTTCGGGCCTCTTTTCTTTCAAGCGCTCTTCGCTGCACCATATAATAAGGCCTATCTACCAACATGCATCTATATGTGTGTGTGTTGCAGGCTGCTGGTGCAGCGTCCTTGTGGCAGCTACAAAATGCGAAAACGCCCGCAGCTGCCAATCTCAGGGAAACACACGTTTCGCACAGGAAACAATGTTAATTAATAAAAATATATAACTATAGTAGACTACAATGTATTACATACTTACATTATGCAATTAAGTGGTTAAAGATGTAAACACCCTTACTTAAACAAAGCGATCTATGCCACATGGTAAAATTATAGATTTATTATCATCAGGAGAAAGCAAGTCTTATCATTTTCAGTGTGGAATTTGGGAGTGGTTTGGGGGTGGAGAGTTTGAATCTGAAGAGGGAGTGGTTCCAGTGGTGCAGGGTGCAGTACACTTGACGCAATCTTAATAACCATAAAGCAGCGTGGCTAATTAGCACAAAAAGCTTGGCAATAACCATGCTCAATGAGGCACAGGGAACACCAGGCAGAATGGAGAACGCAGAAGTACAGTGAGGCAGGCACCGCAGCAGCATCTGCAGCAGCAGCAGCATCCGCACCACAGCAGCAATAACAATAACGATTGCAACGGCGAGGGCGTGCAACACGCGTCGTATGCTCAACGAGCCGAGGCTTCAGTCGCTTTCTCCCCCTTTCACCCCATCCAGCCAGCCGCTCTTGAGCTTGCCCCATGTTGCGTGTTGATTTTTGTTTCAGCTCTCGGTTTACATATCAAAACAATTAGCTTTCAATGCTCCACACTAAGGGTAATCAAGGCAAAAGAAGAGCGAAGGGTCACTGATTAAAAAAAATCCTAAATTGTAAATTGAAGCTACTTTATCTTGGCATTTCATATAAACTATAGATCTACATTCCAATTTCGGAAGTTAATTATTTTATAGCTCCATATAGATCTTTCTGTTATGTTCTGTTTTATAAAACAAAAGTTTAACTCTTTTGAATACAGCACATAGTCCCCAGATATAAGATATTTTTACTTCGCTTTTCACTTAATTAGCTGAAAGGGTATTAAGCTTCCAACAATACAAAACAGGTTTAAAACGGACCTATGGGAACTGCAGGTGGAGACCACGGTTCCTCTTGCCCCTGCTGGGTGCATTTTGCAACATGAACTTTGCTCTGAATGCAGCGCTGGCTGACTGGCTGTTTGCCCCCAAGGCCATTGCTGATGAATTGGCTGGGCCACCCTGCCCACACCCACAAGCCCCCTCTGCTGATTCATCACAACCCGAACTCACTCAGCTCTGCCACTTTCCCCAGAAGTTGCTCAATTGTTTACGTGATGTTTTGACAAAATGAGAAAAGCGAGGTGAAGAACAATTCCTGGTCATTGCGTATACGGCAGGTGGTACCACCGCTGGGAAAGTGTTTAACCCTTAGTACCGATCTCACATGCACCTACAACGAAGAAACTGTCGCTTTTCTTTCACAATAAAAATATTGATCTATTGTAATACAATGATATGGACGAAAATTGTTATAATAGTGTTAATGTAACATGGTATAGGGTTAAAGGAACCCCACCTGAAAACTGGGAAAACTTTTGCGTCGGAATTTAAACAGTGTTTGCTCGTTCGCTTCAGTAACAGCCTTGAGTCAAAAAATTTCTATTTCTCCAATTTTCCGCCAGACGCTCACCCCTTTCTCTATCGTTTTCATTAATTGGGTGCACATATTGCCAATTAAGCTTGGGAAAACGGAAAATTAATTTGAATTTGAAAGTTCGAAAGGTGGTAATTGAAAACTCAGTTTGACGTTTGGGCGCAGAAGGAACAAAAAATGTGAGGGGCAACTTGCAGCTGGTCATAAATTCCGCAAGAAGGCAAAACGGTTAATTGATAATGGCTGATTGGAAACTAGTTTTCGTTTTTCGATACCAGCATTAACATAATCGCTTTAAAATTGAAACTCAGCCAACTGAATTTGAAAATGCAGTTAGCAGCGCCAACAAATTGTATCTCGAAAAATGTATCTATATGTGTGGATTTGCATTCTGGCCGGTGGCACGGGAATTAACATATCAACATTTGTTAAACGACATTTGACTTTTGTGTGACAACGCGATTCAGATTCAGAGCGCCGAACCGATTCGATTGCCTTTGGCCTACCCACCTCTGCTTTATCTTATTTTTCTGGCCAAATAAAATATTTAAATAACTCAATTAAGCATAAAACGCAACTGGTGGGCACTCTTCGGCACCAATTTGGTAGCGGAATTCCCAATGAAGGGCCCTGATATATGGCCAAATAACAATAACTGTCAACGAACATTTTTTAATTAGCAAAACCCCCTCGCAACAAAAACTGTTTGTCGATAGGCTGACTAACGTTTGGGAATTCGCAGGGCGCCATTACTATATGAAAAATACTCGAAACAAAATGAAAATATATTTATATATTCATCTAAAATAAATAAATTTAAGAAAAGGGTATGGGCAAAAGTGGGCTGGATCGACACCATCAAACTTAATTCGAGATTGTTACATATATCATAGGATATAGCGAACAGGTTATTTATCATAAAATATGTTTTTAGGTTATTAATTGTTATTTCATATGTTATTTTTTATTAGACAAAAAGTAATTAAAACCATATGCAATCCAGAAATGCACCACGGCATACCCAAATATTTGTTATTACAGGGAATCAATAAACTTAAGAAAACCAAATCCCTCATTTAGCATATCTCATAGATACTTCCAAATGATGATGATATGGTTTACCGCAGGGCAACTCGTCAGCAACCATAAGATGTCGAGCAGAGTTTAAAAAATTGCTTATTAATATGAAATAAATGCTTCGGCCCACCAACGAATAACGATTAATGCGACTGGAAGGTTTTGCGATTTGCATCTGATGAATATGCAATCAGACGCTTTGAAATTCAGAAACTCGGAAATTAATAGAAACATTTGGCTTGAATTCAACTTGGTTTTCTGCTGGAGTGGCCACCAAATGAGCGTAGCTGTTGAAATAAAAACATTTGGCATTTTATTTGATTTCGATTTTCGTTATTAAGTTGTATGCATTTCATTACTGCGCTTCGTTTTGGGAGTTTAAGACTGGAGGCACTTTTGATTTCTCTTGGCTGAAGTATTTTTAGTGATGGAAATGAATCACTTTTGTGTTTTTTATGACTTAATTACTTTATTTGAGATCGCACTCTCAACTTTACGACCGTTGCTTATGGGTTTTTAATAAGAACTGATGGGGTTTTTTATTAGATCATTCGGTCAAGGGAAAATATTGACACAAACCGCTGAACAAATTTACAGTTAAAGATATTTATAAATTAATAAATATATTTATATACATATATACCTTTTTAAAATTTTAAAACTCCATTTATTATTTGGGCAATCTTGAGATAAGGTAAATTTAAATTGACAACTAGGGGATGGTTAATAACATAATTACAGGAAATCATTAAATGATTTCAGCCAAAGAGAATACCTATGGTATTATACTAATTTAATAATCGCAGGAATATGGGGCACGACCCTTCTCAATGCATTTAAATCCGTCGGCAGCCTAAATTCAATACCATCCTAAAAGAGTATAACCATTTTTCGAATAAATTAAATTCATGGGGATTATGCCTCAGACAACTTAGACTTGGCATTTCCCACACACAGTGATCAGACCGAAAAGAGGGGATAGAACGGGTAGGTTTTAAATGAATAAAAATCCACACAAAACGTATGTTTAATCAAGTTATTAACTCGTGAAATATCAACACATACGAGCAATCGCCCAGAAAGATTAAATAATAAATACTAAATGACATAGAGAAACCAACAATAAAATGAAAACAATGCGAACGAATGGAAACATCGAAAACGTATGCGATATGAAGATATTGAGACATGAATAATTAATTTCACTGATGAAAACTTAATGAAGAAATAGAAATAAGTGGAATCTCCAGCAACTCGAAATAAATTTGTCATAGTTTCGAATGCGACGCAAATGCTGAAAACCAGAGGCCAAAGAGCGAAATCCCAGCTCGAAATAGAGACGGAGACCACACACTTGGATCGTTGGAACGAACTCTGAAATCGTCTGATCATCTACGTATCCAATCCAATGCCTAAGCAGATGGGCAAGTTTTTGTTGGCTAGGGCAATTAATTTATTATTGGCAACTTGAAAATTTATCGAGGTGACCGCCGTGCTGGAGAGAAAAAAACGCTTGATCAATTTGTAGATCATAAAATTTTTTCCTGCTTACACGATCGTAACTTACGCAAATTTGACATTTTTACAACTCTGGGGGTATATGTCCATCAGTAGCTGCCATTGATCAAACCGCAAACGGCACGGCAATTCATTAAAGTCTAGGAAACAGTGGGAACTAAAAGTGCACATGAGAAAAACTGCATTAGATAGCACAAGTAACAACAATAATTTTAATATATTAATAGAAAAAAGTTTTAAAATTTTCAAATGACTGAATAACTTATTATTTGGTTTTAGCAATTGTCAGTGCTTTAAGTTCTAGAAACATTTTCTTCAAGTGCACGGGACAAAAAAATGTTGTCTCTAATCAGCAGGCCAAATAACAACTTAATTAAAGGCCCTAAAACGTAGCTCCCCATGGCTCCAAAGCCCAAAGACTATACTCAATCCTCACCTGCAACTCCGTTGCGCCATTGTCATCGTCAGTGTGTGTGGGGTGCACCAAAAAAAGCATTTCCAATTTACACTTTGCTGCTAATTTGCGTTGACGCTTTTAGAACCGCCTGGGGCGCTATCCCCCGACTTTTTCCCCCTCCTAACCCGCTCCGGCGCATTCCACGAGGTTGTCCTTGTCCGTCAAGAAGTATCTTTTAGTCCCGATCCGACTGTGTGCGTCTGTGTGTTTTATTATTATGATGCATGCAGGAGGAGACGCTTGGCAGGAGCCTTCGTGGTCGTCGTCGTCGTCATCATTGACATGCTCCTCCGGCTTCACTACCCCGATCCCCATACCCATCTACTCCTTGTGGCTGTTGTCATTCAACTTGGTCGTCAGCGCTGAAATTGTTCATTTCGAAAATGCCTCAATAACAATAACAATTGTCGTAAAACTGCACAGGATACTCTAGACTGTGTGTGTGTTTGAGTGTCTGAGCTTGTGTGCGCGATTATCTATAAAAGGATTTTCGAGCAGATTAATTGCGCGTGATTGAAGCTCGCTGTTTTGTGTGCTGTCATTCGGCAAGGCACATTGGTTGAAAGGCAATCGGAAAGGAAGCCAATAGGAGGAGATGCTTCTGATGACGAGAGACGGAAGTTCACGTCGCTTACGAAGGGCGAATGAGAAGCGCAGAGAGAGACGATTCATAATTAAAAGGAATTGCACTTGTATTCAGGACAGTAACTTGACAAGCTTTTGTTAGGCGTCGAAATAAAACAACAATGTGAGACTATCATTAACTAACATTTAACTTCCTAAAATGTTTTTAAGTTGCAAGCAGGAGAATATGTTATAGGATATGCATAGATACATAGAAACAATACAATTCAGTTTATTTATTTGAGCTTCCAAACACAACCACTGTCGAATGGATCCACATCTCTTTCTGGCTTGACCAAATTGGCATGTGTTTGTTGGTATATATACCCCGCATCATATTGCCATATAAGTTTGTTTGGCCCCTGTACCCCGTGTCTGGCTTCTTCTGCCCCGACCCTCTGTGAGCACAGCGGTAATATGAGCAGTAATAAAATTTGAATTTATGACGAGATTCCATTAAAGCTTCTTCGCAATACTCACGCACACAGGGGCGACCCAATATTTGCCCGGGGTGAGATAAAAACAAACGTGAGAGTGAAAAGGACAAGACTTTGGGGCTAACAACAAATTCATTGGGCTAAAACAAAAAGATGAAGACCAACGGCAGCAAAAAAAGCAGAAGCTGTAGCAGAAGCAGCAGTTGCGAGCGAGCTGAATGGCAAAACACTCGTAATAATGTGATTTGATGGTGGATACCCACTCCTGGGCCCCCCGATAAGTACGAGCGCCAGCAGCTGGGCAACAACTTTGTCTGGCTTTGGGTGCCAGATATATCTGTATCTGAATACAGATGCGGAGATACTGACGCACCGACACGGACTCGGATTCACATTCAATAACTGTCCCGGCCACGATTATATGACTTCCATTTCATTACGCGTAAACGAATTGAAATGAATTTTTATTGCACAACAGACTCCCCCTTTGGCGCTGCTCTTATCTTTTGTTTAATGTAAAAACTTTGTTCAATTAGTCGTCGATTAATAATTTTTAAATATTCCTCTCCGCCTTTTCGCACATTTAATCGAATGGCATTCGTTAAATTTATAATTAGCATTGCGCTAATTAATTAATCGCCCTGCCATTAATGCCCCGAGTGCTGGTGTGTTTATCCACGGAGGGATGGGGCAAGAAACACTCGGGTTAAACAAGTAATGATACTCCCACGCTGCAGATATGACACTCGTCTCCATTCTCCCACGCCAAAAGGAGATATTGTCATTAAACATATTGTCATGGAACAGGTTGGGGGGGAAAGTTGAAAGAAAACGATCTGTGCCGCAAATGCGATTTCCAGGAATTTTCTCTCGTCACAAGCAAAAGTCAAACAAATTTCCACGTTCCCATCAATGGGAATGGGAAATAAATATAGAAAATACATAATATAAAGCACTCTCGGCCGGGGCAAACAATAACAACAAATTGTTTAACAACAAAAAATAAATCTTAATTGAATTGTGATACTCGCACCGATACTGACAGACTGCCTGGCTGACTGCGTTTAGGTTGGGCAAGCGACAAGGTTCTCATTCTTTATTTGGTGGGTTCCCTGGTGGAGCACATGTTCTCCAGTGGGTACAAGGGGGGGGCGAAAGGGCCTGGGCTTTGTTTTGAAAGTGGGTGTGGCCCACGGCAATGGCGCATTCCTCACAACTGGCCATATCTGCCACAATTTACCTTTGTGCTCGCTCGTCAAGTCAAAGCTATCTGCAAGATACAATATCTCCCATGCCCATGCGCTATCAGCCCAGTTCAGAGTTTGGCTTGTATTTAAAAGTTCCCTGCTTTTATGACTGAGTACACATGTCTTTATTAATAACCATTATTGATTCTCGTTTACCGACTGTTGGCTGCATTTGTTGCTCTTGTTGAAAAGCGAGGAAGTAGTTCTGAGATATGACATTTGCGGATATAAGTGCTAAAGAGATTTACAGGTAACAAATATATATTAAGTTGGAAACTTTCTGAGATAACTCAGAATACCCAACATTGATTTGTTTTTCTTTATTGCATCAAATTATCCATTTCGCTTTTGCAACAAAGTAAAATCATAGTTTAAACCCCTCTGAGAACATCTTCTAAATATCTAGCTTAAATATGTTTACCTATCCCATCGATTTTCAACTGCTCCCATTGTCGCAACTTCGATTCATAAAATGTTTGCCTAGGCGATTGTATTGTGTGTTTCCTCTTGAAATTTATCTGGAGATTTGCGAATGTCAAAGGCTGTTGTGCGGGGCCCTTGAGGAAATCGCTCGAGGAGGCTTAATACTTACGAAATGTAGTCCAATTTCCAGGCATTACCCTAACGCCCTTGCCCCTGCCTCTTTGAACTCTCGGCCCGGATCCCTGATTAGGATTGGGATGTGCAACCCGTGCTACTTGATGGACACAATGGAGCGTTGAAATGCAAAACAATAAACAGCCGGAAAGCGATCGGTGCGTACACAGAGGTTTGGATTTAAATTAATCTAAATCCGCTCAAGCGCATGCGCATATGCGAATGCCAGTTCCGTATCCGAGCGAAAACGCTGTTCGCTAATAGACAACAAAAAGGTACACGACAATCTTGCAGATACAGATACGAAGGGGAACTCAGAAACTGGCAGTGCTTAAGTGCCGAGTACCTACCTCCTCGACAGTTGGACAGCTCGACAACAAGTGCCACAGCGGCAACAACAACAACAATCCAGCACCACAATCGCAACAGTGTTGCCAAGTTGGCTATGCTCAGGTGCCTCAAAGGATAAAACGTTCGGAATTTCTTATATATGAAAAATAACTTCACAGCCTCATTTCGCTACCAAAACTGCACAGAGCAAAAACGATCTATTACTTAGAAGATTGACGAAGTAGCATAATTACTCAGAATGATATTCAGATTGATTAAATTATAAAGAGACCTTTATCAATATTGTAATTTCACGAACATACATTTATAGCATTTATTGCTACAGTCTCTATTGGCATTACTGCATCGAAAAGAAGCTGACAATGAGCGGGGCCCATAAAGTAGGCTAAAAACTCACGTAGCTGCCGATGCTGCTGCCGTTGCTTAATTTGCATAAAACTTAAGATGCGCAAGAGGGAGTCGGGTGCGGGCAGGGTGAGATGGGCCGATGGGCCACTCGCGTGAATGGGATTCAGCTGGATGGCTCGAGTTGGCCTGCGACTGCTTGCTGGATGGCAGCTGCTATGAGCGCGCACGCCAGGCGCAACTTCCTGGAAAAGGACCGCCAAAGTTGCTGCCGCTGCTGCGTGCCACATCTCTCGCTTCCTCTTCGGATACCGACTCATACCTGTGCCGGAGGTGAGTCCGTGATTGCGATTTAGTCGCGCAATTTGGTGTTCTTTAGATGAATACACCTTGAATGGAAGTATAGCTTAAAAGCAAGTTTGGCAATTATTTAGTGAAATATATTTCAACAAAATATATGCATTTCAAATCTGTGTAATATGTTCCTCACGAGCACATCCCTAATCTAAGCGGCGTGTGTGTGAGAAAAAAAAGAAACGCTGCTCCAGATCATCAGCGTTGTACCAGTTTTTCATTTGGCCCTGTTTGGCCAAGTGCAATCGATACTTTTGCCCAGTGAGAAGGAAAAGCTGATGGGCGGGGAGCGGACTCATTAAATCGCATATATCTCAGTTATCTTTATGCATCGGCAGGAGTTGAGTAATATTGTCAACTTTGTGCAGTTTTATGAATGAGCGCCGATCGGCGATGTCTGCTTGATGATAAGCAAAAAGGTACAACACGATCACCGGCCCCTGAGAGCCTCTTTTCCGCCTGCGTATCCCTCTATCTAAGCATCCATATCCATATCTATATATGTATCTGCAGATATGTGTATCTATCGTGCGCAGCCGAACAAGCCTCCTTTCAGCAAAGTTAATCATTGGAAAATCACTTCCTGCTCAGCTGCTTGCTCCTCACATGTGCAAGATTAAGCGAAAATTTAATTTGTTCAAAACAAAAAATGTTTCTTTTTTTTTGAGTTTTCGAGTGCTTTCAGGCATGTACAATGGAAAATGGAGTTTGGCAGGAGATAAAATCCCAACCACACACAAAGTGCATCGGCAAATTTGCATAGGAAAACGGATCCCCAAAAAATGATGCCCAGCCGAAGGGAAAATTAAATGCTACGTTTCCATTTTCCGGCTCACCACTTGACAGCTGTCAAAAGAGTTTGGCAAATATTTTGTCAGCCCGAGAACGGAAAGTCTGCGTCTTCAAGGGTTTCCAACCGACATCGACTAATTAAGCCATTTTCATTTTCCCTTCTTGGCCCGAAAAGTGAATTCTGATTTCTGTTTTTTTAACAAATTCTCAAATTCCCGATGCTGTTTGTTGTGTCAATTTAAAGAACTCACGCGCCACGACCTTAACCCTATATAACAGACTATATATCCGTGCTATATGGCCAATACAGGTACGGCAAGGGCCAGCGGTGAAAAAAGGTTAAGAATGCATTTAGCCTTCTGTTTGAACAGCGCCTTGCACGCGTTCATAAAATGCATCAGCGAATTGGGAAATGTTTTGGGCAAACAAATCGGATAGCGAAGAGGCGGGGAGGAGTAGGAGGTGGTGATGGAGGACGAGGATGGAGGGCAAAGAATTACTGAAAGAAAAAAAGGGTGCCAAATAAATATGCCTTTAATTTCAAATCTTTAACATAAAACAACTTAAATGAATTTTAACTCAATGTACCTAACAAGAAAGTAGCGTCTACGTATATATTTTTGTTCGATTAGTTTCTCATTAAAATGTTCAACTTTTTTCTCAGTGCAACGGCTTAGGTCTAGGCGGCAAAACGCTAAAATCTCTTTTGCTTCCACGGCCTCTCACTCTCTGTTTGCTCACATTCATGGGAAGATGGGCAAAGCAAGTGCCTTACTCCCCGCCATCCTATCCTATCGCATCCCGTTCCGTCCCATGCCATCCTCCTCCGCCTCCAGCTCATCCATGAAATCCACTTGCCACCAAGACTGCGCACTTTACGATATTTGATTTCCTCATTTACGGATTTAATTTTCTTTCAAATTTACCGATCGGCAAGATCTCTACCCGTTCCCTGATCGCCCCTGGGCCAGTCGTCCGCATCGGAATCCATATAGACATCCACACGATCTGCTGGCCCTGCTTTTTGTCCCTCTCTGTTTGCTTAGTTTTGGATGTTTTATCGCTTGATTGGTTCGTTTTAGTTGGTTTAGTTCGCCCGGGTTTCTTTGGTTTGGTTTGCCGCTTGGTGGCTGCCGCATCTTGGTCTGCTCCTGAGATGTTGACCCAGGGGCGATCTCTGGCCAGGCATCGGTGCAGATTGTGATTGAGTTGTGCTAGTGGAGCACACAGCACTTAGCCGTAGCTCCTCATCCGTGATCATGATAATTGCTATGATAATAATGTTGGTCAGCGGAATAAAATATGAATAGAATATAGAATATGGAATATGATATGTTGCTTATGTCTTCCCAAGCTCCTCCTATATCCCTGACCTGCCCCAAAATTTCGACACTCTAACCGTGATTAATTCAACTCGCTGCGCCAGTTCCTTATATATTCCAGAAATCGTTCTCAGTTGGCCACACATCAACACCCCAGCTTGAGATCGGCGGATAGCCCCCATTCTCAACATCCCTCTGTCGTATACGTAACCTCAATTTGTCGCCACATGTCACACCAAAAAGAAGGAAAAATTGTGTTTTTGGAGGCGCCACCAGCTGCTGCGGCTGCTTTCCATACTGTAAAACTGATGACATCTTTGATCGGATCGCCTGGCGTTTCATTTAATTGAGTTCACAGCCCGAGAGCAAGCCACCAAAAAGACAATAACAATAAAAATTAATTCAAAGGCAACATCCACAATGAAATGTTGAACCTTTTAACCTTTTTCCGTGTTCAGGTTTGGCTCGCTTAATGGTCCAACATGGTGTTGGAGATGGAGCTGGAATCGAAGTTGAAGCCAGAGGTGAGCACTCCTTGATCGGATCGCAGTTGCTACACTGAAAGAATTGTCTTATACGTTAGTAGTTCAATATTATGTTATAAAGACAGTGTTGAGACTGTGAAAATATTTTCCAATAAGGTTTAAATTGATAGTGTAAGGATTCTTTGCTAAGTTTGAAATTAATATTACTTTCGAACTATTTGCACAAGATGGTCAGGATTTTTATCCACCCTAAATTTGATATTTTTCTCAGTGTTTGGCTGTGGACATAGCGCCAGCTGCCGTTTTCCGGTTACTTTTAGACCCGCGGTTGTCAATTCAATTAATGCCTAGCTTCATCTCAATTAGAACCTCTTAGGCCCGAGCCAATAACAAATTGTGAAACATTAAGAAACAAAACCATATTTTGTAGTGGCCCAAAAAAAAAAAGGGAAATTAAATGTGCGTTTGCGTTTTTAACATTCCTGCGGTGAGGTGACTCCACGGGCACCATGCCCATGCCCGGCCCCGTCCAAGCCGAACCGATCCAATCCAATCCAATCCGATCCGATCCCATCTTAATGAAGATGAAGCCAATCATTAACGCCCTGACTTGTTGATCTTTTGTGGCACAATTAATGCTGCATAGGGCTGCACTTTGTTGTTGATTGTCGATCGCTGATCGCTCGGCTGATCGCACAATGAAGATATTTCCTTTCTCACACTTTCCACAAAAAAAAAAAGCGAAGGGAAAGAGGGAGCTGGGGAAAATGAAAAAGAGGCGGCATGAAAACGCACAAAACCTGACACGATGGATGACAGCGCAAAAAGAAGCGCCAGCACCGGAGATCGGATCCAGCATTAAAACTTGACCAATGGCAGTACGACAGTCCAACAGGCCACCAGCTGGATCGTGTGGAGTTAATGCGAGTATTAAAACCTTTTAATAAAAATCTTTAATGAATCAATGAGCGAGCGAGAGGGCGAGTGAGAGGGCCTGAATGAACCGAGAACGAAGATCCCACAGCACCGGAGATTCTTGGCTCAGATTAGGAGCATTAATCGATTTAAGCCACAATCATTCGGCCTCTTTTTTTGGTTTCTCTTAACGAAAATTAAGGAATGTGGGAGCCTGTTCGTTCAGCTGTGGGGCCTCAACTTTGTCTGCGCTTATCAAAAGGCATTTTTTTGAATAAAAATTAAATTAATTAAATTACAGGCTCTTGGGTTACGGTTTCGGTTCCGACTTGCTCTTGGTTCGGGCTTCGGCTCGGGTTTGGGTTTTGGGATCCCAGCCAAGCGAGTCCAACTAAAGAGCTGCAATAAAATTGTTTTTAATCTTATCTGGCCTCGACGACAGCCAGAGCCTTTTAGTCGTTTGCTCTCGTTTTATGCCCTCCTCACTCGGCATCTGCCTTGCTCCTCCTTATACTAACATATAAAACCCACTAAATATGCCGCATTACTTTGTCCCACATCCAGGCGAGATATCTGGACTTGAGGCAGCTGCCCAGCTGTTCCGCATTGGTCGAACAGATAGGCAATACAGTAGTTCCTCGCCAAGTCAAATTCATGTAACGAAATCTAAAGGTAGTGCAACAATATTTATTATACTGTCTCTTAATTTATTTAATTGTAATACTATTAATTTCTAGTAATACTATTACTTTGTTAATATAACTAGCTTGTTCACCTATCGACGTGCCACTGTATGTTTTGCTCATCAAGGCAACCTATCAGTTAAGGGCATTTAGTTGGAATTATAAGGGGTTTGTTGGGGGGGTCACTTTAAATAGTGCCCAATTCTGTCCCTTATTTATTTTTATCTTTGTGGCATATGCGGCGCCGGAACTGACCAATGGAAGCATTCAGGCCAACGGGAAAACTGGGAAAGGGAAAGCAAACGGAAGCACTTGACGACCAGCTGCCAATTTGCGACTCCGTATGGGATACCGCTCTATCCAGAGTCTGCTACCATTTATCTCCGTTTCTAGTCAGGGGCGATGACAGGCCGAAGAATGCCAAACGCAACGGGCAGTCCCTCAGTTCCATTCCGATTCTTATGCCCATTCCCGTTCCCATTCCCATCATATTCTCTACGAGATCTCAGGTTGGGCTGAGCTGGGTGGTCGCCTGTTTTGTTGGGCTGCTGTGCGGTTGGTCCGACATAGAGCTGCATATGTTGATGATGACGAGCGGTCCGGTCCGGTCCGGTCTTGAGTCTTTAGTCTTTGGTCCGATCTTGGCTCAATCTTGGCTACCGCCACACGCGGCATGCGGTCGACCAAGTCGGAAAACTGAATTCGAGGACCGAAGGGAGGCGAAATCAAAGAAGTGGTAGCAGCGAACTGAAGTGATGGTCAAACTGCAGCTCCGGCAGCAAATGAAGTGATAAAGTTATGCTCGCCAGGGGATCCCATTATTCGCACACTGGGCTGAGCTCATACAAAATTATGGATGTACAAGTTGGTTGAAAAATTAGTGATGTCAAATATGAAAAATCACAGGCTGTGAATGTGGTGTTCAATCAAGATAAACCTTCATTTTTAATAATGCAAAATGAAACTGATTGAGCTGATAACATATCATGATAATTTATAAAAATAAAGACCTTTGTTCTATGTTATGTGCTTTAAATAAAATCATACTTCCGTGTCAAATTTTTCTAGCCCCACTGTGCACAGTCTCATCGTCTTCGCTCGCGTCTTGTGCGACATTCCCACCGGCGATAATGCAGCCTCATGTTGCTGGCCATTTGAATAAAAATTGTGTCATGTCAACCGGCAGGGGCCTTACGCCTTATCACAGCAGATATATATATACATGTGTGGATGGATGGTGCTGGGGCTGTGGACCGGAGGAGATACAATTGTGGATCGGTTGAGGTCTCATTGATCGGATCCGGGCCCACCTAGATGGCAATTTTCAACGCTGTCTTTCACCTTTCCCAGCGAGCTGGCCCGGCTAATATGTGTAAACCACGTTAGTTACGCTTCAACAATAATGAAGACATTATTAACTTGTATTTCTCTTCTTTTTTTTGGGTATGTGTTGTGTGTTTCCTGCCGCAGCTGACAAGCATTTACTTTCACAGAGGGTGAGCACCCGAGGACCCAGCCTCCTTATCGACTAGGATTTTGGCCCATTCTTTAGCTGTCAGTTGCTGGCATACAAACGCCTCTGTCCGACGGTCCATCGGTCCCTTCCTCTTCATCTTCAACGTGTGCGATGAACAGTTAGTTCCTTTTGTCGGCACATCCTTCAGGACCTTCAGGGTGGCCCAGAAGTAACCAAAAAACTACCGATCGCACAATTGCAAATGTTTTTTAAACGATTTGCGCCACAAGTGGCCCGCTCATCATCTAGAAACTTTTTTTCTGATCTGCTGGCCATTCAGTTGTCTTATCATCCATAACCTCGTCCAACTTCCTCATTTATGGTTTTGCATATTGAGCGGTCCATTATGGGTATAAAAACAGATGGGCGGCCACATGGCCCTCGAGGCAACTCCGTTTCCATTTCCATTTCAATTTCAATGTCAATTTTCATTTTCGTTTTCCCCATTCTCCAATCAGAAAGTCTTTGCAAAATGTCTGGAAATGGAAACGATAATGTCGGGCCTAATGGGGCGTGTGTCTGCCTCGATGTCTGCAATTTTCAATTCAGATTGCCTAGTGGCCCCCTTCTCCGTACTTTGAATCTTTCACCTGCGAGATACACTTTGGCAAATGAAATGGGGGCGGTTATTGACTTGGCCGGAGAAACAGATCCGGAAAATAAAAACTCTTGCTTTGTTTTAGGATTAAGTAATCAAAGTGAATTAAATAAATTGGATGTGTTTACGACTTTGTTGAATCACTTAAGTACATAAGTAATATGTAATAATAGCTAAGAATTTGTTTTAGCTAGATGGAATAGTTGACTAAATATTTCTTCGACATTATTTTTATCAAAATCAGGAAAAATCGAGAAATCTCCTGAACCTACCAGCACATCTTACTCATCCATTTAATTGCATTTTGATTGAATTTACAGATTTTGTACACATCATTCGAGTGGCTCCCATGGGTCCATTTCGATCAGCTTCCAAAAATCCATTAGATGAATCAAATCGAATCGCAGGGAAGCAAACAAACCGTGGAAAAAATGAATGTCGCTACAGAATGTTTAACCCTCGTTAAAAATGAATGAAAGCTTATTAAAAATATTTCTTTATTATTGAACAAAGAAAATGGTCGAGCGAGAGACAAAAGAAACGCTTTTTTTATTGTCATGACCTTACGTGAAAAAATCACGAAAAGCTAAGCAAAAATTAATAAATAAAAAACAGGCGTACAAATGTTAAACATTTGCCACGATGCCATGACGAGAGTTGACTGTCCAAAAGGATCGAAGTTGGTTGAATTGAACACCGACTGACTGACAGCTCGGGATCTGCCCAAGAAGATAATGACGAATCCGTCGCGTAACAAGGATCTGCAATGCAAAACCGTCTCAGAAATCCTTAACGAAAGAAATAAATCTCCGAGGATCGTTCTAGTTTTTTGCTGGCCAGTACAAAAATGTCTCCGGAGAATTGCACGCTCTCGGATATGAAATGTCGAAGAAAAAGTCTGCAAAAAAATCCAAAAACCAAATGAAATGCGTACACAAAAATGCCAAAAAGCAGTAGAAGCCACAGCAGAAGAAACAGAATTTTTTGCCAACTTTTTGACGATGCGAAACTGTCACAGGAAAAAGGATTTTTGGTTCAAGATTGGTTTTTTCCATGCCTCTTCGCTGCTTCACATGGCATATTTAAAGTTATGGGCCTCCGTCTTAGCCATTTAAAACGTTTGCGAAATTAATATTGGCCACAAAAACTGTGAAATGCTGTGAAAAGAACGCGCGGCCAGCAGTAGAGGTCCGAAGACTTCTTTGGTCAGCAAAAAGTAATTTTTGCTAAATCGCAAAAAATCAAACAAGATCATGATCGGACGGATGACCATAATGATGGCCATGGTCATGATGGCCAGGCCAGTCTGACAAGCGAATGACGAATAGCCCATAGCTCTGCGGCTCGGAACGAATGCGAAATTTACGGAATCCGCCAAGACCCAAACCAGCAATTCCAAACAATTCCCCACAACGACAATTAAGCACGAACAAAAGGCGAGCCACGGCGAAAAGATCGTGTTTGGAGTATCTGGAGGATCGGGGAATTCTGCCAACCCACCTATGTGTCTACTTCTCTATGTGTCAGCTCTCTGCAGAAACTCCCACGGCCCACCCAGTGCTACAATTTTTACTCCTTCGCCGGCACTTTCCCATCGGCATTGCTCGAGCTTTATGCACTCGAAAAAATTGTTTAACTTATCATGTAGAAGAAAAACTAACTGCAGTTGTAGTCTTCAAGGCTCCTGTGGCCCAGCCATAGTTTAATCAAATTTTGGGCCACTATTTTGGCCAATTTTGTCCGGGTGTATGGGCCACACCTCCTAACTCATGCCATTGTCAGCAAACAAAGAAATAGAGGAGGCGAAAGACAAAAGACACTCGACGGCAAACAGAGAAGGCGAGGAGTGACTATAAAAAATATTCTGTAGTGAAACATTTTTATGTGCTTGTCCATCCGTCACAAATTATATAATTATCACCTGTAGATATTGGTTAGGCCGCTTATCGCCGGTGTGAATCTGACTTCGACTTGACTCAAACCGACTCTGCTCGAAATGTTCGATTAGCCACGCTTTATGTCTTCATCTGTATTTCATTCCCATTTTTCGGGGAGCGAGTTTTGGTCAATGGGTGAGGTCGAGCCAACCCGATTCCGATTCCGATTCCCTTTCGGCCTTATCTTTCCAACGAAAAATGCCACCCAAAATGTAATCTTTATATGAACAGTAAGTTGCTTCGATTGCTCTCACAGAGAAAGTGCCGACAGCCAAGAAGACTATGTATGTATATACGATTATAAAACAAGCGCAACTTTCATTGAGCGGAAAGCAGAAGAACGGAGGCAGAAAGCAAATTCCACGTTGTCCTGGGGAATTTCCCAACTCACTCTCACATAGTTTTTCCGGGCCCTGGGAATGTTTTCGGGTACTGCTGCACTGTGTATTGACTCTTCGCATGGGAAACTCAATGCTTGAGAGGGATTAGCATTAGCTGTACGGAATCCGTCATCAATTGGAGATCACTTAGTATTATGTATTTGCAGGATCTACTTTTTGGCAACAATACGGCAAAGACAGAATTAGCAAGGTATTCATTACCAGTAAATTTTAAAATCATGTGTGTTAGTGAATTTCTCCAAATATATAACAAAATATTTTAAAATATATTGCCAACGACATTTATATACAAATTCGCTGGCACTGTAAAAGTGTGTTTTCTAATTTCTACAATCAGCTGCAATGGTTTTTCTCAATATCCCTAATTGCTTCCTTGTCATTTGAAACCCTAACCTTAGTTAATATGCGTACTTTTCCCGGACCACACGACACGGCCACTTACCGCTGAAAAGGCCAATCCGAGTGGGAAAAAACAGGGACTAAATAACCAAACAGGGGCTTAGCGTAGAGCCAAGCCCTACTTAGAGAGTTTTGGATATGCGGACATGTTTAGCATCGGTTCCTGTTCCGCAGGCAAAAGTCAATGTCCTAGGAAAACATTTAAAAAGTCCTTGATCAGCGGACGGAGCGGCACGTGTACGTGATTTTCCTACGGCATTGTGCATCCACTTAAGCGTGTAAATTTCCCAAACTACTCAATGACGACAGAAGGAAAACAACGTTGAGTGCGGGAGGGAGACACTTGCATAAAATGTGGAAACTTATTAACTGCTGACCAAAATTCGTTCCGAGTTGTCGCGCCGCCAGCGATCGGAAAAAACGCCAGCGAATGTGTGAAAAACCTGAATCAAGTCGAAATAAACAAAAAACTCTCTCGAGGATTTGGCGAGACCGAGGGAAAATACCAAAAATAGTCGGCGGCGGCTGGGTTTCTTTTTTGTGCGCCAGTGTTTTGGTTCTGCTTTTGGTGGCTGTCATCTAATAATTAAAATGACTTAATTATTGCGTCAGACTGTGGAGATCAGTGGAGGGAAATCAAGTGCAGGTTTGGCGCCGCCTTGATGTCGCTGGATTTCCTGCCACTACTTAATAATTGAATTTTCCGATTCTCCAATTTTCGGATTTTCAGATTCCACCGATTTTCGTGTGGGGCCGCAATTAGATTATGCATTTTATGAAGTGCGAATCCAATTGGGAGCGGGGGCACCACCATTTCTGGCATTCTTTTTGGCGCCAAGATCGAGTCGCGACCTGGTGACGCCGTTGACGCTGCCCTTTGACCCAATGCCGCCGACCCACGTACGACAGCGCTCTGTCTTCTATCGGATATTGAATAGAGCCAACCCATCCATCCAATCGAAATCCCGGCCCCCATTCGCTATGGTCGAAGGATAACGTTGAATCCTCGAAATCGATTTTAAGTGGCCAGCTGTTGGCTGTTGGCTACCCTCACGAATCCGAATCTATCCTACATGTGTCCGTTCATATGTACGTGTGACTTGTGCCGCCAGGACAAAAGGTCAGCAGTTCGCAGGCCGACAAAAGCCGTGAAAAATAATGAACCCCTAAACAACTTAATTATTTGTGTAATCTTCCAGGAAATCCTCCAAACCATCGGTAGCCAAACAATTGTGCCAAAAAGGCCACATATTAATTAGTCATATGGGGCGAACAAAGTGTGCATTTCCAGGAAGCGAAATAAACCATTTTGGGTGGTCGCTTCATGTGATTTGATTTGATACCTACCACATCACGGATCCGCTAGCTGGGATCCTTAAAAAGCCCCTGGTGTAGCTTAATTCGTAGAGAACCTATGGTTCTTTTGCTGCCACGATAAGCCAACGATCTTGGAGGATCCATCTGGAACAAGGGCAGCCACTCGCGATTACCATTTAACGCCACTGATCTTCAATGATCTCGATTTCGCCTACTCCCATCTCCTCCTCCGACGACCACAATCCCCGCAGATGGGAGGTGCGCATCAAGTTTTGTTGGCTTTTCCCACAGTTATTGACAGGCGGCGGTCGAGGCGGCTTAAGGCCATAAACAAATAGGCAAACACGGTCGCTAGTCACAGCGACCAACGCAAGCCAAGTGGCTGAGTGGCTTTTGGCCAACTTGTTTTCTTCGATGTTTGCTATTTGGTGTTTCTGGCTTCGTTTTGTATTTGGTATTTCGTCTTTGGTATTTTGTGTTGGTTTGTGTGGCGGATGCTGCTACTAAGATCTCTCGGCTTTTTTGTGTGTGCTTTTGTGGCGCGTCACAAAAAAAAAGAAGGCGCAGCGGTAGCAACTTGTCTTCGACTGCTGTTTAAACGGCAAATAATGAAGACGAGGTGGTGGCTACTGACGGCGACAGGCGACGACAGCTTTGTCATTGTGCAATTAACGCCAGGAAAAATTCAAATTAATTGCCACCAAAATGGCGCCAATAACGCTGCTGAAATAAAAAGCCATCGCCGATGGTTGATGGCCAACTGACACGCCCAAGATATGTGGCCATCAAATGAGTGGTAAATAAATGAGTGGGGCGTGTTACCCAAAGAGTGGCCAAGCAGCAGTGACTGATTAACTTTTTACTAACTAAACCATATTAATTCTGCACAAGCAGGAATTGTTTTTATTGGGAACTCCGTGTTATGTTATATGTAATATGTTATTATTAAGTCAGGCATTTGGTAATATAGTAATTCCATTTAGGACAATTACGTTACTTTTTTAAGTAAGAGATATCTGAATAATATCCTTTTTTCATAGAAACCCATTACCAATCATAATCAATTTCATTTGTTTTTATCAGCATATCGATCCCTTTCCATCCATTTCCCTGATATTTACCATTTCGGTGCCATTTCCAAGTGAACCCATTACGGATCTTGTTACCATAATGTCAGCACTAAAATGGCTTCCTCTGCCGCCGAAAAGAGATCGCCACCACCACTCCACTCTTTTGCACATGCCACCACCACCACCACACGCTCCGGTGGTTCCCCTTTCGCCCCGCCATGTTTCCTCGATGGCTGCTCGTCGGATCGCACTTCCGGAGTTCGCGGACCGCCAGCGTGGACGATGATAATGCATTATGCATTCCGCCGCCTGGGTTTTAATTGTTATTAACTCGAGATAAGCAGAACTTTAACACCTATAGTTAGGCCGGGCCAGAAAATGTAGCCGAGCATGCTAAGATATAATTTCAACATTTTATAAGCACTTAACAACCCAAAAACCGCTGGTCATGCACCGAAAAAAAGTAGAAGTAATGTGAGTAATAATAGAATATTAGTTGTGTAATAGTAAAGAAAGAAAAACATTAAATGGCAAGAGAGTTTATTTTTTGAAATGAGAAATGTATCTTTATCCAATTATAAAATATATCCCTGATATTGAACGATTTAAATTTAGTTGCATTCTTTTTCCGCTGTGCATAAATTTTTTGGTAACAAAAACTGGCTGCCTTTTCCTTTCGCTGGCGGGGGAACGGGAAATATAAATTGTCGGACCCCGAAATTCTACACTGTCATCAAAGCGTAACTAAACGCCCATTTTTCTCAACTTTTTGGAGTCTCTTTCGGGCCGGACAGCCATTTTCGGTAGTTATTAGTGGCATATTTTGGCCTAAAGTGCGTGAACCATGTCGAACAGCCAGCGCAGGCAACAAAATTTATTGTTTAGTAGTGGAGTGAAGTTAACAACAAAATGGACCTCCCAGCGAAAGAGAAAGACACGCAACGATCCCAACGCGGACATGGCCAGAAAAAATATTAACGCCTCGAGCGGTAAGAGAACCAACAGTTGGTTAGTGGTAACTGTTGTTTTTGTTGCCAGGTGAGAGGTAGTGGGAGGGGTGGACCAGGCGGCCGAACCTCTCACCTTATTGGTCGACCAGGTCCATAGACCGACCACCCGACCACCATCATCGATGCTTGGATGCCCCGGCCCCTTCATCCTCTTCTTCGGCCGATGATGATGATGATGGCGTTGATTATGGCTTATTTTCAAATCTCACCCATATACATGCGCACCTCTCCGTCCAGCCTCATTCCCACTTCTTGGAAGTGAAAAAGTGGGCAAGAGCAAATTATGTGGAGTCATCAATGGCAGGCCCAGGCATCAGAATCGTAACATCTTAGCCGGAGTGGGAGTGGAGAACACGCAAGCCCTGGCTCTGGAATCTGGAATCTGAAATCTGGAGTTGGCCATTGGTGGTTATTATGGCAATGAGTGTGGGCAATCTTCAGGCTCTTAGATGACCAGCATAGAAAGTCTTGGAATCTTTAGCTGATCTTGAATTACTGCAGCTTAGACTCGTTCATTTCTGAGAATAAAATCGATCACAAAAGGATCTCCACCGATCTGTTGATACTTGCAAAGTGTTTCAAAAACCCACTCCAACAATATACAAGCTACTAAAATAACAGATTATATAGAAATTAGGCGGAAAAGAGAGTTCCCTCCCCAATTATGACCAAAAATGCCCTAATGGTGTTGATCTGCCATAAGAGCCCACGAAAACATTTACAACCTCTTGCACCGGGTTAATCGTCTCATGTCATGCCCATTAGACTCGATCAATCTCGACCTATGCCCGATCATCTGGCCCGATCTCTGCAGCAGATTCGAGCGTAAAATCGAGTGCAATAAAACATGCAGAAGACACACAGCAAGTGCCCGGCTGTTTTCCATCAACAAAGACACGACACGCTCAGCTGAAGATCTCCTCCGATCGCGAGCTGTCCATGATCGCAGCAATGATCACGGGACCTCAACCTGAACCTGGAACCTGGAACCCCGGATCCCGATACCGATCCCAATCCCAATACCAATCCCGATCGAAGCGTAGCATTTTTGCACGGCACATTAGCTGTTTGAGAAACAGGAGGCCCATAAAGTTGTAGTGTTGCAAATTTTTATTTGGAAGCAATTTTCACACCCTGCGAGGGACGAAACGGGCCCAGCGAGTCATGCGGCGATCGGTGCTGACCTATGACCCCTGGCCAGTGGCCGTAGCTGCTGCTGCTGCTGATTCTACCAATTCTGCTGACAGGACACAGCGTGGCTAATTCGGAAACGCTTGACAACTACATATTCAGAGGGTAAAAGGCGAAAATTGGTAGAGGGAGTCGGAGTCACAGAGACGCAAAGTTGCAAATGATGCCAAATGATTGCCGACCATATAAATTCCGATTGTGAGCGATTAGCAGGGAAGTCTGCCTGCTGTCCAGGTACAGGACCACGCCCCCCGCCTCCAGCGTTTTAGTCGCGCTTCAACGCCGGCGATTATTTGCAATTATGAGGCGAGATTTTACACTTTTAGTGAAACAACTCCCACTGAAAAAATGTGCTAGGAAATGGCTGTGGAAATTCAAATGCAAATGCAACGCAACACAAGTTTGACTTTTCGACTTGTTTTCTAATCACCTGAGTTTGGGAAACTCCTCTGAGTCCCAGCTCCTTGTTGGTTGACCAAATCGTAGACCTTCAATAAATTTCCAAGGACACACACCACTCGGTTGGAAAATATTTGGTTCTCTTCAAGGTCGAAACTCTCGGGGGTTTTGGACATCGATCGGTTTTGGTTTGTTTAGAATTGTTGTGGCGTTGTTTTACGAATAGATATTACTTTGATGGATTAGCCATATCGCATTGAAGGTCGCCTCTTGGTTAGCCTCGAATTTGTTACGACCTGTTTTGTGTTGGCTAACCAAAATACAAACTCCGCACTAACAGTGCGAGCAACAATTATGCAGAAAAAACGCACAAATAACTTATGGAATTTACACTTTGACATGTACAGATATTGAAATATACTTCCTTTTTCTATATGCTTTGATAATCATTATCGTATATATGGAGTTAGTCTTAGAGATATATTGTTATAAATTCTTCTTAGCATTTTAAGTTATGCCCTACTATTTCGAATAGTCTTTGATTTGATTAAAAATTTGTATTCCCAAAAAGACTTTAATTGCCTCAGATAATTGTTTATCGTAAAGAAATTACCACCACTCTCGCTATCTGCCATTAGTTAATGAATAGACCCACCGGACTTTAGTAGGTCTGCCGATTTGGGTTATTTTTACAACCTCGGAGGGCGAGCGGGATGGAAGACGAGGAAAGGTGATCACTACCTACAGCGGAGAGAGGTTTAGATTTTATGATATATTTACATTCCAGCCTTCTGTTCTTACTCACTCGCCGTGAATGTCTGGGAGTGCGTGTGTGTCTCATCATTTGGATTTTCCGCGGTAATAAAATTAATAAGAACTCGCTAATTTTTCAGGCCCCGGGGCCTAAGCAAATAAACATACACTATTTCCTGCAACTCCTCCACCCTTTTCCCCTAACTCTTTTCCAGCGCCCAGACTGTGCTAATATTTGCCAAGGGATATTATTGGGCCTAAAACGAAAACGGAACTCTTTCCGTTCGCCATTTTGCTGGCCAGCAAAACGCTCTTCCTGTTGTTGTTTACCGATGAATTGAAAAGTAAATGAATATATTTATTAGAAACATATATGTCTTGTCCTACACTATAATTAATTTAAAATCACTATCAGACCTGGCATGCTCTGAACAGCGAATAAATGTATAATTCATTGAAAATGGCTGAAAGAAAAGTTTTCTATAGGTGGGGAGGACGGATAAGGTGGGGGATACCTGCTCTTCTTGGGCTGCACACACTGTCCAATTAGTGGAAGCGGCCAAGCAAATGGATGAGGAAAAGGTAAGACATAAACTCGGTTCGGAATGCCAAAGTGTGTGTTAACAATCCTCTGAGAGTGAGGGAGCTGGCTGCATCCAAGCGCAGTATATAAGACTACTCCGAAATCTACTCCGAAAAGCAGCAGAAAACTTGTTCTGACACGGCAAATGCATGGAAATATTTAGGGAAACAGGCATATTAAAGAAACTTCTGGTTTAATGTTTCTCAATATTTATAGTGATAAAGTGACATTTATTTGCTATCGATATGAGAATACTTTCATAGCCAAAAGCTAGAGCGTAAGGGTAGTAATACCTCTTTTTGAATAGGATTTGATGCTAAAATTATACAATCATAAGCTAAAGATAAAAGACCACCTCAACAGTCGAAAATAATAGTTCAAACCCTTTATTAGCCAAACAGTAAGCGTATCAAAAGCACCATGAAAACCAATCCCATAAATACCTTACAGAAATAGGCGAAAAAATTGCGACAAATATGTATAATTAAATGCAGTCAAAGCTATGACGAAATTCATGAGGTTGCGCAAATAATCGGGCAATACAATCGATTACACCGAAAATGCCGGGCAGAGTTTTTCCATTTCCGCCATTTCTTATTGGGCCATGCTGGCTATGTACCGCACACACACTCACGCACGCACACTTCAAAGCGCAACACACACGAAACGTTTACGAAGAGACAGAGAGAACGAACGATCACCGCGCCATATAGCGGTGCTCTTCTGGCGCACGCAGCTGCAAGGCAGGAGACAGGGTATAGCTCCACCCCACTCGCACACACACACCATCGGGCGGTCGTGTGTGCGATCCGAAGACGAAGACCGACGATTCGATCGGATCGGGGATCTCGGGTCGCTGCTGACAAACGCAGAGTCGGACGAAAGAACGCACCGTGTGTTTCAGTTAAGCGTTGGCACTGAACCGGGCAACAATCTTCACTCCTCCGCTCGAAACGCCGCGATCGACCGATCTATAACTAGCCATCTATAACTAGAGCGAGCAAGCCGAGTGTGTTCTATCGAAACAGCCGAATTTACGATACAAGATATATTTGTATATGCGTGGAAAACTTACAAGTTCTTGTTGTGTCCCATGATTGCCGTGTGATCCAGCGGAATTAATCGCACAAATATGAGCAGCAATATCGGCATACGCATGCTAATGATGATTATGCCTCATTTATAGTGCGCTAATTGAACGCGAAATTGCTCGATACATTCAATATAACCAAACCATTCGCAAACAAACAACAACTCGAAGGGAAGTATCTATCATACCCCGTGTGTCAGTGAGAGTGTGTGTGCCGTCGAACAGATAAACCCGATCAGCAATAATGGATATCAGCTATATCTTCGTCATCTGCCTGATGGCCCTGTGCAGCGGCGGCAGCAGTCTGAGCCAAGTCGAGGGCAAACAGAAATCCGGAAGGGGCCGAGGCTCCATGTGGTGGTAAGTTCATTGAATATTTTCCATTAAATTGGGCAATTAGCGGGTGGGCGAAAATAATATCAGCAAACACCAGCCAGGGAAAAATTGAAAAGCAGAAGTCAACGAACAACAACAAGGCACGCGCCGAAACATTTGGGGAAACATTTCCCACAGTAACAAACCTACACGCAAACAAAATCAAAAGAAAAAAAAAGTTTAAAGGTCTTGTGCGTCACGCACCAAATGCGGAAGCCACAAAATGCACACACACTTAAAACTGAAATAAAGCTTCGACTTCTTCCCAACTTCGTTCATCTTCTCGCCTGATGAAAGCAATTAAAAATTCTAAGCGCGCATTCAACTTTTACTTGGGATAAACTTTGTGTGTGTGTGACACAGTTTTAGATATGAATGGGGTTTTGGGTGAATGGCAGGGGAGCAATAAAGACTCGATAAGGAAGTCAAGACTTGGGGATCTACCGCAGAGATGCAACAACAGTTATTGATGGAGTAAATCAAGTTCGTTGCCTAAGTCTTTCGTTTGGCAGGCGGAAAAATGGTTGATGTACATTTAAAAAATTTATTAAAAGTGTAAATTGATCCAAAGTAGTGTGAACGAATACGATTGAAATTAAGCAAAAAATGGTTTGTTTCGTTAAATATAAATAATTTACTAAGGCTTCTAAAACATTTTGTCATTGATATTATTACCCAGCTCCCAGAGATTCCCAACTTTGATGAGTTGTTTGTTTGACTTTTATCATGTGCAAAACTTCAGCTAAGTCTTAATAACTTTTTATAACGGCATAAATTTCGGCCTGAACAATAAAAATCGACACAAATACATAAAAACACAACGACACAAATTGCGACTGCGACTTCGGATTGCCGTCGCATAAATCTCAGTTCGGGGCATCGATTTAATCCGCCTGGGAATTGAAATCGATTGGCAATCGCTGACCCGCGGATACTCACAGATGTTACACTTTCGATCAAGTTTTTATTTTATTTACGTACTTTTATTAATTTTCGATGCATTGCGCAACGTTCTGTTCCCACCCCAATCAGCATTCAATTGAATTGGCAATTAATTTGCATTCTCCGCTGCCTGTCAATAAACATTTGTTTATACTTGTTTATTGTTTGTTATGTGAATAAATAAATGTATATATACGCGTTGTTGCTAATGAAGCGCAGAAAAAATATTATAAAGATCAACAATTGAAACAAGAAAATAAATTATGACAGGTCACAGAGAAGAAAAGCGTTAGCCGACAGGTGTCTGCAAATATTTGTCCATCCCCGTGTGAGTGTACCTAATTTATATATGCGTTTGCTATGTGGTTTATGCTTGAGTAACGCCGGCAATTGACGTATACCGCCCAGAAACAACAAATATTCGAAATAGAAAAGACACAGAAAAGCCGCAAATGAAAAACCGAAAAAACCAAAAGAAAAACAGCTCGATCTCAAGTCAAGTGGAAAGACACATAAGCCGCTGGAAAATATGACAAAAAAAATATTGTTCAGCTGGTGGAAATCCTCGTCCCCTTTATTCTCGTTCTCATAATTAGGCGAAAAACTCAGCCAAGCGTTTAATAGTTTTGACAACCTCTTTCCGAAGATTGCTCTATTAACTTTCGGTTTTCTGGCTCATTTTCTTTCAGGGGCATTGCCAAGGTCGGCGAACCCAACAACATTACGCCCATCATGTACATGGACCCAGCGATCCACTCCACGTTGAGAAGGAAACAGCGTCGCCTGGTCAGGGACAATCCCGGTGTACTGGGAGCCCTGGTCAAGGGCGCCAACTTGGCCATAAGCGAGTGCCAACACCAGTTCAGAAATCGCCGCTGGAACTGCTCGACGAGAAACTTCTCGAGGGGCAAAAATCTATTCGGCAAAATCGTTGATCGAGGTGAGCTAACATTATGATTTTTTCTTGATTGAAAATAACACTTAATTTAATCACTGCCGCAGTACTTGTAACTCACTTAAGACTCCTTTCACCATGGGAAATATGATCCACTGATCTATTCTTGGCAACGCCTTCTTTTTTGCCTTAGCTAACTACTAGAAAACAAGGCTACCACACAAATTGCTTGCATAACCCAGCTCGAATCCAGTTTTTCCCTTTGACTGGCCCTTTATTTATGTTATGAAATGTCACTCCCCTGGACCTCTTCGGTATATGTGGCGCTTGTTTGTTATTGTAATACGATCTGAGCACTTGGCAGCATGTATATATTTTGTATATGGGTTGACTACCCTTTTGAAGGGGCCACTTTCCCCTGGACGGACAAGCGGATCGGATCGGTTCGGAGGAACAAAGAGTTGGCTCTGTGCTCGCTGCACTTGCTCCACTTGCGATTCGGTTTCAGCGTGTTTATGCTAATGAGCACAAGTTGGCAGCACCACTGGAACCAGTGAACCACTGTTGTCACTCACTCAGTCATTCAAATCAATCAAACGTGCTTGTCTTCTGGGAGTTCAGTTCGCCTGCTGCGCCAGCAAAATCCCAGGAGAACGGCCAGTTTTTCTTATATCAATGTAAACAATGTAAACAGTCGCGCATGCGCAGTTTTTGTCCTGGCGCGTTTTTAGCTGGAAATCCATACGACTCCTGCTGTTTTATTAGCTACTGTTTTGTCCTGTTCCCTGAGATCCTGCAACTGAAACTGAAACTACCTGATGTCCCTATATATATGTTCATGGTGGGCGTGGCAAGCGTCGCGTGGCTTCGATATTCTGATTCCGCTGCGTCCGTCTGTCAACGGCAGCTGACTTTTATAGCCAGGCTCTTGACCTTATCAAGTTATTTTGACTCTCCGCCAACATCCTTTTTATGAGCTCTCGACATTTTATGGATTACTTTAAAAGAAAAGGGAAATTATTGCCCTGGTGACAGCTTTTTATCGCAGCACTTTCATCGCTTTCCACAATCAAATTTTTAATGTATTTGCCGTGCCGTGCCCTTGGCCCTAATTAACACCTAGAGCGCACCATTAACACTTGGGGTTCGGAGCTGAGTCAGTGGCTTCCAAACTGCTGGAAACTAAAAGAAGAAGGAACCCTGCCAGCGGGGCATAACGAAATTCCCGTCTCTTGACTGGGTTCTCTTCTTTTTGTCGTTTTTAGTCCTAGGGCTGGCCTAACTTGTTTTCTAATTGGTGACACCTTGTCAATTTGCCACGCCACACGCTTTAACAGGCAATCTCTATTAGTGAATTTTCGTTGGGTTCCTCGTACAGATCCCTTTTTGGCAATCATCGGTTCGTGACGAAGCCGCCCCGGGTGTCCCTGAGTCCCAGTGTCTCTATATTCCTATGCCTATATTCCTGTGGGTTTTATATCAAGAGGTCTAAACTATTCCGGGAACTGCTGACGCTCCTGTCACTAAGCAGCTTAACCCCGAGATGAGCTGTACTCCCGGTTTTTGGTGCGAGGCTGAGGATCAGCAAGGCATCCTGCTTCTGATTTTCGTCCTCGAGCCACGCCCACTCGCAGCGGAAATCCGTTTTGGCAATTATATAAAACAGAAAGACAGAAACGTATCGCATTACATGCGGAAATTTATTTTTTGGTTGCTCCATTTTGGCCACACCCTTTCTTTGCTTAATTGCTCAGGGTGCACCACCCCCGCTTTTTATTTTATATTTCGTATTTATTATCTTTTGTTCGCTATTTACACATAAAACGAGGAAAGCAAAGCCACAAAAGGAGAGTACGAACTGCAAACAACATTTCGCTTCCAAAAGGTAACGCGAATTCTTGCTAAGCTAATCACCAGAAAAAAACAAAGTCACCAATGACTGTGTCACGCCTGAGTCCGCTCCTCCGCCCCCCGTTCCGATCCCTCCTCGCACCCCCGCCTCTGTGATTCCCATACCGTTTGCGCATGCGCCGCCGTCTTATCGCGGCCCAAACATCTTGCACATATTTACACACAATTTACCTGTGTGCGCCTTCAATTTCGTTATATACGTGAAATTATTTAAGGAAAAACGAAACCACCAACGACAAACAAACAAACATTAACCGGGAATTGGAGGCTAACTCCGGTATAGTTTCGAAAAAATAAACCAAATTATTTCGTGGTCGAATTCCAGGAAATCGAAATCAAAAGCGGCAAAATTCCTAACACCAAGCGGAAGTCGTTTTCCGTGATACGGAGAGCGCAAGAATGTGTCAATCGTCAAGTGCAGACTAGTCAATCACAGATGCGTCAATCAACACCTCAACAAAAATAAGTTAGGCAGTGATTTTGGTTGGACTGGCTCCTTTCGAACTGTAAATGTTACTACTAATATCAAATCGGGAAAGAGTTTTTCATTTAATAATAAATACTACACTCAAAGTACCTTACACTCTTCGAAACGCAACTGGAAATGCCAAACAAGGTTGACAAGACTCTACCCAGGAATTTTCAGCTACCTGACCGGCGGGACCATCCCTATATATATATCATATCTTGAGCTATGAACCGAGGCGAAACCACTTGAAAAATTATCTGCAACATGTAAATTCAATTTTCATTGTTCTTTATCTGTGATGGTCTCGCTCTCAGAGCAGAAACCGAAACAGAAACAGAAACGGAGGCAGTTACTAAAAATAAAAAATAAATGTAAGACCACAAGGGGAAACTGTCCACTCAAAATGGATTGTGCCGAGATGGGCCCAAAGTGTTAAGTTGGAATTTATAGTTGAGCGTTTAATCTGTGTCAGGTTTTGGTGCGTTCATCTCTCTTTTCCGCCGTGCCATCGTGGCATTGATAACTTGAAGTGTCATAATTGACCAGGCTTTGGAAGACAAGTGCCATTACTCATAACGAAAATTTCAACTCTTGCCCACGACGTCTCCGGCCATCACTTCACTTGGTCGAGATTGAGATCTTGTCTTGGTCGCGGTATTGGTCTTCGGTGCCAAGTGGAACACCCAGAAGGCGAAAATAATGACTGCACAGAGAAGAAAACTCATGAAATCAGCCACGTGGACATTCCAATCGCTTAAAAAATATATTTCTGACCCAAATAGTATTTTAATTTTCTAAAAATATGTTACATTTGACTAACTGAAATGTTTTATTTGTGATAATTCTAGGCTGCAGAGAGACGAGCTTCATTTACGCAATCACCAGCGCGGCGGTAACCCACTCGATTGCCAGGGCCTGCAGTGAAGGAACGATAGAGTCCTGCACCTGCGACTACAGCCACCAGTCGAGATCCCCACAAGCGAACCACCAGGCGGGCAGTGTGGCCGGCGTGCGGGATTGGGAGTGGGGCGGCTGCTCCGACAACATCGGATTCGGGTTCAAGTTCTCCCGGGAATTCGTCGATACCGGCGAGAGGGGTCGCAATCTGCGCGAGAAGATGAATCTGCACAACAACGAGGCGGGTCGAGCGGTAAGTTTAGCCACACAACATTAATACACTGGGAAACGGATATTCTAAATAGAGCCAATATAATACTATACGAAATGAGGTATTATTTGGCTTTATTTCGTATACTCTTTTCGCAGTGTACCTCGTAATAAGTAGTCCAAATGTTCGGTTTAAGCCTGTCTGGGCGATTTACGACTGGAGCGCTAATAAAAACCAGCGACGACAATTTCCGTCCCCACAATTAATTGGAGCCGAACGCCAATTGGCCTAGCTTGTAGAGATTAGCGCTCTCTCTTTCGCTCCCCCTCCAGCTGTCTCTTTCATTCGAATGAGAATGTGGGGGGATTTCTGCACTCGTTTGCGCTTGTGTCGCTCGTATATTAACTCGTTGACAGCTTCCAGTTCCCCTCCACATGCAAGAAAATAGTAGGACTCTAGTTTTGGGGGCACTGTACAGTGGTCGAAAGTTGAGAAAATTGTGATTATACAGAAATGTAAATAAAGCAATTTTCTTCATTGCCGATAAATGAGTTTTACTGGTGGGACTATATTTAATTATTCACATATTGCAATGGACTTTTTTGGCCTGACCAAACCACTGTGCACCGCCACTCCTGCTATCCACTTTAGTGGGGCGTAGAAAGTAGCACACTGCGCCAACATCCACTACATGCACTGTATCCAACTAGAGTCGACCGATCCCTCCGGATCCGGGCCTAGTCCTCCAACTTTTTGGGGAGGGAGCAGGGCCCACCGCCTGTGTTATTATTTTATTACTTGTTATGGGCCGCAGCTCCGTAATCATTGCGATCAGCATGATGATGATCATCGGGCTGCTGCGGCCGCTGCTAACCGAACTAACTGAAGGCCCCCAACTGCGTTGATTTCTTACTTTTGGTCCGCGCACAACAATTACAACCAGCAACTTCGGGGGGGACATGCAACAAGCGCACAGCAAGTTGCAACAACATTTATTGATTTTTAATAACTGCAACAACGTGGCAGGCGGGCCGCCAATCTCCCAGCCAGCCAGCCATTCAGCCAGTAAAACGGCAAAAACAACCGGCCAAGAAAAAACAGCAAAATAATTAAGTGAAAAACATATTGCGAGTCGATACGCAAGAAGCCTAATAAAGTCATACTAATGAACAATCTCTCCCCGCTCTTTTCCCATCTACAGCACGTCCAGGCGGAGATGCGACAGGAGTGCAAATGCCATGGCATGTCCGGCTCGTGTACAGTGAAGACCTGTTGGATGCGACTGGCCAACTTCCGTGTGATTGGCGACAATCTGAAGGCCCGCTTCGATGGAGCCACCCGCGTGCAAGTGACCAACAGTCTTCGGGCCACCAACGCTCTGGCCCCAGTTAGTCCGAATGCAGCCGGCTCGAATTCCGTGAGCTCCAACGGCCTGATTATCCCCCAGTCTGGTCTGGTCTACGGCGAGGAGGAGGAGCGCATGCTGAACGACCATATGCCGGACATCCTGCTGGAGAACAGCCACCCGATCAGCAAGATCCATCACCCGAACATGCCGTCGCCCAACAGTTTGCCCCAGGCTGGGCAAAGAGGCGGACGAAATGGACGTCGTCAGGGGCGCAAGCATAATAGGTAAGGATCGCCAGGATATTTTTGTTTACAAATCATAATTTAATTTCTTAAAAAGAACACAGCTTAAAGATTATAGTAATCTCACAATATAGCATGTTTACTCATTACCTTCTCGATTTGTTCCTTGCAGATATCACTTCCAACTGAACCCGCACAATCCCGAGCACAAGCCACCCGGCTCGAAGGACCTCGTCTATCTGGAGCCTTCGCCGAGCTTCTGCGAAAAGAACCTGCGGCAAGGCATCCTGGGAACCCATGGGCGCCAGTGCAACGAGACTTCGCTGGGCGTCGACGGCTGTGGGCTGATGTGCTGTGGGCGTGGCTATCGGCGAGACGAGGTCGTCGTGGTGGAGCGGTGCGCCTGCACCTTCCACTGGTGCTGCGAGGTGAAGTGCAAGCTGTGTCGGACCAAGAAGGTCATCTACACGTGCCTGTAAGGACACTGCCCGCCTCCAGCCATCCCGTCCTCTGAAGCCGCCCTCTTCGTTCTTTGTATGTGTTATGTATTTTGTCTACGCTTAGCCTTTGTTATTAGCACCTTAAGAACCTAGACTATAGCCTAGTTAAAGATACGACTAACCGCCCCTGAAGTGTACCATGCAAAACCCTTTAAACTCTCACTTTTTTTTTAGCAGTATTACACAAGGAATATTAACGAATAGATTTCAAGAAGAAGTGAGGAATACAACATGTGTTTGCCCAGTTTTTAGTCATGTAAGCCAGCTCCCAATCGAAGCAAAATATTTTGTAAATTACAAAGCCCCCCATTTTTGTACCCCTAGATAATAGTTATCGATTTAAAATACTTTAGTGTAGCTTAAAGTTTTCGAAGCGCGCCCCCTTTCTGCTGAATCCCTCCCCACGCTGTCGTTTAAAATCTTTTTAAATCATTGAAAACAAGACTGAAAATTCAAAAAGCGCGCAGCTCCTTCCTTCTCTATAGCGAGCACTGCTTGAACTGCTTGCATACTGCTTTGGCCAGGACCAAAACGTATGCGAAGTGGGCAGTATAATAGTTCGAGAAAATCGGTAACCAGGGCTGGAAAACATTTGGAATGCAACACTAAAAATTCCACTACTGTTTTTCCATTTCCATGGTCATACAAAGCAAAACTAATTCTTTTGTGTACATAAATAAGCTTAAATTAACTTTTAGTTTTAGATTAAATTCATACCAACCCCACGAAGTACAGAAAAAGATTTTAGTTGCTTGGAATTTATGAAATTTTGCACACGAAATATTTTTTTTGTAAACACATTTAACTTAAACCACCCCATGTAGGTATTACTAACTAATTAAATGCACTTAGCTGGCTAGTTAAACTAAGTATATGAATAGCTCGATATGAATATAATATTTAATTAATTTATACTAGCTCATAGACATTCAATTTTGTAAAGTATTAATGCGAAGGAAAACAAGAAACAAAAAAGCGAGCAGAAAAATGCGAATGCAATCGAAAACAAATCAATAAAAAAACACAAAACGACAATGAGTAAAAAATTACAAAAAATAAAAGCCAAGTGGAATTCATTGGTACGGACTGTTGTTGCTGGGGCAATTATTTGGACCATGTGTGGGGCAATTAGCAGGGAAGGTGGAGTGCCGGGGCAGGGGCACGGGCACGGGTCAGGGTCGCCGATCTGCTCTGAGGCATTTCAATATTTGATTTAAGCCAGCTCGCGGTGGCAGCAGCAGCGGCATCGGCAGTGGCAGTTTCCCAAGCGCATTTTTTGCTCTTGCAGCAACTGTCAAGCTGGGCAGCTACAGAAAACAGAAACAACTGCTGCAACAAGAAGCGACAGTTGCATCTTTTGTATATCGTCGGCAAAAGTCGGCGGATAAACCCCCCTGGCTCAGCACCGCCCCTCCTTCGCCGCCCATGCCAGCTGACAATGCGAACGACAATTCCGCGCTGTCAGCGGCCAGCCATCGAATGCGGCTTTCAAGTTTTAGCGACTCAGGATTGAGGATGTGGATGTGGACGCGGATGAGGTTCAGCTTGAGGTTGAGGCAGATCTTCGGCGCTGGACGATCGCGACATGCAATTGCCGGCCCAACTATGCAACCTGACATACGACAGATCTAGACGAGAGCAGGCGGTATAGATAAACCTAAGCCTGGATGAGGTTCACATTGATCCTGATTTCAGCTACTGATCTGCAGATGAAGATGGACCTGGAACTAGAGCTGGAGCCGAAGCTACCAGGCTAGCTAAACACACTCTCGCCGAAACAAAAAAGTGATCGTGCAACATGTGTCCACTCTGCTTGACAGTTTTGTTTCGTCTTTTCTTATTGCTACGGGTGGGAAAACAATTTTTCGTCCGGAAAGCGGGATTCCATCGAGATGTTTGATTAGCTCGAGATTTCTCTGAGACCTTGAGCTGAGTGATCCTTATCTAATTGCTCGCCATTACCAAGGCTAACACCATCTGAGGTGCTACACGCCTTTTAAAATAGTATTCCCCCCACATTCGAAGATGGATTTCTCTCCTCTGACATCATGTGGTTTCCGTGTACCTTAACCCACTCCATTCCCATTACCCATTATGCCACTTGTAATTAGAGAATATCTTTCAAATGGTCGACAAACGATTCACAATCTGTTGACTCCAACGATGCACTGAGAAATCAGTTATTTAATATTTGGCCCACATTTGTTAGTATATTATTAATACTTTAAGAAATATTTGCTTTCAAGTTTTGTACTTTAGTAATACTAAGTGTATGATGTAGTAACGTAGATTCGTTTTTTTCAGTGCTGCCCAGGGATAGCCTATTGGGTCTATTGGCATTATTGGGAATCTCATAACCCCTCGGGGCACACAGTACGCCCAGTTAGAGAGTGATGTGCCATTGTTGTTATTTAGTTGGCACCCCGAGGCGACAATTGTTGTCTCCAATGAGTCGTTGTCCTGGTGTGTTGTCGCTGTCTGGTCCGAGGAGACATTGCTCCTAATCAATAAAACTAACGAGCGGATTAAGATTATGTTGGCATGGAGTGCTATTGCTGCTATTGCCATTGCGTCCGCCGAGGCGAGAGACCAAAAGCGGCGCACGCTCCTCCCAAAAATGGTCTGGCGGCCTAATGAATTGCGAGTCGCCAGCGTCGTCCACTATAAGCAGCCTGTCCAGCATACAAAATTTAAAAAAAATCGAAAGAAAGTAGAGCTTTATGAGTGGAATCCTGAGTACCCTATAATAATTAGAATGAAAATGTTTATAAAAACTTTGAATAAAATGTTCAAAGTGTTCGATATATGTATATATTATTATTAATATGAAGTTTATATTAAAGATACAAAACGTTATTAATATTTTCATATGATGCTTGAAATAACATAAATATATGAATTCAAAAGTAAGACCTTATTTAATGGACTCCTGCTTACTATTGGCCCAAAGTGTCATACCCGCTGGAAGAGTCCGATGAAAGGAAATGAAGGAAAGAAGATCGGCCCACAACAAAAAAAAAGCGGATCGGGATCCCCATGTCGGTCATCGTCATCTTCCTCCGCTCGGTCGTCAATCGCTCGGTGGTTCGATCAGCGGATCGATGGTTTGCCAGTGCGCATGAGCGTTCGATGGATCGACTGTTTGGCCCGGCTGATGTGAATGTGACAATGACAGTTGTTGTTCGTCATGTTTGGAGCATGTAGTGCCCATGCCCCTCGTCCCCTCGCTGCTGCAAGCATACCTCGCTCCTCTTTTGTGTTGTAATTGCAGACGCCACACGTTTCGCGCGCTGTTTGATTTGGAAATTGCAACAGATCGGCTCGGAATGGGCAATATATATGGCGATGGGGGCATCTCATTGACTTGGCATTCCCGGCACGCGCACTTCTTGGCATGACAAGACTTTCAAGCCTCCCCTCCGCCCCCCTACCCATGGCTTATTCACTCTTTCGGCCCTTTGGCCACAATGAAAATTTCGACTCAAGCCTCCACGAAGTGTGTGTGTGTGCGTTAATTAAGTGGCAATTGTTGCGAGGCGTGAGAATTTGGCGGATTAGGCAAAGAAATGTAAGTGACCTTCGACAGTCAGCACTTGGTTTTGGATTGAGTTTCAGCGCTGTTCTCCCATTTGGGGCAAGGGTCTCCCTATATGGCATCGCAACTTGGGAGTTTTCTGCTCCAAAGCAAACTTTTGGGGTTAATACTATGTTTATGGGGGTTTTTAAGTTGTTAAATTGAACGTAATGATAGTCTGTATCCAATAGATTAAATTATTCAAAAGAACCATTGGCATAGCTGTATTCTTCTTCAATACTCTATTCAATTCTTCACCATAGCCATTGATTTGTATGCCCTTAACCAGGACTGAAACGTTGGCCTAGTGCCTATGGCTATCAATCATCGAGCCGCGATCTGTTAACATGGGCGACAAGTTCTGCGATTGCCGCAACCAGGAAGCAATGACCAAGCAGCGAGAGGAGACCAGCAGACCACCAGAGGAGCAACTGGCCACTGGTAATGCCCTCTGAGACCGACTAGACCAGACTCCCGACCATGTAATTAACAGCACGCAAAAAGTGTTTGCGAAGCGTTTATGGAGTATGGATGGGGTTGGGATTCCGCTGAAGGCAGCTATTGGATATGGGTGTCCCATTGGCCGAAGGCGACACGCATGTAAACATTGCCATTTTTGGCTAAAGACGCGACAGCTGCTCTGGACATCGGGACTGGACTCATCACATCACCCTTTCTGCTTCGCAGTACACAGAGAAATATTACAAAAAGATATTTTGTAATTTGGCGGAGAACTTTTTTCCTTTCTTTCCTTACAATGAAGAACCATTAACAACGCATAACAAACAGCCAGGTACAATTTAAATTTAAACAGATTTTTTTCTCACCGTGCAGTCCAATCCATTCCCATCTGGGTGGCCAACTTGGCAAAGGCGATCTGAAGATCGTAATTGAGTTACAAAAAGGTCAATCGATCCACTGGGCAATGTGGAGTGTCAGTGCTCGACTTTAATTTATTTTATAATTACACGCACTTTATGCCTAATTAGTTTTGTTTTTCTGCGCCCCTCCGTACCCCATGGACCTCCCCTCCCAGTTGCCTGTCTGTCGGATCGGGGCCACAAAAAAGTTTCCCATCATTTGGCTTATATTATGCAGCGTTCGCGGCCACCGAATTCCAAAGGTGCGCGCGAATGGGCGTCAGGTTTGCACAAACACACATGTGTACATGAATATGTGGCTCGAACAAAGGAGCAAAGTCAGGTGAGGAGCGGAGCGGAGTGTGGCGGGGGGTGGTGGTGCGCCTGGGTGCCCACTACGATTCCCAGTCAACGGATGCGAGCACATTCAGGTCGAGACCCTGCACTGCGGGAAAATATTCATACTACTAGCAAAGATGTAGGTATTTCGGATATACATATTGTTTTAAGCTATAGCGTTATTATATAGTTATTTTTTCACAGTGTAATTTCGCGCTGAGCGTCGGGGCAAGGAAGTCCAAGGAGGAGACTGGAGCGATCATCTCATCGGGGCGCTTTTGTGGCCGTCTTCATCGACATGAACGCGCTCCTTTGTTTGCCTGGGCCCTTTAGCCTGACCCTTGTGCCCGATCCCGATTCCGATCCCATCCAAACCCACCCGATCCCAGTCGATCAGATCCGATCCGAGATCCGAAAAAGAGAGTGAGTTGGTGCGCCAACTTTGTTTAACTTTGCCTCAGCTTATTGTTTGTTGTTCTTTTTCCACATTGCCTGTCCTCGTTGTTTTTGTTGGCCGAGTTGTTCCTGTTGTTGGTTTTTAAGGATGCCCTTGCCGAAAATGAAGAGGATGCCCTCGGGCATTTCGATTTCGATGCGGCTTTGGTGACGCCAGCTAATTGACGATGAGACGTGGTGATGTTGAGTTAGGAAGAGTATAAATGTTTTACTTATGAGTTTTTAGTTTAAAAAAAAAATAGATAATAAGGTCTTGAAAATGCTGGACGCAATTGTTAAAAATTACTCTATATAAAACATTTTTAAAATAAAATGAAATCTTCCTATCGAAAGGGTATCCACAAATAGATTTTGCTCAGGAGATAAGCCACATTTCGGTGGGTGCGATTTGATAATACTTATAAAGCGCAGGGCTGGACATCCTTACCACCAATTATCCGAAGATGAAAGGAACTCTTACGCCGGAGACACACCCTCTCAGCTCAGCTCAGCTTAACTGATCTCACAACCACTTGACTACAGGAAGTTTCACATATCTGCAGTAACAAAAGATCTTGGCTTGACCAAAACCCAGGCATATCGAAATGTTTGCAGTATATATAAATACGATCCATCTCGCGACTTCCTTTTCGCCGCAGCACTTGAGACAGTTTTTTGTTGCACTTGTTGTGTTCGCGAAGAAGACTGAACTTGGCGCGGCATCTACTCCGTGCACCTTGATTGTGAGAAAGATAACAACAACAAGAGACAGCGGGACATGAATATAACTATGCACTGAGAGAAACACATGGGGTTATAACTTAGTATACTTATTCATTCCTTTGAAATAAGATATGTAGATATGGCACGAAGCCGAACCTGTTAGGTAAATCTGTACATTACTTCTGATGTTTCTTACTTTACATTTCTCTCTGTGTAGCAGGGAAACAATGAGAAGGCCGCAGGAATTCCTCGGCTGAGATTAAGGAGGGGCGAAAAGAGCGGGCAGGGACTTCGAACAGGTGCTGAGCAAATGGCGAACTATGCCACAAGGTATTGGGGCAATTAGTGCTCAACTAATTGATTTAAGGCATTTCCTCTCTGTCTCCATGGAAAAAGAGGAGATCTGGGGATGCTGGCGATACGTCCACCAGTTGCCTGCAAGTTGGCGATTTCCGCATGAGACCAAAGTCGTCTTCTTGTCTCCGATGGAACGTCTTCGGTTGGAATCTTTGGCATTTGGACATCGCTTTATCGCTATCCTGGAGCTGGTCAGCTCCCCTGCCCACCAAATAGTACTCCTCCCTTTCTCCTGGGAGGCAATTAAAAGCTACTCCGCACTGATTGCAACAATTTCTGGTTAAATAAATGGAACGAGCAGCGCTCGACAACAGCCATATCTCTCTAAGCTAGAGCTCCTGGACCCGCAGTCCGATGCTGCTGGAACCGAATCTGTATCTCATCCTGCGGCTCGATCTCCATTTCCATGGGCTCGCACTGAAAGTATTTAGTTTCAATTTGTTGCTTTGTTACTGCGTGTTCTGAGATTTTTCATCTCTGTGTTCTCTGTGTCGTCGATTCTGGAATAATGATGATAGCGTGATTAAAAAAAAAAATGTATCTCTGTGGGATGAAAATTTAGCATTTTGCATTAAATGAGCGAATTATCTCAATATTTAAAATGAGTCAGGAAATTATGAAAAATCATCGAGGAAGCTTATTACAAATTTTTTAAAAATACTTTTTTGTAATACTCCAATATCTACATTATATTTCCTATGTCCTGTTTCATTGGGCACTGTCTTCAAAAACATCCTTAATGGGGAATTGGACCCTCGCAGAATTCAGTTGTTGACTATTTCTATTCTCGTGTCACGCTTTCTTCTCTGACCTTGGGGAGAACCTGCTCCAGCTATCGAGCCCCCCATCCCCTTTTGGCAGCCCACAACGCTGATTAATTTTTGCGCTATTTACACGCTCGTTGGCCCGTTGTGCTCGAGTGCAGCAGTTGCCTTTTAGCTGCAGCTTTAATTTTGTAAAATTAGTCACGCGATTTTTATGTACTCGCCAAACGGGAGGAGCAGCGATATTGGAGGAGGAGCAGCAGGGGCAGGAGCAGCGGGAGGAGGTGGTGCAGGATGGACGACAGTGGAGCGCTGGCTGGCTGGCTAACTAGTCGAGCTCCAGTCAGATGACAAATGATTTTATTAGCTTAGTTGAGTTAATCAATGTTGATGGTATTTATTAATTATGTTGTGGGCCTGTGTGTTGGCTGCCCGGGCCTCGGTTATTCGATCTCACATGTCGATCGATGGGAGGAAGGAAGTGGCCGACGACATGCAGCTATGTTAGTGGCGGTGCTCCGATCTGGTTTTTGTGTTTTCTAGGGAGGGAGAGGCTATGGAAGAAGGCACCATCTAGAGATCCCGGGGATCGGCCTCTGCAAATATTGGAGGCGCAGCGAATCCGTATGCCAAATTCAAGGCAAAGTCAAATTACACGCGCCGGCCAAATTGAGTTCAATAATAAGCATGAAGCCAGATACAAGACTGGACCTCAGTCATCGTCACGAAACGTCTTCATTCGCCTTGGTCGCGGGAAAGGGATGCCCAGAGGTGCACTGAGCGAAATGAATCATTAAAATAGATTTAAATATTTAATCCATAGTTTTCAAAATTGGTCGTTTCGCAGTTGTTTCTTTGTTTGGTTAAAGTTAAGGTTAAATGTTATTCTACTTATTATATTATAGTATTTCTGTTATCGGAACCGCTTTCTTTCAGCGCATGGAGCCAGGGAGAGACCTCCGGATGCGCCTGGCACTTCTCTTAGAGCTTAAGCGACTGCACCCGATAGTAGTCATCAAAATACACAGACAGACAGTCGAAGCAGCAGATATCCAAAGTGCCCGGGGCCAAAGGGATGGCTGAAATGGACTGGACTGGACTGGACGGGAGTGGACTGGAGTGGACGGATTTAACTCCCAGGTAGTCACGGCCAGTCACGGGTGGGCGCATATGCAAAAGCTCAGCGCCTCGGATTTTCAGATCCACCGGTCCAGGCTCCCTCGCCATGGCAATTTAACACACTTTGGCGCGTGAATTAGGGCCAATTTGGGAATTAAGTAATCTGGCTCTGGGTTCAGGCCATCCTCGGCATCAGTTGGCGTTGCGTGATGAGCTGGCCGATGGTTTATTAGTGACACTTTGCCGATCGGGGATATTAATATATATATCCGTGTGATCTCGCTTATTTTAATTGTATAAATGATTAACCAAATTTGGCTAGATATCCTGCCAAATGCAGCAATTATTATTAACATGACATATCACTTTAAGCCAACACGGCCACTTTATCGGCGTGTCAGCAACTTCCTGTTACCAAAGACAAGGTCGGGCCCAAATGACTTCATCCCATATTCATATTGTTGACAAAGTGCAACAAGGGCGAGAATCGTTAGCCGAAAAAATTAAGATTCTGTTAATGAGAAATGTCGTTTGTCGGTTTTGGTTGGCTTTTCTCCTCCTGCCAAAGTCGAAGTTGAAGTTGAAGTTGATGGCTGTCAGGCTAAAGCTCATTTCGCTAATCGCATCAATAAAGCTTATCAGGCTCACCACAAGGATGGCGATCGGGGGCAAATTAAATGCCCCCAAATCTCTAGAAGTCGGCGACGCTGTCGTCGCGAAATGCGAAATGCGCTTAAGCGTGTTGATCGATAAATTGGCACAGATCGGGGCCAAGATCCCCTCGATCGCTGGCATCCAATCCGATCGGATCCTCGAGTCCAGACAAAACGCACACAAAACGCGAATGAAGTCATCTCGCCAAAGTCGCTTTGTCAACCGATTTCGCGTGTAGTTCGAGGCCTAAGCTGACAGTGGATCGCCCTAGCCGCAGATCCAGTTAAGGGTTCCTCGATTTCGATCCCGATCCTGATTCAGATTCAGAATCGGTCCCAGACCCTTTATTTTCTGTCGCTCACACGGCCGCCGACAGCTGAGCGACATTAATGCCTCCTGGCAGTCGCCCTGCACAAATTAGCAAAAATGTCGAACTGCCGGTTTGCCGCGAACTCAGTCCTATATGCCTGCCCTCAAAGGGGAGTATTAAAATATTGAAATTACCTAAAGTAACAAATAACCTTAAATATTTACAGAAATGAATAATGCCTATATGATCAATAACTATCATCTATCTATAATAATTTGTCTATCTATTATCAACACTTTATAATGTAGTTATGACGATTTTATTACCCAAAATAAAGGGTATATTCCACTTCGATCACCATTGTTGAGTTTTATGTTCATTTTGTTGTCATGATATTTTTGGGAACTTTGATGGGTTATCTGCGGAAGATCGCTTATGATCGCGCTTATGTTTCTATGATTCAGCAGCCAGATTGGTAGCCATCCATCCACATTCAGCCAGGCATTGAGGCATTCAGTGGTGCTTTTCCTTTCCATTTGGCCAGCCCTCAAATTGCTTTGATTTCAGCTTTTTGTCTGCGCTTTTATTTTTGTTTTGTTTGCGGTTAGTCCGCATCATAATATTTTTGCGCATGGCAGATCTAATCTTTGTCCGAAAAAATGATAATAAAAAAGGGTTCCGGCGCGCGCATTTTTCGACATTTTTATGGGGAAATTATTGTAACCCAATCTGGTTTGGGCGCACCACAGAAACCTCGCATTGCATTTTGTCCTAACGTTGACATCTTGCGGTCAGCACAGCTCTCAATATCGCACCCATCACTCCAAATTCGCACTGACAAATGCATTGGGCATGGCGATCGGATATGACGGTATTGCGACAGGAGCTATGGGAGGTTTTTAACGATTCCGAAACTCAAAAGATGTACATTGGTTAGATTTAAAACCTAGGTTGTATTCTATTTCGACAAAATCGAATAAGAATGGCATGTACGTATTCCAACTAGTCTCATGTCACGTATCTTTTCATGTCCGTGGTATTTCTGATCTTATCAATACATATGTTCTTCCATTAAGATCGATTCTCCTATCTTTTCAATGATTTTTCATCTGATGCGTCACAGAATCAGTAGCTGACTCACTGCGATTCAGTTTCAGGAATTCACGAAATTCATTTTATAGTTGCTCCACGTGCCCTTGAATTTCTCAGAGTCTGACTAATACTTCCTTCCGCTGGGAGAACTCGCAGAGCAGAGATGAGTCCACAACTCACAGCTGTAACTAATTGGCGCTCTGTGGGGCGGGGGATCGCCCAGATTGGAGATACTTATTTCAGGTAATACGGAGCTGGTAGCACACGCTTCCAAAGCGGCATTCAAAAAGGCCGCAAACACATGTAAAACTCAAATGGCAACATGCCACACGCAAGTTGAACTTGGACTGAGGATCTGGGGATCCGGTGAGCTACGGAGCTGCGGAGGAGCGTTGCCAAAAAAGGCAAAAGACCGACAAACGATGAAGCGAACTCAGACCGCAAAGCCGCAACAGAAGCTCAAACAAATATATATATATATATATTCTGTTTTATTTATTTTTTGGTAATAGTTTGTTGTTGGCATTGCCTGGCTTTCTGCTATTGTTGCCGGGCTCTCTGCTGGCCGACGTTTAGTCATAAAATATTCCATTTTATTTCGTATCTTGTATCTGTTTTTGGACCGCCGTATGTGAAACAATTTCTCACACAACCTTCGATTTGCCGAGCGCTCGAGCATGGATATTTTGTTTCCGGAGCACACCTTGCGTGTGGTCTCTTAATTTGCCCCGATGCCCCAGCGATTGAATCCCGAACCTCGAATCGGTGAATCAAATGAAACTCAATTAAGCCGCCTCCGTTAGACAAAACGCCGCGTGTCAAAACAATCGTTTTTTCTCCCAGCGAACCTTTTGCCTGGGAAGATCGGTGCACTCGACAAAAAAAGTTGATCTTCATAAATAACATTTAGTCAAATGCGAGAAGTAAAAACAGTTTTATACATTTCTTACACATTCTGTATGTCTTTTCATAGAAATTATATGTTATATTCAAAGGACGTTAGATGGTTTGTATTTCTCTGGGTGTACGATCATTGCCTATGAGGCGGCGTCCATTTTCATTTCCATTTCGTTTTCGATTTCAGCCGGGCTAGAGAGCAACTTGGCCTGACTGTGGGGCCTTTGATGTCATAATTCATGTATATTAACTCATAAATAAGCGAATGCAACTTTATGCCACAGTTCACCCCGAACTGGGACTCCTTGTTCGCCGCTGTCCAGCCGTTTGTCTGCAGCTCCGTCTGCGTTTCTGTTTTTCCGTCTTTGCGTCTGGCGATCGGCGGGAGTCAAATCGTTTCTGGCTCTTCTAGCCGGGCTTTTGGTATTTAGTGCACTTAATCTACGCCAAAAGTACCAACTAAGCGAGATAAATAGCTGCAAAATAAACTAAGTCAGTGCGATGGAGCGCCATTCCGCAGCATTGGGTTGGGATGGGTTGCTGCTTGGGTCTCGGCGTGGTCTGGGATGGGGTTTGGTTTTGGTTTTGGGATTGGGATTGGAATTGCGAGATTGGGATATTCCTGTGTCCAGTGTGCGGTGTACAGTGAAAATGGCTATAAAATCGGCACGACTTTTCAATAAATGTTGACAACACAGCGAGCCACAACGCAATGCACCAAGTTTTATGATATCCTGAAGGAAGTGAAATATGATATTATGAATCGCCCGCTCAGACAGTTGGGACAGTTTTTTTCTCTTTGCTCCATCTTTTCCCCATCTAGATGCAGTCCAGTTGAGTGGAGGAGTTGGAGCTGGAGATGGAGTCGGAGTCGGAGGTACTTGAACCCCCTTTTATCTTGTGGTTGTGGAAACCTGTTGTCGCCGATGTTGTGTATTACGAGTTTGCGGTTTGTCATGTTAAAGTTAAATGCATGCAGCACATGCCCTGCATTCAGCACTGAGTGCCATTGACAGCCAACAAAAACAAAATATAAAAAATTAAATAACAACAAAAGGAAAAACAAAAACAACGACGACAAGTTGATGTCGCTTCCCCAAAGGCAGCGCTTTTTGCCCAGGTGAAGCACTTTCTGCTGCTTCTGCTTAATCAGGTTCAAAATTGTTGAGTAATTACCGATGTAACCAAATCTCTAAAACATAGTAAACGAAGGGTTGACATGCGAAATGCGATCCCTCAGATGAGAGTTTTTAGGATAGAAAAGTCATCCTCGCTTAGGATTCACTGAATTGATTGCTTTTACAAACAACGAAGTTTTTATGGTACATCGTTTATAAATGTCGTTTCATAAATCAAATGCTTTACAAATATCACAGTCTTGCAAGTTGTATGAATACTAAACAAAAGATCTGACAATCTCAATTAGTACGAAAGTGTGCAGCGAAAATATTTCACAAGTTAAGTTAGCAAGAAATAATGAAAAGAAAGAAAAGAATCTTCTTTATCAAGAAGAACCCAAGAAAAAAATTACCAAAACAATAAATTCCAGCAAATCATAAAAATAAACCTTCTGTTAACCCTGACTTTCTCCTGGAAACAACATTTTTCTTGGGAACCCTCATTAGTGTGAGTGAATCACAGAATCTCACTACACTCGTTCAACACTGCGTATGAGCAATATGGGAGTATACGTCGTAGTGTATGTAATTCACTTATATGGCTAAACACGCGTCCGCCATTAACTCACATGGCGCATACGCAATATCAGCGAAAACATACAAATGCGTTCAATTATATGCAGATAGATACATACAGTAAATTTGTTAACAATTACGAAGCGGAAAAAATTGCTATACAATTGCTAGGGGTTTTTTCCACACCTCTTTTTTTCGTACAATTGAAATCCAATTGGCCAATTGGCCGTGCAACAAGGCTGAGACCACGAGCGCCAATAAATTTGCATTTTAATGAACTTCGGTGCATAAATATTAAAATAAATTTCGGCATTGGCCTAACCAAACTAACTAAACAGCCAAACTAATGCTACCTAAACAAATCGTTAACAATAATTATAATTGCCCATTTTGTCGATCATAACTTGTTGGCGCGTCGGACAGGAAGAGCTCTGGATATCTGGTCGAGACCGAGGAAATTAATGGGCTGCCGAAACACAAACCGAGCTACACCAATTGGCGTCGAATAGAAAGATCGGGAAATAGACCACCAAATCAGACACCCTGTAATATGAACAATTTTAATTTAATGTTCGTTTCTCAACATTAGCTATAGGTTCTTTAATAATACCACTACCACTAGTTCTTAAAAGTGTGATATTTAAGCAATAATTATAAATGACACTAAAATATTGGAAATATCCAAAAATACCTTGAGTTTTCGACAACGACTGGGACATTTTTAAGTTGGCCGCTTTCCGTGACAGGTAAATTTTTATTAATTTTATGCTCATCGTCGCTGTGGTGGGTGCAAAAACGTAATTTGTTTTAATTTGTTTAATCGCTTAATCCGCAGCGAACGCAGCAGTCCGGACCGAAAAAAAACCCGTTTTGGCCATTATACAAGCGCATCGGAGATTCCTGGTGGTCCTGCGGCAAGGCTGCTCTTTGTTTTTGATCGGACCGCTCGGCATCAGCTCAACACTAAGGCCAATTTATGATGAGCCGCATGAGCGCTGGGATGTGGCTTAATTAAGCTTTGGCACTTATTTTTCGGTAGGTGACCGAGAATGGAAATGGAAATGGTCGAATTGCTGGGGCGATAGTGGCTTAATTTATGTCGGCCAGTAAAAATCATGTTGAAATCCATTTTCATAGAGTCTGAACTTGAGAACCGAGTGGCGGAATGTCTGCAGTGAGTGAACAGCTGACAAAATGGGCATAAATCTCTTTTAGCACTCGGCCGCCGCTGATGCTGACTGTCCGTTTCAACACGCCTGTCCCACACAGATACTCGAATGGCCAGATACACAGATACCCAGATACTTGGATACTTCTTCGGGGGCTGGCTAGTAAATCAACTGAATCGCTCGTAAAAATCCAAGCAGTTGACTCGAAATATATTATTTTTGTGGCTCTTTTCGTGCCTTTGTGTGGATTTTTAATTGTTTAAGCAACAATGGGTGGTAAAAATGGTAAATAAATAATAATAAAAGCTGAAAATAATTTATAAACTAAATCTGTTTGCTGTCGCTTTTGTTTTTGGCTTTTATACATTTTGGCGGTTTTTGTTCAGTGGTTAAACGGGGAAGAATCATTTCCTGTGGCCGCGCACTCAGCACTTTCTACGTTAATTACGACTAAAACCGAAAAACTAAAGCAAGAAAAAAATCCAATTAAATTAATAAAATTTTATGATCGCCGTGTGTCGGCGCACATAATAAAAACAATTGAATTATGAAGAGAACATTGCGTAAAAATGAATTCGAGGCAGAGTATTAACATTTTTCTCTGTTTGTTTCTCGTTATTGCTGTTGTTGTGGGGCTACTTTGTTGTTCCGATTTTATGCGTTTTTAATTACAAGCCGAAAAACTCAGACACAGATACCTGAAATGAGCCAATTCGAGAGGAAAACGAGAACGGAGAAAGGAAGAGAGTGTTCAGATTGAGCTTTTTTTTAATATTTTTTGGTTTATCACGTCTCCGAAATAATTAACATTCTGAAGTGAATTAATATTGCATAATTGTAAATTTACATACCAACGGTTTAAGGGGGTTGGTCTTAATACTACATTGCTAAACGAAAGTGGTTAACATACTTATATTTAAGTAATTTCATATTTTCAAGCTACTGATAGTAATAAATAATTGTATCATTTGATATTAAACTATAGAATACCTTTTAATTAATAATAAGCTGCCTTCCCTTAGCTTTATTAAAAATCCGCCCATTAAATTCCTTTTTAGTTCAGCTCTCTGTTTATTTACCCTCGTCTTCAGTAGCTTCAGAGTTTTCATTGTAGTGCATCAAAGAGCGCTCTAATTCCCCCAATGCCATTTTCCAATTACGTTAATAGCTCATAACACGACGTTTTTGTTTGTTGTTCTTCGCTTCGGACTCTTTAAAGCCGTTTTAGAGAGAACTGATTCCCCGAATCGGTCATTCGTCCGAACAATACCAAACAATCCGTGTAGCGCCCTCCCCCACGAAAATGTTTGGTTATCGGGTAGAGCTATATATACAAAGTGATATTTGTAGATCTGTTGTGGCATATTTTTCAGCTGACTTTGGGCTCGAGAGTAATTACGCCGGAGGGCACTTAAAAGAATTGTGTCTGCTGCTGAGGCAGCTTCTTTTTTGCCGGGGAGGGCCATAAAGTTTTAATGATCGCCATTAATAGTGCGAGAGAATTCAATGGCCAAGCGCCCTCCGCCCACCGCCTTTTACGCCCACTCTTTGATTTTCCAGCCAGATCATCAGATCGGATCAGATCCGGTGTACATCACCGATTTGACAGTTGATTCTGAGTGGTGATCGAAGCCAAATGCAGTTGTCCAGGGGAGCAGGTCCCTCGGAAGGCCTTTGTCTCTGTGGTTTGGATTTGTTTATAGGACTTCACATCCGTTTGGCACCCATTAGTCATAGCGGTGGAAGTATGTCGGACTTTTCCTTTCGTTCCGCATTTTATTAAGAGAGGCTAAGTGTTCCCTAAGTGTGCACAGAAAAAAATGCAAAAAAAATCAAATAATCCGATTTCAAATCTAAAAGCCAAGCTAAATTAATAAGGGTATATTTTATAAGGATTTATGCACATTTACCTTCACATTTAAAGGCTAGAAGCAATTAGCAACAAACTTAAATAAGTTTCGGCTATAATTTCTCTCCGTGAGATTTTCACCTTTTGTTTATTTGTTGAATCAGCCCGTCAAACTGGGGAAAACACATCTCGAGTTGAACGTCAGTGCTGGTAATGTGTTAACACAGAGTCAGATATGTACGGGCCACTAAATGCTCCGGGTCTGAGACTTTAGCGCAAACATTTTGACAACTTGTGAACTTTAGACTGACAACCCGCCACTGCTCCTCTACATCCACTTTCCTCGGCTCCTGCTCGATACTACAATGTGGTGGTATCATAAACCATAACCGCAAAGCTCCCCCCCCTAACAAATAAGGAACAATCACAAAAAGCTGCCGAATTCTGGGGATGCGCGAAGAAAAATAAGTTTGAGATATATAAACAAACAGAAAAGCGCCAAGCAGCTGTAGCATCATCGTGAGGGGCAGCTACATCAATAATACCAATGGCGATTAGCCCATATTTGAGCAGAGCTACCGAGCTATGAAGCTGACCAGAAAAATCGAGATCATCAAGCTGGGACAGGGTGGATCGAACAGTTATGGAAGTTATGGAAAAGGCAAGAAATGATTTGTAAGACAATCATATTTCGGAAAATATATGTTCATGCTTATAACTCTTCTTACAAAAATTTTGATAAAAAATAAACAAAAAATAAATAAAACGTGCAGATAACGAGGACTCTGACAGTGAGTTAAACTAGTATGAAACGCGACTTCCTCTTTAATAATACGTGGTCGTTTTGGCCTAGAAGAAACTAATGTGAGTCACTTTTGTATAAACAATTATGGTATTTTAAAAATTTACATAATAAATAATTAATATAAATTAATCAGCTAGACAGCATAATTAGCAAGCAGAATCTTAAATCAGAAGCACGAGATTAGGTGGTTATATAGCGGAGATTTGTGCCGACTGTTGACTGATGTGGCTTTTGGTGGCTGCTCCCGTTTCAGTTTTAGATGGCTCTTAGCTTCTTGGCCATCAGCTGAGCTCTGTGAGATGTGTTTTTATGGTATTTGAAAATGATTAGCCGCCCAGATACGAAGCGAACGTGTACGGGGATGGATATGGAGATGTAGCTTATGCAAACTCGGTGGCTTGGACGCAAGATTTCCGAGTGACTAGTACAGTGATGGAGTTCAAAAGTGGCACAATTTTTATGATCATGCGACTTCGTTTGATGCTCATTGCTGTGTGTGTTCAACCTCTCTTTTTTTTTTGACCACCAGTTGATATTGTTTCTGCTTTTTATACTCTGTTTGTTGTTACCTGAGCTCGTGGCCTAGCCCAACAACCGGAGAGCATGCCAAAGACCAAGTCGCTAACCTTTTTTATCATCCGAGATGTACACGAAAAAAAAGATGACAAGTTTGTCGCGTGTAAACAATTCGCGGCGGCCAAAACAGCGCGCGGGTGGAGGAGCAATTCAAGGGGGAAGAGTTCCCGGAGGAGGAGGGTTCAGAGGTGCGGACTGGATAGCAGAGCAGTGTCACAGAAACGGAAATCAAGAGGAAAGATGTCGGGCTGAGTCGGTGACCGTAACAGAGTCAAAGAGGCAACAGTGAGTAGGAAAAGCAGTTTCCAATAGAGTGGGCGACCACAATATAATATTGTAATATTCGAAGTGGAAATGTTAGACGCCAAATATTGCCAAATCTAGTGAGTAATGTAAACTTATTTTAGTTCTTTGGTTTTTAAATCTGCACGCTTAAGATAATTAAATACCGGTATGTGCAATTGTCTTATATTTATAACCTCACTTTCACTCAGTTTGATTACAAATGGCAAGCACTGTAAAAGCCAAATGCGCCGTCAAAAAATAAAGCACATCCAACACAATCTACAGATACATTAGAAAATATCTCAAAAATCAACACAAAAACTACGGGCGGTGGCGTCGCAGCCAACTGAGACGTCAACTGCGCTGGCGACGTTGCACAGTGGGCCGGATCTGCTTTTTTGTTTAACAAGCTTAAACATTAAATAAACGGCAATAAATTCCATTCTGTTTGAAAGCAATTTTAATTAAATTAATCAGCCTGATTAATCATAAAAATGTATCTTTTACGAAATGCATGAATATTGATCATCTATATAAAGTATTTAGCATATTAACCATTCAAAAAAAGGGTTGTATACATAATTAGTATTGTGCTATTGCTATTTTGTAGGCTCTCTCGCAAATTTTTTCGACTTTTGAGCTGAAAATGCCCACTGTTCGTGGGGGGTACAGAACAGAACGCCACAGATTTTGAGCGTTCGGATCGCGCATGAGTGAAATAAATTTTCACGCTTCCAAACAGAGCGTCAGCAGAGCAGCTGAAGTGGGAAGAGACTTCGACGGCGACGTATCACAATCAGAAACGATCCGACAACCGACCGACAACCGCCGTCCATTCATAGAGTGACTTATATTTTTTGTGGGGTCGCAAGATCTCTCCGATCCGATCCCATCCCATACGATCCTATCCGTTCCGTTTGGATACGATCCGATCCGATCCGCAACCGATCCGCAGAATCAGTTAAAGAGTCCGGGCCCGATCGGTATTCGGTACAATTCGCGAGTGAGTTTTTCGCGAGCGCGGAGGAGGTGGAAAATCCCACGGTTGTTACGCCTTTACGTTCTCGAAATGATCGGCTAGCGATCCGCCAGATCAGATCCATATGAACGGTCAGCGCGAGTGTTCCGAACGCGAGAAGAATTCTCCTCGACTCGACTCGCCGCCTCGAATGTGTGCGTCTTGTGATGTTGGGAACATGGGAAAAACGGGCGCAAAGGATGCGCCACAACTTCTGCGGAGATCGAAATTAACGAAAACATAACTGAGGAGCAAAAAGGAAGAGATTCAGCCAAAAGGCAGCGGGTATAGCGAATATAAAAACCAAAATAAAAAGTGCGGACAAAATCAGAGTCGCGCGACTTGGGTCTTCGGCCTGGGATTCTGATTAAAGCGCACGTTTAATTTCATTTTTTACGCTACTCCCTGGTCGTCCTGCATCCCGCCATATACCAAATCCCCATATCGCGGGGCCAACAAAAAAATAAAAAACACAATTCCCCAGTTGGACTCCACCCTTGGCCAGGCTTTTGATTCGCTGTTCAACTTTTTGGCCTGGGACTTTTTGTTTGTTTCGTTCGCTGGATCGCGAAACCCGGCCGACAACTCCTTGCCAATATTCCTTTTGGCCTTTTGGCTCAGTACGCCGGCAGCTTTCTCCGTGTGCGTACGCAGCCCCAGTCGCAGACAGCAGCGAAAACAAAAAAGTGAAAGATCGGGAAAGATCAGCCAGATCCGACAGATCACCTCGGATCAGATCGGTGATCATGTCGCCCGGGATTCCGCCACCGACCGCCAACTTCCCCCTGATGAAGTACACACATAAAAATATCCACTCAGCTCGAGCCGCTTGATTAATTCGCACACGTCAACGGTATTCAACTAAGCATCTCGTGTACTCATCGTGGCCGCAATAAAAACGGCGTTAACTTTTACTACCTGCCAAAAAAAATACAGCAAAAACATTATATATACATATATGTATACATATATATATTGCACTCACTCACTAAACAAAGTAAATTAAAACAGCTCAACGGGCCAAAATTTGGTTTGTTGCCGCTACATTTGGCGGCTTCAATCGATATGCGTTTGCTCATGGTAATTGCAATTTTAATATTCGCAATGCCAATGACTGGATTCGGCTGGTAAGTGGCACTTAAATACCTATTATCCATTCAGAGATACTTAAAAGTCTGTACAAGTGATTAGTGGGGAAATAATGTAATTGTTTAATGTATTTGTATTATTTCCACTCACGCTTTTTATAGCCTGTTAAATAAATTAAGTTGCTCCAAACATAATAAGTTTGCGATTTCTTGAATAATTAAAAGAAAATAATAGATATTAGCAATTAAGGATAGTTTAACCAATATAATTATTTTAATCACTTTACTTCACTGTCAGTCGAATATGAAGTACATAATTTATTATGCATGTTTATGTTTGAATAGTATAATTATTATGTTATGTGCTTGTACTAAATCCCACCCGAATATTATTTAGAAAGTCTCTTATTTGAATCATCTAGTTTAGTCTTAGGCACACCGGCTAACAAAGTCGCTTCGATTTGGCTCGTTGGTGGTGGTCGCTCAACATGCAATTTATGTTCTGTTTCAATGCCAAAAAACCCATTACCACCCTCGCGAAGGCCTTTTGGCCACAGAGCATCTGTGTTCACGTCAAATCGCATCAATTTACGAGATAGAGATTGGCGTAACCGCTTCCGGTTGCGGGGACAGAAAATAAAAAAGTTCATGCCCCAAAATAAATGCGTTCGAAATGCAAAGGCAAATGCAAATGCAAATGCAAGTCCAAATCAGAGCCAATCGAGCGTGGCGACCGACTCGGCGGACCTTCAAAATGTGACGTTTGATTTAGATTTAATTACATGGCAACTTTTCTACTCTCCCTCTTAGTTTTTGTGGCCAAAATAAATAGCAAAATGTGTAGAGGCGGATGAAGCCAAAAAGCCAAATGACACTTGGAGCAATTTATGCGCGAAATTACAGGCGAAAAGGCGTCCAACGAGATGAATAAATAAATAAACAAACCGCGGAGGACAGACATCAAATAGAAAGAAAAATGGTGACGGGCCGGCAGGGGCTTCCTTCTAACACACAAGTTATGCACTTTGCCAAAATATTTGCCAACAAAGTGGCATCAATGAATTTGTCCCAAGAGGTCTCATCCTCCTGTACTTTATCTATATACATATATGTATATTTGGCAAAAGGTAGAAATATTGCGGCTGTCAACGGCGTCGAAAGCTTCAATTTGGCAGGGATGCAGGGTGGCCAAAAGGGGGCGGCGTGGGCGTCGCGTGGCGTAGACTGCATGACGATTACGTGGCTATATCCACTACAAACATATATATTTATATATGTACTTTTCATTCTCATTTATTTAATTTGAGTTCTGTGCAACTGGGCGCGTCAGCAAACGAAGGTGGACACCTGCGAAATTAAAGGCAGGCGGGGTGAAAAACGTCTGGGTGTTTCCATGCTGCATCCAATGCAATTGCCCCTTTTTCACCATAAATTAATTAAATAATTAAAGATCAAGTCCAGCGCTGTCAGTTCTTTTTGCTGCCTTTTGATGTCGAACGTTGAACGAGTTGTGAGTGTAAGTGTGCGTCCATGTGATGTCGACACAACCCGAAAGTTGCACAGAGAACAAAAATGAAGCCTTCTTCTGTGCCACTTTCTATGCTTCATCTGTTGCGCTCAAGGGCTCTATATTAAAACCTAAAACAGCTATAGTTTAGCAAATTGTATTTTAGACTCCAGAAAAAGGGCTATTTACAATTGCATGCATCTAAAAAACTTAAGCCCCACACTATCAAAAAGATCAAAAGCAAACTATAAAGCAAATGTGGCTAATAAAACTTCACTCTTGCCATATCCCCAATATAAGAGCCACCGAAAATAATACAATTTTAATAAAATCTCTCAAATCCATCAGCAACTTAAGCGCACAAAACCGATCGATAGTTTTACAATAACCACTCAAGTGCGGATCTGCGCAATTTGCGTTTTGCAATGGGTCCGGAAATAGCGAAAATTAGGCGATTTGGGGGGTTTACAGCCCCACAAAATCGTATCTCATTTTGTTTGTGTGCATTTCGCGAAATTCGCAGGCGAAGTGCACTAAATCAAACGGTCGTTGTGTGAGCGATTGAGATCATAATCGATGGGCCAGAGATGATGGGCAGAGACGAATGTGGATCGCACTCGTATTGTGGGTAGATGTTGCGTTAAATGAATGGAAATTCCAGGCAACAGAGGGGCAGCCAATTATACTTACATCAAATTGCCGTTGATCGGGCAGAAATTTAGCGCTGATGTGTCTGGAATTTAATTAAAAACAGCGCGCGAGACGATGATGAAGATCTCGCAAATTGGCGAGATCTGCTGAAGTTTGATTTTTCCACTAAGAAACCCTAAATGAGCTCATATCCGTTGGAAAATCATTTGACATTTGCCGGCGACTTCCTGCTTTTCATTCAATTTACAGCACAAATTTTCATTCATCGAAAATCCGTTCAGTCAGTGCCCCTCGTCTGGTGATTTTCCTTCTATTTTTTTTTTTGGCTCTCGCAGCATGTGAAATGGTAATTAATGCCAGGCGCGGCAATAATGGGTTAAGGCAAACAGGGGGTGGTGGGTGGACCAGTGGCCACTTAGTCTCAAGCTGTGCTGGCTCCACAGTCGGTGGTTGCATCAACAACATTGCTCATACGCCCCGTGCACCACGAGATCATCGATGCCGCGAATTTGGCACACTTCATGAGCCAGCAGCAACAAGCACCCCCAACAAAAAAGCAAAACAAAAACGCAATAATTATGTTCAACTAACGAGCAGACAAAAGTCGGCCAATTGCCAAAATCCAATGCAGATGAGTTGATTATGAGCAGCAAAAAAGCGTCTCTGACACAATTCGCTCGACATTAACGAGAATACCTGTGCCCGTGCCTCTAAAGAAAGTTTCACGTTCAAGTTTCTTTCCCCAACCTTAAGCCCCAAAAGTAGCTAGTTACCGTGCTCTAGATCGCTGCAAATCTCTTAGTCAAGAGTCATGCCATTTGTTTATGTTGTTAATTTGTCGCTTTCCCCCTGTTACATTGACGAATGTGTCTGTCTTCGGATTGTCTGCCAGATGCATCATAATTAAATTGGATGACGAACCAAAGAACGCGGACAGACATGGGTCAAGTTGGAGGACGGTGTGGCCCATGAACAGGTAGAGGGCTTGGCCATGATGTCTGTCAAGTGGCCCAAGAATATGTGCTCCTCGCCATCTCGAAAGGATGATGATGCGCTGGGATCAGCGGTTTAAGAAAGTACGGAAGCTGATTAATGGATTCAAGAAATTCAACATAAAAATTTGAGTTTTAACAGAACTTTATTAATTTATAAAAAAAACCATACCGTACATTAAGTATTCCATTTACCTTGCAATGTCAACATCATAACAAAATACTTTTTGATCTCTAATGCCGCTGGCATCCTAAGCTCCATGGAATCCTTGTCCATCGGCCGGTGCCCAATTCCTCTTTCCCACAGCCTCAATCATCGTGATTAAGCACAGTTTAGACATCCTTGACATGAACATGACCATGTCCGTGTGCCGATGATCGTTCCCTGGGCCCAGCTACGCCTATTTGAGTCGTAATTAAGTTAAACGTTGTCGCAATTTGCGCACCTCAAAGTCACCAAGCCCTGAGATTGATGTCGCCTTTGTTGGCCCAGAGAGTTAAGCCAGGTTAAGGCACTTAGGGCTAAAGTTGAAGTCGTGCCCTGCCCACTGGAACCAACGAAGGAGGCTTGTTAAAGGAATGACATTGCCTGGCATCGTAGAAGACACTCATAGTAAATATGCCTGAATTATTAGCCAGCGTTTTTGTTGCGCCAATTGGACATGGACATGTCTGGGAAACAGTAAAAAAGGCTAGCTTAACGGATATGAGGACCAACCAAAAATATGTTTTAAATATGTAAGGGTAAACTTAGTGCTTAAATAAAAATAGAAATTATATCAATGTGAATTTGAATGTGTTCTTGGCATTAGAATGGTTTTATTCACTCAAGCTTAAGATTCATATGCAAATCAGTGATAAATAAGATGTTTATCTTTTAGAACGAATTAGAGGATATGTCGGGTGCCAAGTAAACATGTTAATATGCTAATTGTCAAATGACAAACATCAGTGTTTCCATACCCTTACTCCTATACTCCTTCCCCAAAAAAAGGTGCCAAAAAGCAGCATGCGGCGCCCACACACGATGCCGCACCCACCGGATCAGATCGGTTGCCAACTCCCAGACATGTCAACACCTTTTCGGTGTTTCTTATTTATTTTGTCGACTTTTTGCCAGTAGCTGTGGCTGCGGGGATACCTAATCGATTGTCAATGCTGCCGCCCACATCAAACGCTTCACCCTCGAAATTCGTATGCACAAGAGATCAGCACTTGCGCTGAGGCATTCTGTAGGCAAATATTTGAGCGCGTAAATGAAACTGACCAGCCGCAACAGCACTTCACTTGGCCAAGGCGATAATCCAACGGACCAGCTCACAGGCAGTCAGCAAGAGCAGTCAGAAAAGTCAGCAGGCCAGAAAATAAAAAAAATCCAGAGAGCCGGCCAGGCGACCAATCCAATGGCCATTCATTCACTTCTCAACGCTTTGTTTAAATACTTTGCCACTCGCATGTTGACAAGTGGTTTAAGTCGTTGATTTGTTTGCACGGACCCTGGAGAAAGGGGGCAAGAGTCGGGGATGTTGCAGCTATCCCCGACTCTTCCCCCCTTTCTCCAGGGTCCTCACGAAAATGAGTCAATCAAACAATTCTACTTATTTACATAGAGATATTAAGATAGCAAGAATTAAGAACTTCAGGGAAGTGGAGTGTTAAACTACTTGTGCATTGAAAGGGAACTTAAGTAAAGCAAACTAATAACCCTCAATATCCTGGAAAAATGGTATTCAAGAGTATTGATATACTTCAATTAAAGTTCCTGCATTCCAGGACAGGCCCGAATAGTGGGGCAACTTTTATCCCCTCGTTCATAGAAACTGCAAGTGCACGGGGTATGGGTTATTATGGGAAATTTCAACCACTTGTCTGTTCGGGAGTACCAAACCAAACCGGGCACTTTGATCAATGCCACAGCAGGCAAGGAGAGAGAAAGGCAGATACAAAAGAAAAGAGAGGGAAAGGAATCACTGAAAGTCCATTGAGGCCTATAACGACACCCATACCAGGCAAACAAACGCACACAGATACTGGGCGCAAAATAAAGATACGTTTCCAAGTGTTGCTTTCCTGGATGCGATGGTATGGTGTAGTATGGTATATTATGGGGAATGGGATGGATGGGAATGGGAATGGAAATGGGCAGAGGGATCGGATCGGATCGGTGGAGGGACCTGAGAGACCTGAAGTTGTGCTGGCTCCTTTTCATGTTCGCCGACAACTTCGCTGCCGACTTCGCTGGCAAGTAAACTTCAGTTCAACTTCAAAAACCAAAAAGTGTCGAACGATCTGTTGCTCCACTCTCTGTGCGGCTATTTTCCGCTTAACGAAAATCTCCTTTTTTTGTGTTGAGTTGCCATGTTTCGAGTTGCTATTTGTGTTCGGTGGTGGTGGCAACTTGTGTGGTTGAAAGGTGTTTGAGTTCTTTAGATCTCTCCAGTCATCAACGCAACGCAGCCAAGACGTCATCATCATCAAAGCAGCTACATTTAGAGTAGCAGCAGCAACATCTAGATTCCCAACAGCAACATCTCGATCGAAGATGAAGATGATCATTGTGATTTGAACTTCAATTGTTTCTACTTTGTTTACCAGCGCGTCTATCATTTGAAGTTTGTTTTTGGCGGTCGATAGGCGGTTGTGATTGTTTTTGTTGCCTTTGGAGTTAATATTTTCGTTAAGTACTTGTGCGTGCGTGTGTCTGCTCTATTTGTTATTCGGATTTTTTTCATTTTGTAGCTATTAAGTTGTCATAATCTCGTCGAGTGTTTGGGAAGTGTGTGTTCACATTTTGTGGCATTGCCACAGGGAGCTGCACTGCAGCAACAGCCAGGTGGCAAAAGCAACCCAGGTGGGCATCGATAATGGGAATCTGAAGCGGTTCAAGTGGTTTATCTACTTGCTCCGAGAAAATTGGGGCCACCAGAACTGGGTTATCTGATATGCGGGAATGCGGGGAATTTTTCAGTAATTGGAATTTGTTAAGGATCATTGAAGTCAGCAAATTATTTTATATAAAATTATTATGATAAAAAACTAAATTAAAATTGCAATTCTTGTAACGAAATTTCCGATTTGATGCTACACAATACCACCCGGAAAGTTCTTTCAAGCACTGCCACGTTTCGCAAAACTATAGTAAAACTGTTAATATATATCTGAGACAACAAATCAGATCCACATATCATCCGGTAATTGGCGTATTTGTCGGCTAAGCCACTACACTTATGAGTCTGGCGCCATCCAATGCGTAAACCATGCCGCACACAAGTTCATTAAAAATAGTTTTATTTATTTATTTGTACTGCTTAGCCGAAATTTGTCTGCGCTTATTTGCTCAGAATGCCACAACTGCAGAAGAGGGAAAAGCACATACTTCCAAAAAGATGAACTCAATTTTAGCGCGGTTTTTCTGCGTATTTTTTTCGCCGTCAAATGCTGCGTATACGTAATGGCGACGATAAAGAGGTCCTCATCGAATGTTTATTATCATAAAGCCGATGCGTAGGCAGAAGTCAATCAATAAAACGTTCACACATACATGCAGCCACCAATATTTAGCCAATTTTTCCAATAGATGCAATTTTCGTTTTCATTTTGAATGCCATTTGCCGGCTAGTTCTGCGGCGTTAAAATTTAATTTAGGTGGAAAATTAATAATTACCCAACAATGTGGGTGCAGTGAGCACACATCGATATATAGCCGTGTGTGTGTATACCTATAGTAAAGTATATATATTCATTTCGAGATCGACTTCTCGGGTATGTGTCAGCCAGCATTCAGAAGCGGCCACTGGAAATTGTTTCTGCGGGCACTAGTGCTCGCCTTTTGGCGCTGATTTATGTTTTTCCATTTCAGATTTATGACTTTTTAATAGCTCAATCGCTCGGCTCTTCGCTTTTTTCACATTGCACATTCGCGTGAAATTTACTTTGCCTGTGTTCCTGAACTTTGCGCCGATTTCCATTTGTGTGGCAAGTGTTTCAGATGGTTTATGCTCGTCCCGGTTTGAGATTCCTGGGTAAATAAAGCGCTTTGTAGGGCCTGCTGTTGTTAGTTTTGCTCAGCCCTCAAGCATCGATTGATTGATTTGTCCATCATCTATTGCTGCCAGCAAATCGCGATTGCCATTTTCAGAGCCATAAAATTGAGGGGAATACTCAACTGAGTCAGTCTAAAAATACAAGAAATCACTGCCAAGCCTCAGTGAACCTCAAAATGTGAGCTACGTGCAGATTATTCATCGATGACAAAGTGCTTGTCTGGTCTGATAAAAGGCTTCGGGGCAAACCCTTCAGGGAAAACAAAAAGTTGGTCATAGATAATCGAATTTGGGTGCGCCCTAGGTGGGAACTACGTGAAATGGGTCTCTGAAAGGGTTTAGTCAGAGCAGAAGACTAAAAGGCAATACTTTGAAATTAGAATGAAACATCTTTTGGCAATCAATTTAACCTAAAGCTGATGCAGAAAGTATTACTGATTTATGTGTGTGTTTCCTTTAATTTTTTCAGGGCGGAGGGCACCAACATCCTTCTCGATCCAAATCTAATGTGCAAAAAGACACGTCGTCTGCGCGGCAAGTTGGCCGAAATCTGTCGGCACGATTCGGCCCTGCTCAAAGAGATCATCATCAATGGCATCAACCTGGGCTTCCGCGAATGCGAGTTTCAATTCCGCAACCGCCGGTGGAACTGCACAATTCTGCGCAAGAGCATGAGGAAAATCTTAATGCGCGGTAAGTACTTTTCATAGTCGAAGGAAACTAGTTTCGGTGCAGGGGGGATATAGTTTATTATGCACTGCCAACGGGCAATGGGCTGTCAACACTCCGGGTGAGTCAACCTCGGTGGGGAAACCAGGTGGAGTTGCCATCGCCGGTTAGCTGCCTAATTACAACTCATCGTTGCACGCCCCGACTTTGACTTTATTGTACTTTTTTTTCGGGTTGTCATGGACAAGGCCTTGCAGACCGCACCATCCATCAAGTTGCATAATAAAAATGCAGCGACCCGCGCTGATGAATAGCGCCTGAAATGAGCCTACAAAGCTGTCAATTTTAATAAATTATTGCATGGCAAAAAACGAAAAGGAGGAGGACTGGATGGGATGGGATGGATACCGCTCTCCTGATCCTCGATCGCCGCACTTAATGACAACAATGCGCAAACAAAACACATACCAAACGGTGGGTATGTGCCATAAATTCCACGGGCGTAACCACCGAAATTCTCCGCTGGTCGGATTAAAGCCTCGCCCTGTCAACCTGTCAGCGAAACTGAAAAAAAAAAAAAAAATATTCGCGAACAGAGCCCTCATGTAACACTCCATTTTAGGGTGACTCAAGACATATCACCTGTCGCGGTGCAAAAAAGAACCAGCACTTCAACTTCGAGCGCATTACAAGCGTATGCAAATTAAAATCCCGGCGATTACAATTGCGATTCGGATTTCGATTGCGATTTCGCTTTCATTAAACGTGACTGCAAACACCACTTGCGATTTGTGATTTGCATAGAGCAGCGATCGCTGATTGGTGATCGCCAGTCGAACGAGCAATAAATCATTTTGTCGCCCAGGCTGGCAAATTAAAATCAATCAGGCGACACGCGCTGACAACGCCAATGATTGACGATTGATTGAGCACGCTTGCACTTAATTTTCTTTGAGGAAAATATTGAATAAAAATTTAAATTCAAATTAAAAAAAAATGGTAGTTATAATGCATCCTTTAAATACTTAAATAGAGCAACTCCTATTTTCCAGATTCCCGAGAGACGGGTTTCGTGAACGCGATCACAGCCGCTGGAGTGACCTACGCCGTGACGAAGGCCTGCACAATGGGTCAGCTGGTGGAGTGCTCCTGCGATAAGGCGCACATGCGCAGAAACGGCGGCCAGCCGCAGATGGTGACGGCGGCCACGGCAGAGGCAGCACTGGAACGGCAGCAACAGGCGGCGATGCTGCGACAACAAATGCCGTTGCAGGATCAACATCCCAGTCAGCGGCTGAGTCGCATGAACAACACCAACACCATGACCGATATAGCTCCGGTGGAGCATAGAGGCGGGCGAAATCGTAGGCCCGGCGGAAGGCGGGGGCGCCGCAAGTTCTGGGACAACATAAAATTTCCGGAGGGGCAGTGGGAGTGGGGCGGTTGCAGTGACAACGTGAACTTTGGCCTTCGTCACTCGCGCGTTTTCCTCGACGCCAAGCAAAGGCAAAGACGCAGCGATCTGGGCACGCTGGTTAAGTTCCACAACAATAACGCAGGTCGACTGGTAAGTAATACAAAAATATTAGCCACTAACGCTAGCCACCATTCCAATCATCTTAGTTAAATATAAGTTATATAATTATTATAAATAACAAATGCATCCTGAATCCTGGCATACTTTCAGGCCATTCGCGATGCCATGCGGCTGGAGTGCAAGTGCCACGGGCTGTCCGGCTCCTGCACGGTGAAGACCTGCTGGCTGAAGATGCCTCCGTTCCGGGAAGTGGCAGGACGACTGCGAGACCGGTACGACAGTGCCAGGAAGGTGACGTTGCGCAACGACGGGAACAGCTTCATGCCGGAGAGTCCGTACGCGAGGCCGGCGAACAAGTACCAGTTGGTCTTCGCAGATGAATCCCCCGACTTTTGCACACCCAACTCCAAGACGGGAGCACTGGGAACTCAGGGCAGGGAGTGCAATGTGACCAGTTCCGGATCGGATCGATGCGATCGCTTGTGCTGCAATCGAGGACACACACGCAGGATTGTGGAGGAGCAAACCAACTGCAAGTGCGTCTTCAAGTGGTGCTGCGAGGTGACCTGCGAAAAGTGCCTGGAGCACCGGGCGGTCAACACCTGCCTCTGAGAGTGTCCTTCATTACATGTATTACTTTCTTCGGTTTAGTCAGGAATAGAATTTTGAAAGCTTTCCATTTCGCGTGATAGAAAACACACACTTACAGAGAAAACGTTTTAAGTATTAACTAACAAGTAAACACGAGTATCTCTAATCTTTTAGCTAGTTGTAAATACGAAATAAAAACCACATAAACATGCCTACGTTATATCATTCATATGCAGCTCATGTAAGCCTTGTAAATAGTCGCAATAAAAATGAAAGAAAAACTAAGCCAGACAACTAGTTTTTATTTTTAGCTAATGGCAAGTAAAATATATTTAAAAATAGTAACTAACTTATAGGGGACAAATCTCAGCCCATTCTGGATTACAACTCCATCCGCTTGTCAACCAATTAATTGCAAACAAATTGAATTTTAAGTAACCAGATTGTCTACAACAAAATGATATGCTAAACGGAAATGTATTTCAAAACGATTCGGCCATTGATTGAAATCTGCATAAATGATTAAACGTAAATTAATGAAGACAACACACAAATCGATTGAACAGACGGGCAGCGAAAACGAGTTCCCAGTTTCATTCAAGTGTATCTATCTATCTTTTGGGCATAGTCATTCCGTTGACTTTCCCATAAATTAACACAATTTTATTGTTGTCGACACGAGATAAAAATCTATAGAAATTTGCCTAAACAGCAAACAAAAGTTCGATGACAACGGAATAAATGCAAAACGCATTTTGAACAGAATGAAAATTGATTTGCCCATTGTGCATAAATTACCATTCACAGACGGATCGATAGAGCGCCATCTATCTTTGGGTGCATAAATTAGGAAATCAAATCGATTTCGCTAAATGCATGTAATTAAATGAATATCATATTGTTTCATTATGAGAAACAGAAGCAAGCAAATATGCATTTTAAAGGTTGCTATCAGCAAAACGAAATTCATTGGAATTTCAGATTGGATGGTCAAAAGTTGGTGATGAATGAGTTAAAACGATTTGTGTGTTTCACTATATAATTTTTTGGTTGAATTTATTCGATCATAAGTTGATCATGCTTAGAATCACTTCTTTAGTATTATATTTTAGAAAGTAATACTAAATAAACCAAATTAATAAGGAAAAAATTCTCTGTTCGAACAAGGCTTCAAGACATCGAAGTAAGGAGCCCAGGGAATTATCCAAAGCACCAGACTGATCCGAATTCCGATCCATTTGCCTACTTGGAGCTGATTGTGGGCTCTCTTATTTGGTTTATTATTTTGGGGCTGCCGAGGAGACAAGCCCATGCCAGCGATAAGATACTCCCAATCCCAGCAACATCAGCGGCAGCAGCTCTCCAAAAGCAACAACTAATTAACAATCGCATTCATTTTATTTATCGTACAAATGCAAACCGCTTGACTTCCAAAAAAAAAAAAAAAAAAAAAAAAATGAAAAAAAGGAGAAACAAAAGACGAAAACTGTATCTCCATGCATTTATAAAGCCTCGGCGATGTGGATACGGGATTGGGCTCCAGATTGGATTCGAATTGGGATTGGAATCTTCTTGGCCGCTGCTCTGGCTTTAGTTCACTTGACTGAACAAAATGTACGCCGAGATATATGTGCCTTGGTATCGCATCTCTTCTCCTCCGCCTCGCGTTGTTTTTCCAGATTCCAGTGGCTTTATCTTGGGCGCGTTAATGAGATTTGCTTGTATCTGAAGCCATTCGGCAGATGCGTATCAGTGGATTTCAATTAATTGTGGCGACGCTTATTAGTCATCCATCTAACAAACTAAACACGCGGCTGGCGCTACCTCAATCTCACTCCTGCTCCGTTCTTTTTCTCTAGAGTGCCATTGACCTCCAACTGACCTTGGCTGCCGTGGTTGAAGAGGGCCCTTCATTCAGCTATGTCAATAAAATTAAAATTTTTTTTTCGTCCTTACACAGGAAAGGAATTTGTCGCTTGGCCATGTGATTAATATTTTATCTACAAAAACTAACAACTTTAATACTGATACTATCAATTTAATGGCTTTTCAGCTAGTAATATGTCATCAATTTCCTGAAACAATCGGTCTTTTTAAGTATTCATTAATATTTAGTTTATATACGCGCTTGGTAACATACAACGTAGTTTAAATTATTTTCTCTATCTGTAATTAAATTCTGTAATAGCGGCTTTTTTCTTTCAAGTGGCGCCTAAAATGGCGCCCCATATTAATCTGATATATAGGCGATATATAAATGTGCCCATATAGACACCAACTAATGGCTTAATTCGAAGGTGTACATATCGATCCTCAATGATCAAGCAGCAGGAACCATTTTAGCCAAATTGCAGTTCTTGGCCAGCAGAGCTCTCGAAAGGAGAAGCAACAACAAACAACGGCAGTCGGGGCGCTACAACAATAAAGAAGAACAACTATTAAGACCGCTTGAACGCCTGTCCCGGGCTCCAAATAACAGCAACAACAGCAAACAGCAACGAAAAACTACAGAAACAAAACCTGAAACATGAAATTCCTGCGTAATTTGTAAGGAAAGGCGTGAAGAACACCAACGAAGGCAACACCTTAATTAATGTTATTAAAATGGAACGAACGACCGACCGATGGACCTGGAACCTGGAACCTGCAACCTGGAGAACCTGCAACCTGGACCTGGAGACGAGACCTACAGCCCATGAAGTCCCAAAAGACAACCCGAAGAATGGGCAGAGAAGAAGGCAAGCGTAAAAGAATGTGGCAAAAAAGGGAAGGGAAAAGGGTAACGCAAAAAAGGGTCGATCTTCCACAAAAACCTTCTTTGGGTTTGGTCAACTCCTGACGTTGACTTCGAAAGTGGTCATTCTGACCATGGAAAATGGGAAAGTATAAGTCTGTATAAAAAAGAAAATTTCAGGACTATCATGGAGCATAAAAAAGCATAACTAAGAAGCTGCTGAAAACTAGAAACCATACAAATTTAAATTTGTTTCTAAATGTTATTACCTAAAACTATATCTTCCTAACCTATCCAAAGCTTACATAATTTGCCAGCTCAAAACTCTGCTCCTTCGGAAAGTTCCCAGGCTCAAAGACAAAATATGACCATCTGGTAATCAGACACGCTCCATAAGCAAACCCGTAGACTCTCCACAGATCCATGGTCTGCCTCAGAGTCTCTGGACTCTGCTGTCAATTGCGACTGGGTTCCCAACGTTCGTTCTAAGACGTTAAGGCAGATTTATCACTGGACACTATGGAGCGCTGACTACTTGACATATTCATTAAATTTGCCACATTGTTGCCGGCAAAGAAACGGCAGACAAAGCAGATGATGCTCATCATTTTGACACCTTAATGTGGTAATTAGGGTTTTTCCCCACTTCCTTCGATGCCGTCGCAGATCCTTAAAAGCCGATGATCGTGAGCAAATATTAACACAGATCGGATCGGGAGGATCGCAGATGGATGGGCAACGCCTCGTCCCGGCCTGCTCCGACCCTTAACGGTTTACGGCGAATTGGCTTAAATTATTTAAAGATTACAACCTCCAATCGGTCCGGTCCACAAAAAGGAGCCGGAGGCGGAGATGCGGAAAAAGATCATCACCCCGAACGATCTGTCTGCGATCGTGAATCCTTTTTTCGGGTGTGAAGATTATGACACAGCAGAAATGGCAGGCGGCGGAACCAAAACGAAACGAAGCGAAAGTCTCTGGCAGCAATTAATTTCAAATTTTTTTTCCGGCCTCATGGCAGCAGGGCAGCTGGATAGCTGGATGGCTGGATAGCTTGGGCACCAAGGTGATCCAACGAAATTGCAGACAAATTAAGATAAATGAATTGTTTAATTGTTCCATGTGGCGCAGGATTTTGTGTGGTTTTGTGCCCTGCTAATTTGACTTGTAATGTGAAAAATTATGTAAGGGGTATGATTTAAAATTAAATTTTATGTTTAAAAGGTTTATACTGTGGAAGTATAAATAACATTTTGAGATCAATAACCTATCTATCTGAATATTTGAAATGCAATCTGAAATAAAATGGTTAGGCTTAAATGCAAGATTCGATGGAGTTGTTAAATTTGCAATAAATATTTTTAAAAACTTCCATCCATAAAAATGTAATCAATTTTAGTGTTTTTACAATTCATAATGCTATTAATTAGGCATTAACACCCTGGCAATACAACACAAATGGCAGAAGGGTCATCAATCAATGTTCTGATGTCTAAATAATGCAACACCAAAGTTGAGCCTTTTGGCCAACCTTTGTGGTGGGCCATTGTGGCCGTTTTCAGGGCTCAACACCACAAAGGACTACCGCGCTAATTAATACCAAAACGAAAGCCAAATCTCGATCCGTTCGTGCCACAACTCTTGGGCTTAAGCCACACACGGCTCACGATCGCCATCTTCATCGTCCATCCCCACCATCTCCATCTAAGCTAAATAAAGTTATTAAGCCTTGAAGCCAAGAGGGAAATGTTGCAGTGCCAAAAAAAAAATAAATAAAAAAATGGGGAAAACAAAGGGAGGAGGAGCAGAAGAAAGACTGAAAGGCTGAGAAGCGAAAGGCCCAAAACGCAGCATGTGTTAAAATTATATAGAGAGTGCGTGTGTGGACCGTACGAGTGGACCCCCCTAATGGCGATGGACTCAACTGAACTGGACTTGGAGTGAGCTCTCCCCCCGAAGGCCCCACATCTCGGAGTTAATAAAAAACACATAATTGCGTATGTTTTTGGGTCTCTCGGCGGAGATCCGTACCATATAGCCCCACATCCACGTCCACATCCACATCCACATCCCATCGGCCGATCAAGTGCGAAGTTCTGCGCAAACGCCAAGCGCCTGTGAAAATATGATTTTTGTTGCCATTTCGTGTTTTGCCACTTTGGAGGTCTTCATCATTTTTTCATCGTTGCTCTCGGTTATTGTTGCCCCTGCTGCATGTTGGATGTTGAATGTTGCTGGTTGCTTGCTTGCCGGTTGCCGTGTTTGTGTCGATCTTGGTCTTTGTGTTTCCATAAAACTGACCCCATGGGCAGTGAAATTAAGTTGATTTTTAATGCAGTCATGGTGGGTAGTCAAGCCAGGTGGGTCTCTGCCCGTCTTTCTTACTTTTTCATTCCAGTTCCTGTCTCCCTCACTTGATTTACATCGATGCAATTCAAAAGTTATGCCTTGGAAAAAACATATTTTGTTTTTAGTTTTCATTTCTTAGCGAAACAACATTCGTCAAAGATTATATATATGTGAAATGATTAAATCAGAAAATATTTTTGGTCTTATAGGCAATGTGTTTAATTTTTAAAACTTTAACTACAGCTTTATAACAATACTTCTTTTATTATTCAAACTCTATACCACAATTTCATAAACCTCATTAAATTAATTTTACAAAATTATTTCTTCCATTTCCTCTCACCCGTTATGCAAACATAAATTCGCTTAAAACCTATAATAAAATTAATTACCCCGCCGTTGCCAATAACAACTAACCCAAAATACTTCCGTCCGCTCCTCTTAACCATCGTTCCCCACTCCGCCCTGCCCACATTTCCTTCGACGTCGCCATAATAAATTTCAACTTGTCTACACCTATTTTTACAAACATTTAAAAATTATTACACAGTCTTTTTCATTATGCCCGGGATGTGCGGACCCCATGATGCCCATTGCCCGGGCCTGATGACCTTAAATTAAATGTGCAGCACATGAATTATGTAAGCTGTTTAATAAAGTGATTCCATTTGCATGCAAGAGCCCCGCACGCATGCGCAGCGGGCAGTCCCCAGTCCAGAGTCCCGATCTGGAAGTGGACCTCAAGCCGGACTCCGACTTCAACAACTTACTCAGTGCACTGAGAGAAATCTAGAGAATGAGGAATGGATAATATGAGTATGGCAAACTTAAATGAAATACAAGAGATAGATCCTGAAAAATACATAAATATCAATTCGCAATTTTTAAAACAAGATCACTAAAAGTATTTTACTATTCAAAATCATGTAATATTGATCCGTTTAAAAACTCATCTTATTTCTCTCCGTGCAAACTGGACCATGGAGTTGGGTGTTTAAAGATGGAAGTGCAGGATGAGGAGCCTGGAGATCTGGACTTCAGGCTGGAGTTGGGGATTCACTGAGCTGGACTTCGCGCAGCGCGCGCTGATTGTCGCTTAATAAAAATGGTTATTGTGTTTTACATTTCTTTTTTTTTTGCGTCTCCTCGGCGTGCAGAAGGGGCATGCAGTTGGGGTGGAAGATTTCTGTAGATTGCACAGTCGGCTATTTATGTGTGGCTTTTGTAAGAATTATTAATGTAAATCTTTCATAATTTTCAAAAGCCGTGCGCGTGCTCAATGCTGAAAAATCAAGGAATAAAAATTTATGGGATGATTAAAGGCAATACGACCAAAAGATACCCTAAATGGTATGTATTTGTTCTTTGGCATAAGTAAAGTTAATCTCAGTATTTGAAATACCCTATCAGCTAAATATTGTCAATTCAAGTTACAAATCTTAAATCATAAGAATATGATTAATATAATGAACCAAAAAAATCATTGTATTCCAATTTCATTTACGTTGACTTACGATACCATCTGGCAACGCTGTGTTGCATCCTGTGCCGCAAGCTTAAAGCTACCCCCGGTGAATCCCCAAAGCAGAAAGCTCCCAAAGCTCCGGCCCTAGTTCATTCCGATTTGGCTCCACCCACACAGGGCGTTCATTTTGTCGGGTAATCGCGGACATGCGCAGTGGAAGCCAGGGGGTTGGATGTGGATTGGATGCACTCCGTTCGCCAGACGGCAAACAAAATGAAGTTGCCAGGATGCCAGTGCAGCACATATATCGCAAGACGGCCACATGACAGCAGCAAATCAAAGTCAGCGGCAGCTATGGCCAAATGTTATGTCTTTCCCCTCCAGCCTCCAATGGGAATGCATCTGCAAATTCCACGGCCTCCGGCTTTTTTCCCTCGTCGGGTTTTTCGGCCAACTGTTGCTGCAACTTGTTGGATGACGAATGCAGTCGTCGTTCAGCGCCACATCAACGTCATAAAGCCCAGCAACAATGGAGTCTTCGGCCGGCTGTCCATTCCGATCCCTCATCTGCCCATAGGTGCCCCCATATCATCTCCGTCCATCTCCATTCCGTTCGCCCGGCACTTCTTCTGGTTGGCTGGCAGTCACTAAAAGCCAAGATGGCCGCTATGGACCCAACGAGTGGAGTGCTATGCACTTGAACTTTCATTTTGATGATGATGATGATGACCACAATGTCGACGAAAATGTGAATGAGCGCTGGACAGTTGAAGTCCGGCTAACCACCTTTCTTTCGAAGGGGCTGGAATGAAACTTTAACTGGGATTTGACATTTATTTACAGGTCGTAATTGGATATAGACGATTTTAATAAAAAATTTATAAATACAAAAGTAATAGAGTGAAACACACAATATAAGCTATAGTACTTCGAATCCATCCCTGGCCATCTGAGCACTGTTTACACCAGCTCGTTGCGGAGTTTTGTGCGTGCTGTGGTTTGTAAACCACTTGAAACAATTTTTAATTGTAATTTGCGCAAAGCTACGCCTTCCCGCCAACTCCCCAGGATCGTGGTAGCTAAACTTGACATGACCGCGCACCGAGACTGGGGCGGAACCCCAGCTGAATGGTGGTTGGGAAAGGGAAAGGGGGACAGACTTCGGAAGCTCCGCTTGCATAGTTGAGAGCCAAAACATTGCTGGCATGCCAGTCGCGGCTGCGACGAGATGCTGCCAGGAATTTTCATAGAAAGGCGCTCCCGGTATGCAGACGCGAGCTGCACGAACTTTGTGAGTTCTTCTTCCCCACTCCCCTGAAGCACCGGTTAACCCCCACCCAACCCCCGTGAACCCCTGACCCTTAACGGTCGGGCGATATATGTAGGTGGGCCCGCGGATATCGACTGTTTCAATTTTGGGACGACAACGCGCAACGTGCAATTAAAATTGAAAAATTTTCCCACACATCTGCAACCGAAAATTGTGAATAAAAAATAAAAAAGAGACGGGTGAAAAAAAGGGGAAAAGAAGGAAGAGCGAGCCCTGCACTGATTTCTTTTTCATGTCAGGGCAATGCAAACTGTGTGCACTGATTGGAGGCCAGCGGAATTTTTCCCATACGAAAGAGCAGACCCGCTGCCCCCATCCTCATCCTCATCCGCAGCCCCAAACCCTTTTTACCTTGTGCCACTTTGGCCCCAAGAATTCCACCAGATATGTTCGCAATGTCGACCGATTTTGCAGGGCAGGGGGTTGTGCAGTTGCAGTTGCCGCAGAAGCTGCTCTCGAAATTACTTCGATTAATTTTCGCTTAATTTTTATTTTTATTTCTTACTCCGCCGAAGAGATATTTTTTTTTCGACGCGAAAATTTGCGTCATTTTGTCAGATTTTTGTCAGGATTTATGAACGCGCCATCGTTTCGAGTTAATTAAAACCAAAAAATCGATCTCAATGGCGGGCAAATAAAGCCAAAAGCAAATAAAGCGAAACTGAAAATTAACTAAATTATGGTGGCTTGTTTTTCGGTAACCCTGGGCTACGTCATTATGATGAATTTTTCTTGGATTTTTCCTTTTTAATGAGCGCAAATTGTTTGGACCTTTGGCGAGGGCACACCTATCCAATGATTGGAATATATCGCTGTTGTTTTTCAGGGGGATTGGACTTATTAGAGGCATTAGAAAATAATTATGTAAATATTGTTATTTTTGGAGGAGCTGCATAATAAACAAATGAAAGTACGAACATTTCAAAATAATCAAATCAAATTATATCATTTGAATCTGTTCTTTTAGGTAGCGAAAGAAAACCTAAATTAGTAACCCCACCGAGTTCAGGGCGGAATCATGCCCACTTTCCATGTAATTTGCAAGTGCTCATTAAACACATTTCCCTAGTTGAAAATTCAATAAGAAAGCCACCCCTCGCCGGGCAGGGGAATCCCATCAACACTTGCCCTGGCCCAAATACTCATGTTAATATCTGTGAAATTGATCTGATTGTAATTTTAACATCATGCTTACCCAAAACCCTTCCACGTCTGAGCGTTAAGCCCCCGCCTCGGATTCCTTGTTCCTGTGGAATCCCTTACGGTTCACTGAACAGCGGGAAAAACAATGATACTACCCTCCGGCCCTCAGCTGTCTGCGTCTGGTTGGTTAATCCTTTCGGTAATTTATGCGCCCTCATCCAAAAAAAGCTGCCACTTACCGAACTAATCATCATCAGGCTGATTCCGATTCCAATTCCGAGTCCAACTCCTGCTCCTGTTCACGTCACGTGTCCTCCTCATTGGCAACATTGTTCTTGTTGTCGTCGTGGTTGTATTGTTTATTGTGACAATTCTTGTCAGCGGACCAAGCAAATGTCAACGGCACATTGATGGATGTTCCTCTCCTCCGGCAGAAGCGACTGTGCCCGCTCCAAAGGCAGTTGAAGCCACCGCCGCCAGGTGATGGTGATTCATGGCAATTGTATGCGGTAGATGTGATGGTCAAATGCCCGCTGCCGTTGTTTGTCTCCGCCTTTTTTTGCTTTTTTTTGTGGTTTCTTTGCGGTTGAAGTGCCTGCAAAATGGATTGAGAATGGATGGATGAAGGGGTCAGCTAAATAAGAGATGCAGTGCTCGGAGCTGTTAACGGATAATTTTTAATGAGCTTTAACATTAACATTGTGGCCAAGTGGAGGGAAAGGAATTTTTACGCAAGAGTTACTAACAACTTATATAATACAAGGAAGTATCTATATGCGTCCTTAAGGAACATATCTCTACGAATCAATTAAACAGATAATCAACCAACTGATTGCACTCACTCAAAAAATAACCTTATTGACATAAATAGTTTTAATTTGACAGGCCATTTATGATTGTCAAGATCTAGCAATTGCGTAACAAATGATTAGTGACCCCCATTTATGGATATTACTTTACAAACTACAATCATTCCCACTATGTTTTCCTTTAAATAGGCTGAGCATTTTGCCTTCAGCAGCAGCTGGCAACAAGTGTTCATTCAGCTAGCCGAGAAATTCCCTTTGAAGTGTAACAAGTAGCGAGTGAAAAGTCAAAGAGGGTTAAGTTCACATGCACACACGGCCGAAATGAAAATAAAAGAAAAGCCGCCCGCCTAAACGACCCATATTTTGCGCCGCTTCCTGCTGTCCTTGTGTCCCCCAAAAACCCCCACACACTTAACCCCTTGAACTAACTAAGGAAGCAGACGTGAATCAATTGCCGCACCCTTTGTTTTTCGCCGCCTCGAGTATATAAATTAGCATATTTCAAAGGCCAGCAACAACAACAAAGGAACGAAATTGCAATAATTGGAGTCCTTGACAGGACAACAATGAGATGGGAGAGAGAAGGACGCCGAGAGAGGATGGCGACACTGCACCAGTTTCACTTTTGTTGTTAACCCTTTGATGTTCAGCAGAAGTGGCACTCGGTCGTGTGTCCTTGCCACAGCAACAAAAACACAAGGATGCTGCTTAATCAGTCTTTAAAGGCCAGACAGGCAGTCAGGTGTCAAGTAGACGTCAGGGGTTAAGTATTAAATCCATTAAACGTTCCAAGAACCCGTAGATTTGAAGGAATTTATACTAGTTAAAGCGTAAACAATTAGATTGTTTTCATTTGATTTCCATAATTATAATCTCTAATTAAATTTGACAACGATGATGATGTGCTTACTCGTAGTGTGCTAAGTGAACCGCAAATCGGGGATAACAAAGACATTCTCTCGCATGCGATAAATGCAACCAGAATGAGCAGCCCTGCCTCAATGTGTGCTGTGTGTTTTTGTTGGTACGCTTGCATCCTTTGATGTATTCGTACTTTCGCCAGCCATTCGCTGAGCCAGGAATAGGCAAATTCACCCTCCAACGGAAAGGCACGCGCACATTCCACATCCACCTCCCAGCGAAAGTCCCAGGCCCACACCACACGGCACATCCCGTGGATCCGTAATTCCCAGGATAACACGCACAGGACAACGAGGCTGTCGACGAGGACGATGCGAGGACAACGAGGACGAACGACGATGTCGATGGCGATGGCGATAACAACGAAGCCAGCCTCCGTTTCAAATATTTCAATTTTAATTTGCATTTAGAGGTTGGCGAGCTCGGCTCTCGTCTCATAGTCGCGCGACTCGTTTTGCTGGCAGGACGTTCGTGTCCTGCGTCTTCATACATATTAGTTGAAGTTTAAACAGAAAAGTGCTACGAAATAATAATCTTAACATCGTATTCGAATCAATTGAAAATAACCCTCGTTAGCGTTATATACCAAAATCATGTTTAATTAAAATTAAAAGTTGAAAGAAGATTTAATATGCACTTTTGATAACTGCCCTGCAATTCAACAACGAATAAGTAACCTAATCAAATTCCAAATGTAATAGTAATAAAAAATTTAAATAATCAAAAATATAAAATGAATATGAAGAAAATGTTAAAAACAACCACATAAGCACTTTACGTTGTCTATATTGATTATTGCTTATTACTGAAAAATTCTCCTTAGAAGAACCATTTTAATCTAACTAAAAACACTATAGTTTATTTAAAATACGTTCACTTAACATTAAAACAAAAAAACTCAATAATGAAAATCCAAATAAATAATCTCGTCTTTGTGAACTCGATTAACACACAATAATTTAAAACCCTCCTAAAACCGCAAAGCGAATCAAATCAAAGTACACAAACCACCCAGAAACAGAAGCAATAAAGCAAACAAAAACAAGGAAAGACCTTATGCAAAACTACAAGAATCCAAAACTTGTATTACAGACCAATCGGACAAGCCCAGTCTCCTCCTGTGCCAGGCACAAAAAAAAAAAACGATTGTAAATGAGAAAAAATAAAAAATAACGATCGTAACGACAAACATTACGAGAAAACGATTTTCGCCAGTCCGCCAGTAGCCACGGAGTTGAGCTCAAAGTTGAAAGCCAGAGTAGATCGCAGAATAGTCGGTCTTTGGCCTCTGGTCAAGTGGAATATTAAATTAATTTAGAGAAAATTGAGCTGGTAAAAGAAAGGAAAAGTCGCAAAAAACAATTTTAATTAAATAAATATGTTAATCACGAACAAGTGCAAAAACCAAATAATAATGCTCTAAAGAAAATGATTTCTTATTAAATAACTACCTTTTCTAAGAAGCATCAAGCTAAAATTAAAATACAAATATAAAAGTACATTCCAGTTAATTTCCAAGCTTAAAATATAAGAAAGACTAAAAGGTCGTTTTGATACTTTTTTGAATAAACATACAAAAAGTGATTTCAAAAACTGAAACTATTTCCCAAAACTCAGAAAATCGAATATTTTGGAACTTAAATTAAAACCCACCTCTATGATTTAATTTAATTATTAAGAAGAACCTTTTACTTTTGTCCTCCTAATACTATTTTTTAGAAACACAACATTTTTAGCACTTCTAAGCCGACAAAAAAAAAAATGTGAATATATCCAAAATTGTTTGAAAAACGGAAAGTAATCAAAAGTTAACGCAACATGTGAGAGACCAAAGAAAAACAGTTTACTTCAGTTCAAATGAGCTCTACAAAATGTTTCCTGCTCCTTGGCCCCAGCGAACGAGTTCAAAAGCCGCTGCAACGACCAAAACCACTGTGCCCAGTGATAAATTGATTAACGAAAATGCCGTGCAATTAAACATTTGGCCCCAATTGTATGGAAATTTATGCAAATCAAAGCCGAGCGATGACTGCGTGGCGAGCAACATCAAAAGGCCACGAGCAGCAGCAACTGCCGCAGCAGCAGAAGCAGCAGCAAGAAGCAGGAAGCAACAGCAGCAGCAGCAACAACCTGGTTGCCACACCGGCCACATCGCGCCATTGCAATTTGCATTTAATTGTTATGATTATCTTGGCCTGCTGCACACGCTGGTGAGTCTCTCATCTATCCTAAGACCTAAAACGAATCCATCACCATTCTCCATTCGCGAGCTTGTAAAGCAAAACTCGTAGCTGTAAAATGCCTGTCGACATATTAACTCCCTTTCCAATCGCGGGCTCATTACGCCGTGTTATTTGTGGCGGCCTGTTGGCGGGTTAATTAATTAAACGACAAGCGGCAACAGCGACAACAGATTAATCAATCGCCGCAGTGCGCCCGAGAAACAGCTGTCAGCCGAAGGTGTTGGCATAATTAATATCGATCTAGTGATAGGCCAGCGAAATTAAGCCAACCTAATTGTGCCCGATTAAGTCAAGATTGTTCGCGGTTGTGGGAATTACGAGGTGGAAAGCAGACTGTTTTCACCTTCATGCATGGATTATTGTTTTGGGTTGGGAGAGCATTGAAAACGAGATGGGAACTAATTTAATTGTGAGATAAGAAGGTGTTCAGAGGCACCTAAAGATCACCCAAGATATTATAAATAATAGCTCAGATACTCAACATATTTAAGTTTAGTACCCACACAATGATGCATTGATTAAGCTAAACCATTCCTCGCAAGCAAACCTATTTGGCGGCCATGCCACAAAAATGGCAACTTACATGTTAGACCATTGGCAACAACGACCGCCATTTTGGAAGGCCGCAGCTTGCCACAAATGAAATTGCCAACGGGAGCCCGTGGTTGCCTGCCCCAACGGCAGTGGATGATTGGGAGCCTAGGATTGCCGGCTGTCGGAGTGGGAATCGAAATCGAAATCGGAATCCCCTCCAATGTTCGCAGTTGCTGAACCACGGGGGCCTACACACAATTGAGCTGATTCCAATTGCAGGGTGGTCCACGGCACTCAAGCTTTATAATGCGCCTGGGTTGCTTGTCAATCCGAGTCTTCTGTCCAGGCTCTCGATTTTCCATGTGCGCAGTGAGGCGGAGCCGGGTACAGGGTGCATGGATCTGGAGGCAAAGAGCAGGGAGCAGGGAGCAGGGATCGGGGAGCTGGGATGGATGGATGTTGGATACTGGATGTTGGTTGCATTACTGTGCCTTGCCTGACTGGTTGCCTCGCCTAGTAGTTGCAGCTTGTTAATCTCGTTACTCTCGTTGTTGTCATACCCTTTCAAAGGGTACTTTGTTTAAATGGGTCATAGATCCCCGCAAATGAAAAAAAAAGAGAAACCACAATAATCCTTTTTATGTAAAGAACCCTTTACTCAGCCATTCAATATTGAATAAATATTTGTTTTAGATATTAAATTGATTTGCAAGGGTGTTACCATCTTCGAATCAAGAAATGGACTTCAACCTTTTCTTGTTCCTTGGGGTTGTCAAAATACTTTTTGCTCTGCTCGTTGAGACTGCAGCAGTGTAACGTTGTTGCAAGTGAAGTGCAGCCTGCAATTCGCTGGCGATGCTGCTGCTCTTCTCGGCGTTGCCTTCGTCATCCTTGTAGTTGCAACGTCATAATTGCAACGCATAATGAGGCGAACACACACACACACCCACATACAGCGCCATGGTGCGCCACAATTTCGCCCGTTTGAAATGCAAATGAATTGTCGAAGTGCCACGCCTCCGGGTCGCCAGTGCTGCAGTTTGCAGCTTAATTGGGTGCACACACAACACACATCCACACACCCACTGCACACCTGCGCAGAGGTGAGGCTGCACTGCAGCGGATTTCACACGTTCAAGGGCTCTTCAGGTGTTTTCTTCTCGCCTCACCACCTTCGAGCTTGAAGTGCATTTATTTATGAGCGAAAAGCTGCCAATTTGCCACTCGCTTCCGCCAGCCAGCATAATATTATTATGAGCAAATCAATGGTCTACATGATTACATTGCTTTAGTTATAGTTCATTAAACAAATATTAAACATTTAAAAAATACAAATAAAGAAGAAAATTTTCACGGCATATTACCAATATCTATATTACATTATATTTCAAATTAAATTATAGTTATAAAACACATTTAAATTCCCCATCAACTTTAACTTTTTCTTACTGAGCATTTAAACAAAGAATCAAAAATATGCGATAATCGCATTTAATAGCCAAAATCATTCGTGGTATATGGAAATGAAATACTTTTATGCCGGATCACCCTGTACGGACGGATTGGATCAAAGACATTCCTAGCTGCGGCTGTGGTCGCCCAAATTCAATCCCCATCCAGTCGAAACAAACTGTTCAGTTCAGGAATGTCTCCACCAAAGTTATCTGCCCCGTCTGAAATGCTTCAATCTCCGGTTATCCGTCTGTATTCATCTATCTCTGTGTGGGAAACATTGTTTTGCCTAACTGGCTTAGGCTAGCCGAATAACAAAGATTGTATATATAGTTCGCTGAAGGCATAAGCCGAAAGCGGCAGAAATCCTTGATTTATGCATGGGCTACCGTTTGACAGACCAGGCAAAAATATACAATACATATATATTTATATATATATATAGCAGAAAAGGGGGGAAAAAGTCTGACTGTGGCGGCGCCTATTAAAGCCTCAATCTTTTTATGGCATTTCAATAGAACTCGGGAATCAGCGAGCGTGAGAAAGGACTGCAGCGGTTATGAAAATCGAAATTAAATTTAGAGCTGACCAGTTGCCGGCTTTTATCTTGGCCCCAACACTCTTTGTGGCTGATAAGCAAACGTCTTCGCTCCTTTTCGAGGCAACAACGATCGATAAATTTTATAAGCGAATCAATTGCATTGCTATCGCATCGCGTGAAATACGCAAACGAGGAATCTGGGAACTGAACTGGCTTGAAAAGCATGACTCAGAGTCCTGAAACTGGCGATTCATTCACATTTGGTGCACAGAAATAATTTTAGATTTAGTTTAAAATATTTGATATATGAAGAAAAATCCAAATCCCAATTTTCATTGCAAGCATATATATTTTTGCCTTATTTTATACATTTACATTTTATAGACGTCTACTTTATTTAGTTTCAGTGAATATTTAACATAAATTTTTCGAAGTGTACTGCTCATTCTCTCTTTGCGTTCGCTTATCAGTTTTATTGAAGTCGGCAAATGGCATCGGCAATGGTAACTAAAAGCCATATGCTTTATAAAGCTGTTAACAAAATGTGCATCAGTTTAAATTCTTTATCTGGCGAGATGTCTGGCCCGCATTGCGTATTCGCGTTCGTATCGCAGAAACGTCAGCCAATTAAAATGCATTTTGCCCAAGAAGTTGTTCAGGTTCTTTTATCCTCGCTTCACAAGCTCGATATATCTTTTACTCCTTTAAATCGCAGCTTTGTTGCTGCGATTGGCAAATAACGATATGGCGACATAACTGTGTTGAGATTTCATTTTATTGGATTCTAATATTGTTTGTTTGCAATCTAGATATGAATGCTCGCCAGTTAAATTTAATGGGTTTTAAATCGTACATAAAAACCAATATTTACACGAACAGATTCTTAAAAATGCATTAAAACCGAGAGCTATTTAAGCCGAATGGTCGGTGTTGCACTAATTTCATATGCAAAATTCACTATTTAAAATGACAAATTTCGTAAATTATTTGAACCTGCTGTGCGGATCTGGCCATCTGGTGATCTGCTGGCTAAATCAACGACTGCAGTTACGCCGCAACGCGAGTGGCATACAAATGAGGCGCAATGCCGATGAGGATCTCTAAATCTTGGCTCTTTGCAACAAAGAGACGTGTGTGAAAATGGCACGTTTATACATTTGAGGCATTTTTGTTCGTTTTTCCTACACGCGACGTGCCACAATTAACCCCGCGAGCAAGAAGCAGCAGAGAGTGAGTCTGGGCATTAAGAAAATATATATTTACCAACGATTTTAAGTTGCAGACGCCAGACGCACATCACGTATACGCCCGGTATTCCTCGCTGCGTGTCGTAGATCGACGCGATTTCGACGCGATTCAACAGCGATGCAAGTCGCGATGTGGCAACAACTTTACCCCAACATCAGCTGAGGTTAGACCTATAGCTAAACTCAGATGAAGTTGTTCAACGTCAACTGGCACTCACTCACATACTACCGCTGGAAAAAAATCGAAAAAAAAACTCGTATCTGTATCTCTGGCTTAAGATCTGAACACCTCGGCTTGGCTTAACTCAGCTTGGCTGACCTTGAACGCTACGGCCCGATCTTAAATGGGTTCAGTCGGGAGCGAAATTGTTAACCCCTTTTTATGTACATGGGAAATAATGGAGATTTAACGTTTAGCACATTAGAACCATATGATTTAGTTCTTCACCCCAATAAAATATGTTTCGTACTCTAGTTTGTTTGTTTTACCTTTTACACTTTTATTTATCACACTTTTTAAAAATTAATAGATTTTCTAAGTACTCAGGATTAGTCATTTCTGTGGGGTTAAGAATCGCTAGATCTAGTTCTCCATTATTTTTTTCGGCTGCTGCAGAAAAGAGTGATTCATGGCCCAGCAATTTGACGAAAGATTTACGACAAACTTGGTAACAAAAATTATATTTAGCTACTGTCTCGAACCCGCTACGCTGTGAATAACTCGATTAAATCTCAGCTAAAAAAAAAAGGCAAATTTAATTTCACATCTAGAGAAACAAAAACAAAACGAAATTTAATTAGTTTAGTCTTGTTTTTGGGGTCTCTTCTGCGGTTTGTGCCAGCCACTCAAGGTTAATTACGGTTTTCGAATTGTTGGGTTCACTTTTTCGGGGCATTTATTGCCAACTGCGGTTGCTGGCTGTAATCAAAATTTAATTGGATTTAAAGTTCTGAGAGCAAAGTCAAGCGGTGCTAATCAACATTTTTCCCATCGTTTATGTGAACATTTGATTTAGACTCCTTGCCTAACACTATACCCCATTTTGTTGCAGGCTCTATGGCTTGCCGGATGGCCGTGCCACCTGCCGTTCAGTGCCTGGATTGACCAAGGATCAAGTGGAGCTCTGCTACAAGGCCAGTGATGTGACGGCGGCAGCTCTCGAAGGACTCGACATGGCCATACGAGAATGCCAAATTCAGGTGGGAGAATACCAATAACAATTGCTTATGAGAATGTTATAATCAAACTTATACAAAAATCAAAGATTGGGTAACAAGCCATGTAGTAATAGCAAATTTTCCCTATATCTAAATGAACTCCAGTTGAGTACCATTAAAATTCCCCTATTTTGCCTGCATTCACCCAACAGTTTCAATGGCATCGGTGGAACTGTTCGTCGCTGAGCACAAAGAGCCGCAATCCGCATGCCTCCAGTTTGCTGAAGAAAGGTGAGTTGGCCGAGAGTTTCCCAGGTTCAGGTTGCCGCCGAGGTAGCCATGGCCCAAAGCCATTAAGCTGACACTAAAATGTGCAGTAAGCGTGGCTCAGCTTTCACGCAAACAAAATCGCTTTATGACCGGCCCGAGTCCGCCAACAGCTCAGATTGTCAACGAGTTTTGCGGTTCGGAAAATACAGGGCTCTGCAATTGGCAGGGGACGGATGAGGGGGAAAACATTGGCGGCCCACACGCAAACCGCTAGGAAAAGAGTCTAATTAAAATTGCCCATAGCGGAGACGTTTGGTCAAGCAGACAATGTCCGAAGCTATTAACCGTCGCATTATTAGACACGACATGGCACAAAAGCCACAGCAGCAACACAATCCCAGCTTCTAATGCCTTTCACACGAAAAATAATAAACTTAAATCTATTTAAATTTTCTATATTTAATTTATGCGTTGTTAAGGCAATCTAATATTAATAAAACCAAAAAGTCATAAATTTCATAAGCAAAAGTAATATATATTTTCAAATGCTTTTGTGCAGCTTTGAAACTACATCAATAGTATAAATTTTATAAATAAGATTTTTTTCTGTGTACTGCTCCCAACCGGACTAGATCGAATTTCTATGTGGCCAAGTAAGAGTGTCGAGTGGAGCTCGTTCTGAGGACTGGGACCCACCGTTTTGTCACAGCCCGGTGCATCGCATCGCGAAAACGGCGGCTATGCGAACTTTGACTTTGATATCTTAATCTGTCCGCGGGGCATTGTGTTACCAAATCCGCTGTTGGGAAACCCACGCGACGTGTGCCTTATGACGGATAGATCGCACACTCACTAGCCCATCTAAATACAACAAAGAGGAGCCGCATTCTAAGCCCCTTTTGTTGACCGGGCCAACAAGTAGCGGTAACTCTGATCACAGGCGCCGATCTCGGGTTCTCCATCAGCCGGCAAAAGCCTCCTATTATCCCGTTGACTACTGTTATGAGTCATGGTATAAATGGGATGGGGTGACAAACTACTAAGATTTTCTAACAACCAAAAGATAATAAAGGATTATGGTTGGAAAGTAAGTCATTTAAATTAAAAACACATAGATATGAATCCATTTAAAGTCCTTAAACGTCAACTGCAAACCAGAACTCGGTATGCAACTCATTAAAATGTAAACGCAATTCGGGGAAATAAATCCGGACTTAATTGACCACTAATTTGGCCAAACACTTGAGCCGTCCTATGGGAATAAGCCCACTTCTGCGAGCAGAATGCTTCATTAGTTAAATTATGCATCATACGATTGCTGTAAAAATGCCAAAGAGGGGGAAAGGATGGCTTGGAGCAGGGTCCAAAGAAAACACAATGGAAATGGCCAAAATGGCGGCACTGCAATCCAGATGCAAACGATATATAGCCGGAGATGTTCGGGTTCGGGAGATTTCTCACAAATTTCAATGCGACAGGCGACAACAACGACAACAGAAGCTGAAAAGCTAAAGAGCTAAAAGGGAAAGGCCAGGGGCCTCATCTCGTTTTCGTCTTTCGTACGGCGTAATTTATTTGCATTCATCGTATAAATTATATTGTAAGCAAACCACTTCATTCAATTTCAATTTAAAAAATTGTTATCTCCGTTGACGGATGCTGCCGCATCCACTGACAACAAACAGCCCAGACAAACGAATGCTTTTTGGAGAGCAGAAGGCAGGACAGGACAGTCCTGGGAATGGACATTGATATGGGCTGTGGGATATGGGATATGGGATGTGGATCTGGACGCGGATGTGGCTGTGGATGTGCTTGAGTTTGTGGACACGGACAGAGTCCCAACATTGTCATTGTCATTCCTCTGACGTGATTATCAGCATCGTTACCGCTTCCTAATCTAACTAAATTCCGTGAAACAGGAAAAGCTGCCGCTTTTGATTATTAATTTTAATCAGAATCATAAGCCGAAATAAACGCTTTGAAAATAGTACCAATGCCTATGAAAATTAGTGTATCTTTGACCAAATCATTCCATTACACAAAATGTGCATATTATTTGCATTCGGGGGCATGACAACCGATTGGGGCAAATAGCAAACCGGCGGGTTAAAGTTAACAACATTGCCGAAAAGACAATGCCGAACCATAAATCTCCAAATGCATGCCACACCAGCAGCAGCAGCACTTCCAAGTAACTCTCGACTAGCCTTCAGCCAATATGGTAAACCCAAGCTTATGTCACTGACATGTCTAAGGATCGTCCGTCTGTCCGTCCGTCCGTCCGTCGGTCAGTCCACTGTCCGTTTGTCAACCCGGTCCGTTCGTGCGTCCATTAAATAAGGAAGGAACTGCACATAACGAGAGTCAATATTGACAGGCCAACAGCAACGCGTGCAACGATCGCGGCCAGCGAAGACGACTTATAAGGGCAGAAAGGCAGCCACAAAGTCAGGGATTCATTCGATGGACAGTGGACAGTGGACACTGGACGGTGGACAGCGGACCGTGGACCGTGGACAGTGGACATGGAACCTCAACGATGGGGCGACCAAGTGAAACGAAACAAATCAAGTCGCCCGGTCGCCGAGTCGCACAATGACTGACAATCGAAACGGCGCACGGACAGGTCAACTATTTTGCATACATCTACTATAACTTATGGAACTCGTCGATCGTCGATCGTCGCAACGTCGTCGTTGCAGATCGTTGATCTTGGATTGGGTTGCTGCTTCGGCTGCTGCTGCTGCTACCATGCATTATTGTCAATCAAGTGGAGCAGTGAAGGGGTGGAGGCCACTCCGAAAGGCTGAACCACAAAAGTAGTTAAAGGATTACCTACACTTAAACAGGAAGCCACTATATTGAAGATTCACCTTTTAATATATAGTTTAGGTCTTCCAGGACTTACAAAATGTCTGATCTTTTACAAATCTTTTTTAAGAAAAAAAGAAAACTCAGGGAAATTTTATTATTTTTTTTATATAGAATATATTTCTTAGTGTGTGACGTAGGGTCGACCTTTGTGTGAGGACCTCTCTTTCTCGCTCTCTATCTCTGGGTTCTCTTGGGTTTCTCTCGACTTGTGACAACAAGCGAGCGACGTATGTCGCAAACAATTACTTGGGATTGCGACACACGGTACAGGAGATGGGGAGCGAGGTTGGTCACTGCAGACTCTGGCGGAGATCGAGACAGGTCGCCAAGCCAAGTCCACCAGTCTCCCGATCACGGGCTTGTGGCCAATTTATGCGCAAGGCGGTGAGAGATCGCGAGATCGGGAGATCGGCAGATGGAGAGACCCCAAGGCATTGTCAAATGTAACTGTTGCCAATGATGTGATTTGGATTTGCAAATGGCCCGAGAGGGGACAGCCCGGCCAGACAAACAAAGCGTGCATAAATCAAGTCCGCGAACGCTGATCAGCGATCAGCGATCATTGATCAGCAATCGGCGAGCGCGATCGGTGATCAGTGAAAAGCGGGAGTGGAGCAGGCGAAGTGAGCTGGGGCTACTGTTCGCTGATGCCTTGATTGATGGCGTCTTAATCGTCAATCAAATGCGCGCTACACACACAATTTTCCATTGCACTTGCACTTCAATCGATCGCTGGAGCCCCGATCTGTACGACAACTTGTCACAACATTGACATTTGCATTCGTGCGCATCCTGAGTGACGGACTGGCCAGCTTGACTGGCTGACTGATTGCTTGACAGGAGCCGGAGGGGATCCGCACCCGGATCCGCGACCCCAGAATGATGCAAGCCTGTCACGCTGACATATGTACTCGTACTGTCGCCGATTTGGAGATCTCTCTCTTCCTCTCTATGGCTTTGGCCAATTTGGCATTATGCAAAGTGGCGCTGGCCATTTGCATGTCAATCGATTGACAAATGTTGCCAACTTTGGGCCACTCACGGCCATGTCGACCGTGATTAACGTCAGCATTTTTGACAGCCATTTGACAGCTGTCAGCGCTGCATAAGGCATTTCAAATAATGCACTTGAACAATTTTCAAGGGGGTTCTATAACAAATATTTATGATAATGTTTTTATAAATCCGATTTCTTAATATAAATATACCCTTAATATGAATATATGGAATATGAATAGATACCTAAAGAATTAACCTATATTAACCAGGTAAACTTTAAAAGCCATTAATAATTAATTTTGAAGTAACTCCTATTTATTTGAAATTTTCGTTTTTTGCCAAGTGCATGCCAGCTTTGGGTGGGTGTGGACTGCATCATTAAAAATGGTCTTGCCACAATCGCCTGGCTTTGGGCTGTTGTCAAAGCTGAAATGCCGCTGAATTCCCAGGGCGGCGACTGCTTCGAATGCAGCGTTAAAAATAACACCGCATAAATTGGAATAGTGGCCAATGATTCCCAGGGGCAGGACCTGCGCGCAGTCCAGTCATTTCGATACCATTCCAAACATGCTCCACCTCATCGCACTTCTGCTTTCCGTTTTAGGCTACCGGGAGAGTGCGTTCGCCTTTGCCATCTCGGCTGCCGGGGTGGCCCACAGTGTGGCCCGCGCCTGCAGCCAAGGTCGTTTGATGTCCTGCGGCTGCGACCCCACTATCAATCGCAAGACGCTAAACAAGAACCTGCGCCAGTCTCTGGACAAGGAGAAGAAGCAGTTTCTGCAGTACTTGGAGACCAACCAGATTCTAACGCCCGAGGAGGAGAAGAAGTACGAGCGCTCCAAGATCGCCAGCCGCTGGAAGTGGGGCGGCTGCTCCCACAACATGGACTTTGGCGTCGAGTACTCCAAGCTCTTCCTCGACTGCCGCGAGAAGGCCGGCGACATTCAGTCGAAGATCAATCTGCACAACAATCACGCCGGCCGGATAGTGAGTTCAGCTGTTCATTGGAAACTAAGTAGATGAATTTACTTTATAAGTTTTCTTTATATTACTTATTTGATTCATCATAAAATATGTTTAGTAACGAAGATATTTTCCGACCACCTTTCTAGGCCGTCTCCAACAACATGGAGTTCCGGTGCAAGTGCCATGGAATGTCCGGCAGCTGCCAGCTGAAGACATGCTGGAAGTCCGCCCCCGATTTCCACATTGTGGGCAAGGTGCTGAAGCACCAGTTCCGCAAGGCCATTCTGGTGGATCAATCGAATCTGGGCAACGGGGAGCCCGTGGTCGTTTTGAAACGGGCGCGCAATAAGAAATCGAACGGCGGCAGCGGCTCCGGATCCACGTCGCCCGATCTGGACAGCACGGATGCGTCTGGTGGTCACGATGATAGAGGGACAGGTGACTCCGAGACGCGGCGGCATGACGAACTCGGTGTGGAGCGGGGCACGCGGCAACCGAGCGCCGATAAGAATGCGGCAAGAATGGCGCGAAAACTGGAGACATCGCTGTTCTACTATCAGCGCTCGCCCAACTTTTGTGAGCGTGATCTGGGAGCTGATATACAGGGTAAGTCATTGTTCGTACTATAAAATTTTTATTTTGTAATTGTTATACTCACTCATTAACAGCTCAAACATCTTATCAGTTTAACGTCCTACCCACATAACCATTGCCTAATAAGTTAATTTACTATTTTGTCGTTAAGAAATGCGTTGCAACTAATTAAAAATGATTTACCGATACGATGCGAGCGATAAATTTGATTTGCCTCTAATAAATAAATCACAAATGCAAATGAACAACGCCAGCAACCGCAAATGCAGCAAAAATTTATTTATATTTTTTTTTATTTTAAACGGGCTACCAAACCTGCCACATAATTCACGAAAAAAATGCGACAGCGACGCATGCGCACAGCAGCTCAGTTTAGCTTAGCTCAGTTTGGATCGGATCGGATTGGATTGGTTCGGATCAGCTCAACTCAGTTTGGATTGTATAAAGCAGTGGCGGAGGCTGAAAAGTTGAGGGGGTTCTTATTTGACATTCTTCAAATAGTCTTAGAAATGTTTACATTTTAGATATTGTTAGCTCAATTCAAATAGTAAAATCATGATAAGCTGGATAATATTTTATTGACTTTTTGTATTAGCTTTAAGAGTATATTGGGGTAATTGTGTACCCACATTTCCCCCCTTGCTTATACTCTGGTTTGGGGGATCGGTCGAAGCTGCGGCACGTTCACATCGAAATCGACGTCTAACTGCCACTTGCAATTTTCGTTGGCCATTTTGCTGTTGACACATTTGCAAATTATGAAGCTTTGCTGCTGTCCCGCCAACTGCCAGCAGTTTAAAAGTGTTAATTACGACGCAAATTTATAATTAATAGTCGGCTTAGCCAGGTAGCTCCAGCTTCATTTCAAGCTCCAACTGCAGTGAACTGGGGGAGCAGCCCATCGGGCGATTTGATTCATGTGCCCGTGTCCGGTGTCGTGTCTATTCAAATGATGGCAATTAACGCTGGCAATTATCGTCGGCCAAAACAATTATGATACTTTGTTTGTGCTTTAGTTTAATAGTTTATTTATGGTCTTTTAATTGCTTGTCCGACAGTAGGAGGGATTAACTGCGATTTGGCGATGGATGGCATTTGATGAGAACACTTAATCATTTGCTGATTGCGCAAATCTTACACAACCAATATTATTAACTTGATATTTTTATTGCTCTTTATGGATAAATATATTTTTAGAAAAAGAAAAACATGACTAATCTTAACCAATTTCCGCACAGGCACCGTGGGACGCAAGTGCAACCGGAACACCACGACCAGCGACGGATGCACCTCCCTCTGCTGTGGGCGTGGCCACAGCCAGGTCATCCAGCGGAGGGCGGAGCGGTGTCACTGTAAATTCCAATGGTGCTGTAATGTGGAGTGCGAGGAGTGCCACGTGGAGGAGTGGATTAGCATATGCAATTAAGGACAATGGACGCAGGACGAAGGACGATGGAGCGATGGAGCCTCAGCCACATGCATAAGAAAAGACTTTTCTTCATTCTCACAGAACTTAACACACAAAGAAATCAGTATTACAAAAAAACAAAACATAAAGTACGCAATAGGGCAGACATCAATAAACAACGTGTGTGAATGCAATGCCTAGTTTAGCAATCTCCAGCCATTTGGAATACTTATAAATATATTTTGTAAATACGAACAATAAGATGCATAATTAGTCTGTCAATCAGCTGACTTTCACTCGCATTGCCAATTTCCCTTTCACCTGGCATTTTGCCCACCTGTGTCGCTGCTTTTGCACTTTTGCACGTGAATGTCGCCGCCGCTAATTGAATTAGCCAGCTAAATAGTTGTCCAAGGTGTGCACCCAGGTACTACCCATTGAATGGCTTCCTTCCTTGCCAGTGAAAAGCCCACGATTGCATTGGCCCATCATTTAGTTGGCTTACGGCAGCGGTACGTGCTGCATGCGTGCGGTCGGTTCGAAGTTCTACACAAGTACCTCCTTGCAACCATAAAAACACACAGCTGCAGGATAAGTGTGCCACTCTGCGGCAGCGAAGGTGTGTCCTGAAGGATTAAGTGCTCAAAGCCCTGTGAAGTGGATATAATACGAATAACCCCCTACAACCCCTTTAACCAAAGTTGCTGATTCAAAATACAAACCTAAGAAGGATTAATTACCAAGAATTAATCGTACATTTAATTTTTTCGTTTTTATGAAATATTTAGGTGTTTTGTAGAAAATTGTTTTATTATAATTTTACATTTAAAAATTGCAACTTATAAGGTCCTTAAAAACCTTCGAGCTTGCAAAGCAAACATTTCCAAATATCCTTACGTTAAGTAAACCAAAGTAACTTAATTTTCAGCTATTAAAAAAAGGAAATTGTTATTAGAAGCAAAATATTTCAATGAATCCTCTAGAATGCCCCTTCTTAAGTGTTTTGCAACAATGAACCCAAACATAATGCGATTTGCATAGGGGAAAATTGAAAAAGAAACCCCCTTTATGATAACCCCAATAACCAAGTTTAACCCAAATGTTCTTCGAATGTTCAGAATAAGCATCTAAGTCAGGATGTATTTACCGTATGCGCAATTGCCGGATCCCACGGATAAATTCGAGATCTACGAGGAGATAGCCCAAGGCGTCAATGCCAAGGTTTTTCGGGCCAAGGAGCTCGACAATGATCGGATCGTGGCCCTAAAGATCCAGCACTACGATGAGGAGCACCAGGTTTCCATCGAGGAAGAGTATCGCACTCTGCGGGACTACTGCGACCATCCCAATCTCCCCGAGTTCTATGGCGTCTACAAGCTGTCGAAGCCAAACGGACCTGATGAGATCTGGTTCGTCATGGAGGTGAGTGCAAAAATGTAGTAAATGTTTTTTTACACATTTTCAAAAATTCAAATTTTTTGAATTTATCTAAACCATTTGAATATTTTAGTACTGCGCTGGAGGAACAGCAGTGGACATGGTTAATAAGCTTTTGAAACTGGATCGTCGAATGCGAGAGGAGCACATCGCCTACATTATCCGGGAGACTTGCCGTGCTGCTATCGAGCTGAACCGTAATCATGTCCTGCATCGGGACATTCGGGGAGATAACATTTTGTTGACCAAAAATGGACGGGTCAAGCTTTGCGATTTCGGTTTATCCCGTCAGGTGGATTCCACGCTGGGCAAGAGGGGCACCTGCATTGGATCTCCCTGCTGGATGGCTCCCGAAGTGGTGTCCGCCATGGAATCCCGCGAACCGGACATCACTGTTCGTGCCGATGTCTGGGCCTTGGGAATCACCACCATTGAGTTGGCAGATGGAAAGCCACCGTTCGCTGACATGCATCCCACTAGGGCCATGTTCCAGATCATTCGCAATCCACCGCCGACCTTAATGCGACCCACTAATTGGTCACAGCAGATCAATGATTTTATATCCGAGAGTCTGGAGAAAAATGCCGAAAATCGGCCCATGATGGTTGAGATGGTGGAGCATCCATTCCTCACGGAGCTCATCGAAAACGAGGACGAGATGCGATCGGACATCGCGGAAATGTTGGAACTCTCCAGGGATGTAAAAACATTGTATAAGGAGCCGGAATTGTTCGTGGACCGCGGCTATGTGAAGAGGTTTGATGAGAAGCCGGAGAGGATGTATCCGGAGGACTTAGCTGCCTTAGAAAATCCCGTGGATGAAAACATAATCGAGTCACTGCGTCATCGCATTTTGATGGGGGAATCGTACAGTTTCATTGGCGATATCCTGTTATCCTTGAATTCCAATGAAATCAAGCAGGAATTTCCGCCGGAGGTAAGTTGAAAACGGCTTATATTTATACTTAAAGATGTTATATTTATCCCTTATCTAGTTCCATGCCAAGTATCGATTCAAGTCGCGTTCGGAGAACCAGCCGCATATTTTCTCGGTGGCCGATATCGCCTACCAGGATATGCTGCATCATAAGGAGCCGCAACACATCGTGCTCTCCGGAGAGAGTTACTCGGGCAAGTCCACTAATGCCCGGCTGCTGATCAAGCATCTGTGCTACCTGGGCGATGGAAATCGTGGGGCCACCGGGCGCGTGGAGAGCTCCATCAAGGCCATTCTGATGTTGGTGAATGCAGGAACTCCGGTGAATAACGACTCCACCAGATGTGTTCTACAATACTGCTTGACCTTCGGAAAAACCGGCAAGATGAGTGGAGCCGTTTTTAATATGTATATGCTGGAGAAACTACGAGTGGCCACTACGGATGGAACCCAGCACAACTTCCACATCTTCTACTACTTCTACGACTTTATCAATCAGCAAAATCAGCTCAAGGAGTACAATCTGAAGGCTGATCGCAATTATCGTTATCTGCGAGTTCCGCCAGAGGTTCCGCCATCGAAACTCAAGTATCGTCGTGATGATCCCGAGGGCAATGTGGAGAGGTACAGGGAGTTCGAGAACATCCTGCGGGACATTGATTTCAATCACAAGCAACTGGAAACGGTTCGCAAAGTCCTGGCGGCCATTTTGAACATTGGCAACATCCGTTTCCGGCAGAACGGAAAGTATGCGGAAGTGGAGAACACCGACATTGTGTCCCGGATCTCCGAGCTCCTCCGCGTGGATGAGAAAAAGTTCATGTGGTCTCTGACCAACTTCATCATGGTCAAGGGCGGCATCGCCGAAAGGCGACAGTATACCACTGAAGAAGCCAGGGATGCACGCGATGCGGTGGCCAGCACGCTCTACTCTAGATTGGTGGACTTTATCATCAATAGGATCAACATGAACATGTCCTTCCCACGGGCTGTGTTGTAAGTAGTATTTATATGAAGTTACTATTTCATATGCTTAACAATGTAATTTAAATAACTTTTTAAGTGGCGACACAAATGCCATCATTATCCACGACATGTTTGGCTTTGAGTGCTTCAATCGAAATGGTCTGGAGCAACTAATGATCAATACTCTAAACGAGCAAATGCAATATCACTACAATCAGCGCATTTTTATCAGCGAAATGCTGGAAATGGAAGCTGAAGACATTGACACCATCAACTTGAATTTCTATGACAACAAGACGGCCCTGGATAATCTGCTAACCAAACCGGATGGCCTGTTCTACATCATTGACGATGCCTCACGCTCCTGCCAAGATCAGGATTTGATTATGGGTATACTACCGATTCTGGCACCAGTTTGGATATGTGATTTGACTACTTTCCATCTACAGATCGCGTTTCGGAGAAGCACAGCCAGTTTGTGAAGAAGCACACTGCCACTGAAATATCCGTGGCTCATTACACGGGCCGCATCATCTATGATACGCGCGCCTTCACCGACATCAACCGAGACTTTGTGCCGCCGGAAATGATCGAGACCTTCCGCTCCTCGCTGGATGAGAGCATCATGCTCATGTTCACCAATCAACTGACCAAGGCTGGCAATCTCACCATGCCATTCGAGGCAGTGCAGCATAAGGATGAATCTGAACGGAAGTCATATGTAGGTTTATCTTTAAAAATGTATCACAGTTTTAATTAGCTAACCTACTTTTTTATATTTTTGTAAACTATTCATTTCAGGCCTTGAATACCCTAAGTGCCGGATGCATCTCACAGGTGAACAATCTCCGTACCCTGGCGGCCAACTTCCGCTTCACCTGCCTGACCCTGCTCAAAATGCTAAGCCAGAATGCAAATCTTGGCGTGCACTTCGTCCGCTGCATTCGCGCTGATCTGGAGTACAAGCCTAGATCCTTCCACTCGGATGTTGTCCAGCAACAGATGAAGGCCTTGGGAGTTCTGGACACTGTTATTGCTCGCCAGAAGGGATTCAGCTCGCGCCTGCCATTCGAAGAGTTCCTAAGGCGGTGGGTAATCGATTCCATTCCAATTTCCATATAAAGATTTCAATATGTTTAAAATATTTGTATTAGGTACCAATTCCTTGCCTTTGACTTTGATGAGCCCGTGGAAATGACCAAGGATAACTGTCGTCTATTATTCTTGCGCCTCAAGATGGAAGGCTGGGCGTTGGGCAAGACCAAGGTGTTTTTGCGCTACTATAACGATGAGTTCTTGGCCAGGTGAGCTACCAATTCATACACTTTAAGAAAATATAGTACTATCAACTGCTTTCAGATTGTATGAGCTGCAGGTGAAGAAGGTCATCAAAGTGCAGTCCATGATGCGAGCTTTGCTAGCACGAAAACGAGTTAAGGGCGGCAAAGTGTTCAAATGTAAGATATATAATACTTATAAAGTATATGGTATGAAATCTAATTTTAAATTCCCTATTAGTGGGCAAAAAGGGACCGGAGCATCATGATGTGGCCGCGTCCAAAATACAAAAAGGTAAAAAAACGCAGGTGGATAGGCTAAGAGAGTACGACGAGGAGCACATCGACATAAGCGAGACGCCCTCGGAGGCGGAGGAGATGTTCCTCGAGGCCAGAATGGATGAGGCTCTGGCAGCGGTGCGAATAGCCAAAATCGAGCAGGCCTCCGCCGAGGAATAGGCCCCTACTATATACCATTTATACACACTATATCACTATATCGATCGATACTACTCGTAATACAACTACCAATAAAATGTAGAAAACGCAAACAAACAGCAATCATCTAGTCTAGGGCCTCGGCAAACCACTTAAGCCGCTTAGTTGTGTCCAATGTGGATACCATCCCACCCCATCCCGCTGGGCGGTTGTGTTCTCCATCTGATGCAACCAATCGGCTTATAGCTGTCTGAGACATAACACTTAACATCGACGGCCCCTGCGAAAAGAGATGAATTATAAGTGCTGCGTAGAAAAGAAATGAAAATTTAATTAAATTAAGGTGACTTCCCTCTCATTCCCTCCACCGTCCGCCACGACCGCGACCGCTTTTCAAATGGGTTACTCTAACGGCCTTCCATCGTTTCCATTTTCCCACAGCCTTCAGGGGATTCCGCGACCGCGTCCGCCTCCCTCCGCTGGTCAACGAGAAGTCCGGCCAACTGAACGAGAACACCGCCGACTTTATCCGCCCGTTTGCCAAGAAATGGCGCGAGAAGTCCATCTTCCAGGTCCTCCTGCACTACCGCGCGGCACGCTTCCAGGACTTTGTCAATCTCTCACAGCAGGTGAGTTCAAATCTTTAATTCTAATAATACATCTATTGCTGAAATTATATTATGTACCAGGTCCACATCTACAACCAACGAATGGTGGCTGGCTTGAATAAATGTACTCGGGCTGTGCCCTTCGAGAGGATCAACATGCGCGAGGTGAACTCCTCGCAGCTAGGACCACTGCCAGTGCCCATAAAGAAGATGCCATTCCGCCTGGATCAGATACCCTTCTACGACACCCAGTATATGGTGGACCCGGCCAACTCCATTTCCCGCCAAACCTTTCCCAATCAGCTACTAACGCAGCACATGGAGGACGATGAGCCTTGGGACAGCCCTCTGCAACGCAATCCCTCGATGACTTCTTGTGCCCTGACCTACAATGCCTATAAGAAGGAGCAGGCTTGCCAGACCAACTGGGATCGCATGGGCGAGAGCGACAATATCTACAATCAGGGCTACTTCCGAGATCCCCAACAGCTGAGGAGGTTAGCAAAGATACTTAAAGGTTAAACTAAGTTTCTCACATTTGTTTTCAGAAATCAAATGCAGATGAACATGAATGCCTACAACAATGCCTACAACAGCTATAACAGCAACTATAACAACCAGAACTGGGGCGTACATCGATCTGGATCCAGGCGCAACTCCTTGAAGGGCTATGCGGCGCCTCCACCTCCTCCTCCACCAATGCCCTCATCCAACTATTATCGCAATAATCCGAACCAGCAGCAACGCAACTATCAGCAAAGGTCCTCGTATCCACCATCGGATCCAGTTAGAGAACTCCAGAACATGGCTCGCAACGAGGGAGATGTAAGTGTATGTCAATTTCCTAAGGAAATTCTTCAGATATTTTCTTTCCAGAACTCTGAGGATCCACCATTCAATTTCAAGGCCATGCTGCGCAAGACTAACTATCCGAGGGGATCCGAGACCAACACATATGACTTTAACAATCGCCGGGGATCGGACAGTGGTGACCAACACTCGTTCCAGCCCCCAAAGCTACGCTCGACAGGTCGCCGGTACCAGGACGATGAGGGCTATAACTCATCATCGGGAAACTATGGTGTGTCTAGGAACTTTGGCCAGCAGCAGAGGGCTCCGACTTTGAGACAATCTCAGGCCAGCGTGGGTCGCAACTTTGAAGATAGCAATGCCAGGTCCTTCGAGGAGGCAGGATCTTATGTCGAGGAGGAGATTGCACCTGGAATCACTCTTTCAGGCTATGCCGTCGATATCTAAAACTAGTGATTAAGAGTAAAAATATAAAAATTAATAGTTATGAAAACCATAAGACAATTTAGCTAAAAACCCACCTAAAATTCCATCATAATGACTGAAGTTTTCTTCATCACTTTCTCAAAAATATTTCACACAATGGAATAAATAAAATGTCTTAGTGTAAATCGTTAACCGAATTGATAGCACCTTGGGCTTCTAAAACAAATGGTATTTTCACTTTTTTCTTACTACTTCTACTTAAATTATAGGTTCAAATGCTGTCTTTACATACTCAAACATTTAACTTTAAAGCCATTGATATAAATTCAGCAATTAATTTGCATTTTATTGACGTAGGATAAAAATGGGAAAAATTCGACGAATTAACATTGCTTATTATGCTTGCTTCTTTGTTACATAATTTAAATGATTTCATTTTCACACTTTATGATCTAAAACGCAACAACAATACTCTCAGTATTACATAAACTATATCCATTATACATTGTATATATAAACATTAATACCTAAACAAAAACGTTTATAGGAATGGATTGAACAAATACTCTTTTGTTCGCAGGACTTTTTTTGTGTGTTCGATAGGGATCGCAAAAAAGCTAAGGAAACTGAATTGAATTATTAACTGCACACCCATATCGGGCATGGTCTCACAAATTCTCGATGATAAAACAAAGCTTTTTCCTTAAATAGTTTCACATAGTATCAATCATCCATGCTGGGCTCACGCAATCCATCCGAGTGCATTTTCTTGCCCGCAATTTCCAACATGGCCCGATCTTCCAAATTGCCATCCAGCACCGAACGTTTCTATGGGTTAAAGATATAATATATTATACTTAATATAATATTGAGTTTAATTTGACTTACTTGACCCTCGCCTTCTTCGTCTTCTTCTTTAACTGGTAAGTCTCCCACGGCCCAAACTTCCATGTTTCGTATTTTGAATTGCTTTCGTTTACTTGGGTAAGAAAAATATTTGGTACATTAACCATCATTGTTTAAAATTATGTTGAATTAAAATTTAGAGTCTAGTGGTTTTGTGGGGTGAAACATAATCAAGATGTCTACATTTTAATGTACACTCACCTCAACTGCACGTAGTCTCGATATGTAGTGCAACTTTCAACGCTCTGTCCATCGCCGAAACTGCAGTCAATCCAAAGGCCCCAAAAATCAAACTGACCGCCCATGCCCTGTATACCAAAATTATAAACATTTAGCGAAGCAATCAATCAATTACCCATAAACATTACTCACAAGGCCATTCGGCATAGTCTGCTGATTCAAATTCAAATACTGATAGTGATTGTTATAAGTTGTGGCCGAAAAGCACCGCATGGCAGGGCTTAAGGTATAGAGCAATGAGCTGTCATCGCCTCCAAATTGCGGTTTCACTGACCACGTTTCGGAAGCGTACCCGCCAAATATGTATTGATCCTCGTCCTCAATAAAGAACAGCGTTGGTCCTTTGTCCAGCACTTTTCCCAGCATCGTCGAGAAGCTTTCCCCGTTGATTTTCGATGAGAACAGAAAGCGCCATTTGTGCCGATGTTCGCGGGGCAACTGAGCATTGATATACAAGACGTGAGGTAGTTCGATGATTGGGCGATAATGACTATTTTGCGGAGCATCTGGAAAATAAGAAACAAGTTATAAACGATTTTACTAAATTCAATAATTTAGTTTGTCCTACCACACAGTGCTGGCAGAATTGGAATTTCCATTTCCTTAATTATGTTGCGTTTGCTGCCACCATGGCGACAATACAGCTGGCTGAAGACATCGCGCCAAATCTGCAGAAATTGCGGAGTGACGTGTAGCCAACGTTCCAGAGCATCGTTGGGCATAGTGTGCTCCAGCTCCTTGCCCAGATTTCTCATTAGGCCCTTCGCGAAGGTGGCGGCGGACCTTTCCGTGGTGTTAAAACCCATATCGTGCCACTCCTTGATGCCAGAGTTTTTTGCTGTGCTCTCCAAGTGCACGTAGCTCTTGATCACCGAGTAGATATACTGAGGGATTAATAAATTGGTTAATTGGCGAGCAATAGATACAAGAATTAAATAAACAAGTGGTTCATATGACAGCTAACAAAATAAACGTGCAAAGCTTTCAGGATAAACACAAATTTAGAGCTAAACCTAATTCAATAACAAATATGTTATGAATCCTAATGAGGCTCGGCTGACAGAAGTTGTAAATATTATTTCCGCGATATCTTATGATGACTACTTATTTATAGACTCACTTGCTCCAATTGCTTGCTGTTGAAGGTGTCATTTCCACTCCTCTCCATCGAACCCAGGAGCATTTGCATTTTCTGGTCAATAGTACCGCGTTCCATGATGTAGTACGGCTCTCCGAATTTCTTCAGCTGAAGGTTGACACATTGCTGACCTGGCTTCGTGGGCGTAAATAGATACTGAGCCGTACTTTCGGCCAGGGATCTTTCGATGGTTTGCGACCAAGTTTCCTATTTTCGAAACAAAACAACAGATATATGTATACGTGTGTACATAAACAAAATGCGCACCGGATACGTGAACATAATTTTCCCGCTGCTGTCAGCAAATTCTTGCAGGGAGCGAAGGTCTGGGAAGCGCTGACACAGATTAACCCATTGAGGGCCGTACACAAAATCATTATTATGTTTGATTCAAAACAAAGTCTCTCAAGCTTTATGAAAATAAATACTACTTCAATATATGTAAAGTGCCAATTCAGAGAGTTTGCGCTTAAATTACACTATATGAATGCAAGTCTCACAATTTCCTCATTCTAAAAATCAACTATTTCACATGCCATGCTGCAAACGGGTTAAGCATATGGTTTATTTTTAATTCAATTGGGTTTGGCCCTAATTGACGACCCCAGTCATTGAAATAACGACTAATTCGTTAGCAAGCAAATTCAACAAAGCAAAAGACAAACATCGAAATGCGGCAGCAAACAAATTAGACAAATTATGGACACGTTCGCACTGGCCCAGGAATTATCAATTCGAAATTGATAACGCTCGAGTTGAAGATATCGAATTTTGGTATACCCTAGGCAGCGCTGTGATAATCAAACACGAGCTATAAATAGATGCAAATATTATATGGAATCATCATCTGGTTACAAACAAACATTTTTTGAGTGGTTGCATTTCCGTCATCTGTTGTGATAAAAATAAAACACAAATCTGGGGCCTTGAACCCGCATCGGAAAAATTATAACACAAATTGTGTATGATCAAATAGATTTAACTAAACGGGTTAAAATGACACTTTTGGAAAGTAAAAGGACTAGTTAAAATAACAGTTTTTAAATAATAAAAGAAGAACAGTACACAATAACATTTTTAAACAAGTTGAATAATTTTGCACTTAAAATCGAAAGAGAACTGTATTAAAATTAAGTTTAGAAACATATAACTTTTGTAAAATGCCGGATAAAGTTGTGACTCACTTATATAACTTTGCTTGTTTTTCGGAACACAATACTTTGATTAACTTCAATGTTTTATCATTGAAAAATGAAAAAGGAGTTAGTGACAAAAACCAATTAATGCCTTAAAGGATATACCCTTCCAAGTGAAGGGTGGCCATCGCAGCAGGTGGATGGACGGCCATTTGTCATGCACTCGAAAGTCCCGATTTCTCTTTTCGCCGAGGAAAGTTCACTCCGCGCGTCCTTGAACTTGTGACCCTGACCCTTCCGCAAATGCAGAATGCAGTTACCATTGATTTTCGCAGTGCACACGTGGCACGGTAACTGGATTTACTGGACTTACCACCAATCTGTCTTGGGTCAACTTCTCAAGTGCTCCGCCAGAGGCGTTTTTGTACGCGGATTCCAGCATGCGTAGCTCCTCCGAATTGTAGAGATTATCCGTCTCCCGCTTGCCACTCGCATTTCCCATCTCCGGAGACGAAATTCAGTTGGCTGATGATACGACAGCTGGTAAACAAACAATGCAGCTGCAGCTGCGGATGATCGCGGATTTTAATTGAAAATAAAAAACAAACAACACAAGCTGGTGATGGAATGGAAGTCGATTTCCCTGCGATACCTGCGATAGTTTCGGAAACGGGTAAATTTCGCGGGGGAAGTCTGTGCTATATGCGGTTATTGTCTATGCTAAGTCAGGTCGATATATTTGCTAAACAGTTAACCGCTAAGCGAATTCAACCAAAGGCAAGCGAATAAAAATAAATTAATAGATTTAAATGCAGGGAATAGCTGTAGATAAAAATGTATTAAAATAAAATAAACTTAAAAGCTTTAACTAAGATACCTTTGCCTTAGCCCCCTATTTTTGAAATTATTTCAGTTACCTTAGCAACACGTCATATTAAATCAATTGACTGGCCTAATAAAGTTCTCCCACACAAAAACACAATAAATTCCGATACAAAACTGAAGATAGCTGGCATACCGACAGATATTTCCGGAATACGACTGGCCAACGCGAAAGAATGATTGGCACTAGCAGCGGAACGTCCCACAATCGGAGCCGGAAGCCCAAGGAACAGTGCGGATCCTGTCCCAATAGATTCTCCAAGGATAAGCGGCAGGTGGCCGCCGATGACTCGGATACCACGGAAGTGGAATCGTCTACGGATGAGGAGGACCGCTGGAAGGAAGTGGCGCGAGCCGCTGAGATTCCGGCTGACTATTATAATATCCAGAAACTGGTGAAATACATCAAGGCGGGCAATCAGACAGCCACTATAGTATCGTTGTGCTGCTTGAAGGACTACGATCTGAGCACCCAGATCAATCAGTTCGCCATCTCGGACATCGGCGGGCTCGATGTCCTGGTCAACATCCTGGAGTGCAGCGACACCAAGTGCTGTTTGGGCGCCCTCACAGTTCTCTCGGATATCACACTGAACATCGATATTAGAAAGACCATCGTGGATCTGGATGGCATTCCCCTCATTGTGGACATCCTAAACTCCTCCATGAAGGACCTGAAGACCATGGCCGCCGAGACACTGGCCAATGTGTGCAAGGTGCGACTGGCCAGGAAGTATGTGCGCACCTGCGGGGGAATCCCCAAGCTGGTGGATCTCATCGACATCAAGTTGAGGTGAGTTGGCAATGGATGAAGTGGTTCACACTACCTCACCATATAAGAAATAATTACCTAATTGTATTATAGCATTCTGAAGACGCCTCGTGACCAATTGAGTCCAGATGATCTGGAATCTCTGGACATGACACGCGCTGGAGCCCGAGCTCTTTTCACTCTGGCCGATTCCAAGCACAACATGGAGCAGATGCGCAAGAGTGGAATCGTTCCTTTGATGGCTCAGCTCCTTAAGTCCTGCCACATCGATGTGGTCATTCCCATAATGGGCACCGTTCGAAAGTGCTCCTCGGAGCCCAAGTTCCAACTGGCCATCACCACCGAGGGCATGATTCCCGACATTGTAAGCCACCTTAGTTCCGAAAATATCGAGCTGAAGATGGAGGGCAGTACAGCGATCTACAAGTGCGCCTTCGATGCAAACACCAGGGAGTTGGTGAGGGAGGCTGGGGGCTTGGAGCCCTTGGTAACCATCATAAAGGACAAGAATGTGAGGGAAAATAAGCCTTTATTGAGAGGCGCCACTGGAGCGATTTGGATGTGTGCCGTAACCGATGCAAATGTAAAAGTGCTGGATCAACTCAGGACGGTGAACCACCTGGTGGCCTTGCTGAATGATGAGTGTGACGAGGTCCTGACCAACGTTACCGGAGCTATATCTGAATGTGTGAGGTTTCAGAGCAATAGGGAGCAACTGCGTCAGTCTGGAGGATTACCAGCAATGGTTTCCCTACTCAACAGTTCCCACGCCCCTCTGCTGGAAAATTTGGCCAAGGGCTTGAAGGAGTGTGCCGAAGATCCGGACAGCATGAGAATCCTAGAAGATCTAGATGCGGTCAGGCTGATATGGTCGCTATTGAAGAACCCTACCCCTAGAGTTCAGGCTCATGCGGCTTACGCCATATGTCCCTGTGTTCGAAATGCCAACGATTCCGCTGAATTGGTCAGGAGCTTGGTTGGCGCCATGGAACTGGTGGTGGGTCTGCTAAAGTCCAAGGATATCATGGTCTTATCCGCCGTTTGTGCTGCCATTGCAACGATTGCCCAGGATCAAACCAATCTGGCCATCCTAACCGATCTGAAAGTCATCTACAAGCTGGCCGATCTCGTCCAGACCACAGACGATCTTCTTCGAATGAACTTGGCAGCTGCCGTGGCCGCCTGTGCCTGCTTTGGAAATAATACCGAGGAACTGGGACGTCTGCGTACTGTCACTCCGATTGTCACCTACATGACCAGCGACAATCCCTTGGTGCACCGCAGTACGGCCATGGCACTGGAGAAGCTATCGATGGATCCGCAGAACTGCATAACCATGCACCAGGTCCGTTTCTACTACCTAATCACATTTAGCAACTCATTTAGATCCTTTTATCTTACTTCAGAGTGGAGTTGTTCCCTTCCTGCTGGAGTGCATTGGATCCACTAACAAGGAGCTCCAGTTGGCCGCCGCTGGTTGTCTGCGGAATATCCGCGAATTGGCCTTGCGTGCCGAGGAATATCTGCTTAAAATCGACGATGACTAGCTTCCTGTTATTTTCTTTGTTAAGTTATTTGATTGTATTTGACGAAATATATGTGTATGCCGATGCTACCAATTTCTTGAATTTTTAGCAAATAAATTAATAAGTTAGTACATTTTTAAACCAGAAATCCAAGAAAAATATATATTATTTTGCATGACAACATCTAGCTATACATTTATATTTGTCGCTACATATTTTGACTAACTAAGCTCGACCCACCCTGCGTACAATTCCCCTCTAGTAACTGGCGTTACTGCCCCTGGTGGAAATGCTCATCCGTCGCTCCACGCGATTCGTGTGTGGCAGCAGGCATCCCGGCGGTGGATACCGCCATCTCCGTGGTCGAGACAACAGGGTTCCGTCCGTCGAAGCTCTACTCCGGAAGGGGGCATCGATGTCGCTGCGCGAGCTGCTCAAACTGCTACTCGCAATCTCATCCGTGGACTCCGTATGGTCACCGTTGCTCTCCTCCAAACAGGCGCTTCCGATGACCAGAAAGGAATGTCGACCGACGCCCAAAGACGAGGCATCGTAGAAGGAACAGGACCCCGAATCGGGCGTGAGGATTCCATCCGTATTGGCCACATCGCTGGTGGAGCGCTTGAGCTTGGGGAATTTGCTGAAGACTCGCCAGAAGCGAAACACATCGCGAAAAACATTCTGCACCTGATTAGGATGAGTGAATAAACAAATTGTACTTTTATAAGGTGCCATGTGATGGAAACTGGAATATTCATTTATCAGGCAAAAGTTTAGTTTCACTTAAGCTCAATATTTTTCTTCTTACTTGATCCACGCTCTCTCTGACGGAAATCTCGTGAAAACAGGCGCAGGATAACTCCCTGAATCGGCGCTGGCCCTCCTCCAAGCTGACCATTCGATCGCCCGGCTGATCTGTCTTATTGCCCACCAGTATGACAGGAATATCCAGTGCATATTCCTGGAAATATGGTATATAAATTTGCTTCCTATAGGTGGATCAAAATAAAGTAATTTACTTACTTTACTGGCCGAGCCCAACTTGCGTCTCCTTTTATTGTAATTGATGAGGAACTTTAGGCGACTGCACTCGTCGAAGGAACACTTGTCCGTAATGGAGTACATAAGTAAAAATGCGTCGGCCCAGCGGATGTTGGACTCCAGACTAACTCCATCTAGTTCCTAAAAAAAAAATGGTCTTTAATGTCTTGCAAAATGGAAAATCCCATTTAAAACCCACTTGCAGCTGACCGGTGGCGTCCAGAATGTCAAACTGAATCTGCTCCTTGTCCAGCGTGGTTTGGCAGGTGTAAATCTTCTCCAGGTTAGGATCATACTCGCCAATGAAGCGTCGGGTAATAAAACGCACCACCATGGCTAAATGGGAGAGTGCCTTCAGTTTGGGTTCCCTTTTCTGGAAGTTGGGCGCACAACTCACCCGTTTTTCCCACACCACTTTGGCCCAGGACCATAACCTTCAGAGTCTTTTGTTTATTGGTATGCAGACCCAACTTGACCAGCGATGACTTTGGCGAGGTGGCATTCATGGCAGATACCAGGGGCAATTGTCTGAAAAATATAATAGAAAAGTTTTTAAGTGAGAGGTGAACTTTCTAATATGACTTACACCTACCCATTATGTAAATCTTTTATACTAATTACCTAGTTATGATTTATTTACTAAGGGTTAATTTAAAAAACTATAGAATGCATATAATCGTATATATATTTTAAAATTATTCTGGTATAATATTTAAATTTTGTGGAACTTTGTTTCTGTTTGATTGAGATTATTAATATATATTTTAAGAATTAGAGTTAAGCGAAGTTTTTAGCCAAAACTACCATCCAGTTTACAGCTCCATCCCAGGGTACAGGCATGTCGTGTTTTTGGATTGGGTCTGGGTGTTAAGGTCTCGTATTTCCGAGACAATATGTCTGTTAGGAATGAGTGACACGACCTTTGTTGCCCCCGGATTCCTGATGCTGTTGTGGCTAGCTCTAGCCTTCTTTTACCCGCATCAAAATATCTAGACACTTGGGAATGGGACTAAACCACGGCGTTTTCTAATTTCGGCCAGCGATTTCCAGGCAAATTGCATACCTTTGTCGCATAAAGACACAGAAAGACAGCCCGTTTTACTACTCGCACTTAAACATTACAAAACTAAACAAGTTAACAAAATAGTAGAATAATTTTAGATACAATGAGAATATTTCTGAATGGGGGTTGGTTATGAACTACTTTTGTTCATATTAAAATCAAATTCTAATTTTACACAGAAATGTTTTGCTTGTCCGTTAAACATTGCTATTATTGGCATTGTTAAAATAAATGTGATTAAATTTAGATACACTGAAAAATTGCGCGCAAAATAAATACAAAATTTGTATTTCGTTCCATGCTCAAACTTTTGTTTCAAATAAAAGTATCCAAAGGTTTTGTAAAGTGCTGCATTTTCAAAACCCATCAGGAACACTAAACAAAAGATGCTCGACTTGTGTGTTTTTTATGGCCACCCATGGACTTGCACATACAAACATGTGTGGGTGGGCATGTGGGTGTTTGTGCTTTTGATAAGGTCAACAATGTCAGACTACCGACAACTATGAAACATTTATTGGACACTTTCTGCGTTGTCCTCCAGCAGAAGCAGTCGCAGACACAGACGAAATGGGCAAAGGCAGGAGGTCGCGGTGTCCTTGGGCATTGTCATGGTCATTATTATAAATGATAAGGACACGCCCCGTCAGCCGATTAGCGCAGGATGTCAAAGGATATCGAAATATGGCACAACTGGCAAAATAAAAACATTTGCCGAAGGACGAGCAACAAGTGACGACAATCAAATATCAATTATCTCCCGACTCCGTTCGGAATGTGACTTGTTCATTTCGTGTCCTTCGTTTCCGGATATCGATGTGTCCTGCTATTGTGGCCATATATGTGGGAAAGTTCCTCACTCAGTTCAACGCCACGTGCGAGCATATGAGTTATTAAGGGGAATATTTCATCGCACGTTAATGAATTGCTGCAGATAAAAACGTATATCATTCATATGAATGTGTGATTAGCTATCATATATCACTATATATAGCCTGCATAGAAGTAATTTGTAAAAATACTGAATATTAATTAATCACTTTACATATATTTCTAAGTAATTCAAACACAGAGTTCAGAAAGAAATGAGTTCGAAGAACTTTAAGCTTCAATGAATAGAAGAGCTAATATTGACTTCATTATTTGGGATTGCTGCCATTTAATTACTTTCTGCAATTTAAACTTATTTTCGGTTAAAGAGCAATGCCAGAAGTTTTAAGGTTTTGCCAAGTGAAACAAATGTGCTCGGCGGCACAGCCAGGATGATGGCCAAACTAAGTCCAGCTTACCTCACCTCATCGAAATACCAACCCACAGCATTGCTTCGTATTCTTCGCTCCAAGTTGTGCTGCGTAGATTTTAATTAGTTGGATTTAAAACTCAAACACTCTTCGGTGCGTGCTTAATGAAGCGTTTTCCCGCTTTCCTGCCATCCTGGCTTGAGCTGAGTCTACGATCCCCTCAGCCAGCTGCCGCATCAGCAACAGCATCACCATCGTGGCGTATACGTAATGCCCAGCATCAAGTGGTTTTTGGGTCGAGCTTTAAGCCGATGCTGAAAGTTTTGTCTGTAGCCAGACGGTTTTAATCCCCAGCAGAGAGAAACTTTTCTGTTTCCCTGCTAATTTGTATTTAATTATACATTTCCGGTGAAGTTCACTCAAAAGGCGGTCTCGCCGTAATGTTTTGCTTTTCACACGCCCAAAAGTATACGATGGCAATCAGGAATTTGTATTATTATACCACATTCTATTCACTTTTTATTGCGCAGAAAATCAACCAAAACGGGCAGGGATGCTGGTGAGGTCCTTGAACAAGAGATGAATTGTGGGCGCGAAAAGCTGGGGAATGCACTGGAGCAAGGTGTAAGCCAGCTGCCCAAGCGAACACTAATGAGTTTCCAAGAATTTGCACAAGAAATGCTTAAGGGTATTCGTTTTCTTACAACATCCGAGCCCAATAAATGCCCAAAGCAATGTTTTTGAAAAGCTGGGCTCTGATCAAAATAAATTAAGAAGTGGTTGCCGTCGGACAAGCAACAAGTACTTATTATTGGACGGATAATTAGGTGGCTCTCTGATTGATGTTGAAACTATATTTAAAACTGAGCTTAGATGTTGATATAACATCATAAGAGGTTTGAATTTAAACTATGGATATACTTTGTAACGAAATAACATGACTCTGTATATTTGAAAAATGATTTCTTCTTACTTTATAGCCATCTTAAGTAATAAATATTTTTGTATGGTTAAGAAATCTCCAACGTAACTCGTTTAATTAATTTCTTAACAAAGGAATCAATTGATATATTTCTTAGCTTCCAAAATCTATCTGACACTTGCGTAGTTACTTTTCAGGCAACAAAAGAACAATATATTTATGTGGCAGCTTATCTTTCTTTCTTTATCGACGAATACCCCATATGTCAGGTAATGACAGGACTCGCATGTACGAATTACCAGGACGTCGACCGGACCTTGGCAAAGGCATTGAAAATGAAAACCCCACCGGCAGAGAGACGAAATGAGTTGGGGGCCCATCGGGCTGTTGACCTGGTTGTTATGTTTACCAACACATGCCGCTCGCTATTGCGCACCTAAAATACATAATTCCAGAGCCCGGCGAAGATTGTATTACATCTCTATAGTTTTCAACAACCGCCCGCCCGACCGAGCAACCGTCCTTGGACCCAATTTTTTTTCGGGGCACGTGCTAGGCAGTTGTAGTTGTCATCACCCGAGAGTTGATGTTGATTTGGTTGATGAGGATGATTATGTCGCTTAGAGCTCCACGGAAAACAAATCAAACTGCCCAGCCAACAAGTGGTTGTTCAGGAAATAAGGTGGCAACGGAATGGTTGGATGAAGGAAGGGGGAATGATTCCGAGTGGGTTGTCATAGTGCCAACCACCATTCCACATTCGGCTAAGGCTAAGGTCATGGGAAGTGCGCCACTTGCCATCCGACCCATTGTCGATGACTGGAGTTGCCCACTCCACGCAGTCACGATGCCCCTGCCCAGACCACTTTTTCCGTGTTTTTTGCTTGTCATTTCATTTCGGTATCGAGCAGCCAGTTAACATTAACGAAATGTGCACACGAAGAAAAATTATTAACCAAGATTGGAAAATTAATAATTCATCATAAGTTTTTACCCATTTCTTATACCAACATTCGTTTTAAATTGTGTTTTTCAGATGATATTTATTTAAAAGTGAATATAAATTGAATTATTCAGCAAGAACATAGTCTTGTGTATTTAACTTATAATTTTTAAATTAATTGACTTTGTTTTGAGATTTTCTTTCACTGTGCAATAACAGCGAATGTTGCCATTGGTTTTTCTCTCACTCAGTCAGTTTGTTTTGCTGAGCGGCCCTGAAATTGAAAATGCGTAAAATTGTCGAAGTTGGCGGTCAACTTCCTCACATAAGTATTCACCTTGAGTGGAGCTTAAATGTATATATAAAAATAAATCTACGAAAAGAAATTCATTTCTCTCCATTGTTAGGGAACCATAGTCGCAGACATTGGTAAATCAGCCCCATAAATAATACAAGTCAAGCGTCATAAATGTTATTTTAGTTAGGCTCACACGGGTGATTTTTTGCTGACTAAGCACCACTTAAATAAACATAGACATGGTTTGTTTTTACCGGGAAAAAGGGGCAAACCAAAAAGCTGAAAAGGGTGAAAGGCTTATGGTACAAGGAAATGGGATGAAGGACAAATACTAAACTGTTTAAGGACGTTTGATATATGAGATGATGGTTAAGCGGGGAGGAGTTTTGAAACGAGGTAAAACTTTAATCGCAATTTAATGAGCAAGCCAGGATATATTTTAAGAAATTAATTGCTTTTACTGAAAGTGAGGTTTAAATCTATCTTTAAGTTGTTCTATTAAAGTATCCACTTAGGTTTGGTTTCAAAACATCACCCATCGCACAGCATTAATATCAAATATGGCAGGCTTTTATCTGCTTATTTCCATTTCAATATAAATTCGTTTTCCTCATAAATATCAATGGAATTTATGAAAACGAACGGCGCACCCACAAATTGAAAAAGTCTCCTTAGTCTCAGAAATTCCTTGCCACATTTGCCACTTGTCGTAGGCTGAGATGCAAAATATCAATAACTCAGAGAGCACCATAACATGTTATGGTCCCCTATACCCCTATTTCCCAGCCCAGCCCTTAACTTGATTCCAGCTTTCTGGTCTTTATGATCACCATCCTCATAAAATTCCCATGCACTTGTCGTACCCACTCATTGTGCCAGTTGCTTGGAACGATGAATTACATTCGATACCCTAGATGTAGAGGGCGATATTGGTTTTGGGAATGTGAAGGCTTCTTGCAAGTACGATTTTCTATAAATATACCTCATGCATTTCGAATAAGAAATCAAAAATAAATCTGCTAGGATATGTGTATTTTATAATTTTCATGCAAAAAGCCAATAGCTTTAGAAGTGATTGCAAATAATCATTTCACATGACGACACAGGGTAGCTGATAGCTCAATCCACCGTATAATAATTTTGCGATTATATTATTCTGCGGCTATGGCGTTTGTCATCGTTTGCTACTGTCTCCGCTCGAGTCTGCGGTCTTCTGGCAATAAAACGCTTTTGTTTGTGGCTTTATGCCCCGCACCATAAAGTAAGGTGCAGGGGCAGATATCGGGCGCTATTAACTAGTCAGCTGCTTGTGGGGATTGGAGGTGTGGCAGTTCGCGGGGCAAGGTGCTAAGGCCCCTGATTATGTTTTGTTGATATAATAAATCTTGGTGCGCCGTAAACACCTTTTCCTGACCCAACGCCCAAATGAGATTTCGGATAACGCATGGTGGACGGGTTCGAATAGAACAGAATTTGCATTTCACTTTTGCACAGACAAGCTGGCGACCTTGCCGCCAAATTTAAAACATATCAAACAAGCAAATCAAAAACAGACATGGCAAGATGGAGAGGCGCACCGCAATTTGTTTTATTTCTGAAACCATTTCAAAGTCAAACAGTTTTGCACAAGACTCTTTTTTGGCGGAAGTAGCAGCAATCAAAGCCAATTAAAATGATTTACAAATCAAGAGAATCGAGAAATATATGTGCAGAAAGCCATCAGGTGAAAAGTTATCGTTTATTCCGAGTCTCAAGTCAAGGCCGACTGGAGTAGCAAAAATAATCGAGCATGGGCGGAACCAAAGGGGATTTCAAATAAGCAGGTATTTAAATTCAGTTGATTTTAGTTTCATATTCCATTTTATGCAAAAATATTGTTAGAAAAAGCCCCCAATAATGCCCTTTTCTACGCCTCTGCGGCAGACATAAATGTTTACAAATCGAACAAGAACTAGAAACAAGCAGAAATATTTTACTTTTGATTTAATTTATTGTGTATTTTTGAAATGATCTGTATGGAACATTTTTGAAACAAAGTTCTCATCGTTTTGATTGCTATAAATTTGGTATTTTTATTTAGTTGTAACAACAATTAAGTATACGCACCGTTGACCGAAACAAGTTTTTGTTTTCCTCAAAACTGCATTGTTTTGCTATATTTTCATGTTGTATTCGAATTAATTTCAAGAGACGCGCTGCTTTAAATTAGCTTATATTTTTATGTTGTTTTTAGGAACATTTGATATACACAGTGATTAAAAAAATATATACGACAATTATTACTAATTTCTCAAAACATGAATATTTGGCAAAATGTTGTTGGTTTTTCTTTGTACTGGTTGGCAACTTTTTTTATATTCAAAAAAAAGCTTCGGATAATTTGTGTTTTTAAAATTTATTTATTTTTTGTAAAGTTTTTAGTGGCTTTACTTTTATTAATTGCATTTAGTTATATTATTTATTTGGTTTTTTTTTTTATAAAATAAGTTTTTAAATATTTTTTAATCACGTTTAGAAAGTTATAATATTTAATTGTTGTAATATTTTTTTGATTTATTATTTTGGCGAGTTGTTGACACTTCAGCTTCCTGTTTGCTATTAAGCCGCTGGCTCGCAGCAATTATGCTTTTATATATCCAACTAGTACCGCCGCCGATGCCATCGAAGTGGCTTTATTGCGACGCAGTGCCGACCGATGCGTTGCCATTGTGAGGCAATAATATAAAACACCACCCACTTTTCCGCCGCCTTGCCACCTTCGCAGCGGTGTCGTCAAAGTGCTGGCGATATGTGGACCAATGTAAAATGCAAAAGAGTTCGCAAAGGAGGTCCACTAGATCCAATATCCACGTCCACCCACCGACACGCGACTCCAAACCGGTATCCCAATATGCGGCACAATCCTCGACCGAAGTTTTTCCTCTGCGACCGCGACGCGTCGCATCTGCTGCGCTGCCGTTGCTTGAATGAAATCAGCGAAAGCGCGCCAAACACAAAAGTGTTGCCAGCAACATGCTGTGAGGCCAGACACACATGTTGCCAGCAGCCATGTTGCTATCAAATATGACTTACAAGTAAATGTAAAAACTTAATGGTAATGTATCAGTTTAATAATTAACTAAGAAATGAGCATTTAAATGTTTACTCAATTTTCAATTCTCTTTATTTTGGCAGCATTCACCATCTACTTCAACCGGAAGTTTTAAAGAGCCAATTTGAAGCCGGATGTGTCAAAGACGCAATTATTTGCAAACCGAATGGTTCCAGAAGCCGTAAATCGTATTTTAAAAATAAATCGAAGCACAGCCAATTCATTTTAACTGCGCTTTCTTTGGCCAAAATGTATTTTTATCTTACGCTTTAATAAATTTTTACTTACAGGTAGCTTTTATTTTATTTCATAGAACTGTGATATCCTTCAAAAGTCCTCGGATTCTCTGCAGTGCATTTTGATTTTCTACTTCTGGCAACGCCAAAAAAAGCATTCGAAATACACTGAATTTAAGCATGACTAAAGCTTAATAAAGATAGCAACCATTTTTTTTATATCAAGTTTCTCGGAAAATATAGATATATGAAGATCGTATATGCTTATCAACAATGTTACAGGGTTATTTAGAAGTCATGCTACTATTGCAGTAGCAGTCTTTTCAAAAGTTTCAACCCAAGTTGCAGTCTTTTCAAAAGTTTCAACCCAAGTGGTTGTACACCATGTCCAAGTCCATTAGAATATTTTTGTGCGCACTTATGCTCGTGGAACTGCTTGGATTCCCGACTGGAGCCCAGAGTAATACATGTTTATTATCCGATCCTCCGAGTCAGTGCAGCGCCTTCTGTGTCTCCGCACTACAGCCAGTTATCGATCACCTTAGAAAGGATCTAGAGGATTGGGGCAGCAGCGATGTGAAACTAAACGAAACGCAGGAAAAACTACAGCGCATTGAGTTGGCGGCGAATGAGATACTTTCCGGAACCCAGCTCATTTTCCATTTGTCAAATGTGACGCACACTGTATCAGAGGACCTCGCGAAAGACTGGACAGGATTGAAGGCAATCAGGCAGTCCTAGGAAGCCAGCTGCAAGCTATAATGAACAGTACGGAAGTCAAACTAACTGCGATGCGGAACACCCTATCCAAACTAGAGCGCAGATCGATGTTGCAAAGCTATCGAGGAAAGGAAGGACAACGAAAACGATCTAGCTATCTACCATAAAATGGATGGATTATTTGCAACCTTTTAAACTAACAAAATATTAAATACTACAAAAATTAAATTAACTATGTTATCAGGCAAAATACTAAAATTACATAATATATTATTGCATTCTAAATAAACAATTCAGATTAAAAATGATTTACGTATGCAACTTGACCCAAAATTTCTCTCAAGCTTGGCAACATTGTTGCCAACGAATGATGTAGGCCTATTCCTGTTGTCACACTCCCACTGCAAACATTCTCCCTCCACGGGGGGCAATTGAATTTCGGTTTCTGGCCAGCTGACCTTCACTTAACATTATAAGCGAGGAACCAAACAAACAGAAACACAAAAAAAGCAGGCAAGTATGCAAACATTTTCCATGTAATTGGCAATAGACCATGCCCTAATGCTAGGCCAAACACATGCCCACACAGACGCGCTGTGTGGAAAATGTTTACACGCCTCGCCAAGTGGAGAAACCTCCAACCCCCAGAAAGTAGAGAGAGTTCTAAACCCCCCTTTTATCGGTGTGCATCTGCAGGGTGATGTGGCAACCTGTTGACATCGAAACGCCTCGTGGCACGTCCACTAATTGCTTCTGACAGAGGCAACAGGTTGAATTTAGCCAGGCGAACTGAGCATTAATTTTGACCAACGTAAACGACATACGCTCGACTGCCCTGGGCTCCAAGGCCCACGCCCTTTGACCCCTCCTTCCCCGATTTTCGGCTGATTTATGTGTCCAACCTAAGCCTTTGCCCCGCGACCTTTCAACCCCATCCTGACGTCAAGCCTACCTGTCACTTTGCATTCTTGTGTTTACGGGTTAAGGACGCAAAGGTGTGAAACACAACACCCCTACCTATTTTCTACAACTATCTTAGGCAGGTAAATAGCCTTAAAGGTGGTGGTGTACGTTCTCTTGATTATGTTAATTTGTGTTTATCAAAAACATATTTACTGTGAAGCCGCGTGGAAACTAAACTTAAATGACTCTTAAGGATTTTCCAGTAAAATGCCTTTGAATTCGTAACCATTTCTGGAATCTAAAAAGATATATTTATAATAAATTAAATTTGAAAATTTGCTAAAAATATATAAATAATTTATTATTGACAATCCTTCATTTGAAAATATTATATAAATATAACAAATAACTAACCAAAAACATATAGTTTTTAGATTTTAGTTAAGCAACAGCACACTGTGCCTACTTTCAGCTAATTCATTTTCCTGTCCCCTTCCGCAAGCGTTTTCAAAAATCTATTTATGTAAGCCCATATATCTTCCCCACCCCGTCATTATTGCCCACCTTACTAGCTGATTCACCGAACTTGATCGAAGAGCTTCTGCGAAAGCTTTTCTAGCCAAACAAAACAAAATTTGGTAGCGAAGAAAACAAAATTAATTCTATCACTTGCAAAATATTTACCAGAAACTTGGAATCAAAGCCAATTGACAGTTTTTCAGTTGAAAAATAAGCCAAATTAAGATTGTGACCGATCTATTAGAGCAATTCGTTGGAAAAGTGAGTGAGAAAATTGGACAAAATTAAATAAGAAATATGTTGCTTTTCCACTTTTCAAGGGAAGGGGTTTCCCACACACTTGTTTACCAAGCGAAAATTAGTGGCCTCGCAATTAATTCGAAATTAGCAACCAGATGAAATCGGACAGTTGGGCTCGTGCCCCGCGAAAGATTCCATTGAGGGTTCCAACTTCATCGGAATTGTTTATGTTTAATATGAGAGGGCTGTCTACACTCGAATCCTCTTGAATTTGGTCTGTCTAGCTATCCTAATATAAAACAGTCAAACCTCATTAAAAGGAATTAGACTTTTGCGAGCTCTAAACTCTAGAGAAAAATACAAAAGTTTTAATTTTTGAATTTTTTATTAATTTCATATGTTAGTATATTAAAAAGGCTCTTCAATTAATATTTGTCTAAATTGAAATTTATTTTTGGTTCGTTGTATTGAATCTTGCCTGTGCTAATATCGAGAGTAAACAGTTTGGCCTGGTCAGGTCTGGATTTGTTTTGGGTTTGGTTGGTATCGGTGTTTGTCTGAGCATGCTTTTGGAGCATGCTGCGGTTCCCAGACAGCGTGATTCACTTTGACTTTAACCCTCTAAAAGATACACTAACCCAGATATTATCATAGCTAATAGATATTTTCTTCAGTTGGGATTTAAACAAAAAATCTACTTTTTACATTCTTTTTATTTGTGCATATGCATATTAATTAACAAAATTGTTACAAGTCCTTTAATCCTCTTTAGCTTATGCCACAAAGTACTGGCTGAGGCCTAAACTTGTTAACCCCATAGATACTGCAAGATTTCCCCCACATTTTCCCACTCCAATTTCCATAGATTTCGCGTGTCGCTTCCATGCTGTGCCTATTTTTAGAGTCACTGTTGTCGCCTAATCAATTCCACTGCATGTAACAAATATTTGTGCCCCAAATCGCGTTGACATCGTGGTGGAGGTTGGGGGAATCGTCCTTAGGTTACCTCCTGCAGGGACACGCTTATCGGCACGTCAAAGGGATTTCGCAAGGACAAACGCGAGTACATAACCAGATTTGCATGCTCATTGCTAATTAACGACGGGTCCCATCAAAGTAGAGAGACGGGTGCAGAGGGGGTCGATGTCACTGGGTAGTGGGTGGAATTTATGAATTTCGGTTGCTGTTTTATTGCCCTCGAATGTGAACTTTACAATCCGGGGAGAAGGAGGCAATGCACGCACCGCACACGAAGGCAACGCATGATGCACTGAATCGGCGAGTCGTTGAATCGGCGGCGGGCGGTGGGTGGCGTACTGCCTTTGTTCTAAAGCACAAAAACCCGGCGACAATTTGTTTGAGGAAATCACCACCGACGGATCATTATAAAACTGCAGCTGCCGGAGAAGTAGCAAGTCAAACCGCCTCGCAGATCCATCAGGGATAGGTGTCGATAGCCACTCGAGAAGTTCCAAGTACCCGGCTACCTTAAGGTGACTTGATCTTCAGAGCTGATTGTACTCGGGTGATAATTACCCGCTGAGAGGAAAAGTCTGTGGCAGAGAATCTCCATCGATTTGTGTTTCTTATCTCCAGAGAGTGAGAACTATTAAACGGTTATAAAAACGAGTCTCAACCAGAAAATCTCCCAGTTCAAACTGATGCACTGAGACATCAACACGCTGATAAGACGAATTCAAACGCGGAACTAATCCTCTCACACAACTATTTCAGTGAAATCCATCGTATTCTTATTCGCATTCCTTCTAAACGCGACAAGGAGTTATCGGGAAATTGAGAAAATGCCTGAGAAACAAGTGGCACCTGTGATTCGTAATCTCGAGGATTTTGAGCATAATTTACCTGGGTAAGTCGAAATTATGTGATAATTAGCGACGAAAGTGTGACCTTGTCCATGTCATGTAACGAGCAAATTACTGATAAGCAATTCGCTTAATTTCATCAACTCACTGCTTAATTCTCTTTCATACAACAGAAAAGTTAGGTGACTAAATCCTCCGCAATCTTTTTAGGTATCTAAGTTCGGAAAGCCCCGTTGCCGTACTCCTGGACTACGATGGCACCCTAGCTCCCATTGCCGATAATCCAGCGAAGACCAAAATGCCCGTGGAACTGGAGGCCATACTGCACAAGATAGCCAAGCATCCGAAAGTTTTTCTCGCTGTGATCTCGGGTCGCGGCCTGAAAGATGTGCAAAAACAAGTAAACATCGATGGCATTACCTATGCTGGTAATCATGGACTGGAAATCGAGTATCCCGATGGCTCCAGGCACGACTACGAGCTGCCAACGGAGATCCAGAAAAACTACACACAAATGGTTAGGGAGCTCAAGGAGAAGGTGGAGAAGAATGGAGCCTGGGTGGAGGATAAGAAGGTATCACTCACCTACCACTACAGAGATACGCCCGTAGCCCTGAAGGATCAGCAAAAGCAGTTGGCTTCGGAGATCTGCACAAAGTTCGGATTCCGTGCGAATCAGGCCCATGAAGCCATCGAAGCTAAGCCCCCAGTAAATTGGAACAAGGGAGAGGCTGCCCTGTATATTCTGAAGCAGAAATTCGGGGATAATTGGTCGCAGAAAGTGAGTGTTGTCTTTGCTGGCGATGATACCACCGACGAAGATGCCATGAGAGTGAGTTTAAATGCTACTTTTTCATAAAACTATAATTTTATATATTTAACATTAAATATTTTAGGTGCTAAGAGGCTTGGGTCGCTCGTTTAGAATTTCTGCAGATGCCCAGATCCAGACTTATGCGGATTTCCGGTTGCCCAAGCAGGCTGTGATGACCGATCTTCTCAAATGGATAGCTAATGTGTATGTTTCTTAGATATAATCGAATTTATAAAAGCAAAAAAGTTTGTTAATTTTTTTCATATAATTCAATTTGAAATTCTGTTTTTCAATAAGCAATATTGAAATTTAATATAAAATGTATATGTATTTGATTAGTTAGTGGAATTAGAATAAAATACCTGCTCTTAATATGATCACGATTTTTTTCCTCCTATAATGTAACCTTCATTCACCGGCAAATAAATATTTGTTGACTTCAAGATAATCTGATACAAATTAGTTCATTAATCTTAAAGGAAGCACAGCATTCACTCTTCGTTTGAAGATCAAAAGAAAATAAATAAATCATCGAATGGAAATCTTTTGGGAACAGAACATTGATCCAGGGAAATGATTCTTCCGTTGCTGAAAAATTGTCGAAATTCGAATGTTCCAACATGTTTAATAATTAAGTCTGATAAACTTAGATACCCTAAAGTGTGTCATATAAAAAGAAACACTTCCAAAAGACAAACAATCTCAAACAAAGGTGCATGAAAGACATCATCAAAATATATATACACACTATATACTCACCTCCCTGCAGCACCACAAGCCGAAATTTGCGGCTATATAGATAGACATTCGTGTGTGTATATATAAAGTCCACATATACAGTCGAAGATCCATTATAGAATGTGCTTTTTTATGCGCATATGCCTCATAAATATTGTGGGAATTACTTGGCCAACGTACGGGGCCAGAGTTGCCACCAACCATTTGGAGAGAGGCCAAAGCAGAAAGAGAACGAGATGGGATCGCGGATACTTATAGATCGCAGGCGATATATGGCTGCTGGGAATAGCTTTTCATTAGTATTAAATCGGTCGAGGAACGTCCAGCACGGCGCGCAATATCCGTTAGATACAACATAATCTGAAACAGAGATACTCATAGAAAATGGCTGAGCAGAAGAAGGCACCACTGCTGAAGAAGGAGGAGGACTACGTTAAGGCCCTCGAGGGGTGAGTTTCGAAGGATCGGCGGCGCAGGAACTTCAAGGATCTAAAGTGCTTTGTTCCCTCGACAGATTCATTAACCCTGAAACCGATCAGGTGGTCCTGTTGCTGGATTACGATGGCACCCTGGCCCCGCTCACCGAGGAGCTGTCCGTCATGCCCAAGGATACCGAGATCAACATCAAGAAACTGGCCGCCAACGAGAAAATCTTCATGGTCGTCTTCTCCGGTCGCGAACTGAGCGAGATCAAGAACCACCTGAAGTTCCCCAATGTGACCTATGCCGGCAACCATGGTCTGGAGGTCGAGTATCCTTCCGGCAAGAAGTTCAAGATCGAGATGCCCGAGGAATTGCTCGAGAAGCACAACAAACTTGTTTCTGAGCTCAAGGAAAAGGTAAGTTGAGCTCAATGGAAATTTAAACTAAAGAAAGCAGAATTCAAAAAGTGATCTATATTGAAAGTGGCCTAAGATGGTGAAAAGTTATTTGTGTTATCTAAAAGATACAATCTGATACAGAACGAAAATTGCAGTAAATATAAATTTTAATTAAGTTCAATAATATAGAAAACTAAACATTTGAACCTTCCACAGGTCGTGTGCTCCGGTGCCTGGGTGGAGGACAAGAAGATCTCCGTGACCTATCACTACAAGGGCGTCACCGACAAGTTGAAGGCCAAGCTGATCGCCGAGGCCAAGGGACTGATCCAGGCCCATGGATTCCAGCTGATCGAGACGCCCTACGCCCTGGAGGGCAAGCCCCGCGTCAACTGGGACAAAGGTTAGTGGGAACCAAGCGATGCTCCAAAGGGGCTATTAATACACCCGTCATCGTTAAACAATTTGCCAACTGCTGCCATCCATTTGCAAGCTGTCCCCATGGGCATTCCTTTCAGCGTTTCAGCACTTTGGCACCTGCTCGAACAATTCGATTTTTGACTCGACGCTTCGATGATTTAATTATTGCTAAAATTTCTCTATTTTCTCTATACCCCAATGGGAATCCGACGTGGGCGGCTTTCACAAAAAAATATTTTCTACGAAAAATTTAACACACACAAATTAAAATGTCTGAGAAAAATATATACACAAGACGGCGGTAGACAAAACATCCCGCAGCCAACTGATGTCAAAAGCGCGCCTAAAACTATATATACTTGTCGTCTTCTATATATTCATATAGTCACTAGCCCGATTCCTTATGATAAATTAACGTATCTGTGTAATTGCTCATAGACACAAGATTTCGCTTTCGTTTCTCGAATTTTTCATCACTTGTTTTTGCCGCTAGTCACAATATTTGCGAAAAATTTTGTGTTCCAATTGAAAACACACACTTTTCGGTTTGGCGGGGGTGTTTGTAATTTTAGCTTTTCTAAAGATGAATGAAGCCAAAATCAAGCGAAACCAATTAAATTTGATGACGTTTTCCACTAACGATGCGTGCTTTTAAATACATACTTTTTGTAAGTCGGACATATATATATATACACAGATTATTAAAGTTGTAGTTCACTTTTAGTATCCATCCCACATATCACTTTGCTTTAATCTTCAAGTTTTTAAGATATAAAAGTATTTCTAAATAGCAATGCCAACTTTTTTGTCCGCCTATCAGAAAAAAAAACATATTTTTGGGATCACAGCCGTCATTTAAACATATCCCCAATTATTGATCTCCTTTAATACAAACAAATAAGCAAAAAAGTATTTTCCAAATTCCCGAAAAAATATTCACAATAAATTTGTACCCCCCTTGACGAGATTTATGGACGCCACTTGTCACCTCTGTCCTCTAGAAGACAACCAACCCATTCCGAAACGAAATGTCGCTCAGGCCAATGAGCCGTGGCGACGAGATACATGAAACATATTTAAGTAGATATATTCGTGTATGAAATGCGTGAAAATCAAAAATTAATTATGGTGTACGCCTCCAAAGGCAATAAATTTATAGGGGCCAGAACAAAATGGTTGCAAAAAGTAAAAGCCAACAGAAATTTGAAAAAAATATTATTTTCGACGGGCGCATACAAAAGAGAAGAATTGTTGGTGCCGTCTGAAAAATAAGAGAAAACTGCAACATTTCGGGAAGGCGGTGGAAATCGCTGAATAGACTGCGTCACCAATTAAACAAAAATGTGGCGTTAAACGCTAGAAACGGAAGATGAGAGCTGAGTAATTAAAATAATTAGATGTGGTAGATTAATATTCAATTCTAATGTTCTAATGTACTGATTTTTACTGCACACCGAGGTGGCAGCTAAATGATTCGATTTCATCTTTTCAAACATTCACTAACTTGGCCAAACCAAATTACGAAACGAAAAATAGAGAAGATCCGCCCACGTAGACACCTAAAAATAATTCACACAAGATGGGGAAGAATTCGGTTCTGTTTCTTGGGGGCTGCATGCGATTTATATGATCTATAAGATGTGTGCCGAGAAGAATTTTAGACATTTGAACATTTTGGATGAGTTCCAGCAGTGCATAGCTGTTTGTATACATTCCACATGGCTTCCACAAGAAATAAAACATGCTTCGATCACAGATTGCATTTATGCAAATACAAGAATATTTTAAGAGTGGTTTGATCTTCAACTAAAGATTTGTATACACTTTAAAATAGCTGAGATAGTAAATAAATCTATTCTAATTGTACTTTGCCTTTGCAGGTGAGGGTGCCAAGATGATCCTGGAGAAGCAGTTCGACGCCGACTGGGCCAAGAACCTGAAGATCGTCTACGTGGGCGACGATACCACCGATGAGGATGCCATCAAGGTGCTGCACGGCATCGGCAAGACCTTCCGTGTGTCCGAGCTGCCCACGCTGAAGACCTATGCCAACTACCAGATCAAGACCGTCGAGGAAGTTGGATATCTCCTGAAAGCCGTGCAGGCCTACTACGAGAAGAAGAAGAAGGCCTAAGCGCAAAGCCAGAGGATATTAAGCCTAAGCTAAATTCCACGCACACTCACACTCAACACACATCATAATTACACTTAAAAAAAAAGAATGATTCGCCCATTTGAGTTGAAGTATAATGCAATACAAGTTAACTTGCTGGACAATTGCTCTCGAAACCTTTTTTGTGTCTTTGATTTTGCCAAATAAAATATAAATACAATCTTTTTTAAACTTACAAATTGGGTGCTTTTCTTTAAGTTTCTTTTCTGTCTGCATCTTAAATGCTTTGCTAGATTTAGTCTAGATTAACTTTAAATTTCGTTTTTTATAGAGATATGATAATACGGAATCGGTAAGTCAAGTAATCTGATTTTAAATTTGTAATTGAATGTTTAACTGATGCTCATAAATGCAGACATATTACGTAAATTGTAAAGCCCAAATAGTCTAGATAACATACCAAATCCAGGTCCGATCTTTTGGGATGTGTAAACATGTCTTATTAAGCTACGCATTATTGTAGAGGTTTGGTTCTTGTTCGCTTAGTTCCTGGTTCTCTTAAGACCCTTTATCGCCGTTCCCCCTTAAGGCCACCTCGTCCTCCACCTCCACGGCCGCCACGAGTGCCAGGTTTCGTTGTCGTTTGGGCTGCGATTGCTGGCGCCGCAGCGGGAGCTGTGGTCACGGCGCTCTGGGTGGCGGGAGCACCTGGTGCAGCAGCCACCGCTGGCTGAGAAATGCCCGTGGCACCACCCTTGGCGGGCAAGCCAGAAGCACCACCACCGGCCGGAAGCCCCGCCGGAGTAGCAGCAGGATTTGCCACTGCCTGCTGCTCCGCCCGTTTCGGCTCACTCATGTTGACGCTCTCGTTGAAGACCATGCAGAACTCGCCGATCTTGAACACCTCGCCGTTCTTTCCAGAATAAAGGGTCAGACAATGCCTCCAGATGGAGGCGTAGCCCTTTGTCAGTCTCACAATATCGCCGGGTGCTATAAGTTTGCCCGGCTCGTCCCAAATGGAGACATTGATGCAGGCCGTAGGATCGCCCACCTTAAAAACGTTGTTGTCACTATATAATTGGTTTTTATGCGAATAATGCAACGATGAACCCACCTTGAAGTTCCTCACTTCGCGGTTTTCCTTCGTAACGGTGGCCACGCCAACCTCCAGGACAATGAAGATAACATTTATGTTCTTCAGACCCGGCTTTATGTCCTTAATAGGAATGCATTCCACGTTGTACATTGCAAAATAAGCAAGTGTTTTCAAGAAGTACCAAAAATGATTTGTTTTGTTTTGGCGTTGTGCAGCGTTGCCAGACGTTGAAACGGCTTTAGTGTGACCGCTCTTAAGACACCAAAAATTACCTTAGCTTACTCTCGAACTGTTTATTCCAGCCATTTCATCAATTTTTTTAATTTTATATCTTACTATCTAATTAGGATTGTTATATATACAATTATTTTATTATAGTAGTAAATTAAAAATGTTAAATGTTCTTGATCAATCATCGCATGATAAGTAGAACCGATGTTGAATAGATTCTATTTAAAGGGATAGATAACATTATTTTTACGAGCAACAATTACTTTATCTTTATTGTTAGTTCCTAATTATAACCCTATTACTAATTCAAAATCTAACCCACAAGCAACAAATTTAATTGTGGTCACTAAAGTAGGGAACCACCCTAGATAAAGAAGCTTTTTCATTTCCGGCATATGTGAATCATTGTAAATTTTTACATATATCTTTCTTCTGAGTGTGCTAGCTGTCGATTATTTCTGAGACATAGATAAAATCTACAATTAACCAGATAATTTAATTGGAAACCTCCAGAGCAGTTAAGTTCAAAAAACCGATGAATGTAGGCACAATAAGAAATTCCTGGAAAAGGAAACAAGTTGACATTAATTGTTTCCATCAAGTGATGATTATCTAACATTATAGCCGTTACACGTCGAGAAAAAAGGGATACTTCTTTAATTGAAGAATATGCAACAGGTAAAGGAATTCACAATCAGGATCAGTAGTTAATGTGCCCATGTTCGTTTGTCCGTGTATGATTTTAGTTACTATTAAAACTAGAAAGATAAGATCGAGCATGCAGATCCTTGAGACGTAGACGCAACCCAAATTTGTCTCAGAAGATTGCCACGCGCAAAATATTTTTATTTTATTATTTTATTTGTTAAATTCTAGCTGAGTGATCTAATAGTGGACGATCTTGACTTAAGCGCCTATTTCGGAAATGAAGTATGTCATTAAGTTAAAGTACATATCTACTTTACTACTTTACCATATTGACAAAGCTTTACAAATAATGATAACTTATTATACCACATCAAATTTCTAGTGACAATATTAATAAGAAGATCAAATATGCTTATCAACCATATTCGCGGGTCTGTAAAAAGAGCGCCAATTACTTCAGTATCAGTTCTTTATCAAGCTTCAACCTCAGTGGTTGTCCAAAATGTTTAGCTCCACGAAAATTATTTTGTGCGCATTTCTTTTGCTGTATCCTTACGGATCCCTGATAGAAGCCCAGGAGGGCAGGCGCTATGTGTGTCTATTATCAGATCCTCCCAACCAGTGCAGTGAATATTGCGTATCCGCACTGCAGCCGGTCATCGATCACCTCTCGAAGGAGCAACAGGACTGGGGAGCTTGCGAGGTGAAAGTTAATGGAACCGTGGCGAAACTGGATAAGATAGAAGACCAGTTGACGGCGACACAAATCAAAATAGAAGCCCAGCAAGCATTCCTTGTGAACAATATCTCGAAGGCAATCGCCCAGGACGACCTTGTGCAAAAACTAAAGGATATCGAAGGCAATCAGACAGTCCTGGGTAATCAGTTGAAAGATGGACAGAAGAGAACGGAAAGCCAGCTGACAGCCATCCAGAAGTCTCTATCCGATATCGAAAGGAAACTCGTGCTGCAGAGATACCAACAGATAGGATCGAGGTATTTCTACATCGAACACAACTTACAGGTGAACTGGAGGACCGCCGAGCAGATGTGCATTGAAATGGGCGGCCACCTCGCAGCCTTCCAAAATGCCCAGGAATACAACGCCATAGTGTCCCAACTGAACAAGGCGAACTACTGGCTGGGAGTCAACGACCTGGCCAAGCAGGGCGAGTTTATATCCTTGGCCTCCGGAAAGCGAGCCACCTACTTCAAGTGGCGCAAAAATGAACCCAAGTACAATAATCCCACCCAGCACTGCGCCTACGTTTATGGACACGAAAACATTATGATCGTTTTATCCTGCACCACTGACGTTATGCATTTCATTTGCCAATCAGATAGTGATGTTTAGTTTTGAAGAATCAACATATGTTTGAATAAATATTCCAATAGAACCACAAATACTATAATTCACTTTACTGAATTTTAGGGACAAATTGATGGGAACATTTAATAACGCATTCAGCAATCATTTTTCTTTGTGAGAGGGTTAAAAGCCTATTTTTATTTGACAACAAGTGATTGCCACAGATAGGAAATTATTTCGTTTCAAATTGTCATAAGATATTCATCGACATGGCGCCGTAAATAAATTGGCTCAAATGAGTAATAGGCTTAAGAGATTGCTGTTATCGAATTTATTATATTTGACTTTTTTGATCCCTCGTCAAGATTATTTTATTTATCGCACTCAACATTTACAATGCTTCATGTATTAAAACATATTTTGTCTTTATACGCAACAAATGAATAAAGAAATTTTCGATTTTAATCACAAAAACTTATATCAATTTTAAAAATTTCTAGCATGGCAATAAACTGTGTATTCCAATTCCAATTAATATTGGCTAGCTAAAATATTTTTAGAATACGATATTTTTGTGCCCTAGTTGCACATCTCTAGCCTATTGTAAACCGATAGCTCCGGCCGATTCCCATGGCATTCCGCTTGCACCCACCTCTGGTCACTCTAATCAAAACAATACAGGAAAACAGGCATTTTTGTGTACAAATATTAAAAAAACGTTCTGCGCTACAAAAATGGCCTTGGAGTCCGGCAGCAGCAGCTCGGAGTCGGGCAGCTCCTCCACAAGCGGATCCACCAGTTCGGAAACGGGCAGCAGCTCGGACACGGATTCCAGCAGTGCGACGCCGGAGGAGAAGCCATCCACGAATTCATCCGCCAAATCCCAGACGCAAACACAACAACAAACGAATTCCGGAAATGCACAGAGAAGAAAGCCTGTTCCTGCGGTGGCGGAGGATAAACCCAAGCCGAGCGTAGCGCCATCCAGCAAAAAAGGAAACAATCCTCCCAAAAGTAAACTCTCCAGCGATGACGACGAGGATGAGGACTCGGCGCCGCCGGCCAAAAAGAACTCACGTGCAATGGGCAGTTCCACTGTAACAGCGGCAGCTGCCGCCTCAGCAGCCAGGAGGAAACCACCCGCGTCCGTCAACAAGCCCAGCAATTCAGCTAGCAAACCCAGCAATCCTACCCAGCGATCGGCCAACAACAACACTAATCGATCACTGGAGAACGGCGAGGGCAAGCGACCCTCGCTCTCCTCCTCGTCCAACAGCACGGATGACTCTATGAAGATCGTTAAAAACGGCCGCAAGGTTCCCCTCAAAATGGCCAGCACGGTGAGGCCCAAACAAATCCGAGGAAAATTGCCGCCGGCAAAGAAAAACGGCGGGGGACCGGTGATCAGCAGTGACGGCAGTTCGGGCTCCGAGAGTGGCTCCAACTCGGGCGACGAATCAAGCTCAGGAAGCGAGTCTGAGGGAAGTGATTCCAGCAACTCCTACAGCTCGCAGCCAGTAAAAGGAGGAGCTAAAGGTAGGCAGGCTATAAACTATAGAATCTACATAAGAATTTTAGTAACATTTAATTTTAACACTTATTATTACAGGTAAGAGAAGCGGTCCACCAAAACTGCAAAACTCCGACAGCGAAGAAGAGCGAAAAGACAAGGCCAATCCCATGAGGAAACTAACGCGATCACTCAGCATGCGAAGGACAAAACAGCAGCCTAAACAGGAAACCGATTCTGAATCCGATGGAGACCTAGAAGATGACAAAATTATGATCTCCAAAAGTCCCGCCAAAAAGCCAGCGCCCTCGAATTTGAACGCCAGCAAAAGCAAAGTGAAAAGGGAACCAATCGGAATCAGCAGTGGAGTCCTGAGCTCCATTAAATCCCGACCCGTGTCACCCATTACCCAGACTGAGAAGAAGTGTCCCATCGAGGGCTGCGATTCATCCGGACACCTGAGTGGCAATTTGGATAAGCACTTTTTGCCGGAGGCCTGTCCTATCTATCACAACATGTCCGCCTCGGAGTGCAAAGAGCGGGCCAATGAGAGGAAGCTGAGGAATGAACAGCGACTAAAGATGCCCGTCAACATTGTAACGGCGCCGGGTAACCAAAACACCAATCTCAGGACGCTTTCGCCGGAGCAGCGCGAGTTTCTGGCCAAGATTCGCGAGTCAAGGGCTAACTTCAAGCCGGCGAATAACAATTTTTTAGACTCAAAGGTGAGGATAGTGGGATAGCTTTAAAATCCATATAAGACTATTGCTAATTTTTTGATTACGCTTCAGGTTAAGCTGGAAAAAGACGTAACGGACGAGGACCGGGAACCAAATCTGGCAGGCCTGGTGCCTGACTATGATTTGCAATTGTTCCGGGAAGCGCAAGCTCAAGCCTCCGAAAGGATCGAAGACGAACTCAAGGACCTGCCCGTGGGAAAGGGAATAAAGTAAGTGTTGAGTAATATAACTAACTTATGGAGATCCAATTATACCCCTTCCGTATGATAGATATATCAGCATGGGCAAGTACAAGATGAAGGTCTGGTATCAATCCCCCTATCCGGACGATGCTGCCCGCCTGCCCAAAATGTATATCTGCGAGTTCTGCCTGCGCTATCAAAAATCAGAGACGGGCATCAAGCGGCATGCCGAGAAATGCGTCTGGCGACATCCGCCGGGCGATGAGATATACCGTAAGGGTAAACTACAGGTGTGGCAGGTGGACGGGAAGCGTTATAAGCAATACTGTCAGCATCTGTGCCTGCTGGCAAAATTCTTTCTTGATCACAAAACCCTCTACTACGATGTGGAGCCCTTCCTTTTCTACATCATGACGCTGGCCGATGTGGACGGATGCCATATTGTTGGTTATTTTAGCAAGGTAAGTGAAGTATTTATTTGTAATTGATAATTTTTAAAAACTTAATATGCTACTCAAACATCAAACAGTTGAAATAACAAATCCACTTAGATTTACCAGTTCATTAAGTACAAAAGAAAGAAGTTAACTAAAAAATTAAAGATTCGAGCGTTTTAACTAGTAATAGTCTTTACTAGTTTAAATATAATTTTAAGTTACATATTGAATAGATTAACATTTAATAAGGAGCTTAATAGAAGGCTTAACTAGAAACACTACCGCTTCCCTTTGTTCCTAAGCAAATGGAAACCAAAGCGGAAATCTGATCCTGCTCTAATGATTTCGATTCCTAATTGCTTAATATTTTAATAGTCGCGCTGCAATCGTGCGCCAGAAATTTCCAGAACTTTTATGGTTATTCCCCAGCATAAAATTGAATAATAACATTTTACAGTTGTATGATTCCTTTATGTCTGGAGACGGAATAGAGATGCGAGGAATGTAGAAGCCGGTATCCCAGACTCCCAGAATGGCAGCCACAGCCCATGTACGGTGCATACATATGTACCGCCAAGCAGACTATATGGTTGTATCCAGATGCAGACAGTCGTCCCTGCCTTGACCATGCCCACCAAAAACAGCAGATGATTTTTCCATTTAATTTTTTTGTCAACGTTTTCGGGTAAATAAGCAACAGACAGAGAGAAACAAGCAGGCGCGAACGAGAGAGTCATTTCCCCTGGCTTTAAAAAGCAGCCACGGTTTCTTGACCTCCCCCAGAATGTACGGAAAATACGGGTCCGGCGATACATTCACGGGCTTTGGTGGGATCCCACCTTCGGTTTGCAGTTTTACTGCAGAATGCAGAAAGTTTTTGGGCGCTGGCAGAGACTGGGTTTGTGTTACAAATTGCGCATGTCGTTGGCTGATGCTGCAGCTGCTCCTCCTGCTCTCCTCCCACTGCCCCTGCTCCCGATGATGTCCCTCTTTGGAGCGCCTTTTGTGAACCCTCGCTGTGCTGGCGCAGCAGCCCGAGGCAGTCAGAATTTGGCAGTTTCTACACATACTACAAGTTTACATATATTTACTACGCTCGTGCTGGGACATTCATAATTTCTTTACTACCAGGGTACGAAATGTACGCCCATGAAAATGTTTAAAGAATGTATTAACGGAGATATTGAAACATTTTTAAACTTATCTTATATAACTGCCTAGCGATAATCATTTGAATCATTTAAAATTTATTTTTTTATATTTTGAAATAACTTCTAAGAGTAACTTAGTAAAAACTGCTTATAGGATCAAAGCTATATTCCTAAATCATGACATTGCATCTGCAAACTAGGCTGCGTATAAACTTGAGTGGAAACCCAACCCCTTTTCGTTTGGCAGTGATAATTTTCGGCAATCCTTTGTCCCGCAGTTAACCTCCAACTCTCTGACTCCAAAACGGGGTCCAGACAGCAGCCAGACACCGAGGATTGGAGTAGGTAGATGGTTTGGCAGGCAGGGCACGCTGCTCCGATGCTCGGATGCTGGGGACACGATTGAGGTCGTGCACCTCTGGGCCGGGTCCGGGAATTTCTGATTCTGATACTGCGTCTGCGCCTGCTCCACAAACTGCGATTGCCCGGGCTGGGCCAGGAAAATCCGGGGTGAAGGATCTCGGGGTGTTGACGGGGCGGGGGATCAGATTGGGAAACAGGGACTCCTCTGCTATGTGGTTGCGTTCCCAGACATCGGGGCAGACAAAGGAAAAACGAGCAAAAAAGCAGACCTCAGAAAACAAAAAGCAGGCGTACTACAAAGGGAAAATCAAAATGAAAAACCCGCAGTGTACATAAATGAATTTCCGAATTGTTGCCATATTCCAGATTCAGCACACAGGACTTAAAATGTGGCCATTTAATGGGAGGTTTAAGTGCTCTTACGATAGATATTCTTTAATTTGGGAAGTTCTTGGATAACTAACCTTGCATATCATATTGTAGTTTATTATTTGAAAACTATTTTTCTAATGAGAACTAAACTCTTCATTTAAATTATTGATACATGTGGTATTATCTCAATGATTTTCCACTGTGTTGGGATTGTTTTTTTGGCAATGACCGTGAGACAAGGGGGCTGGGCATGGCTATATCCATGTACGAGTCAGTCTGTCTTGCGTATATATCCCGATCCCCAGACTCTTGGTCCTTGTTCTCCTGCGGCAGCTATGTATGTACATATGTGCGTATGTTTATGTATTTACGCACAGTTCTCTCGCCAATTTGGCCATCTCTTTCCGCCGCAGCAGCCATCTCTGTCTGACTGTCTCTGGTGCTGGCTGTCTATCGATTCATTTAATTTTGCTGGTCATTGAACTGCCGAAAAAAGCCAAAAGCGACAGATAAATGTTGCCATCATCTCTGCCACTTGCAAGGGCCCCATTTCCCCTCATCTTTTGTCTGGAAAATGTCTGTCTGATCCCCCAACTCTGAAGTTTTTCCCATACCTCTCTTCGTGGATTTTTCCCAACTCCAAGCTTCAGTTTCCCCACTCCTTTTACGTCTGCCATTGTTCTTGAACCTTTGTAATTGATTAAAATTTAATAATATGTGCGCTAACCTTTGCTTACTTTTAACTGGATTGGTGATAACCTTAAATTAACGCCTGTAAATGCCTGGTTTGTTTTTATTTCTGATTTGCTAATCATTTCACACACTTTTTTCTATCTTTGCAGCATATTCCTTTCCTGCAGGAGAAGAACTCGTTTTACAATGTGTCCTGTATTTTAACATTGCCGCCATATCAGCGAAAGGGTTACGGCAGATTACTAATCGATTTCAGTAAGTTAGCACTTGAGATTCTATACAGAACTTAAGAATTCTTAATACCGCCTGTAAGTGGGGATTTTCTTCCAAGTTAATGTCACTTGTTGTCAATTTACAGCAATTCTACAATCAAATGCATCGAACTCATCTTACTATGATTGAATAAATCATTTTTGATATACTATGAATGCAATTAACAAAGTATTCCCAATAAGTTTCCCACAAGAAAGCTTAAAATGTAATACTTTTTATTTGAAATATTTAATATTGTTCTGGGTGTTAGTATAGTAATATGAAAGAACAAGGAGCGAATATATTTGCTTCTTTCTTGTCAGCCGATTAAAAGTATAATTGACCTCAAACTGCGAATTCTTCTGTGGTCTCTTCTGCGCAATTCTTTAACTGGAAGAACACAGTGACCCTGAAAATCATATGATATCAATTACGTTGGACGGAGTGGTTGGGATTCCACTGAAATTGGGCTTAAATGAGGCTTGTTAGTGAAAAAGTATATTGGCCACTAAAATTTGCTGGCCAAATTGAATCTTTGTTCCCCTTCTCCGTCTTCTTTCGCTGAGTCATAAGTGTGTGTGTGTGTATGTGGTGTGCAGGTGTGTGTGAAATATAATCATCATTGCATGAGAAAAGCCAAACATGAAGGAGACTATGGCTCAGCTTTCCAATTGCAGTTTTCCCCCACCTTTACCTCCACTTCTTCTTCTTCTCCAGGTGCAGAACATGCAATTTCTGCATCAATTAAACGTAGACACACACAGGTGCACTGCATATCGCATAAGTAATTTTTAGCGGCTGCAACGAAAATTGTTTAAAATTAATCCAAGCCCACAGACTAGACAATAAAAGCACACACAACCCAAAAAAGGTAGCTAAGTAAAAAATTATGAAAAAAAGAATTACCCAGCGCTATCGAAGAGCGGAAGGTGGGGGAAAGACAAAGAGAGTCTTGAGTCATACATTTACATCCACATTCGACGCCGACAGCGACGCCGGCAGAGGCGGCGGCATTTGTGTCTATGTAGAGTCAATACATGCAATGCCAGGGGCGTGGAAGATTGGTGTGTTGGCCAGGGGGGTTGGGCGGTAATGAACGAACGAAAGAGCGAGCGAAACGACATTGACCTTACACAGACACACGCGAAGGCCCACAGACACAAAGCCAAGTGCCGGCCGGCAAAAAGAGTAATGGTCAACCAGAGAGAGAGATGGAGAGAGGGAGAGCAAGTTATGTGGAGAGAGCGAGTGAGGTGCACGGAAAATAATTGATTGATCTAATCTATCCCAGGAAAATTTGGTATAATTCTACTTTTAAATAAGAGCTTTGTTTTAGAGTTCGGATTGATTTTTTTATTGCTTATACTGTAGCGCTTACTTTTAGGTTTTTTGTAATAATATGATATTTAATGAGGTTATGTGGTAATCTCAGCTTATTATCAAGTTGTGAATTTTTCTCATAAAAATCTCTCTATCCATTAACTACATTATCTCAAATCACTATCTTAAAGTAACTAAATCACTTATTAATTTTGTATTTACAATTTACATCTTTCATAGCCACAGTCGAGTTCCTAAGACTAAAATATTTATTACATATATTTTTTATAAATTACCCTTTTCCCACTTGAAAATTATTTTGTTGTATGTATGAGCCGCGTGGGGCGGCGTGCAAATCATTTTCGTCATCATTAACTGGAATTGGTTATTTTGCACATGGCAGGTGGAAGGAATACTAGCAGACAGACAGGGGTTAACTTAACCCACCGGTCCCCCGAAAATCGAACAGATCTACCCATATGTGTTAGAGCGGTACGGCCATACACCATTTATGTATGTCCAGGTGTACAAAATGCACCACGCAAAATGCAAATGAGGGGGCCAAGTTTACAGGGTCCGAACAAGGGTTGCCACCTACTGCATTAATTAACGAAACTTTCTAAAAACCCACGAACAAAATTTACCCAAGTTGCCAAAATATACGAAACGTGCCGCTTAAAGTTTGCTTTTATCTTTTGCAAGTCCCGCACAAGCAACATACCGCAAAAAGCACTTACAGTGCGGATTCTATGAAGTAAACTTTGATTAAAACAATTTATAAAGGTAACAAAAACTATCTTTCTTGAAATATTTGTCGGTGGCAGCTTAAAACTGTGTTTAGATCAAAAAAAAACGTTATAGTATATTTTTATACTAATACCTAAAGAAAACCTATTTGGGTAACATGAATATGTTCTAGAAATAATTCAATCCTAATAGATATTGCTTGTCTGTTTATAGAAGCTTGACTGTGGATAAAATTTAGCAGACACAACAACACCAGAAGAGCAACAAAAACAACAACTGTTGGCGGCAGACAACAAAGGTCAGGACAGGTCACAATGAAAGGGCGTCGTCCTCTTTGGCGAGCACAAAGAGCGAGTAACGGTTACTCTCTCTTTGTTTCATTCTCTCGCTGCTTATTACTCACTGCTTTTCAAACTCTGGTAGCTGCATAAAAAACAAGAAAAACGCATAGAAATAATAATTAGAGCCTTGCTAATTTGAGTTAAAGTTGAAGTCGCCGTCCCCTTTTTCACATTTGGCGTAAATTTTCATTCTTTAACTCATTACTGTTCGTTCGCAGCGCCTATGGCTATGCAACAACAATGTTGCTGCGTCAGCGGCGAGTGTGCAAGTGCGAGCAAGAGCGAGAGCTCGACTGTGCGAATCAGAGTGGATCGATAAAGTCGTCTCGACGTTCTCACCCATACTCCCCCTTTCGCTCGCACCAACACCGCTTCCCCGTCTCGCTGCGCCAGGATTTATAACGTTGTGGAGTATGGGGAAGGGGCAAGAAGCGAGACGAAGTGCGGCACAAAGAAATCAAAGTGCCACCCGAAAACGCCCTCTTCTGGCCAAAAGTCGCATCAGAAGCAGGCCGAGGGGGCTTCCTTTCGAACTGCATAAAATACTGCGCACAGTGGGCCGAGATCAAAAGATTACTTACAAAACGATCATGTATGGCAAGAAGTACATATAAGCCGAAATACTTATCCAAACTGTTTTAAGCTAAATTACGTTTTTATACGTAGTATAGTTAAAATTACTTGCATTACGGGTCTATAAACAGAGTTTAAACTGGTTTTGGTACCTTGGTTCCAATTTTGTGCAAAAAGCAAAGCGCTGCGTTTATTTTTGCCTGTGTGAGTTCAACCCTGCGCTCTTCCAGTCAGTCAGCAGGATTCTTCCCCCTGCCCCATGCTTTTTCCATCCTTCCCGCCTTTTCCGTCGCCTTCTCAGCTGTGTCTGCCATTGAGTGAGTGCTGCTCTCCCATTTTTCTCTCCTGTCGCTTCACAGCTGGCGCCATGGGTGCAGCAAGGGGAATACTTCCAAAAATATTAAGCTCTTGGAAATAAAAATTCACTGCATTAAGTAAAAAGGACCAAACTAATTTCTTTTTGTAAGTTCCCATCTTCCGCAGCAAACTATTGCCTGCTTTTAGGCGTATAGATAACTAACGGCGCTTACTACGCCCATGGTACTGTTCTCCTCTCTCGCTCTGCTCCTATTTGCCTCCTCTTCTTCTGCTAACTGTTTTTTTCCCGAGCCTGCCTCAGTGGATTTTGTGTTGTGTCCTCGCTCTCTCGTCCTCGTCAATTTACTTAGCTTGCACTCATTGTTGCTGTTGCTGCTCCTTCCCACCGCCGCTCCTCTCTCCGCCATGTGGTTGTTGTTATCTAGAGACGGGAATTGTTGCTGCCAGACGGCTCTAGAATCCAGAGTATAATTTCTTGGGGTGGGTCCTTCGGGGGTGACACTGTCGTTGGGTTGAATGTACGCCAGAACGTTGCTTAAATGTGGATCCCCTGCCCGCGGATCCCCTTGAATACTTTGCGGAATCCTGTCTAGACACAACACGAACACACTTAAGCACCCGCACACAAACACTGGCGAGGCAGAGGGCGGGCCCAAAGTTGGTCACCATAAATAATACGCCGGAACTCGAGGAACTCCGTTTCGCCTCTATCTGTAGCATACTCCTTGGTTCTATTTTTAACCCGCATCCGCATCCTTTCCCACTTATTTGCAGGCTATCTGCTGACCCGCGTGGAGGGAAAAATCGGCTCGCCGGAGAAACCTCTATCCGATCTGGGCCTGATTTCGTACCGCTCGTACTGGAAGGATGTGCTCTTGGACTACCTGTGCAATCGATCGGGAAACACGATCGCCATCAAGGATGTTTCGCAGGTGAGTTCGATCCCTGCACATTTCTTACCATAAAAAATACATTTTAATTTACTTTATATGTATCGCTCGTTTAGGAAACTGCGATTTACTCATACGACATTGTGAGCACCCTTCAAGCTCTCGGAATGATGAAGTACTGGAAGGGCAAGCACATAGTGCTCAAAAAGCAGGTAAGTCCTTTTGGTGAACTCAAACGAATTTCCCAACTGATCTATGCTTCTTTCCAGGACGTATTGGATGAGTACGAGGAGAGGGTGAAGCGAAGAGGAACCTTCCCCAAGATCGACGACTCCTGCTTAAGATGGCAGCCCTTCATCAATATCCAGCCGAGCTCATCTCCATAACCACGTGGTTGGAAGCATGCCAGGGCATGCTTTGCGGACGCCGACGACGATGACGAATTCTTGGCTCCGAATTCCTGATTTCAACGATTTTATTTTTGGGTGGACCTCTGAAGAACCACATCTCCAGTCCGTGCTAAAATCATCATTATTTGCATTTTTATCCTAGCGGATATATGCATTAATGTAGAATACGTTTTTTAACCACTTTCGTAATCTTGATACAATTGGAGAAAGGTTTTTAAGGAGCTTGTAACTCAATTTTTTAATATTTGTTGGTAGATCTTAAGGCCAGCCTATTGTAAACATATGTACGTGTGTGTCTGTACTTGTTGTTAGCTAAGAATTGTAGTAATTAGAGTCTTAAGATACATAGTGAAATTCTCAAAACGAAAAAAAGCTTAAAAAGATAAGAAAAATATACTCGGTTTACGATCAAAGACTTGCCTTGAGATTTAGATGAATCATGGAGAAACCGAAGGCCCGTGCTGGAAGAGGAAGAGGAAAGGAAGAGAGGTGAGTCAAGGAGTGGACTGTGTGTGCGAGTGTGTGGCAACGCAAAAAGTGCACACACACCAAGAAGCCCAGGCGGCGGCAGGGAGGCGAGCGCATTGACATTGTCGCTTCGCTGGGAGAGACAGGTGAGAGGAGGAGCGAGAGGTGAGCAGACCAGACGGGTTGGTTTTGGGCGCGGGGTTGGCGGGGTGTGCCCAAAAAGCATACACATGCACCGGGAACAGCGCTGCAAAGAGTGGAGCAGAGGGCACCAGCAAGAGAGTGAGAAGGAGGGCACAGTGGGCAGTTAAGTCCACAGCTGCCACAAACCTAATTAATTACACAAGACTTTAAAAATTAAAAATATTTTCTATTACAAAAGGTTGCCAATGGTTCTTGTAATCAGGATTGGAAAGTAATGAAATACGTCTTGATCTTCAATCATCTTATTAAAATAAAATAAAAATTTTAAGTATTATTGGTTAATTATTTAAGCAGATTAAAATGTTTGAGAAAGAAAAAAAAGAAAATGGTAAAGATGTGATACTGACCACAAATTGAAGCAATAACATTATTGCAATCTTTATTTTGCTGCAATGCTTTCCAGCTAATCGAACTGTAATGTAATTCCCAGAAATGGAAGACTAAGATCCAGCGAGTGACCAAATCAAGAGTTAGTCAGACCAATGAATATTCCTAGAGGTTTTTGATAACATGTTTTTATACTATACTATGAATCTATAATTTAGGGATTTCCTAGAACTCGAAAAACGGAAAAACTTACCATAAAGTCGGTTATTCTAATTTTTTTAAACATCTATGTTGTTCATTACTGTAATGATCACTATGAATTATTTTATAAGACCTTCAAAACGTTCTTTTTTTGTCAGCCCACTGTGCATAGCTTTTTGTTGCAGTATGTTTTATGGTGGTGCAGTTTTATAACAAAGGAGCTCGAATGAAAGCTGGGGAATGTATATACAGTGGATATTCTTTAAAGCTTATGGCTTCTAAAGTCAAGAATCCCAAAAACACTGAAATAAGAATTCCGAGTTAAAACCCGCAATAATACATTAAAGATTAAAGAAGAACTAAGCCATTTCTTTTTCGAACATGTTGTATGGTTATGGCTTTTCAATAAATTGTTTTTTCTTCTTTAATAATAATTCGTATATTGTAATTTATAAATCTGTTGAACCGCGAGCCCACTGTACCCCCATATTCCCATATGCATTTCCCCTGCACGTGGCTGTGTGAGTGTATGTGAATGTTGGTAGGAAGAGGAAGCAGGAAGCAGCAGCAGCAGAAACGTCTCGGCGGAGTGTCGCCCCCTTTTAGTAGCCCCTTTTTCGGCGGCGGCGCCACTGTGCGAGAGAAACGGCAACACTGCCGCTGCCGACGCCGATGCCGACGTCGACGTCTGCGAATAAAATTCGCGCATTTGGCTCTTGATTTGCCGCCGACATTCAGCATTTGATCGCCAACAGCCGGCAAACGCGGTTCGCTCACTTCGCAGCTTTCGCCACTCTGGCCTTTTGCCGATTTTCGGTTTATCTCTATCTCTGTGGGCAGGAAAATCGGAATCGAATCGGCCCGGCCATATAAAATAAAAGGCCAGACAGTGTCTGGGCTTTGGCACAGTCGTTCGTTTCGCACCAAATGGGAGACAACAACGTAGGAGAAAAGAGAGTGAGCCACAAAAGAAAAAGAAATAATTCGCAGAAAAATAGTTAACGCGCGTGTTGGTGTGCGTGTGTGTGTGATGCGTTCGTGTGTGAGAGGCAAAGCCAAGGAAAATGCAACGGAAGTTTTCAGTCGCAAAGAAGAAAGACGAAAAATCGCAAAACGGAACTGAAACATATTGTGAAATTCGAGCGAGAGAGAAAGCGATACATCAACGTGGTTTCTGGAGCTTCTAGGTTTTTCTACCACCAGGAATCAAAGAACGTGAAAGAACTCTTAAAAGAGATGGCCGGAAAGAAGAACGAGGTGTATTTTTAGCATTTTGATATCACAAGGGAGCTTTTTTCGCTACACTACGAGAAAAAAATGACGCAAATGGTGACCACATGATTCTACATATTTCCATATAACCAACCCATACAGACGTAGCTTTTTTTGGGGAACTTTTTGTCGCTCAAATATTAATTTTAGATTTTTTTTAACCCAGACAAAGCTCATTGTGCGCGTGTGTGAGTGTATTATCGAATTTTTATGAGGAACTTCAATATTTTCCTCATTTTCGTCGCTCAGGGTTAAGGGCAACAACAAAAAACGATGGCTTGGCTAGGAAAAAGCATGTGCTGCATTTTTGCTGAATAAAAAAAAGAGAAGAGCGAGGAGACAACCACACAGGCATACACATACAAACAGACACATGCACAAGCGAAGACAGTCGGTTTTTGAGGTTAGGAATGCCCCACCCAAGCAATGGCTGCTCACTTATGTACTGCACATATATACAAAAATTATTGTACATATATATAAATTCGTCTGTACTGCAGAAATTCGCCATTATTCACAGTCCAAAGCTGTTCGCGATCGCAGGTTTATGAAGCGTGTTGTAAAAAAAGAAGCCAGCCGAAAAGGTAGTTAAAAAATACTTTTGCAAAAATTTAAATACCCACACAGCTTTGAGAGAATTCGCGAGTGTATGGTAGGCACGTGTGTGTCTCAGCTGAATTGTGTGCCTATGTGCGAGAGTGTGTGTGTGATCACGCACGTATATGCGGTTAGTAACAGTGGGAGAGAAAGAGAGGGCTATAGAGAGAGAGAGCTTAAAACGCCGGTTCTTTTTTTTCTCCCATTTTTATGCTCACTTTTATTGCGTCTTCTTTGGCTTTCATTTCCTTTGCTTGTCTCTTTACAGCGTTTCAAATATAGAATATCAAGGGTCTGCCGGACGAAGCGCAAGAAAAAGAGAATTTGCTGAATGAAATGTAATAATTCGCCGACGGATGACGTCACGTCCTATGTGGTCATTAGCACTCCAGTGGCGCAACCAGGGGGCCAGTACTACGCTCCGAAATAGTTGGTAAAACTTTTGACATTCAAACCACATTAATACACAATTTTCAGCACTTAAAGAATGGAAGACTACAAAGTGAAAACCCCGCAATTTGAATCTAAATACGCCCCTGGTTCCAGTTTTCTGCTCTCATATGACTAATTTTGGCATTGTTATTGCATAAAATTCGCATGGCGTCATCATCATCAACGCGTACAACTACCAAGCTCAAAAAGATCGTTAACCCCAAAGCGACGGAGACCTAATACCAGGCACAAGGTCGCCTCCCGTGACCCCCTCCCCAGAAGGGGGTCGCCATACGCTGATGCAGTTTTGTTGCCAGGCGGCCGCCAAACATCTGTCTCAGAACTGCAAATGCTGAAAAAGAAACCTGACTGGGCTTGGCTTGGCCTGGTCTGGCTTTATATCTACATCTTCAACTCCAGCCGCAGCTCCTACTCGTTATATGTGATGATGTTCCCCCGACTGAAAAGTCTCCTACCTTGCGCGCTAATCAGTGACCGGGGCTTGTTTTTTATATACAGTCAGGTACCTGAAGTAGCGCGCGTGGTGGCAGACATATATCTCCATCTCCGTCATATAAATAAGCCAAATGCTCGCAGGCGAGTCCTCGCCAGAAATCCCATGTGTATCAACTGTCTCCCATGTCTATTGTACTTCATCAGGTGCTCTGGTGTGTCTCGTAACCCGGCACATGTTGAAGTACACTCAATATGAGGCGATTTGCATACGAAAGCGACCGATACAAGTGTTCAACGGATTGGCTAATCTAAAGATTAGTAAAATATTAAAGTACTCTTTTTATTCAGTTTTCCTTCAATAAAACTTAGGAGCTGTTCGTTACAAATAAAATTATGGCTTCTTGAAATATGTATGTGTTGTTACTTTACACCTTAATTGGGATCATATCTTTTACAAAGGGAACAACAAACAATGCTTATTGTTATAAGCATTATATATAATTGAATGAAACGAAAATACCATCTGTTCATGTGACTTGAAAACATTTCGAAAATATATTGTGTGATTTATTCAGTGGGCCAGTTTTATATTCTTTTCAATGCTCCTCAAATTTCCAAACAGGTTGTGGGCTTTGGTATAAAAATAGATTGTTTATGCTCCGAAATAAATAATAACAAACCGTCCATCATCTATCATGACATTTTATTTGCGTATATAATTTCTGAGAAAATAATACATAAGAAAGTATTAATTGAATTACATATACAAAAACATTATCTTAATATGAACTACATTTATACTAATCTTTTATTTAAAAGCATTTTCGTAGTTAGTGAATAGTGGGCATGGAGCATAAAAAACTATCGAATGCCTACAAACACGAAAAGAGTGTGACCAGACGCCTCGCCGCACTTTTGCCTTCTAAAAATAGCCAAATTTCCAATTGGAAAATTAGAACATCATTTTAGAATCGTTACTTTTTAAGACAATCCATTGAATATAAAACGGAAATGAAAATATGAATTCAGCCGAATATTTTAACTACAACTTTCTTCATATGGTTCATATGAAAAAATATCATTCAGGGGAATCTCCTTTCAAAACACCTTGATACCTCTGTCAAGCATTTCGTGTACATTTTTTGAAAATAAATTCGCAGACCCGCTAAAAAAGTAGCTGGTATGTTTCGGTATATTGAATACCGCTTGTACATTTTTTGGCGTTCCGTCTGCGTTCACACTGACCTCCGTAAGGTTATCGGCATAATTTTGTAAATTCTCGACTTTGCCGTTTTTCGACTCGATTCGCTTGTCAAAATTCCGAAAGACGCGCCGCCGTTAGATCCACTTCACCAACGCGCGTTGCCACATCACTTGGATTAGGATTCCCCAGGCAGACCAACGATAAAGGACGAATATGCTGCGCTCCCTTGCAACAACACGAAACGAACTTGGGGCCCTTCGCTCCGTGCTCCTGCGATCGAATAACGCCACCTATGTCCGCCGATCGACGGGAAATGTGGTAGTGCGCGCCCTCAGCAGCCAGCTGATCAACTCCCGGAATCTCCAGAGCATCAGGTAAAGATCTCCCAATTCTCCCCGCTTTCGTTGAGGTTAGAAATGGTTGTGTAATATTGCAAAATGCGTATACTGCAGCGGGATTATGTGGGACCTGCGGGGGGCGATGATTGACAGTCCCGTGTCCAACTATTTAGCATCCATCTCTTATTCCCCAAAAACACACACATACCCATGCGATTTGGGTCTGTGGTGCGTGCTCCACTGCTGATTTGGTTTATGGCCAAGGTCGAATACACGCTTCCCTATATCGCATGATGCGTGATAGTGTTTCGGCTGGCTGATAAGCTGGAAAATTCCGTCTAATGATTTAATGGGTCGCTCTTTTTGGGTTCCATTGTTTACATCTGACGAGTGGCCGATCGAACGCCTAAATGTGTAGATAGTACAAGAGTGTGGGTACGTAAACAACAACAAACTAACAGCTGATAGAGCGTCCATAAATTAACCCATCCAAAATGCTTTCATTAACATGGTCAGGTAAATTTGTAATTATAACAGGTCATACAAAAATTACACCGTTAAGAATCAGAAGTAAAAATACTTTCCAAGGATTCTATATATGTATATAACCATATTGCAAGTAATACACCTATACCATTTATGCAATATTACCAAATTAATAATTTATAATGAATTATTATGTTTCCTAATAGTGGATACAATCCAATGCAACCCACTTTAAAAAACGAACTTGAAACTAAACTAGTTTTGTTTGAATATCGCGCAGGTCGAAACTTAACACTAGCCAGTCACCGGTCACATGGAGCTACAACTTCGCCCGTGCCTATGCAAACCTTCCGGAACACATCAGGGTGCCACTGCCCGCGCTTTCACCCACTATGGAGCGCGGATCGATTGTCAGCTGGGAGAAGAAGGAGGGCGACAAGCTCAACGAAGGTACGTACGCTACCAAAATAACAGAATCCCAGGATCAAATTTATGACACCTTGATTTCAGGTGACTTGCTGTGCGAGATTGAGACGGACAAGGCCACCATGGGCTTCGAAACGCCTGAGGAGGGCTTTCTGGCAAAGATTCTCATCCAGGGCGGCACCAAGGACGTTCCCGTGGGCCAGCTGCTGTGCATTATCGTGCCGGACCAAGGCAGCGTAGCTGCCTTCGCAAACTTCAAGGACGACGGTGCCGCCGCAGCACCAGCTGCACCGGCAGCAGCTCCAGCTCCAGCACCCGCAGCAGCAGCAGCACCGCCACCACCACCCGCCGCAGCTCCAGTTGCCGCTGCGCCCCCACCAGCTCCCGCTGCTGCTCCAGCTGCAGCAGGTACGGGCCGTGTGTATGCCAGTCCCATGGCCAAGCGACTAGCCGAGGCACAACAGCTGCGTCTACAAGGTTGTTTAATCCTAACTGATGCCACATTTACACACATCCTGTCCCATTTCGCAATGCATGCATCGCCTGACTAAAACCCATCATAATCATTCGTTACAGATGACAAAACCTCTCATATACACTATCCAAACGTACACCTTTTCATATAGCACCCTTTGTCCAATTGTTCCGTTACTAATCCGCGGCTTTTGTGTGCAGGCAAGGGCAGTGGAGTCCATGGCTCAATTAAATCTGGTGATCTTGCAGGCCAGAAACCAGCAGCCAAGCCAGCTGCTGCGGCACCTGCCAAGGCACCCAAGGCAGCTGGAACGCGCTACGAGGACATCCCGGTGACCAACATGCGCGCAGTGATTGCCAAACGCCTGCTGGAGTCAAAGACCCAACTGCCTCACTACTACGTCACTGTGCAATGCCAAGTGGATAAGGTGGGTAATCACGAAAATATTTCCTTCCAAATAAAAATGTAATTTAAATGAAATGATTACAGCTCCTGAAGTTCCGCGCGAAGGTGAACAAGAAGTACGAGAAGCAGGGTGCCCGCGTCTCTGTGAACGACTTCATTATCAAGGCCGTGGCCATCGCCAGTCTTAGGGTTCCCGAAGCGAACTCCGCCTGGATGGACACTGTAATCCGCAAGTACGACGACGTCGACGTTTCTGTTGCTGTCTCCACAGATAAGGGTCTGATTACCCCGATTGTCTTCAATGCCGACCGCAAGGGAGTCCTGGAGATCTCCAAGGATGTCAAGGCTCTGGCAGCCAAGGCGCGCGACAACAAACTGCAGCCCCACGAATTCCAGGGTGGCACCATCTCGGTTTCTAATCTGGGCATGTTCGGTATGGGAAATTCAAATAAAAAGCCCGGTCTCAATTTGCTAATTAATACGTTATTCTACCACAGGTGTGAACCAGTTTGCCGCTGTCATCAACCCTCCTCAATCGTGCATCCTTGCCATTGGCACCACAACGAAGCAGTTGGTTGCTGATCCCGACAGTCTGAAGGGGTAAGTTTCATATATGGAGAATAGCACACTAACTAATATACTTGTAATCTACTTTTCTATGCAGCTTCAAGGAGGTCAACATGCTGACGGTCACCCTGAGTGCTGATCATCGTGTTGTGGATGGTGCTGTTGCTGCCAGGTGGCTGCAACACTTCCGCGACTACATGGAGGATCCTTCCAATATGGTATTGTAAGCGGACAGAAACGACCCATCACATTTAGAGACTCCAACGAAAACAAAAAGGATAACAAATTTAGCATCCTCTCTTTAAGCGAGGAGTTTCAGTCGACATGCAATATAAGTGAATATGTGGATTCTAATCGGTGTCACATATGTAAAGTTTTAAATTGGATTTAACTCATCGGTCACCTATATATATATATAGAAATTAAATTGTGTAATTATTATTGATGTAGTTATTGATGGTCACCGTCGTTGCCATGATTGTAGAAAGAGTACACAAAATACTTGAATGATATTCGAATTAACCCCACTCACCGAGCTGTAACTTTCCGTTTGATATGCAAAACGTTTTGTATGCTTTGTTCGCATATGTTGATCATGATCGAGAATGAAAAAGGAAGTAGTTGAAAGTCCAAAGACGCGTTGAATAAACCCAAAACACTCACATGAACTAGCCAATTCTTAAATAAAATTGACTTTTATTTTAATTACAGTGGGGGTTTTCTGGGTGAGCCTAGCCTGAATTTAACCATGATTGGAGGAATTTGGAACGTTATCTGATGGGTGCCACCAAAGACACTAGAATAACAAGATGCGTAACGGCCATACAAATTTTTGGCACGCGATTTTTTGGCCGTGGCTCTAGAGGTGGCTCCAGGCTCTCTTGAGTTTTTGTTCGAGAGAGAAAGAGCGGAGAGCGCTACAGCAAACAGCTCTTTTCTACGCATACAGTGATAGCATACAACTGTATGTGTGCACACGTATGCTCATGTATTGTAAATTTGACAAAATATGCCCTTCACCTTAGAAGTTCGTTGACTGTAAATCTATATTATTTTTTATCAATTGGCACCATGCGAAAAATTCTTGTTTTGCATTGCCTCAACGTTATTATTATTTAAATAAAGCTTAGAAATAGTAATAGACAAATCTATGTACATCACAAAATAAATTTCGAAAATGACTTTATATTAGAATACTTTTCATTAGGGTATTCAGCTTGCGGCGCACTGTGGTCCAGAATTTAATTTTTTTGGCATAAAGTCTAAAAATTGAGCTACAGGCTTTAAACTTTGTACATTTTGTTGTTCAATCACAAATAGTTTACGCACAAAATTTGGAGTCTGTGCGACCACGCCCTCTCTTGCTTCCCATATTAACTACTGGTATGACTCAGGAGTCAACGAAATTTCATTGTTTTTTTTTTTAAATAAAAGTGTGTATATTGTTGTTTAAAAAATAATCGCCCTCTTCTTCTTTTAGTTCTACATTATAAATTTGCGAATCTGAACTCGAATCAGAATCAGAATGTGAATCCAATATTTTGTCTCATGGATCAGGTTTAAAATTAGACTGCATTTCCAAAAGACTTATACTGCCTTCAGAAGTGGTTTTTCCTATTTTTTCTCTCTTTCTTTACATACAGTCTAATTTTAAACCTGATCCATGAGACAAAATTTGTATGGCCGTTACGCATCTTGTTATTCTAGTGTCTTTGGTGCCACTATAAAATATCTTGTGCTACATAACTAGAAGTTTTGTTTAATTTCCCAAGATTGCATACTTAAACTTTTAAGCTTTCTAGAATCCATCTATTTTTCAACTAACAGAATTCTATTTTACTTTTATCATTCATTGAGGTCACCTCAAATTTATTGTTTTCAACACCCAGTCGAAAGATAATAGACCTTTATTTCCGTGGTTTATAGTATTATGTAACTAGTTTATTGCCAAAATGTTACGAACTAAGCAAACACATGTTGAAAGTATTTACAAGCATAAAGTTAAGCTAATGTCAGTAGGATGTGAATGTCAGTGCGGTATTGAAATGGGCAATCACCACTGGGCAGGGCCCAGCTGGCTCCACTCGGCCACATACTCGGCCTGCTGCTCCAGAGCGGGGATCCACTCGACGCCGCCGTAGTCGATCGCGGGCAGAGTACCCTTGTAGTTGGCGGGCAGGACGGAGGGGTCGAGGAACTTCTGCAACGACTTCATGTCACTGCCGTGGAAATGAATCTGTTGAAAGAAAATTATTCAATGAGTATATATTGTTATTAATATTCATTTAAAAGGAGGGGGAAATGATGTAGTTTGTGCCAGTTGGTTATTTTCATTGGTTATATTCTTTAAGGACATTAATTGATTGTAATAATCAGGTATTTTACATTGATTCATTCTTCCAATGAAGAGAAATTGTAGCCTACTTTTGAGGGCAGAAGGACAAAGTATGAGTAAGTACAAGTTTTACTTACCCTACTGTTCAGCTTTTGCTTGACGAAGGGCTTGAAAAGCGACCAAACCATGTTGAAGATGAACGGCTGCTTAACGAAGTGCACCTCCTTCATGCGAAGGGGCAGCGCCTCCTGGATGAATGTGATCAGTCGCTTCGAGAAGCTCGGCGACAGGGCCTTCACCTGCTTCATCGACAGTCCCTCGAAGTCCATGATGCAGACCACGCCCCGCACCTGGGTCTCCTCCTCCAGCTGGGCGGCAAGATGCACCATGTAGAGCATGCGGAACATCTCTTCGCTGGTAATATCGCTGGGATCCCAGAGCTTGCCACTGTTCACGATGAGCACACGACGACCCTTCTGGTCGCAGTTCTTGAGCACATTGATCACACTGCCCTTCACGAATTTCTCCTTAATCTGCTCGACCAGGAGTCCTCGGACCAGAGAGGCGTACTCCTTGCGGAAGCTCGCTGTGGTTTTCATCTGAAAGTCATTTTCAAATTAGTCCAGATAATGTATTTTATGTAAAGATAAAAATGTAGTCTAAGCAACCAACTTAATTTAGCTTATCATGCTACTCGTGTAGCTAATGGAAAACTTTATATTTTTGATATTTTATAGGGTACACATTATAAACAGAGCAATTGCCTCTATAAATCTTTGAACCGATGACGCTTACTTCTCACGGAACTAGTCATTGAGCTTCATCTGTTGGCAGGTGTGACATGGCTAGATTAGAATCCATAATTGATAAGGTATTGACCATTGGCCAGCACTATAAAATGCCCATATAAGTTATGCGGTTTCCTATGATGATAAATTTAAAATGGCGAACATTCGATTTTTATGGCCCGATTCAGTCATTCTGCTAAAAGTCATTGAACACTCTAACATGCATAAAGTAAATCCGATCGGATCGAAATCGACTGCGTTTATCAGGGTTTTCTTTGCCGGTCAGCGAGTTCAAAAGCAATAAGTTATCAGCAGACGGGTGCTGGAAATGATCATGTTGTTGGGTTTTATTTCAGATCGCATGTTGCTTCTTTTACAATATCCCATATATTACTTTAGCTAGACTATAAATGAGTTGGCCATTTTCTGGGGAAGTTTTTATGCAGCCGGTTAATCATTATTATTATGTAATTAATATAATGTTAATAATATAACCACGGTTATAAGCTGATGCAAATTGGACTTTACAATATTACTTTCTAAACTTCTCTCTCTCTTAGCTTTTGATGCATATATTATTCCCCCACTATCTACTGCACTTGTTTGAACTTCGGTTATAGATAGACCCCATTTCAATAGCTCTGGTTGACTGATGTTTGCTGGCGATAAGGCCTGTTCGAGAAGTTCCATACATTTGATAATCCCTCAAATGTTGAAACAAATACCCGGAGACACTTGTGTTGCCGGCGTTAATAAGCAAAAGTCATTGAATTGTGTTTCTAAGGCGTTCAATTCATATTATACATAGTATATGCTTGCGATTTGATTGAAGCTTCAGATGCTTTTCATAGTGCTGTGTAATGTTAAGCGATTATTAGTATTATGAATTGAATATTGCTTGCACATTTTGGAGATTCTTTAAACTATGTTTCTTTTTTTATCATCATGGTACCTAAAGAGGACTATGTTTATATTACTTTAAAAAATACTGATTATACGTCTTTAAATGGGAATTTCTATTGATTTTGTAATTGATTAGTCTTCAGAACTAAACGTTTGGTTATATTGCACTATGTATTAGGGAAGTAAATGGTTCAAAATGAAAAGAAACATGAAATTTTAAGTTAATCATTAATCATTAAGAAGTTAAAATGGAAAGTGAAGGCACAAGAAATAGAGCCACCTGCATTGCTGACACTTAGCTTTGCATTATCACTGGCACGCGAAATGCTTTCATGGTACGCACCTTTTCCAGGGCTCCCTCGGGGTAAAAGTGGCAGGCGCGCAGGAAGACTGTGAGGAAGGCGTCGTCATCCTTGTAGTTCAGCTCGGGCGTGGCCTTGAGCAGCTCCCGCAGCTTGAGGATGGCCTCCGCCTTGACTTCTTCGGTTTCGCGGAGTTCCACACGGGCGATTTCCACGGTCTCCGGCTTCAGATAGCCCAGGCGCAAGTGGAAGGCCTCCTCGGCGATATCGGTGGCAGCCATTATGTCGCTTGGTTGTTGTTTTTTATGTGTCGGGGCCTGCGTGTTGGATTCGAGAAATGCGTTCTGTGTTAGTTTTCCTGATCACTGATTGCCATCGTAAATTGCAACTTAATGTGAGGTAATTTGGCACCAGCACTTTCAGATCGATTTGTTTGAACAATCTTGCCCGATCATTTGGGTTAGAAATGGTTGGCTTTTTTTTTTTGTCTATGTACTTGTATTTACCTAAGGCGAAGTCAAACGATTTTCACTTATTGAGGGTTTTTCAGCGTTCTTTAGTTTTGCTTCCTCGCGACTCGTGCGATTCGAGTCAACTGAAATTCGGTTCGCCTTTGGAAACCCTTGTGAGTTAACTTCTATATTATATATCAGCCGAACGATAGCTTCGACGTCGACGTCGATGATAAAGCACGCCGTGGCAGAGGCGATCGCAGTCGTCTTGAGTCGACCTCCATTTTCGTTCCTTATCTTTTAGACTAATGGCGCTGTGCGAAATAAAGAAATAACAACAATAATCAGAAAAAAAAGGCCCCCAATCCGGCTGTCAATCACCTTACGCCTTTAACCCTCCGGCATCTCCATTGAACCCCCGTCGTCTAGGCCTGAAATCCGACTTTCGACTCCGTTCCAAATTTTGGTTAATTTCGTCATTGATCGTGATGTTTACACGCGCCCGGCATCATGAACCTTAGTTTAAATTACCTTTACCTCGAACTTACCCTTGCTACACTCCACTTCGCAAACTCAGCGTCTGGGGCACGTAATAAAAAAGACAAATTTGTACAAAAAAAGCATAAATATCAATTAGCAACGAAAAAATGGTTGAACCAGACTATTGACAGCGGAAACAGCGCACTGTTTTATAGTGCCTCTCATAATACCTGTAAGGCATTAATATAATGCGAAAAATATTGCTTTGAGATACCCTATAGCTAGTACAACGGCTGGAGTGTAAGATAACTAGATAATATCTAACCTCATATGCTCTATGCCGGTTTAAAATTATATCGGGTGGTCTTTAGATATTTCGTACTAATCAATAATTAAATATTGTAAGATATATTATTAAGGCGTTGAATGTCTGACTCTACATCAACCATATTAACCCTTAACTGTTCTATTTTTACAGGGTATGCAAACTACTTTCGACTAAAGTCCAACGTGGAATTCTTGAGTGATAACAGCTCCCCAAAAATATTCTGCTTCCAGGACTATTATCGAATGTTTCATGTTCTACTGGAAAAACAAGTGCCAACCATTCTAATCACAGCTCATAATCCTTATCACTGGCAGCGCTGCTAGCGCCGATAGTCTTTCTCTATCGGTTTGTTTTACTGAGAAATATTGTTTTTATTGCCAAATCCACGGTGGTTGTTTGGTAGATGGTGGGTGGTGGGTGGTGGGGGTTGGATCTTCGTCTTTTCACACCTTCGGGGCATTGAATCGGATCGCTGATCGCGAATAGCGAGCCGTTATCATTGTTAGCCGCTTTTGTTGCTACATTCCATATTGTTATTATATTGGTACGTGATCGGGTCTTTGTTTTGAAATTCATGTTCCAAACACAAAACCCCTTTGGTAATATCGACTTATACGTGTTCTTACATATACAAATACAGTGAACGCTCGACAACAAGAAAATTTGTTTATAGAATATTTTTGTTTCTTTGTTAAATAATAGTAAGATGACAATATATATCAATTAAATCAAAACCAGAATCGTTAAAAAAAATGTATAAAATATTATTAAAAAGCTTTGTGTTGTGACTAGTTCATGTTATCGGTTAAACACTATATCTATAAGAGCACTGTTTTCTACAACTGCCATATAGTGTAGTCATAGGGCAAAGTCTTCACTTCTGATACGATTTGCTGTCGAAGCTCAACGTAGTCGTCAACCCGCTACTATTTTCGCTGTTGTTTCTTTGGTTTCAAGCACATGTATTTGTTTTTGTTTTCACTTATTTGTTACTAAGTTCTTGATACTGCCATTGGTGCTGCATCAGCTGGATTATTGAGCTTCTGTTTTGCTTTTGTTGATGAGTTCAAAAGATTGAGATACTTGTTTGGAGTGTGCAAGTTCGATTGACACTTTTATTTGCCCACGAAAAACATTCAAAAGATTCCATCAACAAACTTATCTCGATTTCCACAGTGTTGGGAAATAGCTTTTATCGAATTTTATTCAGTGACAAGTCATTTTTAAGTATAGAATTTAAAATACAGATAAAAATATTTTTTTAGGAATATGTTTTTGTACAATTTCAAACAACTCTTGAGTATGATTTTGAAAACCATAACTTAATTTGAAATTTAACAGATTTAGTGTATCGTAAATTTAGTTTGATTAAGCCCTAATTTTGCCAAAATGAGTCTTAAATAATAAGGCAAAAGTTAGATTTTCAAATTTGAGATTTATTGGCTAATATCGAACCCTATTCAGATTAGGTATGCCCAACGAATCGTGTTTAAATAGCATAGTCACAATCCAAGACTTTATTCTTTGAGATTCACCGATAGGGATTGCTAATCGCGACAACTATTGAATAATAATGCGTAAGCCATGGCATCCGTTGATAACTGAAAGTCCCCAGCGGAGAACACTTAATACCTTAGGCGACAAGTTTAAGATAATGCATACCTATTCTTGACACATGTTTTTAAATAATGAGGGTAAGAAGGTTTAATTTGAACTTTAAACATCTGAAGAAAATTAGCTGGCTTCGCAGGTGAGCTTACAGTTGCTCACCAGATACGTTTAATTATTGCAAAACCACCTGCTCAAAGTGCAATAATTTAATAGAGCATACGATTGATCGATGTCTTACCCGAACTCATATTCTGAACCGGACGAAGTTTACCAATCAGGCATATGTCGAGCTGATTCCCCAGTTCGACTTTGATCCTCCAGTAAAAGCTAAAGTCGGAAGTGCTACAACGACAATGTGCAACTAAAGCCAACAAATGTGTGTCATCTGTGATGAAATATTGGCATTGAGAAAATATTTACGAGGGAAAACCATAGATGAATAATCTCGAAGCTGTATTTAGAAATGGATTTAACAATTTTGGGTAAAATTAAATAGCTATTCTCCAGTATTCTGAATTACGAGCATTTAAAAATATTTTGGCTGGACGATAGACTAGGTTGTAGAACTTCCACCTATGTTGAAAGATTTTGGTTTTATAGCTGTCTGGATAGGTTAGTTACAGTGCGAGTTTTTGCGTATACGTAATTTGCTGCGTATACTTAATTTTTAAGTATTCATCTTAATTTACATTGTCGAAAGTAGATTTTACGTATTCATAAATGTTCCTGCGGTCATATCTTCATAGCTTGCCTTTTTTATACAACCAAGTTAAGTAATTAATCAACAAGTTATTTGGCTCTCAATACGTGGTCATTATCTTTATGGCAAACCGTTTTTTTCCCCACATACTGTCATAATTTAGATAACTCAACCTGCGAAAAATGTTTAATTTATCAGCTCCAAGAGGTAGCGATGATAACGAAAGTGCTGTTTGGTCAAAAAAGAAAACTGCAAGCATGGCCAAATGAAACAAAAGAACTGGCCAAGAACAAATGCTATGAACTTCACCCGGTGGCCCTGAATTTGGCTAAAGAAAGTTGAGCATTTCAGCTGCGAGTGCTGCCATCAGCAAAATGTGAAGCACTCAAAGAGGTAAAAATAATTGCAATTATTCAAGCGTGGTTAACGCTCGCCCCCAAGGGTTCCACCTTGGCTAATTGATAGATTGGCACGATCTGATATTAGCTGATAAAAACATGTTTACTATTTCAAAGTCAACAAGTAGGAGCTTAAAAAAGTGTTGAGGTTCGGTTCCTTGGTTAAACCAGTTGGGCTGTAAGCTATCAGCCAGTGCTAAAAAGTGTCGAAAGGGGTTAATAGAAATCCATATAAAGGTTTTTACTTTTTACCAAATGTGTGTACCGAATCGAGTTGACTTTTCTTAATCTCTACATTTGAATTACTTTACTTTTTATATTTTTTTAAACTTTATTTCATTTCTTAATACCATGCCTGGTTTAAAATATAAAAGGGAATTAAATCAAATATTTTTAATTTGTTTGTAACATGATTTGTGTTATATTATCGATAAAAGAATGTTTGTCTTATTAAATACAGACGTTTTTTAAGACCTGCAGAATGTTTACGTCTACAAAAGGCGGTTACATCTTTGAAAAGCTTACCGCTTTAAAACCTTGTGGGGGTCTTGCAAAAGCTCTCGCAGTGCTGGGTAATGCTCCCCAAGAGACAGCTTTCATTCGGCTCTCTCATTTGTTTAGCATTCGCCGTAGCCGTTTTATTGTCAAGCTTGAGTTGGCCAGTTAATTAATAACAAGAGCTCGAGAGTGGCTTTCAATCTCAGAGTTGTTTTGACCGCGTTGCCATTTGGACGTCGCCGCCGCATTTAACGAATTTGTTCCGCCAAGATTCGCACCTTATATTGCGCGTCCTGTCCGCATAGGAAAATCGAAAATCACCCCCCAGCAACTCCACCTCCTCCGCCTCTTCCGCTGCCTTTTTTGGCCAATTGCAAAAGTTTGCCAACAGTGAAACGTGAAATCTTTGAATCTACTTTTGCAAAAAATAAACGAAAACGAAAAAAATTGAATATCTCCGTGCCGTTCGAGGCGTGTAATTTTGTGTGTATTTTTGCGGTAAGTTGCGTTAACAACATTATGCTCCATAGAAAGCACGATTTGGCCATTGTGCTCGTAGATTTTACTTTACTTTTGCCTTTGGGCAATGCGCATGCGCAGCCCCGTTGACACACTTTACCCGACCAGCCTGCCTGCCACAAGCAACTTATGGCTCTCTGGCTTTTGGCCATAAAAACAATTACCACTTGGCTGCATTTCGTCAGCGCGTGCGTCTTGATACCAAACAACCCCGCCCTCCCGATGGTCATCTATATCCCAGGCTATTACCATTCATAATCTCCGCAAGCTCACCACTTCGGGGCACTCCGATCTTCGGTAGCTGATAATATCTGTGTGGCTAAGTAAAGTGGGAATTGCCTAAGGCAGATGGGCGGGTGGTTGGCATATTACACCATTTGAGTGTGTGAAAATGTGTGGTTCCAAATTATTTAAGAGCTGTTTCGCTGCGGCAAGTAAAGTCGTTTTGAATGGCGCACAATAATGGAACAAAAGTGTTACTCTGTCGTTTTTTGTTAAGCATTTTGTTGCTGCGCCGTTTCAGTGTGGTAATTTGAAACCATTTTAATTGTGCATAGTTGAAGTAGGGGTACAACTTAATGAAGCATTTGAAATAACTTGTAACGGTATGCACAGTGCTATATTTGAAGTTAAAAGCTATAATTATTTGTTAGTTTACTTGCTTGTTCATTTAAAATAGAGAAAGCTTGGAAACATTTTTATGCAGGAATATTGTATTTAAGCTGAGATAAAATTTAAAAATAATTAATTTCATTTAGTTTGTTACAAGGATCCAGTTCCTTGCATTAAAATACATTAAAGGCTAACTAAAACTTTTCAAAGCTGTTCCTTTTAGCGTGTTTCTACTGCATGCAAATGTAACACAATTGAAATGCAAATTGACGCATGGTGCTGATGTCCCGTTCGCACCCAGCATTAGTGACAATTTTCTGTCTCGCTCCATCTGGCTTCAATTTCTGTCGATTCACGGGATCGATGGTCGTAGTTTATAAATATTTCAGACCTCAATCAGCCGATTCAGTGGGCAATGAAAACATTTGCTCTATTGACACTAAAACATTGGCAGAGTTTATAATGATTTGCCCGTATTAACATAGCGATTTGGACAACTTATTTAGATCTCATATTTAACTATTGCAAACTCCGCTTAATTCTATATCCACATATAACAAGCGACCTTGTGGTTCTCAGCGTGCCGAAAAAATAAGTGAACTCAAAACCACTTAAACATCTTACGGCCGATCGTGTTGTGTATGGGCATGAAATTTACCCAAATTGTTAACATTTTGTCAAGTGAAGGATACCCATAACATAGACTTGCGAAAATATACAATGAGCCGTTATTGAATCTGAAAATTTACATATCTCTGAATACTTCTCTATCGACTTCGTACTTGGAAACGAAGGCGATGTTTTATAGCCACGTTCGTACGATCGAGTCTGTTGATTTTGGCATTGTGAAAGAAATCGAAACCGGCTATTCCTGCTCCTCGAGAATCATTCGAGTCGAGTATTTATTTATCTTTTGAGCAGCCGGTTCAGTGGGTGAGCCAAGTAATGCAGTTGCTGACTCGTAATGTCATTTGCCTACTGTTGTTGGCCCAGATCATGTGGAGCTGGGAAATGCATTGTGCAAGAGTTTTTAGCCAACTGTTCAGTAACGACCTAACATGTCTAGTTGTTCTATAAAAATACCATTATTACATTAAAATAGTTAGTCAAGCATGCACAAGCCTTTAATTTGCCTTAAGTAACTTTCTAGCATCTTAAGTTGTTCTATAAAAAGACCATTAAATAGTTAATGTAGACATCGTTAGGGTTGTTGAAAGTTCAAAAGTCAGTTGGCACCCTAAACAGGTAATTCTGGATATTACCTAGCTTGCGGTTAATTGAGCCCGATTTGCATTTAATGCTTTGATCGCTTTCATTGATTGGCTTATAACCGGCTAATTGCTATGAAATCACACATGTTTATATCATTGCAATAAAAACAAAGTCCTCCACTTAGCCAAATAGATTGATATGCAAGGCACGAGAAATGCATTAGACTTTTGATCAGAGCTGACATTGTACTATATATACCGTATTCACAAACTGGATTGACCCATTTAAAAGTCAGAGGCGAGACTAAGCCGATAGCAAAGTGGGCTGTAATCAATTTATTAGCTGGATCATTTGGTTTATAGCCCAGGTGTTTTAGTTTTAATAAACTCTCTATTAAAGCCAAGAGTTTGATTGATTAATCGTGCAGTTAGGCCAGTGTACATGTATTTTCACTCGATTAAGTATAGTGGTTTGTAGATACAATTTAATTAAACAGTCGATTTAAAAGATTGTTTTTGCGATATACCACTAACATTGTTTTTTATATTCTTTTGGCATGTTTATGTCTTATCGCTTTCACGTTTTGTAAAAAACGATAAACTATTGTCGTTGAATCTGTCATGAAAACAAAGGCTACAGCGGAGTTGTTAGATAAACTTTCCAAGGGTATTTAAAACTTCGGATTTTCTATATCTTTTGCATTTTGCTTCGTCATCTGTGGCGCTGCAAAATGGTAAAATGCATAAAGAAAAACAGCTATTTGCATCAAATAGCTGGCTAGTTGATGTTATTGATCATTTTTCATATGGCTTGTTTATTTATGCATATCATGTTGGCTCGGAGTATTGAGTGCATTTTTTTTTATTATAAAAGCAGCATTGTTTTGGTTTTTTTTCTAATACTTTAAAGCCCGGGCAGTTAAGTTGGAATTGATTAGACAGTAGTTTGCTTTCGGGATTACTTCTGTTGTTGGCTAATCTATATACAATAATAGCTCGTTTATATGAGTGGACATAACCCGATTAGACTTTCAAGCTGAATTTGAATGTTCCTTTGTTCTGTTTTCTTCTGCCTTGCGATACCAGTTATCAGCTTATTTAACCGACCCACTACTACTGGATTTGTACCCAATCGCAATTCGTTTCTCGGGGCCACAAGTAAGTGAAACGCCTCTGTTCGATTCGGTTGCGGCTATGCTAGCGAAAGACCACATAAGTTCAACCAGATAAAGTGAAATAATCCCCAGTGGAGCACAATTGTTGAGGCAGGTGAAGTTGGGGCACATAATGACAGCTATTAAATGGGTATCGCACGGAGCAGGCCGGTAATTATTTGCTTGCATCAGACTTTGATCGGCGGTTGGAAGTTTTCCTTCAATGGAAACATCAGATTCTGCCGAAAGTGCATCCGGGAGGTTGGGTTCGCAGTACACTGTTGTGGGTCATAAAAAAACAAACAGGGTTCACAATTAAGCTAGCTGAGAACGGGTTTTTTTGTTGAGGTATTTTTCTGTTTTAATTAAAATTGAGAAGTACAAAATTCCCATTAGTTAAAGTCCAGAGGCTATTTATAAATCAAGGGGAGATATCTACAGCTGTGGAACTCAAGAATTGTTTTCTATAAGCATTTATAGTTTAACATCAAGACAAAGGACTTTCTGAACAGAGTACCGGTTTATCGTTTTAACTTTCCCTTTAAGGAATAAACTAAACTAGTTTAAAATGCATTAAAAGCAGGAATCATTTTCAAGGATGCGTTCGATGACTTCAACTTAAGACCAAGGCCAAGGTCCGTGAAAACTCGTTTTTATATAGATTCTGTTGCTTATATGCAGTTCACAATGATATTTCCTAGCCAAAGAGCGTTAAATATCAGCGGAAATATTTACATTCATTTTTAAAACGTGTCCCTGAGGCACAAGATCATTTAAAATTACAACTCCATTTAACTTGATTGCTCCCTACTCAACTTAACATAACTTAAAACTGAAGGAACGATAAAAACCGGATTCGTTTAAAGCTGAGTCACTATGATTCTGAACAATGGCACTACCCTACATAGGTGACTAAATTTAAATTCGATTTTTCCTAAATGCACAAGGCGCAAACAAAATGGTATTAAGTCAGCAATCAAAGTTCATTTCCTCGCAATTAGCACCAATTTGCTATTTGTCAGATAATGTGACGAAGACTAAATAAAACTTTGCAATTTGGTTCTACTGTGATAAACAAATTAGCTTAAATTAAGTTGAAACTTTACAAAATTGCACATACGGATGTGTTATTTTTTTGACACAATTTTACATGATATTAACCCTTTTTCTGTAGTTGACTTGACATATTGCGTGCGGTTAATTGACAATTATTTTACTCACGAAACCTCTGCCAAGGAAATGTCTCAAAACCAAGATTACAATTATTTGGCGCATTTTATTTTATTATTTTCGCATGTCACACCCAAATTTTTGTCACTCATTTTCCCACTTTAATTGGATTATACAACATCAGAAGACAAGATTGACCAACAAATTAGTATGCGCATAACTTTATGGGCTGTTGAACTCCACGGCAAAAGCCAAGTCAAACACAAAGGCCCAAAATAAATAAAAGCATAAATTACCCAAGATTCATTGACGAAATTTCTGGAAGCCACGAAAATCAAAAAGCCGCAACGCATTGCAAGAATAACAAATGCCTCTATGTCGACTCCAAGTTTTTCAAGTTTTCGACTCCAATCTACTATACTATATAATGATATCAAACAATCTCTGCTCTTGGCCTTGACTTTTACCTTCATTCGCGTTGACCGCACAAAAAAGTCAATATCAAAAAACGTACTAATTGCTTTGAATCATAAGAGCAGCCGTAAATCAGATTTAATGGCCAACACCGATTTTCACTACTCTGCGGCTCAATCCACCGACCGAAGTTCTTTAACTTCTCAACTTCGAGTCGGACATTTCTGTGCCATTGTCATGTCCTTCATGACAGGGCATAGATCACAAGTGCTACGTCATCGAGCCGATTTTGACCAATTTTGTTTTGGCAGCCAAGGTGTTTCCAAGTCGTCTGCGAGCCAAAAAGTCGAGGCACGTACTTGTTGATATGTATCATACATATAGAGAGAACGAGTGTTGAAAGACTGTAGACCCTAAGAAAATCATACTTAAAATAGTTATGTACTTATTTGTTCTTAAACATGTATTTACTAGAAGCTAATGTTGACTTTATGTAGCTATAAAACTATTATAATGGCATACTTATAATAAACTTAATATTAATAATTAATAATTAATAATTAATGGCACACTTATGCAAATTTAAACATCTAACTTCATCTAAATTTAATTCCGTTAGTATATGACAGTCTTTAAAAAATCATGATAAATGACCCAAGAAGTGCAGCAAACGCCCTGACCGAATTTCTATAACCTTTGCGGTGAGGGTATCCAACGATTTTGGCCATCGAACGCACGTTTTGCGACCAGTTTTGGGCGCTATTGTCTATTAGTCGTCTATCTGTGTCTATATCTATATATATTTACCCGTTTTTCCGGCGGACTCTTCTTCCGTTGTGGCGGTTTTCGGCGACTTTTGCCTATGAAGATCAGCTTTGACTCATACATAAACATTGAGGTGTATATATATATATATTATATATTAAAACAGTTTCCATTGGAGCGAGGCATTGAACTGTTGCCGCTTTTGCTTTCTGCTTGGGGTTTTGGCCCAGCTGCGGAAGTAACCCAGTTGTACCAATCGCGTTGAGGAAATGGTTGCCAAACCACTCAAAATGTTTGAGCCGAGACCAAAACAACTTCATTCTCGTTCGCAGCCTGAACCGGTGAACAACTAGCGGCAGATCACGGCATCCAGATCTCACAACACATCCACACCATGGGCAAGGCAGAGTGCATTAGCTACGATGAGCACAAGTTGCCCTACATCGATCTGGGCTCGGCACAGATCCGCATGGAGAAGGAACCAGCGCCGGAATGGGCACTAAAGAAGGCACAGGACGAGCTGCGGGAAGTGCCCGGCGTCAAGGAGCAGGCCATCAAGGATCTCAGGGAACTTATTCAAAGTGGGTGAACGCACATGCTCGATGGTTAATAAAACTTAAAACAAATTGCCAATTAATAGATGAAAAGTACCTGAACCTGCCATTGGATGATGAGTATATGATGATGTTCCTGCGTCCCACCCATTACTATCCAGAAAGTGCCTTGAAAAGGGTAAGTTAAAGATAAAGATCCAGCTGAATGTTTATTTTTTATTTATTTTCTCTTACATTGTGTACAGCTCAAGAACTTTTATCACATGAAACTGAAGTACGGAGTCGCTTGCGAGAACATAATCCCCAGCAAGTTGAGAAACGTTTTCGAGGCAAATATTCTGAATTTGCTGCCCCAAAGAGATCAACACGGCCGTCGCCTTTTGGTGCTGGAAGCTGGCAGTAAGTTTGGCTGTTTAAACAACTTAAAAGTGTCTATAAATAATTGAATAACCCTAGAAAAATGGAAGCCATCGCAAGTGCCCTTGGTGGATCTATTCCGTGGCATTCAATTGACCGTACTGGGTTCTATGGTGGAGCCCTACTCACAAATTTGCGGCGCAGTTGTCATCATCGATATGGAAGGTAATGAATTCTAGACAGGAAATACAAATTATACAAGTTACTTAATACATGTTAACCACTTTGCAGGGCTGCCACTTAGCCACATTACACAATTTACCCCGTCGTTTGCGGCCATGTTGCTGGATTACATTCAAGAATGCATCTGCATGCGTTTGAAAGCAGTTCACATTGTGAATAATTCATACATATTCAATATGCTCTTTGCTGTATTCAAGCCATTCATTCGCGAAAAGCTGCGCAAGAGGGTGAGTTTCAACAAGAAATACATGAAATGAAGTAAAGTTATAAGTAATAAATTCTTATTTTGTAGATATTCTTCCATGGCAAGGACTACAAGTCCCTGATCTCCCATATTGAGGCGAAGGCTTTGCCTCCGAAATACGGTGGTTCTGCCACATGGGAACTGCCACCCGGCAAAGTCCTGGGCGAATTCTTTGAGTGCTATTCCAAGGATTATGAACGTAAGATATTCATAAACAATAATATCAGGCTTTTCATACTTATAAACTTAACTTTTTTTAGTTGCTGACAGCTATGGTTATACTGAAGGGTATAAGATGAAGAAGTAAGAGTACAAGGAAAAGTCCAAAACTATCCCCCCAAATCCGCACAATCCTCACTTCCCCCTTTCGATTCGTATTTTAGTCACTTAAGTTGGGTCATTTGTGATATTGCAAATATTGTCGTACGTTAAGTAATAGTCTCTTTGCCCTTTAAATGTAAGGTTAAGAAAAATAATCACAATAATTAAAATGGTCACGATTCAAGCTGATGAGCTAGGCATTAAAGTTGATACCATATGTACTATATATTTTGTATAATTGTTATTGAACTAATAAAGATGAAAAAATTTTGTTAAAATTCAAAACAAACGTTGTGAGCTGTAATGAAATAAAAATAGTTAAGTGCAATCTTGATCACTTAACATACTGAAATGATAATTTCTTTTTAGTTGGAAATTTTATTTGACACGAAAGCCATGGGTCAAGAAATCATTTTAATACAAAACATATCTAACAACTAAGGAATGTAAAAAGAGTATTCGTTAGCTAAGCGAAGACCGCCAGACGGTTCGACTTCGGAGGCTATCTAATCTTTGGCATAGGCACGGGAATGCTTGCAATTTTCACTTGGGTGTTTTAGAGTGTCACTAAACTATGAGCTACGACTAAAGCACTAGGACGGCTTAACTATCTAGATGGCGTGGATGTGGCGGTCCGGTTCAATCCTGCTTATTGTCGCTGATGGCTGTGGATGCAGTGGTCACACTTTCACCCGTCTGGGATTTAATGATGGTTGGCTTTCGGCCTTTTTCGAGGAGCGGCGAACTGTCCGGAGATCCTTTGACACTCTTTTCGCAGACCAAAGTGGAGGCCTTGGACTTCAGTTCCTCAGCACTGGAGAATTGGGAGCGACTCTTATACTGGCCATTCGTTTTGGTTTTGGTCTTCAGATCGTATCTACGATTTCGACAGGAAGCCAGTAGAATCTGAACCGGAGTCCAGCAGAGAAGAGTTATGCCTACGATCAAGCAAATTCCGGCGAAGATATGTCCGGAAAGCATGACAATGGGCAGCACCTTCAGTTGGTCTGCCATATCTGGAGTGATTCTTACTTTCTGCTCGAACCATACGAGTGGGAAAAATACCTTCGGTATTCCAGTGTATAAGCTGATCCCTTGGATTGGCTCCACGAGCATATTCACTTGAAATCGGGCAGCCACCTCCAGGGGAATACCAGTACTTGGCTGCACAACCATATAAAACTCGTGATCCTTCTGGTTAGGAGTCAAGCCCTCTACCTGATCTAGGTAGTAAGGATCGCCGTTGAAAAAGTGCGGATAGGACATGAACACAGGAGATCCAAAACGACAGGAACTGATGTTCATCACTCCCGAGGGAACACATTGGCCACCACAAAAGCAAAGGTTCTCGGGATACTGAGTGCCTGAAATATAAATCTATAATAGAATGTGTACTCACAATTTACCAAATCTTTTCAAGACTCACCATTATCTACAGATCGAGCTCCACCTGAGAATTTAAAACCCTCCAGTCCCTCAATATCCAAAGTTTCCACATAATCCAGCGGAATCGTTCGGCACATATCGGGCGTAAATAAACCAACACTATCGCCGGGTTTCAGATGCTGTGGCTGGAACTCCCCGGCGGATCCATTGGTCATTCCGCAATAGGAATCAAAGAATCCAGTGTTCTCCTGGTAATTCCACGAGTGCATCTGACCCAGTTTGGTCAGGTGATCGGCACCAGTGAAGACATTAAAAACTCCGGTAAGATCGGCACTTCCATTGCGCGTATAGAACCAACCGAACTTATCGAATGGAACCTTCACCTCATCACCGAAAATGGGCATGGCCATGGCCACGTCGATCATTGCGTCATTGTAGCCGGTGAAGAGGAGCTCGTCGATCGATTTTTGGACGGACATCTCGGCGCCGTACATCTTGAGACCCACGTCGACAAGGGAACGCTTAACTGGAGGCCAATATTTGGCAGTGGCGGCTGCAGACTGAAATGTAAATTTATATTTATATAATAAAAGGGAAACAATTTGTAGGATATTTACCAGAGCCACTGCATTAAGCGTGGTAATCTCATCGTCCAGACTCCCGTTACTGGCCTCCGCATCAAAGTAGAACAAGCTGCGCCTGCGATAGCTGACGGATGCGTTTTCTGGATGCCAGTGGATGTCCACCTTATCGGGTCGCTCGATAAAACGATAAGGACCCACCTGCTCCAGAATGGGCTTCGTGGAAAGGTTGCCGAACTCCTCCGGGTTCGTCCAGTTGTACAGGTAGATGTCCAGACTGAGATCCATTGGCGGACTCTTCCAATTGTCGTAGACACGTGTGTCGGGGGCCAGAGCCATTTCCTGTGGAAGAACAGAAGCCGCCAATTGGTATTAATTGAAAATCTCAACGAGTTTTCCTCGATCTCTGATTCTCGTCAATTGAGAGGCGGCTGTTTTCCTTTGGCTCTCAATTGGCTTTAGCCACTAATCGAATGCAGCTGGCCGGGCTAACACACTGGAGTGAAGTGAACTGAACTTAACTGAACCCTTGTCCCTGACTGGGATTACCTTGTGCATGATCCAATCGAACAGGTCCACCCAGAACATGCCGCACAATATGCCAAATAGTCCCAGGCAGAAGCCGAAAATGCCGATAATTAATTTGCGATTACTTTTTTGGCCCCACATCGCGCTGTTTTGTGTTGGCATGGCTCACGCTGGGCTGGGATAGTGTGTGGATACCTAATGGTGCCTGTAATGATATGCAAGTCATTGAAACATCAATGGAAATGGATAAATTGACCGTCTATTTACAAACATATAAAAATATGTCAAATGAGCGCGCTCATAAATGTAGTGCAAATTAAGAATGTTCTGATAAGTTTCCAATTATAAAATCATCTGGAACAAATATAATAACTTTACACAAATTTATTTTTCATTTATATTAAGTCTTATACTGATGAACTAAGTTATGATTTATTTTAGTCATTTTCTTAATTTCGTGTTGCCTACTTTCAGGCAGCGTTAGTAAAAGATTAAAAAAGATGTAAAATCAAATCTCTTTTTAACAGATGCATCAAGTCCCATATTAATATAAGTATGGCGAACAAAGAAATGCTCAACAAAGAATTGAATACAAATAAAATGCAAAAAGCGCAGCAGTTTATTGAGTGACGAATTCCCATAGCGTCTATTTTTATCAATATAATTGAATCAATTTAAGCAAAGCGTGACTTTCAATTGCTGTTTACACTCATGTAGAATATACTAAGTCCGGTAAGTATATATGTATACAGAACTATAGTCGAATCTACTATCAGTGGTGATAATTACAAAGCTTCCCCCGACACTCTACGTTGATGTGTTTTAATTGGTTATGATAGTTTGAAGCTGCAATGTAAGCAATATGGTACGTGTAACTATCAGTTTCATTTACGAAAAACATGCATGAATGTGGATAATATTATATGATCGCATTCGGTAGGCGAATTTCCTCATAGGGGGCATTCACTGTGGTCCGATAAGCGGATTCTGAACTCCTAGGTAAACAAACCCATGAGGAAGCCACAGACAATTGAGGAAATTGAACTGCACTGCACTTATCGCTTATCGGGAACCCATCCCCTGGCAATTATTTGACCAATCTGCCCAGAGTTCCCATCACTAAACACTATGTATCACTTGAGCATAAATATTGCATATGTACATATGGCACAGGTTCGCATCTCTGTGATATATCTTCATAATTGAGTCTATCAATTGACCCCGCAGTGAGCTATGGTTGGGTCTTTGACACTTTGCGTTATTGCACATGAATACGAGTGGGAATCTATATATATACCCATATATACATATATGCTTATTTGGGAGCGTGTCAGTTGTGTTCTGGTGTCTGGTAAATTGATATGATTATGTCTTTTGAATGATGAATAGCTGTCGAGCATTTGTCGGCGCCTTTTTATTGTCTTCACAATTAATCTGAAGTGAGTTTTAATTGAAATGGACGTTGGACAGGTGCATCATGTAGAGTTCATCCCGCATTTTTCGCTTAATTCAATTAGATCAAGAGCAATCCCGCACATAACGACGATAGATTTTGAATGGAATTCTAAAAGAATTTGGCAAGAATATCTCTTTTTGTGAGAAAATATATACCTACAATTTTTGGAGTTTATAAAAGTGGTGAATTTATAGCAAGGTACGTTTTTTTCAGTGCAGTTCTTTGATATTCGCTCTTGAAGCTCGAAGCCTCAACACTGAATAATTGCGTTTAATTAAGCTTAAATTTTGCTGGCCGGTATATTTGATTCATTATTAAATTAGGCATGCTCGTGTCTTACTCTCTGGTTCTTGATCTTTTATATTAACATTTTTATAAATGCTCCGAACGCTTTATTCATATTCTATGCAAATGCACCGAGTACACTGAACTCTGATGTGAAGCCACATCGAAAGTGAATGCATTCTGAAACATTCTAGCAAGAATTTCATAGGAACTGCATTTTTTGAGTACACTTCATTAGTGCAAGTGCACTTGATATGAAACGGAAATTCTAAGTACTAAATCAGACGCAGTAAACCCGATACTTCAAGATCGTCTAGTGAGCCAAGTCAACACCTTCTCAGTTTTTCCTGATGTTTTACAACCCCATTTGACCACAAAGTCTGCCATTGAGATAAACCGCAGCTCACAGATTTGACGTAGTTCGCAAACAGTCATGTAATTCACATATGCTCGCCCCAGTTTTTTGATAACGAGCTATCGGCATGAAAATCCCAGAACGATTTAAGAAAATGCCAAAAACTATAAATAAAGAGCGAAAGGCTAAACCGTAAATAGGCTTGGTACTTTTAAAGGTCCCTGAACCGCAGAAAGTTATTTTGTTTCTTTTTATTGAACTTTAAGCATGGTCTAAAATTGTCTCTAAATTTTACTTTTACGTAGCCAAGACATCAGTATTAACCAAAATGGTTTAAGCACTTTGAGATTTTAATTAATTCATTGTGAATTGATTAATTGATTTGACTTTAATTGTCCAGCATGAGTTGAATTCTTAAACAAAACTTAAATGAACATGCTATTAGGGGCTAGTTTCTTTTATCTTGAACTATATTTAAACGGGTCCCATGAGTAATTTGCCAACGAACAGTTGTTTTTATTGAGGATTCGCCAATCTGCGCATTGATTATTCAATTAGCGAATAGCTGGAAAATGAATGGGAAGTTTCTTTGGCTCTGACCGTTTGGTTAATTGCATACAATAAAGAAAATTTAAATAAATATTCTTATTTAGACATTTGTATTTATATGAGTATTTACAATATTTGTTTTTCAGATATTTATTGTCTTATAAAGGCACACGCAACTGCAATTAGTTGGGAGCAAGTTGATATTAAATTATCTTGAACTTTAAATCGCCAACAGGTCGCATACGCAATGTTTTTTAACACCACCGTCCTGTTTGGTATATAAGTGAGATCACCTGTGGTTCTTTTGCAGAATACTACAAACATATACTTTATAATTTTTTAATTATAATTTAACATCCCCCACTTTTGTTTTCGATTTTTTGTGTAAAAGTACAAGCTACAAACATAATTCGTCAACGGGGCGAATGCTTAATATCTTCCTGAGCAGTTGTGTTCCATGGGAACTGTTGATACCCAGACTAATTTTAGACCATTAATCGCACAATCAACAGGTCGCCTCGTAGCCCAAGCTGGAAGCCCTTTGTTTTGCATTCCGACACTCTTATTTCTTCGAAAGGAGACGACACACAAAGCCAGTATAAACACAAAAAGAATGTACAATATAGATTGCCACTGTACATACTTATATATTTGGTTTTCTGTCTGGCGACTATTTTTCACTCTTGTCAAGTTGATTTCATTTAATGGCCTGTAATCTTAATAAGTCTGCCGGCGATTAAGCCAAATCAAGCCAAAACGTAATGTGTTAACCAAGCAGGAAGTGCTCAGAAATTACGTGATATTGCGAAAGGAGTTTTCTTTTGTCTTCCCAAATTTTCTTTGTTTTCTTTTAAAGGCACTCACTTGACTTTTATTTGCTAAATAGAAACAAATCACAGGCTCTTCAATTTCTCTTTTTCGTTTTGGTTTTCCTTGCGAGGAAATTGAAATTCGATAAGGATGTGGACAGAACGCTTGAGCACGTGGAGGATTTCTTTGCACAGAGGCCGGAAAAGTGGACACGAGTCCCTGGGAAATGCCGTAAAATGGTACCGCTTCGCCCGGCGGCTTCGATGCGACTGTGCGGCGGACTCTCGGCGAACGGACCGCGAGCAGAGCGGAGCGGTCTCGGCGACCGATGAATGTCAGTCAAGTGCGGCACATGGAAATGGAAATGAAAATGGAATTGGGCTTGAGAAGAGCTCCGAGTATCCGAGCAACGGTCTGTAAGTGTGTGTGAGCGAGTGGGTGTTTGGGTTAATTTGCGCTTTGGGCTTTTCATAGTTGTGCCATTGAATTTTGAATTAAATAATATACAAACTGAAACGCGAGTACGACTTTAAAACTGTAGAATGCATCAAAGGGAAGGAGAAGTCAGAAACAAAAGTGTCACCATATTAATATAAATTTTGAGAAATAATCTAAATTAAACTATTTTCTTTGTGTTTTAATAGCATAAAGCATTTAGCAAATCTTGAATTGAATTTCATAGGGAAAATTACATATTTGATTATGTACAAGAAAATTATGAAAAATTTAAATTAAGAATCAAATATCTTTAGGTTCACAAATATTTAGGTTTCTTATATATTTAAATTAAATGATTAAATTATTAACATGCAATAAATATAAAATGTCTTGAACTGAAAGGGTCAACATATTTTCTAGTGTTCAGTCGAATAGCAAATATAACTGGGTCACATTTCACAAAATCACAATCAGCGAATGAAAATCCAATGCACTTAGATTTCATAAAACTGCGGATTTTCGCATACGAAACGGGTGGCGTGTGGAAAAGTAAATAAATCGTAAAGTAGAAATCCGAATTGATAACAAATTGTCGAAGCCTTATCAATGCGGCTAATCGTGATGATTAGCACTAGGTGAACAGCGAACATTCACGACTAACCCCACACACTTGTAAGCTGCGAAAATCGACAAGCGATCAGAGCAATGTTTCAACTGTTTTTTATTTCGCTATCATAGGGGCACAACTCCCACCAAATGGCATAGAAAACACCAATGGATGGCAGTCTGAGGCAATAAAACAATCAAATGTCGTTGCTTCAGTGCGTATTCAGGCTGGCTTCCTTATTGGATTAGTGTTTTGCCTCCTTTCACATGGCGTGCTAACTGGGATTAGCTATCAGTTGGGGCCAAAAGTCAGTTACCGCTGCAGATTATGTTGCAATGTGGTGAAGTGGAGCAAGCAGAAGTGGGTCAAGCCAGCCCTTAGCTTCGAAATGGGTCTCGGCCAGCATTCTCCATTTGAGTTCATCAGTGAAATTCAAGCAGCATATGTCAGCCAGCAACACAGTCAGTGACGTAGCAACCAGCTTGTTGTAGTCAATTGGCTTACGTTACGTGAATACGTAACGTACTGTTTAAATGCAATTGAAATGCCTTGAATATTATATTATTGCATAAAAAATACGCTTTAAAAATTGATTTTACTGCGAGCTGGAAAACTTTAATTTATTTATCATTTGTACGTAAGGACACTTTAGGTTAAAATTGAATTGATTAATGTGCATAAATAATTTTAATCAATCGCCGAGATGAATGGAATGTAAATGATTTGTTGAATTGGAGCTGGTGTCGTCCATGTGATGCGTGAATCGAAACTGTATGAGTATAATGAGGTAGCAAGTGGCAGCACCAGTAATCTGCAAATATATTAACTTAAATAAATAAAATATTTAACTACTTACAACAATAGTTCACCGTAAAAATCAGTGTGCGATCCAGACGAAAAAGTCCTGCGGCTGTGAAAAGGACCTTCCGATGCGATAGTTGCAAGGACAGTCGGAAAAGCCGATCTCTAAGCGCTGGATCATCGGTGATATTGAGAATCTTGTGAACTATAGCTGCAGTATAGCTGCTATGCAAAATAGTCCGACTGCTGCCCTCCACGATCAGCACGATGATGACTATATACCAGATGAGCTGCATTAGAAAGAAAGCAAAGAACTCATCGGCCTCAAAAACATCCAGTCGTTTGGGATTCAGAATGGCCTCCAAAATGTAAAAGTCATCAAAGAGAATGAATAGGAAGGATATGGCTATGATTCCAAGCAGCGGATATGTAAAGTATTCCTCGATGGTCTGGCAAATGTCGCAGAGCAGGTTGTGAATGTTGGACACCTGCTTGATTGCGTATTCCGGATTGAGGCGTATTACGGAGGTAACACTGTACCGCTTCATTGGCGTGCTAATCAAATTTCGCAGGCGATGAGAGTAGCGTCTGTGATTGACAACCGAGTGCATGGGCGAGAGTTCCAAGGCGCTTAATTGCTCAATATGGGCATCCAAAATATCCTGCAGGATCTGTCAAAGATAAAATTTTTATCATAAGCTAGTTCTTAAACTTAATAACACACATTCAACTGGGGCTTTAACACTTCGCTGTTTATAAGCATGTGCATTGAAAAAGTATGCTACACAAATTATTCACTTCAAGTTGGCAAACTATTTAACTTGGAAGGGAGTTTGTGATTTAATCCATCGCATCTTTTTCCATACATAATGCCACTGCATGCGCAATAAAGTCCCATGACACTCACTTCGTTTAACATACTAAACCGGCTCCTGGCCAAGTCCGTGGTGCAAAGAAACTTGAAGACCATCAGACTGATATTGATGTGCGGCAGGGCGAAGGTTGTGAAAGTCACAAATGAGGGCGATATGGTGGCACTGACCAGCAGGCTATAGCTCACACACAAGTAAATGACGTTGAACAGCAGCATGCCCAAGGATATGAGAAAGCTGGACAACAGTATCATTCGGTAGTCCAACTTCATGCCCAGCCTCACAAATATCTCGTCCACCACTATGTTGTTCTGTATTATGCTGACCAAACGTTGCCTCTTGAACATGGCAAATCCGAAAATAGTGGACATTGCCAGGATGCCAGTCAGGCGTAGGGTTCCATCGCTGAATCTGGTGATATTGGTCTGGAAGAAGTAGCCTATTATGGAATCTCCCTCCATCACGGAGATACCAAAACACAGGACGAAGAACAGGAAGTGCACTATGCCGGCGAAGAAGGAGAACTTCGATGTTTGCACCTCCTTGCGGGGATTCAAATTTAAACGAAATGGAGCCAGGCCCAATAGCGATATGAAAGTTAAGGGTCGAAGTGCCTGGAACACATTGTCCGCCTGGGAAAAGCGCTCCCACAACTTAAAGGCCATTGATAAGACGTTTAATATGGTTTATTTAAATTTCGCTGGAGGTGGAACGTCCGCTCGACTCGCGTATTTTCCGCCAACTGACAACGGAAGTCTTCGCCGGCTGATGATGATGATTACCTTTGTGTAAACTCGAGACACGGCTGATATATCATATATCAAAATCGTTAAAGCGCTGACACACACCTTCGCACTCTTAATAGACCAATATCAATAGTAGCAAATATTTAATTAACCTTAAGCGAGGGGGAGGGTTACGGGTGGTCAAGGTCATTTACATACAAGTTCAACGAGTTCAACGGAATTCGTGACATGTCCATTTTTTGCCAACTAAATGTTCTACACATTTCACACATTCTACACATTACAATTGGCAAACAATTTACGACACCCATTATGGTAAACGACCAAGCAAAGTGGCCCATAGGCCCAATTTTTGGGCGGTACTTGCTACTAATTAGTTGATGGACCGCAACAAAGGGTTGCTTTCGCTTGTACGATAATTTGTTTAACTTACCAACAGGTATTTACGCGAAAAACTGAACTGATATGACAAGAACATATATATTATGACTCGAAGATTCAGTTACTTTAGCATTTTTGTGTCAAAGCGTGGTGTTGATTATAATAATCTAAAATTTTATTTCTAATTGTTACAATTTTTAGAACACAGAAGGTATACTAGTTTCTGAAGTTTCTCATTACCAATTTAAAACACTATCTATGTAACCGATTAAAAAATTTATTTCCAATCGTTGGTTCATATTGACAGAAAACACTTTTTTAGCAACAACAATATCATTTACAAAAAATACACATTCTGTTGGACGTATTCTATACCATTTCACCGGCTCCATCGACTTCCTTCGATTTCCATCCCCCATCTAAAGCGTATGATTCGTCATATTATTGAAGGTCTCACAGCAAGAGCTGCCATTCCCATAGCCATTGTTGGGGGAATTGGATGTGAACTGCAGCAAGATGATGAGATAAGTGGTCAAGGCCCCGCTGATCTGTTGTAAATGATTGTTTCATTAGGGAAATGTCGAAAATATGTAGACATGTGTAGCAACTAACCGTGAAATACAAAGTGCGGTCGATGTTGAACAGACCGGCAGCGGTGAAATTAATTTTGAGATGCATCAACTGCATGGAGAATTGCTGCAGTTTCTCCTTGACCTCAGCACTTTTGGTTTTATTGAGTAGGGAGTGCACTATGCCTCCAGTTTTCTCGCTCTTCTTGATGGCGCGATTACTTCCCTCGACAATCGAAATAATGGCGATTAGATACAGGATCATTTGACACGAGAAAAACGTCACAAATTCCACAGTTTTGAACTTGCTTTCGCGCTTCGATTTTCCCAGCAGGGTCTCCAGGACATAGTACGCATCGAAAACGATGATCAGAAATGCTATGGATATAATGGTCAGCAGTTGGTAGGTAAAATATTTGTTGGCCGTGGCAGCGGCCTCGCAAATGAGATGATGTATCTCCATGGACTCCTGTATAATCTCTGCAGGATCCTTTGTTACAATGGTGTACATGGAAAATGAGTTCAGACATTGTAGAGAACGCTGTTTTTGAGTCACTGCCTTGAGGCTTCGGGTGTCCCATTGATGGGCTAGGTTCTTCAACACCTTTAAGTAGAAATAAATAGGAAATATAAGTTGAAATATTAGAAATGTCCAACCAACTTAACCTCGTTAAGAGCACCCAGATATATGCGTAATTTTATCATTACATTTCCAGCCAGAAAAGAAATCGCGCACACGATAAAATGTGGTGAAAAATAACTAATCACCGCTGAGATGGAAAATGTGGCCGTGTCTCTCAAACCGATCATCAGAAAACTACAGGTTATATATGCCACCATACTGCCAACCAGGATCATAACCAATCGATTCATTTTCTTATTAGCTGCAACCTGCTGCATTGCCACGCCCACGCGTGGAAACGCCTCCGTCTCAAGTCCATCGAATAGGGCCAGCAGTTTCAGCAATTCCTTCCGGTTCAGCAGCGATATAAGTAAAATGGCAAATATTCCCAGCATTCCGTTGATCTTTTGCAAAGCATCTATCACATTCGATATGTCCGTAAGGAAAAAGTTGGACATCAACGTATCCCGATTGACGGCACCGTAGAATGAGTTGCCCATATATATGGCCATTCGTATGATGATGTTGATGTAGCCGATGTAGGAGGATGTTAGTTTTCCTCTGCCTTCTGAAGATATGGTCACGTAATACGGCACAATTCCGAGGCAAAGTGCCATGAATGTTGTCAGCCGATAGCAGGTGTATACGTCGTGAGGTCGGTTGCCCGATTTCCCAACCATTCGCCTAAGGAGCCACATGGTGTATGGCTGCTCAATGAAGTCATTGTGTCCGTGGAATACGCAAAATGGGATTACAATCTCACAACGCAAATGAATTGCGAGGCTCATAAAACGACGGATAGTGTCAATAGGTTATACGAGGGATATATATTTAATTAGCTGAAGAGCTAGTGCTTTGCGAGGTTTAAAGGCTTTAGAGTGGCTTAGTGAGCTTAGCGGGGAAATTCAGACTTTAAACAAGCAAATGGTTTCTGTTGTTAAAGATTAAGTTTCACTTCAGCTTAACCCACCTGATTCAGCACAATGAAATGTTGCCAAAGACGATGTAAAGTAGCGTTAAACAGCATAACAATGCTTAGTAGAAATATTTGGGGCACATAGAACGCCACAATTGCTGTGTAGATGGGTCGCACATCATTTCCCAACAGCATCCAGTTGGAACTAATCAAATAGCCCAATTGCACGCCATTAATGAGAAAGATCTGTAGAAGTCTCAATCGCATAATGGCGGGATAATTGAAGCATACGCCCAAGTTGAGAAACCGATCATCTATACAGGATATACGATCCCATATACGGATCAGCAATCTAACGCGAATGCTGCTGCAGAGGAACAGTATCGACATTCCAGTCATGCCGATGAATTTTTGCAGTGAGTCTCCCATTTGAGATATTTCGGATTTGAAAAAGTAGCCAACAATACTCTGCTGTTCGATGAGAGCGGCCAAAAAGCAGTAGCTGAAGAAACTCAACTGAAGAAAAGCATTCAGATAGCCGATTTTACTTAGATGAAACTGCCTCTCACCAGCCTGACCCCTCAAACGAAAAGGGGTCAAACCGAGTAGATAGGTGTAGAAAAGTAAGGTTTGCTCGGCTCCGAAAGCATCTCGAGGTTTGAAAAGATCACAAAAGAAAAATGACATTTCTTCAACGTATTTTTGAAATATTTGTAGTATGTATTAAATGCGTTGCATTGTTGCCGAAAAAGAAAGAACTCCATCAGAGTCCAGTTCAACTTGCTTTTATAGCGCCGCCGGATACAATTCATCAGTGATTGGCTTTTAAAGTATTTATGATCCACACCTTGAACGTCGTGGCGGTTTAATAGTGTCTACTTTTCGCCGTTGACAGGTCAGGTAATGTAAACCCGTCCATCAGCCACCGACAAAATTCTCATTTAATGGTAGTTTCTGCGGTTTTCCAGCGTTATGAAATTATAAAGTGGGAGTTGATGTCCTCCGGTTGGCGGGTTCACGGTCACTGTTTGTGTGGGCTAATTAATTTAATTGAATCAACTGAATGAAATTGAAAACACTGGCGTACTAAATGGAAAAATATTATGTCGTTACTATTTTAGTGTCCTCATGGGAAATACACAATTAAAGCTGCTAACTAGGTGAATAAATAGTTGCTAAACGATACGAATTTGATTGTAATGGTTTTGATTATTAATACATATAGTGACGTATTTGGGTGGTCCAAACCAGCTGAGATCCAAAGAATAAAGTCGTGAAACTATTTCTCCTAAAAACTATTTTTTATTTCTTGGCGTTGTCCTTAGTCAACTGACGGGACATTAGTTCGACTCAAAAATAAAACAACAATTTTACTATATATACTAAGAAGGACAAGGAATAATTTGTCACTCTGTGGAAAACAAAACAAGGTGTTCCATCTTTCTTTCCACCAATCTGTCCTACGGTTAAGTGCCGCCTTTGTAATAGGAAATCCCTTACCTTATTGACCATCACCAGTCGCATCTCCACCAGATAAGTGAAGCAGCTGAAGACCGCTATGGAAATGGCGATGACCGTGTGCTGGATGAGGAAGGTGAAGTGCAGGGCCATGGTGGGCGCCACTTGCGAGGAGTAGAGAACCGAGAAGGTGCCGCCGGTAAAGATCACGTTTACGAGGAACATGGAGATCAGGACCATGTAGCTAAATCGCAACACCTTGCTGTACATGATCTTCACTCCCACCGTCTGGAGTTGCACGTCCATGGTGTGAAACTTCTGGAGGCATCGCTCCAATCGATGGTTTGGTACAAAGGCCGTCAGGTAGATTACAGTAACTCCAATGAATCCACTCACTATCTGCATCAAATCCCCGAAATAGGTGATGCGAGACCGAAAGAAGTAGCTGGCCACCGATTCGCAATTGTTATAAATCGTAAGGCTATAGGCAAAGACAAACATGGCAATGTGCATGATTCCATTGATGTAGCCGAAAATGGTTTTCTTGATGGCTCTCTTGCCGGTTTTACTATCGCAACTAATGTAGAAGGAGGTGAGTCCGTGGATGTAGGTCACATGGAAAACCGGACGCAGGCACTCGTACAGCTGTTTGGCGGTAAAAAATCGCCGAAATCTACGACGCAAGGGCTGGCATAGTCCGGAAGCCACTTCTATGTCCGGAGTATCCGTTGGATTCACCGGCTCCTTGGCCGTTTCAATGTCCATGACCGCTTCGTTCGAGCTTCAACCGGCGACTGACGCCAGGGACCGCAAATGATTTGCATTTTACCAGGAGTCGTCGGACCAGGAAATTTGTGGGTGGGTTTGGAAAAGTAAATAATTTTCCCATTTTTATATGTACCTCGGGTCTAGACAAGCTGTTGTCCGCTTATGTTTAACCTATTAGCTCTAGCTGTTGCATTTTAATTAATGGCGCAACCCGCCGGGGAATTATTTCCCCAGGGCAATCCAACGATTTCCCCACGTTAAGGGAAGTTTTCCATGTCTATATCCCTATTTAGATCAATGAGTGACCAGAGACCCTCTTAAGCCAAATTAATTTCACGGCTTCCGTGAAGAGCGACAATGAATTTATGTCAATTGTTCGAAAGGCTTTAGTATTTCATGTCCTGCGTGTAGATGAGATTTGGTTAGTTACGTTGGAATTATGGCCATTATTAAAGACATCGGATATTACTCATTCGTTTTATCGGTTATGAGGGTCATTGACATTTTCGGTTGGTTTAGGCAATGCGTAGAAGTAAGAAATATTGTTGCAAATTTATGATAAGCACAGTTCCCAGAAGCCTTGAAATTGAATCATTTCGTATTCGAAACAGCAAAGTGGGAAGAGAAATTACATTTTTGTGAATGCGAAATGGCGTCTTTGTTGTGGTCATGTTATACTTTGAAGTACTGAACGGATTGTGTATTTGTTGATATTATTAAAAAATAATGGAATAGAATGCAGTAGTGAGCAACTGTTAAATTAATTCAAGCGCCTTGACGTAGACAACACATTTTAATCGAATGATTCACATGCCCTATAGAGAAACTTAATCCATTGCCGAGCAGACCTTGTTGATAAAACAGTCTAGGCTGTGTTATTTGCTAACGTAATTACTAAACATGTCTAGTGGAATCATAGCAAATAATCTAGTTTGATGAGAGTGTGCGGTATGTAACCATGGCTTTACATAAATTAATTTTCCCGCCTGATTTGTGGTTGAGTAATAAAAGCGATGATAGCGAGTCCCCCACTAGAATCCAAGTCACGCATCCCAGACGCGCTGTCTCCACCTGCTGCAGGTAATTATTTACCTGTACTTGCTGGTCGTACTGATAACCATTACCCCCACTCACCTGATTGATGATACTGAGGCGCCGCTCGAAACTGAAGGCAATCACGCAGAACAAACATATCGCTATGGAGACAACCGAATGTTGCAGAAAAAATGTCATACAAACGCAGAACGAAGGTGTGACATCCAGGGAGACGAGCAGGCGGAAAACTCCAACGAAATAAACACCCAGGATCAGTATCTTGAAGATCAGTAAGAGTAACGAGTACCGGAAAATCCTCGAGTATTTCACGCGTATTCCAATGTTCGAGAAGTTCGTATCCAAGCTGTGTAGAATGGTCAGGGTGCCCAAAAGCTTGCAGCGTTTTAGGATTGCCGAAGTATAAATCACAGCCCCAGCTATCAAACCATTAAAGATCTGCAGACGATCCCCGATTGTGGAGATTTCCGTGCGGAAGAAGTAACCCACAATGGATTCTCCCTGCCTCAGGGATGATATGTAGCAGAATCCACAGAGGCAGATGTAAATGAAGATGTTGAAGACGCCGAAACAGGACATCTTCAAGTAGGATTCCCCCATCTTTCGTCTGACCACATGAAATGGCGTCAGTCCGTATAGAAACGTTAGGAAGAACAGTGGACGCAGTGCCTCGTAGACCTGAGAGGATATAAAGTATTTGCGCACCCGACGCAGGGCGGACATAGTGGCGAAATCGAACTAATGCACTCCGGAAGCGGAAATGAAAACAGAGCACGGCGTATCCCACAACCGTTCGGTTGAAAGTGTCAACGCGAACTGGCTGGTGAATAGGAAAAATGGCGATGAGAAAGGCTAAAAGCTAAAGGATAATAAAAGGACGGGGGGTCGCGTGAAGTGGGCGAAGAGGGGATATAAAAACGAAATGCCGGCTGGCGAAAGCTCATTATCATGTTGTCTAGGACTCACAACAGCAAGTGGCGGGCAATAGCAACAAGTGTTATCGTTTTCTCACTCTATCAAGCTGCCAGTGATGACTTTGAGAAATTTTATGCACACAAACAAATAAAATGGATATAAATTATGTTAATAAAAATTACAAAATAAGAATAAGTGAGTAATGCCTATATCTTGGGGGTACATGGAAAGAAAATCACAACGAATTTGGCTAAATGTATTTGCTAGAACCCTATGATAGCATCATCAGCATCAGCATCACCGTGTCCTTGAAAACGAATACGCCTTGAGTTTAATTCAGTCGCTAGACTTTAAAGATATTCCCCCGTCAAGAGCTTGAGCATCCATGCGAGTTTGCTTCGTGACGAGCAATTCATTGTCTTCATTATCAAGAGACACTCGAGTAATCGCATATCTGGTCACACTCGGTGACTGGGTGGATATGGTAATGAAGGTGAAGGATATCAATGGGGAATCGTTCCTGGCCATAGCTTTAGCCATAAGCTGATCAGATTTCTCCACTCAGCTTACTCCTTGGGCCCAGGGAACGAGGGATTACACTGATTGACAGGTGATATATGATGATTGGATGGCTGGTTATTCGCTGTAGATGAACTGAGTATACTCACTACACCGTATTGTGTTGAGACTCGTGTGCTTATCTGGGACAAATGGTTCCTCATGAAATAGCCAATCAGACTCTCGTTGCTCAGGTTAATGTAGCTGTAGCAGTAGGCGAGCAGCAGCCAGCGCAAAATGGCATTTAGGAATCCATACCAGGACTGCTCCAAGGAAGTTTCCCCCAGCGCGTTTCGCCTCACCAGAAACGGTGTGATGCCCAGAGCAAAGGCAATGGCCACCAACAAGGAAATGGAGCCATAGCAATCACGGGCGCTCGACCAGTAGCGGAATCGTTCTCGGCAGCGGAATCGTCCTTGCTCGAATCCGAATAAATTACGCTTCCTCGTCAAAATTTGAGTTGGATTCATTTCGCTGACGTGCATAGCTTATCGCAGATTAAATTGCGGAGATATGGTAATTGCTGTTGTTCGCTGTGCAGCTATGGCAAATGTTATCTAACGGAATGATATCCTAATCTACATTCGGTCAATTAATAACAAAGCAAATAAGTAATGTGCATAGAACCCCAGTCAACACGCTTTTGAAGAGGTGGAACATGTATATTCCGAGAATAGTGAAAGGAGAATTCTTTTCTTAAAGCTTGGAGAGTAAGCGTTTCGAAATCCTATTATAAAAACCGAGTTTATCATAATATTATGTTAATAATATTTATGTTAGAATGCAGCAAGACAAAAGTCCACATTAACGAAACTGCGCATAAACAAATTCAAACAAGAGAGCGGGCCACCAGTGCCGCCATCATCTTCATCTGCTGCCAGTAAACTCAACAATGCAAACGAGATTGCGTAATGAACCCCCCCGACCTAATGAGCTCCCAGTTTCGAGCACTCGACTCCAACCCAACTTCGTGCCACAATGCAACAAATAATGTGGCTGGCTGGCTCAGAATTTTTGTCGCACAATTTGGCTAACAACCGCCAGTCGAAACAATAACAAGAGTGTCTCCCCCGAAATTTTGCGTTTTTGTTTTTAGATTTTCTATGACAATGGCGCCGGCGTTAAATGTTTATTTTTCACACGTGCAACGCAATGCAACGCTAAGTATGTGCTACAAAATGATATACGAAAGTGAGAATTTGCAAGTGAAATACCTAAATCGATTTATAGTGAAAAGAAAAGGTTTCAGGCGAATTGAATTTCCGTTGGCTTTGCATTTAAAGCAACCTGTTTAAAAATAAAGCAATTATTTTTAAAGTCTGCAATAACTTACCAATTGATATTTCTTTTTCGTTCCCGCGTTTAACCTTTTAATAAAATGTAATTATTTATTCGATTTAAAGAAAACAAAACCCAAATAAATAGTGTACGAAATTAAGTATAACAAACAAAGCTGGGTAAATGTTTTCCTTGGCCAAAACTGAACTGAACCAAACAATTATTTGAACAATTTAAGATTCCAAGCGGTTTGATGCGAATTTATTTCAGGGCCAAAAACAATGAAGGCTTTCCTCAATTGACAAAAAAAAGTGAATAAAAAAATATCTATAAACCGCACATAAATAAAATAAATAATTGTTGATGGCGGAAAATGGTTTGGATAATCGGCAGCTGACCGAATCCACAAATCTGCGAGCTCCGTAGAAACCTCTGACATTTTGGCCACCAAAGAGTGGCGAAATAGATGTTGCTTTTTGGCAACGAAGATGCGATGAGTTACAGAACCCAAGGGGCCGACGCCACGTGATGCGGTAAACAGTCAAAGTCAGTCACTGGGTTATGGCAACCTCGGATATATACATAAATATGTCTGTTTGTAAACGTGGAAACCCATCGACATCTATATTCAAGACAGTAGAAGATGTTAATTAGCATCATCGCCCCAGCTCAAAGTTAATTATGTTGTGTTATTGTAATTTATAATTGTTCACGCTTTGTGGCCGCACTTCTTTTTAAACGGCAACTAATTTTTTTTGGCCGCTCCACCTGGCCCTGAAAAATGTTTAATTACTGTCCAGAACATTTCAACGAAATTGTTTGTTTTTTTGTCTTAAGCGTCTTAATTAAAGAAAGTGAAGATGAAACATAGTAAGCACCTGCCAAATGGCCATCTTCTCTTTTCCTTTATTGTTAATTGCGCAGAAACATGCACTTTTTCAGCAAAAAAACGGTACATTTAACTTTCAAATAAATAAGCCTATTTTGTAAGGCCTAAAGTTTTTTTTTGTACCAACTCGCAATGAGCCAGATAAAGAGTTTTTATGTCAATCTAATGATGACTTTCCTCTGGCAATCGCCACGCAATCCGAACGTTGCGTAACCACAAAATGTAAGCCAGAAATCGCGGCTCAAACAATGAGCCCAATTGTAATTAAAAAGTTGTCAGAGGGCGGCGGGGATCAGAGATGTCAAATGATAGATTAAGCGACCCAATTATGAGTATGTGGCATCGAGGCTGCGTGGGATTTTGCCAATTTCGTTAAGTATTTGGCAAAGGAAAGTGAAATTGCAGGCAATGGAGCACCTCAATCCCACAACAGTCGTGAGCATCAGCCGAGGGCCATAAAATATCAGCGTCTCGTGCGTTTGTATATAGATACGATATATCCATCCGTGACGCCTAAGGTCTCTCGTACTTAACTTCATGGTAAGCGGAGCTTTAACTTTTATTGTTGCTCCACCGCCAAGACCCATTTTTATTTGTTGCTCGCCTCTGGGTAACCCATTTGGAGTGGAGTGCAGATCTAATTGCAGACGCAGCCATGGATATGCTTTTTGGATTGTGTATATATTTTGGAAACAGATTCGTGTTGTTTTTTTGGTGCGGCGGCCTTTTGCAAGTCAGCGTTCTTCAAGTTCAAGTTCGGGGCTCCATCATTATGACGATCAAAGTTTGGAGCTGTTCACACTAATGATTTCACACATCTGCTGCTTCGACTCATTTCGAGATCGGATGTTCGGATGCATAAATCACTTAAGCAAATGCGTTCAAAGTCACAGCAAAAAACAAGAAATGCAGGCTAAGTACAGAGTTACGAGCTTCACAATACTCTTATAGGGATATTGCTGTAAGCTAGTCAGACCATAAAGTAGATGTTCATTTATTTTATTTTAAAGTAATGCACTTGAAAATAAATTATTTTTCAATTTTGTCTAACACTATGATGTAATTCTTTCACGTTCATTAAAAATGTATTTGGGTTGTATGATCATTAGTGTTTTTAATGGAACATAAAAATTACATAGTCTTTTTAACAAAGACTGTTTAGAAAACAGTCGATCTTTTCGTAGCCAGTTTTAGTTATTTATGGTGGCAGAATCATTCCGTTTCACAACTTCACTTTGTCTAAAGATGTGTTAAAGTTGACATTTTGATATTCTTAAAAGCGTTGGCCAAACCTAATGATTTCTATAATTAATTCAATTAATCTGTTGTCCGCTCAACCTCTGTTTAGAGTATACAAAAAAGATACACCCGTATCTTGGCAAATTTGAAGCGATTTCGAATCGATTTGAAGTTGTTGGCTGGCACTCCACCGCACTTCGCAACTGCTGAAAATGCAATTAAATTTAATTTACCGAGCGACCTCACATCGGCTATATTTTCATGTTTTATGTTAAAGTATTCTCGAGATGCAATTTGAAGATGAGCTCGAGGTGCGTGAGAGGACACTTGGAACAAATCAGAAGCTGATTCTCCTTGTAGGGGTGAACTTGAGCAGCTGCAGCATTGGAGGCTGCTTACTGGGATAAATACCAACGATATTAAGCAATATTATTGGGTTGAGCACAATGAAAATTAATGAATTATTTTCCTATGCTCTCATTAGGCAAATCAAGAAATCACATTAATCAAATTGAGTAGGCCCACAAAGGCAGCTGAAATTCATTTTTAACAATTTAAACATATTTTAGCTTGTGTTTATTTTTCCATTTTTCGTTATCTTTGCGCTGCCCTTTTCGCTCGCTTCTTCAACACCTATTGGCTAATGATGAGCAAATTGTGCCGGAAGCAATTTAAGCTCCATTGATTTTATTGACACCGTTTTGCTTTGTATCGAAGAGTCAAAAAATATACAATTGTTACATAAATGTAAAAAAAATGCATGCAAAAATTTAACCCGAAGGCAATTCGGCTTAGCGGAAAACAATTAAAATAAAATCAAACATAAATACATATTCATTTCACTAAAGAAAGCTTGTAACGGTCATCAATGCGATTTGCCTTTTCGCACTTATTAATTTTGCAAAATATGAAAAACAAAAGACTCAAGCAGCGAACTTGCTGCTGCAACATGTTCGAAGCAGCAAGATGCACTCGACACTCCAAGTTATAGACCTCAAACCAGTAGCACACTGACACATTTATGGCAGCAGTAGCTGCAACTAACTCAATTAGCCATCGAATGCATTCCAAGCTCGTCTCCGGCTAAAAAGACCCCGCTGTTTAGGCCAATTTTGTTGGTGTCTGTTTTTTTCCCCCACGGAGCACTCGATCACTCGTATAAGCCAAGCCTCCAGCCCGGTTTGAAGCACGTTCGAACATCGAACCGACGACCGTTTTTGCTCTTTTTGGTTTGTTTGGCTTTTTGGGGCCAAGCTATAAACCCTGGCAAGATCGTCACAGCGTTCAGTTGGTAAAAGTGAATCGTTGCGTGCGATTGTTCCCACAACAACATTTTAAGCTTGGATATCTGTGCTGTTCCCTTATCGAGTTTTAAGCCCCGCTTTGTGTCGTTCGTTTCAATCAAAAGGTGATTATCGCTCATCACATGCCATATCCTTTAAGGAAAAGTGACGTCAGAGAAGTGTTATCTTATTTTAGAGATATTTAGTTTTAATATTAGCGGTCAGAATAAATTGAGATAAAGAAAATTAGGAATACAAGGAAGAGTACTTTAAGCTTTACATTGAGTTTGGGATGGGTGTTAAATTATGAGAATCGAGCTTGTAAGTGAATGGAACAACACAGCAACTACTTAGAACCGGCAATGACAAATCAAATTTTGATTAAATTCTGTGCCGACCTACCACAACTAATTCTGTCACATCGTATTCTGTCAGTTTAAAGAACATTGCAAATAGTGTGAAAAAGGCTGTTAGTTAACCCAACAATGAGTGAGTTGTTTTTCTTCATTTCTGGCCTCATTTCGGCCAGTTTTTAGCTGACAACCACCCACACCCAGGGCCATGCAGTGAAGCAGAAGATTACGCAATATGTTGGCAGTGCAAATGAGTGGAAAATCTAATTTTCCAGCAGCATGCAAAAATTCGGGTAGTAATTGCCAAAATGTCAGGCTGCGCCAGCTGTAAGCTACTGCTGCTACTGCACAGAGTATGGGGGTCGTAAAGTCTAAAGCCAACATGCCAATAATATTTTATGGCTAGCAGTAACAAAAACTTGATAAGAGGCGCTTTGACATTTTTACAGCTGCAACTGGAGATGACCTCACTTGTATAGCTATTTAAAGTCGGCTTGGACAGGTCAACGGTTTAACAATTTCAATGCCGTGAATTTTCCCATCATCCGCAATTGCGGAGGAGGACTAACAGCTGTCCTCTTTTGGTCTGCAATCTCCGAAAATTCCACAGTAGAAATCTCCAGTCACGATTCCGTCTCCAATTGACAATGAAATAATTCATCTCCCCGGAATGCGGGAAAGTCTTGGCAAAAAATCTCCTCTTGTCACTCTGTGGAATGGATTCTGCTTAAAGGAATGGAAAGTTTTTCGGCAGTGGGCGTATCTTTTCCGCCTCTTTTCCGGTTTTTCATATGCGAATTTTGTGGGTCTTTAAAAGAAATGACAGTTTTTTTGATCTCAATGGGTCTCAATTTACTCACTGCAATGGTTGTGCGTACTTAATATAGGGTCTGCAAAAATAAGTGCTGTGTCAGTCATTAGGGTTTGGTTATTCACATACATTTCCACCACACATAAAAAGTCTGCCATTGGAAAAGTCTGCCATGTTTTGAAGACCAATGAAATTCTATTTCTAAAATCGGTTTCACTTAACATTTAATTCCAATACCATTTGATATAACTAGTTTGCTGTTAATAAAATTTTTTTTTTTTTTTTTTTTTTTTTGAATACTAATTCTATTTATTAAGGTTTCAAAAGGAATCGTTCAGTAATTCCTCTGTACATAACCTAATGTGTGAAATCTAGTCTAGTTATCAATTACTTAAAATGAAATAATAAAATCTACTTTAGAACTAGTAGGTATAAGTCGTAACTTAAAATTGATGAACTAGAGATTTTTCTAGGTGCGGATTCTAAGAAAAGACTCTCATTTTGTAGATTTTCAGTACCTACACTAGCATGTTTATTTATCTGACCATGACAAAAATTTGAGCTACTCATTAGCGCCTGCTCCGAAGATGAAAGTGAAGATGGTCGCTGACAATTGAGAAGATTCCACTTGAACCTCTCACTATCCACCACCATTCCCTGCTCCTAATTCAACTTGACGAGCTGTCAATATTTATCGATATGGCATATGGCCTGCACATATAAATACGATTTTATGTGATGACCAAAAACTGAAAGAAGAAACATGACCATTTTCACTATCATTTCGCTTCATTGTTATTGTTTTTGAGCGCTGCACTGTCTGTGGAATTTCAGTGTTTTGCTCATCATCCGCGAAAACCAGTAAGCTGCAGGTGCTGTCGCCTCTTGACCAGTAAAAGTAACGCTCCTTCAGCCTGTCTGGCTGTCTGTTGGTCTGGTGGTCCGAAACTGGCCGCAGTTGACAGACTTTCTTCTACAGTCTGTCCAGTTTTTCTGCATATTGTTTACTGTTGGCCAGCGGCTTCTTCATCGGGCCAAGACGAGAGCAGCCAGATCTGGCCAAGACCAGACCGCGACCAGGCAATTAAGTGGTCGCATCCGCCTGCAACTTTCATAACGGCAGCATCCTGCTCCCTTTTTTGCGGTAATTCCGTGAAAAAGGGGTCAAAGTGGTTGACCCACGGCACAGGTGGCGCAACAGCAGACGCAAACATTCTAATTAGCACTAAAAAGAGACCTCGACGCCATCAAAAGCGAGTTATCTAGATACACAAAGGTGGGATGTTGTTGCAACAAGCCATCAAGTGGGTTTTGCAGGTGGAAAATCCGTCTTCTTTATAATTACTGTCATCGCACCGCAATGGTGCTTAAAAAGCTGAAACTCGTCTTGTCTTCGGCTTCGTTCTACAAACAACCTGCAAGTGCAAGTTTCTCGAAGTTTTCTCTGGAGAAACGTCTTCTTGTCGATTGATTTCTAATTAACAGGAAATGGCAGAGGCAGATCTTGGCAGTTTAAATTAAGTTGAAGGGGTTCTAAGATGGTAGATGAATTGCTTAAAGTCAAACCTAGTCTTTAAAACAAATAATAAAAAATAGGTAAATAATGAAATAGCTTAGTTAAAACTCCTTTTTGTCTTATCTTACATAAGGGATTTTAATAGATTTGGAGTTATTGGGAAATCCTGCAATCATATTTATATGCACATAACTTATAACTAGTTTTTTAACAATTTAATATATATATACCATATACCCTGTGCAACATGTAACTTAGACACCTGCCTCACTATTAGAAACTAATGACAATTTTTTTCAACGATTTTACGCTGCCTAAGAAAATGCTTAAGGATCGTGATACATAAATAAAATTTGCTTGCCATCTGAGAAGAAAAATCCAGTAAAAAACCAGTTGAGTTGCTTCGAGCCATGCAGAGACTGCTGTAAAATGTAATGTATAAGACGGAGATTAATTGCCATGTTTGGGGGGTGGTGAGTACAGCAGGTGGGAGGGGCTTGGCAAAAAAAAAACAACTAAAATGTTTGGAAGATGCAACCACGAAGTCAGCACAAGTGGCTTGGAATTAATTATCTAACAATTCGGATTCGGAATGTTGCACAGATGTGCTTAGGAAAACATCTTTCGAAGATTTCGACTGCTTTTTGCCGCAGTATTTTGTAATATTTCTTTGGTTATTGAGCACGTTTTGGAGGTTAAATAACCATTTCAAGAGCCTAAAATCATCATTAGTCATTAGGCCGCAAAAAAAAAGCAAAAAAAAACGCGCCTTTCTCCCACAATTTTCGTTTACAAGTGCCTTCGTTGAAATGTTCAATAAAGCAAGTATTGCATAAGAAAAGAAAACAAGCCCGAGATACAAAAGCCAGGTCGAAAAAAATTAAAAGCCAAACAAAAGTGAGACAAAATAAGAGCTACTTGGGAGCAAGTGACCCGAAAAAAAAGAGAGGCGAAGACAATCGGTTCGGAAATATTTTAGCAACTGCCAATGCCCTTACCCACGGCAATTATCCACAGAAACAACCTGTCATATAGCAAATAAACCAAACATATCGGTAGTGCTTGAAATAGGAAGAGCAAATGAGGCAACGGAAATTTAAATTACAAAATTTACAAGCCGTGAAAAGGGGAAAAAACATGCAATTGCGCGTGGCCAAGACAAAAGGCCTGAGCAACAGTCTTATCAGGCGGAAGAGTTTCGAATATTGGCCTGGTCAACTGAAAGACCCAGCAATATGTGAAATGCATAACCATGGACGGGCCTCGGAGCCTCGAACTCGGGCAACTTTCTCCATTAACTGCGAGTATTTATTAGTTTGGTATTCATGAGACAAACTCTGGGCTTCAGTTGAGCCAGAAATGCTGAATACTGGAATGTCACTGACTTATGAGCATATACGTACGTTCCGGACTGTATGAACAGTGGGACCGGCAGTTTCTAGACTTTGGATAGGTCAGTTTTTTGGGCTAGGTCAGTTACGGTTCAGAAATTGCTTTTAAGGTTTCTTTACCTCCAAATAAATTCACTCCAGGCCATTTTTTCTTTAATTATTTTATCTCTTTCAGTCGATTTTTATTTATTTAAACTAATTATCAGTCTATTTGTATCTGTTCAAGCTAATTAGTTTGTTTTTAACATATTACATTTTAAGTAATTGATAACTAGACTAGGTTTTTTCTTTCTTTTGTACTTTATAATTAAGATACCACTTGGTCTCATTTATCTTTATCACACATTAGGTTATGTTCAGAGGAATTGCTGAACGATTCCTTTTGTAACCTTAATAAATAGAACTAGTTCCCTTTTAAATAGTTTTTCGAAGAACAGACAAAGTTTAGCACGCGTTTCAGCCATTGCCAGTAAAATTGAATCTCAGCTTAGCCAACTTATTTAAATACGGATCTAGTGGCAAGCAAATAGTTTATATAAGATGTAATTTCGAGTTGCCAAGTTGGTCATAATCACTACCAGTCGCACATCAATAAACCAATAAAAATTTGCATACAATTTTCATGGTTTTTATGTATGGATATTAAACAATAAGCCCATTTGCATACACTGTTGCTGGGTAAAATAAAAGTCACTTGTTCTCACGTTACGAAATAGAAACCAGGTTGAAGGCCCCTGGCCGAAATGGAATACTACTTAATTAGACGAAATGGAATCAAATTGTGCTAAATGACAATTGTAAGCGACAAATTCCATATACAAAATACAGTCAAAATTGATCAAATCAATGCAAAGCATTTCCAATCAGTGATTTTGCATAAAACCCATCGAGTCATCCAAGCGGAAATGAAACAGGTGGGGCAAATCAGATCCAAGCCTAGTCAGAATCAAATTCTAAATCAGTTTTCGGCTGAACTTTGGGGTTTAGGCTACTCTAGATTTGACTGAGTAGTTCTAAAGTCAGCAATGTGGTAACATTAAATTAAATATGAGGCATCAAAGTCATCTATAAATAAAATCATTGAATGTGAGAATGAATAAATAAATAATAAATTGTTTTATATTATCTTTAGCTATCCAAATATGTCTGTGCTGCGAGCACTGATGCTTCTGGCCTTTGGTGCCACCGTGGCGCTGGCCCAACGTCGCCTGGCTCTTCCCGATCCGAGGAGTTGCGCCAACCGAGTGCGCCATGCCAGCTATCGGGATGCCAGGGGCGTGTCCCACTCGTACTTCTTCAGCTGGGAGCATGCTCCTACCCGCAGCCTGGAGGTGGATTGGCTGGATGCGAGGAACATCTGCCGCAGGCACTGCATGGATGCCGTTTCCCTGGAGACGCCACAAGAGAATGACTTTGTGAAGCAGAGGATTGCTAGGGGCAATGTGCGATACATTTGGACCTCAGGCAGGAAGTGCAATTTCGCCGGCTGCGACAGGCCAGATCTGCAGCCCCCCAATGAGAACGGTTGGTTCTGGTCGGGATCGGGAGCAAAGATTGGACCCACTTCGCAGAGGAACACCGGCGATTGGTCTTCAACGGGCGGATACCAACAGCCGCAGCCCGATAACCGGGAGGCCGCGCAGGGCAACGACGAGAGCTGCCTGTCCATTCTGAACAACTTCTACAACGATGGCATCAAGTGGCACGACGTGGCCTGTCATCACATCAAGCCATTCGTGTGCGAGGACTCCGACGAGCTGTTGAACTTCGTCCGCTCCCGGAATCCCAATGTCCGCTTGTAATTCTAACTAGCCTAAGCCTGAGGGAGATGATTAAAATTTACATATTTATGTAGCCTTAAACGGAACATTCATTGGTTGATTGATTGATTGATTGTTTGATTCAAATTCATTGACTGTTCAATCCAACATTGATGGCTTCCAAAACGCGTAACATTCGTTTGTTCGGTTTAGTTCGCAGCAAAAGTTCTATAAGCAAAATTTGTAATAACATTTCTGTGTCGATCCGCGCATCAAAAACAAAATTGTTAAATAATTTTAAAAATTGTTAATAAATACAAATTGAACCCATAAATGAAAGACTTTGATTTAACATTCAATGCGTATATTTGTATTTAGTTCATTATACGATTTCACTAGAAAATGCATGTATGTAAATATATATCCGTAGATCTGTTAAATAGGTTTTTCCTTTATCTGAATACTTTGGTAAGTTCTGTTGCTTGCGGGAACTTATTTGTCTAACACTAAAACTAATTTCATTTAGGAATAATTAAATTATCAAACGATTCCTTAGCCATTTCAAGTTCTGAAGAAGACACAAAGTTAGCAGATTTTATCTAATAAAGTAACTGGTATAGGTTGCGTTAAGTGCATCATTAGCCGATAGCTCAATAAAATTAATTTAAGGACTCAAATTAAAATAATAATAATAATATACAAGTTTTAAACTTAAATTTAAAACTATTTTCGGGCTCCATTCGGTAACATGCATGCTATGAAAAATCTTACAAATATTTTTTGTAATTATAATTGTCCAACATAAAAATCTAACAACAATAAATTGGGAATCTAAATCATAGTCGCTCAAGCGTAGTCAAATTAACAAGTAATATCGATTAACTGGAACTTATGGAACTGGTCGTTTAGCACATAATATATTGTTCGGTTATCGGTTATGAATGGTGTGTGGAGTTCTGTGTGTTTATGTGGGAACTGTGGTGATGGGTGCTGTTGCTGGTATTTTGATCAACAAAATACGGTCCTAAAACGGGAGAATTACAAACTCGTTAATACAAAATGAAAAAGCTATGGGCAGGGTCACAGAACATTTAGTTAGATTAGCCGAATTTAGTTAGAAAGCGCTTACGGTTAGTTTCGGTTCGGGTTAAAAGCCACCAAATTTGGATTGTTTATGTTTTTTTGTGGTGTTAGTCACATGCGGATTCCACCAGCCGAGGCGCAAACCATTAAGCCCAAAATCGAGCTTTACCTGCCGCAAGACAATTTTGAAATCAACGACAACTTCAAACAACGGAACACCAAGAGAGCCTATGTTACGACTACGTTGTGGTTAAGCTAACGCATTACAATCTCTACGCCTACGTATCGGGCTCGTGTTATTTGAATACTTCAACATTCGGTTTGGTTTCTGGTTAGCCGTGCGTGTGGGTGACTGAGTTTCAGAATTTTGATATCTTATTATGATTTTGTTGGACTTAAGCAGTACTTGAGTTATGGGAGGCGCCACTGATCGCATTGAACAAAGCCATGCTGTTGCGCTGGTTTATGCTGTCGGCATCGTCGCCGAGCGGCTGGAAGGACTCGTCGTCCAGCAACTCACTGAGCGCCTGGCACAGCTTCTCGTAGTTCTCCTTGAGCACATGATGGTACTCCTTCTGGTCAGCGCTAATGATACGCTCGTTGAGGAACAGGGCCTTCTGACACACCACAATGAAGTCGCTGCAAGAAAGAGACCTCATTTAATAAACTTATATGACTAGTTACTAGAAATGCATACCGAAAAACATCCTTTAGATCTCCGACGCGATCCATTGAGAAGTTGTTAACCACCTTTGCATCGAGAAAGGCATGAGCGTATGCTAAAGGACCAGCATTTACAGTCACCGCCACACTTCCCTGCAGACGCAACTGCAACTTCTTCACATCGGCCGGTGGGAGAATGATCTCCTCCAGCTCTGAAACCTTGGATTGCATTTCATCGATGGCCACCTCAATGGGGCTCAGTTCTATGATTTCACGGGACTTTACGGGTATACGTTTAAGAACATATGGGAAGGAGTATTGAGCTGCAATAATTGATGCTTTAATATGGGACAAATAAGATCAGAGACGGTATTCACATACTTTTTATAACCGTCTTGCGCTTCCATTGTTCTTCTACGCTGCCACGGGCTGCACCCGATTTGGTGAACGGAGTCTCGTACATAAAAGTGTCCACATCATGATTCTGCTCGAATTCATTTAGCCTTTGGTCTAGCTCGTCCTTGGAGAAGAAAGGAATCACATGGGTGACCTGTATGTAGGCAAGTTTGGCATCAAGTTCGTCTACTTTAACCTGAAAAAATGAGTTGTAAAATTTAATTATACCAAATTGTTTGTCTTAAAAAACCGTCTATCAATAATAAATAATAGTATAATGCAATAATAATGCAATCAATGGTGGACCTACACTTGTAACTTCGAGATCAAGTCGTCCCTCCAGCAAATATCAGAATGAAGTTTGTTTCAGAATACTTCCCACCTTCAACAGATTTGGTTCAAATAGCTCAGCAACTTTACTAGGTACTAGTAAATTGTTTGTTATTTTTATACAACTACAGCAGTCCGTACACTAGAGCCGCAAAAATATCCAAATTTTGTAGAGTTCGAGTTCCTTCCTTTGGCACAAACCATAAGTTCATCAGATTGTCGGACATACGGTAACTATTCCACAATACATTGTCTGTTCCCTTATGGAGCAGATCTTTGAGTTCCCGGCTCGTGCAATGGGTCTGGGATTGGTCCAGATGCCGCAGATGCAGATACCAATCCCATGTAGGAGGGGGTACTCGCTAAATCCGAACGCAGTGGAATTCGTGCCATCTTTTCGCCAGAAGCCCGAGCTTCCAAGTCTATCGACCAAAACGGAGGCGACCTCAACTACAACATTGCTGCGTCCCGAGGTCGTTGGTGATGCCGCGAATACTGTTGAAAATGATGTTTTTCTCGAGCGCCAGATCTTTGACACACTTAGTCAACTGGGAGATGAGCAAATGCCTCTGGAAGAGATCGCGGTGGGTGTATTACCAGGAGGACAAGGTCTTAGTATGACTTTCACCACCAAAGAGCACGATCAGCTGCAGCCTATAGACCGAAATACTCTAGTAAACCACAGTCGACAGATCCTCCAGCTGGCTGTGGGCGATCACGAGAAGCTGGCGAACAGACCTGAGACCGTCCTTGTTGCCCAATTCCTCATCCGGGTCAACGATCTTTTAAACGAGAAGTATGACTACGGTGGCGATGGATCCGTGTGTCCCAGGTGCACCCTGTGCTCAAATCGCAGCTATACGGAGCTGGAAATCGAAAACCAAATCGACTGCATAAAGGCTTTTGAGAAATTTTTCACCTTTACGGAATCAACTCGCTACCAAGACATAGTTTCTCACAAAGCCTTTAAAGAGCTGTGCCACAGGCTGGGATTAATCGTGAGCCGAGATCAGATCCAGGTGAACCGCCCGTACACAGTGGTCCCTCCACCCACGGCACAGTCATCTAGTATAACCATTTGCATGTCCAAGAACGAAATGAAATCTGATGTAGAGGCCAAGGCTTATAGAGGAGATGACGAATCCAATTTCAACGGTTGTGAACTGACCGCGAATGGAGGTCAACAGCCATCTATTTCTAATGAATATTTAAGGGGAAAGCTTTACAGGTGGGTGGGTCTTAATTTAAGTGAAGGAAATACAACAATTATTGTGATTTATAATTTTAGATACGAAGACTCTCAGGGATGCCAGTTGGTCAACGAACTGAAAGTAAGTCAACAAAAAATTGAAGCTATGGAGGTAGATGAATTCGAGTTGGATTTACCATCTACCACGAAGCCCAAGACCGTGGTAACCGCTAGTGTGCCGGCAACCTTTCCTCGGGTGTACAAATCAGCCAAAGCCAAATGCTCGGCTCGAGGGGCAGGATCTAGTGGTCAACAGAGTGGCTACAATAACAGGGCAGTCCGTTTAATGACGCAGCCGTCAAAGGGCTCACCCACGACTTCACATTTTCGGACTATTGCAGTTGGTTGCCACCACCAAGCTGGATCGGCTGCCCCCCGAAAGCTCCAAATGGATTCGTGCCCAACCGGGGCTGCCCGCAAGCAAAATAGGTTGACTGAAGCTAAATCAAAAATTTACCAGACATCTGGCAGTTCGCAAAGACTTTCAACAGGTCGCGATACAAAACTAGGAAAATCTGGTACAAACGTACCAAAACAGAAGTCAAATCATATGTGAGTTAAAATTTGTGATCATTAAATGCTTTTAATAGTCTATTATTACGTGTCTGTAAAATGTCTATTTTCTATTCCTTTTTTTCTTTAGTTGCAAGTCAGGAAAAATGTCTAGCACAAGCAGGATTGCCATGTCTAATCCAAAGCAAACCAATGGCATCCCACAGCGAATGATGCCAAGAAGCACAAACGCCTCAATGATGCGTCAGTCCGAGGTCAAGCGGGTAAACCCCTCGCAAGTCCAATTTCACAAATAATATAATATATATACTCCATTGTAGCGCATGAGTTTGATGCGCGCCGACAGTGATTCGGATCTGCTATACAACGAATATCTCTTCAAATGATTTGCAATAAGTTATATGGATTTGTTCCTTCCCTTTCAAAAATTAGTTTTTCCAATCCAAATACCTAGGTTATGTTAAAATTAAAATTGAAACCAAGACTGGGAAAACAAGTAAAGAAAGTGTAATCTTTATACTTACCGGTGACGAATCCATGATCATCTTAACTACATCTGCTCCAAACTTTTCTTTGTACTGTTTGGCCAGTCGCTCAGAGATTTCGCTGAGTGATGTTAGCTTGGGCTCCTTGTACACAAACTCGATGGCATGATCTTCTTCAAAGTACATCTAAAAATAGCATTAAATTTAAGTGTAATATTCATTTTAAGGGTATTCTGTAGGATACTCACCAATCCATAAAATACAACCCTGTAAAAGCGACCCAACATTCTCTTTCCTGAGCGATTCACTTCAACTATTTTATTATAGGCTTGTGTGAGATGCTCATAGCAGTGTGCCAGGTCCTGGTAACTACGATCTCTTTCGTACATGGGCAGGATGAGTTTGTAGAGCTCTCCAAGGCACTCAAATCTTTCAGCGCGGTCCAAGAAGTCAGCACATAGCTTAAGCTGCTCCAGAAGCATTTGTTCTGTGTACTGGGAATCCTGAGCACCGGCATCCAGTTTGAGACCTTGCTCATCTAGGGGTATATTCGTAGATATCTTTCCGAATGCAGTGGATGACCAACTAAGAGTGCAACCTCCTTTTAATCGGAGATATTCGCACATTAAAGCAGCAATGTGGAGATGGCAACAGGCAGCCTCCGACAGATTCCCATTCTGCTCGTGATTTCTGGCCATGGTCACTAACCAAGTATGGCGAAGTTCTGGTGTCGAGGCATACGAATTGGCCAGGGAATACTGCAGTTCCAGCAATCTTTCAGGATCCATATGATGAGCCTGCATTTGGGCAGTGGCCATAAGTACAGTACGCACTCGACGCGTTAGGTCTTTGACCTCCATAGGAAAGCCTGTGCCCTTCATCGCCTTATCGCTATTCGCATAGCTATTGATGATCGACAAGCTTTCTTGGAATCTAGCATTGTTCAGTCCAATTACGTTGCCAATCATCTGGGATACTGAGATAATAACTTGCAAGTGTACGCGGGTTAGGGCTTTTCGGCCACTGAATTCGAAGTTACTGCGCATGAGAAGATATAAAACAGCGCAGGATTCGTGGCGAATCTCCACTAGGCGACTATCGCAGGCCTTAAGGAGCTCATAAACCATCTGACCACACAACATGGCATTTCCTTTGAAAAGGGCCACTGCATAGTTGTTAATAAATGCTCGCAGAGCTGCAAATACGTGTTTGGAGAGCCTTTCTGATTGACCCAACTGCAGGAATCTCAGGTAAACTCTGGCCACCTTGGGCAGGACTAAACTATCGGCCAAAAGTTGTCTGAACTGCAGGACATACAGCCCTAAGCAGTCCAAAATAATCATGCCCACTTCGGTGGCCAAATTCGATTCATAGAGAGCCAACTGACTTCTAGCTAGTGTATCCATGTCCTCTAATAGGTGTTCCCGGGTTTGATTCAGGGTTCCACTTGATGGCTGCTGTTCCTGACTGCCGTTTTCCAAGCATGTGGGTGGTTGAGTCCTAGCTGGAAGTGTGTTGGCCTTGGCCAAACGTCCCTGACGGGTTTCTGTAGGTATCACTACACTTTTCTTGCCCACATATCGAAATTGCAGCAGGCAGAGATCCAGAATGGAGAGAAACTGCAGAGTCTCGGATTCATTGCAGTTTTGCCACCAACCAACCATTTGCTCTTGTGAAAGGTGTTTAATGATGAAAAGAAAGCCCAGGAGAAGATCCTTGCTTTCCACAGAACTGAACTTATCGCAGCGGGACAGGATCTGTGCATGGGTAACACTCACTGAGCGATTGTGCCCATTTCGTAGGGCCACATCTGTGTCTCCATTCGTATAGGCTCCTATTGTGGTGGTGTCCTGAGAGTGCTGAAAAGAGGATGCATGCTAGCAACGCTTGACAGGATTTAATTAGACTACAACTTACCCCCGAGTCCGTATTTGAATTTAGTGAGAGATTTGAGATCCCATTGCTAATGGGTTGTCCAGCGATAGCGGCCAGATAGTTGTGCTCCTTCATGTGAACCGAGGTGCGGTATGGACTCGCTTGATCACAGTGTATAGTCAGACGATTCTTTGAACGCGGCGTCGACGTCAAAGAGCCAAAAGTGGAAGAGTCCTTGCTGAACACATAGCTACTTGAACAACTCAAGCGCTTAGTATAGGAAGCGGAGTCCGCATAAACGTGTCCATTGGGCGTACAAGCTCCAGACTCCGATAAATCATCAATACGATGGATGTTGTCCATCACGACGCCCAACCACGGAACATAGAGCAGGGCAATCCTTGAGAGCTGACCTTTCTGCTGATATCGGTTATCCAACTCGTGTTTGGCCAAGAGATCTTTGAAAATGCCAAGCGCATGTCTCCTTACATGACCCACTTCATTGAGGCTACTTTTCAGTTCCTGGAGTAGTAATCCGGAAAGAAAATGTTGCCTACAGAATTGTTCGGAAAGAGTGAAGTGCTGCATCATCTCAGGAGGTCTGTTCTTTGGATTCAAAACAAATGGCAGATTAAGTGGCACATAATGCTCATGCTGGCAGATCTCCTGCAAAAAGTTGAACTTGTATTCGTGAAGTATCCTCGGATTACCAGGCGAAAATTCTGCCATATAACAGCGGATCAAGCGAAAGACAAATCCTCGGTCCATGTAGCTCAGACACTGGCGAACAAACTTGGCCAAAGATCGATTCAACAAATGAGTTTCCTCACTTAAATCCTCAAATCGTGTGGTTATGTAGGGCATTAGTGCCTTAATCAACTGTTCCACACGATCCCCATATTCCTTGGGAAACCGCTCGTTGCGGAGCATTCGAATCCTACCGGTGGTCAACAAGTGCTGAGCCATGCTTTTTATAATCAGATCAAAGAATATCGACGAGTATCTCATGAACTTGTTCACGATGAGGAAATCCGGATTGCTAGGATTAAGGAGGTAGGGCAAATGCTTGCAGAGTTCTCCATGAACAGTCCTTTGCCTAGCAGTTTGTTGGCTGTAGTAGGGTGCGTGAAATACGTATTTTACATAGGCTCCCAAGAGATCGGATCTTTTCGCCTGATCACTGATCAAATGGATGATGTTTGTAATCAAGCGGATTACATTCAAGCCGATTTCTTCCGACTGAGTGTGAACTAGCAGAGTAAACAGCTCATTGAGAACCGTGGGTAAATAGTTAATCAACGAATTCATATCAATGGCGTGGGCAGCTTTCAAGATCTTGCAGGTTTCCGTTTCCGCTGGCACTGCTCCAGTTTTGCCCCCCTCCAGCAATCTTTCACAGTGTCCAAAAAAGTTGTGCAAGTGCTGATCGGCAGTCAGAACCGTGGAATCCATACGCAGTCCCACCGTATATAAATTCCTCTGGTTGTCGATCCACTGGATATCCGGACCGCAGTTCTGCTGAGAAATTGGAAGGGTTTGTAGGCAGCCAAGGGTGGGGTGGGTAGTGGGTGGTTGATGGTGCAGTAAGCATGCATATCAGTGCGGAGAAAGAGAACAGAGAAAAAGAGCACAGGTTAGTTGGCAAGCCAGGGAATGAATGTATGTGTATGAGGTATGTTGGGTAAAAGACAAAACAAACATTTCATGAGTTGATGAACGACTTTGCGCAGCACACAACATACACAACTTACCCCTTTGCCCCATCCCAAGGGTTGGATGGATAGATAGCCGACTGGCAATGTGGCAGCCACCGGAAGCTGTTGTTCCTCCAGGCATATCCGATTCTTCTGAAGCAATGGCAACCACGCATAGCCAATAGGTGTTTCGAACGCCGCATGCGCATCCCTTTTCTTGCTGAGATTACATGACACATGGTAGAAGGAAAAGAGCAGGTGGTGTTCCGGAAATAGTCCCAGCGGTAGACGTAGCTTGATTTCCTCGTACCAGGTGGGCGTTACATTGTGATGCAGCACCGGGCAGGCAATCTGAGACACTAAAAGATCCTGACCAGGACGACCATATATGCACTGTAATCAAATTGTATTATATTCATATTCATACTTTTAAAAATGTTATAAATTGTACCTTTAAGGGTTTGCTGTACTCCCCATCGCCATCACGTAGCTCCACCACGACCGTAATATTCCTGGCTCTTGAGAACAGTTTCTGACTGTCGAACTGCAAACTCAGTGGGTACACATAGAGGTGGTTACAGAAACTGGTATAAGGGTGTGCATCCCGTTCACTTTGGCTTTGGAATTCGGCCACTTCTACAGTGGGCGGTTGTTTGGAAGATGGGCTAAAGGTGGACAAGGGTGCCAGCGATTTGCTTAAGCTGCAAGGTGTGGTTTGGTCCAGGAACTGCATCTGCATCTTAAGACTGCCAGGAATAATTGTTAGTTTGCTCAGTTTTTCAGGTTTGCGATAATCGACCAAAAGCTTAAGAAGTTCCTCATCTTTCAGTTTGGGTATCTCCTGGCGATAAATGGGACTGAACTCAAACTCCCTTTTGGGATCTACATCCAATTCGTGACTGTATTGCTTGAAGAGCGGTCTTGCTGCCCAGGCAAAAGGCTGCCGGTAATGTCCAATATGTTGAGCATAGCTCTTCGCCGCTTTGTAGACTTTTTGGCCTAGCTTTGGATCCTTGCCAGCTTTGAGATACGGTTCGGCAACCTGGGCTATTCCTGATTGCAGTATTTTCTCTATGCGCACAACCTATACGAGATAACTTTTTAATTAATACGGCATTTAGATTTCATGAATTAATTACTAACCAAATATATATCTGCATGTGGAGCTGTCACGGAAAGCAGACATTGCCTCATTTGCTGAAATTGCTGTCGATTGGATCGCAACAGCTCGGCAGACACTCCATCGAACAGGGAATGTGGAGCCTGGCAAGCAGAGCTCCTTTCATCGCCCTCCGCTGACTTTCTAGGGACTCCACAACCAGCGACTGACGAAGGTACCGGGGTATTCGGTAATAATTGGGCTGCCCACTGCTCATTTACATTAAAGTAAAAGTTCTCGCTTAATTTTCGGTTTGCCTTGGCATCGAACAATGCCAGGCTGGTGATATAGGGTTCCACCTGCTGTTCGACTCCACCCGCGGAGCCCTCGTCCTGGGGAATGCACTGCAGCCGGAAACGCAGGTTGTGACAGGTGAGCAGTAACCGTGTGCCAAAGTGCTCTCGATACTGCTCTACATTATCGCTACCGCTGCCCTTGACTGGTGACTGATAGCAAGCAAACAGCCGGCGGCGCTGTTCCCTTCTTGCCAAAGCTATCGAGTGATCCGTTTCTCGTCCATACTTCATCAATTGGGGATGAAGTGATTGATCTAAGCCCTTCAAAGTGCCAAAGGTAGGGGGGTCCATTGCGGGTGGCTGGAGCTGTGGGCTTGGATTCGAGCCAATAGATGGGTGCCGCTCCAGTGAAGCATTTCGCTTCTCCTCTTGTGCGCGATTTTGGGCCAAAACCGATGAAATCTTGCTGAGCCAGTCCTTAAAGTCCTGTTCGTTTTCGGCAGCCAAGGTGAAGGATTTATGACCCGTCGTCATGCGGAGCTCGAAACAAAAGCGACCACGTTTGGGATTCTGAAATGGATTTAAAATTATTATTTGTCGCTCTATACATTCCGTTTGAATGTAACCATTCACCTGAACCACATCTGTGCAAAAGTCCATTACTATTGTGGCTTTGGCTTCGCCCTGTTTCTCGTCCTTGTGCAGTTCCAATATATATGTTCCATCTATCTCCTGTCGCAGATAGCAGTAGCGTCGTTTAAACGATTTATTGCCAATATTGGCAAACATTCGATCTGAGGCCGAATCGGGTCCTTTTAGTAGATATCCCTGCTTGGTAATGGTGTCCGCCTGTGAGCGAGTCATCTGCTCGTCAATGCGATCCTGATCCGCATCGATTTCATAGACCTCTTCCACCAATTCCTCAGCAGGCGATATGCTAAGATAAAATGGTTCAATTAAATTGTCATCGTTATAAAAACAGTTGCAATATATACCTGGGTAGATCGTGACAGTTTCCACCGTAGGCATTATATTTATAGTGGATCAAGTGATTCTTAGCCCTGTATGTGTAGAGAGCCTGCCGTGTGAATCTGGTGCACTCAGCCCTGGATCCGTGAGGCTGTCCATCGACTAAATCCTCGCCGTTTCCATCGTCCGCAAACTCATCCACCTCCTCCGGCTGAGCCAAATTCGATCGGAGTGTAATCGACGACAGGGCTGACTCATATGAGGAATCCTTGTGACTGGAGGAGCCATTCGAGCACTGTGAACTCTTTCTGGAGAGTTGACCGTGTCCATTGGAATTGCTCAAGCTGCTGCTACTACTGCTGCTTGTGTGCCCATTACCATTTCCGTTGTGGTGGCTTCCATTCGACTGTATGCTACCCTGCCGACTCACTTGACTGTGTCCATTTCCATTCGTTATCATGGAAGGACCATGAAGGGGACACACAATCGCCTCATTGGGAGGATCGAATCTGTCCGCCACAGATTTGGCATTGGTTCGCTGCTTGCGGGGCATGATAATCTCCTATCGGAACAGAAAAGAAGATTCGATTATATCACGTACATTTCTAAAATTTGTCAATTGTAGTATATTATTTCACTCACCGATACATCATCTGTGGGACAGATGAGTAACTCCCTCTGCGGATCATTTTGGATAACAGTTTTATTTTTGGCTATAAATGCTTCAAAATCGATCGGCTCCACCACGAGTGGCTTGTTCTGAAACAAGAAGATTGAGTTAAGTATACGATTCTATTTTCAAAATGTTTCTATGCTAATTTATGCGGGCCACTTGTAAAAGCAGAGCGTCCCTATTAATAGCACTCCCCCAAAAAGTAATGCCCAAATGTTATCCATTCCCGATGCCGGAATGCAGACGGATTTCGAGAGATTTATAGATACAACGCACGTCATAAATTTATGGCTACTTAGTGATGTGTGAGGTTGGCTCTTATTTTTACTACCCCACACAGAAATGACCTTGACCGCATTTACACAGCGGATGCCTCCACTTCTACCCCTAGTGTAATGATATTTTCCATGTCTGCCACTCGGAGTAAACAAATTCATTTTGCTTAAACTCTAAACATTGTTAGTTTTAGCATTTTGCATTTCTTGGATCCCGCAGGCAATTGTTGATATTTTCAGCTTTTTGCGTCTTAGATTTCGCAAGATGATGATGAAGATACAATAATATATCTGTGCCACGAGGTGTGTGACCCAACCGGTGACCCCACCCAATATGACATGTCCACAGAGGGTTAAAGTGCCACTTCCGTTTTGGCATATCCATTTCAGGCGACTTTCGGATGTGCTGTCATTTTATTGTCTTCTTGAAACTCGAGGTGTGTGGGCTTGATGTGTGTTTTATTCTTGGGCTTGGTTTATTTCAGGAAGACACGGGTCAACTCGGGCCATGGGAAAAGTTAATTTGGAACAGCGTTTAAAAGACGTTAACTGCGACATTGGAAAAAGGATTGTTATAGGTTGGGATCGGTAATTAGAGAGAATCAAGTTTGGGTGGGGTTATTACACCACTTTTCCACTAAGAAGTCATTATGAGTTGTACAAGTAGGTAGCCTAAACTGAAAACACTGCAGTTTGAAAAGTTCGACATTAAAAGGTCGAGCTTTTTAGTTTAAAGGTTATTGCTAATAAAAATCCATAACATATTGGCAGGCAATCCATCTACACATATCGGCTGTCAGCTAGTTCCACTGGCAAACCTTGGCTTTGGCCCTGATTCCAATCGCAAGTGCTTCATGCCCAGCCACGCCCACAAAAGTATCTGGCCTGTCCACCCCCCCCTTTCTCCAGCATGGACTGCAATGTCATTGCACTCGCCCACTTAGCCACTTTTGGGCTCGAGCTTGGGGGAAATCATTTTCCATTGTGAGCTCAGGCGCGGGCCTTTTCCTGGAGCTCCTCCATTTCGCCTCTTGGCACGCACCGCATGCAAATTGGCAGACGTCGCCGCTTGCGTAATTAAAACCACAAACCGGCGACAACCTCAGCTAAAAAAAAAAGAGCTACAGGTAAAAAGTACACCTACGGCTATGCGACAAGTGCATGGGCATTGCGCAAAAAGGCAAACTCATCAGCGATCGGGTGGGCAATTACCAAATCGATTGGCCAGCATAAAAGCACGAGAAAGTTGGGCAAACATTTTCGGTGGCTAATTTTTCGTTTTTTTTTTTTAGGAGTGTTGGCTAAAATTAAGTCTTTAAAATGCATTGCCATCGATCAGTAGACACGCAAATTTGCGGTGCAAGATTCCATGAGGCACAACTGGTCCAGCTAGGCGTGAAGAGCCCAAAGATTCACCATCGACCACATGCCACTGCTCAGTGATCATGATCTGAAGCCATTAGGCACTTTATATGAAAGTGTAATGGCAATTATGGCTTATTTATATCGAATTTATAAAAAATATAAACTTCATTTAGCGATAAAATTGAAGCAACTTAAAATGTAAGTTTTCTGGAAAATCAGTAAATCTTTTAGTCATTTTTCGCTGCATGTTAGTTGCATATTTATAGGTACTTATTATTTGGCTTTTAGGTTCCGGCATCACTGATGATTATCTCTGCCAGCAGCCAGTTTCAATTTAAAGCTAGCGGTTTGAGGAGCCTCCCGCCGGGCAAAACGTGACGATTTATGCATATTTCAGTAAAACATTGACCAGGCCTCAAGTGGCAGTGGCAGTGGCAGTAGATGTGGCAGTTACGACTCTCCCCATCATCCGACGCCCCTTCTAAACAAGGCTTGACTTTCATTGATTTAAGCATGGCAATTGGCCCTGGCATGTCTTGAATGTCACTTGAGTTGGTGTCCCTTCATTTTCCTCGCTTATCAATTGAAATTGCTGCAAGGCGGCAGATGCCATTATTTATATCTGCTACATATTTCTTATAAAAAGTAGTATGTGTACGTAGTAGTCGAGAAATGCGGGAAAGGGTCACGAAAAGTTGGATCGGCTCATTCGGAATTCGCTTTGAAGTGGAAACCGTTCAAGTGGTCTATACTATAGACTTTTCTCTTCCTGATTTGCATTTTCTGGGCACGGAATTATTGTGACTAAATTTAGCTTAACTTATTGCATATGATTGGTTGTGTCTGCGTCTGGCGAACTTTTGACCCGCACGAATAATGCATTAAAGGGCTGGGTAAGTGGGAATCTAACGTAAAAAACAATTCAAGGGGTTTTCCAGAAATATTTCAAATTTTAAAAGCTTTGGAAAAGATAGCGTGTGAGTGCTGGAAGTTCAGCTAGAGAGGGATTTTGGTAAGGTTTTCGATTTAAAATTAGTTTTATTTACATTGCAAATATAGATCGCAAAGCATTTGCTACAATTTCGTTCGGCATTTCTGGGCTTTCGCCTTGTGTATCTAATACGATTAATATGTAAACATGTGTATGTGGAACAGAAAGTATACAAATGTTATGATTTGTTTATTTGCAGTGTATGGTCAATGGGAATAAGGCAGCTGGCATGCGTTCTGCGATAGAGGAATGCGGCATACAAATTCCATAAATTTATGCCCATGCAGGGATTTCCTGCTCCCCCGGCAAAAAAAAAACAAGATCCGTGATATGCATGTGAGAGAATTCTACTGATTAAATTCATATAGAAAACATATTTATTTATAATTGCATATACAAATTATAAGGTTGTATAAAGTTGCCTTTATCAGTGGTTCGACTAAAGGAGAAGGGGTTTGTCCAGTCATCGGATTTGCAACTTTAAAACTGGTTTCAGCCCAGTGAGTTAAATGTTTTGGTCATCTTCGGTGGGTTTCACTGTCGCTCGGTTCAACGAACCCAACAGCATGTTTAAGTAATATTAAAAAAAGTGCAAATCTGTAACTGGCCCACCCATAAAGGTGGCGACAAGTCAGCTATTTTCCTCACCCATTCCAGACATTCCACTCAAACGTGTTGCCCAAAAGAAATAAATAAAAACTGAAAAGACAAGTGAGCTAGCTGCGCAAATAAAAATCCAACTCAACAAATTTCTCGCCATTAGTTATACAACTAAATAATTTATGGCCCGGGCAAAAGTTGAACTTTCCAAGCAAGATATTCTATTCAAAATGGGCAACGAATTTCACCCAGTTCCAAGTCCGATTCGTAGGCAAATTTACATGTCCGGACAAATGAGGAAGCTTATCATTAGCTCCGTTCAATTCAAAGTAAATACTTTGGCAGAGCGGCATTCATTAGATGCTTTTTGTTGTCCGCACAATGAGGGAAATGTGGCAGAGAAATGTCTGCAGCATAAGCGGCATTTAAATCATAAGCGCGACACAACTATAGCATAACTATAAGATATTTATGCACTAATCGGGGTTATATAAGCCACAGATGACGATGATGTCTTATGCCGTTGTAGATACATTTGAATAAGCTATGGATCGGTAAGGCTAAAAGTTCCGCCAACACTTTCATTTCTTTAGCGATTTATAATTTTTCCATTTTCTAAGCAACTTACATTAAGCAAAGTCTATAATACTGTAGCCTCTATAAAAATCTAAATGTAAGCACTTACTCTACATAAAAACACTTGTCTTTCTAATGGAGCAGGTTGAGACCCTTAATGGCTTTAACCCGTCAAGGTCAAAAGCTAACTGGTCGGCAGCTCGTGTTGGCCAACTCAACCAGAAGTACGAGAATAACCAGAAGCAACCTTGAGGACAATATGTGGGGGAAATAGATGAAGACTACGCCAGCAAAAGAAAATAATTGCCCTAAAAGCAGGAAAAGCAAGTGCAGCAAAAGCTCAAGATAAAAAACCAGTGGAAAATCCAAGGCAAGAGACAAAGACACAAAAAGTTCCCACGCAGAAAAAATATGAAAAGTGGGGAAATAGGGGCGCGGCTAAATAATCACATAGGAAACTCATCCAATATCCAGTTCTTGGTCAGGTCTCGTCGTTGCTCAGCGAATAATTAGCCATTGAACGGAGCCGAAAGAAAGTAAAAGAAAAGCAAAGGAAAACCAAGAAAAGTGCACACACATTTTTGGAGTACGCGAGCAAACAAACAATCGAACGAACGACAAACATTTGCCGCAAGAATATTGTGGAAGACGCATTAATTGCCGACCGCAGTAGCCCCGATATCTTCGCATTTACAGATACAGATAGATATGCCTTGGAAAGTTGACAGTTTCAGTGCAGTTTTCAGTGGAAAATTGGGTGTCGGCGAGGAGCTCTGATGGATTCTGCCATCTGTGGCCGCAGCAACTTTCTAAAAAGTACTTAGCACTTTCAATTAGAATTGTACAATGTGTCTGGCGACGCCAAGAGGCCGGCTAAAAAAAAAAATATACGGCAGCGAGAATCTGGCAAACTAATTACATTTATGGCCGCGTCGGTTTTCCATTGTGAATGCATTGGGAGAGTGTGAAATATGTGTTAATTGCATGGCGGCGAATGGTCATCGTAAAATTCAAGTGTCTCTCATTAATTGCTCAATTGTAGAGAGATCCAAACAAATCTCCGGGGTCGACAGACTCGCATTTGGCCAAAAGTTGAAGTGCCACACGACACACCCATTTCATAATCTTCGGCTTGCCATTTAATGCCCAAACGAGCATTAAGCTGGAAAACCAGTTTTCAAAGAACGAAGTTCGTGGGAGTATCTTAAAGAAGTAGGTAATCGTTAAAGGATTTTATAGAGGCTGATTCAATACGATATAGCAAACTACTAAACATCCATTAGTCTTCTAATATATCTCCAAATATATTGTTTTATGTGATTGTTTGAGAAATGTATCTATTAAAAAAATCGAACATAAACTGAACAGATTTTAATTCCATTTTAATTAACAAATAAAAAAGCAATCTTCCAATTAATAAACGTCAAGATCTACTAGCTATGCTTTAAATTCAGGCAGACGAATACGAATTAAAATCAAATGAAAATGTCAGTCTTGATTTGCTGTTTTGATATGCAAATAAATCCTCCTGTTTGAAGTTTATTAAAAGATTCATTATCTTGTTGCCACACATTTTAGTTCTTTCCACAAAGAGAAAATCTGTCAGAAGATGACGGTCAGTACTCACTTTCGGTTAACAGAAAGCAGCAGAAACAGCAGATCGTGCTGTCTTTTTGAGGGCATTATGTTAGATACGATGCCCAATAGCAACTTTCATTCTGCGGAAAAACAAAAGCCGCCGCTTACAAAAGTTGCAAACAACAGAGAACAAATCACACATGCGGATTGAAATAAAGGTTACTGACATGTCAAATGAGTGTCTCTGTCTATGCCAGTAGCCTTTTTACCCATTTCCAGAATGGGCATGAGATACAGTGGTACCGACTGACGCAAAACTCCAACTGGATATTTGCGCAGAACTTCAAACACAAAGCTCGCACATTGTGATTGCGAAACGGAAGTGAGTTAGTGTGTTTTTGCCTTGTTTTATTTTGCAGTTAGTAAGTGTGTCAGCTGTAGCAAGTGCTAACTGCTTGCTCACACCCCTTCTACCCTTTTAACCGCTTTCTTATTTGGCAGTTCTGGCCAAAAGTGAATGACATTTGCACAAAATATTTGCCAGTGAGTATGGGTATGAACAGAATCAATTGATTCTACGTCCTGATGGAACACAGGGAAATCTATTATTACATATTATGAAGAAAACTACAATACACTGTGCAGAAATAGAATAACCCAAGTCATAATTAAAATTGCCTTTAAATGTTTTGTTTAAAAAATGTTATTTTCCAAAAAAATTATCTTGTTATACATGTAAATATGAATAAAATTGATATGAATACCTAATTAAACATTAAAAGTAGATTTGAATGTATATTCGTTTCTTCTTCGGTAGACCTTGGCAATTTCTACTTATGCAAATTTAGTTTCTCCATAAAGATGGAAGATTCCATGTTGAAATTGTAAGGGTGGGTCCGATGTGCAAATGAATTTGCAGTAAACAAGTAAAACTCGACAGCAAAGTTGAATCGAAATGCGAAAAAGTTGAATGCGAAGTGGGAGGACTAAACAGAGCTCCCCGGCAATTGTGTTCATTATGCAATAGAGCAAAGTGCAACAGCACCAACTCCAACAGAAACGACAACAATTGTCAACAATAATTGTCGCAAATAAACAAAAAAGTTGTCTAGAGTGGAACGTTTATCACGAATAGATGTTTGAACTTCTGTGTGGGTGTACAGTGGGCGTAGAGTCGGAAGTATGTGTGGGAGGGCGTGGTTAAATATATATTTTCAATTACTTGATGATTTCATCGAATTCCAAAATCGTGGGCAGAAAAATGTTAAAAATAGATATTAATTTGCAGTTGGGCAACAGAATACACTATACTTTCACGTATCCCAGCATCTTAAGGAAAATACGTGCAACTATTGTTATCTAAAACGAATACTAAATGGGTTATCTTAATATTAACATGTTTACATTATGATAGCAAGTAGTTAAACAGATTAGTTTGGAACGCAATCTGGTGTTTATTTGTAAAATATTTCCATCTCAAATGAAACTACATTGCGTACCAGCAAATGGTCAACAAACTGCAAGCTATAATCATTATTACCTTCTAACAAGTAAGTAGTATTAGTAGTTGGAAATCCTCTTTAACTTTCATTGTAGAAAGAGAAACCGACTGAGCAGAGACAAAAGACCCTTCAAAAACCATGTGACAGCAGTCGAAGTTCCATTATTTCGTGTTTTGATAAGCTTACACCGCGACCAACGAAAATCTCGACAATACTTTACACCTTTCACTTCCAGCGAGCAGAGTTTCTCCTACGAATTTACAACCGATTCATGATCAGCACTTCATTTGGCACCTTTCTTAGGTTCTTTCACATTTTTACTTCATTCACTGTTTTTTGCAACTTTGTTTTCGCAGTTTGTACTCGTGTTCGTTTGTAATTTATCAGTGCATAAAAATCTGGCACATTTAAATGCCATCCACTTGTTTGAAATGAAGGCTGAGAAGTCTGTGAACAAAATGCTTATTCCGAAATTCTTGCTAAATCCAGAGTGTACAATAAAATAGAACGAAATTTAACAATGATTAAGCGCCGGACACCTCAAATTGATTTATTTATTTGGAGGATTGTAGCTTTTGTTGGTCAGTCGAGAGAGAAATTTAAACAATTTAATTTTTGCAACGCAATTTGAAGCTTTATTCAGCAGTAAATAGCCAACTCATTGAGAGGAAGCTACCTATTATACTTTTTTTTTTGAATGCCAGAGCTGGCACTGCATCGATAGTTCTAACGGCACTTTCGATAGCTTTTAGCAAAGATGAGTATTCTGAACTTAATTGTGCGCAAATCCACTTTTATTCACGTCCTAGCAGTTGCAAATTAATGGGGTTTGTCAATGAGTCAATCTGTAGAATGCATTCGACGCCTTGCTCGATTGCACCTGTCGATGCGATTGGAAAACTGGAAAATGCGACTCATTCCCACTTGAGACCTGTTTGATGGCGATACTTAATTTTTGATGTACGAGTTCGTGTTCGGTATTCGGTTTCAGGTACCAGTTACAGGTAGAGCATCAGGTTCAAGTTCTGTTCTCGTGGGGAGGCACGATTTCAATGTCAATATTTACACGACAATCGCACCGATAAACATGAAAAGTTAGCATCATCGTCGTCGTTCATTGCTGTTTTAATTGCTCGGCAGCTTCTTCCTAGTTTGGCCGGTGCAGAAAATATGCATAAAAGAAAGTTTATCTCTTAGGCCAAATCAAATTAAAACACTCATGACATATTCAAATTATTCACGCAGCCGGGCCGAAAAAGGAGCGTCATCAAAAATAACGAGAGAGTGAAAAATCGAGCAGATGCAGTGTGGGGTGGGTGGGGAGGTTGGTGTGAAAACTCAGGAGAAGAGAGTCAAGGTCAGATCGAGGAATCGATAAAAGTTTGTCGCCACCAGGCTCGGAAAAACGGAAAGCGAATAAGGACACATTGAGGTCACTGATTATGGTTATTGTTGATGGCGGCGCAAAGCTACGCATATAAATTAACTGACATTGCTCTAGATATAAGCAATGCACAGCGAAATATGTATTATACAATCTTATTTTAACACTGGTTATGAAATTTTAAGATCAATAATACCCTAGACATTTTTTTAGTAGTCCCATGGCCTTTCAAAAGTTTATTATATACTCGCATTATAAAAGCAAAAGAAAGGCTTCCCGTTAGTAAGTGCCAATAAAATCACTTGCTATGTTTTCAGTGTAATATATTTTTACCGCAATGGAGGGGCTACGCTGATAGCGGCCAGTGCAGTTCATCTAAAATGATATAGAAAAAGAAGGGGGAAATGTTTGGGTCAGTATTACAAGCTCTGTTATTAATAGCCAAAGGTTGATCGGATGGGGGAATGGTTAGATGACCATGATATGTTGAGCACGCCCGCCAAACAAACTGAATCGGAGCAGAGTGGCGGTCATTAAATCGCAGACAACTCACGTCAACTCGGGGAAAAGCTCAAACAAAAAATAAAAGTTGCGAAACGATATTTCCGGCGGGGGATGGGAAAAAAGCGGTGACCGACACTCAGAATAGAATCACGGAATACATAAAATAAACAATAAAGAGGAGATGCGCAAAAAGAGCAAGCTACTAACAATAAAATCACAACAAAATATATAATATACCTATGTAGGATACGAATACGCCATGACCTGGAATTCAACATTTATAATGAATGTGTTTAAAAACATTTATCGCAAAAGCAACCCAATAGGCTTAAGTATTTAAACATATTAATAAAGAACATTCCAATTAAATAAAACTTAAAATATATATTGTTAAATATTCTAAAAAAATACTAATTTGGTTTAGTTGGTATGGATTTTCAGTCTTCTTTTGTCCAAAACTATAATATTTAATTAAACAAGTTAAGTACTTTGCATACCCCACCTTTCAAAAAGTTAATAGGTAATCAGTAGGAAAGTGCGAGCAGTTGAGCCATGACCACTTTACCTACTCCACTTCCGACTACAAATTTTCCTCTTACCCTTTTTTGGACACTTTGAACGTGCAGCTTTCAAAAGCAATAAAAAACACTAAAAAGTGGAAGTTCCCAGAAGGTTTAAGCAATTAAAAAAACATATGGTATTATACTAAATGGGTACATTAATTACATGGAGAAGTATTAATCCGCGTAATAATGGATTTAAACTGTAGATTCTCCTACATCTCAACTACAGGAAATTTTGAGCATGTTTTGATTTAGGTTCGTTTTCTTCGACTTATAAGGAACCTCTTCAGTTTATTGTTTTTTTTTTATAGTAGTGCTTCGCGTAGTTTGGAGATGAGGTCATGACCAAAAAGGTAAATGGTGCCTTGATATTCCCGAAATGGAACAAATAAAAAGTCAAATTCATTCTCATAAATCATACGGAATTTTTTGTAGGATCAAATTGTGCGAAAATCGTGATAGAGAACTCAAGTATTTCAGTTGTAATTAAAAACCGGATAAAAAATAAAATATCAAGGCTATTAGGTTTTTTTTCTTAAATCTTTCTAATGATTTATAATTTTGAAAAAGTTTGCTGCAACATGTATAAATTATATACACTTTAATACACTTTAAAGTCGCAATTCGCTGACGTCAAGACATTCCAGCTTATCCAGACCTTTTAAATTATATGAGACCCCAACAATTTTAACCGAAACCACACATTTCATATTTGCTCTGATATCGGATAACATGTGCGCAGCAATAAGTTAACAAGTATTTAAACAAACAAGGCGGAAACACATAAACAAAATTCCATAAGTATGTATAAGTAGCTAGCCATAAAAATTAACCCAAACTCAATGTAACTTATGCTTATGGTTAAGTAATGAAATGATGTTTTTGGAAATGGAACTCCATTATTTTGACCCGGTGAACTATAAAAAACTTGACTTGAAATATTTAATTAGTGCGTTTGGAGGGGAGGCCTTTTCCATTTGGGATGTGCAAAACCCCATGACAGGTGGAAAATGAGGAGTACGACTCATTGCAGCCCACTCAACCGACGAGCCACTCTTCTTTTTATTGGCGTGGAGCTATCTATCTGTCGACAGTTGCTTATTATGGTTTGATTGCCTGTCGGCCTGTTGATTGCAGCTGTAAGTCGGCAATTGCTTATCAATTTGGCTTCGACTCTCACTCTACGCACTAATTTAATTAGGAGTCCGCGGAGGAGAATGAGAACCACAAACACACACACACTCTGTAATTGACATTGGAAGCGCGGCTAATGGCACCCTAATATGATTTTCGTTTGGGACCGTAATAATGCAATTAGTAAGTACTATCGTAAGGGGGGGGATGGGTAGGAACATATAGCTGTTGATGCGCAACACGTGGGTGATGCCCCCACAAAATGAAGTCACACCTAATGCTCAAGCTGGTCTTAGTTATGCCCGAAAGTACAGATAGGCCTCGATAGATTAAATTCTTAATCTAATAGAAAGTCATGTTAAGTAAAGAAATATTATATTATTAAGTCTAAGAGATCTTTTATAGACTACAGTTTTCAGCGCAAGCTAAGACGCAGCTTCCTTAGGGAATTACCACTGTGTTCGTTCTACAGCGAACATCATTATCGTTCAACATGAATATAAACAAACAAAAGTAGAAGCTGCGGCGGAATTTACAAATCTCACGGCCTTGACGGATTCTTCGCTCTTGGGGCCTCTCTTCTACAATCTTTGGAAACAGAAATCGAGTCTTTTGAGTCTCTCTTCTCCAACAACAACGAATAGAAAAACGATGAGATAAAGAACAAGTTTTCCCTTTCCTTAGCACATTTCCAATGTTGACTTTTCTTATGCAACCACTGATGGGTGTATGGAAACTCTTTGCCTTATAAAACATTATGATCTCGATGATGTGTGCTAAGTGAAAAGAAAACATTATCAAAACTCACAGCATTTGGACATGTGCCAAGCGAAATGAAAACATGACCATGTCTACAAGTGTGTTCGAAAAAATATATAAACCTATTTTAAATAAATGCTAATATAAAGCCAATAAAAGGAAATTAACTTAAACACAAGTGCAAGAACACTGACATTTTAAAAATTGAAGTAAAGGAAAAACTAGTGTCAAAGTTTTAACTATTTGTAAGCCCACATATTTTATAATTTGTCAAAGGGCATTACATAATTTTAATAATATTACTATTTTGACCACGGCTGTGTGTTTGTAAATGTGTTGCAATGTAGGAAAATGTGCGTTTCTGAGTGGGAAATTCTGTCGCATACAGCCAACACACAAAGCCATTTGCATTCCGACAAATTCTATATAATTTATCTTTTATTTATAATGATATACACATGTTTACATATACATATATGTACATACATATATAGTGAGGTAAACAAAACAAAAGGTGACATGCATTACTGGAGACACACCCACACTAGCATATACACATGTACGGAAAACAAAAACTGCACTTCTGAAAGTCAAAAATAGTCTAGGGGGAGTGAGTGAGATGGCAATAAGCAGGTGTAATAAGGGAATTTCTGAACTTACCAAAACCGCGCTCTCTCGCACCAGCTGAGAGACATTCTCTCTCATTTGCACCGCTGAGCCGAGCTTATTTAAGCCGCGCGTAAACTTTCGCTCCATCCTGCTCGCTCTCTTCCTTGCTCTCTTTCAGGGATCAAACAAACAAGTTGTTGTTTTTGTCGCACGGCCACTGTTTCTCTCCGCTCTGTTGCTTTTGTTGTTGTTGTGCAGAAACCGGCGGAAATTCAAAAATAGAGAGACACACACACGCACGCACACCCGCACAGGCAGCCAGGATGCGCTGCCGACTGCGCAGTCGACGTCGCTGCCAGCGATGACTAATACGTTATCCTTGCTCTGTCCACTTTTTCTTCACTTTATTCTCCCCTCTCTTTTTGAAAATTCAAAAGTGCATTAGGGCAATACTATAATTTGTCGTGAAAAGGATTCATCTGCGAAATTCTTAATATCCATGTTATACACAAAACACTAATACACGCACGCTGTAATTCCCACGCTCCTTTCGGCAAAAATGAGGGGGGTCTTGGCGAAAAAACACAAACACCCACGGCAAATATTTTTAGCAGCCTCAGGCTTCTAGCATCCCGATTAAGAATATAAACAATATATTTTAACGAGCTACACACAGCTGTTTACACATTTTTATTATCTGGTTGATTACTCGCAATTTACGTGCGTTTGGCGTTTAAGGTGTTTGTGCGTTTGCAGCGGCGATTTGAACGAACCGTATTGGCGTGGAGTTTGTCTTTTCGAATTGCCGCTAACAGAGCGCTGAGCTCCTCACGCGAACGAGATCCACCGACTTTTGGGGAACGCAATTTGTTGGGGCAACAATAACATGAAGCAGCACAATTCACTAAAAAATACTTGCAAGTGTGACAAAATACCGCCATCAGAGAAACTACCCTCGGGTTGGGGAAAATGATTGAGTTAGCAGGGGCTCGAACCAGTTTCTTTCAGTAACGAGGCTATGTTAAGTTAGTGTAAAAAAGTGTGGCCAGGCAGCACAAAACTGTTATTTTCGAAAAAGTGATGTCCTGAATTTTTCCCGATACGCATTCAGATATTTAAACATAGAAATTGGAGACTTCCAAATCCTTTTTTAATGCATTTATTTTACTCGAACTCGATTATTCAAAACTTATAGATACAAGTGTGTGATTCCAGGTAACTTTATCGGCGTGTCCAGGCGGTGGGGCTGTATCAATGGTTATAAGAGTCCATGTTTCTTGGCCTCGCCCTTGAAGCAAGCGCCGTAGGCTTCGGCGGCCTCGCAGTGATCATCCGGCACAGTGATGGCAGCACAGGTGTCACCGATCTCCAGAGCAATCTTTAGCTTGGCCGGATCGTTGCCCGTGTACTGCTTGGCCTTCTCGCGACCTGCCTCCGTGTCCAGTTTGCCGTTGGCGCCCAGCACTCCGAAACTTTTCATCACGCAGGCGCGCAGGCACTTGCCGGCATATGTGCTGGCTGGCTGCTTCTTGACCAATTCCTGCAGATCGGCATCGCTGGCGCCCACCTCCGGAATGCAGCCCTCGGCTGTCTCCATCAGCTTGGCCAGGGCTTCCTTCTCGTCAAAGGCTCGCACCAGTGCGGCGCCGAGGAGGACGATTGCCACCAGAATGATTGGAGTAGACTGCATGATGCTAGGTCGATGTATCTGAACTGAATTTGTCTCGGCTGATGGGGACTCAGGCTTTTATAGCTAAATCGGTGACTCGCTCGGCTGTGAAATAATATAGTACACCGTTTAACAATCTTTACAATGGTCGCTTAATTGGCCGCATCGCGATCGTTATTAGGGGTTTTCAGCTAATGGATCAGCTAACAAAATGTGGCCGGTCGACCAATAAGTGCTGACCGCCCCCATAAGACACGCACGTCCCCAGAAAAGGTCGGAGTGATTAAAAAAGTGTCCCAACGCCATGTCAACATGACTGGCTTTTGTGCTTCGTTACGCATAATTCATAGGTATCAAAAGTGTCTATCAGATGTGCAATCCTGAAGACATCGAGAGCAAAAGGAAGAAGAATGTACAAGCCAAAATTTCAGACCATTAAAAGAAGACGTAATGTAAAGATCAACTGTTCTGATCGAGCGTAAAATTATTTTTCCCATTGAAAATCCATTTAAGACACAATATTATGTATATATTCCATATATTTTGCATATATTTGTTGGTTTTTTATACTTTACACAATAAAAATGATAATGCATCTCAACAAAAACAATTATTCGCGGTACTTATCGGATAGATTTCAAAGATTTTGGAATTCATTTCCCAAATACTACTTGATTGGTTTTAATTTGCGTGGCTTTCATTTGTCGGTTATTGGTATTTCAGTAATCGATTAGAAAATAAAATAGTCATAATTAATTTCGACAGATCCGTATGTGGATCGAGAATTATACATCGCTCCTACACATATATACATTGAATGCGGCATGCAAATTCTATTCGTGAGTCATCAATTCATTGATGTTGTGGTTTCTGCGTTTGGTTAAACTTAAGTCATAATTAATTAACATACAGTTTAGGTAAAAGTATTTAAAGCAACTTAAACTTAAGGTTAAGAGTTCCCTCTCTTTCTTGTTTATTTCGCAGAGTGATTTTTGTAAAGTGTTTAAATGTAAAATCATATATCGATCATAATTTAGTTATCTTCCATTATGGGTATGAAAGTCACAGTAGCAGTCACGGCAACAGTAACAGTTTACGAGTGCGATTAACGAACGAGTAACGGTTTTGTAAACCTCAAAACTTTGCTACATTGGTTTTTGTTTCATTTGTGATTATTATCATAATATATCGATATCGATCTCTGTGTGATGCATTGTGATTGATCGCTTTCTACTTAGGTTAAAGTTGGGATGGGTTCTGGAATTGGTTTGGGGATTATGAAGTACGGTTAGGGGATTTATTCTTGCGTTAAATATGCTTAAAGACTTATATTATATATTTGGTGTACTTTTTTGAGTTTTGTGTTCTGTTTTCATTTGCTGTTTTATCGCTTTGTTTAGTTTAGTTTGTAACTGTTTGTATGTAGTTTATATAATAACTTGTCCATGGGCATGCCTGCTGCTACCTGTCCGATCTGCGGGGATCTACATCTACAGAAAAGTAAACTAAATATAATACAGTTTTTGTTTTGTTTTTGTTTGGGGGTCTTGGGGTTTTGAGGGCTACGCCAACTGTCTGCTATTCAACTCTCCAAACGACTCTGCGATCCCTTTCTCCAAAGTGTTATACACGGCACAGTGGTTACTCCTTTTCCTGCCTTCCTGCCTCATCCATTGGGTTATCAAAGGTTTGCGTTTTACGCTTAGATGGGCGATATGGAGAGTGGTGCTGAAGCTGTATCGGGCATGTATTCCTTGAGGAGATCCCGCAGTCGCAGGATCTCTCTGCCTGCCGCCGATAGATCGCCTTGAAGGGAAAGTTCCCGCTCCCGAAGTCGCTTGATGTCGCGCTGACAGGTCTGCAAAAATAAATATACAATTAGTACAACTCGTGATGGGACTATGTAATTTAATTTAGTTTCGCTTATGTTTGAATACCTACCACATTCTGTCTGAGTAGATCCAGCTTGTCGCACTTCAATCGTGTGACCTCCTGGCGCAGATTCTCGATCTTCACGATCGTCTCGTTGCTGGGGGAACTACCCATTATGGTGGACTGGACTCCATCTAAGCACAGGGAGCACGCCTTGGTGGTGGCCTCTGCCGAACTCATGCTTTCTAGCCCAGTATCACTGTCAATGTAGGTGGCTCCGCCGTCCAAGTGCGCCATCATTGGATCGAGATCCACGCTATTCAGACTGGAATCATCGCTCGTTTCCGACATGGTGGCCACTGCGACCACTCCGTTTTGGGCGGCACTGACAGCCGCTGCTACCACGCCCCCGCCGGTTCCATTTTGGGGGAGGTGTCCACCGATTGAATTGGTATTGTTGTTGTTCGCCTGGCGAGAGGTAATGTCAGGGGAGGAGGAAGTGGACTCGTTCGATGACTTCGACTTGGATGAGGACTTGGAGGCCGTGCGACTGCAGGTCTGTGGGAAAAGAAAGAAATTAGCTTCCATTATCAAATTATTGCAATCAAGACTTACATTTAGATTGGGTGTCTGCATTTCGGGATGGGTCTCCTTCTTGGAATTCAATGTGCCCAGCTTGGTGTTCACACTGAATTTATCCGTTTGTCCAGGTCCATGACCATTTCCGGTGTCCACGCTCTGTGAGCGCACCCTCATGATTAAAGCCTTCTTCACCGTATCGATAAAGCGGGAGCCGGCATTGCCGCTACCACTTTCTGCTTTCGGGGTCTCGGGTGTAGGACTTCCTGCCGACGTCTGAGTAAGATCGGTTCCCAGAAAGTCGCGAGTCTTCTCCCGCAGTTCCTCGCATAAATTCTGGAGCAGAGAGGTCCTAGTGCGCTGTTCCAACTTTGCAAACTTCTCAGCTTTGTAGCACGCGTTCTCAGCGTTGATCAGCTTGGTCAAGATGAACTCCTTGAACTCCTGTCCCTTGCGGAAAACTGCGGGATTCGGCAGAGTGGGGCCGAAGAAGGGAACATCATCCCTGGCGGTAACGCTGACCTTGTACCGGGTATGTGGTGTGTTCGGCTCAATGGGCTGGACCACGATGAAAGCGTGCAGAAAGTGACTGGCGATCATGTCAGGTGAGAATGGAGTGTTGGTCTCCTGGAAAACGATGGCCACGATGTCATTGCCAATGTGTCGCTTCCTCTGGAGCTGCTGTGGATCGCCCTCGGTGTGTGGCAATAGAGTGGATACATGGAACATGATCTCTCGCTCCTTGAAGACCTCATAGACAGCTGTGTCGCCCGTGTGACCATTCTGAATGTCAAGCCCACCCCTGTAGCCCTTGTGATCCTTCAGACGTATCCTTTGACCCAAGACATCCAAGAACTCGTCGAAAGCTGGTGATGTCTGCTGGTTACCGAAGAGTTCCTCCTCGGTGGTCTGTCCATATCTTTGGTAGAGAACTCCAAACTTGAAGTGCGAAACGAGAACATGCTCGTCGTATACACTGATGAGTTGTGAGGCCTTGGGGCACAAAATCGGCATGAAATGCTCGACCGTTATATTTTCGTTCAGTGTATGCGCCATTTTCGCCGGACTTGGCTGTGGTAATAGGCATGAAACCGGAAGAAGCTCATGCATCGTACCAGTTCTCAATCTCATCAGTATTCGCATGTGCTCCTGGTTGGCTACATTTTCCGTTTTAATAGAAAGCAAAATCGGTCCCAACTGCTCATCCACTCCAATCAAATTCGAGTGCTCCCTAGCGGCATAGAATCTCCTGTAGCACTTGGCCGTATCGTCCGTCTCGAACTTGGCCATCCAGGTGGTCTGTGGGAGCAGAGGATTTCCTCTCGCATCGTAGCCGCACTCATGCTCGGTGCCATCCATCCAGTAACCACCGTGCAGTGGCAGCAAGATCATGGGGTACGGTGCCGGTTTGGCCAGCGCCTCCTCAAGCAATCTCTGCGAGGCGGGAATGGCCGAAACGATCGATGAGTTGGAGCTCACCGACGACTGAGATTGGTAGTGGTGTCCGTTGGACAGCAGCTGGCATCCGGAGGCGCTGACCACCCCACTTAGTTGCGGGGAGGCGGGCGTCGAGCTGCAGGCGGAGCCCGAGACTGTGGAGCTGCTCGAGTGGTTCATCGAGTGGCGCAGTGTTGCCCGCGATCCCGAGTGCTGCAGGCCACCGTTGTGAGGATGGGAGTGGCTGTCGTGGGGTGAGTGTGGTTGGGGCACGCGCTCCTCACTCGCATTACTGCCGCGATGGTGGTTCTGTAAGTGGAAAAGAAATCGATTATAAATAAGTTTAATTCGTTAAACGATTTTTCAATCAAACTTGAATTGCTGGAGGGAAAACCGTCAGGATACTATAAATTTGGTATTTAATATCAGTGTATATTTTTCCATATACACAAATTGAATGTCACAGACAGCCCCAAGAAACTACCTTTCAAAAGTCCCAATCTTATACCTCCATAAATGCAAGTATTGCAGACAATGCCGCCTAATCCTTGGCGGAAATAAAAATAATTTTCCCTAGCCATTCTCTGCGAGTACGAAACTCGGGCTTGATTGTTTAGCGGGATAGTGTGTCAGAGATCCATGTGTGGCACTCTGCACACAACTGGGGCCTGATTATGTGTGAGTGGGTGCCACAGTGGAGCCTCCCACACGCCGACGGGCGGAATTAGAGGCTCTGCAGCACTGCTGCATTATAATTTCATGCAATTATCGTCAGTGAAACCCGCCCGCAGCCCGCGCCCCAGCTTCATATGCAAATGGGGCGGCCTCGAGCCATGTGGATGGATTGGATAATGGCAGAGTGGTGCAGGGTGGTGCAGTTGGTTCGCCGGAGTGGTGCAGAGACTGTCGATGGCTTTGCAATTTGGTTGGCACAAACTATTTGCAAAGGCACCAAACAAATATGGTATGGCAGTGGGTGGAAGAGGCGTGGTCGTGGATTACGTGATGGATTTGCAGAGAGGGAAACTTCCACTTCCAATAGCTTTGAATTTTTGATAACATTAAGCCAACATTTTCATTTGACATGAACGAGGCTCCTGCTCCCATTTCCTTTACAATTCCTGGCGCCACTCGAAGCTTTTGTCTGGTCGACCCCCTTTTGACCCCAACCCCTCTTGCCTCTTAACCCGATGCCTCCTAAACAAGCAAGCATATTAAAAAGTTTTCTTTTATTTGCAAACAGTTTTTCCGTTTCTGGGATTCTTTTGTTGCACTTTGGGGCGCTGGCCTGCAGCCAAATGTGGCACGTACCCAAGGGGTTAAAGGGAGCGGGCTAGGGTTCATCGATAGTTCGTGCCTTGATTTAATAGTCTGCCTGCTGCCAATTGCAACTGCAGCTGATGGCTGGAAATAATGAGCCAAAGGAAGTAGGAAAAAGGCAGGCAGTCGAGGTACCCACTTGATAGATGGAAATAATGAGCCGAGAAAGGATGGGAAATGCAAATGCAACTAAAAAAAAGAAATACCGTTTGGCAAGCACTGTGGGGTCACCGCCTCTCACTTCTGCAATCGATTGAAGGTTCGCGTTGTGTGCCATTCAAGCCGAGTTTCCAGCCAGTTGACTGCACCGCTAATGAATTGCATTGTCAGTCATTTGGGTGCATATCCAATGGATTTTGACATCCATCGCTCTAGCATTCATTTGTTTGTATCTGTATCTGTTGGTATCTGTATCGTGTGAACCGAACTATGGTCTAAAACAAAATATGCAAATGCAGTTTCCTACTGTAACTCCCTCTTTGCAGGCAAACAAAACGAATGTGGCAATTGAGGAAAATTAATAAATTTTGTTGTAACCCTAGACGTTCATTTGGTCGCGGGGCGGGGAATTAAATGGGAACTGGAGCTATGGGACTGTTGCAGATATTGCTTATAGAGTCGGTCACGTCACACGCTTAGTTGGCTTCATTTGCTAAGGGCGGTTGGCCTTTTAATGTTTGCCTAAATGGGAAATGGGAAAACTGGTAAATGGCTGAGGAGGGGGAACCCTCATCCCCAAAAATAGATAGTTAGTTGGATAAGCTGTCTGTGGTTGGGTAAACAAAAGAAGTCAGCGGACAAGTGACTCATCTAATAAGGAATATTGTAGTCTTTTCCTTCAGTTAATTTGTGAAGATTTCCACTTTGGCAATTGGTTTTGGTTTCAGTTTGGCTTGTTTTATGAGATCTAATTAGGAAACCATTTGTGCGGAGGCTGCTGGAGAAGTATTAAGCACAAGCAGACAACTACACAAACCGGAAAATGCCAAAGTTAAATGTAATAAAGTGGAAAGCATGACGAATGTAGAACTTGAGCAGAACAAGAAACTCGCTTCTGACAAATGATCATTCCGCTTCACGCCGAACAATAATGACAATCATAACGCCGATGATGATGTTTATGTGCCGATTCCGAGGAACTTAAGCGGATTACATACAGCCAGTTCGAGTACACGAGCCACAAGATGTGGAAAAGTGTTACGAGCTCGAAGCAGAAAAGAACATATAGAACACTGAACACCGAACAGAAATGGAACCAAAGGGGGGGGAACTGAAGGAGGAACTACAGCCATATGGCAAACCGAAGAGGGGCACGAACTGCACAGAGAATTAAAGTTATGTCAAATGATGTTATATCTGGACTTCATCTCTAAAGGCTAACAAGTTTGTTATTAGCCAAAAGAAATGATTCAACTCAGTGGTCGATTCTTGAATTTCCTTCTTCAGACATCGACATTGAACTAAACAATTTTTCTCACTGTCGAGTGCCATCATTTCGAGGTTAATGGGGTAGTGGCATGTGAAGAGGGACTTGCAACGAGTGGAAAGGGCAGCCCCTGGCAAAGTCATCTCCTGCCTTGAACAAGCGATTTGCATAAGGCGAAGGGCAGCAGTTCCTCTTTTGGACACCTCCATATGTGCAAAAAATCCTGCGACGTAGCCAGAGTAAACAAGGCTTGCTTGTTGTTTTTATTGTTGCCGCTCAAGTGCAGGCGGGCGTCATTAAAAATGTGCATTTTGCATTCAACGCCCTCGTATTTCTCGCTTTTCTCACACCCTAAAAACGACAAAAAATGAAAACAAAATTTAACAAAAGCACAGGAAGCAGGCCCCCAAAAGAGGGTTAAAAAACACGAGGCGTTGGGAAGAAGAAGGGGCTGTCTATCATTCGCTTCAGTGCTTTCCAAACTGTTAATATTGTAATATTATTTCTGTTTTAGCCTTTGTGAATATCTTATGCAGTTCACATTGCCTAGCTCAGAAAGTGTCACACATACGAGCTACCCAACTGATTGATATATGTATGCTGTCTACGCACGTGAGACAAATGTCGGGAGAGCAGGAGATATATGTGTATGCGGCGACAAATCCCAATCCCCCAGTGCGACCCACTCCCCACATGATTTATTCGAGTCTCCAAAGGGGGCGATGCAAAAACACAAGCCAAACTCGAGATTGAAGTGCTTAAATCAAAATCGCATAAATCACAAATGTCACAAGTCAAGAGTGCGTGTAAAACTGTGCATGGGGTAAGGCAAGGACTCGAGACTTTGAGTTTAGACAGTTTATGACATTAAGATCGCAAAGAATTTGCAGCTAGTCATTTTTACAACAGTAGTAAGCACTAAGATCACATGCTTTTATATTCTTCTAGCAGAACTTTAACAATACCGCTATATCATAAAGACAAAAACACCTAATGGGTTCAGCTTCAGCTGCGACGCACTTTAGAAGCCATTGAAAGTCGATCTTTCAACTTGGGATTCTCCACACGTATGAGTGATTCGAGCTCATCGTGAGCACGATTGTTCTGTTTGAAACGCTTTCACAAACTTAATTAACATACACACATATTCTTTCTTATCGCTCAACAGTGAGCAGAACAAAATGTTAAAATGGATATGAAAAGACTTCACATATCATAAAATGAAATATAACGTTCGTAGAAGTTTATAGACTGCAATCGGAATGAGATCATGTCGCGAGTTTGCAAGAAGTGTATAAAAAGTGAGCTCACACACGGTTTGGGGGCGTTTTTGTTTGGCCAAAATCGCATTTGTTCAACTGGTTCATTGATATTCGTGTTTTGTTCAACGATTATTGAACACCAAACACGGCCTAAAAAGGCAATCACTGAATGTTGTGGCTACAGTTTGGCGACATTTTCATTAGCGGAACAAAGCAAAAACGTAAACATTTTATGGCAGAAAGCGAAAGGCAGCCAAAAATGGATTCAAGATTGCCATAAATTATGCAAGCTACCTGATTGATTTTTAAGATCCACTAATTAATATAAAATACCAAACATTATTTGCGGTTTCGGTGGCGGCTTAAAAATAGATTTTTAATTGCAGCTCACAGCTGGAAGCCGCACTTCGCAGTTCGGATTCGAGTTGCATGTGAAGTCACGGTGTGTGTGACCCAATTTGTGCGCAGTGAACCCAACACCCGTTTCGAATATGCCCCTTTTGCCAGTACCCATGCAGCATAAAATTAGCTGCGACAATTCCAAGGCAGAATCAAGAGGACCGAGAAGCCAGAGCCAGAGTCAAAGCTAAAGCCATTCCATTCCCACACGCCCACGGGAAGCAATTTCCCTCGATCTGAGGTAACTCGAAAGGTATGAGGAGCATGACTCCATGTCACGGCTTTATGAGCAGCGAAAAAGATGGGGGGAAGTTGTAAGGGGTTGGCGTAATAAGATATTCTGCGATTCACACAAACTAAGTTAAAGCCGTACTGAAAATGATTGTGGGTGTCATCAAGTGATTTTTGGGCGGGGCTAATAAGCAAGAAGACAACGCTATTCAACTCGAAGTCTTTGTGAAGATATTAGTACTTTTCTAAATTTTTTTCTGGTCTTCAATTAAATTATCCGTAATAACTACTCTCAATTTAATAATATATATTTTCTCTAGTTTCACTAATCACTTGCCCTCGACTGTACAGTGGCTCTCAAACAGTTTGCAGTGCCTTCCTACGACTTTCGTGAGCTTGCCCAACCTTCTTCTCCCTATTTAACCCTTTCGCGCTTGCGCATTGAAGCTGCTCCGTTTCCACTCGAATGCCCAAGACTTTGTGTAACTTTGCACATTTAAATTACAAACAGCTGACAAAAGTTTTGCCGCCAGACCAAATCCCGAGACCAAGATGGCCAAGCCACTGTTCATAAGAAAAAGTGCTCCCCCTGTTTTTATTATTTTCCTCCGCTTGGCTAGCTTTTCTCATAAAATAATTGCTCGTGTGATCGAGACTCGTTGCCTTTCAACTTGAGTTACCAACTCCTCCCCGTGGAGACTTGTGAAGTCAACGATGAGGAGTTCTTTTGTCTCACGAGAATTTTGGCAGTCAAGCGTGAAACATGAAAGAATATGTACAAACTGATGATGTTCTTGGCGAACCCTTCCTAGAATCTTCTGAAATGCTATAAATTACCAGGCCCCAAAGTTGTGTACTCCCATTTGGCTTCCTAGGAAGTTTTCTGCATGTTTTCAGGCAGTTGTCAAAGCTTCAAAAAGGAAACACGATATGAACGTTTCCTGCCCGTAATTAGTGTGAAAATGTGTGTTATCCAAGCCGTAGGTAAACTCAGTTCCCTGCCTCATATCAAATATTGATTAAACAAGCCTAAAGTGGAGCATAACCCAGCCGTATATAACGCATTGTTTACTTGGCCAAAACATGCGACCAACAAGGTTAACAAATTGAACGTGCATATTGAATTTGTGAAGGCAGTTTCGATTGGTTGTGGTTCAAAATGTCAGCTTCAGTTGCAAAATGACTGGGAAAAAAAGAGAGAAAAGGCTTGGAACTTTCGAGCAAGTGGAATGGCTCTTCATTCGGAAAACGAAAGGGGAGGGCTGTCAATTTAACCAGGGCTCAGAAAAAGTTTTTAATAGTTAGTCCAGCATGAAGCCTGAATATAAATATAGCTCTTAAAACTTTTTAATTTGGGTAATTTTGTAAAACAGATGCCTAGATATCTAGGTTTATCCACTCTCGTCGTACTTTTGGTGTATTTGTCAGCGGGTTTCTAGATGATTTATGGCAGTGGATCTGACATTTCTCTGCTTGATTTTTGCTCGAAAAAAGTTGCCTGACCACCAAAGCCGATGCGTTGGCGTTTTTTTGGCATCGGCAACATTCACTTTTTACTTGACATATCTGTATCTACATATGCATATATATCTTTGTTTTTTATTTCGTTTTTTGGGAGGGTAATGCTGCCCAAAAACTGGGTCAACGCATGTCGCCAGCGCGATTTAACACTCGCTCATCGTTAATCTTCATTCATTTGCATGCGCTGCACTGCATTCGTTGTTCATTATTCATTATTTGGGGCTTGCAGCCTGGCTCTCAAACTGTAGTTGCATCCAATAAGTGGCAATTGCCGCAAATTGCTTCCTCAGCTGCTGTTGCTTATTTATAGCAAATCTTTTGACGCCAAGTGAGTGCCCACAAGTGCATTTACCAACCCCTTCGACCTCTCGCCATCCACCGCTTATGAGTCCAATCCCATTTGCCGCCCGTCTGCAAACATTCGTTGACTTATTTATGATCGCACACGAGACTCGAATCGTCGGCGTTTTCTTTCTCTTTTTTGGATGAAAATTAAACAGCAGACGCCAGATGGAAATCAGCGAAAGGCCCATAAAACTATTCTCAGTACCCGACTCCGTTGATTGTTTACCCCGAAAGAGTCAAAGCGACTTAATGGCTGACTAAGGAGTAATGGAAAAGCCTGAATCATCTGTGTTTTCCATTGCAGCATCAGCCATCTTCAGATTGCAATTGCAGATGAACATTTTAATGAGCAGTTTTCCAACATATACAAATTTGAAGTTTGAAGAGTTAAGAAATAGTTGCATCTTAAATACAGCCAAGTAGTAATGTTCAAAAAACAAGTTTTCAATCGAGTCTCGAATACCCGAATAATTGCATCATTCACTGAAGTAGTTATAATAAGTATAATTAAAATATTAATACAAGAATAAATATATTTCATGCAACTGCCAGATTTATCTGAACTCCCTTGATTTCTTTATGCTCATCGCCAATTCAATCAGCTTACTTTTTTGTTTTACAACGTGTCTGGCATAACTCACAAGTCGAAAACAAAACTCCAACTGCAGTCTGGCATATAAATCAATAAATTAGCAGTCCATAAACTTAATAAGCCAGATAAATAACAAAACCATTGCCACAACAAAAGTTGAGCACGCAATGCAGCCGAAATTTATATCAAAAATTAAATATAAATGTGTGAAAGGAGCGAAGGAGACGAGGCAATCCACTTTTGTAATCAATCATTGACATCCTGCAGAGTGCATTTCGTAGTTGGAGAATCATTGGCCAATTGCATGTTGGGCGCCAATTAAAAAAAATTCCGAAATGGCCAACGGCGGCTAGAAAACAACAACGCCAACAATGGGGAGTCATGCAAGCGGCTAAATTGGCCGCAAAGTGAAATTCAAAACAAAAAATAAAAGCCAGGCCTAAAATTCAAAGTTGAGCAATGATCAGTAACAATAGAGAAAAAAAAACAGCGAGCAGTGACCATTGGTCAGCAGATTCGAGTGAAGCCAAAGAGTTGGCCAAATCCAAAACCAAATCCACATCCAAGTCCCATGTACATGTGCAATGCATTTAACACTTTCAACACAGCCACAATCGCTTTGGTGATTCATTCGGCGTCAGGTTTTTGTTTATGCTTTGTTTATTTATTTACTCTTTTTTATTTTTGGGTGCGTTACAGTTTGTCAGCCACTGTGAAACTTTCTTTTTACCAAATATTTATGAAGAAATTCACACAGCGAGAAAAACAGACAGATACAGATAATAAAAACAAGTGTGGGGGGCGGGCTAGCCGAACGCTCGTTTGTGGGCGTGTTAACCACTTTTAGAGCCCTTTCCCAGCTCATTGCCCGGGGGCAACGGATTTCGGTCTCTGCCTAATGAATTTATCTTTTCCTCTTTATTTTTTAACACACCACATTGCGAGCAATTTCATTTAGAAACTTTCTTTCCCAGCAACATCATCATCAGGCAGACAAAAAACCGGAACAAAATCTCGGAATTATCTTGAGGGCATATCAACAATTTGTTTGGCTGGTATGTCTCCAGCGAATGCTTTTTATTGTTATTATTATTTCATTATTATTTAGTTTTGAGTTTTTCTCAAGTTTGACACGAACGCGACGCTGTCTAAAACCTTGGCTAAGTCTTTGGGTTATTTGTTTCTTTCCCGTCTTAGCCGAATTTGAATTGATTTGGTTTCTTTGTTTTGCCCGGCCAAAAAGAATCAGAAAGCAACGAGTCTCTACGCCTGAAATTCAATTAACAAAAGCCATAAAAAAGTGTCGGAAAAACAAATGAGATTTAATTATTAATTGAACCAGAGTCAAGGTTTCTCTGCGCCGAGTAATTTACATACAGAGGCATCGAAACATATGAATATCTATCTAGCTTTTGTTTATAAGGCGAATGAGGCCAAGTGGGCTGATCCGTCAGATGATTATGGTTTTTGGCAGCAAATCAATCTGAGGCGTGTGGACAAGAAGTGCGGGTGTCTGATGGCAAATGGTGATTTTTAGTTGGGGGAAATGCTCTTGAGAGTTGTGTAAACAAAAGAACAAGGTTGCGGATATGTTGGGGATATTTTTGAAACTGAAGAGGACCATGATATCTCATTCAACTTTGAAGTTCTCCAAATGCGGTCACCCCTTATCAATTTGATGTTTGCTTGTGGATTTCCAATAAAATAATATTTCATAAAAATCGTAAAATATTGTAATACCGTTAGTTTGCAATCAAAATAAGTTTAATCTTCACACCTTTTTAAATCATTTCTAAACACACCTCCGCGTTTATCTTACTCCATACTCCAGTCATCAGTTCATTGAACCAAATAAAGTAAAACCTACGGCAATGCGACAATCCCATTTGTCATCTCTGGCTGTCGGTTGCCTCTGGGGTAAACCCGGTGACCAGGTCGCCCAGCAATCTGCCAGATCCCCACCCTTTTACCATCTTCTGTGACAGTTTACAAGGCGTCGTAAAAAAAAAACAAGAACAGAAAAAAGCGAAGAGAAATGAACTTTTTCGCACTTGATGGCCATTAATTTCTTATGTGTTGGCTTGTTTTTTTTAATCTTTTTGTGGCGTGCCCCGAGTTCATGAGGGGCAGACTTTATTCTGGTGTAACTGTTGTGAACTTTGACATGGATTTTTGGCTCGCGTGACCCGAGAAATGAGGAGGGTACCCCATATGCAGCACTAAGTGAATTGCAAATGTCCAATAAGGCTAATGGCAAAAGCTCTCGATCTTGGCGTGCAAAAAAAAAAAACTTGTTTTTAAGCCGCATGAATATGTCAAATGACTGATCCGCTTATGAGAAGCCTTGGCTACGAATAAATCTGAGTATCTTGTATCTGAATCTGCAATGCTAGAGTGAGCTTTATCAGCTGCCTGCGTTTTCTTTTTTTCTTTATTATTTTTTCAATTTCTGTGTCAGCTAATTTCCATGGCATTGTTGACTGAAATAACAAATAACAAGCAGCAAATAACATTTACATGGGCACACTGAACAAACGCTTTTCACACACCCATGCAGTCAGATTTTCAACTTTTCTTGCCAGCGAAAGTTGGCAATAACAATGCTTTTCCGGCATGCCAGTAGGAAAAGAGATAGCCATAGACTGACAGCTGGCAGCAGAGTGAGATGGATACACGCTAAGAAAGTATGGAGCCAAACTAGTTATAACTCCTAACAAAATGAAGAAAAACTCTTGATGGGATTTTGGACAGGCCTTAAATGTGCGCAATCCCAGACATCGAATTCAAAACACCCTTTAATTGAGTTTATAGTTTGGGGCATTTGGCTGCTTCATGTGCGCACTTATTCACGAAAAAAGAGTTTCTATTGTAGGAGTAGTAGGAACTATTACAAGGCTGTTGCGAGTGCATTTTTACGTGTTTTGGCATAAATTAAGCTTAAGGTCGTTGCTTGCCCTGTTGAAAACAACAGTTAGACAGTGAAACGGCACAAAAGCAGTTAAGAACACAATGCCAGCACATAATTTACACATCACACATAGAAGTTAATCGCCAGTAGATCTCTTTGGATGGAACTGTAAAAATCAGACGGAATCGATGGATGAAGGTGGGAAACAAAGTCTTATATCACTCCCAGTTACCTGTTAGCCATTTAAGCTCTGTTCCCTGATCTTGTTCTCTTTGGTTCTTCCTTTTTTCTCGTTGGCATGCTAATGATCTTCGATCTCAAGTCACTTTATTTAAACACGTCCCATTCATAAATAATTTGCTGCTAATTCTCATAATTCTTGCGCAGTAATTTTACCTTTTCGCCTCCTTCCTCTGCAGCTTGATCAATGTAAACAATGTTTTCCGCTTGTCATTTTTCCTCCAAAGTTGTTGCTTTTTGAGGGGCACAAAAACTGAAAGTTGAGCTGGCCAAACCAGCTAACTGGTTTGACTTTAAAAACTGGCTAATCAAAGCTCGGCATTTGTTTTAAGCCAGTTCCCCCTCTACTTTTAAGGTAAGCCGATAGCCAACTGCCAGCTAACTATCGAAGCCTAGGCTTGGGATCTAGCATTGGCTCGAATTAGACGCTTTGTTTAAGTACAAACACTCACTCAATGCAACTCTAGAAGGTCTCAAGCGAGTTCTGCGGAAAAATTCTGCTCGTCAGGGTATCAAATGATCAAAAGTGTACAGAAAGTAAGCCAAGGCGAAGAGCTTTAAGCAGAAGTATAATGAGCGTAATTCGAGTTTTACAAAATCAGTCAAGTACACTACAAGATGGAATTTGAAAATATAGATGATCCTCTCAAATATTTAGGTTTTAATTGATATTGGTACTAATTTATTATATATATTTTAAAAGCTGGAATGAAAACATTTCGGAAAGTGTATTCATTTTATATAAAAGGCCTTAGCCGGGCACCCAAAAACCCAATTAATCTCACTCTCTTCGCCAACTTGACCCTAATTTGCCTAACCCCCATTTCGACGATTATCCCGCTTTTGGCCAGAAGCGTTTTCGATAATGGCCAAAATCGGCAGTGACTGGAATGCTAAATGCAATTACAATTATCAACAGCTAGAAACGACATTTAATTAGGCTAAGAAGGTTTTTATTTGCTTTGGCACATTATTAACCCATTAATGGCTCACAGCGCTTAGGTCATCACAACTAGCCAAGTTCATAGAGGCGTTGGGGGATTTTTCTTGCTGGAAATAATTTGATTACAGTGAGTGCAGCGATGACCTCAGCGTGTAATGGAAAACCCATTAAAAACGGCTTTTATTTTTCTTTCGCACTATTTACCTGACTTTGCACCTGTTTTGTGCCAACGCGTGCCAAGTGAAAGGGAGAGAGACAGCGATAGAGAAGTTTGACCGCAAAGTATAAAATTTCAAATTGGCAGCTGCCGCCAGCAGCTGACACCTAAATTTAGGCCACCAAAAAAGGCAATAATTAATAAAAAATAAACCAAAGCCAATGTGGCGAAGCAGAGGAAGCAAAAGAAGAAAAATAAATCCATTTGGGCCGGAAGTTCCAGCGAAACTGAGAATGAAACGAAACCACAGAAAGCCGAAAGGCGAGCATAATGCATCCTTCCGTCTTGGCTTCCTTTCAACTTCCTCTCTGGTCCCTCTGCCCCTCTTCCTGTCCAGCTGACAGGGATGATTGAGCTCACCGCGTTTCCTTTACACAGTGCGAAAAAGTTATGGAAAATCAAGGGTTTTTTCATTGCCAATCTGTTATTATTTGGAAATGCACACTTACTACTTTTATTTTCCTACTTTACTTTAGGTTTTTTTGACAACGACTTTAACTACAATTTTCCCAGTGCACGAATGGACATTCATTGGCTCTCGGCATGACGTCAACAAACTCATTTTCTGGGTCACTCTCCGACACGGACAACAATAGTTTTATTGACATTTTAGCCTGTCGAATGGTGGGGCAACCCTAAAGACAGAGTTGTGCCACAATCGAATTAATGATTGGTTATGTTCCCCAACTACCCCTACATTTATTTACCCATCCCCTGACGATGACAATGTGTGTTTATAAGCGGCATTTATTATTATATGACAATGACGAGCCAAAGTAAACTGATATAAGCCAGGAAAAGGTGGACGAGGAGGCGTGACAGAGCCACGTGTCACAATTTCCAGGACAGCAGTTGTTTTCCCAAAAGTGGAGCAAACAAATTGCGTGCGAGTAGTAATCATAAATCTCCCCACTCGAGGAGATTTAAAATTCATTACAGTTTGACAAGCACAAGCGTAGAGCATGTTTGCAGTTCTGCAGGTTGGGGACAGTGGAAACCCGCTTATTGTCAACCGGCATCGTGCCGTCTCCCTCGTCTAAAGTGCCAAGAGCTTGCCATAAATTTTAAGCCATTGCCAGACATTTTTATTAATGACGCAACGCAACGCAGAATTCCAGTCTTATGCAAACAAGTGGCAAGTGGCCAAAGAGTCGACTTCCAAGACTTGATTTCCTTATGCACGGCTAGAAAAATGGGCATAATTTTGAGTTTTTTCTAAATTAAACTGAGAACTTTTATAAATAACGATCGTTAAAATTAAAAATACTTAATATTTAAAGTAGTTCAACTCTTAGGAAACTATTGGTGCCACTGATGAATCTAGGTTACTCTAGATTCAAGTACGATTTTTTCACTGTGCCGCTCCTTTCCCTTGTATTTCCTCCTCTCGACTAAATTTGTTGTCTTGTCTGGTGGCAGTCGTCGTCTCAATCTCAATTGCAGCCTCTAGAACCCAACTTGCATAATTGCAAATGCAGGCAGAGACACAACAACAGTACTAACAACAACAACCTCGAGGAAATCCACAATAGCAACGAAAAGTGGCCGTTGCAGTTAGCCGGGGCTTACCGTTAGCCAGGCCAAGTCGAGAGGGAAAAACAACGAAATTACAGCAGTAGCCGCCGCAGAGGCTTTTCCAGCATTTTCCCATAATCAAAGAGTAACAAAGTTGCGTCTAATGCAATAAAATTTAAGGCTCTTTTGTACAATGGCGGAGAATGGGGGGAGATACCCCTCCTCTCAGACATTGTGTTACTATTATAATTATTTGCCAGGCCATAAATTATGGGAACCCATGGCGGCGGACAGGGTTGCCACATCGCTTAATTACCCACCGAGCTCCACATCAAATGTGCGAGTTTTTCTCGTGCACTACAGTTTCCCCTTTTAACACCTTGAAGCCCCAATTGTAAGCTAATGAAACATTTTGCCAGGGGAGTTCATTAAACTTGTCTCATAAAGAAATCATTGTGATGATACCTTGATGATGATATCCAACGAAAGCTGCGTGAGATGAAGACATTAACCATAGTGTCGGGCGATTTGGCGAAACTCGCGTGGTTTTGTCTCAAAATGTTATAAAATTCAAAGCTCAAAAAGTCATCTATCATATTTGAAAAAACAATTCAGTTCAGTCCTCATATATCATATGCAGGAAATAAGCTACAGATCTTTTCCAATATCTTTGTCTCTGGAATCGAAATGACCTTGTAAGTCATTGCCTATGGAATGATATTGAAATTAAATCTTAATCGCTTGACATGTAAATCCAGCGATTTTCATCAGCTCCATTAACTCGCTGGCTAATTAATCAACATTTGCTTGATTGCTTAATTGCGAGCTCTAAACGCTGAGCATGAAAATAAAACTAAGACAGATGAGTATGAGCGTCTGAGACGAGCAGAGCAACAATTGCCCTAATGTGTGGGCAAACATTCTCAAAATGGCCCAAACGCTAGATGGATGGATGGCCCAAAAGTAATTTCCGTTTTGGCCTGATCAATGGAAATGTCAACGGATGTCGCATGTAATTAAAACTTGTCACAAGAGTTGAGCTCCATTTGAGTTGCGAGTTTTTCCCACACGCTGCGGATGCCAGTGCGGATGCGGATACCCAAGGGTTATGGCCTTTACTACCATACCATTTTCTTGACAGTACCAACGGCATTCATCTGGGGAAATACAGTCCAAAACTTGTCAGCTGAGACAGAAATCGATTCTGTCTCGGAAAAGTTCTCCCACAGTTTTCAGCGCTAGTGAAAGTAACCAAAAGTTTGAGTTACCGTGGAGGGAGGGGAAGAAAAGGTAGAGACTCTGGGTCTTATGGCTAATTGAGCGCTACACCTGTCTCAGGCCAAAGCCGCCAGGTGAACGATTATTCGCTGCCTTTGGTTTCTAAGAGTGAGCCGATGGCCTAAGCCGCTTAAGAGATTTCGCTGTACACGCACAGAAAAACTATTGTGTTTTTTTAATATTGCCTTGCTGCTCTGTTTTTGTTTGTAAAGAAGTAGGAAATTAAGACAAAGATAAATAATGTCTATTAATCAGTGTTTTCAATATATAAATAAATTGTGTGTTACTCAAGTTTCTCTCTGTGTACAGTGAAACCTGCCTAAGCCTGACCAGAACGGCTTAGCTTCCAACTATAAATCCATAGCGGGGAAAGGGAACGTGCCACAAAATGCCATAAATGCCTCACCAATTACATTTGGCGAATTAAAAATATGCCGAGATATTATAAAACCCGTACCAGGCGCTCTATTGCTTTATCATTCTCTTACTAATCGGATTTAGCTCATAATTCATGAGCATTAAAATTGCGAACTCCGCTGTTTTTAACCCATCTCCGCCTCTTTTTTTCCGCGATCCCATTCATCATGTGCGATTTTTTCGGTACTAACCTGCAAAGAAAGAAGAGGGGAAAATTTTGGTTAGGTTTTTGAAAGTGAGCAAAAAATGTTTGAAAAGGGCAGCTGAAACGCCCCTTCCTAAGTTCTGAAAAAAAATATATATTTTTTCAGTTCCTTTTTTCCCCCTAAATAAAACTGCACTACCAGAGGTTGGATTTTATTACAGCGTGGGAATGGAGTCAAAAAATCGAGGCTAAAAACGGTCAGCGATTTATGCGAAATGAATCTTTGATGCGCAAACTGCTGGCAGGCACTGTTAAATGGAGATACTTAGATAGATAGGAAAACTGGGTCGCCGCAAGGATTTTTCACTTGCTCAACTGCCACTGATTTGTAATGCAAATGAGGCAAAAGTCGGTGGGTAACTAGTCCGAACGGATAAACATCCTTGTGCAGACAGGAAAACAAAAAGGAAAAAACATGAGGAGGCGTACGCAGAAAGAGACAGACGCAGAGTACACTTCATGGGAAACAATTGTTCCTTGAAGAGGAGCAGGTGCAGCCAGAACACTGCACAAAAGCCGGGGGAGAAGCCAAAATAATAAGTAGACAGCTGTTCAGGGTATGAGATACTGCAGACGAACTCGAGTGGTTTTGCCTCAACAGAAACCGAAAAAACGTACAGAAAGTACAGGAACATACCGGGAAACACAGCGAAACAAATTGCAAGCGGATGTGGGATGCGTCCAGGACTCAGAAGTGGTAAGAGATATGGATACAAAGTGGGTTCTGGAACGGATCTGGTCAGCTAGCAGGCTTCACTTAACTTACCCGTTACCAAAGGAGCAACGTTTGCAAACCACAACGAAACTTCGTTCAGGAAGTGCAACTAATGAGGTGGCCAAGCCCACGAACCAGGGATAATAAACTGCTGCCATGATGGGAAAACGTTGTATCACGGTAACTCCTTGCACTGTGCGAAATTAAGGTCGTTTCCATTGCGAATTCCATCCAGACAATACTCCTATTTCTTGGCTTAGGTTAAGTCTCATAGCCATTCGCCACCAGAGGGTGACCTAAGCCAACTCATGACCTAACCCAAGCTCGTATACAAGTAAACCATTGGAAATCCCTTCAACAAATGATGATGATCATTTGCAAACCCTGCCAAATGTGCGATAAAGTGGGAGTGGTGTCTGCAAGTAGATAGGGAAATGTTCGTGTTTGGACAACATGCTTCATTGGAAATGTAACATGTGTAGGCAGCAATGGACTCTCACCGTTCTGTTCTCCAACTCGCATTCTCTGCATTTGGAGCATTGGCAAAGGATTAAGCAAACGGCACCTCGGTCCCCCTGGAGCCCCCTTTTCGACGACCCTTTCTGCCGCATTCAAGCCTGAAATTGTTCGCATGGCGAATGGCTCGTTGCATTTAAATATTAATAAACATGGCGTGCCAAGCTGAGAGCGCCGAATGCCGCGTCCCAAATGCGAGCACAGCTTTTTTGCTGGGCATACATACGTGACTTCCATGAGTCAACCAAACCGGAGGAGTCAGCCTCCTGCTCGACTCCTTGCCCCCCCAGCCCCATAAGTGCTCTGAACTTTGGCCAAAAAAACGTTGCCGAGTCAGGCAACGAAAAATATTCGCCAGTGCCTCGTTTTCCCTGGAGCCGCTAAAGGCGCACCTTTTTTGCTGCCGCCCATTTACCACCATACAGTCAGCATATAGATCCCCCCTCTGGTTATAGCCAACATCTATCCACCAACCATTATCCCCACCCATTCATTCCATTCACACAATTCTTGTTTCGCTTCTCGTTTTGCGGCTTGTGGATTGTGGCTTGTTTCCATGTCATAAGCGAGTTGCCTACATATTAAATCATCATAGAGCCCCAGCAAAAAGCAAAAGGGTTGAGTTGTAGGTTCGATGGTGGGCAGTGCCCCCCCCATATCATTCTACGTTTGGTTACCCCTCTTTTGGGACAGGCGCCGGTTGGAAATTACAATAAGCACATGTCGAAACGCCCAAATGCAAAAATAGCAGCGACAACAACCAGAATTAGCCATGTCGGGACTGAAAGAACAGCAAAAGACATTCAGGAATGACTACACACTGCGAAAGTTAAAAGTTAACAGCGTATTTGGATGCTCTTAAGTTTGTGTGAAAGGCATGTCCTTAATAAATAACATTTATATACAATCTGAAGATTACGCAGGCCTCACCCAAACACTCTTATAAACAATTTCCACCTGGATATCGTCTCATAAATCAACCGCAAACAAACCCATATTTATCTTTTAAAGGGTATACATACATACTATCATTTCCCCCTTTTAAAAACAACTAATTTTAAGAGCTCCTCTTAACATTTCCGTTAGGGCACAACCGCGGACCGAACCGACTTGGCAACCGATCCGGCCTTTGTCTATCCGATATGACATCATGCCAGCTCAGGCGGCGATCTGTTGAGCCAAATGAAAGGAGACAAAGACAGGGCAAAACAAAAATATAAAAAGACCAAAAACAGAAGACTGACCATTTGACGGCTCGTTTGAGTTGACCGAAGGAGCACCTCATTTCCCCCGCCACAAATCATCATCATCGTCAGCTGCTGCAAATTTATAGGCAGCGACAGGGAAAACAATTGGCCACCAAACGATCGAAGCTGACATTTAAATGTTTTATAATAAATGTCATTTGACAGCTGACAGAATGGCCAAGGTAGCGAGGGCTTTCACCTGGCGAGCTCCTGAGTTTGGCCATGTAAGGACTGGTTTCCTTTCCTTCTTTTTTTTCGGTTGGCTGCTGTGGTTCAGGGAATTGCGCAATCTGCAGAGGAAGCTCCTCCAACCCGCATCGAAATTTTCTCGTTTTTACAACTGCCTCATTTGCTTTTTGTTTACAGCCCATTTGACCTTTAGTTCTTGTTGCCGTCTTTAGTTGTTAAGTGTTAAAGCGTCGAGCAAACAAGAACATATAATTTTGTTGACGGTTTCGGGCCTTGTTCTGTTTTTATTTGGCTGCGGCTAATAATCTTGTCAAATGAAGTGACACTAGTTTGGTTATTACCCCCCAAAATAATCTGATTTCGGGAGGTGTGTCTCCACTTTGTCGGCAACAAAAATCAATACTTTTATCATATGCAAATAGACGAACAAAAGCAATTTGGCCCAGCTTTTCGCTTATCTAATGTCTGAAATTGTAATATTTATTTACGAGGGGTGACGTGGAAAATTTTCTGGAGCATTGCATCGATTATATTGTGGGTTAAATGCATTCAAACAGAGTTCCAAATCAGCAGTCATAAAATAACACTGAACGTAAATAAATGATAAGACCGGCAGAAGGGAAGACAACACAAATTTAAATGTGCTATATTTACCATATTTATTAAACAGAGCAAGGCTTTTTCAAAAATGTAATTTAATTAAATTAGGGCAAAGGTGTACAGTTCGTTTTATTTTTAATATTTTTCTAGTCATCTTATAAGTATATTTTAAAGTGGTACAATTTTTCCCGTCTGTACATAACTGCCTCATTAATTTGCAAAACTGTTTGCAACGCCATTTCGACGTGACCAGCCTCACATTCTTAAAAATATATACAAACGATCGTAAATAAATTGAAATTGTCGTACCTGGCGCTGGTTTTCAGATGTCCCCCATAAACATTTCAGAAAATATACTTTTTACGAGCCAAACAAAAAAAGTCAACCGTAAACAATTAACTAAAAATAAAGAAAACCCAAGTAAGAGTCAGATTCTGAAGCGTGTGGCATGCAGTAATGAGGATTTACGAAAGGCGGTGACCATAGGGCTGTGGATCGCGATCCCGAACGTGACATCAGCACATGGCTCGAAACCCCCGGGAAATTCAGGTAGGGGAATAAAAACCTCGGTGCCCATTTCGTGGAAGGCTAAACATTATGGAAGGAGGCAACGAGACGAGAGACGCCTGTCATTAAGTGGCAGGCGCCAGGGACAGGAAACTGAATTAGTGCCACCTACGCGCTGCTGCCACGCCCACAGCGCCCACGCGAGTCCTCCTCCGCAGGATGTAAATTGATTTGACTGCAGCGCAAAAAAAACGAGAAAATAAAAAAAGGAAAATTGGGAAGAGAAAAAATCCATAGCAAAGTTAGCTCAAAGCCAATTTGCGGCAATTAAAGATACATTCGTATCTGTGTATCTTTGTATCTGTGCGACAGCGTGTGCGAACGCAAAATTGGCTGTCCATTAGCAAAACGTTGATTTTGTGTTATTTTACTCAATTTACTTGCCATTGACATTTGAACTTGGGTGGCTTTGATTAAAATAGACCAAAGAGAGTGTGTGTATAGAAATAGCAACAGAAATCACAAAAGATTTATTGAAATTAGTCAAATACAATGCTGAGAACCAGGAATGTGAATAGATAGTTTGTATCTATAGTATTGGTTCCGAATTTATGGGACATTGCTGGGCAATTTATTGGTTCTTGGGTGAATGACTCAAGAAGCGGCTCTTGGTCTTTTGATTTCGTGCATTATTTGATAGTTTTCCGTGTGACTCAACTCACGACTCTGCCTGTTTCGATTAGGTAAAACACAATGTCTAGACTGCCAGACCGAGCATGAAGGATAAATAAGGTTTCAATTTACAGTCCATATCAACAAGACTTCGTTTTCTAAGCTATTTTAGTGATGCACTAGGCGAAAAGTATGCTACATAACATAATAATTAACTTGCACAGTAAATACAATTTAAGCATTAAAATAGAAATGCCGTGATAAACTGTAACTATATTGACTAAATTTATTTTGGCAATCCAATTGTTTTTTTCAGTGATTTTCGCAACTGAAACCTTAGTGCACCCAAAGGCCAATCGGGTGGGTGGTTTCAATCGCGATCGGGTGACTTTGCGAGTGTTATTGTGACGGGTCCGCAAAACTGCTGCTCAGACACACCTTGCACACGAATTTGCCGCAAACAATGACGCCAGCAATAGCTGGTAATTAGCCACGTTTGACTTTTCGTTGAGCAACAAACAATGCAAAGTAAAGCAGCAGAAAAATGTTTATTTTTTTGCCTTTCAAATGGTAAGTGAATAAAAATTGTAAAATTGATCCAAAACCGGTTTTTTCCCCCCAGCCACATGTCCGTCAAGAGTTGTGCTAATTGACCTCTGAAAATTGAATCTGCGGTCGGTTTTCCAATCCACTCTCTTGGCTAGTTATCTGAAATTGATTTTGATTTTGTTTTGCTGTGCTTTGCCTCGCTCCTAATTAAAATGAAAGTTTTGCGAGGCAAAGTGAAATTGTTGCAAAAAGTATAATAGAGTGGCCAGTGGCTTGAATGATTGATTCAGAAAATATCCGAGCCAATTGGCATTGCAATTCCAGCAATTGCAAATTGTCATAGAAAGCATTCGAGTCAGTCAGCGCGAGTCGACAGGCAAATTGAAATAATTGCCAACGCAGAGTGAGATAAATTTCCCGAAGCGAATCTGAAAAAATGTATCAGCAGAAATCTAGCTGAGAACCAATTATAGAATTTAAAAGTGATAAAAGTCGGCCAAAGAAAGTGTCTTTGAAATTCTCTGGGAGAAAAGAATTCTAGAAGATTTTCAAGCTTCTTAAACATCAATCTGTAAAGGCTGCAATGACACAGCTTATATTTATAAGGAAAAACTTAACCAAGTATGAACAACTTTGATTGTGCATAGTTCTATAATTATATCCTGACTAATGGCAAGGCGAATCAAATTTGTTTACATATTGACAGTAATTACACACTTTGATTGTTGTATTGTTCATTTTTCAAGCCTAGCTCAGCTGTCTACAGTTCGACAGCCACTAGGTGAATTATGATTACATAAGCGGGCTCCGTCAACAGCTCGTTTGAACGCCAAATAGCGAACTAAAGCCAAATAAACTTGTTCGTTTAACACGAGAACTGTGAAATCAACTACAGGTAAAAATTGTTTGTAAATAAAACTCGTTTACCACGGAAAAAACAAAAAAAAAAAGGTAAAGAAACCTGTACTTAGCTAACATGTAAATTTTTAATGTCACAAGTTTTTCATTAAACACATATCTACTTTTTAAATGGTGAAGTAATGAAGAAAAAATATAATCGCTTGGCATACGTAAATTGTTGATGGTTATATATGGATAATGTTAATGCAAACTGTGCAAGTGAAAAAGGTAAAACTTAAGTAGTTTACTTTGTAAAATGCAGAATAATCTATCTATAAATCTCTTTAACTTAAATTTGTTTGAATAATAATTGGTAGCAGATAAACCAAACAAACTAGAGAAGGATATTTGAAACTGGCATTTGCCCCCGTATTCAACACATAAATCAATTGGCCCAATGTACAGCAAACGTCATGACCATATGCTCAACCAATTCCGATTCCCACTTGCATTTCAACTGCGACGACAGACGAAGACTCGAGAGGCCCTCTGAGTTCGAAGTGCGGGGGGAGTGGCAGTAAAATGAAGCGACCTGGAGCAAAACACTTGCAGCTGTTCCCGATCCACTGCGGTCGCATTCGGGCACTTTACAGCACCACTGGCACCATCAGAACCGCCAGCGCCGTCAGTTAGCAGCTGGTATGAAAGCTTTTCTGGGTCACCAACGCATCGAAAACGAACAAAAAAAAAAAACGGAGACAGAGGGGCAAAAAAAAACCAAACAAACGCTGCTGCTTATGGCAACTTTTCACTTCTCTTTCCCGGCAAAACAAAGACAACAAAGCGTGGAAAGAAGACAACAGCGCAAAATGATTCTCCAGCCATCTCATCTCGGCCAGTTGGGGATAAGCATCTCGCTTTGGCTCCACGGCAGGCATCAAATGCAGCATGGGCCCGCATATCTCGGCTTTGCCATCTAGGCCCGGCGAACATGGCGTATGCGCAATATGGCCCACAAAGCGGACGCAACGAAAGAGCCACGAAGATGGGATACCCTTTTTGCTGCTCTCATGTGAAATAAGAATATAATAGTCTACGGTTCACCGTTCTAAAGACAAGAAACTAAACCATCTTACATGCTGTGTGCATGATATGCATTTTTGAAAGTCTAAATACCCTTTACTTAGAAGAGGTATCAACAAAATGGCAAACTTGAGCGTGCAATGCCTTGGAGGTTCTTCTCTGGAGCTGTGCCTGCCATGATTATGATATACATAAATCTCCGGCTCATAGAAAGATGGAGAACGTGTGGAAAGTTCAAAGACCGCCAGTTGGCTAATAGATTTCATCGCAGAGTTCTCGGCGGCCAAATCGCCGTTGCTTTAAAAATTGAAATTCCTCGCTCGATGGATGTACGTGTGTGTGTGTGTGACCCAAATTGCTTTTTAGACTCTGCCGCCAATTAACGAAACAGTTGCAGTTAGCCAAATGTATCTAATCATGACAAATTACATTGTGCAAATAATCGAATCGGGAGACGGCGAACGAAGCAGGCGCCGCCAATTATGTTAATTGATAGTAAAAGTCAAGTTGCGATCTCAAGTCTCAGTCTCAAGCTCAGATTGCGTTCGCATCTGTATCTCCAGCTAATTAAAAGCGAACTCCAAATGCAAAATGTTGCAATTAGTTTGTCAACAAACAGACGCGACAAGGTTTCCACTTCGGGCCGTGGAATTTCGTTTCGCTTTTGCCCGCACTTTTGGAAAATCCGAGCCTACCGGCGTCTGTTGGCTCAGCTGCTGCAATTTGGCCCAACCGATGGGGGAGGGAGAGTGCGGCGTGGAGCGGCATGTGCTAAATTTGCCAATGTTTAAACAAAACTTAGAGTCAGATAACAGATATGCAAATACTTGCCTTAAACGGAGAGACAAGGAATGCGTATGAATAAAAGTAATATAAACGAATGCGAACAAGAGCAGTACAAACACAGTTGGGGGGGCTCGAATATAGTTGGGAAAGTTCGTATTTACTGATCGAGATAATTGTACCCTTACCTAATCAAATGCACCTCAATGGCAGGCAAATTAAGTAATCTATACGCGCTGATAAGATAAGATTTTCTGCATGTCATTTATACAATTATTTAAGAATGTTCTTAAAAAAGTATTACTATTTTAAGATACACAGAAGTAGATTCTGTTTTGGCCCAATTTTAATTTATAAATTTTTAGAAGACAATTTTGTCAGCCACAAAAACTGCAACCACTGGCCACAAAATTGATCTGCCGTATATAATTTGAGTTCTGCTTGCATTTTTCACTCGCTGGCAGAGTCGTGTCAAAATGTCAGGCAATATAAATGGCCTCCAGTTTACGGAGTACCATGTGGTCATAAATCGAGCCATCTAGCCTGAATGCCTGCCTGCCTGCTCCACTGTGCCAAGCTCCACTGTTTGTACTTTTTTAATTCGGTTTTTCTGTTTGCTTGGTTCTATTTCGAATGGCAGCCTCGTGTGTTATTCTTTTTTTTTATATACGTTTTCAATTTGGGTCAAAAACATTTGGCAACTTCAGTGCGTCGCCAACAAGAAACGGCGAGAAAAAAGGCGCCAAGTTCGCCGATCGGAGGCCAAAGCGAACATACAATGGTTGCCAAAGTTAATTGCAAATAAATCGCAACAATGGCAACTATTTTTCATTAATTTCAAATTGAAATGAGCTCGAGCAATTTTCACAAATTTGCCATTAAAAAAAAAACGTTTTTCGTTTGAGCTAAGCCGCTTCTATAGAAACGATTTGTTTTGTTTAGTCTGGGAAACAAATAAAGCGAAAGCGATTAAAATCAGTCTGTATGTGTGTATAAACATTCACATATCGATATAGTTTGCATATAGAAAACAAAGTGAAAATCTGGGCGACATAATAAAGGTATTAACAGAATATTAAATCGGAATATCTGGGCTTATTTATGACTGTCTATATAGAAAAAAGAAACAACTTTTACTTTTTCTTGGAGTGGGGGCAACAAAAGATATAGCGGCACAAAAACTGACAGATTCTTTTGAGTGAAACTTTTGGGTGAAAAATTTCATAATTTCGAGCTGTTAAAAGGTGTGGGCCTGGCATATACTATATATATTTATAGTCCAGAACCGATTTCGCCATATAACCACTTTATTTGTCAACAGTTGACATCGACTGTCGCAATTTTGTCAGCTTTCAATTTGTCAAGATACTTTTTTAGATGCTGGAAGTGTGTCTCTGATGGCCCTCGAAAAAGAAATATAAACCAAGCAGCTGCCTCAAACACGAAAATTGTTTAATCATTAAAGAAAAGATACACAAATAATGTGCGACCTTATCTTCAGTTTAAATTTGTATATCTAAATAAAAAAGAATGATAAAAATGTGTTTCTTCTTTATTTCGGGCAAATAAAAGCAGACGAAGACCTCCAAAAAGATATCTTATCTTGCAACCGAAACAGATAAAGATAGACACTGTAGAAATGTGTGGCGAAGATAGCCCACTGAAAACTGTGTTAAGGTAGCTAATAAGCCAGTGTCAATGTTTGGCCAAAGCTTCCATTTCTGTAACCGCAAATGCACAGAATTGACTTCATTGTCTCCCCCCAAAACGCAATTTTATATTTTCATTTTTATTTACACTTTTTTTTATATTTTTTTATTTGTGATTGCTTTTACCGCTGCCATCAGCAGCAGGTACAACAAAAACAATGCTGGCAAGTCAATGTCGTCAACACAACTTTTAACATTACACAATAAACAGCAGCAGCAACAGAAACCAAAACAACAATTGCTGGCTAGGTTTTTCATGCTTTTTAATGCCGCATTGTCATCACATTTGTTGCCATTACTTAGATATATAGTATGCATATGTACATATGGCCATCCATATAAGCCATTGTATATGCGGAGCCAACAATTGCTGCCAGCGCGAATGGGTTAAAAGGGGGAAAATGTAGAAACACGTGTGGTGGGTAGCCTAGGAATAAATGAAAGTGGTAACGCTTTGGGGGAAAATGTTATGCCAAATTATAGTAATGGGAAAGGGTCTACATTCATGGGCGACAATAGCTTATCATAACGAAACAGTCAATAGCGGCGATGCAGTAATGCCATTTCATATGTTATAACATTACTTGTTATACTTCCAAACATATTTTCTTAATCATATATTAGTTACCTAATCTATTCTCTATTTATCACGCATTGTACACTGTTTTTTCCAATTATACCCAACAGTAAACAGCAAGCAATCTATTTCTGTATAGTTTTCTTACCATAACAAGATCTTCAACTGATACCTCTACAAACCCTGAAAACAGTTCTTGGAAGGCCCTATCCCTATCGATAGCTACTTTCTCTGCTGCTCTTGTGTTTGTTTACCATTCATTGATCCATTCCATCAGTTGCCGAGTCTTATCTGGTATATAGGATCTCAGGCACTACCTGCTCTTATCGGTTTCTCGTTCTCCTACTGTAGAGCATTTGCAGTATCGTGTGGGTTATCCTCTGTCTGGTGTTCCCCTACTCGATTTTACCGCCTTCTTCCTGCTTTTCTCCCGCTTGTGTGGGCATTGTTGTCTGCTTTTAATCAGTCTGAGGCATGGCATAATCATCATCATCGTTCTCCTGCCAACATCGTCATTATTGTCAAAGAGAATCACACATTATTATTTTTTTTTTTATATTTTGCTTCATTTCTTTTTTGCAAAATGCAAAATGGATATCCGGTGCTGGTCGTTCCCAGAAGGAAGTACGCGGTGGCTTTAGCAATTGACTAACTGAACGATTGACTAAATGACGCAGTTCCACGGGCCATGAATCACTACAGAAAAGTACAAAATAAGCGAGCAGACAGAAAAGGAGTCTTTTCATTAGCAGTTCTCTGCCCCTCTCGTGCATACTCCTTTTTTTACCCATTAATCGTGAGCCATTATGCAAGACACGCGCCTCCAGCTCGACTGCAATCCATATGCATTATATACATATATGTATATACATTTGTGGTATATAGTACATATGGGGGGTAGAGGGGGATTTATGAGGTATAGGAGTCGCCTGCACCGATCGTTAGTTACATGCTGGCCATTTAAGGGCAGACAGTCTTCGAGTGGCGACAAAAAGCGAAAGCGTTTCCGAGAGACCTTGAGGCGGTTTCTTCAACTCGTTCTCGGTTTCAGAATTGTCCACCCCCCTCCCCTGTGCAGTATCTTGTATCTTTGTACGAGTATCTTGAAGTGCACACACAGCAGGAGGTTATGGGTGGGAGAAAAACGCAGGTCTCTAAACATTTCAAGTGGTACCTTCTATTCAGAATTAGCCGGGAAAACCTTGACATCAAACGCAGCGAGAAATTTCCCCAGCTGATACGTAGGCATCGAAAGTATCTGGCAGATACACAAAGGGATAGCACATGTGGAATGCTTACGAAATCGAAAGAGGGAGATACAAATGTATCTGCTAAGCAAGCAGCGAAAGTTTGCGGCTTTTTGTATTCAACATCATCATCTGTATCATCAGCAGACTGAATGGGGCCTGAAAGATTATTTTTGCTCAGATACATGTGCACAAAAAACGCCACCTTTCATTGATGTATTCAGTTCTTGGGTAAGAATTTAAATGTGGAATATTTATGAACTTGGGTCATGCATTTATTATCACTCTTTCGATTAAACTGCATTTTTTTAAGTGTATCGAAATTCCAAACCGAACCGGCACAAAAAAATGTATTAAATGCGGATAAAATTGCAAGAGACAAAGAAATGTACAAGGTGGCGATAACAATTTTGGGAATTGGGGAATTCGAATGGAGAACGGGGCTAAAAACCTCAATTGGAGCGTGCGATCTATGTGTGTGTTTGGCGAAAGTTGTGCAAGTCCAAAGTATCTTTGAGATACATTTGTTGATACAGCGAGACGGGAAGAGAAGCTTGGTGTAGAAGTAAAAGTGCGTAGGTAAAAGCTTCGAGCGGAGAATGCGGCTAATGGGCATAATGATGATGAATGCAATCACAATCTCAATCACAACAACAACCCAATCATCGTCATCATAATGATGAGTCCCTAGACCTCGTACCAAAAACTTGATTCCGCTTTCGCTGTGGCGACGGCTGTTGAGTGATTTATACGAAATGTGTCAACTCCGGCTGTCTCTTGTATCTCCCTTCTTCTCATCGTTTTCTAGTCGATTTTCCAATCGACCAACAAATTGCCTCCGAAGATTCTTTATTTTCTAGGTAGTCCGGCAACAAATTGCGGGCACTGTCTTGCGACATAAAAATTACAAAGCATCATTCAACATGTGTGTTATCAGCGAGGCGTTCATGGAGTTGTTGACTCTGACTTTATTTAAATTAAGCAACTTAAAAGCACACAACTACACACACTCACAGAGAACAAGTCATGTGTGAACAGACGCTGAGTAACATTTTAATGGAAATTACAATAAAACGACCGTTTTTCATTCATTTTTTTGGTATTAAAGCGGGCCATATTCGGTGGCGGTTGATAAGCCATCGAGAACGATCCGAGAACAGACCCCACAATGCTTGCATGGAGCAGTTTCAAAAGCCATTCAGGGGTATTAAAAAGGGGGGTTTTAAGTAGATGTTGAGACTGGCAATGGCTCACAAACTGTGAACACAATATAAGGCAGTCAACAATCGTTTAGGGGCTTTAGCCATCAGCTTTCAGTAGTTTTTAAAATTGATAAATTTAGTTATGAACTACATTTATACAGCTCAAAACTTATATAAATAACACAAACAATTCTCTTGAAAAAAGGTGTTGTAGTATTATGTTGAAACTTATTATCGCCAATGTAAAATATATACAACTCGATCGATTCAAGCTTTAGATATAAGATATAAGCAAAATCAATGCAGGCAAGTATTTCCCTTGATGTTTTATGTATGAAACCAATTAGCAATTAGAAACCTGTGTGCTGAAGGGCACAGCTATCTAATCACAAATATGAAAAACGATTGAAGTACAATAATAATTCTTTGTTGGCTTCCAATCGCTCTCAAAACTCGCATTTCAGCTGCACTTTGACACCCACACGATGCGCGATTGCTCTCAAAAAGTGCAACAACGTGTTTGTGACTAACCGCAAACAAAGCCAAAAGTGAAAAATAACAACGGACAACGCCAGCGAACAACATCAATTACAAACGCCCAAATTGCATTTAATTAATGGAAATGTATCCCAAACGTAATGCCCCGTTTTTGTTGTTGTTGTCAAAACAAAATTGGAATTGGAATTGGAAATGGGATCGGGTAAAAGATATATGTACATATATGCCCACACATACCTCGCGATTGTTGTTGTTGTTCATATTATTGTTGATGTGGTTGTTGTTGTGTTGCTGCTGATGAGTGTTGTTGTTGCCGCTGCTGTTGTTGCTATTGCTGCTGTGATGGTGATTGTTGTTGCTGTTGCCGCTGCTATTGCCAATTGAGCCCGAAATCCGCGATCCGGGGGAATCGCGCCATCTCAATACCCCCATGACGGCCTGACGCACCCAACGTCTTTCGGCACCTTCGCTGTAAAATGCCACTGTTGTTGGTTGCTGCTCGGTGCTGTTGGTGCTGCTGCTGCAGTAAGTACTGCTGCGGCTGCTCTTACTGCGATTGCTGCTGCTGCTTCAAAAAGATTGTCCTAGTACTGCATTGGTTCCGGGTCAATCTTAAGCTTCTGCTCCGGATCTTCTAAGCCAAAGTATAGATGTAATCCTTTGAAGTTGCAGGTTCCTTAGCTTGATTACTTATATTCGACAAAGTGCATATTATCCTCTTTGATGTCGAGGATGTTTAAAGCTCTCAAAGTTACTGCTGTAGATAGTATATCTTCTATGTCTTCAAGCTATTATTATTTTGTTCTTCTGGTGCTGTTACTGCTGTGGCTTTTTTAGTTTACTTCTTGAAGGGTTTCTGCTTCAATTGTGGGCGTGCTTAGATCAAATTACTATTTTCCCAGATGCTGCTGATGCTGAAACTGCAGTTGCTGCTTCGTTACTTCACAAACTCGGCTTAGCAGCGCAATATCCGTATCTCTGATAGGGTTTTTCTTAGAGGGCGGTTTCGGGCTTAAAAATATATTCTCCGGTATTTGCTATAATTTTTGTTAACCTTTTGCTTTCGGCTATTTTTCTCTCACAAAACAGTAACCATTTTTTTCCATAAATATCTCTTTTTTACGAGTTTTTTCACCCGTTTGACCGGTTTTTTGTGCTCTTGCTCGGTGACTGTCAAACTGCGGCTTATATGCAAATATTGGGGGCTTTCAAATATTCGGCCAACCAATTTCTAGGCAAATAATTTCACTCGGATCGGCTCATGCATATAGATGACAGTATATATATAGGATTGTAAGATTTTTGATGCGTGTTTTATTTTCGTAGATGCACCGCACTAACAAACACCGAACAACGCATATTTACACCGCTGCAGTTTGGTTTATTGCACTCACAAAATCGGTTTTTCGGTTGTTTCGGTTTTATTTCGGTTTCAGCATGGAGAAACCGAGAAAAAAGAGCAGAATCTGCCGCTTCTTCTTTTAAAAATAACTCAAAATGCGTGTGCCCCTCGGTAGTTGTTTTTGTTTTGAATTCGTAACGAACAAAAACACGAACGCGAACAGAAGAGCGAGATTTTTGAATTCAAACCGGCTCAAACGTCTGCTTGCGGCAACGGAGAAACGGCAACTGAAAAATATCCAATGTTGTTTGCTGCCTCTGCCGCTGCGTCTGTCGCTCTGCTCTGCCAACGCACAGTGGGCCAGTCACAACAAGACTCGATGTCTAAGAAAAGCACATTTTGCGTACATATGTTATCCATATGGGCTTTGTAAAAAATGATGTTTAACAACCAATATTCCATCATATTCAAAATTGTTTTATAAGAAATTTAACTTCATTATTAATCGTGATTTTCAATTTATTTAATTTATTCCATTCAACATATAAAAACTTTATCACAACTACTACTATTTCTTCCCACTGTGCAACGTTGCGGGCTCATGAAATACACTAAAAAATACCAAGCCTGGCGCTCAATTGGAGCTGTGTGTGTCTGAGCGAGAGCGCTGTATAACCGAAGAAAGAGAGCGACGCCAAAGGAAGGAGAGAGAGAAGAGCATGCGTGGGAGCTGAGAGGGCGCCAACTTTGAATGGAGTGTTTATTTAATTGCTTTTAATAAATAATTTATTAATCATGTAGCCGAAATTAGCCAGAAACGACATAATATTCTTTAATACCACTGTTTACACGTGGTAATAAGCTTAACACAACCAGGAGAGACTAATTACAATTTGAATAATTTTGTAGATTTACTGACTTTTTATCTTCATAAGTGGTGAATAACTAACTAAAAATCATATCAATTATAAAAAAAAAATTGTTTTTCTCGAAAATAGGGTGTACAATCAGTCTTAAACAATTCGACCCATGCATCAAATTTAGCGGGTTATTCATCTTTTATCAAAAAAAAAAAAAAAAGAAATAAACAAGCACCAACTCAGTAAATGATTAAAAGTTATAAAAACATTTCAAGTTTATTTTAAAATAAGTGCCGAAAACATAAGTCATGCCAGTTTCAAGTAAACTGAAGCTTCCAATCATTCTTCGCTTGTTCTTTTTCTTAGCCCCACTATAAACATATCCAATTTATGATTGCTTCTAGCCTGACCTTGGCATTCACCACTTTAAATCTATCGTGCTATATACTAAATTTAGTTTGATATGGCATAAAGTCCATGGAGGGGAGGCCAGTCAACACGTCTGTTTATAAACAAAATGTGACCAAAAAAGAAGTGAAAGAATAATAAAGACTATTTTTGTTTGGGTTCTCTAGAGAGGTGTAGATATAAAAGTTTGTAGATCTCTCCACAAACTAGTTATGAACTGAAAAATTATTAAATTTAATTATAATATGATAGATACCTTTAATTAAAAGATATTAATTGATTAAATTCGCAATATCCATTCAAAAGTTCTTTCGTTGTCAGTAGCTGCAATCACTTTTGTAGTGCAGATAGATGACTCGCTTAATAAACTCATATCTGCCCAAGTAGATAGATATTAGCTTTGAAAGATGGATAGACAGAAAGATAGATATCGCTGGCTTCCAGAGCGCTTCTCATTGTTAATTGGTTATGCTGAGCCCGCATCTGAAATCTGCCGCAGAGCTTTAAATTCCATGTGAAAGAGTTTTAAGTTGAGGTTTGCCCGGTTTTATTATTATTTTTTTTACTTTATTTCTGTGGCTGCTGCCACTGTCAGCTGGCAATCAACAACGAAGTCAGCGAGGCAGCAACAAGGTAAACATCAGAGACAGCGAAAACGGGGGTAAGGAGTGGATACCCAAGGGTATCCATGGGCGGGGGCCTGTGGGTGGATGACACGGCCCTAGGTTAATGTCAGAGATCCGCCAAAAAATAAGGCAAGCCGAAGGAAAATATTTTAAAGTAAAGTTGCATTGTTCGCAATGCAGGGAAGACCATAGAAGAGGAAATTAAAAAGCCACAAATGAGTAACGGAAAGATTTCCACATGGCAAAGTTGAAGAGTGGCAGAAGGAGATATGTAGTAAACGGGGAAAGATAGAGAGGCCGCATGCAACAAGCGGAAAATAATTATAAATTTTAAGACCACAGTGCAGGAGGGATAGAGACACATTCAGATTGCTTGCTTTTTTTGGGATAATTTACAGGCCCGCGGTACGGATACGTGTAGGTAGATGATGGTGATAAACATCGCACATTTCTGACTTAGAATCCATACGTGAGTGAGTGTGTCTCTGTCTGTTTCTACACTTGAAAAAATGGTTTGGTAATAAAAGTTCCTGCTCTCTTTCGATCCTAGAAAATGTTGGAAAGTGAGAGTAAGTCTTATGTCCTAAAGTCAGTCAAAATACTTTGTGGTTTTTAATGAACTTATTTTCCCATAAACATAATAAGATCACCATTTATTTTCGTTTACATTATGCGTAATTTAATATTGTATATGTGAATTATGGGCAGTGCACCGCTCTTCCCTTCGCCGTTTCTCCGATTGTGAATGCAGCTCATTTTCATGGCGCTGACTGTGGGAGTAGGTTGCTCCGGTCTGCGGACTCCGGGCCTTTCCTCTGTTTTCGGCCAGGTTTTCAGGCACCTCCAGCCGGCGAAAGAGACAGCAACTGAGTTTTAGAAAGAGGCGGTTGCACGGACGGAGATGGAGACTTTGTCGTTGCGGCTGACGACCATCGCAATTAACAACTTCAACGTTCGTTGCATTCGCTGGGAGTCAAGTCCACACCGCTCGCCAGTGACTGCTAAACTGTGAGTAGGGGAGTGGAGAGGGCGAGTGGAAGCGGCGTCATTAGAAGGGAAAAGGAAGAGTAAGAAGAGGCGGGCAGACAAATTGCACTCGGCGAGCACCACAAACTGAGACAAAGACATAAGAGACTTCTAATGTGTGTGCGACTAAAGACGAGGGGGGAATGGGGCAAGCACCGAAGCCACAGTCCGTGAAAAATATGCAAGAAAAAGTCCAAAGCAACCCAAATGAAATGGCCAAAGTATATTTTTATAATGGGAAAGGAAGGGAATTGGGGAGAAAAGCGAGAGGAGCGGGACTCGTGCATAAATTTTCAGCGAATCTTAGATGGCGGAGGGTTCTCCTCCATAAAACAAAGGGCCCCAGATTTCCGGCTTCATGGGAATGCCGGAATGCTTGAAACTAACAAAACTCATATCAAACGAAAAAAGAGTTTTATTTGTTCAAAATGTAAGTTCACAATAATATGTGATAAGTAAAATATCTTAGTGGTGTGTCAATTATAATGACTCTTATAAACTGTACGTCTGTTCTATCTCTCACTTATTTCCAGTGTAGAAAAATGCCAACCCGTAACAACTGATATTTGGGCAGCTTAATTAGCCGCTGAGGATAGAGAAGGCAAGGAAGTTAAAGGGTACCGGACGGAATTTAAACATTCCCAGGCCAACCTTTATTAGCCCCAAACTATGCAATGGAAAAACGTGCGAGAAACTATACAATAGGGAGCGTAGATACGCAGAGAAGTAAAAAAAAAAATAGTAATATAAATAGAAAAGGCTGCGAGGAGCAAAACTGGAATTCCGTACACAATGGCATGCAGTGTGGAAAACTCCAGGGGGAAAACTCACTCACTCACACTCAGGAATGATTTTCCTCACGGCACGTGGCCAAACGTCACAGTTTGACAGCCACTGGCCTCAGCCCAAATTCAATTTTACCAACTTGAGCAAACATAATTTTCAAACACGGTCTGAGAGTCAACCCAGTTTTGCCTCAAGATGCTAGACGAGACTTTCCTCCAGACTCGCCCCTTTGCTTTTTCCCCTTTTATTTTACTTTTACCGAAGGAGAGCCTGCATAAAAGGCACTCGAATGTGGATGAGAAGGCTGCATCTTGAGAAAATATAGCATAGGCTTGGGTTTCGAGGCGGAGATGAGGAATAAGGGATGCGGGTTGCACTTTGCTGCACTACTAAAACCACTTGTGGATAGGGGGTGAGGGGTCGGCTGCTTTGCCTTTTGATATAGAAAAGTTTGCCTCCGAAATTGTTGCGAAAACTAAATTAAAATCTGAAAAGTCTTGCCTAGCAAACGGGTGGGCTGCTCAAAAAAAAAAAAAATGCTAAAGATTGAGAAAAGGCCAAACAGGAAACGATATAATTCTTTAAAAAGGCCAAGTGGATTATGCTCTAGAACTTTGACAAAACTGAAACAAGAACTATATAGTTTAAATGGAGTTTCAAGTTATAATAGAACTTATAATATGTGTTTCTTATTTAGGTTATGCAATTTGTATTTTAGGGCAAAGGAAATCTGCACTTCTATTAGTAAAAATATGCCTTAAATAATTGTTTTATTGTAATATCCTTTTTTTAATGCATTGCCCACAAATGCATCCAAAAACAAAAATATGCAACTTGCAGCAAGCTGAGTCTCATAATTTTAAGAGCTTTCTATTTTTTGAGGCTCTTTGGTACACACACACTGGTTTGCACAACGTGCAATAGGTGGCGCCGGAAAACGCCACTAGCGGTTATAAAGCGCAACTTGAAATTTTAGTTTGCAAAACAACCGACGCATGTGCACATGGCGCCACTCAGCTTGAAACGAAACAAACCAATGAAAGTATGCTACATTTTGAATTAAATTGAAAAGTTGTATAGAATATTTATTAAAGCATACTTTTGAAAAACTCTTTTTGGATCGCGAAAAGCATATTTTCATATACAAATATATCATGGTTAAAGTATTCCCGGACTGCATTTGAATGTCCAAGTCTAGAACTATTTAAAATTTTTATTTTTTGTTAAGTTTTTCTTAGCTCACCGCGTAAACAGACTATCGATCTGTTCATCAAGACTCAGCTAATAAATTTAGCTATGAACTGACCGAGCCACACCTGACAGCTGCCAAAAACTTCAAAGACCGCAGCTGAATCGTAAAACCAACCAAACGAACTAACCAACCAACCCACCAAGCAACCGACCACTTAATCCCTGGCAGCACACACCCGCACCCATATGAATTAACCCATGACTGCCGAACAATTTGCCTATTAAACCAGGAGACGGAACCCCAAAAAGACCACAACAAAGCGCAGATTATGTCAAATTATACAGATGTTTTGGAAAGGTAAAGTCGTTGAAGGTTTTTTTTGTTCTTTGATGGGGATGGTGGCATAGGACTCCTCACATGAGGTATTATTGTTGTTGGTGGCTCTTTGTTTCGATATAGGTTCGCCCACCATTTCGCTGCCTTCGTCCCATACTCCATTCATTGTCCCATTGGCAATTTTTATGGCTTGGCAGCAGTAAAATGAAATTTTTACTACTATAGGGTGGGGGAAATGAGGTACATATATGGGCAACTGCAAGTTGGACTTTTATGGGTCAGTCCATCACACACACTTAGATTAGTGGAGCATATGCCCGGGGACTAGGCGAATCCGAGAGGGCCGATGACCAACGTTGGACAATTGCCAGCCCATTGTCGTAGGTCAAGAGGTGGTCTATCTTGATAACATGCAGGAGTGGTCTACCGTTGAAGGAACTTAGACATACTCAAGCTGTAGCTTAAACCCAAATAGTTGGTAACAATAGTTTATATACATTTTACTATTAGAAAAATACATTCCGTTTGCTCTGCACTGCCAATTTAGTTTCTACAGTTTTGACCAACTTAATTTCGTTTTGAAAACCCCTTATAAAGAAACCTGCAAAAAATTAAGGGTTCCGCTCGAGGGACTTTCTTTACTCACCTGAGAGAAGTATGCGGGCAGGACGCAGCGCTGGTCGTCGAGTCGCGAGCACTGCACACGCTCGAGCAGCTCGAAGAGATCCTGGGTGGCTGTGGTGGCTCCGCGCAGGCGTTCCGGACTGTGGGTGACGCTGCCAGAGCCACTTCCTCCGCCCGCCGGTTGCTGCTTCTGTGTGTTGGCCATAAAGGCATGCTGACGTCTGCAATGGGAAAACAGGAAACGGGTTAATAACATGGCACGCAAAGAGTCAATCACTGGAGCTGGAGTTGGCACAGCTGAGCTTCAGATTCGCGAGCACGCAATCTCTTCATGCTTCGGAGACAGGAGACCTCCTTCGTTCGATTCACTGAGCAAAAACTCAAGTGGCCTACAGGGGTTAACCTCTGCCACTGCGAGGGGTTAAGAATTGGTTTGGTCTACACGACAACTTATGCTATTCCCACAACACGATCAAAAGTGCCACTACAGTGCTCAAGACTTCCTGACTTTGAGAGCTCATGGAGGTATTCTTAAAGAACCATCGATGGATTCGTAAAAAAGAACGTTTAGACGATGAATGAAGTTTACTTAACAGTCTGCGTTGGGAAATTTTGATTTCAATTGTTTCCCGTATTTCAATATAGTTAAGTTTAACTGACAATATCCTGCATACCCATTATTACAACTTTCACTGAGTTCTTAACCATTTCACATATATTTCCTTTGGCATTCTCCACTCTCCTAACAGAAATCTTTATTAGTCTCGCTCGTCTGAAAGTCAAGAACTCTCTGCATATCCTGAATCCTTTTCTTTGACTCTTCGAACATCTCGAGCAGCTCTCACGCACTCTTTTAGAATTATGAGTGGCCACTTGAACATATTTCTCCTGTTCAGTTGCGAGTTCATATTTTTCTCGAGTTTATTGTCACTAGCGCATGTTTTTTGTGAGCAGCTTGCTCTTGCTTTTTTTTTTTTGAGAAGTTTATGTTGACATACAAACGACGAACGCCTCGAAATGAACACATAAAACTTAAAGGAGGATGTTTACCCTGATGTTGTGCAAGGTCCTTTGACGTTGCTGCTATTGCAGCTGCTCCTCTGCTCCACACTTTCCCAAATAGCCGAGGAGAATCTCTTCGCCGGCTCACATCTCTGTTTATTTTTAACAGGAGGAGCTCGCTGCTGTCACTCGTAAATTAACACCTACCCATTCCTTTGCCAACCAAATGGAGCTCGCATACGAAATGATGACAGTTATGGGAAAAGGATATCAAAGACACGACTGTGATGAGCCCGATTGAAGTTGGAGGGCTCGACTCCTCCGAATGTGACTGCGTGTTGATAGTTTTCAAGAGTGTTGCGAGCAAAGTGGCGGTGAAAGTGATATTTGGGTGTAATTGGATATGAGTGGAGAAATTATGTGGATATAGCGAAAAAGATATACAACAATATACAACAAACAATACAACTCACAAAGTAAATCGCAAAATGTTCTTTAACAAATATTGCACAGTTTTTACTTGCTTTTTAGAGCAACGATAGTTGGAAATATGATTTTACCATTTCGTTTCACACATAAAATGCACTTAACCTTCACCCAATTTCCCACCGAACTTAACCCATTTTCCAAGGTAATAAAATCCTATCCATCAATGGTTTTTACTGCTTTTCATCCATTCGCTGTATAATAAATCAAATGATTTGTTTTCCTCATCTTTCTAAAGCTTTACAAGCTGTGCAACATGCATTCACCGATTTTACAACTATTTTTGTAGTAGCATGCTCAAATTACGGAACGAAAACAATTTTATAGCATTTTTATGACAATTTTTCACATGAATTGTTCGACAAATGGCAATGAAATCAAATCGGTAACCGAAGAGAGGGGGAGGGTGAAACCGAGGATGCGGATAGCAGAAGTCAACTGCAAAAATGGCCCAACAATGGGTCGGTGATGATGTGATGCGAATAGGGTTTTAACCTACAGTTATACTGAAATCTGATGCAGTTGTAGATATTTCTTTCATACTGGAAAAAAAAGAAAGAAAAACACCCACCAAACAGACGTTTCCTGTACTGCGGTGACGCCTGCGCTGAAAAAACCTTTTCATTTAGCTACCTCATTATATGCAACCACCCACATAATCAAAACCCATTACAGACATACAAAAAGCGTTAATTCTGGAGGGGCGGCGTCTTCTAGGGCTTTTCGAAAATGTTCATTAAATGCAAATTTATGGGCACCACCCACCGAAACCCCCTATTTGTTGAGATTCTCCACTCATTTGGCATGCGCAGCGCATTGCGCGTGTTTAAAGTTTAGCCGCAAGATGTGGAAAAATGGGGTGGGGTTTTGGGTGGTTGAGTAAAGGAAAACAATTACCACGACGAGACCCAGAGAAGAGCATAGAACAAAGCCATGCGGTGTTGACAGCGAAAGATAGATGGCTTTAAAAATCCAAGAAGAAAAGGGTACTTTGGCTAGGAGTACATAGAGTTATTTCTACAAAAGTTTTGGGTTAATATATTCCCAAAGAGTGGCGGTTATGCTACGTGGGAAAAACACTTTGCTAAGCCGGAAAAAAGAACCAGAAAATAGCACAGGAAGAGAATCGAAGAGAACACTTGCACAGTGGGAAATGTCATTCTGCGGCAAGTCAAGTTCTTTTTAACATTGTTTTTTGGCCATTCCCCAGGCGCTAATTTGAAACGATTTTCCAAAGATATTTCTTCCCACTCTATGCGTTTGTGTGTGTGTGTGTGTGTGTTTGCCATATATCCCAGTGAGAAATTACAGGAAATGTCCAACGTCAAGGAAATCAAGTCCCAAAGGACAAAGGGACACACAGAGACATTCATGCATTTCACAGCTAATAATGGGTCAGGCAAACTGGAAACTAGAGCACTCACAGATAGCATCGCAGTTGGAGAAAAGCGGGGAAATGGACGGAGAAAGGGAGAAAGGCAGGGAGCGATGCACTCGCTCCGATAAGCGGACAGGCGACATATCAAAGGATACTCTCGCACACTCGCATGGCACCAAAAAGTCAAAGTTAGGTCCTGCAAGGGTCGTTGTACCGGTCAGGCGGAGAATAAGGCAGCACCCTGTAATTAATACTATCCCAAAATGTCCCCTGGAAATTCAACTAAAAACCAAGTGGAAAAGGCAATAAATTAACATTTAACTTGTGCAAAAGGGTAAGAACCTATTAAAGTAACTGATTAATTTAAGCCAGTTCCCATTTTCTGATGCACTCTATATGAGTACGTACCGAAGTTTCAGTGTTTAGTAAGGAATTAGGATTTTATTTTAGATTCTAAGGTCACTGTTTTCCAAATCTGCATGCTAAGCCGTTTTACGCGATTATGATTAATGGCTGCCAAACATTGCGAAGTAACCGCTGGGAAAATAGCCACGGAAATGAGTGGCGGAAGGAGGATTTTAGGGAAATGGAAAATCTGCATTTTCAGGGTTGGCCACACCCCGTTTCTTTTCCTGGCCAGTGGTTCCTCCTCCCTCTGCCCATTTTCACATTATCCCGAATGTCGCGACTTCCGCGCCTCGTGAATTGTCATTAAAATTAGTTCCAAGACAGCCGCTGAGATGCAAGCGAAAAGGATTCGCGCACAAGTTTTTCTCATTTCCGCTGCCGGGTGGAAAACTTGCCTCTGCCCAGTTTTCCTTTGTCCTTTGGAGAGTAAAAATCCCTATAAGGGGGTTGTGAATGCTCACATAAAAAGAACCCGTTTCCCCTTTCGTTCAACCTCATAAGTGCAACACGTTCCAGACACTCGAAGTCTAGCGAAGATGATATCCTTTTCATATCCCGGTACAGCCAAGCCGTTCTAGACTCAGCTCATTTCCCTTTTCTTCTTTCTACCTGTGTTGGTCTCATAAATTAGCCACAAATTTGCCGGAAAAGTTTTCTCCGACGCCTTGGAAAAAAGAAAAACTTTTATTGGTCGAATCGGGTTCCTTGCCTGATTTACATATTTTTAATCGTCCATCGTCTTTATTTCACATTTTTTTGGGGTAAAAATTACACAATTTCCTAGGCATTTTCTTGGCAGAACCTGTTTCTCATTTTATTTGCTGACAGCTTTAGGAAATTTATTGCTGCACGATCGCTGAAAAGAAAGTTTGAGTAAAAGTGTAGCCAAGGATAAGGAATATTTATTAGAAAATTACGAGGAACAGCTGTGTGTGCGGTCAGTGGAAAGGATTTTCCCAGAATCCCTTTAAATTCAAATTGAGATTATGGGACTAAGTAGACCCAAATTGCTGTCAGTTTTGAATGGAAGAGGGAATGGGAAAGGGCCAGGAACTCTTGGCAATAAAACGATCATAACGGCAGAGGTTATTGCTTCACTTGGGATGATTTTCAAATGGGACATTTAGAAATGACCTTTGGTAGAATTAGAAAAGGGTTCAACTGAAGCTGTAACCTCTGCAACTTTTTATTAAGATAGCTTAAAGTTAAGTTCATTAAGTCAAGTATTTTTTATTGAATGCGAAAAAATGGCTAGGGGCAAAGTTTGATCCCAACTCTTAGCTATTATTCAATACCATTACTCGTCAACTAATTATTTCAATTAAAAGGAACCATGTTAATTTCCACCATAACCAACAAAGTCATTGCATAATTACCCCCACTTCGTGAGCTTTATGCCAAAGTCTTGATAAATATGCAGAACGTACATATATATGGAAATATTCGAAAAAGGCGACTGAACACCGTCAACAACCCATTTATTCTGGCCACCTTTCCGCAAAGAAGCCTCCTCGCCACACTTTAATATACCCCTCTCTCGATTCCTCCACTTAGTTCGCTAGTCAAGTTCAATTTGACACGCAATTGCTGTTGTTGGAGAAGTACAGAAAAGGGGGTTCAGAACAACCTGTTGTTGGCCATGTTTTCCACCCGTTTTGGCCAGTGCAAATGCAGCATAAAAATGCTGGTAATAACCGTTTAAACGTTGATACTTTTAATGCCTCTTACAGGTGGGTTACTACATAGATAGCAAAAGGGGGCTGGACGGCGGGGTGGGGTGATTCCAGCTGAGCCACTTTGCATATTAATGAAGAGCGTCAGTCAGTCAGTTAGCGTGGCTATTTATAAGGCCACGGAAGGCTCTTTTTGCGTCTTGGCCTTCTTCCCTTTGCCTTGCACTCGAAACAATGCTTCATCAACTTCAAGATGTATAAAAACGAAAAATTATATAAGATGTAAGATAAATAAAACTATATTTGTTTGCTTATTTTTAAAAAATAACACAGGTAGCATATTGTAGCATATTTTTGGTTTAAACATTCTTTTCTTGCAGTGTAGCGAAGTTCCTTGGCATGGAATTAATACGAGCAAGGCACGCGCTTCATCATATCGCTCGTGCCGAACCATAGCTCCCTATTTCCATACATCCCCATTTTGTCACCTTACCAAAAATCGTTGACCAAAATATTTGGCGCGCTTTTCCTTTTGGCCAGGTGTCGTGTTCGCACACCTTAGTCATAGCGTTATGGCTTTATGACTTTGGCTAATAGGTTGGCATACAACTTCCCCCTCTACGTTCCCGACTCCCCGAATATTATGTGGGCGACAACGGGAAGGTCGCGACTTGCAATCTTTGGTGTCAAATCTTCGCCTCGGGGTCTCGTTAATTTCCAATTATTGCCGAGCCGTTTGAACGATGTGGGTTGTCATAGCGGGATTGCCTCATGTCGGCCAACTAAAAATAAACATTATCCATTGTAATCGCCCCGGTGGAAATTCGCAACACATTTCCGCCGCAGTCGAAAATCTAAAATCTGACAAAGATGCGACATTGAGGGATTGCTGGATTGACTGCTTTCCGGCTTGACGCGATTGATGGATGGCCGTATTGGGCTGATTTAATTAAATACTTAATTGCCAATGTGAGGCAAGTCTGTGTTAGTGGGTTAAACGTCGTCGGGTAATTATTACCGCACTCCGGGGATAAACACGCTGATAGCGCGTTTAAAACCGCTGGAAGTGCCAGCGAGCGAGCGACTTACACGCGACTTTGCAGAAGCAATATACTTTAACTATCGCCTCTACTTATGTTGGCTTTGCATTTTGTTGGCTTGTATTTATTACGTTTTTAACAAGGCTAACAACATAGAACTTAATGCAAGCTCTAATGAATTTCGCATGCAACGGAATTGTAATAGCGTTTTCCAAGCGACTTTCACGCGTTTTATGCGCGCTTAACCTAATTAATGCAAGCATCTTAAAAATTCGATTTTTTTAGTTTTTAAAATAAAACTGCTTATTTACTAATTTTTTTTTAAATAATTAAATTTGTATTTACACTAAGATCAAAACAAAGTTGCGTACATAAAAGATGCCCAATAAACGGCCAATAAAACGCTTCGAATTATTTTGATTGCCTGCTAATGCAACTTCCTGCACAACTGCAGACTTCTAATTATGTTGGCTGCTGTTTGCTTGCATGTCTTTTGACCATTTACTACCGGCGGTTAAGACCCGAATCCCCCTCCCCCTCCCCATCACCCACCATGGAAACAGTTGTCTGGGTGCGGGCCAAATAAAATTAAGTTGAGTTGAAGTTATAGTTGGGCACATTATGATTGCACGTCTGCGCACTGTTTGAACTCCACTGCGCGAGATCTTGGACCCTGAGGGGAATAACCATTTTGGCCAGGCGGATATGCATGTGTGGGATTGGCTTAACGGTTTCTTCTTATTTATAGATTTTTTACCCGATCGCAGCCAATTGATAGTCACAGAAGTTCCTCTGTTGACTTAGCTGACTGGCAAAAAATAAATCCGCAAAAAAAAACGCCTAACGAGGGTGCGAAAAAAAACGCACAAAAGGATTAAGCCATATCACCTTACGCGTTTTCCCTGCAATTTTTTCGTTACCCCTCTCTCTCACAGCTGTTGAGGTAAGGAAATGGGAAAATCATCATCATCATCAGCAGCAGCAACACCATCATTCATTAATCATAAATTTAATTAACAAAACAGCCTAAGAAACTGACAAAAAGGTTTTCCTCAGACCTAAGGGTGCGCTGGAAAATGGCATCTTTGCAGAGTCTTAGAATATCCCTTATTACATCCCGATAATCCATAACTCATTCACGATTTTTGCGGTTTGTGTTTCACGCCGAGCAAACAAACCCCGAAAAACAAATGACATTTGACAGTTTGCGAAAAAAAACACTATTGGTGTGAGGGATATTTGCATATATTATGCATTATGCTTATTTAGGGCGCACTCCCAACTTCCTCCCAATCGTAATCCAAATCGAAATCCTGTCGAGTGCATTATTGGCAAGCAGTCGGGGCTAATTAGGGCCCACTGCACATTCAAATGGCGAATCAAACAATTTGCATAATTTTTGCATATGTCACAAAGCGACATAAAGCGACATAATAGAAGGTAGAGGGGATTTTGTCAATATTTGCTTACATGACATTTATGCCGAGATATTGAAGCGTAATCAATGGGTTTTGTTTGGCCAATGAAGGCGAACATACATTACTAGAAACGAGATCAATGTTGAATTGTTTTAAATGAATAAACTAGTTCAATTTGTGAAGGACGCAATTCATAGATCTAAAATCTAATTGCCAGTTTAGGGAGCTCAGTAAATTTGGTATATCCTTGCAAGGAATGTATACGTACAGCAGATTCTTCATGTAGCGTTTGCGTGCTACCAATGTGTAGGATTCCTTGTGTGTATTCGTTAGATATTTCATTTTGTTTGAGATCAGTTCTGAGATTTTCGAACAGGTAGATGTGTTCTCTTCCTTTAGTTAGGTTTAATTCACTTTTCTTTTTTGTATGCTTAGGTCAAGATATGCTCTTTTCTTTTCACAAGCAGGTAGTTTTCAGATTCCGAGCTACTATTTGTTCGGATTTATCCGTAGATATTGCACAGTTAAGTTAACACTAAATACGATCAATTAAACTCGCTTGAATTCCAATGTCTTTGTTCGTTATCTTCGAGATACATTCGCTATGTTCGATTCGCAGTTAATTTTTTCGTAAATTTCCCAGCGAACTTGACCCACTGAATCGGCACGGAACCCGATTATATGTACAACCTAACCGCACGAAGAATGTTTTCAAACTGAATTCTGTGCGTTGGCAAAAGTGGTTGTAGCTCTGCGGAGTTGTAGTTTCAACCCCCGCTTTGAAGCATGTTCGATCGCGTCGCACAGTGGGCTGAAGAGAACGAACATGTTCGATCAACAAAGAAAATAAATTGTATTATCATACCATACAAATACGGATGGGTTCATATTTTAACGTTGCTCTATGCTTTTTAGCTTGACAAATGCAACTCTCTGATATATATATTTTCAAGAACCGACTCGTTTTCCACTGTTCGATCGCATGTTCGATGCGAACTTGAGCCGAAGTTGTCAAGCCATTGGCATTATCATTATTTGATACCGGTACCGGTACCGGATACGACCATGTCAGGAAAGGTTCGGCCTGGCTTTATGTTTAATTTTCGTTTTGGGGTTGGCCCCTGTCCATTTTCAGCTCCGAACAATAGGCCTATGATTCCGATTCCGTTCGGGCAGTTCTCTTCTATAATTTCATACCCAACTTGGTCGCACATGCAAAACATGCAAAACAATGGAACTGTCCATCGCTTTGTAAGAGCAGTAGAATAAGTCATTAACACCTGAACTGGGCGCAGGCTCACTGAACTGACAGATCAGATATCAAAAGTACAGGGATATTTGGTGGCCAAGGGGTGCGATATCAAATGAACGGATTGCAAGTGAGCAGGAAATAAAAGGGTACACTCCTGTGGTAGCTTAAATGATTTAGGCAAAGTTTATTGTTTGCTATTCTAGAGCCATAGCTCATAAAAATATGATGATGTTTTCTTCAACTTTGTCCTAATGTCCTATCCCAATTTAACCCCTACACTCTAGGCAATAATTAAAGTTGACTACATAGCCTCTTCTTTTCGACCTGTTCATCTGTTGCCTCAACAGGCAACACCCATTTCATACACTTCTTTCGGGAGCCCAGGCAACAGCTGACCCAATGCTTACGATCAGACTAATGAGTAACTCCTCAACCTTATCATTAAAATTCAATTCGATTTCTTAAAGACAAGCCATAGCTTCACTTCCTCCGGTGTTACTCTCCATCTTTAAATTTTACCTGAACCTATTTCCGATCTGCTCCCATTTGCAACGCTTTATTAACCGTGTTTTCGTTTAGTTTTCCTTTTCTGTTTTTTCTTTTCATTCTGGAGTGCAACTCTTCATCTTCGGCTTTTCAATGTTGGCCATAACTTTCTATCTATTGTTTCTAGGCCCTGAGATACGCGTCTTCCCTGCACATATTTCCCCCGTTTTCCCGTGTTTGTTGCCCCGGCTGAGGTTTAATGGTCGTTCCGCTAGTCACTCAACGCTCAACACCTCATAATTCTATTGTCTTTCGACCTGTCCCCAGTTGGTTTCTGGTGCCGAGTGTGAGTTTGCATACATAATCATGATAATCAGCGTCTTTGGGCTCGCTTCTAGGCTTCCTCCCCTCGTTAACTTCACTTTCTGCTGCCGCTTGCTTCTTCTTGGCTAGTTTATTTTTCTTATTTCTTTTCTTTTTTTTCGAATTATGCAAATTATGTCGCCAGTCGACGACGCACTCCACCCAGATTTTTTTTTCGCTCTCTGAAGAAGTTTTTCTGTAGCTTTTTTTATGGTTTTTTAATTTGCAGCTCACTTGAAAAAGTGAGGTTCTCTCGGTGGCTCTCCCAGTGTTATTTTATTCTAATTGTCATCTCAGGTGTCAAAGGCGCCTGCGCACGCGTTTCTCACCCCAAAACGGGAAAAAAATTGAATAGGGAATGCAAGGGACGCATTTCACCCTTTAACCCTAAAAAAAGCACTCACAGTTTCTGCCTTTCAGGGGTGAGTATAAAAACTTTTTTTTTTTGAGTTTGAATTTATAATTTCTGGTCCAATATTATGTGCCTCATAGCCTTGTTCATTATGATTTGTTCGCTCAATTGGCAGAGTTTGATTTGTAACCTTTTTTTTCGACCGAAATGTGCATTTTTAATAAAAAATTTACATAATTTTATGAATTTTAATGTGTTTCAATGGCCAGAAACAAACCGTACCAAATTTGACAAAATAAACTATAAAATTAGGTTACAAATGTGGTTCCGTGCATAAAATTAGGAGATGCATTTTATGGTTGTGAAGGAGGTGGTAACAAGGGTTTTAAAGAACAATGATTATGGTATATGGGAATGGCACTCTCTGAGTAACGAAAATATGTTAAAAAAAAAAGAACATAAATAGTTGATAGCTAAATGTGATTAATGGCAACATATATTAAAGAATAATCTCTTTCTTTGTTTTAAATGTTCGTGAAATCTTTCCCCCACCTGATTCCAGCCCCATTCGACCATGACATTGATAGCAGACATTAACCCATGACTAACTTCGATCGCCCCTCTTACAAACAAATTCCCAGGCCAAACGAAAAAGCTAATTCATTTCAATGAAAATTTCCGCAATTATAGAACGAAATTAAATGTTAGAAATGTTCAACGGCTCTGAATATTTTTTCCCATCCAGTTGGACTCTGCGGTGGGGCGTGTGTGGAAAGGGGGGACGGTGGTGGAGAGGCTGTTAAGGGAGGCTGTCAGTCAAGCAGACGCCGCTGCAGCAAAGTACATTAACCCACGTTGTGGAGGCCTCACTCGAATGGGAATTGCTTGGGGAAGGCCGTCGCCTAACCGACCCTCTTTGCCACCTCTTTCCACCCCTTTCACCACCCCCAAAGGCCACTCAAGGGGGTGAAAAGGGGGCAAGAGAAACAGCCACAAAACGGGAGCGACAACGACACCCTTTGGAAACATTTCTACTGCTGATTGTATATGCGTGTGTCCACAGTTGAGGATAGAATAATACATATGCCATGATTTAATTTAAAAAAGATTATTAAATAATTAACAAAAATTTGTATACATACTGTATACTAATCAAAATATTATTTTGAAATGTTCATATTTTTTTTCCAATTGTGTTCCTGATAATTTGATTGTGACTGTGCTTTATGCAGATATTCATGTAAGTTAGTTCTGTACATATGTAGAATGTGCGCGTTTTTGTTACGCTTGTTAAATTGCCTCAAATGCTTGGGAAAAAATAAAATATAGAGCAGAGAGAGGTTAAAGCTACGGGATACAGATTTCGCTGGAATCCGACGAGGCTAATTTAAATGCATGAAAAAAGCGTAAATATTTGAATATATTCAAATTATATAAGCCAACATTTTTATATCCAGTTATTTCAGTGTAGAGAAATATGGACTCCACTCTGGACCCATTCTACTGCAGTGTACCATCTCCTCAAAGTTAAGAATTTGCTGCATTGGCGCATTTTTGCAATGTTTCCGTTTTGAATTCACTTTTCATTCCCCGGTTAACCCACTCCTGCCGCCATCTTCTAGCCACCCCCTATTTTACCACCATTTTCCACCCAACCCTTTGCAAATTAACAAACCGAGTTGAGCCTCGTCCCGAGTTCAGGAGCTGCGAAATGCAAAATGCTGCTGAAACTGTCTCGCGAGTGTCTCGGCTTTTCCCCTAAATCAACCCCCGCTTTTCCGCCTTTCCTCTAGGCACACATAATTAAAACGTCATCGTCGCTGTCGTATTTGTTGTTGCTGCTGTTGGCATAGTAGTCAGCGCTTTTTGTCCGCTCCTTGGGGTAAAGGATATTATATCAACTGTGCCAGCGAGAAGCTTCGTGAGCCAACAGGAGGTTATAAATGGGTATTACTGACAGAAAGACTTAGATATATTCGCTATATATATATTTATTATTTTATAAGTTTTATTATTCAATTGTAAGGCAAAATTTTAAAAAAATGCAGTAGAAGAGGAGTAGAGCTAGGGTATTCTATTTTCGATTCTGATATGAAAAATCCTTTTGATATAGCCACGTTAACAACAAGCGAAGCACTTGAACAGGTTCACACGACTACCTTTTCCACTCCCCCGCTAAAATTCACCCTTACAATTTCCTCATTTAATGAAATTTAATCAGCCCCCCACCAAATTACAACCTCTTCAGCCGCTTCAAGTTTATAAGCATGCCCATTCAGCATTTATTTTCGCTCAGTGCACCGAACACTTTTCAACTTTTTGCCAAGGAGTGGAGCAAAGAAAACACAGTGCAAGAATACAGCTAGCGGGGAATCAACAATTCCGAAAGGCTGAGCTCTTGCATAATTAGAATGCATCATGTTTGGGTTCTGCATCAGAAATTTTCAGGCAATCGTTTGGCAAATTTCACCAGTTTTCGAATAAACTAATTTGCCCGCCAAATTTGCATATCGGGGCATCGAATGTCGGGGCAAACTGGTTTCGATCACATCTCTCAGATAGCATTGAAAAATGAGAATCCAATAAAAGCGATGAGGTCGAGTTTGAGGGGTTAAAGAGCCAAAACGATGGCAAAGTTGAGCCTGTGCTAAAAGAGGAGTACAAATTCAACATGCGGGCCCCGGAGCAAATCGCAGACAGTGGGCACACACAGAAAATGCTCTCATGCACATTAACAGTGCAGTGTCCCTACAATGTATTGTGCACACTCTGTCAGAGAAAGGAGTAAAAGAGTGGGCTTTAAGGAGAAGGAGACCGTAGAGAGTCCTTACAAGTACGCAGACTGACTGCTTAAAAGGGAAAACTTAAGTCATCTTAGTTTCAACGCAGTTCGGATACTCTGCCAACTGTTGTCCTATACTATTTTATAATTTCCATATAATTTAAAATTTACAATTTTTCTTAAAATACATTATATAAATTCTGAAATTTTTGTTTAAATTGTGTAAATACTATGGTATTATATCATTTAATATTATAGGTCATACTAGCAGACAGCCAGTAACTCAGAGCGGTAGCATTCATCAACGTTAACAAACCCATCGTTCAACGAAGTCGGACGTTTTCAAAGCTGGATGTCCTGGGTGTTTTGTGTGTCCTGTACGAATGTCCTGTGTGCGAGCTGCGAGCTCCATGCAAATTTGCTGGCACACGCCTTTAAAGCCAATTTCAAGGAACCTCTGTCTCATTCGCTGCCTACTTGTATTTGCTCGTTGTCCGGAGGTAATTTTTTCAATTAAGTGAGCTCCTGTCCTGCCGTTTTCCCCCTCTATGCCTTGGCCTTTCCAATTTAATTGCTCTGCACTGGCTAAATGCAAAATAGCAAAAAGTTTCCCCCAGAAAGTTTGAGGAGCTTAAGCTATTTATAGGTCTGAATGGGACTCATGCTATTTCCCAAGCCCCCCTCCAGCCATCACCCAAAAAGTCATCCATCCAACAGTCAAAAGTCACAAGTGGAAAAGCTTCTTCAGAATGTATTCCGATGATGCTGGGAAAATTCAGCTCTTGGACTTTCCACCGGCTGCCAGGAAAGCCAATAATGAAATTATATTAGCAATATTTCCAAGAGAAGATGCGAGAAGAGAAACGAGCTCACCCAAGGCCAAAATGGAAAAGTTTTTGGAGAAGGAAATGCACCGAGTTCTGCAAAGACAGATGGTTTATCTTGAAAATGGTTTTAAGGAAGTAGTTGGATCGGATTAAAATGGGTAACACGATATAGAAACAGATACACCTAGTTATGTAGAATATGTATCTTATATAGATTTTACGATTTCAGGAAGCACTTGTAATATTGTTTTGAAAGGGTTCGATTATGTTATTAAAAATGCATCGTAAAGATACTTTATAGCCAAATAAATGTTGTAGCTTGTGTTGCCATGAACTCTTTTCACTGCTTATAGAAAATGGAAGTGTTTTATGCATTTATCATTATATTTTTATGATAATGAATTTTCCTACGCCTAACGAGCCGTGACCGGGATGTGTTATCCTTAACACCCTTGAACATGTGCTAACCATTTTCCGATAAAAGCAAAACCGAAATAGGAACAGAAACAGACACACACATATTGAGGAACGTGTCACAAAATGTGTTTTTAATTTGCCCGACTCATGCCAGGGGTCAGGTGTTAAAATGCACTGTCCTTTTTAGCGGATTCCACATGGCGACCACACACGCTAGCCACGACCACAGCCTCCCACCTTTTATTTTGGCCCTGTCACAAGCTGAATTTTAATTGCCTGACATTTTGGCTCGTTAGCGGCGGGAAAATTGCAATAATTGATGGCAAACAAAAATATTTTAATTAATTTCAATGGATAGGCATGAGGCTTTGCGCCCATCATACTTCTACTTTTATTTATTTTCTTTTTTTGCATAGCAGATACCATTCAGTTGGCGTTTTATGGCCGTGCTCCTTGGCTCATTATTAAAGCCACCTTTTGTGGCTGGTTTTTATGTCTCTTCCACTTGGGTGGCCTCAAAAGGTGTCTGAGAAACGGGAGTGTTCCATTTAGAGCAGCTCTTCAGGTGTCACCTGAGTGCCACTTGATCACTACTAATTAAAATTGCTATTGCTGTATCTGCGTCTACGGCTTATAGCCTACATTTTGCACTGGTACACTGATTGAATTAAGCTTAAATATTAATGAGTTTTAAGTGTGTGCTTCACTCGTAATTTGATTGCCATGTTTTCATGGAGAAAATTATTCCAAATATTTGCTCTGTCAGACACACACAGGCTTTTGGGCTCTCCTGCATCCCAAAATAGACTTCAATTTGTGCCAAATTTATGGAAATGTTTTATTTTCCGCCTTCGCAACATGAAAAGCTATTTCTTTGCGCACACCTGTGGCCAAGAAGAGGAAGACGACACAGGCTCTGTGGAGTTTTCCCTCACCGAGTTTTCCTTTCTTTGTTGACCCCTGAGGCCAGTGGTTCCGCCCTCTTTCTTCTCCGGCTTTCTGCCTTGTCATTCCACTTTGACTGGTCATTTCTCATTTCGACTATTACGCATTCTTTATTCCTGGCAAATATTCTGCCCAGCGTGGGAGTGTGACAGGTGGTGGGGTACAACTTGGACAGCGGTCTGCCCATTTTAATTAAACTTCAATTTATTTTATTGCAATATTTATCGCCTCCTGGGCATAGGGAACAGGCCATTTAATAAAACTCTCTCTCTCTGGCCACATTGCAATTAGAAAACTGGGGAAGGTTGCAAAGGAAAGAGGATACCAAATAAGTGATTAAAGGATAGGCTACCCAAAGCCTCTATTTAAAATTCCCTCAGCAAAAACATAATCTTATTTCAAACTGAATTACAAGATACCTGAAGGTTTGCAATAAAGAGAATATTTTATCATAAGTATTAACTTTGCTGAACTTAGTGGCAGTTTTTTTAAGGCTTTATAATTGTAATTACAACATACATGTTAACATCTTTTTACCGCAATTTGAAAAATATTTGTGCGAAGGTTTCTTATAAAAGAAACATAGTTATTTAATTATAGAAATTATAATCAAAATGTTGCTTGATTCATAATTGTTAAATTTTTTGCCTCTGGTATTTGCCATGAACAAATTGACACTGAACTTTTTTGCTAAAAGACGCTAACAGTAATGAATCTGCTGCATCGTTAATCACATAAGATATATTTACTAAAATAGCTGGGTTCTCTGAACTGAGCCTGATATTCCATGGCAATCCTTAGGCTCCAAAGAGCCGCGGACTCAAAGATCTCTTCCCAGGAGGCCATGAAGCATCGCCCTTTGTGAAGGCATAAACGCATGACCGGACTGAGTAAGGGTTCACTGGAAGCGATAAAATATGCTCGCACGTTGTAAAATATACGCATATTGCAATTCAAGTTCCCAGTCCCATGACTTTCTTATCAAAGAGCCTGGCTGGCGACAAGTTTCTCACGTTTTATCGGGAATCTTTTTTGCGTTTGCGATGGCAACAAAAGTTTTCCATCGTCCTGAATATATGTCTTGTATTATTTGTTGTCGCCTGTCTGACAGGCAAACCCACAACACTTGTGCCAACCACTTGATATTGCTCTGTGGCATATGTATATCCACCTCTTTCTATCTTCGTGTGCCCATCTCTTTCCACCTTGCCATCCACCTCCCCTCCCCAGTGTCCCTTTTCATAAATATATATCTGAGGCACGCAGCATCTTTGCCACATTACCACATTTATCAATAAAGTGCTCGCAATATTGCAACTTCGAGGTTCAAGCCGATGAAGAAGAGATCCCAGCCAGAGGGAGATGGGTAGAGCGGTAATGGATGGGGGCGTGCCATCTCTTTCCGACAGCGCCTGTGGCAGCTTTGCAGTTTGCAACTCACAATTCGCAACTCGCACAATGTCCCGTTATCTGACTGCTGCTGTTTGACAGTGGGCGGTTTTATGTTTCGGTTTTGGTCGCAGCTTCATCGTTTGCCGCCTGTCAACAACATAAATAATATTCGGAAAAGTGTGAAGGAATGCGGGACAGTGCGAACTGCCAACGGGCAAAAATGAGATGGATTCGAAAAACTTAAGAGGAACTCGAAATACGCTATCCGCAAAAGATATTGGATGCCTACAGAAATCTAATGGTAATTTAATAATTTATATCAATCCTTTATTTCCGTTTCGGCAAGCTTTTGGCACAATCGCCCTTCTATGCGATTCTCAATTAGTTTAGTTAGGGGAACTTCAAGGTAGTACAAATTTTCTAATGGCTCTGAATACATAAGTAATTGAAATCAAACGTTTGTTCATAGTGAACATACCCATATAATCAACTTCACCGCTGACTGAACATTGCATATCGGCAACCAAATATTGAATACAATAAATATTTATTGAATTACGGAAGCTGTCGCCGTGATTCGAGAGTGTTTCGCCTGACGCTTTCCGAGTTCGTTATAGTTTTGTGGGAACTGATGGGGAATACAAGGCGGTACAGCTAGTTATTATTTGCTTCATGGGAAAATTATTGGTTTTCGGTTCAAACTTATTACACATCGATGAATCCAAAGCAATCAGGTTCCGGGAATTTGAAATCATTTGCTTACCTAAAAGTAGAAAAAAAATCGAAAAACACAATTAGTTTGGGTTGTTTAAAATTAGAAAGATGAACTTCTTGATTGGGTTATTATGAATTTCTTATGAAAATTTCTACAAAGGAAGCTGGTTGATCGGTGGCTACTTTTGCAACATTCATTCTGAAGCCATGAAACCTTAAGAGTTATTCGTTGGAAATAGTTGACTTTTGGAAAACGGACTGTGGCAATGGCAACTAATTACCAAGTGAACTTCTAAGGGTTCAAACTTGGGGTCAGACTTCAGGCAGACTAAACACACTTCCTCTCCTCATCACTCCCATTTTCCCGATTACTTCCGCTCCACCTCTCCAACTTCCTCTGTTTGTCTGCCTTTCGGCCACTTCTTGGCCGCTCTTCGTCTTGGTTTTAATTTTGCACTTCCGATTGTTGGCCAAGAGCTCCAAGGCAGCAACAAAAACAACAATGATATGAAATAAAAACAAAAGTAAACAACGAAACAGTCAAAGACGCCTATTAATTTTCTTTTATTCGCCGGGAGTTTCTTCTGTTGTGTTTTTCGTTGAGCAATAGTTTATTGTTGTGTTTTCGGCACTGCTCAGTTGATTTTTGGCATCAGTTTTTGGAGCCACTTTGCTGCTGTTACCAACAACTTTATTAGCAGTAACAAATTTTTGTTTTGTTGTCGGTGATATAAGTTAAATGTACCCCCTCCCTCCCACCACATTCCCCACCTGCTGAATGGTTGAGCGATTTGGCGGCGATTGCATCGCATATATCGCATTTAAGCCAAAATGGTCGAAATGTTGCAACATTTTCCACATTTATTCACGCGCCACGCTTTGTTGTTGCTTTTGGGCTTGTTGTTTTCTGTAAATGTTGTTGCTATTTCGGCTGCCATTGCATTAAATTAAATTACACGCTTTTAAGGTCTTTTCCCTTTTGCGTCTGCGGCTGGCTGCATTTCGGTTGTAGTTTTAATATTAACTTAAATTAGCCGAATTACATTTTTATTTTTGCTTTCGTCAGTAATCTTCGTCGGTATTTTGGTGTTGGTTTATGACCTTTTCCCGCTTCCGATTAAACCATTATATAACACGAATTAACATTGTATGACGGAAAATACTAATAACGAGTGTTTACAATGGGAAAAGGTTTGTGGGGATTTTATTGGATTCCCAACTGATTGGTGTTACACCAATTAAATTATCCAATTATAGTAAAACCTACGGAATTGTGTAAAAGTTTATTTATTGCATAATTCATAAATAAAAAGATTTCGCTAATATTTAGGCAACTTTTCGAATGCCAATACTAAGTTTATGCTGTCGAAATATTTGTAAACGATTATCTAGGATATTTTTTATAAAATATGACTAAATCTTTTGTCAGCCTTAACTTTGCTATCAAACTTTTATAGACTTGTGATATGAAAAAAGCGCAACAATTAGGAAAGTAAAACTATTACTATCATTACTGAAGCTTCAGAACCCGCTTTTTATTCACTCATTTCTCCGCTAGTCCGTTGCGCAGTTTTCCTTTTTTAATCCCACCTCTTTTTGTCTGGACCACTTCGTCTACATAATTTCCCCTTGGACCAGCGTTCAACTTCCCGACTGCGTGTGTCTGGGCATAATTCAATTTCTGGCTCTGGAATAATCCCCAACCCAGGAGCAGTATCTTTCAACTCCTAACGGAGCGATGTTCAAAGTTTCTGAGCTTAAAGATTTATCGCTTAAATTATTAACAGGTTGTGGTCAGCGAAACGCTGTCGCTTTTATTAGTTTGACTATGTTCGAGATATTGCCGTGTTGTAGTTTTGCATATAATTAAATTTATTTATCCAACCGACCGACAAAAAAAAAAACAAAACTCAGAACCATTTTCTGCCTTGCTTTTGCATGCCCGAAAATATTTTTGTGTTTTATTTACTCAACCATAAATGACATTTTTCATTTTGTGCAAATATTTTTGCTGTTTGTTTATCCATGGGGTTATTGTACATGAATTTGTTTATGTGTCTGTCAGATTGCTTATATAATTAACAGCTACATTTGCTCTAAATTTGTGTGTTGGGGTTTTATAAACAATTCGTGTGAGTAGGGGGATCACTTAGTTAATTGCGGATGAAGGATCGAAATATTTTTAGCACTTTTATCGGTGCAAAGAATTTACACACACGAATGATAATATGAAAATTCCAGGTCATAGAAATGTTTATAAAATTATAAAATTACCAAACAGTATTAGGAATGCAAAAAATTTGATTGGCATTTGAATTATATTTTCTTGTTTTTTCCATGGGTATTTACCTAAAGCTAAAATTAGAATTGTTATGTGTGGGATGTCAATATTTATGTGATTGTAAGTGAAGGTTAAAGGTTAATCCCATCTCCATGAGACCCTGAGGTACTTTATGACTTCCAATCAGGCAGCCACTTATCACCCCATTAAAAGCCAATTGAAAATGCCCACAAATCGAGCCCCAGACATTTCATTACGTTTTATTTCACTCGACATCTGTTTTCGTATGCACCCTCTAATTTATGCATCGCATTTCGGGTCTGGACAACAAGATTTTTCGTCAGATTTTGAGCCACTTGCACAGTCGTATGCAATTAGCTCGCTAATTGGCAAACACTTGCACTGCCAGCGATATTTATGGGCAGTTATTAACTAGGTAAAGCCGAAGCTTTAGCTGCAATCTGCATCATCAGGTCGCTCTACACTGTACAACACTCAACTTCATGTGAAACACGGGCCCATTAATCAGTGCGAAATTCGCCGTTGGCCCAGTCGGTCCCACTTTGGAAATAAATAAGCCGGCAAAAATTGGCCGTCTGTCACATTAGGAGCTTATAGGCGAAGGGAGTGCCGTGGTAGCTGTGGCTTGGAGGTGGCTCAAATCCGCTGGGGGCCCACAGCCAAGTTGTCAAACGGGGGCAAATGTAAATGCAAATTAGCCATAAGTCACTGAGATTTCAGGACGTTTGTGCTTATCAAGTTTAATATGAATCACATACGCGAATTAGCCAAATTATCTACCAAAACACAACCAAACAGTTCATTATTGAACCCCGATTTAGAAAATGTTAATAAAATGTATTTGTATATAAAATATTATTATCCAGTCTCTGGTCAACTTTTAATGATCCCCCTGGAGCAACACTATCCACACTATTTCAGCTGGACACTCCTTTCCGGCCACCAAGTTTTTAAAAAACACCACGGGGAGTTTGTTTGGCAAAAACGCCTTTTAATTGCATCGGCATTGTTTCCATTCATCCGTTCTTTATCCGATTGAATTGCAGAGTTGTTTTTTTTGTGCCGCATAAATTGCATTGCAAATGCAATTGAAAAATGCAATTTGCAATTGTCGCCAATCTCCTTTGCACGCACGCGTGTGATGCGTGTGCAGTTGACAAATTCAAAACCAAAATGCGCATAAATAACGCTTTAACCCGCATTTTGGCCTATTCATTCTGTTCTGGCTTGTCATTTAAAAGCCTCCAATACATGACAAAAAAATGCAATATTATGCTTTAAATTAAATTGTTGTTCTCCGAAGCAACTAAAGTTTTGCACAGGAAAAAATTAGATCGAAACTAAAAGTATGTGAAATGAAAAAGCATGATAAAGAACTAAAATACTATAAATTCTTTACAAACAGATATTAGTTATATTTAAATAATACTAATTAGTTTTAAATCAATAGTATTACAATTCATTCTATTCTAGCCGGATATGCAACATGCACATGCACATAAAATGTGAATTAAATATATACATCTGTAAAATAAAACAAGAGTGAAGCACCGTCCAGTAAACAATGCGGAATGGAGCACACCAAACAGTGGCTGCCAAAAGCGCTCGCCCCAGCGATTCAGGCATTCAGACACTTCTCCGTTTACTGCACCCTCCAAAAACCCCCCTTTCGCACACCACGGGCACATTGGTCAGACAATTTGCAGTGTTGTCTCGCCTGGCAAATTTAACCCGAGGCAGCAGCTTCACTTGTTCGCCTTTTTTCACATTTTTGCTTTCAATTTTTTAAGTTTTTTTGTATTTCACATTTTCGTGCCACACGCCATTTTCATGGCATAGCCCCACCTACCCCCTGCTAAACGAAAAACGTTGCTCTCTATTTTTTGCAACACATTTTTCATAATTCTTGAGGCATTTTCCCAACCACCGAAACCGCCGCCAGACAACTGCAAAGTTTTTTCCTAGTGAGGAAATTATATTTTGCCATCATGTAATAATCTCCGTTTTTTTTTCTTTTTTTTATGTGCCCTGCCAAAAATATTTCATAGTTGCACTTTTGGAGTTGTGCCCCCTCTTTACCACAGAATTTGGTTCTTCCTATAAATAGTTTACTGCAAAGTAGGAGAATTCGAGGCGTAAGGGCGACCGGCGAGTCATAAATATGTCGTCGCCAAAGTCTATATCATGTATCTCTTGTGGATGCCATATATTTTGGGCACAAAATGCTACATAATCTATGTAATAACTTCCGTACCGGCAGAAAGCTCAACAAATTTGGTAGCCAAGTAGGGAAGGGTGGCCCATTTGGAGAAGAAAATGCAAGGGGCTTAGTACTTTGGCAACATTGGGGCAAAAAGTTTATGTCACAGACTGCTACAATGTATCACCTAAAAGCCTCTCTATGCGCTTCTCACACTTTTTGGTGACCTTTAAAGAAAAAGTTGTACGGGTTAAGTGTAACAATTACTTCTGCAAACTTGTCTGACTAAAAATCACATTTTTTAACATAGTTATATTTTTTCCAAACAAATTATATGCGACACAGTCCCTCCTTTCCTTTTCCAAATGTCTATGAAAATGCAGACCCCAAAAACGCCACTAAATGGTGGGAGTTTCTCCAGTGTCTTTGTGACCACATTGTTGTCATTGCACAACTCTAAGCACACATTTCTCTCGTCAGCACAATGGTGCTGGAGTAGTGATGGGGGTACGACAGGCCCCAATTAGGCGGAGACCCCAAGAGAGTTTTTGATGCCATGACAGATAGTTTAATGGCATCTGTTCAAAGATCGAATCGAATTCAAAAATGCAGGAAAATATGGAAAGAAGAAAGAACCAAAGCCCCTGGGGCAAACAAAACTTCAGGTCGATAATCGCACAGATGCAGCATACGAAATATGTGAAAACAGGGCGTGGCCACGCCCACCCATTCCAAGGGCAATTGAATTGCTGATGAGCTTTCGGCGCCTCCTGCGACTCGTTTGAATTTTAAATGCAACCGCAGGCGATACAATAATAGCATACGAAATGATGCGCCGATCTCCCAAATGAGGCTCCATCTCCATAGTATCCCTATCTTCCCTTTTTTTTTTTTATTTAACCCCATACCAAATCTTCACACTTCCTCTTTGGTAATCTAAAAAGCTCCCTCGGCACTCGTTCAATTTGAATTTTCAATATCTTCATGTATTTATTTATATATATTTAGATTGACGTCATCTGTAATGCGCATACGATTTACTTGTTGCTTTCAACAATCAGAGGACACGCCCAATCCGCCTTGCCGCCCATCTGACCACATTGGAAAATCCAGACCTGACTAAAATGCAATACAGTCGTAATTATAGAAATGGAACTCCTCATGTCGCCTTATATCAGTTTCATATTATGATATTAAGTAATAGTTCTAAGTAAAATAACTTTACAGCTAAAATACCTGGAATAGTCGTTGTCTAAAAGAAGAATTACAACAGATACAACAGTGAAATTCCACTTAAAGAATTTTGACTGTAGCTCTAGTGGAATGCTTCTAGATTGGAAACGAGAAGAAGGTGGAGCAAAATGGTCGTTTTACGTGGAACAAAAATAAAAATTGAAATTATGGTAAAACAGCTTTGAAACGCGCGACTTTTTGGTGTTTGACGGCGACTTTTATGGCCGACAAATGAATGCAGCAATACAAAAATTGCCCCAGACGAAAATTGAAAGAGACAGCAACAGACACGTAATTAGCCAACAACTTGAGTATATAGGGAGCTGCGGGGGGAGGGAAGGGGGGCACCGACTGTACCCCATCAAGCCTTAATCGAAAGTGAATTTGAAAGCCCATTTATATTTCGTTTAATTGCGGCCAAATCGAATTCAGAATTACTTTTCGATTTTAATTGCGTGTTAATTAGTCTCTCCAATTAACTCAAGAGCTGCCCAAATTTAACTTCACTTGGAGCAGGTGCTTTTAATTGTGCCCACAAAAAGAATCTTGATCTTGAGCTGATTTCTCGCATTTTACTTGTCTTAGATTCGAAAACGAAAGTTGAGTTTTTCAATGGGCGGCGGTTGCATGTGGCACGCCAAGAAATATAGCGGTACACTTTTGCCATCTTTTTTCGTGGAGCTTCTTTACTCGATAATAAAAAAAAGGTGTAAATTGGGCCTTATCACGAATTGGTAATTTGGCAGGTTACAAAACGATTTGCATTGAATCGATAAGTAAAGATACTTTATGCATTAGTGTTTCGAAATGTATTAAAAAAAAGCTTTTTCCCCAGCTTATGCATACTACCAAATGAAAGTTATGTTTGCGATTCGTCACTTAATTAATGAAATACTTTTCCAATCTTTAATTATTAAATTCATATGCTTGTCGTAGTGAAACTTTACTAATCTCAAGTATCTTTTTCTTGAATTCAATCATCAGCAATGATGTTATTATCTCAGATATCTTTGATAAATTATGATCGTACCGTTCGGTGGTTACGTGTGCATATCAGCGATTGATCAACTTTGATAAACAACAGCAAAGCATCTTCTTTCTTCGCCATCCAATAAATTGCATAATTTTCCATTGATGCGATGCGATGCGGTGTGAAGTGTTGTGATGCGATGCGATGACCTTCATCTTGCCCACCTGCCACCCCGTTTGACGCCCCTCTTCTCAGCCCACCTCTACACTACAATGAACTTGGCCGTCGATGACTTTCTTTTGTACGATTCCTCTTATTTAATTCCTGAACTAATGCTCGCTAATCAATTTAACTGTCGCTCATTTGCCAGCCACACACATGGAGCATAAAGCAAACCGGTTGCCCGTTCCTAAATGGCTGACCGCAAGTGTCTTGTCCACGGTAGCCGGAGCTTGAGCATCTGTTTCTTGGAGGTAGTAGCTCAATCAAATGTGAGCCAACTATTCTTGGTCCGCTGACAAGTGGCTACAAAAGCATGCCAAAAACGCTCCAAGTGGCGTCGGTGGCGGCTTTTTTCTGACCCACTGACTGAGATATGTAAACATTGCCTATCGCTACAAGTATCTGCAAAAAAATATATTGCTAAAGTTTCTTACTTCTTGTTGCCAAATGTAATTAACTTGTCCGGAAAATACAATTATTCTGTTTCAAGTATCTTTTTAAGCCAACGATATGCTTTACGAATAGTTAAGTTCTATACGCAGCTGTTGGCCCATAAACTCATTTCGAATGGAGAAATTGAAGGAATATATAAATACGGACAAAAATAACTCCCAAAATATTTATAAAAATATAAATTATGTTAACAAAAACATGCATTATCTATTTTATTAAAAAAAAATAAATGGTAAATACAAAATTTAATATTTCAGTTATTAGCCTCTCTTTCAAAACTCTTTGCAGAAAATTGATAGCATTCTAGGATAATAAAAAAGTTGTTTCAACTTTGCCCAAAAACTTTTCCATTATTCACTCTACGCAACAACGAAAATAACAACAAGCCACACAGTTCAATGACAATTCCCACTTGAATTTTTGGAACTCGTCAAAGTTTTCGTTGTCGTTTATTTTTTTTCTTTTCTGGGACGCTTCACCCATTTATGAAAATTGTATGTCACATCAATTTGATATTTGCATCCATCAACAAGAATGTTTAGCTGTGCCCGCAAGACGCCGCAAAATGTAAAAGTTTGTGCAAGTGATTTTAACTTTTATAACTTTGTCATTTCTCCCCCTTTGCCACTTGTGTCTCCGTTTACAATTTCCAATTAATAATTCATAAAGATTTCAGCTTCTTCTGTGTTGTTTCAGGCCCGTGCAACCTCCAAGTCGATCCCCTTCTCGTGGAATTGCCAGCACTTGTTGTTCAGAGTGTTTTTCTTGGCAATTTGTCTGCGAGCTTCATGGAAAAAGGTCCATAAAATCGGGAAAGAGATAGCCCAGCGAGTGGAAATTTGTTTATGCTGCATGGTAATTGGGTTAGCAGTGAAGGAGCCACGCTGATGACGTTGACTTGCATCCGTCAGATGCAGCGGCGCATCCATAAGATACAAAATTCACCAAGTAAATTGCCTCTGGCAAAAGAGTTTTTTTTTTCGCTGTCAGCTCTTTCACTTCATTAGGAGAAATTGGATGAGCTGCAGATTTGGCTGATTTCTCACACATTTTTTATGCTTGCTCTTTTACGAGACACCATTTGATTTATTCACATGATTACGTTTTTAATGGCCATGAATATTTTTGGTTTAAATGGGATTTGAGTGCAGATTTTCTAGACTGCAAAGAATTTCTTGCAAATAGAGAGATATGGCATAAGTTTAAAATAAGAGAAAGGCGGAAACCCGTTTAATTAGTTTGAAGTCCCCGATTTTATTTAATTACCAAGACATTATGTAAAGAACGAAAATTTTGCTAGCTTTGAGAAGCAAATTCTAGAACTTATGTTTGAGTATTCATTCAAACTCTTCTAAGAATGTCACACCTCTGGATTAAATTCCAGGAGTATTGAATTTATTTAAGGTTAAATCATATGCTAATTAATATTCAGCACTTCCCAGCCCATTTTCCATTTGGATAATATCCCAAAATGCTGTTCCACGGTAGCAAAATGGCACAGATGCTTAGATAAATCTTCAAATACCGAGTTTTGTTGCTGCTCCACAAACCCAGCGAACTTAACCATAAAAACCTCATGCATAAGTCATAAGAAAGACAGTTTCAGACAAAGACAGAAGCGATTTCTGTTTGATTTTATGTACTCGTTTCTTTTTGCATAACAAACAAAGGTGACTTTTGTATGAGAGTAAAAATGGTAAATAGAAAACAAAAGTTACATCAGTTTGTCTGGGGTTTGTGGGCATAAATTAGCGTCAAACTGCAAAGTAAGAGGGAGACGGGGCAAGTAGGTGTGAATGAGGAGGACATACATATCTCACCTCTTTTAGCAGAACCGAAATGGAACGTTGCCCAGAAGTTTTGCCCAATTAGTGGAGGCATCAAAGCAAACACCCAGACGAAGTCAGTCAGTCAGGTTCACCGGCACGGAAAATCACCACAGGCCTATGCTCCGGTCCCTATTTCCTTTCCAACACTGCAATAAATAGGCACCGAGAGCGCATCCTAAAAACTCAAACTTGAAAGCGAACTACACAAGCCAAAACAGTTTGTAAACAGTTTCAAACTTGAAAGCGAACTACACAAGCCAAAACAGTTTTAATACAAGTATATCATTGATTCAGACAGCAAAGTGAATATTTTTCTTTCAACGTTTTTTGGAAAAAATAAAAAAAAATATTGGCACACAATTGTTTTCGGTGCACTGCTCCCTCAGGTTGTTCCTTCGTTTCGCCCCCTTCTTGTTTCTTTTTTATTGATTTTCCTTGGGGCGTTTGCTGCCTTGACATTAATTTAATTGTTGTCAGCATCTTTTGAACTCTCCTCCCACTCATGTGTCAGCTGTCAGAGCGTGGTAATAAATTAAAAAATTTAAAGCGATTATGGGCCTGTACAATCCAAAGCCCCAATTGATCTCTGCCGATCAAACTAGTTTCCTGCTCGAACTTAACTGAAAGGGTATGAAATCACAATTGAATCGGCAATCGTGAACTTGGCATTGCCGAATACCACTTGGCCCAATGACAAGTTTCTTTTTTTCATCCGTTATACGTTTCCTAAGGGGTTTTTTGGTCTTCGCGCTTGGCTTTTTTATCAAGATTCAGAATACTTGGCCATTTTTTCTCCGGTCAATTGTGTCTTTTTGGGTGAAAATCACGTATGTCGAGGGCCTCGTGTTCTGGAATAACGAAGTTGAGTCCGAAGTAAAATCGGGGTAGGCCTCAAGTGAAGTAAAATGAAGTCGCGAAAAAGTCACGTGCAAGTCCTTCGCGTTTGTTGTCCTTTTTCCTACAACTCTACCCTGCCTTATGGTGATGGATGTCACTGCAAGTCCTTCAGTTCGGTGACCTAATTTACAGTGTCAGTTTGAGGGAAAGATAAAGACTTGGACACAAAAAAGAGTTTTTTTTTTTATAAATATACATTTTTGTAACATTTTTGATTTAACATTAGTTAAATCTATGGCATGCACTTGCCAATATTCCCAGACACCATTGTTAGATATTTCCTAGCTCAAAAACACCCACAAAAATATCAAAAACATTGGGCGTAGAGCTAGACAAGGACAGATAACATCTCGTGCTACGATATTAAAGCTGCTGACATGCAAAATTATCTTTCCAAATTAAAGACAAACACTACGAACGAAGACAAGGAAAAAAAAAGACACACAGAAATATAAAACCAAATAAATGTTGAAAAAATTGGAAAGTGATAAATGGTTTGGCCCGGTCAGCTGGCCACATAATTGTTGTTGTCATGTTTGTTGCTTTTGTTCAGCTATTTGGCGCAATCTTTGCATATAAATTAGCCAGAAAATGCCTTTTCAAATGGCCGAAGAGAACTCGAATCCAAAGAAACCGAATGGAACAGAACCCGAAACAGAAATCCAATTTCGTCTCGCATTTGACTGACAGGCAGTCGGCCAAGTTGATTTTTAACTGGGCTAACTGCGTTGGCCCCCTTTTCGCAGGCAGAAGAATAAGCCTTTCGGGGTCAACTAGCTGTAGCTCCCCAACGAAATGGAGATGAACACGAAGTTGCAGATGAGGATGGAAATGGAAATGGTGGCATAATGGGAGCAGCGGCAGAAGACACGAGTCTCAGACAACTCCGAGATAAATCAAAAATTGTTGGAAAGCCAAAGGGGCTGGGGTGTTACGAAAAATACCGACTAATGTTAGGCATAAATAATGCAGCAAGGGACAAAGAAGCAACCAAGGCAAGCCCATAAGCCCCAAGTATTTAAGTCAAAAATAGCCAAAAGTCAAAGGCATTGCACACGAAAAAAAAGTATCATTAGCTCTGAATTGATTTTTAATTAATATATTAAGATCAATTTTAGGGAGACATTATAAAGAGTGCAAAAGTCGGTTATGTACTTTAATATAACAAAAAAAAACTAAAACGTGACAACTATTCCATTAGTTTTCTTATAAAATAGTTGAATTTTGTTCTCTGTATTTAAGACAAAGTTAAGTTCGCCGAAGGGGAGAAACAAGAAGGATTGTTGGGGTAATGAAGGGCGCCAACGGAAGTGTTTATGTTTTGAATATTATGTTTTTAACATAGAAAATCCCAAAGTAAAAAGAGGAGCATAGAAAGAAAATTGTCTTGTGTGGGTGGTGGTGGAGGGTGTGGAAAACAAAAGATATGAAAATCCCCTTTGATTGTCAAGTTCAGGAGACAAGAGAAATGAAAATGAAAATTGTTTCTGTTTTGGCTTTCAGTTTTTTTTTTTTTTGTTTCTTCTCTCACTCCATTCACCACCGACAATGTGACAATGCAGCTTGTGGATATAATAATTATTAACAAAACTGTGCCCACGGCCACGCCCCCAGGCAGGGACCCCAGTCCATTGTTTGCCAAGATTTTCCCCACCATTGCCTTGATGTGTCGCTCTCACAGCCATAAAGCCATAACCATCCGCAAGGTATCAATTATCAGACTCTAATGCGAAAATAACAAACCGCAAAGGAATGGCCAAGAAATTTTAAGTTAAAGGAAAGGGAAACGGGGGGAAAACTGGGTGGCATCTAAGCTGAATACCTCGTAAGAGAGCTGACCAACAATGGAGCTCAGAAAATAGAAACACAACCGCCAGCGTAAAATGAAATGCAGTGGGTGGAGGAAGTTGTCAAATTTATAAGAAGAAAAACCTAATGAAATGAAGAGTGGGTGGAGGGAGATAGAAAGTAGTAGAACCAGAACTTGTGCAACCAAGTTTTCCATAATTTCAACAGTATATTGTCAATCAAAGCTCTCGAAACATATACTATATTTGTTCAAACTTATCGAACCAAAATGTGGTTTTGATGGACACGTTGATGCCATTGAAAAGTTAAGTTGTCGATAAGACAGAAAGTGTCTTATGACACTGATACTGAACTTGTCAATTGTCCAAAAGTGTCACACTTCAAGACTGCAATATAAAGTTGTATTTCTACATATTGAATACTGAATATTGTTGCCATGCAAACTTGAGAATGAATCGCATAAGTTTTATTAATGATAAATGAATACTTTAAAATACTTAATTTCTCCATCCAATTTACACCCAATTCATGCCTGGCAAACGCATTAACCATTTTCCATTTAGCCACACCTCAACGCAAAACCCCCAACTCATCAAGGCAAACGTAAAGAAAATAACTGCATTTGCGGTGAAATTTGTTAACTGGCCAACAAAAGTTGGCAATGAGAAGGGAAAACTGGAAAACCGCTGGACGATGCACCCATTATGACAACGTCAGTCAACCGCAGCGACCAAAGGAATGTGACAACAGGAAAATGGCATACAAAAAGAGAGTAGTGCTCTTGCTTTGGGTGAAAATAACCCAAAGGGAGCCCTCATCAAAAACGCATCTATCATTCGACAGATTGCACAAAAGCTACAAAGATACTGATTGTGGATCCAGTCTGCTCAATTAGGCGAAAACCAGGAAACTGAGAATTGTTGCGAAGTGGAATATGTGGAATATGAAAATTTATAATTCAAATTGAATGTATTCTTCCTTCATGTCATTCTTCATTTTCCATTATAATTTCCGTACAATTGATATCAGTGAATAGTTTTTTATAAAGGGAGTTTTTTGAGATTTGTTTACGTACCCAGCTGGTGATGATCCCTGGCTGGCGCTCTTGCCACCGCCCGTGTGAATGTGCCGCTGGGGGGGCGTGGGCTGGTGGTGAGGCGACGAGGTGGCCGAGACGGTGGGCGTGCCCCCGTTGGAGGAGGAGCTGCCACCACCCACTTGCCCCTGACCCGCCAATTTGCGCTTTGGTGATAGCTCCTGGGCATTCTCGCAGACATTTTCCGTGTTGACGACCTGCTCCAGCATATGTATCTTCAGCATGATTGATGGATTTGATTGACTGACGTTGTTTTGATTTTGGTTTCGTATTTTTGGTTTTGAAGTATTTTTGGTTTTGTTAGTTTTTGTTTGCTTTTGGTTTTTTCCTTTAAATGGATTCAGTTTTTCACATGGGTTCACTTCACTCTTTTCATTTTGCTGCTCTGCACAGGGGGGAAAATAAAAATGAAGTTAAAATTATAGCACAACACTCTTCAGCATGTGTTTTTCCTTCCTTTCATTCTTCTTTCTCTTGCTCACTCGGTTTTTATCTCTTCCCGATTAATTAAAGTTCAGGTTGCGGTCACTTGAGTCGAATTTTCCTTACGCATGTTTTACAACCGTTGTGAAACCGAATTTTATGTGGCCAGCAATAAAAGAATGGAAATTTAATAAGTTTATGCTGCCCGACGTGATGGTCGTAAAACGCGGTAAGAAAAAATCTTGTCTTCAAAAACAAAGAAAATCACTCAAAGGTAAGTGAATGTGGATTCTGGGTGAGGCTTAAGTGCACATTATTAAAAAGTAATGCCGGGGCTGAAAACTCCCTGCCCAGCCGAGCGAGGAAAAGCGCGTGAAAATGCGTGCAAAACAGAGAGGAGACAACAAACAACACGCATTTGTTTTGCACGAAAGGAAAAACCCCGAGGCATAACCACTTGCCAGGGCAGTCACTTAGGCCCCATGTCCCCACCTTCTGGGAACCCGCAGTAAGCCCTCATAAAGCGGCAAGAAAACTTCGGCTTGAACCTGCCCCACTGAAAATTGGCTTAGGTCTAAAACAAGCCAAGGAAAATCTGAAAATTTCTTGAATGGTTGAGTCGGAAAAACTCCCCCCCAAAAAGGTAATGCGATGGCGCACGTGTCCAAGTGCCGCCCACCACAAAAACCGGGCGAGATGATTTATGATTTACGGCATTGACTGAAGGCATCTGGCCTTCAGAAGTCCATGGAGTTACTCCTGCAATTCCCGGATTTTCCTACCCAAGGCCAGGCACCTCGCTTAAGTGGTAATGTGCGTACATAACGAGAGTTGTGAATGGTATTATGGCAAATTTTTGGGCTGGGGTGGTGATAAGAGGGTTAGTCAAAGGTAGACAAGCTAGAATTTGATGAAAGTGAGCGTGTTACGACCAAGAGGAGATGAGATGCACTTGCTTTAAGCCACTTATGGCTTGCTTAACTGTTCGGAGAAATTTAAGGGGGCAGGAGCGCTTAACTTTTACTATACTAAAAGCCAAACTTTAGCCACCATGCAATGGAATTCAGATGGATTTATTTTAGAAAATAAATTAACTGTGTTATTAAAGCATAATTCAAAATTAAATTTAATCATTTCAAACCTAAAGTTAAACTCTGCTTTGTGAATGCGCCTAATTGCTTGTGTACATAAATGCCTAATCTTAAGCTCCACTTAATTGATTGGATTTATCGTGCACGCTTCCAAGCAAAATCTGGCAAATATTACCCAACTGCTGATATGATTACTTCACTTTTGGCCAAATGCGCCTCCATTGCCGTTGACCTAAATTGGCAAATCTCTGAATCTTCTCGGCAACATTTGGCAAATCTCTTGCCCAGATTGAGATACCTCGCAAGCTCTGTAATGCAATTACCCAGTGTAAAATAAAACATATATATATATATATATATATATATATATATATATATAATTCGTTTCGACTCAAATCGCATTAAGAGCAATCAAAATTTTTGCGCCCATCTCTTTCGGCCTCAACACGCAACTTCCGTTGTTGCAAATTCGTCATTTCCGCAAAAAAAGCAACAGGCACTCAGGTGAGAATGATAAAAAAAAAATAACAATAATGGCTAAAAAACATCATAATGAACTCAACTCGAAATGAAATTGAATTACGTAGCGTAGAAAACAATTTGCAAGCGCAAGTGCTAAATAATTCTTTGGGGCACCGTCGGCTGCATTATAAAAAACGCATATAGAATAATTTATTTAAATCAGGCTCAGCAACCGCCCCCAAGTCGGCGACGACAACCTTTTATGGTGTCATGCCAAAGTAAAAAGAGAAAAAAATCTATAAAAATTTTATATTCATTCATTTGTTGTTGCGCTTGTTGGCTGTGGACAAATTAATGTCAACCGAATAGAGGGGATCGCAGGGGGCAAAATCTGGCGAATCGTGTGGGCTGCTGGGCTAATAGTTGATTCCAGTCTCTCAAAACCACCCAGTGGGTGGCCTTTATCATGGATGAAAATATGGGATGAATGACGAGAATGCGGAGGAATAGAAGGCAAGTGTGTCACCCAAACAATAATTTTTTTATTGTTGCTCATTCAATTTGGCATTTTTATTGATGTGTTGTGATCCGAGTTGCAAATGAAATTGTGCGGATTTCTTCTCGATATTTTTATTTTTGTTTTTCTCTGTCTTACTGTGCGATTGGGTTAATGAAACCAAAACTCCCATTCTCAAAGTTTCTGTTGTTTACACAGTCTCTTTGAAGACGATATGTGGTTGAATAGAACAAAGTTATGTGAAGTCTATCGGAAAAGTTGCGCACAATTGAACTGTATAATTCGATTAGAATATTGTAAATATTATTGAAGTATCTTTTGGGATCGGTCGATTTATTACGCATTTATATCCTTACATTTAACCAAAGTCTACTTTCTTACTTTTATTTTCATTATCATGTTATCGCAAAACAATCAAACCGTGATAAGTGTGTCAAGTGCTCGACAAGCACAACTTTCGACAGCCCCATTTTTAATTTTCCCCAACAAATAATTGCGTCAACGTTTCGCAATCAGATTTCAGTTAGTACTTTATGGTTATAACTTTGTGTCGATACGTCATAAACAAAGTGTTTGAGTTGCCATTGAGTCACCAAGTGGTATATTGTTCTAGTCTTATCGGAAATAAAAAGGCGGCTTCTTATCAATCTCCAAGAGAATGATATTCCAAGCGGGAAATTTTTGGAATATTTTAAGCCGCTGAATACACTCCTACAACATTCGGTTCCACCCATTTTCCTACACCACACTTTTGCAAGTTCAAAGTTTGGTTTCCTTCCGTGTGTACATTTCCCCATTTTCCTGTTAAGTGGGAGAATTTAGGACTGAAAAATTGGTTGCTTGTTACACGTGTTTAAATATTTATGCCTTGACAAATTCTGTAAACAAATTTGTCTTATGCTCTCCGGCTTGGTTTCATATTGGGTCTTGTGTTATTTTTCTCGTAGCCTGGCTAACAAACATAAACAGCTGTTGGCAGACCGAGTTGCTCCGGTTTTCTATTTTTTTTTTTATTTTTGTGGGGCAACCACTTCTGTGAGAGCAATTCTAGTTGATTGTGACTTCTGTTCTGTTTTTGTTTCTGGTTTGGTATCGGTTTGTGTCGGCTGTATGCCATAGGTATCTTATCTTATCGGCTGCCAATTTGGCTGAATAATCAGCTTTTGGATGGGCGCAACCTTGACTACACCCACCAAAACCTCCTTTCCAAATTCAACGGGGGAGTTACTTTATGTCGAACACGGAAAATGGTAGATATTTGTGCTTGTAAGTGAACTCTAATGGGAAACTGATGTAGCAGCTTAGGAGTTTGAGATACTGAAACTAGTTGAAGGTACACCGTTTACACATGGTTTAATTTTTTTGACATTTCGGGCGTACGATAAAAGTTTTAATGCTTTTAAGGAAGGTACTAATATAACTTGTGGACTCAGTGGCTATGAAACACAATGCACAATTCCCGTTCTTAAAGAATTTCTATTAAGCCGTAATCCAAACAAAGTTTAAAGTTTAATATCATTTGACCTTTTGCCATTATTTATATCTCGGTACAGGAATATTTTTTGAGACCAAAGAATACCTTCAAAACACCTTGTTGCCATAATGTTTGCATTTACCACCCCATAACCCTTGAATCCCGAAAAAAAACAAAAACTTCAAAGCCTAATTTTTGAGAACGACCTTGACTTGTAATAGTAATAACGAAATTATTGAAAAAATATAAGTTGCATCATGTTTTCGTTAGAAACTCGACCACTAAACTGTATATTTTATTATTTTTGGCCCAGGTGCGAACATGTGTAAACAAAGGAGGAAAATATAGAAAAATCGTGGCAAAGGCAATTAAAGTGAGCACTAAACGCAGAGGCAGACACTCCCCGCCGACCGGCCGACTTTTCCATTTCCAATTCGGATGCGAGCCATTTGGCACTGGGCCATGTCATGGGAGAAGCGGCGGCACACGCCCCATAAATTAAATTCGCGTGTGTTTTTCCACGAATAAACGCAAAAGGAGGTGAGGGGGGATCTGCGGCAGTTGAGATAAGCAAGGGGCGAACACACAACGCATTGGCAAAACGGTAAATTTTGCAGCAGCCTACAAAGGCTAAGTAAGACGATCGAAAATAGACGACTTTAAGTTACCCACTAATTTGCTTTTATTAGAAATATGTTTTAACTTTAAAGAATGTATACTCGATCCTAAAACATTTAGATCTAACCTAAAGAAATAAGTTTCGCAACTTTAATAAGCTGAAATTTAAGGAGCACAGAATGCACACTGTATCCAAAGTCCCAACATACCCTCGCCTTTTTGAGTACTGGTCATGAAAGGGAATCCAAAATCAATGCAGGCGAATGACACGGCGAGGCTTATCCACCTCTTTCGCCTACCCCCTGACGCCATCTCTTTCTGAGCCAAGCTTTTGTGCTGGCTGCACTTCAACTTGAACTCTCGAGTGGCGGCGAGAAAGGGAGGCGGCGAAAAGTGAGAGGGATGACAAGACAATTGATGGGCCAGACAGACGCAGAACGATGAATGGAAAGCCGGAGAATCCGAGAAGCTGAGGTGTAGAGTCCAAGAAACCGAGAAGCGGAGGAGACGAAGGCGGCGGGAAATCAGAAGCAGATAGCAAGAGATGTGGCCAAAAAGCAGCTGTTTTCTTGGGATTGTTTTTCACAGATTTCTGTTATTGTCCGTATCTTCACACCGAGCGACAAGGCCAATTTGCTTCTCGAGTTCATTTACATTCCGCATCGCTGAGGTTTACTGCACATCCCAAAGAGATTCAATGGGGCGGCTCTTCAGCGGACTCCCCCGCCCCAAAACCAAAAAAAAAATAACGATATCTGTCAAAAGGCAAACATCCGATTCGGGCAGCGAGAATCTCTTCACGAATGGCATGAATATTTGATGAGCTGTCGTTTACCTTTTTCGCCTTCGGAACGAACTGCAACAAATATTCGGAGCCCCAAAAATGCAACAGGCAAAAGAAAACAAAGGAAAAGAGCAGGGTATCCAGGTGAGCTCGGAATGGGAGCAGATTGCCAAAAGCGGGAGATGCAATGGGGGACTATTTATTCTACGAACCATGGATGCTCTTAAAGACCTCAACTTTCATATGTTTGAGATCAAATACTTTAATCTTTCTTAAAATTTAAAAAATTCCCATATTATATATTATGAAATATATGAGGAAATTTTTATTTAATTGGAAATATGTTTATATATGATAGTTTTGAATAAGTTTTTTTTATTTATTTACATTATCAAAATTAAATCAGAGTGCAAACATTAACAAACTTTTCCATATCAAAGTCCGGCCACCTGGTGTCTATAAAAAATATGATTTTTATGATGGAGCGACTCACACAGCTCGAGTTACCCCGTTTTCTCGAAAGAGCAACTGAAATTCCAGAAAACTGCAGCTGGCAAAGCAGTGAAAACAGCAAACAACCAAAACAGCAGTCGCAAAACTCGCACACACATGCCAATAAATATTTTTGCAAGCTGCAGCAGCAGCGAGACAAAAATCGAGAAAAAATTGAACGAAAATGAAAAGTCAACAGCAGAAAACACGGCAACACAAACTGAAATCATTTCAGGCCAAACCCGTTTCAAAAGCCAAAAAGAAATTCACGTGCTCTGCGAATTTACCATCATATGTACATTTTTTTTTTTACTTTTTGACCGCCGGCTATGCATATTAACAGGAAAACAACAACAACAGCAGTAGCAAAGAATGGGAGGAGTAGTAGAAGCAGAAGAAGATGCAACATTGTCATTTAACGGGACTGGCGAACAGGGTACAAAAAGAGGTGGAAAATGCGTGAATTTTAATTTGCATTTTTGCGAGTGAATGACGAGAAAAAACGCTTTTCCCGATGGAGTTGGGTTGGAAACTATTCCACTTTCATTTCATATAAAAACTCTAATAAATTTAAATATTAATTGAAGAATTAGGACCAGAATAAGTTGATACCACGTTGCAAAGATCTTTAATAAATTCAGAATTCCTTCATGTGAAGTAATATGCAATCCCGTTTTTTGTTTTAAATAAAAAAACCTGTTGGGGTTCATGATCTTCAAATGTTTTCACCCCCTTATAAAAAATCGGATTTCACATCACCATTTCCAATTGTTGAGGTAACTTATAACTGCAATCACCTCACACAACTTGCACATAAATCACAACAAATAAAGAAACACAATTTTAAACTGATCGCAGGAAGATAAAATGCTTATAAAAACCAAAAATACACGTAATAATCATGCGTGACGCATTTCAATCGAACTCCGAAAACACTGAAAACAAAACACAAGAAAAAACTCGGTAACCGCCAAAAACGAGATGAAGAAAGAGGGAGAGGAATGAGACAAAAACGGAACTTTTTTGTGGTTATTGCTCTTTATAAATATTTCTCATTTGTAGTTTCTTATCAGGGGTTTGACATTTGTCTGTGCTGATTATGTTATTCCGTCATTTCATGCACTTGTTATTGGATGGCATTTTCGTAATTGAATTGCACAAAATATTACGCACACAATATCACTTGTTTTCAACACTTTCTTCGCTTCTGCTTTTGGATTCTTTGCTCGTTAAATTTCAATTTCAGCCAACGATTTTTGTTTAAAAATTTCACTTTTAACTACGTGCGCTTATTTATGCAGCCGTATTTTTTTGGCAGACTTATTTTGATTTCTATTTGTCTTGCCCATTTGACACCTTTGCCACTTTCGCTTCTAATTTTTTTGATAAGGCCAACAAATGCGATTTCAATTTGTTGTTATTCAAGCACACACGTTCAATTAAAAGATCGTCAAACACTTTGTTTATTGTTTGCCTATTTATTGCTTTCGTTTTCTTTCTTTTGTTTAGGATTTTTAGGAAACCGCCTCAGCGGGATCAATTGCAAATTAATTGTTGAAGAAAGTTTGCGTGTTATGCTTCGCATGATTTTTTTTTGTTCACTTGTTTTAAGAATTCAAAACCACAAATCATCACTGTCTTAATTGGTTATATTAATTTTATAATTTGTTTGATTGATTACCTAGCACTTTCACATATTCGAGTATTCGTTTGTTATTGTTTGCTCTTCTTTTTTAACAATTTTCTTGTTTGTTTTGATTTTCCCTTTCGTGCTGCTCTCTTCACTGCTGCCGACTGGCAACTGATTTGCGTTCTACCGTTACTTTTCGAACAGCTAATGAAGAAGACGCAGCAGCGGCTGGACCGGAGACCCGAAATATATTACGATTCCTGTTCCGATTCCCGATATCAGGATTTCGCGACGCAGACGCGCGACAACGCTCACACACACGCCCGGTCGTCCTCGCACACGCACACACTCAGTCGGACATTCGCTGGCTCGCACGCCCACACGAGTTGGTTCACAAATCGACTCTGAGTCGCAAAGCAGAAAAGCTGCGGGTCTGGCCCCAAACGAACACGAATACGAGCGACGAACAACATCATTGCGCACGAAGCTCAGATTTCAGGTTCCACTGGTGAATGCGATCCACAAACTCCACAATGGGGGCCAAAATAGTAGTGGCTGTGGATCTGGTTATGGAGAGTTTATTTATGTACACATACTGTGAAGCTAAAATTATTTAATGCAGCGCAGAAAAATAAGAGTGGAATGATATATGGAAAAACATGGAAAAGATGTAATGCTGATGTTATGCATTAGTTTTATATCAATTTATATCTATTGCTGTGACCTTAACTGTACGTGCACTTTGCATTTTTGTTAAGGCGGGAGAGCGAGTTTGTTGTTGTTCTGCTCTCACTGCGTTTGTTGCCTTCATGGGGGCGAAATTCTTGTTTATTTACATTTATTTACATTCCAAATGCGCGCAGTTTAGGCAAACAGAAAGAGTTGGTACCAGGGAGAGGGGAGCTGCCCGCATTAGCCAAAGTAAACAGTTTGGAAAACAATGCAATTCAAAGAAGCCGGCAATGCAGTTGCCAGTTAATTATTTGCACAGTGTACCCCAAAAGTATGCAGAAGGCAATGATTTCCCTCCACCGAGAGATAACCAAAACAAACCGAATAACCGGAACCGGCGTGGGACACAAATACATAAGTAAACAGAGGCACGAGTCAAAAACAGTCGTGGTTCCCCCATTTCGAAGTGGAGTTATACCAGAACATGTTCGTTCATGATTCTTTGTCGAGAGAAATTTGGTTATTCCATTCATCTGGATTTTTGATGTCAACCCAAATAGGTATTACAGAATATGAAATCGAATGACTAGTTTATTTATAAAGACATGGTTTAGAGTATTGAAAAGGAGTAATTTAAAATATTATGTTCCAATTCTAACAATTTGTGGAAAAAGAAGCACTGTGGAACGCGTTGACTAACTTTCGACTTGTTTTTGTAATTGCAAACAATGCAGTCCTCCCACGAACTGTGTCCACAATCCACAAAATGACGTCGGCGTGTTGCACTTGCTCCCTCGTTTTTATCATCCACATACTTGTGGATGTTTTCGTTGGCGGCTGATAACGAACAGCTGATAACCACACGATAAACCGCAGCGAGGGGCGTTTCGAAAACCAGAAAACAGATAACCAACTGCTGCATGCCCCACATTTTTGGGGTTACACATCAAAGTGAACCGCAAGACAATGGATGCCACTTCTTTGGTAGTTTCTATGTAAACAGGTATGGAATGCATGCATATATTTGGTCATTCAACATTTATCTTGGTCTCCATGGAAGTGATTTACAAGAGAAAGAAATAAAATTGATTTGCTTACCTTGCAAATGCACAAGCAAATTTTAAATTCTTCACCACTTGGTGCTCTGATTCTAAAAGATTAACCTCATAAAAATATCTTGGCACTCATAAAAATGACTATTTTATTAATGAATAAATTTGAATATACTTGTTTTTATAATTGAGTGCACTTACCTTAGTGGTTCTGTCAGCATATCTAGATTCTCGCAGCTTTCCATCTCCAGTCGCTGGTATTGCAATTGCCTGGCACTCGAAGTGCTCGATCTGCCCCCTGATCCTCCCGAAATTGCAGCCGAGTTGGATGAATGGCGACGGTACTCGGCGAAACTCTCGCTTTTGCGGAGACCCGGAATTTTTCCGGAACTGTTGCGCCAGTACTTGATCATCCGGTGTAGTGGCTTGGGCGAACTGGTTGCCGAACTCGAGGCCAGCGATATTTCGCAGCCTCCCACTATAATCGGATGACCATGATCCACCAAGGTCCTGTAGGAACTCATTTTGATCGCTTAAATCTACGAAATTTTGAAAGAATACTCTTGATAATATGTACTAACAGCTAATATTTAGTTTTATTTATTCACCAACAACTTTTTATTGCTTTACTCTAATAATTGCCAGTAATTTTTTTATTATAATGAATTTATTAAGTTAATTGAAATATATACTTTTTTATTACTTTCCATATAGATTGCAGAATATATTATATTTTAAATGTATATTGTTTACTGTGAATTGGTACTCTTATCATTTCTATTCCGTGCTTACACTTAGTTTTCTTATATCCACTGATTACACATTGTGACTGTAGTTATTATTTTAATATATCTGTATATATATAAATTTTTTTTGCATAATTTAGAATTCGTTCGTTGCATAAATCGCGTTTCGTTGGGCTTTCGATATAATGTCACGTCGCGCCGCCTTCGATTCTCCGACTGACCGCAACAAAGAATCGGAGCAGAGCCCCAAGAACAGACTTTTTAGAACCGAGCTCCATTATCTGGAGCGTTCTCCCTCGCTTGTTTTTGCTCTCTCTCTCTTTCCATTTCCATTGTTTTTATAACTTCGCACGTTTTATTGCGAAGTGTTTTTTTTTTCTGAATTTACTTATATTTCTTGCAATTTCATTATTTTAAACATACCGGGTATTTCTGATCTTAATTGGGAATATATGTATTTAGAGCGATCATGCAATGGTGCGAAATGCTCTAGGATGTACTATAAATAATAAAAATTGTCACCTTTTTAGTGTTAATATGTTTTATTTGATAAGAATTCAAAAGCCTTAACTAAAAAAAATGTTTAGGTTTTTATGTTTAATTTAGAAACCACCAAAGAAATGAATATTGTTCATTTTATAAATTTACAAGGTATATTCCATTCTTAAGCGCCAGTTAAACGTTTTTACTACTTTTGCATTGTATTTCAGTTTTACGTTGCTAGCGATAAATGACCGACCTGGGATTCCGCTAAGTTAGCTCGTTTTCATTTTATTGCTGTTATTGTACATATAGAGACGTCTTTATTTATTTTTATTTACCATTTCCAGCTATCGCTTATCTCAGAGTTTTCAACACCGCCCCCTTTAACACGCCCCATGAATAGAAACCATTGTCTAGTTCAATGCTCCAATCAATCACCATTTAGACTTTGGTTAATTAATTAAACAATCCATCAATATTTTTTCTTATCAGAGTCTTACACCTTCGTTTGACATTTTCAGGTGCTGGGAAATTGATTTGCGCATAATAACCATAGATTTTACTCAGATTTTTCCCATTTCTATGACACAAAGTAGTGTGGGGACAACTGGAAGATATATGGTAAATGTCTCATCGATGCATCAATGAGTCAAGCTGGGTTTACGATTCTGCGGGTCACCACCAAGAACTTTAATGGCTCTCAAAAAGATGGTGATAAGGAAACAGACTTCAGGGCGTCGCAATATGCACAAAAAACGGACGGAGAATAAGTGCATTACAGTGGATGGGGGGATGAAGACAGTGGCGTCGAAAAGCGGTTCCACAACTGCTAAATGCCGCTGCAATCGAGTTATCAGGTAATCGAATATCCAGCAAATCAGATAAATGGAACATGCAAAACAAATTGCTCGATAAGAGAGCTGGAAATATGAAAATTATAAACAAGAAATCAAGTCGTTGTAGCTTCAAGATACTCTTTAAAAAAAAAACAAGCTAGCATGCATTCAAAAAAGAAAGTGGTATTTCTATTTTTTTCATGATACTTGTTATCAGTTTTTATGCGTTTTGATATATTTTAAATTTTTAAAGTTTAATTTTCCTTTAATCGCGATCTCCTAATTACAGAGTATCAAAACAGTTTTAAAGTGAAATCGAAAACCCAAATCGAAATCGAATTCGCAGTTGCTACTGTAACGGTTTCGGCCACGGGAAAGTCGAGTAAGATTTATCATGACATTTCCTTGATGACGATACTCAATCGCAACCTCCCCCCGACATCAACCACCCAGCACCACCCCCAACCCCCCTGACCACTCGAGCATCGTGTGTGCGTTGTCAAAATTACATTAAAGCGGAAATCGCATGCTCCGCTTCAGTGCCAATCGAAAGAAGACAGCAAACTGACCGCAGAGTAGAAAAAAACTCAAACTGCACTGCCCGCAGTCTCGGATAACTGCACTGGAAAAAAACTCTTGGTTTTTCTATGTGTTTTTAAGATTCTGCTCAAGTTAAAAATATTTTTGGAAAACTAAATAAATAGGTATAGATAGAATAGTATGTTCATATAAATATAAATATTTCTATACAATCGTTTAGCTTAGGATCAGGAATAAACTTAATATTTCTTTATTAAACTTTATATTTATTTATTAAAAATGTTTTTTTTTCTGTCTATAGGAAGGGGTAAAAAGGGGGCTGTGGGTGCCGGCACGCAACACCCGCGACACTCGACGACATAAATCAGGCTCAAAGAAAAACCTAGTGAAAGAGTTGGGGGCGACTGTAAGGCGAGACACTTGCATTTTGGTTCGTCGTTTTTTGAGGGGTTTGAGGCAAACATGTCCAAGCTGTCGCTTGTATGCCCCACTTTATCCCCCCAAATTCAGCACAAACATATGCAGCACCCCCTTCGACTCCGCCAATACGCGAAAATGTGCGTAACGTAACACAGGCAGCCGCGAAGCACGCAAACTTGGATCTACACGGAAAACAATTTATTCTATTTAAGTTTTGTCAAAAACTTTATTTCTTTATCCTTCAAAAACCAACGAACTTTATCCAAACGGGCCATAAAAGTGAATTACTGAATTGGAATCTTTAACGATAAAGATAGATATCTTTAAAGATTATGTGTCAGACTTCAGGATGATAAAAATGGCTTAATTGATTTTCCATTACGAACTTTTTTTTTAATAAACTTTAAAAATTAAAAAAATTATAATTGATTATTTTATCAGTGCACGTTTGAGCTGGATCTGACGTTAGAGTTGGAGAAGGAGTCTCGGACTGAGTTGAAGACTGAGACTAGCGAACATATTTCATTCCACGGACATGAGACACGAGACCGCGGCTTTAATTGACATGTGTTCATTAGAAGAACAAGAGGAATCGGGTTCATGAATTAAAACGCATAGAGTTCGGAAGTATGTATTGGGGCTAATGGGGAGCTGAAAATATGATCGATTTGAAGTCATTACAAAATTATAATTATATTTAAGCAGCTTAAAGTAATCATTGACTATGAAGCAGTCGAACTGTAGAATGCAGTGTTGTAAAGTACATAGACCATGAAAAATCGGCGTTCTTAATTAAATTGCCATCATGTCTATTTCCTTACGGTCTGCTAATATCCGTTCAGTCTGAAGCCGCTCTTAGAATGAAATACTTGTGTAAGCGGTCAACGAAGTCATACCTTATTCTGCAACAATTCAGTATAATTTCCTTAGATCTTATTTTGTTGGCCACATCCGTAGAGAGCGGATTTTGGGAGGACTTTTATCGCATTCTGTCATCGGAAAATGCAAAAAAGAACCTCATTTATTCGCCAATATCTGCTGAGATTATTATGAGCATGGTGTACATGGCAGCAGGTGGAAAAACGTTCGAAGAGCTTAAAAACGCTTGGAAATTTTCAGAGAACAAAACACTTGTGGCAAACAACTATCGCAGCCTTTTAAACGACCTTAAGCGCCGCGAAAAGGCTATTATCCTGCATCTGGCCATTCGGATATATGTGAACAAGAAATATTGCCTTGTACCGGAGTTTAATGAGGTGGCACGAAAGGCCTTCAAGGCCAAAGCCAAGTCGATCCGCCTAGACGATCCAGTCAGCGCGTCTGCGATAGTCAATAGCTGGATATTAAATCGAACGCGTGGCATCATCCGGAACATTGTATCACCTAAGGACTTAGATCCGGATACAAGTGCATTCCTGGTCAATGCAATCTACTTCAAGGGCCAGTGGCTGTACAAATTTCAGGCCGACCAAACTCATGTAGCCGACTTCCATGTATCAGCTAAAGAAATTATTCCGGTGAAGATGATGACTTTGTCTGCATCCCTACTGTCAGCAGATATCGATGACATTGATGCAAAGGTTATCGAGCTACCCTACTGGAACTCAACTCTTTCCATGCGCATCATTCTGCCCAACAGCGTCGATGGTCTAAGAAAACTGGAAGAGAAAGTTGGGTTTATCGACTATCATCTGGAAAAAAAATCCGTAAATGTTATGCTGCCTAAGTTTAAAATCGAATGTAGTGCACAACTAAAGGGGATTTTTGAAAATGTTAGTATATATATATATAGTTAGTTTACATTATTTATACCTTTCCTCAGTTAGGCATTCGAGATGTATTTAAGCCCTCAGCTGACTTGAATGGGCTAGTGGTAGAATCTGGTGCTAAGATCGAAAAAATTGTGCAGAAGGCCTTTCTGAAGATCGATGAAAAGGGCGGCGAAGCTTCTGCGGCAACAGGTTAGTAATAACAATTACCCCAAGATTCGTGGCATTTACGTAATTTATATATTTTGTAGGTGTTCTTACTCGCCGAAAGAAGTCCATTGACAATTTAAGACTGCCTCCAATGGAGTTCATTGTTGATCATCCTTTTTTCTACGTAATTCATGACAACAAAGTCATTTACTTTCAGGGTCACATCGTTCAACCACAGTGGTAATCAAATGCCAGCAAAATGCGACTAACTTTTTATAGGTCGAAAAAGAAAATATTAAAAACATGAAAAATTTACCAACACCTATTAAATTCTTTCCAAATCTTGTAAAGAAATATTATATTCAAAGGTTAATGTTAAATGAAAACTTGTGCAAAGTTAATGAATATTTAAGCGGAATATTTGAAGGCAGACAACAGTCACTTAATGCTTATGAAATTCAGGGACTATAGACATTTATCTAAACCCTGTGAAAAAGCTGCAATCGATATCAGTGTAAAGATTTCTCCTTTCCACCGATTGAACATTTTCTAGGTTTTCTAGTTTTCTCTTTTGGAGCCATGTGTGCCCGGTCAGCTGGGCTTAACCTTTTGCCTTATCCTCCATTCGATATAACTGCTAATTAGCCCTCGACGACAGCCAAGGGAATGACGTCCGAAGAGTCTGACCAACACAGCTGTTTGACCTTTTGGCCTTAGCAAAAAAGGCAAAGACAACGACGTCGATAAAAGTTATAGGCGCCCATAAATTAAAATGCAAATTAAAAGACGGCAGAACGGGATAGAAACATCTAAATGTACTGAGGAAAAAGAAATGTACTGCGTCGATGGTTTGAGAGGCAAGCTAATAATTATCACTGTCATTTTTTATCGCCTTAATTATGACCAATATTTGGGCAATAAAAAAATTCGCCAATTCAGCAGGTTGAAGACAAGTTGCCAAGCAGCGTCATCATTCTAAGCCAAGCCAACAAAGTTTTAATTAAAAAAATTGTTAACTCTGATACGGAAAGAAAAAGAAGCAAAATGCGAAAATATACATGAAAATTCCGCTGTTTTTTGCTGGACACGCGACAAATTAGACATTGGACATATCTGTCAGCTGGACTTTCAGTTCTCGTTTTCCGGCTCTTAATCCCTGCCAGAGTTTTCCCTTCCTGGATCTTGGTAAATCCAAAATCAGCTTAAATTTAATTTTTGCGCTTTCCTTTTTGGTTAGAAGGAATATAGCTGGATAAAGAAGGACACCGGAAGTGACGCCTGTAGCTGTTTCCTTTGGTTCCTCTGCGCTTAGAAGTGCCTGGGGCTATGAAAAGTTTGCTTATCAAACTCTTGGCTTCCCTTCTTGGGAATTTTATTGGGACAGGTTGGATTTCGGCAAACAAACAGGGTGCTCAATCAAGGGAATCTCAAAATTTTTAATATCTAAACTATCTTAACTGTGAAACTAAACTGAAGCGTTTTTCAAATTTAACCATTTTAGTTATTCTTAAATAATATATTTTTAAAAAATTTTGTTATGTTTATAAAATTAAATTAACTACTTTGTTTCCCTTAAGGTTTTTAGGTGTCCTGTACTCATACCATGAAATGCTGGAAAAGGTTGTCGATTATTCAAAGTTTGCGATAAACCAATAAAGCGAAAACGAAACTTTTCGGCCATCTAATTTATGAGTGGCGAGCACCGAAAGGGAAAGAGAACTTTAAGGACGGTTCGAGGCAGAAATTAGAGGAGTATCCATGCAGTTAACAAATTGCTTAGCTAAACGATTTGCTTACAAGTGCGCAACTAATTAAGAATATGGAAGACACAAGAGCTCGTGTACAAGGACACCCCCGCACACACACACGTGCCACAAGTGGCGGGGAAAGAAGAAGCAGCCGCAGGATTAATGAGCTGCCACATGAAGCACTTTCAACGCCAAATAGAGGAAGGCCAGACAAATGTGGCAACAACTTAATTTAAACATCGACAAATTAAGGAAATGCACTCGGCTTGGGTTGAAATAATTAACAAACTGTCGACGGTTCGGGGTTATCTACAAAGCAACAGCTGTGTTCAAAGGAAACGCATTTAAATTTACAAATAATAAAAAATTGTCAAACGCCTGCCCAACGCCTACGTGTTTTAGGGACCTTTTTGATATCCTTATCTCGGGATCGTCGCAAATGTTGCGTAACTAAGTGCGGTGCCTTCGGCGCACACTTTTCACCCCTCTTTGCCGATCTTTGCTTCTACCTGCCCTCAAGAGATTTCTAAACGTTACATCCAATGGATCGCCAGAAAAGATAATCCATTTGTGACTCTATCTTAACCTTAATTGAGTTGTCGGCCCAGAAAAAAACAAGAGCGTATTTTCAAACACTTCTTTTGACACTTTGGCTGAGCATTTGAATGAGATCCTGGGACATGTGGCGTCCTACCAGTTGAAGCGTGCCAGGAAGCGGAGGAAATTTAGTTGTGAGTGGAAGAAAAGTGCATTGCGAGGGAGTGACATAAAGGTATGAAAATGAGTGGGTTTTAGGGAACCGATTACCAGGAACTGAAGTTAATAGAAAAGAATTCGTGGGGGAACACTTAAGGGAGATCAAATAGGCTATAAGTCGTCTCCCTAAAAGTCTCATGCTTTTTTTCTTTCTTTCTGTGGCTACTGTATTGTAATTTCTATTTTCTGCGATTGCTTTTGAATTTTAAAGTTGAGAAACATTCAAGGCACGAGCAGAAATATTCCCATCGAAGGAATCGATTAGGTTTTGGAAAACCCGTGACCTTGGTAACTTTAGAAATGCGCCAGCTGTCAGTGCTACACTCATAGCTTGTTAAATTCAAAACTCATTGAAAATCAATATAGAAAAGTCAAGTAAAAACTGAAAATGCAGTCACTGAACACGAATGCCTTGACCATGAGGAGGGGGGAAACGAAATGCGAGTAGCCAAGGGGGCATCAATTACTTGCGCACAATTTGCACACGAAATTATGGCAATTAGCAGAGAGACACCTGCCAAATGGAAGCTCACCTGAATGGGTTGGGGCTGGCTAGTTCGTCATGAGTTCCGTTTTTTTATAGGAAACGAAGGGGGGATGCAACTGGGGCAGAGCCAAATAGTTGACCCAGTTTATAAAATAGCTGAAACTGGAGGAGGAAGTCAAGTTTCCTGGCCATTGTCACGTGCTGAACTCGTTTTTGAAGGGGATACAAAATGGGGTTAAAGTAAGGGATCCGAAAGACTAAAAACGTGAGAGAGGTTTAACTTTAATACTAGCAGCTTATTCTTAAACTTAACCTTTTTCTGTCCAACCAAGCCAGAGTTCGAAGTTTATGTATGTAATGTATCTGAATAAAATGAATACCAACCAAGTGGATCAGGGAAATATCTTTTCGTATTCTGATAAATGTCAAATGTGACTAATAAAATAAAACAAATTCACGTCGTTCTTCGCCAAAGTTTCGTCCTATTAATACTTCATCGAGAAAATTGTGTCACCAAAATTGTAATAGTCGCCAATTCCACCGCGTTCACTCCTCATTCAAACAACTTGTTTACAAGACAAAGTTGGGAAGGCGAACTGAATGTTCTCTCAAAGGAGAACAATTCAATTTTCCGTGGAAAAACCAGAGCACATAACTGTGAATGTCTTCGAGGAATGGAGTGCGTGGGTGGGAGACAGGGTGACCCAAATCCGCAGAAAACGGAAATGGAGAATATCAAATAAAAATGCAAAAATAAAACTAAAAGCAGCCATAAAAGTCTAGCTTGAACACTGGAAAAAGTTCGGCAATAAATAATCGAATATAAAACATAGACTAGAATTTTGTATTATTAATAAATATTAAGTTTATAAACTAAGCAAAATTTCAAATAGACTACCATATACAATAATTTAATAATAAATTTATTTCTGCTTTAAAGATCTTTCTTTGACTTCTTATTTTTGTAAGATTTTTCCATGTGGGCCAGCATCTGCAAGTGCTTCAAATCAGTTGAGCAAATAGAACCAGTTGTCTGAGGGGTCGGAAAATGGGGAAAATCTTGACGGCTTTTGGGTCATAGGGGGACAGGAGGCTGGACCCTGCCCGACTGTCTGCCCAGGATTCATAAATAAAACAAAGTGGCGCCAACGCGCGACGAAATGACGCGTCGCCAAAGTATCTGTAGCTGGTAGTTCCTTCTTGGGTTTTCCCCATTTTCCTTGGCTTCCCACTTCCCGATTGTTATTCATTGGATTCACTCACTTGCCATAGAACCGCTCTCGCTTTTCTCCCTCTTTTTTCGCTGACCCAACTCCGCCGAATATCGATTTTCTGGATACTACATTTGTCTGGCTTTTAGTTTTTCCAGCTAGCAAGCGCAACTAGTTGCGGTTTTTCCGCTACTCTCCCTTTTCCGTTCGAAAAGCACTGCTACTGCAATAAAGAACATTTGTGGGTGAATATTTTTGGTCCGGAAAACTGTGGAAAGCGTATTGATTGTTTCCTCGATAAGCCAATGTCGCGCAGAAAAGAACGAAACTTTTTCAGCCGGTGGGTAAAATTGCTATAGTTTGGCACTTGATGTGGGTATAATTTACAAAAAACTTTTTGGAAAACAACTTAATTTATGTGACATTGAAAAATAAAGCAAAATGCAAGCAACAAGATCGGGCACCCTAATTTTCTGAACTGAAATTCGCAATACTAAAAATACCCCAATCCAAATTCTGATCCCAACACTGGTGGTATCAAGCCATCTTTTATTATCCCTCAGTCCCTCAAAATGCAAATTGCAATTTAAAAAGCGGACAAGAATCGATGGCGAATGCAAATTTATGAGGGAAATGTCCTTGAAGCCATTTAGGATTCGAAATTATGCATGCCCACTCGTTAAAGTGACAAACATCAAACCGCGCACCTTCAGCCCCGCTGATTAAATCGGGAAATGCACTTTTTGCCATTAAAATTTATGGGCTTCGCTGAAGAAATGTGTTCCGAAATGCAAAAATGTGCAAAAATTATAGCGGGGAGGAATGAGCATCCCATTGAGCGCGGTGGAGTGAGGGGATGACTGCACTTCGGGGGGTGGCATGCAAATTTCTGTCAACCCTGATGAGGTAATTAAAGTGTACGGACCAAACACACACGTTTTTCCCATTTTTATGTTATTTTTTATGTACCCTACGTAAGGATATATTAGTTTTTGCATTATGAAGGAATGTTATAATATGAAATGTGCCTTTATAATAGACATAAATGGAATTCTACCTACTTTATTTTCAATTATAATAAATATATTTCTTAGTAGCGTTTAATATAATAATTATTAAACAATTGTATAAGAATTTTAAACATAATAAATGGTGATTTCCGCTTTGAGCAATTAATGTTGAAAATCAAATTTTTTACTGATCGATATTCTTCCAAAATATGATGTAAGGGCATATCGAAGTCGCATTGATTATTAAATTTCCGTTTTTTTGCAGTACGTATTTTTTCGGTTTTTTGCTGTTGATTGCTAATAGGCAAATCGTGTTCGATTAATGCCAAACGATTTCCGATCGCCGAGTGGTGTGTGGAATGGAAATGGAGTGGGTCGAATGCTTCCTTGTTGCACTTAAGTAGCTGCCGCAAATTGATTTCACGCTGTTTCAGTTCCTTCTCCCCTGGCAGTGCTCCACTTAGAAAAAAACTAGGGCAAAGTCCCAAGTCCGAGACAGAAATTCAGGATAGAACAATGCTGCACCGCAGGAGGAATGTTGCAACTAAAACGGCAGGGGAAAACTTTTCTACTTTTTCGGTTTTCGCCAGTTTTTGTTGTGTTTTTGTTTGTTTGTTTGCGTAGCTTTTCTTTGGCGGCCCGAGGAAAATAGATTTTCCCTTTCATTCATTGTCCGTGGAAGAATGTGCGCAACCCTTTTGGTTGGGAAGCTGGGAAAAAATCCGTTCAGCCAAGAGCCCAAATCTTTTTGTCCAACAAAACTACACCGAACCGAAGTAAAGTGGATGGAAAATGAAAGGAAATTTCTGCAGTTGCTTAGCTTCAAGCGAAAAATACTTTTTGTGGGAATTCGCACAATTAGAGCACGGCGAGTGGTTCCTTTTCGTGTCCCTCGGGGTAACGAAAAGTGAGAGCTAATGGTGAGATACTTAAGGATGTTGGCAACCGGAAATAAGGAAAGTCAATAACAAATAACAAATGATAACAAATAGGTCAAAGGGGTAACACAACAATTCATGTTCCATATGTGTGGCAATATAACTTGTAAGTTATGAGTAAAAATGCACTTGTTCTGTTTAAATATAACTACGAGACATGCTACAAGGCAACTGAATTGCTCACTGCACTTGATCCAACTTATCAATCCGAGTTCCAGAGAGTGCCACACAACACAGCATTCATTGTTGCCAGCCACTCGAATGAATTGCTCCACTGCCTTACACCTAACAACCTACATTTTCAGCATATAACCCAATTGAACAACCCCAGCCTAATAAATAAGTCGCAGCCCATCTCAGGCATCTGTTGGGGCGATCTCTAATGGACGATCAATCAATCACGATCAGATATGCGGCAGCCGGTGGCAAGCATTTAAATGTAATCGCAGACGCTAATCGCCAACTGCAAATCAAGTGGCTTTCAGCTGAAGCCGAGTTGAGATATGCAAATATCTTGCAGAAACCGAGGAAACTTTTCGCAGAGTTGCCAGGTCCGCTGATGGCCACATGTTAATTAGAGAAAACCCAGACTCAGACGCAGACAGTTCCGCTGATTGATTGATTGGCTCTCTATATGCGAACCCTTTCCTGCTCTTTCCACTTTGGTTGCAATCGTTCATTAAGAGTCGCCCCAGTGTCGCCATTGAAAATATATCAATACGTGGAGATGTTATCGCGAGTTGAAACTTTTTAATTTCATAAGTAATACGAATATGTTAGTTCCAAAAACTATTGTTATTTTAAATGTTGTGAAAGTTCACATCAAATTCAAGAGTCTTTTTTAGATTAAATAACTTAAATGAAATAAGACAAAATATATCTTTACATTAATTAGAACACTCTTTGCATTTTAATGTTGTCATACTGTAAAATATTTTCAGAACTGGTCGAAAAACACGGTATCATGTTTTAAGTTCACTTCTCCATCTCAGACGCAATGCAAGTTCTATAGTTTAGAAATACGCGTAGAACAAGTAGCTCAGACAACGCCTACGATTAAAACAAGAATCGATTGCAATCGATTCTAGAGAAAAACGCCCCCACCGGGCAGTTATACCAAGAAATTTATGTGACCAGTTCTAGTTTTGATACCAAGAGTCTTTGGCCTAATCGACGGTCAATTAGAGGTAATCAGAATGCAGTATCTGGCGTATTTGGTCAGCTGCAATAGAGATTACTGCTCGGAACAAGCCGCCCTCACCTCTATTGTTTGAACTCTTTGCTGTGTGAAAAGACCGGAAGTGCATACATAAAAAGTCAGTATCCAGACTCTGACATCGATATGAGGCAATAAAGGAGTTTTAAACAAAAACAAAAGCCGCACTACATCACAAAATCCAATGGTAGAAAAAAAAACGTCTGAACCCATCCCGAACCCTTCCTCCCTCCAGTGAAGTGCAAATATTTTTTTAAAAATATTTTTAAAGTCGCGTGTGCTTGTTTTAATGCATTTTTGCACACTTGACTGACTGACGTTGCCCCTTTACCTGACCAAAAGGGTTAGAGTTAGGGTATGGGTTAGTTTCGCACTTTTAGGGGTTGTGCTATCCAGCCCATCGCTGCCAGTCTTTTGATTTATTTTTAATGGGCCTCTCATATTTTTGCCCAGTCTCATAAACTAGCAGCCAATATTGATTCGGCTCTCGGTCTGATCTATATTTTATGAGCTGACAATTGGACAAATCGTGGGTTGCCGAAGGGTAGAAAAGGGTTTGGGGTGATTTAAAATAATGAACTAGGATTCATAATATCTAGGATAAAGACTATTATTATTTATAAATTTAGTATCTTTATTGGCTTTAAAAATAGTTTGCGCATTTAAATATATTAAAAAAAACATAAAAATGTTATATTTGTTGATTTAAAAATGGCTCTTAATTTAAGAATTTAGAATGTAAAATGTTCGTTTACCAAATATTTAAGATCCAACATATTTGAGTTTGAAAACAACCCCTGATATCATCCCGATCCAACGTGTTGCAGCCTTAATTTTTTCAGCACAACATGTTTAAAACACAAGGATCGTGATCCTATTCAAACATGTTTGATATTCATCGAAACAATATGAGGGTTGTTTGTTTTGTCAAGATATGAATGATACCACAAAAATTTCTTTTAAAAAACTAGTTTTCGATCTTTTCTCAGGCGAACAATTAGGAAAACCAATAACTGACAGCTTCCACCGAGCTTCAGTAGCAGATTTTCTTTGTGTTTATTTATGCATTTTTCATTTCACTTGATTTGATTTTGGGGCGAAGGGAAAAATGTGTTTGGCAGACATTTGCATTTTCTTCACCCCTCAAACAATTTGCTGACCTATTTCCCTAATCATCTTCTTAAGTTTCCTCAGTTTGCGCTATCAACTGGAAGCACTTCAACTTCTTTAGATTTTTTCCAATTGAGTTGTCCTGACCCGATGAGAACCTTTGACGGGACAATCCCAAACCCAAAGCCAGGGCATTGACTTGTACTCTGGATTTCTATAATATTCAAATGAGGTTTTCTTTTACGCTTGGTTGGGCTCAAGTGTCTGATTGATATTTTCAAATAACTTATAGATTCCATCAGAGATATGTTTTTCACTGCTCGAATTCAGGTAGAGTTTATCTTTTCAATTGAATCTCTGGCTCATCGGCTTACATGAATCCCTCTCCGTCATTCTGACAGGTCGAACGAATTCCCTTCCCAGCTCTGCCCACATTTTGCATATTTTGAAATGGAATTTTAGAAAATGAACACCGATGGGTGCAGCTTCTGGTGGTAATGCCCTCACTGTGTCTAATTGCGTGGATTGTGTGGAGTGCACAATACAATGGAATTGATGGACTCGTGTCAGAATCCAACGTCATTCCGGTTTCCTTTGCGATCTCGACGGCATTTAAGGGGTTGCTCTATGCTCGATTTAATTAAATTTTATGCGCCTGCGCGCAATTTTGAACTCATTTGTATTCACTCGTATTCACTTTTAGTTTAGCTTTTCGTTGACCCACACACCTTTCATTAGCTATTTCATACATTTTTGTGGTTCAGGTTGTTCATGCTGACCACATTCTGGATATGCGGATTTTAGGGTTTTTAACTATTAAGTTTCAATATTATAAAATACTAATGCAAAAAGAAGTAACTGTATATTTATGCAGAGTACTCAAGTTTTTGTTTCCTACTGTTCTTTTAAAAACTTTCTTCATTTCTGTGATTTCTGACCTTTATTTTCAGTGAATAGTACACAAGGATGACACTCTTACCTTCGACATCTGATCAGTCTCGCGTCAATCAACATTTTTCCAGTTGAACTGATTTTGTCAGCCTCGCCTTTAGTTTTCCCTTTCGACGTTCACTTAATCAAATTTCGAAATCAATAATTAATCAACTGATGCAAATCATTTGTCGCTGGCAAATTGTAAATCATTAACATGCGAACCTATGTACATCGTGCCCCGCTCACCCCCTGACTATGCAAATTTTCATTCCGTGTATCGGCCTCGATTCGCGTTAAGTTACACAAACAGAGGCTACCGGAAAGGATAATATTCATACAACATAATCTGAGCGATGGCTGGATTTTTGGGCCGGCATTTGCATATATTACAAGTTCTGCTGGCTCTTTGATGTTTGATGAAATTAGCCAGAGATCCAATCCTGTCGTATTAGATTTATTATAATGATGTCAATGCTGGCGGTTCATTCTCCCTTGTCTGGTATTACTTTTCCTTTATTTCCCATTATTAACTCTTATTTGTATTTATTTTGATTTTTATTTGTTTTGCTCGGCGGCTTATTAAACCATAAATAAGCAGGTTAGCAGGATGTTCGGCTTGGGTCGGATGCGGAAATTATGAAAATACTCAAATTGCCCACATCCTGTTTGAGAGTTTTCCTTCTGGCCGTGGCTGGCTGGCTAGCTACCTGTCTTTTGCCCTTCCGTTCGGCATTTTCCTTAGAAGTATTTCGGGTAGCCATTTGCGTGGCATACTTTGCGGCTGCTCTGCTTTTGAGTGCTCGCTCTTGGGTAATTTATCAAGAAAGCGTAGGCCAATTATGGCTTAAACAAAAGCCTGAAAGGTTTTCATATTTCATAAATTTAAGGCCGTCAAAAGGCTTTTACCCACATTCCGTTCGCCTGCACGCAGTTTTCGCTCACATGCTCGTTAGCCACTTTCGGGGAAAACCGCTAATGAAATGCCGCTGGAAAAGTTTTGCGGGCCAAAGCGAACGCATCGCAAATTGGCAACATCAATTAGTGGGGTTGAAAGTGGGGGAAAACATATGCAAACTAGTTACCCGGTTAGATGGTTTCGGTTTCTGGTCGCCACTCGTAGCTGGCAGGCGCTGAATTTTACGCTCCAAGTCAATTAAAAAGTTTCGGCCAAATGCGAGAGGCTTGACAACTGTCCAAATTAAAAGCGAAAGGTTAGGAGGATGCATAAAACTCTCCAAAAACACGAACTTGTAAACAAAACCAATTAAAAGTATCATTTGACCGATTATATTTTATCTTAAATTTAGTTTGTCCTACTTAATAAGTTTCTATACGATTAATCACTACCCCACAAACACTTCCCCACAAGAATTTTCCATTAATAAGCTTTGCAGGGAAACCGCTGGGGTACGAAACGCAGGGCTCAATTAATTTTATCAGATGCATTTGATCAAATTCAATTAAAAGTTAAACGGCAACGCGCGCACGTGAGCCATTACTCAGTTCTGAAGCACCGAATAGATGGGGGCTAAAAGGTCCTTCGCCAATTGAACCTTTTTTTGCGACCGCAGTTATCGTTGGACCAACAGGTGGATGGGCGATTGGTCCGCCCACAAATGACCCCATCAATAAGGATGCCATTGAAAGGCGGGCTAAAAGGCTTTGCTGGCGAACAGAACCCAATGAGCACCCAAACCACTTCCCATGAGAGACAGCCAATTTGCTGGGACTTTGTGTCCCTCTGTCTGTCGGCAACTTTTAAAATGGTCAAGTTTCAAAAGTTATCGACGTTGGGGTAGAAAAGAGGTTTTTTTTTTTGTCGACGAGCCGTGGGGAGCGGCAATAGGTGGATCCAAAGTTCCTGTGGCACATTCCAACTTGTCCGTAATTCAATCAGTGATGGTGGCATTCTTACACGTGAGCTGTTTACGGAATGTCTGAAGAGCTCACTGGTTTTCCTCGATTAGTTGGGCTCAGAAATGATAGCGTGAGTGAACGGAAACAGGAAATTCTAATATTAGCTGATAAAAAATGTACCCCTTTTTATATTAAAGAAGACTCCTTTTTAACATGTTACAATTAAATTAGGGCTTATTTATTCTCTTTTATTTATATTTTCTTATGTTTTGTAGCTCCCTACCCAACCACTCACCTGCGTGAATCACGCTTTCACCCATCGGCCACCTCACTAGTGGCTCATCCGTAAATTCGCTTAGCCAAGCTCTAAGGACCTTCGGAAGCGCATCATCCACTCAAGAGAAGCCATCAGCACAAATGCGACCACATTAAGGTGTGCAAAGTCTCAAGAGGAGTGAAAAAATAAGACCCAGAAGACGAAGAAGATGCCATAGGAAGACACACACACACCCTCGAGCAGGACATCTGCTCTGTAATGCAGTAAAGGACATGCCGAGGTGTTGAACTGGGTCAGAGAATTGCCTGCGTGGCATTAATCATTTTTGGCCAACGCAACAACCTGACAAGGCACTGAATAATCGCTCGAAATGCGTCGGCAATTATATAATTCCCGATTTCAGTGAGTGGGTTAGTTGGGGATGAGGTGTGGCTCATTTATCATGCTAATACCTTTCAGTGGTTTCCCGTGTGCGCGACTGTGTTGTTCGCCATCATTAATTATCTGCACATTGCGTCGACTCCTCCTCCTCGTCCTCTGGTCACCTCCGATTCCGCCGCCTCCTGTTGACACAACAACTTAAGCATTTGTGCAAACAGGGAGTAGCCGATGTCCAGTCTCTAATCCCCTGGACTCTCGGAAAAATCACGATGAAATTAATCATCCGGATAAAAAAAGGACAAAGTGCCAGCAAATAATATTGCAAGAGATGGACCTGAAAAGGTGCCTGATAAATATTTAAAACACCGAGAAAAATTATTGCATCGATTACCATTTATACGGTTAATGATTTAATTTAAAATTAATTATATTTTAATAAAATTTAACACATAACAGTTCTAATTGAATTTTAAAATATTGCGTAAATTATTGAGCACTTTTTTAATTTATATTTAATTGATTTATTTAGCAATTTATTATTAAATTTGTGTTTATAACATTTTTTATAATTATTTAAAATGAGTTTTATTTGGCGTTTAACCTTATTTGCACTGGTATTTTTTGTTCTCTGTGTGCCAAAAAAACGGAGACTTGTCACTTTGACAAATGACTTTCGCTGAACTAAATTTAGCTGCAATTTGCATTTGGGATAATCAATTCTCAGACAGCCGTGTTGCCTCAGGAAAAGCGAGATAGGGGTGAAAAAAACATAAACACCCCTTCGGATGGGTTATGAATACTTTTGTCACCTCTTTTGTCGTACAAAAAATTCGCACGTGGCTTCAGTTTGCAAAAGTTTGGAAATTTTCATGTGTATGTAAACGAATATTGTTGGGCACACAAAAGTTTGATTGATTTGAGTTCGTCCTTGTCCTCTACCTCATTGATTGATTCTTTGGATTAGTGTGCCTTTGGATTAGTGTTCAAAAACTGTGTTATACGTTGATTGGTTATTTGATATTCATGAGTCTGCGGGGGGTGGGCAAAAAATTAAAATAAAATTGAGATCGACTCAAAGGTGCCAAGAAAACGAAGAAGAAGTCCGCGATGATAAAGTCGGAAATCGAGGAAGCGGCGCGTGCCCGTGGATTAATGTAATTACTCTTGTCGTAGGTTGTTAAGATGGATAGATAGATAGATAGAAAGATAGAAAGATGGATGGATGGGTGTAAGGGTGTCTGAACAAGCCGCGAGTAATTCGATGGTAAAAATGGGATGAATGACAAAAGCGGTCGAGGATGATAAATTTGTTGAGGTAGGCTTACAAGCAATAAAAACGGAAATATTAAATGGAAAGACATTGCAAAAGAAAACCTTCTGCCTTAAGAAACTATTTAAGGAAGCTATAAATATGTTTATACAACAACTGTGTTTGCCCTTGATGACTTAAGGCAAAGATATAACTTCAACAAATACCATGTTGATATATATTTACTTATGTAACATTCATCGAGAGATCTCTATTTATTTATGCATTTAAGTGGTGTGGCCCCAATTATGTTAAAATATGAACTCAAATTGGGCACTCAGTCAAAAATTGTTCACTAAAATCGTTTATGATAAATCGTGTAAATATTTTAATACAGCAAGATTTATCCGAAGGCCTGGCTAGACAAAAACCCCTCATGCGATTGTCATCAAGCACAATCACCCACAAATAACTGTCATTAAATGCAACCACACTCACACATATGCACGTATAAAATACAGTCTTCAAAATGAAACCATCAATTACAATAATAGCAACTAAAGCGACATAGTAAAACACAACAACAATCAGAGCTCGCGGAAGTGTTTACAAAATGTCAAAGCGAATACAAAGACTCAAAGAAAGACTCGAAGAAAGACTCGAAGAAAGACCCGAAGAAAGAGGTAGAAAGACGAAGGCCCTTCTCCCGAAAAAGAGTTTCTCATGTCAATTTGGAGATTTCGAACCGAACTGAAAACGGAAAATGTCAATATCAGTGGCATTTGTCGTAAGCCAAAAAAAAAAAAAAAAAACAATAGAGCCAGATGCACTTAAGATGCTGCGTGCTACGAGGGGAGAGACGAAACTTACACTGCAAGAAAAAGGGGTTAAAGATTACTTTAAAATGGTTAATATATCCAACAATAATGTCTCAGAATGTCTTCTTTAAATGTAGTTACATTTCAAATACGAATTTTTTCTTATATTTAACAAATTATAATTTATTTAAAGACGACGCTTTTCGCTTTGCCTAAAAACTGCGTGAACTTTATATTAGGTGCCAATTTTTCCGAGTGTAGCTACTTCACTTGATGCATTGCCTGAGGTCGTTTGATTTATATCTGTTGGACGCATTTCACCCAGCGCTGAGTTGGTAATGAAACTCCAATCAACAACGTGGGATGACCACTGGTGGGTCACTCCACTCCACTCAGTGGGTTATTGGGGTTGGGGAAATAATCACTCTGAGACTGAGACGCTGTCCCCGACTTTTGCTTCTTTCTTTATTACCATTTTGCTTTTTTGTGTGCATTGTTCGAGTGTCTTGTAACTGTAACAGCGATGCAGACAGGCGACAGAGTCGAAAGACGGAGACTTCGAAGATTGCGTAACGCAGCCAAAAGTGGAGCAGACCCGTCGCTTTCTCCTCCCCCAACACCACATTCTGTCTTTCTTTATTACACACTGCCAGTGAGTCTTTTAGTTTTTCGAAGATGGTCTTTATGTACAGGAAGTAGCTTCATACAATGCTACCAATTTTTTCTTCAAAATTGGTAGGTTAGGTGAGAACTAGGCATAATGGTTTTCTTTGTTTTGAAACCATATATATATATAATTAAAATCCTTCTTTGGTAGAGTATCTAAACAAGCACATTGCATTCGCTGTTGTTAGTTTTTTCACTTTCTGACAAGTGCATGATGCATTGCCTCATGGTGGTCGAAAGTGGGTGAAAGGCTCTCGTTGCTTTTCGGTGGATGTGGAATGGCGACCACTCTGGCCGTGCTATCTGTGCTGAGCAAGTGACTCCTAATTTACGACTTGGGGACCCGGCGACGACCACGATAACAATTTGTCAGCTTAATGGCGCCAAAGGATGCGCGGTCTGCGTTTTCGCATGCCAACTTCTTTTCCCGCCACTTATTTTTCCAAAAACACGGAAGTGCTTTTCGAGTGCAGCGGACTGCAGAGCCTCCATTTTCGGGTGCAACGACCAAACAGCAATTTTTGTGCATTGCGTTGATTTGGTTATAATTGCTCTGCTCCACTCCGATCCAATCCGATACGATACGATCTGCGCAGCTTTATTCCGCTCTGCTCCGTGGAATGCAGGCTGTTCGTGACTTGCTGAGCGAGACGAATGCGAAACAATTAGTTGGGGGAACTTGGGAGCTATGCGAGATATTGTGTAGTAACGAAGCAGCTAGCTATGAGGAGGCAAAAGCTTTTCGGATGGAAACTTATTTCCCGCTGATCAGCTGTTTTTATCTGCACACTTCTACCTCACTACCTTACCGTTTCCAGTTTGGAGAACTATCTTAGAAAAAGCTCAGCGTACACCTTGAAATATAACTGAAACTTCCTCTATAGAAATCTTTGCATTTCTATACCTTATGTATACATATTTCTCACTAGCTTTTCTTTAGGTGTAAGCCATTGGAGTCCAACGGGGACACAAGTGGGGTCACAGCTTCATGGAGAGACAGTCATGCCCATGCAAATGTATTCATTAGTTACTGCCGGCGTCTGTCTCACACATTCACACCGAGACTCGCTTGGATTTATGCTAATCTGAATGCAAATACACTCCTCAGAGAGACCGCTCCCCAGTCCCCCATCTGCTGATCCCCTAACTATATCTTGACTTTGACTTGGAGTAATCACCAGCAAGTCTCTAGACTGCGGCGACAATCGAGCTTGTTCAATTACGTGCAGCAGCTCCACACTGAAAGGAAATTGTTGATCCGTATAGCATCTAATATACATCCAATGAATCTTTACATATATATAATATATTTGTTTTTAAATTTTAGCTGGAAATCACTTTTTTTTACAAAGAGAGCACCATTCCCAAGCCTCTAAGGCGACTTTTACATAAGAGTAGTTATAAGTTTTTCTCCCTGTGCACTCTCGATTTGTGTCACTTGAAGCAGGATGGAGTGGCCCCTACCTATACATGTTCCACCCCCTTCACGCCCGCTGCTCCATTTGCATTTGTATTGCATATGTTTTCATTAATCTTAGTTTTGGTGGAAAGGGGAAAAATATGGGGAACTGATAGGCCTATTTGGATCTGCAGTGGCGTTGCCCACCAACCTGATCGAAGCCCCAATCTGCTGTCTGGCCGATTGTTTATGATGATATAAGGGTGATCGTGGTCTGGGTGGCATGTGCCAAATTTGCCGCAAGGTTAAAGAGCTGAGTTGATTTGTTGTCGTCTGTGGGCGATCTGGGGATTGGATATTAAAGACCTGGGAGGAGTTGTGTGAAAGGTATGGAGCACATAATTAATTATTGTTCGTTTGGTGAATTAATTATTGTGCTTCATTGAGGCTAAGTGATATCAGATGAGGGCAAGCGATTGTGAGATTTCCGACAACGTTAAAACAAATCTCGTTTGGTTACGTAGCTATAAATACCGTGAAATTCACGCAGTAAGCTTACATTCTAAAATATAAGTAAGTTAAGTCAATCCCAAGAAGCCATATAGAAGCTATGACATCGAAGGTCCCTAACCCAAAAATACAATTACGCTCCAACTGAATCATCACCTTTTGGTGCTTCCCATAAGAAAAAACAAAAACCAAATCAAGTCAGACCTCACCTTTAAATGCAAAATAGTTTATCACGCCCCCATCAATCAGGGCTAAATGTTAAATCCAAAAAAAAAAAGAGAGACAACGACGATGAAATCAATTCCACTTCTTGTATCTGTTTCTGAATGATTTCAATTGTTTGACTTGAATTTTTTTCTGGCGTCATCGCATTATCCAAATGCCATTTAAGTTTAACCTTTTGAGCAGCGTATTTCAATTGAGGAGCAGCCCGCAGGGGAGTTGGTTTGCTATGCAAATTTCATGGCTACCAAAACAGCGTTCATCATCAGCGGCGCGGCTAAAAAGCCGCCAATTCAATGCTACCCAATAATGAGAGAGAAAGATGATTTTGGCTTTTTGGAAACCGCAAATTCATGATTTCTTTGGGTGTCATTATATCCCCCATTTAAAGTGAGCCAAACATTAAATACCTGACTATCTCAATGGGCATTGTATGCAGATCGAAATGGATAGCCAGCAAAAGGGCCTCAAGTGACATGGCTACCGCATTGAACAGCCATGAGTATTTTTTTTTTCGGGGAGTGCCAGACATAATGGAGCTTGGAAACAATTTTGCTCGCTCATTTCTTAGTAGCACTTTTCAGTCCAATTTTAGAGAGCAATCATTTCAGGCTGGAAAGTTTGACATTCTTGCCTGGCGGCGGCATTCTTGTTAAGATTGGCACGATTGCATGGATTACCATATAGGCAAGAAGGAGCAAAATGAATATATAGACAACGGGCCCGGTCTGGTAACTACTATTTTTTTTTTCAATTTTATATGTTTGCGCAAGCGTCTTGACGGCAACGACGTCGTTTTTAAGATTCCCGCGGCGCATCGCACCTGAAATTACAAATTTTGTAATTGCCAAACAAAGCGCAGAAGCCGAAAAAAAAGGGGTCGAGCAGGGTGAGTAGGGAGGTTGCTGCTGGCAGGGGAGGAGTCTTTCCAACTGGGACTGAGACCAACTGAGACCCAGTCCGGATAGCCAACTGAAGCCCCACACAATGCCGGTATTGCCAAGAAGGCAAGCGCTAAATTATAGTAGATACGAACTCATGTTGCAGGCAAAAAGGCATGTGCACGTTGTGCAAATCGCTGACAAAATGCGAGCCCACTTCGAGTGCTGATCGCAATTGGCGGTGACAACGTGAGGTGATCACAGATTAGAGCGCGGTTCATGGATTCATTTTAATGAATTATGATGCTCCATTTCCTAAGCCCCGTTATCCAAAGAAGACTTCATCAAGATACATTTGGCATAAATTTGCCACATTTAGGAAATGGCTTTTTCCAGCGAAAAAGACTTATAGTATCTATCTATAGAGTGTCATATCTTAAATCTGAGACATGATCTGCATAATGAACAGAATATACTTATATATTACGTTTGATGAAGCACGCTTCTGCACTAATTTAAAATACCACTTAATATGTTATACGCGCACCATTATGGTCATTAATTCATTAGGTAGTCAAGCCTTGGCGCTTGTATATTTTATTTGTTGTTTGCCCAAAAACGGGTTATAATGTTCTACGAAACTTGGAAGCATCAAATCACACCTTCCTACAATAACATAGCATTTGATAATAAGAAATAAACAGAATTGGTTTTGTTACTTGTTTCTAACACACGCTGTCACCTCTAGTGATATATGTAATATGCAATAGTTGAACGCAAATAGAGATTCACACAGAAAGAAAATTACGACAACAAATAGCTCACTGCATCAAATCGAAGGCAAATGAAAACACAAGTTGAGTCCATAGACATTTGGATCGAGATCCAAAAACGATGAAGCACTTTCGCATGGGCTTCCCTCTTCCTCTGAAGATCTCGTGCTGTGGAGAGACCTCCAAGATGTTCGTGTTTTCGTGTGTAAGTTTTTTGCTCTTCGATTTCGTTTTGTATTTTTGTGTAATTTTTCGTCGTTAGCCCAATGCGGAAGTCGGGCCTCAAGTAAATGTTTCTTTGTCTAACAACTGTATTAGCCAGCATCCAAGTCGCAGTGCTGCCAGCTCAACACCCGCATCAATTGATCAGCACTCCCGGAGCAATTACGATCACCGCCCGCTGACTTCGCCGCTGAGTTTCTATGTTGTTTCCATTTTTTGTTAAATAAAATCAAATCCAATCATAAATAAATTTAAACTCGTTTGACCACAAACTTAAGCCAAATGAGCACACACACAAGCGCACATGAACTTATATCCACATATAGAAAATCCCGATTGGCATGTAAGAAGCGTGCAGGTTTTAATGCGAATCGAGATTACACGAGGAAAAACTTTAGACCACTGAAAGTGGAAATGAGAAAAATGTCTTAATGATTATTTTAGCAAAAAAAAAAAAATAAAATGTAACGAATTAAATTAATAAGTCCAATATTCTAAGAAGTTTGAGCTTGAATGCTAGAACTAGAACAGGAAAAGGTTTAATTTCCGCTACAGAATCCCTAAAGGCACATTCTATTTTGCACTGTGTATTACTATAAAGCACGGAATTGGAATCAAAGTTAGGGGAGTTGGGGGCGGATCCTAAGACGAGGGCACGGAAACAGGTACAGGCACTTAAGTGCGTTCAATATTGTCGTGGGCTGTGGATTGCCAAGAGTGTACCTCGGATACGGATGATTGCCTGGCTTCAACTGTGCACATACCAATGGATGTAAGTACCTACATACAGATCGGTTGAGTATGCTCTAGATACAACTCTATCCGCCCCCACCTCGAGTCACTGGGGTTGTCAACTGTGGACATTACTCGGTCCGGACATTACTGGGCGGTTATCGAGTTCAATTGGACGCGAAATGCGGCAAGATATTTATCGCACGACAGCGATACCCTTTAATTTGAAGGGAATTTCAAGCTGTTATTTTGATTGGATAATCAGACAAATGCAGGGTTAGCTTTTTATATGTGTAGTCATAATGGACTCTAATTGTTATGTGATTTAGCCGGGTCGAGGTCAAATTGTTACAAGAACTCAGGTATGTTTTTGAAATTATTGAATGATTAAATTATTTCATTTGTTATGAGTAAACAATGTAAAACGATAAGAAAATCGACTGTCTAAAAAACTTAAATTCAGATATCCATAATTTTTTTTTTTATTTTTATCTCCAGCGGAAGCTTAATGAATTATCTTTTATTGAGTGAAATCTTTCTATTGCTATTTCAATCCCACCCCGTTTTCCATTTCCTATTCAGTTTGTCCTCTGGATGGGGAAGTTGGATATGATTTTCCTGGGTCGCTTGCGTTTCGACCTCGATGCAGTAGCCGCTTGACTTATATGTATCACGCTGCTTTTTCTTGTTATGTTGTTTTCAGTTCAAGAGTTTTTTTTTTATTTTAGCCAGCATTTACAAGCGTGTTTAATCGCTATCGGCGGAGAGCAATTCGCTCGTGTTTGCTATGTTAGCTGATTTTTTATATACATATATCTACATATGCGATGTTCCTCTATTTTAGTTATTTCGCTTTAATCAATTCAATGTTGATTTTTACTTTAGTTTCGCACTCATTTGCATCAGCCATAAATTGAATTCAACCCAAGTGTCCGTCTCTGAGTCCATGATTTTCTCTTTTTTCCCACTTTGCATATCAGGTGACGCGTTTTGGGGGTAAAATGCTCCCACTTTAACATACGTCTTGATTTCTTCCTCACTGCTCAAGTTATTTACACGCATTTAATTCAATTTCAATTGCACAATTAATCAAGAGCTTGGTACACCCTGGACCTGAGTGTTCACATTCATTCACCAACCGAAAAAAAAACCGAATTCACTTTTTAGTTTCCCTATGCGTGTTTTGGCGCTTGAAGTTCAACGGAGCGTATGAGCGATTTTGGAGTTGTCGAGCCTCTCTTTTTGTGTTTGTTGAACTTTTTCTGTGTTAATTAAACACTTAAATCTGGCCGCGCTTTGTTAACGCTGTCATAATACCGACTATCCACCGATCCCCCCTGAACACAATTGCATTTTTTCCGAATCTGTTCCGTTTTCGTGTGTGCAAAATGATTGATTCGATTTCTCAGTGGCAGCCAACGCACAATGGGCAAAGCCACGCTAAATTTATGGCCCCCATGAAATTTTTGATTACATGCAACGAAGGCTGACCTCAAATGGTGAAATACCCTTTATTATTATTATTTTTTTTAAGTCTGAAAATTTAAAGTTAAAAAAGTTAAAGTTATCAGTTTCAATATCATCTTAAGAACAAAAATAAAATTCAAGATAAGCTGAATGATAAGTTGTGTAGAGAAGTTCATATGTTTAACGAGCATGACTCCGATTCACAGTGGAAATCGGACTGGAGTCTATGACTTTTAAGGTGGGTCGCCGTGAATAGCGGAAATTCCACATGCGATCAGCTTGCAAACAAACTCTGAAAAGTCAACCACCGCCTCTATTGGCGGGCGCATACCGCCAAATGGAAATCAAAGCCAAATGGAATCACGAAACAATCTTGCAGATGCATAGATGCACGGGGGCAATTGAACAAAAAAAAAAAAAAACGACTCCAGTGCTGCTTGGGTGCAATAACATTGACATTTAGAATGCGGACCGAGACCTGGGCCATTCATAATTGCAAAAATGCCATACAGAGCGGCGAGAAAACCCCAAATGAATCCGTAACCAAAACCAAAGTCACAGATGCCAGAAACAAAACCGAGTCGCGACACAGAAACTGCCAAACGAAATCGAAATTGAAATCGAACGCACTGAAAGTCCACAAATCCACTAACCTTGTGCCCCGCTTGGGCCATAAAAAGCTGCGTATCGATTTCGTTGCATAGGGAAAAACCATTAATAAATACTTTAGGTGCAAATTATTTTTAACACTTTAAAATTGGATTATTATTGTAAAATATATAATTAACGTTTATCTTTTATAGAAACAGGGCAGCGCCGTCATTGAGACTCCAAAAATGCTTTTTCCAAATCACGACCTTCTTATTTTCAGTTAGTTTTTAGCATGTAAACAAAATATTATTTGTAAAGGCGATCGGTAGTTGCTTCTACTATAATTATGTGTCGGTAATCGTGAAATGCTTTAAGATAGAGTTTCAAATTCAGAGTCTTATATCATGTTGCTCAAACGAAGAAAATACCTAGTACTTTTTCCAAGTGCAAGCAGTGCGGTTTCTCCGTAGGAATTGCAATTGGCTACGGAGTCGTTCGGGCCAGGCCAATTATAGCGCACTTGTGCGCGGACATGTGTTGGGGGCCAAATAGCCATGGCTCCAAGCAGCTGAGTGGGAGTGGGGCCAGGATTTGTTGTCCATATCAGTCTGCCACATGTTGATGCCGCAAAATGCATTGAGCAATGCGTTGAATTTCCTCTCCTATATTTCTTGTTTTTGTGTGACACATTGTAAAGCCATTCCTATTGAATTCGGATTAAAGGGGTATGGAATATTTTAATGGTCGAACGCTGGCACATGCCCTTAAGTAATCTTGTACAGTTATTGAACTAAATCAAACTTTAGTAGTATTTAAATATGTTTTAATTAAGGTTCATACCGGTAATTTCAGACTTGCGTATATAATTTGAATACATAATCGTCGTTTTCACCCCGTAAAATCAATTATTATAGATTGTGGGTCACAGTATTTTCTTTCGTAATAGCACTTAGATAAAAATCTTTAAACTAGAAAAATGATTAAATATGCTTTTAATTATTTAACTAATACTAAAAATAATGTGTGGTGTCTGATTATTTAACAGAAAAGTAGAGGAAATTATATAGTTATATTAATAATTATTTTATGTTATATTTAAGTTTCAAAACACTGAACACTGTCGTTTATATTTTCCTGCGTGATATTTGTTGTGTAAGACTGAGGTAGTATTAAATAGAGAATATATTTCCTTGGCGTTTGATATAAAACCGCAGTCTGGAGAATATAGTGGCGCATTCTAGACCGACCCTGAAACGATTAGCCATCATTCTTGTAAATATCGTAAAGCGGATTTAACCTTAAGAATACCGAAGATGTGGATATTGTTGGGTATCGCAGTGCTGATCATGACCTTAGTCTGGGATAACAGTCGCAAACAATGGAGAGTTAACACCTTTGAAAAGTCCAGGATTTTGGGACCTTTTACGATACCTATAGTGGGCAATGGACTGCAGGCCTTAACTTTGAGGCCAGAAAGTGAGTTTAACAAGAAATTGGTTGATAAATTAAAGGTTATGTGATCAAATTTTATAAAAAAGAAAGCAACAACAAATACTCATTACCAAACACAAATTGAAAATTTTTTTGTTTCTGTAAAGATTTTATTCAGAAGTTTGGTGACTACTTCAATAAATATGGCAAAACCTTCCGCCTGTGGATTCTAGGCGAGTGTCTTATTTACACGAAGGATCTAAAATACTTTGAAAGCATTCTGAGTAGTAGCACACTACTCAAGAAAGCTCATCTCTATCGATTTCTGTGTGATTTTCTTGGCGATGGACTTCTTTTAAGCACAGGAAATAAGTGGTCTTCTCGCAGAAAGGTTCTCGCACCAGCCTTTCACTTCAAATGCCTCGAAAACTTCGTCGAGATAATGGATAGAAATAGTGGAATTATGGTGGAGAAATTGAGAAACTATGCTGATGGCAAAACGTGCGTGGACCTATTCAAGTTTGTTTCTCTAGAAGCCCTGGATGTGACCACAGGTATGTGAAAATTTACAACAACATTTAAATATTAGTATTTATTTGTACAAATTTATTAGAGACCGCCATGGGTGTCCAGGTGAATGCTCAGAACGAACCAAATTTCCCCTATACAAAAGCACTTAAGAGGTAGGTGGTGTATATCTTCCATGTGGGCTATGCTTCAATAAAAATGATGATCTTTTCAGTGTGGTTTATATCGAGTCCAAACGATTGGCAAGTGTCTCGATGCGATATAATTGGCTTTTCCCGCTGGCGGCTCCATTGGTTTATCGCCGTTTGCAGAAAGATATTGCCATAATGCAGGACTTTACTGACAAGGTCATTCGCGAACGACGAGCGATTCTGGAGCGGGCCAGGGCTGATGGCACCTACAAGCCGCTGAGTACGTTAAATATAATCCTTACCCTTATTGTATTATTTTATAATGTAACCTATTTCGTAGTAATGGGCGACGATGATATCGGTGGTAAAGCTAAGATGACTTTGCTGGACATCCTGCTGCAAGCCACCATAGACAACAAGCCCTTAAGCGATGTGGATATCCGCGAGGAGGTGGACGTTTTTATATTCGCAGGAGATGACACCACCACCAGTGGAGTGTCCCATGCACTACATGCGATATCCAGGCATCCCAAAGTGCAGGAGCGCATCTACGAGGAACTAGTGCTTGTTCTGGGACCGGATCCCGACGCCTCAGTGACCCAAACCAAGTTGTTGGAACTAAAGTATCTGGACTGCGTGATCAAGGAGACGATGCGCTTGCATCCACCAGTTCCAATCCTCGGAAGATACATTCCCGAGGACTTGCAAATTTGCGAAAAAACCATTCCTGGCAACACAAGCATTTTACTAATGCCGTACTATGTCTACCGAGATCCGGAATACTTTCCGGATCCCCTCGTTTTCAAGCCGGAACGATGGATGGATATGAAAACCACCACGCATACGCCTTTGGCATATATTCCGTTTAGTTCAGGGCCCAAGAACTGTATAGGGCAGAAATTCGCCAACCTGCAAATGAAAGCGCTGGTCAGTAAGGTCATTCGGCACTACGAACTTCTACCGCTTGGTGCGGATCTTAAAGCTACGTACACATTCATATTGAGTTCCTCTACGGGCAATAATGTTGGCCTTAAGCCAAGAACAAGAGTTAAATGATTGAGTGATTCATATGGTTAATAGAATCAAATTTACATTTTTATTTGTATTTATTTTATGTAACATGGCAGGAGTGCCAAAAATGCCAAACTTATTAATACTGAAAACTTAAAGTGGAACAGTGGAAAAGTTGTCAACATAAATAATGTTATCATAAGGTTACTTTAAAAATGGAATATTAAATTTCAATAAACTACTATGCTAGTGATACTAAATATTAAAGTATCTCCAAACATCTTACACCATAAAATGTTTGATTTTCCTGCGTAGTTTTTTCTAATGGCTCTACCTTTTTGGGCATTCCATGACTCATCTGCTGAATCCACTTAACCCACTTCGAAGTTGAAGCCGTCACCCACATGTGCGAAATTTCCATAAACCAATTGCAGAAACCTCAGCCCCAACGATCCCAGAAAAGCTGCACAAGACCGCCAACCAGTAACGACAGTTTTTTTTGTCACAACTCCAGCATTAAAACATTCTTTACAGCCCCTGGGCACGCTCCATTCCGCACACACATACGATCGTATAAAAGTCAGGGGAAACGATCTCATCATAACTTAAACGTCACGTTGCAAAGAGCCATTAAAGTATTGGCTCCAAAGCCAAAAATAAAGTAAAGGAAAAATCGCTGGCGACACAGTGAACCAATGACTCCTAACGATCGAGTGAAAAAAAGAGTAAAACTGCATTTTAAGAGTGTTTCAACTGGTTTTAAGAGAGAAACTTGAAGTGCCGGTGATTTGAGACCCGATCCGTGGATTGAGCTCGAAAGCGAAATCAAATCGAAACCGAAAGCCAAGCCGAGTTGAGGTGAGCTTCGTGTTGGGCTCTTTCAGAAGAATCCGAAAGAGAAGCTTTGGGTTTTTGGCTTCTTCAGCCGAAGTTTTTATCTTTCAGTCGGTTTTTTGGCAGACGATCGCGCGGATGCGGCTCAAAAAAAGCGGGTTTCAAAAATCTTCAAAAACTAACAACAAGTGCAAAGCGTGAGTTTTTCATCTTGAGGTATTAAATGTAATTGAAATTATAGTCGAAGTGTAAAATTATTTGTGATTGATTGAGTGGAGTGTGTGACCAATCTGGAAAAATTACTGTGCTTGAACAAACTTTAGGGTTTGCTGGAAACCCTTATGAAAAAGATACAATGAAGCCTCCCACAATTATTGGCGTGCTGAAAAATGCCCGACAAATGCTTGCCAAACGAAATTTTTATGCAAATTAAGACGTTCGTAATTACAGAGCAACATGCTCAAATTGCCATGTACAAGCCCAAACCAAAGTCACTTTAATTAATTTTGAAGTTTGCACTTTTAATTAAAGACAAAAAATAGAAGCGAAAAAATAAAGTTGCAATCAACATTGATTAACATAACATGAATGTCGAGCACAAACATTCGCATATCCATAAACATTCGCGGTTGCCCTGCAACAATATAAATAATAAAATAAAATCTCGACCGCAAAGTGAATCTGAAAAGCGTGGAAAAGTGACAAAAGTGCGGTTCTCGTGTGAGCTACGATCATCATCGTCGAATGGGTGTTTGCTGGTGTGAAATAAAAATCTGAAAATCTGGTAGCTGCATTAATTACAAATGTATTCAAATGAGCAAACAGGTGAAGCACAGACAAACCAGAACTCGCAGTCTGGCGCTTGATGATTGTGCAGTTGTGTAGATCTCTTGTAGGCCTGATTGATAAAATAATTGCTCCGATGACAGGCAGATTTCAATGCAGCTCATGTCTTAAGGTAGAAAAGAATGAGTCCATATACTGCTGATCTTTAGATGTGCTTAAATATCAACGAGTTATTAGTCGAGAAACTAGTGGATGAACCATTCTAATATGTTTTTTAAGGCGCTAAATGATTACGGTGGTTGGCAGCCGACGGTTTCTGAGATCATTTCCCAGCTGAGTGATCATAAGAAGTTTCTAAGATTTTTTCAATGCTAACAAATTATCATAATGGTGATGGCTGAAGAATTCTGACATCACTTTAACGCTGTCTGATCATTGGAAGATTGAAGATTTTTATGATTTAGGTCGTAAAAGTAATACGTATTCCATGTGAGAGAAAAATATTTATATTAATATAACCTTTAATAAAAAAACACCATTATGCTAAATATTCTTTAAAATTATACACTCGATAAAAATAAGTTAATGAACTGAAACAAATGTTTACACGCAACAATTTGAGTGACCAATATTGCCTAAGAAGAACAACAATTATTGAGGACTATGGGCGGGGTATAGTAATCAATACAGTTGTTAAAACTTTTGAAGGACTATTGGCGGGGTATAGTAATCAATACAGTTGTTAAAACTTTGGTGTATCAGTCGTTAACTTAATAAGTATCATGATCATAAACAATAATTGGAAATAAAACTTAAAGAGAATTCGCAAAACCATGACTGATCAGTTTTCGCGATTGCATAACAAAAGGTGCCAAAGAATGTAATACAATGCAAAAGTAATTAAAGTTTTTTATGCGTTAATGAGGAACCAGTTGAAAGAACTGGAGATTGTATTGTAGTCACTTATCCATGGATCAAAAGTCAATTAAACTACAGACGTGCATTTATCCGCCCACGATCTGTTCAAATGTCAACAATGATCGATGGCTTAATCGGTCAGAATCGGTGGAATCTATTGACTCCACTGTCATCTAATCAGCCCAGTCCACCTCGACCCAAACACGACCGATCGCTGGTTGTCATAACCTAGCTGCGCAGCTCCTCTTGATCTTCTGTTCTCTAAATATGACTCAGAACTTAGCCAGCCAAACTGTAGCAGGTTGTATGCTCATGTAAGGCCATAATCGCTATGTCTAACTGCCATAATCCACCCGCTAACTGCCTCGGAAGGCAGCTGGCCTCAGCTTCACATAGATTCAGATTCAGCTTTAGACCCAGACTCCGACTTCCAATCGCACTTGGAGTGGACAGAGTCGCCGGCTCACCTCGCACAGAAAAACATCGCATGCCACGTACTGAGGCTGAACTAAAGCAAAATAAAATCGAAAAGCATAAACAATTTATTTGTACAAAATAACTTTGAACTGTGCGGTTGCAGTTGCATTTGCTGCAAAGCTTCAAGTCGGAAAATGACTTAACTTATAAGCTGGCATTCGCCAGTGGATGCTGCAATGTTTCAATGCAATTTACCTGACCAGGAATGCGAGTCATGCACTTGGAAAAAGCTGTTCTACCGATGATAGCGATACTGTATATCGAATATAATTGAAAAACCATAGATGTTTTATTTCTATATCGCTCCATACATGAAATATTCTAAGCGGCATTATTTCTGCCAGTGTAATCAAAGCTAGTTTCGTTCTTGTTCGACGTGTGAAATGACCAACATCAAAGCCACACAAACTAAACAAAATTATACGGCGTTGGGCAACCCATATATGCACCTACATAGATGCATGTTCAACCAATTGAAGATTGCACTAGAGAGAGGTACTGAAGTACAGAGCTGGGCATTGAGGCATACCATTGCATTGCCAAAAGGTGTTCTAATGGCTGGCCAAACGAGCGATTGAACAATGCCTGGAAGTGCCTTTCGGCCTCAGATACAGCCACTCAGATATCGAATGCACTTACAGATACTAATTAGACAGGTTGCCAAAGATCTAGATAGGTGCGTGACTTTGAAACAAAACTGAGTCTGTAATTGAGAGGAGATCTTGGATCTGCCAACCACTAAAAATGCCCCCTCTGTACTTTGATTACCTCATTTCCCACGCAGTCTGCATTGCTCATCGGTCGTTAAGTATGCTTGGAAAAACCACCAACTTCTTAAGTACTCCACATTCACCGCAAACATTTTGGTCCCACCTCATCTGGTAATCGTGCTCTTTGGTTACACCCATCGAAATCTGAGTCTCGACCCTAAAGCAAGGTTCTTTGCGGCACTCCGTCAATTGCTGTTATGACCTTTCTGTCGATTGCTTACCTGGCTTGCCTAGCATTTTCCACCATTCAACTGACCTTAGCCAAATCTTAAAAGCCGCCACCGAAACGCTTAATAACCTGGCCAACAAAAATTAAAAAAAAAGATTTTGCACACCTGAGAGGAGTTGAAGAGGCGAGAGTTGAGTGCCGGCCTGCAGCTCATTAATCGGCCAACGAACGGGAGAGCAGATGTTGATGTACTCAGAAAAATATTACTCAATTGCAAAAGGCATATAAGAAATGCTTACACTGAAAACAATCAGAATCGCAATTCAAATATTCAATACTACTGAAAAGTACATAAAAACTTATGCCTAAAACTTATATAATACACAATAGACTCAATTGATCACATTTAAAGCTCAATTATGCTGTCAATATTAAAAGGGGGTTACAACTTGAGTTACATTTTCCTCTGTGCCACAGACTCCGCCTCTCGAGCTTCCCGACAAGAAGCCGCAACACTTGAGGCAACATGGAATCTGGACAACTTGGTTACTTGCAACTTGGCAGCAGGCAGGCAGAGGCAGTCAGGCAGCAACGAAAACAAAAGTGAAAAGGTCACTAGCACCAGTTGGCCAGCAGTTGGAGCAAGAGGAGCACGATCCCGTCTGGAGTTGTCTGAACCAAAACCAAGAGATATACTTGTATATATATGTATATATATATATATATATGTACAGACAAAACACTTCAGCACTCGACACTCAGCCAACTGTGGCCGCCAAGCTCAAGCGCCTTTTGATCATCGCACTCGTAATGCCAACCCAGGGGAAAAGGGTAAAAATTGGTAGTAACACGAGTGCATAACACCGAGTGATGTCTTAAGTAAGGCAACCCTTTTAGGGATACCCTTAAAACCAATCAAAAAGAGATATACAAAATATCTGTTCATATTGGAATCTTTAACCACATAAATGTCTTAACAAAAATTTAATAGATTTTTTATGCAATCTTCACTGAAAACCTAAACTAAATAAATGTTGCGAAAATGTGTATATTGCACATAAAATAAGGAATGCTGTGTGGTAGTTACCATTTTATTTGACATTTTCCTGTGTATCCAATTTCCAGCATTGGCCCATTCCCATATATAATAACCGCTCCCAGGGCATCTATTCTTCGTGTCAGTCAGATTCACCAGCTTATTTCCAACTATTATTGCCGTGGTTTTGCTTGTTTCGCTTGCTCTTCGTTTTTCCGGCTAACGAGTTTTCCGCTGGCTTTTGTGTATCTGCAACTTTATGTGAACTTACTGCTGCAGAAGCAGCCACTTGCCGGCGATCTCTTGCCCAATGCAATTCGCATTTCAATTTTTCTAAACTATTGGCCAATACATTTGGGGCTTCTCGGTTCGTATGCTCATCGTATGTACGACCATACCGATTATTTATCACCGCAAAGAGCTTGGGAAAATCCAAATGAAATTGCAGCATCTGCTTCTTGATTGCATGCGGCTTTTCATCAGTGGAATTAATGAAGCTTAATTGAAGCAACAGATTGAAGATCAGCTATCTCTCGGGTTGGTTGACAACTTTCCACTAACGGTGGAAATGCCGAAATGTATATTGCCTGGCACTTTCATTTTCATCTGCAATTCGATTGCCTTTCGCAAATCCCCGTTTTCCAGGAGAGAGGAGCAGAGCCCTAATCTACGGAAGACTCTTGAAAATCAGTTAGACATTTGCAATTACCGGCGGGTTATGCAATAATGGTAGATACAATGGGAGAAATTGCAGAGTAGCCTAATTAAATCCTGGAAAGTAAAATACTAAATTATTTCATCACTCGTTTATGACTTAAATATTCTTATAAATATTAAAAAATAAGATATCAAAATGTACGCATTTAATGTTTTTATTGTTTAAATTTCTTTTCCTGTGTAGCTTTTAGCAATTGACATTTGGAGGGGCTATTTGAAAGGTGAGCTCAGGTAATAATGGCCGAACAGAAGCAGCTGGAAGCAATTGCGAATGAGACCTCATCAGTCACCGGATTGAGACGTCAGCCCACCAAATATCCCCACGGCCTCAACATCACGGTGCAGACCATCGACGATGATAATGAGGGATCTCCGAAAGATCACAGTGACTACACCCGTGCCTCCGGCGAATCGTGCTGGAGTGAGACCCAGAAATACCACATTGGAATGCTGGGGAGTCCCGAAACCCTGGCCGAACTTCAAGTTCGACGGTACAAGTACCCATTGACGGCTAATTACTATTTGAACAGCAAGTTGGAAAGGCCGGAAAAGCCAACACCCTGGATGCTGTTGGGTTATGCTCGAAGTGTGTGCAGGTGGAAGTACCTGAGGTGGCCCATTATATTTGTGGCCAGCGTTTTGCTGTTCTTCGGGCTGATCACCTACTGTCTATGGCTTCACGATGTCAGCGTGGCTAGAGCCAAATTGCTCCAGCGTCGCTATGAAGCCACTCTAACATCCACGAGCTTGAGCAGCAACGAGGTCTGGGATGAGGAAACCACCAGCTCCACCGAAAGGTCGCCCCAGGAAACCACACGACTCGAAGACATGGATGACAGCGATGAGAGCACGGAGCTGCCTGAAATAGCGTTCGGTGACGATGGAGACCCAGAGACTGGAGGTGAAGATGGCGATGGCGACTACGATGACACCTTGTTGCCAGCGGACAGTATTAGATTCACCTCCGGGCATCAAAACAGCTTTGGGGTTCCCATCGAGCAAGACAAGAGAATGCTGCAGTTGCTCAAAGAAGTGAGTTTTAGCTAAAGCATTCGCTTTTAGTACTACAGTGTTTTTTTAATAACTTCTGATGAGTTCCAATCGTATGTGTGCTTCCCTGTCAGATAATTATCACCCATCCCATTACAATATTTTTCAGTTACTGCATAAACCCCAGGCGACTCCCGCTGGTAACGAGCCTACTCTGACCCGGGTGTCCCCCACCCTGCCTCCACCCCTGTCGGTCAGTGGGCGGCCCACAGAGGCGATGGCCTTGACCACCCCCTCAACGACGAACAGTGGCTGCCAGTCGACCATGCTGCCCATGTGCCAGGGAGTGCTCGACTACGATCTCACCTTCAATCGGGAGGTTGCGGCACCACGGGATGCCGTATCCATGGCAGCCTACGAGAGCCTCATCCGGGCCAATTGCTCCGTCAGGGCGGCTGAGTTCATTTGTGGCGCCCTGGAACCAGAGTGTCGACCCCTGCATATCGGACAGCTGCCTCCTTGTCGGCGCATCTGCAAGGGTAAGGAAGAATTATTATTTATGTAATGAAACGCCATTAAACCATAAAAATACAAAATTATTACGTGTTAATCTTTAAAAACGTTTAACCATTTCTTAGCCATTTTGGAAGCCTGTTCCATAGCGATTTACAATTCGGATGTCCTTGGCGAGCTCTTCGACTGCAACCTATATCCCGATGCCCACGAGAGCCACAAGTGCGAGGATCCCACAAGGCGACGTGACTATTGCTACGGAAATGAGTTCCAATGCCATGATGGGAGTTGCATTCCCCAGAACTGGCAGTGTGACAAGATCAAGGATTGCCAAGGTGGCGAGGATGAGGATGAGCAGTGCTTGGTTTGCGAACCGGACGAATTCCGTTGCCGTTCAAATGAAAAGTGTCTCGTAGAAAAGTATCGATGCGATCAAAATATTGACTGCATGGATGGAAGTGATGAACAAGACTGCGATGAGTACGGCTCGGGCGATTTGGCTCCATTCAATGAGTCTGAACTGAATGCCTTTCCAAGGGTATTCTCCTATGCTAGTTTCTTATCACCCAACGAGACGAATGACAAAGTATATACGTACATTACGGCCAGCACCGATGAGGACGCGGGCAGGGAAACGAAGTTCCAGATTCACCAGGTGGCCGCGCCTGCACCTCCAGTGAATTCCAGTGCAGAGGAAGGCGCTGGAGGTCCTAAAGGATTTGGTAAGGTGACAAGCCAAATCAATTTTACATACCAGTAGTATACCAGTAGTAATACAAATCAAGTTCCGAGTGTAAACATCTGTATGCTTGCGTTTTTTAGTAATAATTTTTATATATCATGTTTCAATCAATATATTTTCTCAGTAAACTTTCGTGACAGCAAGGAGATAATGATGACCAGTGATTCGGAGACCAAGTTCAAGTATTCCCAGAGAGCCAATCGAACTTCGGTGAAATTTAGCGTATCAGCACCCACAACTCCAGCGGCCAGAACAGCAAGTGCGATTCCCAGTTCAGCTTTGGTTCAGCAGCGCGAAAGAACCACAAGTACCACCACCAGTAGCATCACCAGTACTCCCAGCATAACCAGCACCACTTTAATCCCAATTAATGCAGCCACATCAGAGCCCAATCCTTACGAAGTGGTAACTTCACCAGGAGGATGTCCTCCGCAGGAGCTTCGTTGTGTGAGTGGCAAGTGCATCACTGTCAGTCAATTGTGCGATAAGGTAAGAAAAGCTCAAATCCTTTGTTTCTTAGTTTTCCAAAAACATCTACCAAATACAATCAATCATATTTTGAAACCCATTTATATAAATATAAACGTTTAAGTGAAACGAAAACAATGAAATAGTTACAAAGCTGTTTTGTACGTACTTCCTGCAGCAAATTGATTGTCCCGATGCTGCCGACGAACTAATGTGCGTTTATCGGGAACGCCCAAGTAGGAGGCGCACCACCTCGACCACTGCACCACCCACAACATCATCGGCACCACCAGAGACAAGCACTGCAACAACCACAGGTCCGATGAGCAGTACAAGGCGTTCGTTGAGGACCACGCCCAATCGAAGTCGAAAGCCCAAGTCTTAGAGTGATGTATCTTGTATCTAATGTTTATTTATGTCTCTATTATTTCTCTCCACTTGTATTTTCTTCGCTCGCTATATGTATGATAAATGATGTATTTGTAAATCTTTGTTAGTGTCTAAGTTGTCTAGTGTTTAGAGTTGTTTGACTATTTGTATGCGCGTGAAAATTGTATTTTTTGCAATGAATAAAGTTTAAGATGTGAGTAGAGCATAAAAGATAATCGTGAAATTGCGGTACACTCGGTGCTCATTATTTTCTTTAATGTTCCAAGCTATAAATATCCTCCATCTTTGCGCCGACTAACCTTGTCGGGAACATATAAGCAATCCAGAAAACATATAATTTTCTTTGTTTCGTACTTTCGAAAGCCATAAACATATACTCATATGGACAATGCTCTAACGAAATTCAAATGAAATCGATACAATTAAAGTCGGGACATTATTTCACAACAACAACCTTGGTGTTTGGTCAGTATGGCCCACGCATTCAAAAGACCGAGACCATTTGGTTTGGGCAATTCAATTAACCAGGCCATTGTTATCGATTCGGTGGTGCAGTGAATGCTACGGAGTCCATTATCTATATGAGTGTGTGCTTAGCTGGCTGCAGTACACTCGGAAAAATGTGGAAGTCCTTTCAACATGTTTTTGGATTTCATAGTTCAGCTGTTGTGCAACTGTTCAAAATGTCGGAAAAATAACTATTCTAAGCCGTCTTAAATTTATGATAAATTCTTGAATAAATGAAAATAGAACATTTTGGCTAGTGTACAGCTAAATTTATTAGGCAGTCGACGAACAGATCCGGCTTTTATAATGCTGCCCGAAATTAAGAGAGACAACAACGGGCGACAACACTTGTCAAGGCAGATTAAATTGCAGTCTGTGGCTTTTAGAGGAACTCTTACCCGAAACTCAACTCCGGCTTAGAATCCAACTGACAGCCCATTTCTGTTGAAATTTTTCGCTTAGGGGCTGCTGGTGGCGGATTGCGAACATTCTTCTGTCGAATTTCTGCACAACCACAAAAGTTAAACGCGCTTTGATTTCACCCCAGAATCATACGAAAACCGATTGGCAAAAACAAGGGAAAACAATCCGAAAAGCGAGTTTTCGTTTGGTTTTTTTTTTCACATTTCTGATTGATTGCCATCAAAAATCCGCTTTTGGCATAACGGCAAATGCGATTTGATTGCTGTCATTGTTCCGGGCCCAGAGACTATTAATATATGTTTTCGGCACAATCCCTAATCCCAACATTGGGCAATTGGGCGAAGACGAAAAACCACCCGAAAAAACTGCACGAAAATTAGGGATAAAAAATGATATTTGATTTCCTGTAGTTTACTACTCTATTTTGTGTTGCTCTGCTGTCATTTGATACGTTTCATACGCTTTTGACAGCTGTCAGGCATCTAAATTTTCACCTTAATTAAGTGATATTAATCGTCTTTGCCAATCTGCAACTTTCATCTCGAAATGATTCAGGGTGCTAAAATGAAAAAAGGTGCTAAACGTTTTCCGGACACGTGCCGAAAAACGCCCCGAAAACTTATATGCCAACAGAACTAAGCGGAAATTTATACTCATACTCATTACTCGTATTAAAAGCTCTTTCACCTTGGCCCTTGAAATAAAATAGAGTGGCATTAGACGCAGTTCGAAACACCGAATGGACACGCTTAATTTCCATGTTTAGTGCCCTTTTGGGTGGTGGACCTTTTTCTATCCTTGAGCTGGGTCACTGGCAATATTGTTAATGTAGTCGATTGAAATGGGCCACTTTTTTGAGTGGGCCAACATCCCAGGGCTACCAGTGTGTTTAACTGGGTTTTGGGAGCCTACTTTGAAACATATGCGAGCATTAGAATGTCTTGCTATCTCTGACCAGCGGGTTGTCCATCACAGTAATTGAAAATTTTGTAATTAATTTTGGGTCTATACGGTAGTAACGAAGAGGAAGTTTTTGGCTTATATTCGGGTCAAGTTCTGTTAAACAATAAACTATTACTATTGAAAATAAGATTTCATAAAAGATAGTTATATTACAGAGAAGGGGAAATCTGACTTCGTATTGAGAACCTTAAGTGGTTTTAACTACTGTATTGTATTTAGCGAAATAAAGGACACAGTGGGAGTTCTTAGATGCCTAAGGATTAAAAGTGTAATACAAAAAATGCAATACGATTTTGTAATGCATCAGAAGCCCCGAGTGCAATGCTTTCTTTGTGCATGGTTGCAGACCCAAGATGTCTATCATCATGCCCGTATCCTTGAAGATCCTTGCAAGATACTTACCCCAGCAGATCCTGCGACCCCAGAAGGGTTCTGCACCCCTCGAATATCCCGCCGTGAACCGTCTTTAGGAGCACCCATAATTACTGGGCTCATTGCATCCGAGTTACGCTTGATCGTTTTCAAATTGCAGGCGGCGCACACTTCCGCCCTGAGTTGTGAACTAGGAAGTGAACTTTAAGGATCGGTTCAAGAAGTTGACATAATTGTGCCAGCAGCGAAATGGAAAAAAGGAAAGAGGACAACGGGCTGCACATTTTGTATCGCTTTAAAGGTGCAACCCCCTTTTCTGCAAGAAGTTAACCCATCTGCCTGTTTTGCCCTATTAAATTTCTATCTGCATTCCTGTGCGGCTAAAGGAAATGGGCGTGGCAATATAGGAGATTTCTGTGCAATCCCTCTTACCCAATAGCCCACTCCAAAGTACAGTTTAGCCATTAGAGCAAGAGCACAAATCTTGGAAAATCATTAAGCGCATTTTCCAATTGATTTCACCGCTCGAAGCGACCGCAGCACGAAGACAAAACTTGACCAAAATCAATAAGCAGCCTGAAGGCAACCGCATAAACACAGAGTCAAGTCGGAAAAGGGACGCCGAAGGGAAGCTCATGGAGATTGTCACTGCGGCTTGGGTGTCTGACCATTCATCCATGCATCGGACCAGACAAATGATACACCCATCATGTGGAGCAAAGGGGGCATACTCAAAACTTGGTCCAGGACACATATATATCAAGCAAAATTCTATAAGTCTAGGCCTACAATCACTATCTTTGAGTCTGATTCCATCCTAGAATTACTCTTAAATTAAGGACCCTTAATGCTGGGGTATTTCAAAGTCCACACTGCACATTTCTTCGATTTTGATGCCGAAATTGTGTCGCATTGTTGCAGTATTGACGATGGGACACTCCCAGTTCCCTTTACCTCCAGTTTCCCTGATCTCTTTGTTTTGCTGCCCATCGAATCGCAAAGGAAAAAGGCAAACAAAAACCGATAAACCAAAAGTGAAAATTGCTTTTGGGCAGCATCTTTTTACGCCTGATTGCAGCCAAAAGTGTCATCGGCCGCTGTCCCTCCTTTGTTTGTGGGTTTTTGGGTTTGGTTTTCGGCTTGGGCCTGGATTTTTTCCCTATTGAATCGATCTGAGGACCCACACACCCCTCGGCACATATGCAAACACACGTGGTGAATGATTTACGAGCGAGTACAGGATGCTCAAAGGATAACACCGAATGCTACAACAGCAGAAGGCGAGTCTCGGACACATTTGGCTTGATCATTTGCATAAATACTCATTAAATCATGTTGCGCACCGATATAGTTTTCTAACTTCCTTCGTGAAAAAGTCTCCAGCCGGTTGACCAGTTTCAGAGGCCATATACATAGGCGACACCTCTACGGTTTTGGCCTCGGGCCCCCCGTTAATTGCCTCACCTGGAGTCGAAAGGCAGGCATTTGGATGTGGATTTGCATTTGCATTCGCCTCGCACCGAATGTCAAGTTCAAAATGATTTAGTGACTTTTTGTTTCTCGAGAGTAATTAATTGGCTGTTGGATTGCCGGATTGTTGGACTGGACATTAGATGGCGATAGTTGAACAAAGTGTGGCATCCTGCGGAAAGTGAGAAAAAGTGGTCGGGCGAATGGTGCCCAGATGGTTTGGCTCGTGCCTAATGAGTGTTCACTGTGGCGTCATTAAAAAAGGAAATTGCAGCCATAACAATTGAAGCATGAGTGGCGTGGTGATCAATTATACAAATACCGTGATTCATTCATTGTTTGGAGTTGGCTAATTTAGTTTTTTAAGCCATCAGCAAAAACTCGTCAAATGGCGAAAAATTAACAAGAAGTGCAGAGTGATTAGATACTATTTCGAGATATTATTATATCTTTGTCATTATTAAGATATTCATATTTTTCGCTAAGTTATTTGTGGATTAGTAACAATTTTGAAGTTTTCAATTGAACATTGGCTCTATTCCCGTTTCCCCTTCATTTGCACCATATGAAACCACTCCCACCTTAAAACATTGATAATTCGCTATAAGTAACCCTTACCGCATGTGAATAGGACCTTTGTTAATGGGACAGGCAACTGAGAAATCGAATGCACATAAAGAAAGAGCCAGGCCCAGGCCCAGATACACATGTTAAAGGTGCGGCTCACAAAAGCGCATATCAATGACTAATAACCTTAGGCGACCCCCTGCCAATGAATGCAATTTTCTTATTGTTCCGATGCCGCTATAGCCGTCCATATGCAATAAGAATAGAGCAGGACATCTGTCAGCAGGCGTACGACTGACGGGCGACGCACATGACTAATTATGGACTTTGCAGCTTGTCGGCAATATACATACATATACCTTACATGCCATATATGCACGGATATTGGACCCAGATCGGTCGCCTTTGAGACCGCTAATGATGCATGACAGACGCCGATCGGAGGCACCTTTTGACCGACTGGCTGCCACTGCAACTGCAAGTAGCGTGAAATATTCGCCATCAAAACAACGAACAAACACAAGACACCGACAGAGTAAATTAACTTTATCGTCCCATACTTTTCGGCCAATCTTGCTCAGTCACTGTGGAAGTAGGGGGGGTTTTTGGGGGGTGACCGACTCGGCAGCTGCATAAACAAATTGCAGTCAACATTCATAATTTCCTGTTTAAATTAAGCTCGGCCTGCAGTTTGGCTCTTAACTCACATCAACTGCATTTCCTAGTGACAAAAAAAAATTACAACTCCACGCACTAAATCCGCCAAAGCAACCTACCCCGCCCCAAAAAACCCAATCGCCGGCAATTAAATGTCGCCTTCGAAAACAAGACTTTTGTCGAGCACTGTGCCGGTGTCTGAATTTGAAATTGAAGCAAATGCGATACGAATCGAACTCCGCAGTGATATGCAGTTTGCAATGTGCGTTTATTGATTTTATTATGCATAAAGCCAGCCACAAAAGCGACAAAAATGCAAATCGCCATCGATATGAAACGAAAATTATGCATTTGAAACCAAAAACGATACGAATTTTACTCTAGTACTCTATTTTTTGAAAATAAATATTTAAGGAGCAAGATGCAAAGATTTTGCGGTCCTTTTAATGCAGAAATATTGGGTATTTTTTAGATATTGTTATTATTATTGTTATTATTACATCGAACAAGTTCGTTATCTGTATTAGAATATGTTTATATTGCAACCTTGAAAAGTAGGAGTATTAAATATTCGGCATACCGCGATGAGTTCTCGCTTTTCCCTGACTGAATTTTCCGTCTCCTGGAGTGGCGACAAACGAGAAGCGAATGCCATCAAATTGGCAATGCCGCCGACGCCAGCGATGGACGATCGATGAAGTGGACTCCCCTCCGGATCCGTCTCCCTGGGCTTTAGTGGGTTAACCTGTTTTCGATTTTCACATAATTTTAGCGGTCTCCAAGCCCATACCATACCAATCCATACCCGTATATGTGAATGTCGTTTATCATAATCTTATCAACAATTCACATTCAATTATAAATCAATCAAAATTGCACCAATTTCATTTAAGCCGCAACGTTTGTGTTGTTGCCGCCGGTGGCACGCTTTGCCATGGGTCTTGGGCTTGGGGTTTTTGGGATAGATATTCCTACAGAGATTGAGATTTAGATTGATATATGGCCGGCAGTCGCGGCTCCCACGTTTACGGCCCCTAATGAAGTGCGGTGGAAGGTAGGGTGTCGGATCGACGTTCTCTGACAGCGGAGAATGGATCGTTTAAATAGTTTTGTATATATTGATATATTCGTTAATCGAAAATCGAATGTTTTGGCTGTTGAAGTGCACGCAGGAAAATATATATCTTGCTAATCGATTTGACGAGTTCCAAATTCATTGATATATTCTTTAGAGCAGTGAGGAAGAGATTAAATACTCAGCTATACACCTTTAGTTATTTTTACAGAATTTGCCATAAATAGTTGATAGTTAATTCAATAAATGCCAGGATAGTTAGCTGAATCAAATACGTTTTATTGAGAGCATTTTTTCTCTGTGTAGACAATCGCCTACTCGCGCCCATTCTAGTTCATTATGCAGCTTGTCGAAAATTCCTTCGAGCGTGAATTGTATCTCACTCCACAATCGAGAGTTAGCAACCGAATTTCGATTTTTTGCACACAGATTTGCAACCCCCCGCGGGGAAAGTGCTCTATATATTCGCAATAGAATGGCATTGCGGATGATCCTTAATCAGGGGACACTTTACCGATTGCAATCAACTTTCCCTCGGCGAGCAGCTCTATTATCTCTGCGGTTGTTTTATCAGCGCATTGCAATCTTTTGTGAAGCGAATTTTTAATGCTTCATTAATTGAAAATTCTTGTGCAATGGCAAATGGAAATGTTCGCTCAATTATGACCTGACAGCCGCAAGTAAATATGCTCGGCATCATGAACTTCCATAACTGTGGGTACACATGGTAATGTACATATCTCCGGAACGTGCCTTCCATACGAATTTCCATTTCCATTTGGATAGAAAAGTCTCAAGTGCTGTTTGCCGTGCAAGTTGATTTTCCTTTGGCAAACATTTGGGAAAACGGTTGGAAGCGCATTTAAATGGAGTTGCAAAGTGCTGGGCGTTGCTGAATCTGAATAACTAGTTTCGTGTGGGTTGCAATATTGTGATGAAATTATTATTTCTTATTCCCCTGAAAAAGCAGATTATTACTTTACTATGCTATTGACTTGATATTTAAGTAAGCTCGTAAGCCAGCTAACGCTTCTCCGATATATACATCTGCTTCGCTTTTATTTTCTTTGAATTTATAATAGTTGGAATTCTTGTATTCATTAAAACCAAACCAGTTTCGCAAGAATACTAGAGACGACTTCTCTAAAGTGGCTGCTGACCACAGTCGTCCCTCTAATAAAGTGTTTTTCTTCTATCCAGATAAGCATAGAGTTCATTCGAGTTCATTCAGTCGTAACCTTGAGTCACTATATGGCACGTGGGCATATAAGGTGGGTGGTACATTTAAGCCACCACACGTGACTCATTATTTGGGGCGCATCTTTGTCTAATTATGCAGTGAGTGTAAGGCGAAAATCTGAGGGGGCGGCGAATGGTAAACAAATGAGTAACATATTCTGCTGCTAATTAATTAAAAGGTGAGGCTCACCTCAGGTGGCGACAGGGCGAGCTCGCCTCTTCTTTGGCTTGGGGCAAGTCAAGGTCCGCAATGAGGCGGCAAATATGCTTCTTTGATTTTGAATATACATACGTATATGTACCTATGCACATTTGGAAATCTAGGCAATGGCTTTGCTTGATTTATGGGCTTGTGCCCACGGGGTGTGTTCCCCATTAAACAGCAACTGTCATTAGGCGTGTAACAAACCAAAATATTCATAAAAAACGCATTAAAAACGTGCAGTGAAAAACTCGTTGTATTGCTGCTTGAAAATGCATTCAAAGAGAAAATTCACGATGTAGAGGGGGTAGGAAAACCCCTTTTTGATCCGCTCTAGGGCATCAAAAGTAAAATCACATAAAAGTAACCGAAATTCTGTTTAATTTTTATGATTTTTTTTGTGACACTTACGAAATGAATATAAATTTTTTATGCATTTTTCTAGCTAATTGAGAAAATGTCCTGGCAGCTGGTCGCTTGGCCCGACTAATTGCATTTAATTAGGGCAAGTTACGAGCACATAAATTCCACTCTCTGCCTCTTGCATTGTGTCACAACAAAATCAGGAGGAAGTCTTCAGGTCGATGATTTTTATGGCACGAGCTACGAAATTTTACGAGCAATTTGAACTGGCTCAGGACGGATACACAGAAACAAAATTCAGATATATATCTCTAAATGACGATAAAATATTATAATGCTAAAAGAATTTTCCAAAATATTATTTGGCTTATAAATATAAATGAGCTATAATATATAAATTGCTTTATATGGAAATATAATTTTTTGATATTCTTTCAAGTGAATATTAAAAGGCCAACAACTTTTTGTCCTTGTGTAGAAAGGATGATATCCAGTCGAACCAGCTGGTAGGCGGTACTCTGCTACGCTTCGTCAGCGGACAGCGGAGCGTGCCGAATACCATTTGATGGATTACATAACGCCCAGGAAGAGACAAGGATTCAGATACAGTATCTGTATCTGAGCCTGCGCAGCCCCCGGATGAGTAGTCACCCCTTTTCGCTCACTTCCGGACTTAGCTTTGCTTTCGTTTTGATTTGTGACAAATTGCCCGTGACAGTTGCGCCTGCGTGAACTGAAAATCTCCTGTTTTTGGGTTTCGTTACGCCGCAGGAGCCACTGTACTTGAAAGTGTCGCAGCGATGGCACAACAACACATTCGTCATTCGTAAGCGATTCACAATATGTCAAATGTCATTATCTCCATAGTCGCTGCACGTGCACTCGTTAGACGAGGAAAAAAGTGACAGCTAGAGCGATGGTAAAAATTTCACGCCCCGTCCCCATTTTCAAGTACAAGTAGCCGCTGCAATTCAGTTTCCATGTAGTCATCGAGGCAAAGTGCCAGCTGCCGCCGAAGTACAGTCAAAACAAGGTGGCAACTGACAAAAAATGTCATTCAGTAACACACTTAACTGGTTGCTCCTATCAATTTTAAAAATAGAGACTAGGTGATGACAGTTAATAAGGTGGACTAACTATGCATGTACTTACAATGGCAAAAGTACAAGCATCTATGGAACGCCAAAGTACAAATTTTCACCCCAGTTAATCGTCATCTTCCGCCCTATTTCTAATCAATACAGATTTCTGTAATATTCAGGAGAAAAATTTTCTCCCCTATCAGAAAAATACACACACACTCAGCTACACAGTCACGCCCAATGTAAAGCAAATATAATTTCGCAAAGTAAATATGAAATTATGATTGCCTTTGACCTCTAAAAAAATGAAATGAAATCGTAATATTTTCAATGGAGAAAGTAAATCGATCAGCACCTACCTTTTTCCCATTTTTCCTTCATCACACATCCAGTTTGTGAGTTATTAAGTGAAAACTGCAGTTCAAGCTGTTCGACAATCAACCCTTTATTTTCTCGATAAAAACCCGCAGAAATCTCAACCATAAATATGTCAAAAATGTTTAGCAAAAATGGGATGAAAAAGGGTAACGATTTTTTTGTGATAAAAATAACAAAAACTAATTAAAAACGACCCATAAACAAAGTGAAAGTTCAAAATGAAGCAATTCCAGTGAGTGCCAAAATTACAGAGCGTGAAAAAATCCACAAAAATGCGTGGAGATTTTTATGGGACAGTAGCCGAAGGCTTAGACGCGCATCATTTGATTTGAGGGGATGTGTGATCTTTTTCGGCCAGCTGCACGTATTTTTGCGCAAATTTTGTGTGGTGGCTTGGTATTATAAAGCGATTACCAGTTCGATTCCCAATGCGAATGGAAGCAGTTTAGGTGCGGTGAAAGTGACCGATGCACGGGCACAGCCATCCTGGATGGCAATATCCTGTTCGCTGTCCAAAAACTCACGCCCCTACAATAACAAACAACCGGCACGCACAAAGGAAGTGCAATTAGGGCAGGAAGAGGGGGAGGCTAAGCCCGGGGGAGGACGAGGTCGAAGGACGAGGAAGGAGGACCCTAGCTGATTGCCCATTGTGTGGGCAGCTTCCTATTTTAATCCGCTCCATTGTTTGCCCTAATTTTGCTACTTCCTCGCTGACCACACTATATGCATTGAGATGTAAGTTCGTTTGCAATGTAAATAGAAAAGTAATATGTGTTTCGTATTTAGTTTTTATATTAACGCCCATCGTGGCAATCTAAAATACAGCTCTTGGTTTCCCACTTCCTCCAGCCAATCTTGCACTTCAACTCAAATGAAGTTGTCAGCGGCGGAGCATTTAAATATTTCAACGGCCACCAATCTCTGCCCATGGTCTGCAGTGCGTAATTTAAGCCCAAAGTGACCCAAAAACTTGAGATTCGAATTGAAACTGCAGCTGAGACATGAGAACAGCGAATTTACGCACTTTATCTATGAAAATATTCATGGCAAGTTGCATAAATAATCCGCCTAGCACTTCAAATTGATAAAGACAATTTACAATTTATACAATGCACACAGGCCTATCTATATGTGCTGAACGTGAATATAAATGAACGTATATATACGTACACATGCCAGATTGGGCGCCTGGGAGCAGCTTACTGACTAGACAGCTTCGAGTCCAAAAAGCGATTTTAATTCAACACAAACAAGCATCAATAGCAGAGCCCAGGCAGCCCAAACAAATCAAATTGGAGTCATTTACCCCTCGACACTTCTGGCAGAGGGAGATTAATGGGGGAGTGGGTTTTGGGGGCTTCGAGTGAAGTCAGACTCATGTGCCAACGACATCTGCTCCAGTCGAGTAATGGTAAGACAAAAAAATACAAGACACCAAAGAAGTTTCGGATACCCTGAGGGTACTTGAACACGGCACACTAGCTGGCAAAGTCATTTACGAAATGAAATGTCTTCATTTCCATGAAATGGAATAATTTATATTTTTTACATTTCATTGAAATTCATTTAAAAAAAATAAGTAAATTACATAAATAAATAAGCTGCTTATTTTTAGTAAGTTTAATGTATATTCAGTTATTATTTTCATTACGTTAAGCCCACGCAATGTATTTACCCTGCCCACCGACATAAAGATGTGTAAACATATCAGTTAACAACACGCATAGTTGAGTGACCAGTTCCCACCGCCTTGTAATCGCTTTAAAAGCTACCCAATCGATCATCTGCCCGACAAAAGCCATCCGAATGTTGTCATACCCCCGCCTTGGTATCTTTGCCAGTGTAATATGCCAGAAACATGCAAATATCTCTGTAAATTTGCACTGACGACGGCGAATCGACGACCCACATATGGAACAAATGGCTTAGATACAGATACACGTACTCACGGATTGCCTGGGAGTCGCTGTCGTCTCTCCCGTGGGCTCAGCTCGAGTGGAAATTGCTTTCTACTGGCAGTCACTGAGTTGGCAATCAATCAAGTCAAGTACTAGGCTCGGAGCAGAGAGTATTCTCTAGGAATTATGAAACTCTGCGAGACGGATATCCTGCAGCCAGAATGGATGGTTTTGCACTGCGAAAAAAGTTAGCTAAATTCTTGGCTTCTCGTTTAAAGCGTTTTTTGTTCAAATCAAGTACTATGAGTATAATTTTAATATTAAGCTTAAGGTGTGATTTCAAATACCTTTTATTTTGTTAGCAGGTCATCTGATTACGATTCTTTTTTTTTGTGTGGTGCACTCGACTCAAACACGATGTCATTGCCAATTATGTCAGCGATATGGCGACGAAGACGCTTTCCAGGCTGTAATCAAAACTGGTTACCTTGACATTGCCAATGGTCGGAACTCGACGCTCCGAGCTCCGTCCAGCGCAATTACCTTGGCCATCCACCATCAATCTGTGCATCTCCGCTTCGCGCTGGCCACTTGTCCACTTGCCCACTTTCGATGTGGGTCATCTAATGGCACACAAATTGGATTAACGCATTGCCATTGCATTACCCTGAACATCGGGATCGGGCCATGTCGAAACATCTTGGCAATTTGCTGTAATTAAATCGCCGCCTTGTCGTCTTGCACTTAAATGGCGCATTTAATGGTGTAATATCATTCGCGTTGCGCTTTTAATTTCTATTTATGTCCGTTGGCCAGCAATTTCTCTTAATTGCAACACACACTCAGTCGCCGAGATACGCACATTCTGCCGATAGGCCACTAAGTAACTGACAAGTATTTTGATAAACTGCTTTCAGGCCGCCCCCAGATCACGCTTTATCACTGAAAAATAAATAAAAATAAGACCCAAATGCTGTCAATGCCGTTTTGATTTATGCGTTCAGAGTTCTTTTCGATTCCGTTTACATGGCCACAGCAACTGGGGAGTAGCGCACCAGTTCAAATGTTAACAAATTAAATTTTCTACTTAATCAAAATGCAGTCGAGAACATTCAAAATATGAAAGGGAGCAGGCCAAACATGTGTGTCTGCGGGTCTACGCTTTATTTTGGGCACAAATAAACAACTGAGTCAACTAAGCCCATTAGATAGAACACATATAGACAGAATCAGCCTTGAGGTAAAATGTCTGCAAATATACAAAATAAGTAATTGCCTGGCACCTCGGTAACCCCAACGAAATGGATTGCTGCCGATGAGGAGGGCATGGGTATGTCAACCTATTTTTGGGTCGCGATGGAAACCCTCTGTGGTCATGAAAAACGTACGAGTGGGGTAATTACTGAATTCCACGACATTTCACATTTAGACCATTAAAATACATTTGAATAAGTCGTGTATATAATGTATTTCCAAAGAAATGCAAAATAAGACTAAACGACTTTATTACTTCCTAATTGGCACGAATGAAATCAATTACAAGTGGTTAAACCACTAATAAGCTGTTTAATTTTATTTTTTCACTTTTATTTTATGATTTCCTCATCATCAGCTGCTCATTTCAGTGGTTTTCTTACGTTGCTTTTATTTGGATGTAAAGCAAAGCAATTACCTGGTAAAACATTTGTTGGCCCCGATAACATTAAAACCCAATTAAACGTTGCTGTTTAGAAAGTCACAGAAGAAGTTCCGTGGGCTACACTTGACATTTTGCCATTAGCATTAACATAAATCATATTGGATTTAACAATTTAAAAAGTCAAACAACACAAAGCAAAAATGAGGAGGGGAAAAAAATGGCAGATCATGATGATGACGACGACGATGATGATGAAGGCATTTTCAACAGCAATTTAACTATGCCTTCTCCTCCCCCACCGGCAACGCCGACTTTTCGCATTTTCCATGCAATTTTCGCAGAGCCAAAAGGTCAGTTCAAAAGTAGATGGCAGATGCCAGCTGGGAGATGTGAGATTTGCGCTGGGATCAACATCGTCGTCTCGACTACAATAAACATCAAATGAATGGCAGTCTGTGGAGCACGAACAACAAAAGGAGCGAAACCAGTTGCTCCTCCTGATGGCTTCCTCCTGAGCAAGGGAGATTCCTTATTGACTTCGGAGTAAGCCCCCAGCGAAAACCCGCATCGCATGCCCCAATGCTTGACATTTGAAAGCGCTGGCGAATCGAAACGCCGACTACACAGGGAATTCGTACAAATATCTGCGAAATGTAAATTTTAAATATTTATTCTAAAGAACGATATTACGTTTTTCAAATATTTAATGCCATTTAAGTAGTAACAAAAGTAGATAACTTATTTATCTTTCATACTGCAAAAAGCATGTACAATGGATAATCTTATAAAAATCGAAAACTTTGGATTCTCAGATAAGGACTTGCCTTAAAAAGGATATGAAAAAGTGCATCACCGCTTCGATCGCCTTCAGTTTGAGTTTGTCTTTTCCCTGACCGACTAAAGCTGACAACAATATGGCAAATTATGGCACTTCCTGTTGACCTTTGCCTGACCCAGGAGATGAGAAGGTGATTTGGGAACGTGTGTCTTGGGGTTAGAGTGTCACAAGTTATACAATTACGCGGCAATCAGGGCGAATCTCGATGGCGATTGGGGAAAATATCTTTGAAGGCGGGCGAGTTTGGTGTCTTGGTGTCGGGAATCTGAATCGGGAGTGCGTGATAAGCATTTTGATTTATGCCATCGGGAAGCAGCGTTCGAGTACACAAGCAAAGCCTTAATTGAACACGGCGCTCGGCTGCTAAGTAACTAATTTTATGGCATATTAGCAGACCATTAATTATGCCGGTGTTATAAATTTTAATGCCGATTAATTGCTGCCAAAACATAGCAACACAACCCAGCGATCTGTGTTTGTTGACCCAACAACAAACAGTGAACACAACGAGCGCTTGTAGCCGAAAAAATAAAATTAAATAGTAAATAAACTAAAACAGGCCAAACAAAAACAAACTCTGAAAGTTGTCATAGTTGTTGGTGCTGCGAATATTTTATACAGTTTTTGTAGACCAACATTATTTTCTATTCCACCTGAACAGACCCCCAGATTGAATCAAAACAACGCTTGAATGTCCATATGCAGAAGGTCAAAATGATAGCACTAGTTAATTTATACAAATTAAAAACTACTACTAAACATTACTACTACCGTGACTAAATAAAATAAAATGTGGATATCAGAGATTTTTTGCTATGCATTTATTTTTGGTTAATTATACTGTTTTAAAATCTTTACGACAACTAATCATACCATAAGTATACAAGTTTGTTTGGTAATTTTTACAGAGTGTGGATATATTTTGCTGAACTGAAGTGTAAGTACAGGATATATATGCGTGTCGATTTGGATGGCCAAAAGGCTTCCTGTTGTGCGTGGGACGCTGATGTTGTCGCTCCACCGGCAATGTTGCCAAGTTGCCATGTTGCAATGTTGCGATGTCTCTAAGTTGCCGACACACGTTGTGCGCTGCATCGCCATCAAATTGGCCGCACGCGTCATAAAAAATCATTTTTCGTCAAGGAAATGGTACAAATTGGGACCAGAACGAATCCAAAACCACCTTTTTATTTTAAAGTTTAAAAGAAAAATGTTTTCAATGCTTAATTAAATAATATTTTTAATTAAATAATATTTTATTAAAAAGTATGTAGCGACTAATTTATTACAATTTTCAGTTGCTTATATCTGCCACAGAATCAAACTTTAAATATGCTATAAAAATATTTTCACAAATTATCACGTTTACTTTTAATTAATCGCTGGTATTTTTTTTTCCAAAAACCTATGTTGTCTGTTTAATAGGCTCGAAAACGTCCAATCAATTAGTAAAACTAAAGAGAGTAGGGTGCAACTGCTTAAAAGTCGATATTTAAAGCGCATAACTCTTCATTCAGTTGATAGTGAGCGAGCCAGATTTAATTTATGCAATTTTGATTGCATTCGGTGAGTGTTTTTAATTTGATTATAATGGTATTATGGTTATATATGGCGATTCAGATTGAAGCATAATCGGCGATATTTCGGTTTGGGGGAATATTTATGAGCAGCTAAATCAAAAGCGGAGCTACCTCAACCTGCTGGAATCGAACCCACAAATGTCGCATAAAAGTGTCAGCAGATTTTTGAACTAAATTGAAAATTTATAGGTAACTCTCGTCATCACTCCCCCCTCTCCCACATACTTAACCCACCTACACGGACTTCATCATCTTATATTCCCACTAGCGAAGTTTTGTTGGACAAATTTGTGCGGGGTTTCTCCGGCCTTATGTAATGAAAAGCCTTAACAAATTTCTTGGCGGCGTTTCGGTTGTGTAGTTTTTAGTGGCCAGCTAATGAAGTGTCTTCAATTTTATTAGTCCAACTCTTCCGCTTATCTTTTGAGTAAAGTGATAAGACCGGATTTTAATACGGCTATTGGGTTCGTAATCAGCGTTAGTAAGTGGGAATGGTTGTAAACAGCGGTGCTTAAAATAAAAAGATAAATTGATTAAAGAAATTAAGAGGTGATAGTGTGTTTTTGGTAAGCTAAACATTTTTGGATGTCTTATTTCCTAACTTATATTCTTTTATATTTCAAATACTGTATTTTTCGCCTTAAAACTTTTTATAAAATTTTTTCTGCTCTTGCAGGCTGTAACCCTCATTTAGCCATTCTAATTAACCGTATCCTTCGAATTTTTGCAAGGTCAGCAGCTGTTCTTTTACCCCCTGCAAAATTGACGACCACGCCCCGCACTAAAATACCAGAAATTATGATTATGACAGCTCGGCGAGTCGACAAATCAATTTCAACTGCTCCCCTAGAATATGCAAGGAATCAAATCTATAATTTTCCAAGCCCAAAGAAAGAAAATTCGCCATTCTTTGTCCCGTGTCAAATTTATAGACTCCGATTTCGAGCCCAAGCTCGCATTGTGCAATGCAAATTTATGACAAAACATATCGCCACCGAGAGTGTGGAGAAAGGTAAACAATGGCCAATTTCCCTATAAAATGAATCAGAGCGGGTTGGAACGCGCCTAATAATTTAATTATGACTTTTTTGCCGGGAGCATGCAAAATTTTCTAAATTGCATGCATATTGAAAAATTTTAGAGCAAGACAAAGGCTGAAGGGATTTTCGCGCAAATTTTCCAAACAACAGAAGTTCGGTTCGGTTTTTGAGTTTTGTTGGGTTGGGTTGGGGTTAGGTTAGGGGTTGGTCTTTCATGACCGACTTGTGTGTAAATTCGTGGAAATTCCTGGATCCGACAACTGTCTGCGATCTATCCATCATATCAGACCAACCATCTATGTAGACCTCTTTTAACAATCGCACCCACGCGATAATGTCAATCAAAAAACTGTTCAATATTGCACTCTGGACCCACTCCCTAGTTTTCCGCATTCCACGCTTTTGAGTACTGAGTATGTGGGTTTTAGGAGGGTATATAAGTTGATTACCCATAATGTGTGAGGAACTGTAAAAAAATATGTATTCTCTATAGAAGGCTTGTCTTAGGACAATTGATTTAGCTGCAAGTATTTGATTTAATGTTTTAAAGAACATGCTGAGTATCTCATTGCCTGAATAATTTTTACAAAATGCACCACAGTTTCAATTAACATTTGTCTCAATTACACGAGAGAGACACGCAGTTGATGTCCCGCTGGCGATAAAAGAAGCGGAATGCGGGGCGGAGAAATAGAAACAGAAAATTACAACCGGCTACCTGGAAAGGTTAACTGGTTTTTCCTCACTAACCGAATGAATGACGTGTGACCAGCGGTCAGCCGGAATGAAGTGACCAGAAGGAAATTGAATTAGAACAAAAGTCTGTCAAGGGTTCCATTGGATGATGATAATGACGATGATGGCTCCGGTCGAATTGCGTGTCCGCCTTTAATGGGATTTACGTGCAAGGCGTAATTACAGAGGCAGAAAAAAAGGGGGGAACCTGAAAACAATGTTAAAAGCTTAGATCTAGCGGATGATCTTAAAAAAGTATAAAACTTTTTAATCAAACCCGTAATGATTTATCAATTCTTAAAATATATTATCTATACAAATAATAATGAAACATTATAATTTATAAAGAAATATCCTTTAAGCCTTATAAAATCAAAGTACAGTCAGCATTATGGGATTGACAATGTTTACACATTCAAGTGGTTTTTGTGTAATTTGCATATTTAATGAGGTGAAACGCTCACAATTGGAGTTGTATTTTTTCTATCCTTTTTTCGTTATCGGCTTGAAAAACAAATAAAAATTAAGTGAAAAATTCCGGGAAAATGGTTTCATTGATTAGAGGCGGAAAATTGTCGCAGCCGAAAAGGGGATGCACTGAAAACTGAAATGTAGTGAAAGGGTTAAGGGGATTTACCTGAGGGTTGGAGTGGGTCATTTGTAATTTGCATACGAAGCTGTGGAAGCTGCAAACAGGATATGGGTGCAATCCTATCTGGATATGTTCACATAAATCACTGGGTGTGTCCTAAGGGAAATGGTAGAAGAACGGCATTTGCATTTCCCTCCTGGCAGATGTCGCCGGAATAAATTAACAATTGGTCAAGGCATAAAGACAAACTAATGTGGGTACTAATCGAATATCAAACATGACAGATACTAACAAAGTCGTGCATGAAAATTGGATACACTTATAAAACATAATCATCTTCTTTATCTATATATATTTTCTGGGGAATGGAATATGTCCTGTTCCTTATTCAATGTGATGTGCATATACCCTCTCATACTAGGGTATCGTATCTCCTTCTTGGCAAATTGAGACTAATCCTCGTCGTGAAGCAATTTGTTGGACAATCTCTGTGGCAATATGCTAAACATGGCACTCAGTTAGGCAAACATGAATTACTCCACACAATTGAGCTCACACTTCTTACCATTGACCAGGCTTAACCAAATGCATCCAAGTGCATCGAGTGCAATCGATTGGCTATTTAGTAATTTCAGATACCAGATATTGGTATGGGTCCTGACCAAATAAATGGCCAGGTGTTGATATATCGACCACGGACGAAGGCCAAGAAGTGCAATATTAATATGAAACAGTAACAAAAGTCATGTTCTTAAGCTTGAATTGATGATACGATTTATGCAAATTGCACACGATTTTCAAATCGAAAATTCAGCATTAATAGAATGCTTTTGGGCAATTCAGAGACGCTTAATGGTAAAAGTATATGTATATAAAAAGCCTTTAAAATATTTCAGTGGTCAACCTTACCTACAATAAACATTAAAATCTTATTCTACAATCCTCTTATCGAAATAAAGCAACGCTTGGTCTAAGATTAATAACAATAAACACATCGATCAGAGTTCATGGCGATTTTCCAATCAGCTTAGATAAAGGATTATGCCGACAAGTTCCGTTGGGAAAGCAGTCACGCTAAACTTTAATTGAAAGCACTACGCAGCAAAGTATGCAGCTATGCACGCCCGCCCACCAAAGCCCCGGAATACCGGTGGCCACTTTCTTTACCCCTGCTCCATGCCCCTGGAAAAACCCCTGCCCGGAAAACAAGAAGAGAAAACAGTTCACTTAACCAGAAAGCAACACGCAAGAACAACCCAAGGCAGCCGGAGGCGGGTAAACAGAGACTCAGAACCAGAATCAGGACGAATCCTCGCCCGTGGAACTTACCTTCCCCTTTCACATGCGGAATTCTCACCCGGGACATGGCAAATAGAGCTATGTTGGTAAATATGGTTACACTCGGAAAAACATTATCTAAAGGCATTTTCACATCATAAACAGGCCCAATATTTTTATGAGTCTGTAGAGTGAGCTTTTATTTTATTTTCGATGGGAAAAATACCTTTTCAAATTAAAGTATAGTACTCCAATTTTCTTGCAGTGTAAATATAGCCAGAAGTGAGGAAACCAAAGGTTTTCGCTTGGCTCGTGGCATTTAAATTTCTGATGCATTTTCGATTTTTCCAAGAGCTCCCCCTTCTCATACGCATTTCCCATTTGCGCTCTATTTTCTTTTGTTGCACAGAAATTGCAACATTGTTTATTTAAGAGTTCCAATCGTCGTTTTTGTTGTTTTCGGGTGCGTGTTCATTTGTACTTGGCTGCGTATTTATTTTTGATTATATGGCGTGCGACTGTTATTTTGGGTAAGGAATTAGCCCAGAAAAAAAAAAAACAACACAAACAGAGTTGAAAGTTGTGTCTGCAACAGAAAGATCTGAATGCTTAACCCTCAGTAGAGCAAGGACATGCCATAATAATTATCATTTTGCTTGCAGTTTAGTGTAATTACACTTGGCAGCTGGCGGGGAACAGACAAGGTTCAAAAGGAAGGTTCAACTTTGAACACTTTACAGTAGTTACCTTAAATAATAGTACTATTTTTAATTTTATAGAATAACATTAGGAGATTTGAAGTAATTGTAAATGTTTGTGCTTTCTCGATTTATAAACCATTATAACAGTATAATATTGTCTTATGAGAGCGCTAAGTTTTATAAGTCAAACGATTGCCACTGTCACCTTATGGGATTATGGTATTTGACACACACCATGAGTGGTTCCCCCGCCTGAAATAGTCAAGTGACAGGACGAAGATAAAGGTAAATAGGGCTGGAACGGGACGAAGTTTCCATTTCATTCCTTTGCGACACTTCACCTGGAAGCCGTCAGCCAGCGCAAGCCGCTGCAATTGCATTTAACGATTAAAAAGAGCATGGCAAAGAGGAATATGTATGTGGCCAGATATTTACACTTGTGGCCAAGAGCTTAGTGAATCCTTGCGAGAAATGGTAAGAAGTTAACTGAGTCCTAAACATCTGATGACTAAGAGGAACACCACAGGTGGAATTATAAAATTAACGATCTTTTTGTTATTTTATTATCAAAGTGTATTTAAAAACGCTTTTAATAGAACATTATGCCCAGGAGTATATGATGAAAAGAGGCACTACAGGATGCCCTGGAAGCGGGTGAACTTCATAGGCGGCGCAACTGTCGCATTTCCGCGTTGCAAATTACTTCTTTTATTCGTGACATTTTTTGTAATTAAGATAAAAGCAAACCCTGGGCGGTGAAAGGAATTAAAAAGGGCACAAAGCTCTTGAGTGCTTGACAACAAAACATTTAAAGGCGGCAATTGAGCAGGCACAAAGGGCAGGGAAGAAGAAGTTGTCAACAATTGATTTAAGCCACGAATGACAATTTAAGTCTGCCGTTTACACTTTCAGTTTTTAAGTATTTTAACATACAAATGACATAAAAAATTATACAAAAATAGCATCTACAACTTTTCTAATAGAGTCCTGTATTTATCTTTTGGGCTGAATTGAAAAAAGTTTCCAGTGCAGAGGAAGTTGTCAGCAACTGCACTAAGCCAGCCACAAATGACGGCTTAATCTTGAGTCCTCGGTGACCTGCTGGGCGCCTCGTAAATTGTTAAATGTGGCATGCATAATTGCAACTAGAAAACGTCAGCTTATCAAAATATAAAAAAGAGCAGCGGACACGCCCCGCGGAGCTGGCAGATCGGCGATCTATAAACCTCAGTCAGACAAAACATTTTCGAACCTCGGACAGCTGCAACACCCAAAATCCTCATCGAGGGCATTACAAGCTCATCAAAAACTCGCGCGCAGCCTCATCATCATCGTCAGATCCTTTCCTCCCTCCCTCGATTGTCATTCAAATGAACCCGTTTCACGTCAGCCCACTGCTCCTGATATTTTTTGTGACATTTTCCGTATTAAAAACGTTTTAAAAAACAACAAACATGCAGATTTAGATGCCGAGGGTTGATTTCCTCCGGGCAACAGCATCCGTGTTAAAATCTCTGCTCAGAAATGAAACATTTTGACCCAGGACCTATGGGATAAGCACTTTTGAAGTGGTCGCTGCCATATCGGCGATTCGAAATCAACAGAAATCATGATCTGCAAGAAAAGGTGGTCTGGATCCGTGGTCCAGGATCCTCGTCCTTTTGTTTTGACAAGCCCAAAACATTGTTTTGAGGCAGAAAGTTAGGAGATGCAGGCGAGATAAGAAAACAC